>NC_133126.1:12784684-14044925 GCF_048418815.1 Hemitrygon akajei | reverse complement strand
TAATTTTATTCATGCCATCGGTCCCCAGACAGACTACAGGGTGTTGCTGCCGTAAATGAGTTTCACGCCATTGTGGCTGTAGAGACTATGGTGAGAATGGGAACGGGAAGCCGAATTGAAATGAGTAGTGGCAGGGAGAGTTTCTGGTGGAGAACAGAGCGAGAGTTCTGGAGAAAGCGGCCTCCTAGCCTGTGCCGGGCCTCACCAACGTAGAGGAGGCCAGGTTGGGAACATTGGATGACGTAGATGACCCCAACACCCCCAGGTGAAGTGCCGCCTCACCCTGAAGGACTCTTTATTCCCCTCCATAGGCGCTGCCTGATCTTGTGTGTGTGTTCTAGATTTCCAGCATCTGCAGAATCACTTGTGTTTTGTTTATATCTGTGTTGCTTCTGGTATATTCACAGGACTGTTTGGAATAACTGCGTGAGGATGAGAGTTCAACGTATTTTGTTCTGTTTCAGTCACCCTGTTTTAGGAAAGGTGACATTTAGCTGGGAAGAGTGCGGAGGAGATTTAGATGGATATTGCTGGGACGCAGGAACTGAGCTACAGAGAGAGGTTGATGGGGTTGGGGCTGTTCTCATTGGAGTGTAGGGAATGGGTGTAATTTTAAGGATGTGTGTAAAGTCACAAGAGGTGTGGTAGGTGATTGCTCCCAGTATTTTCCCCATGGCTGGGGAATCACGAACCAGAGGGCATAGATTTAAGCAGCAAGGGGAGAGATTTAATAGGAACCTGAGGGCGAACCTTTTCACCCAGAGGGTTCAAAGTAAATTTATTATCGAAGTACATGTATGGCACCACATACAACCCAGAGATTCGTTTCCTTGCAGGCACTCACAGTAGAACAAAGAAATATAATAATAGATTTAATGAAAAACGACACACAAAGACTGACAAACAACCAATGTGCAAAAGACAAACTCTGCAAATATAATAATAAATAAATAAATGGATGAAACCGAGAACATGAGCTATAGAGTCTGTGAAATTGAGTCCATAAGTTATGGAATCAGTTCTGTGTTGGGGCGAGTGGAGTTATCCCTCCTGGTTCAGGAGCCTGATGTTAATAACTGTTCCTGAACTTGATGGTGTGGGACCTAAGGCTCTGGGACCCCCTTCCCAACAGCAGCAGCACAGGGTGGCCGGTGTATGGAATGAATTGCCAGAGGAAATAGTTGAGACAGGTACAGTATATTATTGAGACTTCAATTTGGACAGGTATAGGTTTAGAGCAGGGGTTCCCCACCTTTTTTATGCCATGGAGCCCTACCATGAACCGAGGGGTCTGTGGACCCCAGGTTGGGAACCCCTGATTTAGAGTGATTATAGGCCAAAAGCAGGCTTAGCCAGGAATGTTGGTCGGCGTGGAGCAGATGAGCCAAAGGGTCTGTTTCTGTGCTGTAGAATTTCATATATGGGAGAAATCATAAATAATTTTATAGGATACTGTGTGGCTGAGCCTCGGTGCTGAAGAAGTGGGCCGTTGAGCTTTCAGACCGAGGGTGCTGGTTGAAGCCGGTCTGCCGTGCTTGAATGGGGGGGGGTTGGGATTTCCACCTCTCGGGAAGCTGCCATAGGCTCTTGTAGGCGCGAATTGTTTTAGACTTACTCAGAAAGAGCATGTTGTTTGGGTATTGTTTTCCCGATCTCCCCCATTTCCCTTCTCTGGCCCATCGCTCATCAGGTTCCTGGGTCCCCTGAGAGCAGGCCCACACTGCTTTGTTTCCCCCAGGTGTGAAGGGAGAGCCACGAGCACCCCACCGACATTCTGGTCTGACCCCTTGGTGACTCCAGACCCATCGCCAACTAGTTAGCGTAATGGTCCCTGAAGAGAATCTGGGGGAAAAGTGCCAGCCTGCCTGACAGCAAATAAATAATAGGAGAAACCCTGGGGAGGGAGTGGTGCTATGCCACCAAAGTTTGCCCTTTACAGCAGTGGGCAGTTCTGATGTTCACTGATCACACAAGAGAGCCTCCATTTTGTTGTATTAAACTCCAGCCTCTGGAATGAGGGAGGATACAAGATTCAAGATTGTTTAATGTCATTTCCAGTAAAGGAGAATGAAATAATTGTTCCTCCGGATCCAATGCAGCATTAAAAAATACAGTAAGATAAAGAACACAATAATAGGGGAAAACACTATAAATATAAATTTATAAGATGGCTCATATACGTAGATTGATGGTGTGTCTATAAAATGATGTCTGTGTCTGTACATAAGGTGACTCTGACTGGAGGTGATAAAGCTGTGGTGGTTGGGGTTGTGGAGGGGTGGGTTAGTAGGCAAAATGTCTTTATAACTCAGCGCATTCCAGAGTTTAGAGCTCAATTCCAGCATCGTCTGTAAGGAGTTTGTATGTTCTCCCCGTGTCTACGTGGATTTCCTCCCACAGTCCAAAGACGTACCAGTTAGCAGGTTATTTGATTATTGTTACTTGTCCTGTAATAAGGCGAGGGTTAAGAAGGTGGGTTGCTGGGCAGTGCATCTTGTTTGGCTGGAAGGATCTGTTCTCTATCTCTAAATAAAATAAAATATGGATATTTTCTGTGTGATGAATTGCCCTGATTCTATTCCTGATAAACCTAACATTGTGGTTTGAAAATAAAGCACAGCTATTGACGTAAAGAACTTGCTTTTCTCTGGGGTTGCTATGAGGTGTGTGTGTGTGTGTGTGTGTGTGTGTGTGTGTGTGTGTGTGTGTGTGTGTGTGTGTGTGTGTGTGTGTGTGTGTGTGTGTGTGTGTGTGTGTGTGTGTGTGTGTGTGTGTGTGTGTGTGTGTGTGTGTGTGTGTGTCAACTTCCAAAGTTTCCAGCTCTTTGAGCAAGTTGATTCCTGAACTGAACGGCTACCAGCCTTGTCCGGAGTTTTGTCTTGGTAAGACGAGTCTGTTTTTAAATTGGGTTTCTGTATTCGCCTTCTTCCTCCACCCCCCCCCCCCCAACCTCTGTCCCGTATGCAACTGGAAGCTGGTGGTCACCAGTTGGTGCGGGGATCTGTGTGCAGGTCAGTGTTTCTGGCTGGCCAAGTCTAATTAGCCTTTTGTGCTTGCAGTCTGCCAGCACACAGCACCAGGAATGTTGGCACACACTCTCGTCTGTAAGACTGAGGCTGCTGCAGCACAGATAACTGGACGTGGATTAATGAGACTTACGAAAACATTGGACGGGGCTCCCAAACTGGTTAAAAAATGGCACCCAGGAAAAGTTTCCCCCTCAGAATCCAGGGACTGTACTGAGATGGCCAAACTCCTCGGGGTGCTAGTTAAAGTGGTTGCCCCCATCCCAGTTCAGTGGGGTGCTAGTTAAAGTGGTTGCCCCCATCCCAGTTCAGTGGGGTGCTAGTTAAAGTGGTTGCCCCCATCCCAGTTCAGTGGGGTGCTAGTTAAAGTGGTTGCCCCCATCCCAGTTCAGTGGGGTGCTAGTTAAAGTGGTTGCCCCCATCCCAGTTCAGCGGGGTGCTAGTTAAAGTGGTTGCCCCCATCCCAGTTCAGTGGGGTGCTAGTTAAAGTGGTTGCCCCCATCCCAGTTCAGTGGGGTGCTAGTTAAAGTGGTTGCCCCCATCTCAGTTCAGTGGGGTGCTAGTTAAAGTGGTTGCCCCCATCCCAGTTCAGTGGGGTGCTAGTTAAAGTGGTTGCCCCCATCCCAGTTCAGTGGGGTGCTAGTTAAAGTGGTTGCCCCCATCCCAGTTCAGCGGGGTGCTAGTTAAAGTGGTTGCCCCCATCCCAGTTCAGTGGGGTGCTAGTTAAAGTGGTTGCCCCCATCCCAGTTCAGTGGGGTGTATGGGGCACAATTACAATCCCTGAATGGGAGCAGATCTGTCACCGGCAGTGGACTGGCTTTAAACGGATCTAGTTTATCCCCTCATTTTTAAATTAAGTCTTTAAGTGTCGAGCGACAGAATGCTATAGTTTTTAATGAAGAAAATTGAATACAATAGTGGTCTTCGGTGAGGCTCTACATCTAGACTACTCTTCGCAGTCTTGGTCTCCTTGCTTAGCAAAGGATGTTAATGTATTACACCCCTGCAATAGCTGGGTTGTCTCAGGAGGAAAGGTCAGACAAGCTAGACTTTTATCTGCTGGATAAAGAGTTAGTAGGCTTGATTAATCACTGCCTGTTACGCTGCTGGTGTTTAGGGCCGCAATGAATGTCCTCCATCTCTCTCTGTTAGAACGACTCTTCATTGCTGTTTCTGTAACAATTGCTTTTTTTCACCAGTCAGGGTTGTTAGTGCTGAGATGGATCCCCGAACCTGGAGGACCGGTGGACCACTCTTAGTCTGGCCTCTACCCTTTGACCTGTTTGGCATGGGTGACCCTAAGAACCAAAGCACAGAGCCCTGACTCCAGCCAACACAGCTCTCTGGGTTATTGAGGCATGCAAGCCTCCGAACTCTACGACAAGCTCGTGGTTCTCTTGCCAGAGCAGGCTTGGTTACAAGATGTTAAATGCTGCCGGTTCGTGACACGACTGTCGTGGAGGGTGTGTTTCTTCCTGTCAGAGAAGCTAGAACTCGGAGCCTCGAACTGAAAGCCAGATTCTGTTTATATCAGACAGATGGGGCGTAGTTGTCCCATGGAGGATTGTAGGGGCTGTGGAACTCTCTTCCTCAGAGGGTGGCAGGGACCTTGATAAGGCAGGTGGATGCGGAGACGTTGACGCAAGATATTGCTTGGGAGCAGGTCACCTGGAGCACTTGCTTTCGTGTTTCACTGTCTCATTGTATTTCCAGTCTGCACTTCAGAACTCAGCTCTACTGATTCCTGTGTGGGGCCAATTCAGCAGCGGTGTCTAGTCTGTGGTTTACTTACCGAAGAGACATACTTCCACCATATCCCTCCTCAATAATGCTTGTTGAAGAGCGTGTGTCTCTCTTCAACACTACTGTCTAATTGGTATGGCAGGAGGAGTGTTTGGTCCATTGTTTGACCAGCATCTTCACAGTTACAACCTGTGGAGCTCCTGATGTCCATTCGCGCTTCAGGGGCCTACTGTACTGCAGTCAAGTTTGGGTGGAATCTGATTTAGAGAATACCCAGGCAAAGTTTCTCTTGTTGGGTCAGAGATCAGATGGCCATTTCATTCACTGCTCTCCTTCAACCCGTTGTATTGTCCTGTCCTACGGAGAGAGTTTCTTCCATGTTCAGGAGACTAAGGGGAGATCTGGAAGCTTCTTTAAATCCGGACGGATGAGAAAGCCTGTGTTGTTATTCATCTAGATGTTGACTTGTCGTGGCATAGGTTTGGTGTGGTAGCCGAAACAGTGTTAACCGGATAGTACGGGTTGAAACTCCCTAGTTTGATATTCTGTGTCGTTCCATGGTCTAGCTTGTAGTACAGATCTACGCTAATAAACTCATTTAAGATAAGATCTGTATACATTAACCTACTCCCCGTACAGCTTCTGTAGTCTCAGCCAACACTGTTTCCAACTTTGTGAAACTTTGGGGTACTGGCCATTCCCAGAGCCCATACATGACCCCAGAAGTCTGTATATTTAAGAAAAATCGTGTCCCTGTTCAGAGGAAGATGATTGGGGGCAATTTCTGTTCTCCAGATTTCCTGTGGTCAGGCAGTAGCTGGGTCTCAGGGTGCTGGGTCAGAGAGTTTCCGCTTGTGTTTTGATTTAGTTTTCTCACCAGTCCAGACAAGTTCATGGCACTTGGTTGGTGATGATCCCCGTGCCCGCAGCAGAAGTGCAGGGCCTCCCAGCTCTCATCCCGGTCGGTGTAAGGGCACCACAGGGGGTGCATTATTAATGGTGTTTTACATGGCGCATTATGATGGTGGTGATGATTTACCAAACTACTCACACATTTGAGTCTGCCGATCCCAGGTTTGACCTCTTTGTCACTTGGAAGCAAACCCTGCTGAGCCCCAAGGAACTGGCAAAGAGGAACGGATGCCAACACCAGTTCCCCCCCCCCCCCCACTGTGCTTCCCGGCTTCAGCGGAGAACGTTTTTACGCAGTGAATGGTTAAGGTCTGGAAGGCAGAGCTTCAAAGCGCGGTGAGGGCAAAGTGAGTTGTTCTCTCGCAGGGTGTGGGCATCACTGACAAGGCCAGCAGTTACCGTCCATCCCTAATTGCTGCTGAGGAGGTGGTGATGAATCATGTTGAAATGCAGCAGTCCTGGTGACAGTCAGGAGAGTAAATCATCCCTTTTAAAAGGGGAATGGATCAGCAGAGCCATAGAATCACACCACACACAAATATGACCTCTTTGCCTGTCACATCCATACTAATTCACGGCCCATCAAAGGACCTTAATTTTAATGCGACTTCCCCCTTCCTCTCCAGTCCTGAAGAAAGGCCTCGGCCTCAAAAGTCGACTGTTTATTCATTTCCATAGACGCTGCCTGACCTGCTGAGTTCCTCCAGCGTTTTGTATGTGTTGCTTCTATTTTTAAGGTGATTAGAGGGAAGTATAGCAGGGGATGTGAGAGGTAAGTTTTTTTACACAGAGGGTGGTGAGTGCATGGAGCACCCTGCCTAGAGTGGCAGCAGAGGCAGAGGTAGAGGGCAGGTATTCCCAACTGGAGTCCACGGACCCCTCCGTTAACGGTAGAGGTCCATGTCATAAAAAAGGCTGGGAACCCCTGAATTAGGGCATTTATGAAACTCTTAGATCGACACATGGATGATAGAAAACTGGAAGGGTATGAAGGAGAGAAGGGTTAGATTGATCTTAGAGTAGGTTGAAAGATTGCGGGGCGAAGGGCCTGTTCATTGTTCTTTGATCCTATTTTCCGGGGCTGTGAGAAAGCAAAGGAGTATTCTACTAAAGGGGCGATATATATAAAAGGCTGAACGGACATGCTGTCCCAGATCATTTTATAGAGCGCACTGCAGCAAAAGCAAAGAACACAGCTATTTCTCGGTGTATGGTTCCAGCAGTTTGATGTTGGACAATCACTGTTCTGCCTTCGTTCTGTTTAGCTTTCATGTTGTCGACAGGAGTTTCCACTGTAAAAATCTGAATTAGGGCCTGCTTTTAAAATGGACTGCAGGGGAAAGTTTTAAACCGAAAAGCTTCGATCTACATCAGAGAACGGCCGGCTGGAAAGCCCAAGATACCTTCTCAAGTATCTGAGCCAGGAACCAACCACAAATAGTATACACTCAATGGCCATTTTATTAGGTACCGCCTGCCTGTACCTAATAAAATGGCCACTGAGCATATGTTCACAATTTTCTGCAGCTGTAGCCCGTCCACTTCAAGATCCAACGTGTTGTGCATTCAGGGATGCTCTTCTGCACACCACTGTTGCAAAGTGTGGTTATTTGAGTTACCCTCACCTTCCTGTCAGCTTGAACCAGTCTGGACATTCTCTGACCTCTTTCATTAACAAGGCATTTTCACCCACAGAACTGCTGCACACTGGAATTTTTTTGGTGTTTTTTTTTTTGCACCCTTCTTTGTAAACTCCAGAGACGTGTGTGAAAATCCCAGAAGATCAGGAGTTTTTGAAATACTCAAACCACCCCGTCTGGCACCAACAATCATTCCACAGTCGCATTTCATCCCCCATTGTGATGTTTGGTCTGAACAACAACCGAAGCTCTTGACCACGTCTGCATGCTTTTGTGTGTTGAGTGGCTGCCACATGATTGGCTGATTAGATATTTTCATCAACAAGCAGGTGTACCTAATAAAGTGGCCACTGAAACTATTTTCTTTCTTCCCTCCTTTTTACTCACTCTCTCACTCTCCACTAATATTTCCTTCCTGTTTGTGACTGGTGCAACTATTTCTTAGTCTGCTGGTCTTTCAGGCTGGTCTAATTAATGCTGTCAGTTCACTCATTGGCATTAACCTCTGAAGTGATTTGTAACTTGTTAAATTTACAACTTTCGAAAGGCTGCCAGTGTTGAGGAAGACTTACGGAACGTCAACATTTTTCCTTTGTGTTAAAGCCTATTACATTCGGAACTCTGAGAAATCTGCCAGTCATTCGCAAGCTGTAGCGTTCAGTGACGTTCCTTTAATGGATTTGGGCATTCCTAAATGAAGACTGATTGATTACCTGCTTGGAAGATCACCTACTCTGTCCACATCTACCCCTCGACCACCTGTAGCCATAGTGCTAGCAGGCAAACCAACTGCTCCTAATTGGCTATTCGTGTCATCTTAAAAACTGTTGGAACAGTGTTTATAAATTGAGGGATCAAATCTCCCAGTATTTTACTGCCTGTTACGCTGCTGGCATTTAGGGCAGCACTGAAGTTTCCTCCATCTCCGGTGGTGTTCAGGGCTTCCTTCATCGTGTCAGTAGCTTCCTCTCAGTTTTCTCTGCTGTCAGTCATGCAAGTCCCGGGTGGAGACTCAGGAATACCGTCGCACTCAGATGTAGAAGTGTTCTTCATTGCTGTTTCAGTAACAATGTTGTTTTACCAGTCAGGGTTGTTAGACCTGAGCTGAACCCCCAAACCTGGAGGACCGGTGGACCACTCTTAGTCTGTCCTCTACCCTTTGACCTGTTCAGCATGGGTGACCCTACCAAGAGTCAAAGCATAAAGCCCTGACTCCAGCCAATCCCCTGGTCTGTTGGTCTTGTCTCTCTTGGACTCTGATTGGGATATGTGTTGCAGGGAAAGTCCATTGTGGTTGTGGGACTTCTCGTGAAAGTGTGCTCCTTGTCCAAAGATGAAGCCAGGTAGTGTCACTGGACTAGCTTAACAGGGCTCAGGATGTGACTAGCCGATGAGATTCATTGCAAGCTTGAGATATGGTACGCCGTCCCAAGTATTTGCTTTTACAGGCAATCTTGTCAATCTTGTCCATAAATCACAATTACACAAAACTTCCCCAATATGGTAACCACAGTGTTGTAGTGAATGGTATCAACAAAAAGCATGACGAATAAGAAAAGAAAACAATTACCAAACATCAAGGAAGACAGGAAACTAGTTCTGCCTTTACGAACAAGCATATGTAGGTAGATGGGACTTTGGAATTTAGTAATCTTATGGAAGCTTGTTCTGTATATAGGGGTGTTCATAACCCGGTTTGTGATATCCTCACAACATGGAACACCACAAACATACCTTCAACTATAAACATTCGAACTATTTCCACACGATGAAATTTCTAATAAATTGCTATTCATAACTGGGTCTGACTGGTTGCCAAACTGGGTTGATAACTTTCATTGGTGTGAAAACTATTTAGAGTTGAGTACAGTGCTTGGACACACCCTGGTTAGGCATCACTTTATTCGATAATTTTAGGTTAATTTTTTTTTTACATGGCAAATTTATTTATTGAAATACAGTGCCGAATAGACCCTTCTGCCCCTTCGAGCTGCTCTGCCCAGAGACCCTGGCCTAATCACGGGACAATTAATGACTAACTTACCTACCGACCAGTACGTCTTTGGACCGTGGGGGGAAACCGGAGCACCCAGAGGAATCCCACACGGTCTCGGGGCTTACCGGGATCACTGGTACTATAAAGCGTTGTGCAACTGCCACGCTACAGTACCGCCCCTCTTTGGTTGGAATGGTAATGGTGAGGGAGTCCTGCCGGTGATAATGGACACATGAGGCTTCTCACAACAGAGTGACCTTTGTCACTTTATAAGCAGTAAATTCAGTCACTGTCACAAATTTTGGGAAAGATAGCAGTCAGTTCACACACAAGACAAGCTCTCAGTACAGTGATAATCTGTCTCTTGTGGACTTGGTCAAAGCACAGATAGGGGAAAAACACCAATGATCATCTTTGAAATGCTGTCTTCTACGTTCAACTTTAATATCTTGTCCAAGATGCACTTTCAACAACTGTGGTGGACTTTCTCAAGCGCGATTTCGAGTAGACTTGAGCCCAGAGCCTTCTGACATGAGGGGAGGGTATTAGCAACTGAGCTGTGGTCATTGGGATTGGATTATAGAGCCGTCTGCTTGGAAAGATGCCATTCAGCCCACTAAACCCAGACTAGCCATCAAGCACATGGACGATAGGAAAACAGAGGGCTATGTGGAAAGGAAGATGTAAATTAAGCATAGGTTAAAAGGCTGGCACAACACCAGGGGCTGAAGAACTGTAATGTTTGATGTACTATGTTCGAGTCAAGTCAAACGAGACAACGTTTTTCCGGACCAGGGTGTAAAGCACAGCAGTACACATAACACACAATAACTTAGGAAAGTAAGAATTAAATCTACAAATGAATTATGCATAAATTAGATATAGTAGGGTACAAACAAATTAACCGGTGACACTTTGAATGCAATGCAGCACAGAGTTCAGAACCCTAATGGCCTAAGGGAAGAAACTGTTTTCCATCCTGGCCGTTCCTGCCTGATGGTAGAAAGTCAAAGAGGATGCTGGATGGATGGGTGGGATCCTTGATAATGCTCAGGGCCTTGCAGACACAGTGCTCCTGATAAATGTCCCCAGTAGACGGTAGGGAGATCCCTATGATCCTCTCGACCATTCTCACAGTCGTTTTTAGGGACTTCCAGTCTGATGCTTGGCTGCTGCTGTACCCGATGGAGATGCAGTTTCTATAATTCACATTTATGCTATTTAATTCCCTCCATTTTCCTATCAGTTCTCCCCAAATTGTACTTCTTTAACCACGGGCAATTTATAATGCTGGATTAACCTTCCAAGCTGCAGGTCTTTAGGAATCTAGAGCCCATGGAGGAAGCCCACGCGAAGCCTTGCGGACTCCACACAGAGGTCAGGGTTGAAGCTGAGCCACTGGAACCGGGAGGTGGTGGCTCTGCCACTGAGCCGACTGTTAGGATGCGTTCATTGCAATTTGCGAGGTGGAGCCAAGCAGGGCTGGTCTCTCGACCCTCAAATGTAACTCGCCAGTGGTGGGAATGCTGAGATTTTCCATCTGAGGGTCAGAGAGTCACCGAGTGCATGGGAACAGGCCCCTGTGGTCCTGTAAGTCTCAGTTTTCCGCATTCTCCCTAACTCTCTCCAAGTCCTCCTTCTACATATACGTACCTATTCAAATGCCTCTTAAATTTTACTATTATTACCCCCTCTTCCCACCACTTCCTCTGGCAGCTCATTCCAGGTATTCACAGCCCTTTGTTAGGGAAGGAAGAATACAGACAGTGCACACAGAAAATTCTGGAAGAACTCAGCAAGTCAGGCAGCTCCTCTGGAGGGAGTTTGTCCCATCCCGGTCCCGATGAAGGGTCTCGGCCCAAAACGTCAACCGTTTACTCCCCTCCATAGGCGCTGCCTGACCTGTTGAGTCCTTCCAGCATTTAGTCTGTGTGGCTCTAGATTCCCAGCCATCTGCAGAGTCTCTGGAGGAATGCAGAGGCAGATTTGCCACTGCTGGTCACCATCCAATGGAATGGTGTGGGCACATCAGATGCAGATGGAGTTGTGGTTGTCTGCACTCTCATCCCCTGATCGTCCAGCCTGAGTCAGGAAATAAGGGAACCTTGCCTTTTGCTGTGGCTCGACAGAATGCATTTACTGAGCCATCAGAGCACTGCAGCGCCCGGCCTCTGCTTGCTACCACATAAGAGCTGTTTGCTGAACAGTTGCGGTGGGCAGGTACTGGAGTCTTTCTTCTCTCCCAGCACGGGCACCATCGTACAGTGGTTACTGTGCTGCTTTGAACGGGTCTCACACATATTGTCCACAGTTCATAAAGCTGGGCCCGAAGTGCAGTTCAGCTGAACACTGCATTCTAATAGCCTCCGGAAAGCAAAAGATTATAGGCCAATTAAATGTGTGCAGCCTCCGTACCTGAAAACAAACCCGCACTTCTCGGCAGTGAACCTCGATGGGTTAATAGCAGCACAGTGACTCTCTGGGAAGACCCAGTTAAACACAGCGTTGCTGATGTCAGGTTAAAATGAGACTGATCACTGTATTTTTGATTTTCGCTTTCCTCTTTTTCTTTTAAGAGGTGTCTTGGGGTGGGTTTTATGAGCTTGTAAAGATCTGTACACTGATCGAGAAGCTTCCTGTGCAGGAAGTGCAAAGTTAGCTAAACTTGGCTGGGAGCCAGTTCACCTTCGCTAAAGTGAGGAGCCAGTCCACACATTGATTTGGGCCGGGGAGTGAGGGGGAAGGGGGAGGGTGGGGAGGAGGCATGCCAAGTCCAAGGACAGAGTCGCTCCTTTTGTCTGTTTGTTACCAAGCAATGCCTCTGCTTGTTCAACGTGCCATTTTCTTTTCGTGATCCCTGGTCCTCGGGTTTATCCGTGCAGCGTTTCCTTTGTCGTGCAGACAGTTGCCTTCTGCAGTGAGGAGGACGAAGAACATTCTCTGCTTTGGAGGCTAGAGTAACAAATACCAAAGTAAAGCAGTCATTGTGGCAGACTGGCAAGTCAGTCAGACCTGTTCCACACAATAGCAGGCAGCCTCTGCTTTCTCCTCGAGACGCTGAGAAGTTTAATAACTTTGGGAACAGGCGGCAAGAAATCAGATCTCACAAAACCTGTGCAGAGAGCAATTTGGAATTCATTTTTTTCCTTTTGGAAGGAAATTGATACCACCAAAGTTGGCTGTAAACTCTGCAGTGGCTTCTAGTGTGCATCTTTTGTTTCAAGTCTAATTTTAGTTGAAAGGGGATCAAATAAGTGCTTGGAGTAGCGGATGGGGTGGTGTTTAGGTGAATGAGCAGAGACATTATTGGGACATGGAAGACCCTGAGGGGAGCATATCAGGGTAGAAGCTATGGTGTTTTCTGTCAGCTCAATTGAGGTGAGGTGGATACAAGGTAAGGGCCCGGTCACTTAAAACTGACATTGCACTTTGCAGATTGTGGTAATCTGCAACAAGGGCCAGATCTAGCAAAGTGCTTGATTGATAGATAAAATAGAATTAGTGTTAGTTTATTATTGATAAAAATTCAAGATGCAGCAGTGCTTGGACGTCCTCGTACAGGATTCCCTAAAGATTAATTTGCAGGATGAGTATGGATGAGGGTGAGGAAGGCAAATGCAATGTTAGCATTCAGTTCAGGAGGGCTGGAATACAAAAGCAAGGATGTAATGTTGAGTTTCATAAGGCCTCACTTGGAGTATTATGAGCAATTTTGGGCCCCTTATCTAAGAAAGGATGTGCTGACATTGGAGAGGGTTCAGAGGAGGTTCACGGGAATGATTCCGGGAATGAAAGGGTTATCGTATGATTGATGGCTCTGGGCCTGTAGTCACTGGAGTTCAGAAGAATCTGTGGGGTGGGGGGGGGGGGGTAATCTCATTGAAATCTATTGAATGTTGAAAGGCCTTGGAAGAGTGGATATGGAAAGGATGTTTCCTGTGGTGGGAGGTTTTAGGACCAGAGGGCACAGCTTCAGAATAGAGGGACATCCATTTAGAACAGAGATGAGGAGGGGTTTCTTTAACCAGAGAGCAGTAAATCAGTGGAATTCATTGTCACAGACAGCTGTGGAGACTGTCATTGGGTATATTTAAGAGAAAGGTTGATCAATTTGGGGCATGAAAGGATATGGGGAGAAGGCAGAAGTTTGGGGCTGAGAGGGAAATGGATCAGCCATGATGAAGTGGAGAAGTTGACCAAATGGCCTAATTCTGCTCCTATACCTTATGGTCTTATATTCCAAGATACAGTGAAAAGCTTGTCTTGCCTGCTGTCCATACAGACCAAATTGTTACACAGTGCATTAAGGTAGAACAAGGTAAAACCAGAACAATGCAGAATAATATGCAAGAGCTACAGAGAAGGTGCAATGGTAGATTGTGAAGTCAAGAGTTCATTTTAAGGTATTTGATACAATTGGTAAAATTGTTCATTATTTTTACATGTACCAAGGTACGCTGTTTGAATGACTGAGATATTGAGGGTTATGAGAAGCTAGCACAGAATAGTTAAGGCCAGTGTTGATAAGCCATGAGCATATTGAATGGTTGGGGAAGGCTTGATAGGCTGACCTGTTGCTCATGTTTTCTTGTGAATGGGGGAAGTTGAAACTGGCTTTGGGGCACTAGGATTAGCAGGAGCACGATGGGCCGAATGGCCACCCTCCTGCAATGTATTATTCTGTCACTTAAACTATGGTCCATGGGTTGGTTAATGAAGGCCAACGCACCACACACCTTCTCAACAAATCAGCTTGCACGGTAGCCTGTTTTAAGAGTGCTTTCCTAGGTTTCTGCCACTAGGAAAGACAATGGCAGCAGGGGAACACCACCACTTGCAGGTTCCCTCCAAACTTGTATGCTTTCCTGACTGGGAAGTAACCTGCTACACCCACTTTGTTAATGAGTCTCAATCAGCGGTTCCCAACCTGACATCCATGGACCCTTGCTTAATGGTATTGGTCCATAGCATAAAAATAGTTGGGAACCCCTGGTCTAAATCTTAGTACCTTACTGTCAGAGAGCCTATCCCAGAAGGACTGTGCTGATTGCAGAATACAGCACAACACCATCTTCTCAATGAGGGTTGGACTATAAATGTTGGCCTTGCTAACAGCATTCACTTAACTAAATAAAAAAAAAATCATTATTACCTCTGCTTCTGTCCAATAGGGCTCCATTATCAGTGCTATTGCTGTCTGTTAGTAAATTGCAGCTTCTTTGAACAATTAGTCCATTAAGCTGCACCACATCCAGCACTGGCTGGAAAGAAAATTCAGTCGTCTTCAGTTCCACTTCACCTTCAAGAGTGCGAGGCAATTATATAGGAGGTTAAACTCCACAAAGTGGGTGTTACGATCCAATACAACTGTACATGTTACTCTGTGGGCATATCAATTCAATCTATTTAAGGTAAACTTGAAAAAAATTGGTTGGAACAGCGGGGGGTGGGGGGGGGGGCGGGGGGAGAGAGAGAGATGCTTGAAGTGGCCGCCTAGAGGCTGGAGTGAGTCTCAGTTTGAAAATGGGCCTCTGAACGTGGGAGACAAGTCAGGACAAGACAAACCTGCTTGGTGCAGAAATCATCCAGAAAGGGTTTGATAAAAGTGTACAAGATTATGACTGGTTTGGATAGAGTAAAGGTGGGGAGCTGTTTCTGCTAATGAGAGCTTCAAGGACCGTTGGTCACCGATTGAAAATCCTGGGATACAAGTACCAGGGTAACGTGGGGGTCCATATGTGTACTTTGACGATAAACCTACTTTGAACTTAGGAAATACCTTTTTAACTTGGGTAGCAATTATAATCAGGAGCTCAATAACCGTAGGGATGGTAGGAATCGAATCAACCAGAGCCTCTGAGAGTGGATTGGAAATAATTTGTTGGGCTTTACTAAAATGGAGTTGGCAAGATTTTTGTAGCCAGCAGTTAATATATCTTCGACAGATTAAATAGCTTCCTTCTGTCCCTCAATAACTACATGATATTTTAAAGCCCACATTTGCAGAGCTCGGACTTGTGTTGTCTACCCTCAGAGAAGATAAGGAGCCACACTTCCTGAAGTTCATTTTACTCCTTATTGTTGACGGTATTTTGCTGCTAGAAGGAATCAGGAAAGCTCAACAAGGGACTGGGGGGGGGGGGCAAAAGTTATAAAAGACTGGAGAGACTGGGGTTGTTTTCCTTGGAGTAAAGTAGAATGGAGAGGGGTGACCTTATAACGGCATGGTAGCATGGTGGTTAGCACACGCTTTACGGTGCAGATGACCCGGCTTCAGTTCCTGCTGCTGCCTGTGAGGAGTCGGTACTTACGCCCCTGTGGCTGTGTGGGTTTCCTCTGGGTGCTCCAGTTTCCTCCCACAGTCCAAAGACATACCAGTTGGTAGGTTAATTGGTCATTGTAAATTATCCCGTGATTAGGCCAGGATTAAATCAGGGGGTTGGTGGGTGGTGCAGATTGATGGTCCAGAAGGGCCTATTCTACACTATATCTCAATAATTAAATAAATATAAAAATATAAATATGTCCATAAAATTGTGAGAGGCATGGATAAGGTGAAAGGTTATAGTCATTTTCCCAGGGTAGGGGAGTTTCAAAATAAAGGTGAGAAGGGGAAAAGGGGAGCTGAGGGGCAAGTTCACTAAGGATGGTGAGTGTACGGAATAGGTTGCAACGGGAAGTGGTACATTCACAACAGTTAAAAAGCATTTGGACAGGTACATGGATAGGAAAGGTTTAGAGTGATATGGGGCAAACACAGGCAAATGAGATTAGCTCAAGTAGGCATTTGTCTGGTATGCATGAGATGGGCCAAAGGGCCAATAATTTATTGCTGTTCTCGACCATCCATCTTGGCCAAGTAAGTCCATATATGTGTCAGTATGGCTGAGGTTCAAATTCCTCCCTAAACAGCCGAGCTGTGATGCACCACACAACATGCTGTTACTGCTTTGCAACGAAAGGCTAAAATCAAAAGTATGTCATTAAAATCTTTGCACAGGAAGTGTCTTTAAATGAAACGTTGGGGTTCCTGCTTCTGTGAATTAATTGGTGATTGAAAGTGAGGTTGGGTTTGGAATTGGCTTATTATTGTCACATGTATTGAGATACAGTGTAAAACTTGTCGCATACAGTTCATACAGATCCAGTCATTACACAGTGCACTGAGGTAGTACAAAGAATACCAATAACAGAATGCAGAATGAAGTGTAACAGCTACAGAGGACAGGCAACGCAGGTAAACAATAAGCTGCAAGATCATAGTGAGGTAGATTGTGAAGCCACAGGTCTGCTTTTTCATACTAGGCCTGTTCTAATCCCCTCCCCTCTCAATTATCCAGTATCTTTTCCTGAAGGTCCAATATAAATACAGGTCAAGATCTGTGAACATGCTTAAACTTTCTGCTGCACGTTGTGTTTATTTTAAAAGATAAATTATTTTTTATGCAATTGGTATCTCTTTTCTGAAAGCAGGTTTTCCCTTTTTCCAGGAATCTGTTTTGGAAAGATTATCTTGCATTACAACCATGATTAAACTGAAAATACTTCATTATCTGAAAGGAGATTTGGGATATTCTGTATGCACCATGAAAGGTGCTACATCAATTCAAGTCTGTTCCTGTGTGGAAAGTAATATCAATTGCTCATTTCAGGTTTAGATTTATTGTCATAGGCATACATACGTAGGGTGTAAATGTCATGAAAATTAGCTTTTTTTGCAGCAGCAGTGCAGTACATTACAAACATGACAAATATTAGTTAACATAAATTAACATAAATTATATGTAACTTATTGTATTGTACGTAACTTTGAACAGCGTTGGTGAGTTCTCTCCACTCCTGTGCTGAAGTATATCTAAGGTGCTGCTATTAATGGGAGTGATTCAAATTACTTATAGGACATAATGCAGTTACAATCTCACCGTGGCCTTGGGATGTCCAAACAGCTGATGCAACCAAAGTACTTTTGTCAGATTGGTTGTTGTTGAAAGTTCAAGGTAAATTTAAAAGTTCAAAGCTTTATTATCAAAGTACTGTACATATATGCCAACAGGTACAACCCTGAGATTCATTTTCTTGTAGGCATTCACAGTAAGTACCAAGAACACAATAGCATCAATGAACGACCTCACATAACAGGGCAGACGAACAATGTGCAAATTTCTAAATGGACATTGAACCCATGAACACTGCCTTGCTTTTTTATTGTATTATTTCTGTTTTGCACTGATGTTAATTTAACTATTTAATATACATATATATACCTACTGTAATTCAGTTTTTTTCCTATATTTATCATGTATGGCACTGTACTGCTGCTGCTAAGTTAACAAATTTCACGACATATGCTGGTGATAACAAACCTGATTCTGTCTCTGAAAATGCATAAAGAAAAAATAATAAATAAGTAATAAATATCGAGAACATGAGATGAAGAGACTTTGAAAGTGAGTCCATAAGTCATGGGAACAGTGTAAGTTAGCTAGTTTGCATGTGGCAAGCTCCCACCAACACCATTATGACAGCAGCCAGGTATTCTGTTATATTGTTGGACTGGAAAGTCCCTTTCCCTGCCTGGACAAATGCCAAACGTGTTTTATTTTTGGGTGCTGGGATGTCTCTTCTTTTTAAAGATCAGAAGCTGTTGGATGTTGGTCGCAGTTACAACATCGGGTTCCTGCTGTGTTCTTGCATTAGTACACTGCTGTTGGGATAGTTTTACGTACCTGCATCAATTGCTGCTGTACCTGATTTGGTGACGCAGACTGCTGTGTGAACTTTTAACAGTGTAATCAGTGGAGGGGTGGTAAATTGAACAGGAATTGCCTGATCTCAGGAATAATTGAAGTTAGTCACTGCTGAGGGAATTGGTTGGCTGTGTACTCCTCTGCTTTCATACTATTTTTATTTAAATTAGCTACCTCTTGTTCAATTGTCAGCATTAATTGTTCACTATCTTTCTGTAAGAGGTTCTGCTTTCTATCCGTCACTGTCCTCTCTATAATGTATTTTCCAATTATTCTCAGTGTCTTTTTCTTTCCTATTCCTTTTCAGTAAGTTCCTCCTTGCCCTTGTTTCTAGTCTCTTCGTCTTTACCCCGTTCACTGATTTTTGTTTCCATTTTCTTTCTACGCTCGTGCCCTGGGTGTTTCACGATAATTTGGGCATCTATCACAAGCCTAGAAGGTGCAGAGGAAACTTTGCAACCCCTTAGAGAGGGTCTTTCTCCTCTGGAAATGAGAGAAAAGGTGGCAGTAGTTGGTTTGCAGCTGAAGATGAGTTTGAAAATGGTTTGCAGACAAGATGAGGAATCGAGGTTGGGTTACACCAGGAGAGCACAGCAGAAAGCCACAATAAGGGTGCTGACATCCATGGTCATGGAAAAGGATGGTTAAGCTTCTGACATAAATAATTCAAATTCCTAAAAACACCACCACCATCATCATCATCATAATGATGCGCTGTGTCATATGACATCATCATTACGTGCCATGTCGTATGGCATAGGCAATCATGGTCTTATGACCATGATTATTCTTGGCAAATTCTTTTACAGAAGTGGTTTGCCATTGACTTTTTCTGGACAGCATCTTTCTAAGTCGGGTGACCCCACCCATTATCAGTACTCTTCAGAGATTGTCTGCCTGGTGTCAGTGGTCACATAAGGACTTGTGTGATTTGCACCAGTCACCACCTTCTCCCATGACTTCACATAATGCTGATCGGGGTTGGGGGGGGGGGTGGGCTAAGCAGGTGATGGACTTTGTCCAGGGTGACCTGCAGGCCAGTGGAGGGACGGAGTGCCTTACACCTCCTTTGGTCGAGATGTATCTCCACCCTGCCACCCAATTGGTTACAAATAGAGCAATAATGCCTTCACAGTAGCAGAGAAAAGACTCATTTTCAGTTCTGTGCAAGATGTGCTGACTATTTTAATAATACAAATTGCCTTTGCACATGTCAAGTGCCTGAAGAGTGCTATCAGACACACAGTTCTGCAGGAATAGAAAATTGAAGCAGACCCAGTAGATGATGGTTCCAGTACTTTAAGTGTATGTAGCCAGGGATTAATGTGGGAAAAAGTGACTCAGGGGTTACTGGAAAGTGAGCCCGGGAAAAGAGAGGCTCTGTCTAGAGGGGTGTACGTATACTGGGTGGGTGAGAGACTTGGGGAGGTAATGGGGGCAATGGAGGGATGTTGATTATGAGAGGGTGATCTGATCATCATGTGATTTAGGTGATTTATCGGTAGTGTATTATTAGTTCAAACCCATAGCAAACCTCAAGGAAATTGAAATGTGCAGTCAAATCCGAGAGTTTTGAAACAGAATGAAGTGAGTGGAATGTGTGTCACAAGTGGGGCGGGGACACACACACACACACACACACACACACACACACACACACACACACACACACACACACACACACACACACACACACACACACACACACACACACACACACACACACACACACACACACACACACACACACATTCCTCTCTGTCAATCCATGACTTGAAATGTAATGATTGGTATTGTAGAAAAACAAAATTTGTATTTAAGTTTGGATCTCAATAGCTTGCTTGCTTATCAAGAAGTCCAATACACAGGGCGAATTGATACTCTGACTGAAGTTCTTCATTAGTTTATCAAGGATGGATTTCTCTGCATTAGACTGACCCATTGATATTGGACCAATTGTGCAAGACACACTCACTGCCTGGATTAAAAAAACCAGGATGCAGAGTGTAATGTCGTTGTTATATCTTACATTATTACATTCCCTTTTCAAAAGTACTGTATACAGTTGCTCCATACATGGACGGTGTAGTAACCCTTTACCTTCCACACATTCCCACTTGCTCTCTTTCCCCCCTCCCCTCTTTCTCCAATTTCCCTCTCCAGCCAGTACTCTCCCCTTCATTGAACTTTAAGAGAGCGCAGTGTGAAAGGTGCAGTCCTACCTTGCCACACACAAAATGCTGGAGGAACTCAGCAGGCCAGGCAGCATCTTTGGAAGAGAGTACATGGCCGACGTTTCGGGTCGGACCTTCACCGTTTACTCTTTTCCATAGATGCTGAGTTCCTCCAATATTTTTATATGTGTTGCTTTGGATTTCCAGCATCTACACGTCAAATAAAGGTCTGGTTCTGTCCTGAGGAAGGGTCTCAGCCCAAAACGTCAACTCTTTGTTCCCTTCTGTGGATGTTGCCCGACCTGCTGAGTTTCTCCACCATTTTGTGTGTGTTTCTCTGGCGCTGTGGTGGCCTGGCTGCCCAGGGAAATGAAGGGAGTGCCGTTGGCTGGCATCAGGGGTTGCAAAGTTGATCTGTTGTGTTTGGGTCTGACCTTTGTACTGTTCTGCTCTTGATTTTAAAAGAAGGTGAAATTTCCTCCCCCGTCTGGAGCAGCCCAGGAATTGCTGCCGGTGTTTTCTTTTTGCTGCTGTTTGGCGGCTCTGTAGTTACTCAGTAAAAACACCTGGTTTTTCTCTCCGGTCCCTGAGAGCAAACGGCTCTTTGTGCAAGTGTATGAAATACTGAATGTCAGACAATAGCACTCTGTGTGATTCTGGGTGGAGGCAGTCTGTTCTGCTGGGTATTTACAGACCACCTTTACCCTAGTATGAGTGTGATGTTGCTCCTGCACCTTCTCTGCAAATGTTGTGCTGCTCATTCTTCCTTCCTTTGTGTCTCTGCCTTTAGTCGTGCTGTAGTCAGAACTGATTAGTATTGGCAGTACATGGTTAGAATCGGGTTTAATATCACCGGCATTTGTCGTGAAATTTGTTAACTTTGCGGCAGCAGTACATAACAAAGGGGGAAAACTAAAATTCAGTGAGTGTATATATTCTTTAAGTAGTTAAATAAGAAGTCCAAAAATACAAATTAAAAAGTAGTGAGGTGGCTAGTGTTCATGGGTTCATTGACCATTCAGAAGGTGGATGGCTGAGGGGAAGAAGCTGTTCCCGAATCTTTGACTGTGTTCTTCAGGTTTCTGTACCTCCTCCCTCACGGTAGCAATGAGAATAAGGCATGTCCTGGGTGATTGGGGGCGTGGTTTCGTTAATGATGGACACCGCCTTTCTGAAGCAGCACTCCTTGAAGATGTCCTGGATACTACGGAGACTAGTACCCATGATGGAGCTGACTAATTTTGCAACTCTCTGCAGCTTGCTTTGATCCTGTGCAGTAGCCCCCACTAAACCCCCCTCCCATACCAGACAGCGATGCAGCCAGTCAGGATGCTCTCCATGGTACATCGGGAGAAATTTGCGAGCGTTTTAGGTAACACACCAAACCTTCTCACACTCCTAATGAAATATAACCACTGTCTTGCTGCACAGGTATGTTGAGATCAGGTTAGGTCCTCAGAAATATGAACATCCAGAGAGATGGTATGCAAATCCACCAAAACTATCCCCTTTTTAAAATCGCATATTCAAGTTGTGTGTTGGTTAAAAAAAAACAGACTTTGCCCTGTGCAGCAGTGAAATGCATCTCATGCAGGTACCATACCTACATGTTTTGGGCGAAAATCATGCTCAGCATACTCCTGAATAAAACAGCTTAAACCCCACCTTGATATGCAATACAGGAAGAAATAGGGAGGGTAAAATACTGCCTTAGTGTACAGGTCATGAACAGTAAATTACTGCCTGTAATACACAGGAGATCTTTGAAAAACATTTTGAGCAAAATACTGGCTGACTGTAATAAATGGCACTGAATTCACCAAGTTAAATTCTTCATAACATGCAAGGTTAGTGTTAAATAGAACATGTTAATCTTTTGGGTACCACTGAATATTTAAAACATTGAGTTAATGTACTAAATGTGGACAATGTCTTAATATTCAGGGTAGATTGAATAGAAAGGAATTGCAGTGTCAAGGACAGGGTGAAAAGATTCATTTTAATACACGTTGCGGGAAGAATACAATGGGGATGATATTGCCTTACCATCCAGGGCAGCATGGGTATACCCTTGTTTAAGTGCCTAGGGCAAGACTGGGTAGAATGTGTTAACAAATCTTGAAATTTGCAGGAGAGTTTCATGATAGCTCTGTCACTCTGTTTCTTGTGAACCCCACCTTCCAATTCATTTCGTTTCATTCCCGCCAGAATCAGGTATGTTTCGTGTCCCTGTTAGTGGTACGCTGTTCAGGATCCATGAACTGCAGCTCGAAAGGATAATAGGATGCTGAAAATGATTCAGAGTCTGCTGTCTTTAGGATAGCAGCGAATTTGGGTATATCCTATATCGTGGACAGTGCTGTGAATTTGAGAAGTGTTGAACTGTGCACAGAAATATTTTGAACAGGTGCTGAAGAAACATTCTTTCCATTTTTTGAACTGTTCTTGGTAAGGGTAGCTAGAAAATATCAACAGTTACAAAAAAAGAGTTGGTCATCGGAAATAAAATCTAAAATTATGTACTTAGATTGTGGTCAGAAAATTGCAGGAATCAAACCTGCAAAGTTAATTTTCCTATAATTGAAAACATTTATAGAAAACATTTGGAATTTAAATGAAAGAGGATTACTGTCTGTATTAATTATTAAAATTAATATTCCTTAATAAAGCAAAACACAAAGGAATTAATTGGAATATCCGATTAAGTTGGAGGGTACCTTCTTTGTGACTTGTGTCCATATGCAGCTGGAGACTGGAGAGGGTTAAATAAACTGACAAGCCGGCTTTCTGCAGTGCAAGATGATTTGTCGTGATTAGTTCAATTGTAGTAGGAAAGCGGCTGCTAAAAGTACTTTGCAGCATCCTTAATTGCGACATTTTTTTGAAGACATGCATCTGAATGAGGAAGGAGCTATTGTTTGGAGGTTGCCTTGACTGACTTGAGAGTATTCTCCTGGGCCCCATTTATTACAATCTAACAAGATACTATCTACTTTTGAAAATCTGTAAATATACTTCGGGATAAGACAGCTGTATTCATAATTCATAGAAACTAAAGAGTAAAAACGCTGTGTTTGATTTTGTGCGGATAGAACAGGGAGATGAAGGAGTAGTGCGAATGAGGAGGATGTTTAACAAAGTGTTTCTTTATGCATGAGCCTTCAAAAGGCTTCTATCTAAAAGTAAAGTGAAGATTTCCTCTGCACTCTATGCTATGGAATTGTAAACCTAGTCCTTTACAAATGCGTTTGCGATACACTAACACTTGGCACACAAGAAGTATCTTCCTGCGTGTGTTGTGTGTAGTTCATCTGTTTCTACAACTTCTCCACCTTTCTATCAATATTTGGAGATTACCTAGCCTGGATTCCTCAGTCTGTAGGATTGTTTTATGTTAATAAATTAGCAATCTTTTTATCCGCAGAACTTCTGGCCAGTCCCTTAGCTGGAACCAAATCAACATATGCCAAAGCAGAGACTTTGGAGAACCGGTATTAAGAATCTGACTGCAGTGTCACAAAGGACAATTTTATTATTCTTAAAACTCTTTTTAACTGCTCAGGTACTGTGTTTTGAAGAGCAGCTTTGATAATGGGATCTTAATGCATTTAATCAAAATGCCTATCTTTCACATTGAACAAATCTTGGGGCCATTCAGCAGAATCTCTGTTCATAAACAAAATCTTTTCCAGCATGTGCAGTCTGTGATTTTTAACGCCTCGATGTGCAAACTAGACAATGTCGAACGAACAGCATAAAAGCTTTTATAGGTGGTATGGAATTGGGTATCATTCTGAATATATCATCTGAGGCACCGAGAGCTGAGGTGGACATAACTTACCATCGCTTTCCTGGACTTCAGCCATGGGATTTGTTTCCTGATATTTCAACAGTGATTTTTTTCGTTTGACAGCAGAGTCTGTCATAAGAACGTGTAGTGTGCTAAAGGCATGGTGCACAATTGCCTTTTTTTGTATGTGTGCTGTATTTTCAGAATATCAATCTCGACAGGTTAACATAAAGGCTTTCAGTGCATTATACAAAATCGCTGCCAGTTACAAGTTTGGCTGGGGTAATATCAATTGAACCTTATTGTGTTGGTGTCAGCCGAGGAGTGGTTCCGATTCTTTGTGTTCCCCATGAAGCTATTGTCGGGGGTTTGGTGGGGAAGGAAGGGGAACAGGGGCGATGGGAAATTGCTTAGCCTTTTCTGAGGGACCAGCTGACTGCTCTGTTTCATCATACTGCCTCTCACTGTTATTGATGGAAGAACCAGAGTTTAGGGTTAAACAAAACCCTAAAAATAAACCAGATTGGTCATCAGTAGCAGAGATGTTTAAAGACTTACCTTAGCAATTTTTCTCAACATCACTGCATTTTTAAAATAAAAACTGAGGTTAAAACCTGTACAACTGAGCGTCATTGAGAATCTGCAGTTATATGTTAGGTTCCGGTTACCAGGGAAATAAAACATACCTTGTGATGCACTGCTGTATTGTTCCTTTCTGCATACAGTACTGTCCATGTGTCTTATACACACACACACACACACACACACACACACACACACACACACACACACACACACACACACACACACACACACTCACACACACACACACACACACACACACCACCCCCCCCCCTCCCCAGGGTGCCTAAGACTTTTGCACAGTACTATATTTGTCAACGTGGAGCGGAAAGCAAGTTTGTAGATCTGGCAGGAGCAAAGGATGTTGGGAATGGTGAGGGTGGAGCATTGTGGGAGGGGTGTGGGACAGGTGGCAGAGGATTGCCGGCGTGGGTGGGGGGAGCTGTGGCACGGGTGCAGACACACCCAGCCCTGACACACCAGGCAAGGCCATTTGATTCCAAACAATTGGTTTATTGATCATTACAGAATGTCTCTCTGGTGCTTCCCCTCTCCCTTCCCCTTTTCCCAACCATGATTCCCCTCTCCTGGCCCCCTTCCCACTCTCAGTCCACAATAGAGACCCACATCAGAATCAGGTTTATCATCACGCACATATGAAGAAGGGTCCCAGCCCAAAATGTTTATTCATTTCCTTCCATAGATGCTGCCTGGCCTGCTGAGTTCTTCCATCATTTTGTGTGTGTTATCATAATTTTTTTTTGCAGCAGTACAGTACAATACATAAAATTACCACGGTACTATGTAAAACTCAGGTATTCTAGCTGTATATAATCGCCTAAGACTTTTGCACAGCATTCTATACTATACCTTTTTCCTTCCTCAATTGAACTAATCACGACAAATCATTTTGTACGGCAGACAGGAGTCTGCATTCCCAAACGGTACACTGACTTCTGTGTCACTTACCATCACCAGGTTGTTGCCTGAGTACTGTAAGTGGCATGAATGTATCACGCATGTTTTGCGTGTGCGTTGTGCTGAATATTTTTAATGCATCATTCAATGGATTTCCGTAGGTTTAATACGAAGATGTCATAATTAGAATTAAGTTTAATATCACCAGTAAATGTCAGGAAATTTACTGCCTTGCAGCAGCAGTACAATACAACATATAATAAAAAAATAATAAATTACAATAAAAGTAGGTTCCCACCAGGCCTTCCAATTTCCTATCATATCCCAAAGCAGTGCAGGATGGTAGGTTATCTGCCCAGTGTAAATGGTCCTATCTGCTGATGAGTGAAGGAATTGAAGAGAATGTGGGGAGAACAAAATAAGTTTAGTGAAAATGGATGGTCAGCATGGATTCAATGGGCCGAAGGGCCTCTTTCGGGTCTGTATGACTTCATGAATTTATCATTCCTACTTTTGATGGCTACCCACTGGAGAATATGCAAGTGTGCACATTGAATGATTGTTTAATTGGAATCCACTGGGAAATCTCTTAATAGTCTCACACCTTTGTTCAGAATCAGCTTTTAATATCACCGGTATATGTTGTGAAATTTGTTGTCTTGCAGCAGCAGTACAGTGCAATACATAATGATAAAAATATATAAATTATAATAAATATATATGTTAAATAAGCAGTGCAGAAAGAGAGCAAAAAAAAAGGAAAATAAGTAGTGAAGTAGTGTTCATGGGTTCATTGTCTGTTCAGAAGTCTGATGGCAAAGGGGAAGAAGCTGTACCTGAAACATTGAGTGTACGTTTTCAGGCTCCTGTACCTCCTCTCTGATGGTAGTAATGAGAAGAAATGTAGGTAAGAGGTCAGCGTGCAATCTGTTAGTGACAGTGAAAAGTCCAAACTTTGTAACACTGAAAGGGAAAGGATTTTTCAGGTTTATTATCCATATCTGATTTGTACCCACGTGAATTTAAACATTGGGCTTTCATACTTCCGATCTGTTGGAAGGCAGTTATGAGAAGCTTGGTACCAGAATTCCCCGTCGGTGTTGAAATATCTTCATGTTCATTATTTGCTCTTGGTGAATCCTGCTGTGTGCCTTTTAAACTGAAGCTTGCTTGTGCACCAGTTGACTTTGTCTGACAGAAAGTTACACTTGTAGGGGGGAGAACCTTTGTTCTTGAGGCTCCTTCTCTCACCTTGGACCAGCTGGGAGTACAGACATGCACTTTTCTACCTAGGCATTTCTCTGGGTGTTTCGATGTTCATGTGGAGAATAAAGCTAATTTCAAATCTCATTTGACAAAGAATTAATGCCTAGAGCACGGGCTGCTCAGGTAATGAGGGGTTGAGGAGTGCAGCCAGTTTCAGGACAGATAGGGAAGGGGTCCAAAATGCAGGTGTAAAGGTTGGGAGTAGTGGTGAGATCACTAAACAAAGCAGATCTTACTCTTTTTTTTAGAGCTTTTTACCACCTTAGGATTTTCCTGGGCATCACAGTTAGTTGGTAAGTCAGCATAGATCCATGTAAAAGATGGAGAAAGCCTTTAGAAGTGATTTGGGTCAATGAAGGTTGTTCAGTAGAGATCGCGAGGAAGCCTCTTGCACTGATTGTGGCAGAAGATGTAGGTACAATATAATGCTCACAAGATGTAAAGCAATTTAAGAGTCTGGAAATGAAATATTTTTATTGTGGGTCTAAACAATGATACCTTTGTATTTATAAACTGCCCTTTGTGATAATAACCGGGCTATTGCGTCCATATCTAGTCACCCCACTTAGGAAGGAAGTGAAAGTCCAGGAGAGGGAGCACGGAACATTCGAAGGACGGGCCAATTCAACCACAAGCTGGGACTGGAGATGTTGGGATTTTTTTCCGTGTTAAAAAAGAGGGTTGCAGGAGAAGTATACAAAGGCTGCTCCAGATAGGACAAATTGAGGCTGCTCCAGAATTTCAAGGACCAGGAGACGAAGATTTGAAGTGAAAGGGAGTGATGAGAGGAAAATATTTACTGCACATGGGAGTGGTGATGATCTGTGCCACCACCTGGAATGGCGGTGGAACTAAATTTTGAAAGGGTAAGGCATAGAATGGAAATAAGTTGCGGGCCTGTGATGAGAAGGATGGAAAAAGAATTGTTTTGCTCTACAGCAGGGTAGCAGAGAATTGATAGGCTGATTGGCTTCACATTACAATGGTCATACCAGTAACTTCGAAGTGAGGTCACTGTTGTAGGAAGCGTGTCAACCATTTTGTGAACAGCCTGCTCCCATAAGTGGAAGTGCAGTAATGACCAGTTTATGGCTTATGATGTGGACAGAAGGGTGAGTATTGACTCAGGCAGAGCTCCCCACTTCTCTTTAAAATAGTGCTTCCTTTTCTCCCTTATAGATAGAAGCAACACAGTTTAACATTTCATTTGATGCTATTGACAAAGCAGTATTCCCTCATCCTCTCATAGTCCAACAGCTAAAACACTGCTTTGTTTCCCTCCTGTACCCGGCTGCTTTGTTTCCATCCTGTACCCTTTAAGATGAAAGATTGTCTCTCAAGTGTCTTGGGTGGGACTCGAACCGGAAAGCTTTCAAGGCAGAGATAAGAGTTCCACTACTGAGTTGTTACTTAGTTGGTTGCTATTTTCCCAGAGAGACTGGGGAACAAGGCAGAAACAGTGAGTAAAGGCTTTGCTGGGAGAAAGGGGGTGGATGCAAGACGTGAGGGTAAGGAATGGGGCATCAACCATAGGCACAGGGGCTGGGGATAAGACACAGAACGAGAGGGCAGGGTGAGTTACAGAGCACAGATTTCTCAACTGTATTGAAATGAAGTAAGGCACTCAGCTCAACTCTGAACTGATTCCACTGTCGAGGATTCTATAACTCCAGCTCTGTTTCCAGTCCTGCTGAAGGGTCTCAACCTGAAACGTCGACTGTTTTATTCATTTCCATAGATGCAACCTGACCTGCTGAGTTCCTCCAGCATTTTGTGTGTGTTGTCTATTTATTTATTTGTTTGTTTATCTATCTATCAATCTGTTTATTCATTTTCACAGTCTTATCTTCTTTTGCACGTTGGTTGTTTGTCAATCTTTGGTTATGTATAGTTTTTCATAAAGTCGATTGTTTTTCTTTATTTTCCTGGAAATGCCCGCAAGAAAATGGGTCTTAAGTAGTTGATAATAAATATGCTTTGACCTTTGACTTGACTTGCAACTCATTGCCGGTAAACTGCTTGCTAGAAAAATCAGAGAAGTTACAAGATCCTTACAGCAGTTTAGTGAGGTTTTTTAAACAGTAGTTACTGGTTGGTTTTATTTGGTTAGTTCCAATGCTTCCAAAACTGCCGGACTCACTTTATAATCAACACAAGGAAGTGTTCAGCAGTGCGCTGAGGGACTTGCACACGCTTCTACCCGGATAATGGGTTTTACATGTGAGCTGCCTTGTTGATTTAGTAGAGGCTGGTGTCCCTCGCTGTGGATACTAAGGGACAGACAAAGGGAAGAACCACTCCCTTTGGCTGTTTTCTTACCACAGTGTCAGCTTCCTCCTCGACCAGGGGTTCCCAACCTTTTTTATGCCACAGACCCCTATCATTAACCGAGAGGTCCGTGGGCCTCAGGTTGGGAAGCCCTGTCCTGGACAGATAAATCAAACGGGTCATCTTTAATAATCTTGAGTTTTGTTTTGAGTGTGTGAGTTTTAGGCCATTCAGCCCATCTGGACTGTGCTTCTGTTTCTGCTGCACACTTTTCCATTTCAGGGAAACTGATCAGGAAAATATATCACTAATAATTTATATTTTATCTGATTTGAGTTCATGTGTAAACTCTACTGTTATTTTTAAAACAGACTCGTGATACATATAGCTTAATGACACCAGGTTAACTGGTTGACTAAGCTTGCATTCATAAGCTTTAACCATCAGTTAGCTGCATGTGCTTGTATACAATCCCAGGTTGTGTTATCCATCTTCAGCTCTCTTCCAACTATAGTATTCCAAGCCTCCCTCAATGCTGGTTGGGGCCGCATTAAAGACTGCAATTAAATTGATTTGAATTTTCAGCCCTGTAATTCACTCGCAGTTATCTCTCTTGTTCTCTGCATCGTCAGGATTGATAGCAGCTGTGGTGTCTTATCAAGGTGGATAAGGTGTTTGATCAATTGAAAGGGGAAAAAATTGAGTTTGAATTTGAGAGAGTTTTGGTTCTGGCTAGAATCTAGATTAAAAAAGCACATTGTACATGCTAGGAACCTGAAATTAAAAACAGAAAATGCTGCCAATTCACAGCAGGTCTTTCAGATTTTGAAAGGGAAGAGGCAAGGTTAATGCCTTAGAGTCCGAATACTCTTCATTTTTAGAGTTTTCATCACAAACGCAATAAACCAATTCAGAAATTGAACTCTGATAACATCCGTTTCTTGGCAACAGTGAACAACTGATATTTAACCCATTGCTGACCGGATTTGTTCAGAGGTAGACGTTCAGAGGTAGGACTGTGTGGAACAAGCGGAGCAGTTTAATTCCTCAAACTTATTGAGCATTAAGGTCAAAGTTGAGCTGTGGCATGACTCCCTACATCATCCCTTAATATGTTTAGTTAGCAAAAGCCACAAATGTAAATGTAACAAGTGATCAAACATCCATTTTTGTGTGGTAGAAATCCAAATGTTGACCAGCCTTCATCTGTGGAGGTGTTTACTGAAAGACCTGGGTGTGATTTGCAGACTGGCTCCTTGCTCTTGGCCTCACCCTTCCCTCAGGAAGCAAGTCGCCTCTCTATCAAAATGATCTTTAGTTGCACTCGACCTGTATAAATACAGATCTTTCCTTTCATGACACACCTCAAATCTGCTGTCCATGTTTGTATTGTTGCTTTCTTGTGTTTTACAATCTATTCTATTTTACAATCTGTGGGATAGATTATGAGAGCATGTAGATTTAACTCCATTTCCCAGAATTTTTTTTTAAAAAGAGTTAATGTTTGGGCTGTAGACCATTCATCAGCATGCAGTTCTGATAAAGGATCTTGTTCTCTCTACAGACGTGCCTTGTTCCTCCAGCACTCTCTGTTCTAATCCGTGATTCCCAGCTTTTGCAGTCTTCCCTCTTTTTTTCTCGTGATTCCCGCTTTGATTTTCGCACCTTCCTACTTGAGAAGAGTCTTGCTTGCTTCATGAGACAGTCCGGAAGAGAGTGGACCCATCTTCAGGTAGAATCAAAATTATGACCCCCCCCCCCCCCCCATCTATTGCTTTCCTGGGGCTTTGGTACAATTTTGATTTAAAAACAGTGATATAAGCCGAACATAGTGTGATGCTTTCAGCAGGCCAGACACATGCATCTGTTGACTATATAATCTTCACTTCTGCCCTTTTATTTTAAAAGAACACATCTAAAATCACAAGTTTAACTTTGCATTGTACTCATTTTTACCGTGGATCTTTCTGGAAAATTGACAGCGACTTTTATTTTCTCCCACTCTCCCAAGGGGATACGGAAGTGCTTTTTGAGGTATGCATTGTTAAAATGTAGGAAAACCAGCAGCCAAGTGAAGTGTGTACACTCGAGCACAACACAGAATTGGAAAGGTTCAGTGTCAGAATATCTTTACAGGCTTGCTTTTTTTGGTTTTCCCTTCCCTCCTTTTCAGTATTAATCCTGTCACGATTTGGTCTGGAAACGTTTATTAGAGTTGCTTTATTTGGCTTAGTTCCCCCTTGCTATTCTCAAGGCTGTGTTACAGTATTACGCACATAGGGCTGGATTAGAAATCCAGCCTTGGGACACTGTGCTAGGTTTTTACTAATGCTGGCCTTGTATAGATCTTCTGCCAGATTTATTGTGACTGGGATTTTCTTCAAAACTATTGCCTCTTGTACTATTCTAAAACCCACTGATATCGAAGCTGCTATCTTATAAAAGGCAGAAAGCTCGCAAACAACAAATTGTAAAATCAACGTAGGAGATGTTTGTATTTAAACTGCCGTAAGTGGTCATTCCAAAATATTGGCTTTTGTTCTGCAAAGCCATTACTGACCCCCTAATGGGACAATATACTGGAGAAAGAGAGGGAGAGCTGCCTAATTGTGACCTTTCCCCAAAATGTAAAGGAAAGTTTTGACCATGGAACTAAAGCCACTAAAACAAATGCAATTTTTTCTTTAGAAAAGTAGTATTTTGCATGCAGGAGCAATTAAATACAATGGAGAATGTTTAAACTGGTGTGTCGAAGGATGCTGTTTAGGGATGTACTTTGTTGTTGATGATTTGTGGGGTTGATTTGAGATCGGTGAGTCATTCGTACCTACAAAGGCTATTTCAGAATTGATGCAGGCAGGCCTGTTGGTATCGTACCTGAGAGGTGATGCTGATTGTAATAATGCTGAGCGTGCGGTTATGTTTGGCTCACGTTTCAATAATTCAGGAACATTTTGGGTAAAAATAACACAGCAGTGCTCCTCCACCCTGTCTCCTCCAACACCACCACCACAGGCTCGGTCCTTCTTAAAATTCTGCTTCTTTTTCTTCACACCATTGGCACACCTAACACGAGCTGGCATCCACCACAGTAGGCCTCATTTTGCTGTTTGGTATTTCCTGCAACACGGTGACACGGTGGCCCAGCTGAGAAGTCCCTGCTGGTCCATCCTTTGATACACAAATCCGTCTGCCTCTCCTAGCACTCACAAGCATGTGAGGAGAGCATAAGAGATTCTGCAGATGCTGCAAATCCAGAGTTACACACACAAAATGCTGGAGGGACTCAGCAGGCCAGACGGCATCTATGGAGAGCAAGAGACAACTGAGGTTTCAAACCAATGCGACTTACGAAGGGTCTTAGTGGGAAATGTTTGCGCTTTATTCCTTTCCGTAGATGCTGCCTGATCGGTTGAATTCCTCCAGCATTTTGTGTGGATTGTGGGAGAGCAGCTGTCCAACTGCCTTTCCGCATCTGTGAGACAAGAAAAGGGCCCAACTTGCAAGCCCCTATCAACAAGCCGCCCGTGTTAGCTATTAGAACAGGTCCATGTTCAGTCTGGGTGTTCTTTAATCTGTCTTTTTTTCTCCCCTCTACCTGCATTGCCAGTAGCATGCAGGACTTTCAGTCGCTCTTTGGCACCACCTTGTCTATATTTAGTCATGGAACAGGAACCTGAGCTGTTGAGGACAATTAGAAGGGTAACCTTTGCTCACTGTTAAGTTTCTGGCACTGAGCTGCATAATCCAGCAATGCATAACTGATATTGCTTTAAATTTGGAGAGGGACAGCCCACACTGGCTGCTCTTGTTTGGGTTGCCAGAGCCAGTACCTTATCTCTGCAGCAGAATCTCTGACCCACTGTTGTGATCCAAACTGCAGAGGCGTTGAAGGCTGAGGTTCCAAAGGCTACCATTTTACTCACACTTTGTGAGCAGTAAAACAGTTGAGTTTCTTACTCGAGGATCTTGCTACCCCCAGTGGGATTGCTGATCAGGAATTTGGGCGAAGAGTCCGGCACAGCCCTCAGGAATTTCCATCTGTTAAAATTAACGGGATGAAAAATCCCGGAGGTCTCCTTGCCTGAATTTCTGATCCATGCTCCCAGGAGAGGAAGCTTACGCCTGCAGTGTGGATCCCAGAGTTAGCTCCCTTCCTCCTGGGACTCGTCCTTCGAGCAGAAATGGATTAATTCTGAGCTTGGCTTTTGGTGTTTACAACATGTTTACATTCAGCTCCATTAGCCCAATTCGCGGAGAAGCAACTGATAACATATTGATAATGTATTTGTTCATTGGCTATAAAGCGCTTTGCAATGCACAAGGGTCATAAATAGACCTTCAGAAATCTTGTTTTCAGAAAATATAATCTAATCAAAAGCTGTTTGATTTCCCTCGAACTGAAATTCAAAAGAAAAGTCTTCAGTATTTCTCGTACTTTAAGGGGAATATTAAAGTACTGAAATTTGGTGTTTTGTGTGAACACATTGTGCTTGCGCTGTGAGTTGGTTATGTCAGAGCATGGCCATTCACAGAGATTACAAAATCGGTCCAGATAAAGGTGGCTTTCTGTCCTGTTTGAGCTGCTCCTTCCCAAATACAATGCTGCCATCTTGCAGTTAATTGAGAGCTTAGAAATATTCAATTTGTTTTTTAAACTCAGATGTTGGCTATTATTAATTTTTATTATATGAGAAGGTATTTTACCTTCTTTTCTCCTTAATGAACAGCTTTGGTCTTGGTAGGGGTTAGATTTTTTTTGTAATAAATTAGTAGAGGTTAATATAACTATTGATGAACTTATATGAATACAGGGTAATGAGATTGTTATTATGAATAGATATAATGTAATTGGTAGTTTTAAAAAATCTTTTTTGACCTTTTATATACACTTTCTTGTACTGTATATTCTTCTATGTAGAAACTAATAAAAATATTGAAAAAGAAATATTCCATAAAGGAGAACAAATGGATGTGGAATATTTGGATTTTTATTTCTATATTTATTTCCCACTGCCAGGGTTTTACTGGTTATTTTTGACAAGATTGAGCCCTTAAGCAGACTACAAACTACACTCTGGCTGCATCACCATCAGGTGTACAGGATTGAAATAAGCTGCAGAAAGTTGTAAGCTCAGTCAGCTCCATCAAGGGCACTAGCATCCCGAGCATCCTGGACGTCTTGGGAGTGATGCCTCAGAAAGGTGGCATCCATCATTGAGGATCCCCATCACCCAGTACGTGCCCTCTTCTCATTGCTACCATCAGGGTGGAGATACAGGAGCCTGAAGGCACACACTCAGCAATTCAGGAATAGCTTCTTGAATGGACGTCGAACCTTTAAACACGACCTCACTACTTTTTTTGCACTACTTATTTAACTTAACATATAAACTGTAATTCACAGTTTTTATTATTATGTATTGCAATGTACTGCTGCTGCGTAACAACAAATTTCACAACCTATGCTGGTGATGTTAAACCTGATTCTGATCCTGTTTCTGAAAATCTCCAGAACCGGTTACAAATGCTTCAGAAATAACACACAAAAAGCTCGAGGAACTCAACAAGTCAGGTAGCATCTACAGAGGGAAAAGGGCATTCACAGATTTGGATGGACACCCTTCATCTGGTTGATCAGTCTAGGCGAAGGCGTTCAACCCATCCATAGATTTTATCTGATCCACTGAATTTGTCTACCTATTTATATGTTGCTTCAGATTCCAGCATCTACAGGCTCTTGTGTCTCCATAAATGCTTTCAGATTTAATTTACCCTCCTTGTTTTGCTTTATTTTTGGGAAGTGGTGGGGTGGAGATACGTCTCTACCTAAGGAGGTGTAAGGCACTCCTTCCCTTCACTAGCCTGCAGGTCACCCTTGGGCAAGGTGTAGCTCCTGCTGAGCTCCTCCCCTCCCCCCCCGATCAGGGTAACATGAAGCCATGAGAGCAGGTGGTGGATGGTTGTATGAGTAGCTGGTGCATATCACAAGTCTTGGTTATGTGACCACTGACACCAGGCAGACAATCTCTGAAGAGTATTGATAATGGCTGGGGTCACCCGTCTTGTAAAGACACTGCCCAGAAGAAGGCAATGGCAAACCACTTCTGTAGAAAAATTTGTCAAGAGCAATCATGGTCAAAGACCATGGTCACCCACGTCATAGGATGCAGCAAAAATATTGGAGTGATGATGATGAGGAATAATATTTCCAAACCCTTCACTCAAATGAAAGCAGAGTTGGCATTTGCACCAACTCTTCTTATTTTTGGAGATTTGGTGGGTGGGTGGGTATTGGAATTTCAATAAATGTGAATTCAGGTTGACAAAGGAGCAAAAATTTGTGCCCGATTGCCGTGGGTTTGTGCTGTGCATGATGTGGCACAGAATCCGTATGAATGGGTGGATTCTCTGAAAGCGAATAGGCTCTTGTTTTCAGCAAGTAATAAACTGCTGGAGGAACACACTGGCATCTGTAGGAGGAAAGGAATTGTTAATGTTTTGGGATGAAACCCCACATCAGGACTCAGATTCTTGCATCTGCAATCTCTTGTACCTTCTCTGTTATCCTAAGCTGGGGCAATAGAGAAAAAGGCCAGTAGATCTGCAGGCTGCATTAATTGGGGTCAGGTGTCCAGAGAGAATCTCCTCGTCCCATCTCAAATATGTCCTTAGCTCTTTTACTCTCCAAGACCTCACCCTGAATTTCTTCCACCATTGATGGCCATGTTTCTTACGGCTTTAAGCACTAGAATACCTGCTCAAAACCTCTCAGTACTGTCCCTCTTGCTTTGATTTCTTTTAAAAGTTGCCTCTTTGTCCAAACCGTACTTGTTTCTCCTTATGCAGCTATGTCAGCTTATGTCTGGTAATCCTCCTAGGATGCTACGTTCAAGCGAAAGGGCTTGTGGTTGATGGATGGCTGATGTTGACCGGTTTCCATGGCAACATGTTTTGGGAGGCATCCCACCATGACCCCTGTATATGTGGATGTCTAGTCAAGAATACTCACTCCATAATCAGATGTCCTCACAGTAGGTTGGAGGTAGCTGTTGGGGAAGGGGCACAAGCCAGAGGTGGAGAGGGTTGATGTGTCACCTTCTGCCACCATTTTTCCAAATGAGTCATGGGGTAACTTGGAGAAGAGAAGGGCAATAACGCCTGAATTGATAATCCCTCTGAAAAGCAGCAGTTTTTGCCTGATTGACTTGATACTTATATATCAGGCCTATCCCCAATATGAGAGCCAAAATAGCGTAGTGGTTAGCATGATTCTGTTACAGTCTGGGGCGTTCCGAAGGTGGGAGTTCAATTCTGGCGCCAGCGTGGTTTGTAAGGAGTATGTACGTTCTCCGCATAACAACACGGCTTTTCTTCGGGTGCTCCAGTTTCCTCCCACTATCCAAAGATGTACTGGTTGGTAGTTTAATTGGTCATTGTAAATTGTCTAGTGATTAGGCTACTGTTAAGAAGGTGGCTGCTGGGTGGTATGGCCCAAAGGGCCTGCTCCCCAGCTGTAGTCTTACAACTAAATACATAAATAAAAATAGTCGATAATGTCTTTCCTTATTAAATATGTGTCATCTTTTCCCCTTTACTTCGTATTTATTTTATAAAAATCTGTATTTAACACCATAATATGGATATCTAGTTGTGCATTCCAGCCCCTCCCTTTCCCAAATCTACCTCTTCCTATTTCTATTTTCTGCACACTTGCTCTTTGTTAATAATTCGGCAGCGCTCATTTGAATATTAAAAATTTCTTTAATCATCAAAGGCAGGAGCAGCTTCATGAATATTCATATTTTGACTGGATTCTAGTTCATTACCCTGCAGAAAAGCCAAACACTCATCAATCGCCTTCATTACGCGTGTTGCCGTTTTGATTGGCCGCCTGGTGTTGATCGATTCTTGATGAGTTGCTGTGTTTCTGTCAAAACTTACAACGGCAACCAGAGGTTTCGTTCTTTAATTCTGTTTTCAGCTCCCCCACTCCGTATCCCATTGTAAGCACCCACGAACTTGTCGTGGTTCGCCCCTCGACATTCCTCCTTCTTTCTACCCCACACCCCACCAAAATTTCAACCCAATACACCTCCTCCCCTATACATATAAAAAAAAATTCTTGCCGAAATTGATTCTGGTGCTGAATATTTGTCAAGAGAGTTGACGTAGCTTTAATTTGCATAATGACTTTGTACTTCTGCATTAATAAAATTTGCATATGAAGCTCTGTTAATTACTTTTGATCATGCTTTTTGCATTCATGCATGGTAATTTTCATGACTTTTGAGAATTAATGTCGGCGTGGGGGAGGGAGGGAGATGGGGGTGATGCTTCTGCCATGTATCTGCTCAGCCTCACTGCTTTCCCTGTCCGCCTGTCACTCCTGGTCCCCAATCTCTCCTGAAAACACTTCGGATTTCCCAGTTTTTAACTCTTCTGTGACATGTCACAGATCTCATTTCCTGGGATTGTTAAATCTTTTTTTGGCTCACTGGTTTTATATTTTTAAAAAAATGCAGGTGACATGTGCTGTTTTATTGCTGTTTCACTCCTTAAGTATTTACACCATGGTTACAGCTCTTGTTGATAGAATAATCTGCTGTCACACTTTGTAAATCCTCTCTCTTTTTCCCTTTTCCTCCTGCTTTATCTCTAACCTGCGAATGTATTTTGATTTCTGTCCAACCAGCCAGGGGTGGGTAGAAGGGCTGAAATAATATCCGCAAGAGCCTGTTAATTCTTTCCTGCCCTTGTCCTAAGGCAGGTGGAAGATGGTGCAAGCTGTCACCTTCGTGGGGTAGTAGGGATCAGGTACGAATATGCAGCCTCCGGAGCAGGTGAATAAACGCAGGGACACACGCAGTGTCAGAGTATTTGACTGTGTCTACGAAGTGTCAGAGAATCGCCAGATATTGAGAGGAGTTGGCTTACGGGGAAGTAAGTGAGGGAATAAGATGGATGAGATTGCTCTGGGATCCATTCAAATGGATTCCTTCTACACTGTTGTGAAATATGAAGCAGGAGTGTTTAAATAAAAATATTTATGGAATAGATGTTGTGCCCTGATGTGGAGTGGTCACATTTTGGAAAGTTGCATCTGCCAGGCATGCATGTTAAGGGTGATGCCGCATATTGTGTGTACGTTAGATAATTAACCTGCCAATAACGGGGAGGTCCGTGAACCCCAGGTTGGGAGCCCCTGCTCATGAGTTCATGGCTGATCTGGTCCCACTTGCCTTATTTTAATGGAAACCAATGTATTTCTGATTTACAGTTAGCAGCCAGCCAGGCAATGAATGCCATTTGTGAAAGGTGTTCGAAATTTGTTATCTCGGATCCTGAAGAGTCTGGTTTTAATATTTAGACAGTTCACTGTACTCCCTTACAACTCAGGCTTTAGAAATATTTCTCTTCAACCACTCTATTGGATCACTGTTCATATATGATCATAGAGCATTCGGTCACCCCTTGTTCTTCTAAAGTCCAAGGAATATAGACCCAAGTCACCTAGCCTCTCTCGATAGCATAACCCTCTCGTTCCAGGAATTAGCCTCTCGGATTGTCTCAAATGCTACTATATCGCTGTTTAGGTAAGGAAAGCAAAGCTTTGCTCAGTGTTCCCAGTGTGACCTCACCAATACCCTGTACAACTGTAATATAACCTCACTATTCTTAAACTCAAACCCGTTTACAATTAAGACCGGCATGCTGTTTGCCTTGATAACTCCTTGTTGGACTGACCTGCTGTTATTTTTTTGATTTATCACCCTGGTCGATCTGAGCTCTACTCAATTGCAGTTTTCCTCCTTTTGATTCCTCTTACCAAAGTGCATGACCTCACACTTCCCCACATTAAGCTAGCGTAGCGGTTAGCGCGACGCTGTTACAGCTCGGGGCATCGGAGTTTGGAGTTCATTCCGACGTCATCTGTAAGGAGTCTGTACGTTCTCCCGGTGCAACGTGTGAGTTTTCTCAGGTTCTCCGGGTCCCTCCCGCAGTCCAAAAACGTCCCCAGTCGGTAGGTTAATTGGCCATTGTAAATTGTCCCGTGATTAGGCTAAGGTTAAAATGGGTGGGTTGCTAGGTAGCATGGCATGAAGGGCCAGTGGGGGCTGTTTCATGCTGTATCTCAATAAGTACATAATGAAATATACATTCAACTCCGATTTCCAGGTTTTGCCCTGCCACTATATCTATCCACATCCTTTTGCAAAATCACAATGTCCCCTTCGCAATCTGCCACTCCACCCTTTTCTGCAAACTAGGAAGCCTTCCATTTTGTTCCCTATTCAAGATCACTAATGTAAAGAGTATAAAAAATTAAGAGCCAAAGCCAGCTCCTGGGGTAGCCAACATCCTCAGGGAATTCAAGAAAATTTGTCAAATGTAATTTACCTTTCATAAAAGCATGTTGAGTTGATTTGGTATTATTTGGAGTGTTCCAAAATAACTATTTATTTCCTGTTCATTATTCACTACTATGTTTTGCCACAATAAATATTAAACTATCTGGCTGATAGTCATGGTGAGATGATGTGCTTTAAAGATTTAGCAAGGGGATTCTTCACTGGGAACTGAAGGCTTGGATGCCAGAGTTACACACATGAAATGCGAGAGGAACTCAGCAGGTCAGGCAACTCCAATGGAAATGAACAGTTGCAGACGTTTCAGGCCGAGACTCTTCTTCAGTGCTTTCTCAGGTTTATGATTGGTTACCAGGGAAGGACAAAGGAAGAGGAAAATGCACAACATGAACAAGCCCCAAAATCTGGGCCTTTGCATCTCCCTCTTCAGAAATCTGCAAGCAGTTGTAAACTCAGCCAGCTCATTCACAGGCACCGCCCTCTCCAGCATCGATGACAACTTCAAAAGGTGATGCCCCAAACAGGTTGCATCCATCATTAAGAAAACATACCACCCAGAACATGCCCTCTTACTGCTACCACCAAGGAGGAGATACAGGAGCTTGAAGACACACAGTCATTGTTTTAGAAACAGCTTCTTCCCCTGCACCATCAGATTTCTGAATGAACAATAAACATACAGCATGTACACCACCTCACTATTTTTCTACCTTGCTCTCTTTTTGCCTTAAACTTACTAATTTATAATTTTTTATAATTATGTATTGTACTGCAAAACAATTGCTAGAAATATTAAACCTGATTCTGAGATAGGACTAACACTGAATCTTTGTTGCAAACTCGCTCTTGTCTTGGGAGTATTGTATATCTGAGTTTGGGGACTCGATGAAGAATTGGACCTGTATCTTGTTGCACCAGCGTTGTACATAATTTTATTACGTCAACACAATCTATGAATTTAAAGCTGGGCTTTCCAACCCCATCAGGCGAAATGACTAAAATGTAAAATGTCGGATTTGGATCTGTTGTCATGCACAAGTGCAGAAATGCACAGTTGCAGTTGCATCCGCATCACAGGCACACAACACCAGGATCAGAACCAGAGTTAATATCGCTGGCATATGTTGTGAAATTTGTTGTCTTGTGGCAGCACTACAGTGCAATACGTAATAATAAAATCTAAACTACAATAAGAAATATATATATATATATATAAAATAAGCAGTGCAACAAGAGTAAAAATAGATAAAAATAGTGCGATAGTGTACGTGAGTTCATTGTCAAAAGATTCAAAGTACATTTATTATCGCAGAATACACAATATACAATCCTAAAATTTGTCTTCCGCACAGACAGTCACGAAACAACGAACCAAGGAACTAACCTGTTCAAAGAGAAACATCAAACTTCAAGCGTCAAACCCCCCCCCCCCCCCCACCCGCCGTCCACATGCAAAACAAAAAGAGTGCACAAACGGTCCATTCAGAAATCTGATGGCAGAGGGGAAGGAGCTGATCGTGGAATATTGAGCAGCTGCCTTCAGGCCCAAATACCTCCTTGATGGTAGCAATGCAAAGAAGGCATGTCTTAGGTAATGTGGATCCTTAATGATGGATGCTGCCTTTTTGAGGCATTGCCTTTTGAAGATGTCCTGGATGCTGGGGAGGCTAGTGCCCGTGATGGAGCTGGTTGTGTTTCTGCAGTTTTTTCTGATCCCGGGCAGTGTCTCCTCAATACAGTGATGCAACCAGTTAGAGCTCTCTCCATACACAAGAGAAATATAATTTAAACATAAATTATAGGCACTTTTTTTTTTAACAAGAAAGAACACAATTGGAACATTATAGTGTGAAGCGGGCATGGTGTTGTGATACTGAGGAGGTGATTAGGGTTGTACAGGTTAGTTCAAGAACTGAATTAGTTGATAGAAATGCGAAACACATCTCACCATCTCAGATTTCAATAAGATTGATTATTTTTTTAATCCTAATATTAAAACACAGTCAATGTCTATTCTTCAGCTGATTTAATGCTATTTACCATCGGCATTATAGAGTGAAAATAAGTCTCAACAAAATGTAAATCCTATGAAAATAAAGCATTATACAGTTTGTACTAATTCATCAGCAGAATTGATTGGTAAAGTATTTTTGCACGGCAAATTGTTCCTTACCACGGGGTAAAAATAGTTATCTGAGCTTGAATGGAATTAACAAATATAAATAAAGCTTGGAGAAATAATTTCTATTATCCACAGAATCCATACTTTGAAGAGAATTCAATTTTTCATGACCTGTTGGTTTTAAATGTAGTCTCCCCCCCCCCTTTTTTCCACAAGAAACCTTTTTCAGCTTTGAGAATTGAACTTGCTGCTGTGATGTCAATGTTGGGGAATTAGTCCTGGGAGTTAGGGGAGGCTTTCAGTTCAACACAGCAAACGAGAAGTGACTACCTTCATCTGGCAATCGCACCCCCCCTCCACTATTTCTCTGTACCCCTCCCTCGAGTTGCTGAGGGGTATTGATTGAAGCTCTGCTAACCAATTATTATGGCAATTAAATAATCTGTCAGTCACTGAAAGAAATCGTTGACTCTTCTGTTTCGGTGTATAATCACCATTTTTACTGTAGAGCGACAAGCCCACATTGTAGTTTATGAACTCTTGCTTTTTGTCTAACACTGTCAGCTAACCTAAAGATTACAGTGGTAAACATACTGCGTGTAGAATTCTGTTCAGGTACACCTCACTGGGGCTCCAGATGATGAGATTAACTCAGTGTGTATTGTAATCTCATGCCCCCTACCATTGTTACATTGGTTCAGGTAGAGCAGGGGTTCCCAATCTTTTTTATGCCATGGACTCCTACCATTAACTGAGGGGTCTGTGGACCCCAGCTTGGGAACCCCTCAGATAGAGGGAGATTTTGCTCATAAGTGGAAGCCTTAAAGTCCAGATAAACAGGTAAAGTATTTTGGTAGAAAGGTAGAGAGGGGAAAATACTTTTTTTAAAACCTAAAAAGTGATCTAGAATCTATTACCTGTAGGGGTGGTGAAGGTAAGGTAACTCAGATATAATAGCTCACCAATTGACAGGGAATAATTTGCAGAGCTACTGGGAAAGAGCGAAAGAATGAAACTGACTGGGGTGCTCATCTGGGAGCAGGGATAGGTTGGAGGGGCTGAGTGGCCGTCTGTATTGTGTTAATGCAATCAGTCTTCAATACTATTATGATTCAATGGAAGTATTGTCCCTTGCTGGTCCTGTACACTAACAGCTTTGCCTTGAAATTACAAAACCCCGGGGCACAGGAAGCTCTCTGAACCACTGTACCTACCCACTTAGTCCCACATTCCTGTGCCCTTTTGAATTTTCCTTCGTCAAATATTTATCCCCTTCCTTTACTGAAGCTCTTACAGATTCTGCTGTCGCCGCAGTTTCTGGAAGGCAAGATTGAATGGTTCTGCAACCCTGTCCACAGGCCAGTCAAGCGAATTTTAAAAGAAGCCATTATGTGGAGGGAAATGGTGCATGGGTTGAGTTACCGCAAACGCCGATCTAACCCAGGGGTGCAAATCGTCTTGCACACTGGGCTTTTTGAAGGTCAAGTAGTTCCGAATAATCATCCGAATCCCCCGGATTAAATTCTTGTCTTGAAGTAATTCCCGGTGTCTGTTTACGATGTCTTGTTTTTAATGTTGCGTGGAAGCCTTGCTGTGCTGTTGGTATATTGTTGTGGCATCAGGTGCTGTGAATGTGGAAGTGTACTGCTGGTGATCTTCAGCCACTGACATTCACACCAGAGAATTAATGGCTGCTTTCTCACTGGGTATAATATTATGTTCTTCCCGGGACAGCCCCGAGAGTTTGAGAGCATTGGCAATCCTAGCTATTTATTGACCACTTTAACCAGCTGTAAATTTTGAGAATCAGCTTCTCTTTCACAAATTCTGCCCGTGCATTAAAAAAAAGATTCCATTATCACTGTGGCTCGGCAGATTCAGTAGCAAGCTACAAAAGGATGTGAGCTTGGAAGAGAATTTCTTTTCACGTACGTCGGGAATGAGGGGGCCAATTATAAAGAGGCAGCGCAGGTAGGAAGAATGGGGTTCATTTTCCCATGCTGTTCAACTTGGTGTTGCTGAGGTGCCAGCTGTGGGGTGGGAATTTAAACCTTCATGTATTGGAGGCCAGTACATGGGGGAAACAGTGAAGTGGAGGTAGGGGGAAGCCGAGGACTGACTGCTGAGCCGTGCTCTGTTTGAATACAAGATGGCAGAGAGGACTGTGCTGCAACCCTACCTTGTATTCTGTAAAAATGCCACTATATAAAACAGTCAAATATCCCAGTCGTATTTAGGAAACAAACTATATCCTGTTAACCAATTTGTTTACTTTTGTTTAAAATTTTTGTCAGCAGTGGACAACAGATGTTTAGCTTCTGTTGTGGAAGTGGAGTAGATGAGAAAGTACTTGTGTCTGAATCTCTTTTGCTGAGCCCTCTGTGAGTGAAGCTGATGTGATTGTTGAGTGTTCTTGTAACAGTCCTCTCAGTGAAGCAGAGTCCCCATATCGGAGCGCTTGACAATTACGTTGATGCCCCAATTCAGTACTTGGGAAGGGCCCTCTTTAGTACGAGACAATGGACTGAGGTACAGTCTTGTCCATTGGTTGTGCTTTAAAGACTCTAATGCCACCATCTTGGAGAGCTCTCTCTGATACCCTGGACTAATACTTAGCCCTCAGCCAATATCGCCAAACCCCAGTTGCCTTGCTGTTATCACACCAAGGTTAATACTTGAGGAGTGTTTGATGGCTCTGGGTCACTACTCATTGGAGTTTCGAAGAATGGGTGGGAGGGGGAGGGATCTCATTGAAACCTATCAAATACTGAAAGACCTTGATAGAATGGACGTGGAGAGAATGTTTCTTATAGTGGGGCAGTCCAGGACCAAAGGACGCAACCTCAAAGTAGAGAGATGTCTATTTAGATGAGGAAGATTTTTTTTACGCATAGAGTGGTGAATCTGTGGAATTTTTTTGCCACAGACGGCTATGCAGTAGATGTTGATAGGTCCTTGATTAGTCAGGGCGTCAAAGGTTAAGGGAAGAAGTCAGGAGAATCGATCCTTTCAGAGTCTGCTGTTTCTTACCGGTGACCCGGGTTCAATTCCTGCTTTTGCCTGTAAGGAGTTTGTACGTTCTCCCCGTGACCGGGTGGGTTTCCTCCCACAGACCAAAGATGTAGGTTAGCCGGTCGTTGTAAGTTGTCCCTTGAGTAGGCTTGGATGAAATCGGGGGACTGCCAGACAGTGTGGTTTGAAGGGCTGGAAGGGCCTTTTCTGCACAGCATCTCAACAAATAGATAAATTCCGATTGCCAGCAAATCTGAACTGTAAAAGTTTCCAGTAAAAGATCTTTTATATGTTTTTCCCCTTTCCATCCCACCCCCCCTCCAACACCCTTGTCCACTTCCCTTGACTGCACTCCAGGAAGCGATTTGAAATGAATAATCTGGACTGGGGATTTGTACGGGTGTGGTAATTAATTTAATTTTACCTAGCCTGGACCCTGCAGGGAGGAAGAAGTGTTGCCGGCTGCTGAATGCACAGCTTCAGGCAGCACTCTCGCTGTTCCCACATAGGGGAGGCTGTAGGACAGCTTTTGCCGGGAAGTGTTGGAGATTTATTGGAGTACCACCGTATTAGCCATTTAACAAAGAGCAATTCTTCTACTTACAATTGACTTGGTATTTCAAAATATATATTTTAGTAACTACAAAAAAGAGAGTGTGTTTGCATACACTCTTCTCTTACAAAGGATTTTTAAAATATTTGTATTTAATGTTGAAAGTTATTCTTTTTCAGTTGGTTACTTGATTCCCTCCCCCCACACCTTTGGAAATGAGGGAGACATTTTGGGTGCAGTGCAAAGCCACGTGCAGAGAGGGCCGGGTGGGTGAAGGGAGAGGGAGCCTGTTCGACGTGGATGTGCTGAAGTCAACTGTGAGCTCGCCCATGCTGTGAGGCAGAGCTGCCCCTGTTCCTGCACATGTGCTAAACTCTGCCTCCCACGTCCTGCCCTTTACTGCTTTGCCAAGTGCTTTTCTTTTGTGTTCTGACTGGTGTAATGTTAGGTCGTGAGTGAGGGGTCGAGCTCCCTCCAGGGTGACGAGAGAAGACACAGCCATGAAGCATAAACACGAGAAAGACTGCAGTTGCTGGAAATCCAAAAAGCAACACACACACAAAACACTGGAGGAACTCAGCAGGTCAGCCAGCCTGTATGAAAATGAATGAACAGTCAACGTTTCAGGCTGAGGTCCTTCTTCAGGTCCGAGAAGGAAGGGGGAAGACACCAGAATAGAAAGCTGGGCGGCGAGGGGAAGCAGGATAGCTATAGATGATAGATGGAGCCAGGCAGGTTGGAAAGATAAAGGGCTGGAGAGGAAGGAATCGGATAGGAGAGCAGAGCGGAGAGAAAGTCATGAAACTTCCGAGTACCCAGTGGTCGCCATTTTGACTGTCTTTCTCACTGGGACAGTGCATCTGGTACCCAGGAAGAGCTGTCACCCTTGTTTGCTATCCAGCTACCCGAGATCCGTCTGCAAGCAGTGCTGTTGCAGCTGCTACTGAACTCCAGTATTACTGAAAATTACCACTGTGATAGTAAGATCCAGTGACTGAGAACATTTTACTGGGCACTTATAAATATAACCTCTGACCTCTTGTGCCCCACTGTCAGTCTGGCAATTCCCAGTGACAGTTGAACAATAGTTAACACAACTGAAATCTAGATGCAGCACACACAAAATGCTGGAGGAACTCCTCAGGTCAGGCAGCATCTATCTGGACTGAAAGGTTGTCTGTCTGTCTCCTACCTCTATACTGCCTGAGCTCTCCAGCGGTTTGTGTCTTGCTGCAGGTAAGTGCCTGGCCTAAACGTACGATATTTTGCAGATGCTGAACACCTTCAGCAATACACACACACACACACACACACACACACACACACACACACACACACACACACACACACACACACACACACACACACACACACACACACACACACACACACACACACACACACACACACACACACACACACACAATGTTGGAGGAACTCAGCAAGTCAGGCAGTACCAATGGAAGGGAATAAACTGTTGGCGCTTTGGGCTGCGACTCTTTATCCAGACTAGAAAGGAAGGGGGGAGAAGCTAGAATAAGATCAGGGAGGTAAAATGCCTAACGTAGTTTAGTTAATACAGACCACTTAATTACTTACTTAAGCCCATCACCCCTACTGGGGCATAGGCTGCTGACAGCAGCTCGCCAGGGTCCTCTGTCCTGGGACACACTTCCAAGTTGTCCCCAGGTATAGTCCATCTTCCTGGTGCATCCTTCCTCTCCCAGGGATGAGGTCAGGTCTCTGGAGCATCTGTTGGCTTTTCTGCAGCTCCAGGTAGCTAGCCCCACTGTCCAACCCTCCTCCTTTTGCAGTCGGGCTTGGGACCATCCGTGGCAGAGCTGAAGACAGACAAAATCCGATTTAAAGCTAGTCTGTACAAACCTGTGCATGTGACCAAGTTTACAGAGCAGTATGATTCAATTTTGATTTGAAGAAATATCAACAAGTCGTTTGTATGAGAAGAGGTGGGTGGCAGACTGAGCAGAGTTTGGGCCATTCAGCCTGATGGTCAAATTCTGGGAGACATTGACTGGTGTGACCAAGACTCAGATTCTGTTGAGTGCTATTTCAGTGTGAGCATTGGGAAGGCAAGCCCCCTTGTGCTATTTTAGAGATACAAAGATCTCAAGATGAAGCTTAGTGGACAGGTTTGGACATTCTTATGGTCTCCTGGGTAGATGGAGATACACTCATCCTTTTGGAACAAAGGAGAAATTCACTTGGTTTGTGTACCAGCTTTGGGAATCGGAGGCAGAGACTCTTAGAAGAAAATGTAACAAAGAAGGAATAGTTCCAAGAAGGACCAAAGATTTTGAAAGTCAAATTTTAAAAAAACCCTGCAATTTCTGGAAATCTGAAACAATAACAGAAAATTCTGGGGGGGGGGTGGGGGTTAAAAGACTCAGGGAGTCAAGCAGCATCTGAGGGAAGAGAAGCAGTTAATGTTTCACATCTGTGGTCTTCTGTCAGATTCTGAAATATTAACCGTTTCTCTTCTACAGATGCTGCCAGACTTGCTGAGTTTTTTTTTCCCTAGCATTTTTTGCTCCAAATAGAGAGATTTTGAAATAGTTAACTTTATTACTTTCTTTACATCTCTTCCTGAACTTAGAAAGGATTTGCAGATGCCAAAGAGAAGTTGGATCAAGAACAAAAGTGGGTATAGATCTATTATAGGTAACTAATAGAATTAAAATGTAGGAGAGGAAATAAGAGCTAGTAAACTACCCTGTCTTTATGTGGCACCTTTCATGTCCTGGAGCAAGTCAGTGAATTACGTATACGGTTATTATGAATAAGGCAGCTTTTTCTATAAACAAAATTTAGTCCTGTCCTGTTGCCGGGTTATAAATGCCCGAGTGTCTCTGCAGCACATCTGTGAGTTATGTTCTGTGTGTGGAATAAATTATGACTATTTCTAGAGCTCGCCAGTCAACGAGAAGTATAAAATATTGCAGCAATGACCCCGTGTTACGGGTGTTCTGTCACGATAGCTCACTAAATCAGAAGCACGGGTGACTCGCTTTACGCAGTCACTTTCCTCAGGTGAAGAACCCCTCGTAAGTTACGGTCAGACTTGCTGTGCTTGTTATGGCTGAGGTTGGAGACGTATTCTGGAGCTTGTCGGTCAGTGTGCGTTAAAGTCCGTACTGGAGACGGCTGAACTTGATTTTGTTTCCGCTGCAATTGACCTGCTGCGCTCTGTTCCACCCACGGAGATGATTCCTTGCACAGGTCATGAATCAAGCTTGCTCCCAGAGAGCCTCTGCTAAATCTCTGCCTGACTACCGACAGGACAGGACACATGGCATTGCCCTGGGCTGACCAGCTCCAGATTCCGCACCTCTGGTCAGCCAGCAGTAGAGCCGTCCACAGGCCGAAATCGGGGATGGGGGGTGGGGGGGTAAATGGAAAGTGACCACATCAGGTGTGTCGGTAAAGCCACACTCCCTCCGTCTCGGTTAAGCTCAGCCAGTCAGCCTTGCTGCAGATCTCTCCCTTTGGATAATGTCTGGCAACGCAAATGTCAGCCCCGTGTGAAGCTGATACGTTCGGAAAAGAGGCAGAGAAATAAAAAAAACGCTCCGAGAAATTGGCACATGAAAGGAATTCCTTTGCATTACTACTCTGTGGAACCAGCATCCTAATGAAAATATCGGAAAAATAATCGAGGGGAGATGTGGATTTAATCAGAAATCTTGCACTCCATATGGAGTAAATCTAAATTGTATCAAGTACATAAATTTATTTTGACTTCTCTTTTTTGGCAAATAAACCATGGAAGAAATTGGATTAGGATTTTAAAAAAAATGTGGAAAATCTTTTCAGTCTTGTCCAGTTGTTCTTTAAAGAGAAATGTTTAATCGGCTGTTTTTAAAATTTTTTAAAAGCCCTTAACCTCCAGTGTACGTATCAGTTGTTTATTCGGACGCGAGACACACAACACCATTCCCTCCAGGGACTTCAATAAGCTGCTTTAAATGTAGATTAACAAAACTCCACGCTCCAAAAACGCCAGGACAGAATCTGTGCAGCTCTTCAAAAACCTGTCTAAATTTAGTACTAAATCAAAGTTCTCTGTTTTAAATCCATGCAAGATGTTGACATTTTGACTATGAAAGGGAGTTTGGGGTTGGGGGGTGCAGGAGAGAAGGGGGGAGATGGAAGCCTGTTTTTTTTATTGCTGTCTTTAAATTGAGTTTGGTTGCTGCACACAGCTGGTGCTCATTAAGATATGCACTATCAATAAAATGCCATGTGTAATTAATTTTTAATGCAGTATTGTAAGTAGCACTTTAAAGCAGTTCCAGTACATGGGGAATTTTTGATGACCAGCGAAAGGAGATGAAAGTGATTAGATCAGTTGTTAAAAATAGGAGACCTGACACGGCTGGGGGATGAGGTTAGGATGTGGGCAGGCGTGAATCGAGAGGCTTTTTGTGTCCGCGAAGCCCCAACTCGATTCTACAATGTCTTCATTCTGAGGGGCTTGGGAGAGTGTCTACCTATGTTGTACATCCCGCCGTCTCTGTATGACCGGGGGAATCCGAGGGTCAGATTAGGAGAAGTGATGACATCGACCTGGCTTCTGTTCTCTGGGAAGTAGGTGAGGAAGTGACTTGACCATGGCTTTCTGGAGTTTCGAAAAGGATCAATAATGTTAACACAAAGATTAATGACTGGGACAGGAGCACAGGACAGTTCCTTTCCTCCCTGCCTTTTAAAATCAGATTATGCCTTTTTTCCCAAACGTTAGGTGAAAGTAGCGGCAAACACTCCCACAAGAAGGAAATGCCAGTTATGCCTAATCATTTTAAATTTGAGTTTAAGAATCTATTGTTTCTGGACAAATGATTTGGTGGGGGGGGGGGGGGGAGGATTTGGAGCCAACTTTGTGGGATGGTGCCGGGATACGGTATGCCATGATTTCATTGAATGGTACAACAGCCTTTGGCACTGAATGACTTAAAAAGCTTTTCCCATGTGTGTGGTGAATGGCTCATTCCCATACCACCTCTTGCAAGGAACTTATACAAAAAATATTTCATTGGAACTATTGCGATGAAAATGCGCTCTACATTGTTATCGTAGGCCATTCCCTCTCCTGGGTGATCCAACGATTGAAGTGCTTCCCATCTAAAAAAAGATCCATTCGTTAATGCAGTATTTATATATTTCTTTAAAAGTCAGTCATTGAATGGTTGACTAGTGAAACTCATAGCTATGCATTAAGCGATGGGATTTAGAGTGTCATATTCAGTAAGAAAGTCCTGTTGGAGATTCAGGTGGGGAGGGAATTAAAACGGAGCTTGTGCATACCTGTAGACATTTTAATTCTGTTGTTTGCTTGGCTTGATTTATCTTACTCCTGCAGTTAATTATTGCCAGCAAAATTTCTGAGATAAATACGAGGCTGGAAATAATCAGCAGGTCAAGCGGCCTCTACGAAGAGAGAAAATACAAGGTTAATGATTGGGGTTGATGTCAGCAGAGCTGGCAAATGTCCATGTGTTTCTAACAGTGGACACAACCAGTATTCATCAATAGAGGCTGAAAAGTACATCAGTGAAGCTCAACAGGTTCTTGTTTTCTGTCTGTATAAACTTGTAATGTGGAGAAACTGAGGGTCAAGCTTTGCACAGAGAGAAAAGGATAGAGAGGAAGAAGAGAGGACAAGACATAAGAAGCAAGAGAGATATATAGTTGTCCACTGTTCAAGGTACAATATCACAAAAAATTGAGGGGATTTGTTTTTCCTGATGTTTTGAGGGAAATGTCTTCTTTTAGTTTTGTGACCTGTACCAGAAACATCATCAAACAGCTTCTTTAAAAATGAAGACCCTGATGTGGAAACACCAATGCTCAGGGAGGGAAAAACTACAGAAAGTGTAGAATACAGTGGCGTCCATCACAGGCAAAGACCTCCCCACCTTTTATATGGAGCACTGCCACAAGAAAGTAGCACCCATCCATCATCAAACACCCCCAACATTCAGGCCACGCTCTCTCTCACTACTACCATCGGGCAGGAGGTACAGAGGCCTTATGTCCCACACCACCAGGTTCAGGAACAGTTATTACCCTTCATCCATCAGGCTCCTAAACTGTCATGGATAACTTTATTTTCCACGACTCTGAATTGATTCTACAATCTACAAACTCATTTTTTAGGACTCATTACAACTCATATTCTCTATATCGCTTTTTATTTGCGCAAGATGTTTTCTTTTGTCATTAGAATTTGTCAGTCTTTGTCTCTTTATGAATAGTGTTCTGTAAATTCTGTAGTATTTATTTTGTCCTGTTAAGTACCTGCAAGAAAATTAATCTCAAGGTAGTAACATATAGATTACGTATTTTGATGATAAATTTACTTTGAACTTTGAATGATGTCTGTGAATTGGGCCGAAGTACTTTGAATGTGGATATGATCGGCAAGGTGATGACTCCTTCCTGCACCTCCTCAGAATTTGTGTGAAGGTGAACGCATCCAGCAGCTGATGGAGACTTTACACATTGCCCTCTATCCGGTGCCTTTATCTCACAAGCCATTTGAAGAATGGAGCTGGGCTTTATTGCAGTTTTTTTTCCCAATTCATTCACAGGATGTGGACGTCACTGGCAAGGTCAGCACTTACTGGCCATCCCTAATTATCTTAAAGTGAGTGGCTAGCAAAGCATTTTTGAGAGCAGTTAAAAACCAACCACAGTGCTGTGGGTCTGGGATCATATAGAAGCCAGAAAGGATAAGGGTAGTAGATTTCCTTCCGCAAGAACATTAGTGAATTGCAGGGGTTTTTATGACAATCTGTTAGTTCCATAATCATCACTGTTATCTTTTTATTCCAGACAAAAATCAATCCATTAGTTGCACTGGTATACAAGATGCTACCCACAACCCCACCCATTACCTCCCCACTAATGCTGGTATAGGACTTCCATTCTAGGAAGACCCTTTCATTGGGTTTAAAATGCTTTTAGCTTTTTTTTATTTTTCCCTCTGTGATATTTGGATTGATTTTTAAACTCTATACACTTTGAAATTTCCTAATTATTCAATTAATAAGTAACTGTTAAGTTGTAGAATTTCATCGCTTCATGTGAAGTGGGCGGCACGGTAGCGTAGTGCTTAGCACCACGCTTTACGGTACTGGTGACCCAGGTTCAATTCCCACCACTGCCTGTAAGGAGTTCTCCCTGTGACCGCGTGGGTTTCCTCTGGGTGCTCCAGTTTCCTCCCACAGTCCCAACGATTTACCAGTTGATAGGTTAATTGGTCAGTGTAAATTGTCCCGTGATAAGACTAGGGTAAAATTGGAGGATTGCTGGGTGGCACGGCTTGAAGGTCTGAAAGGGTCTGTTCCGTGCTGTTTAACTTCAGTAAATTATCAAAGGGACATGAAAAATAAATGTCAAATTCTTTTCAAGCCTAATTTGATTGGATGAACATACTGGTATGTAGAGAACCCCTACAACTCCGGCTTGCCTTTTGGCCCCCAAACATCTAGAAGATCTATGTTTACTTATTATAGTCATTAAATAAGAATGATGTGGGATTTGAGCCATTTCTGGAACATTATTTCCGGCCTCTGGATTGCTAATTTAGTATCTTAGGCTCTGCTACTAGACCAGTAGCCAGTTTGTAAAGATGTGAGGCATAGGATTGGACCATTCAATGCTTCAGCAACTTTACCAGCACAGAAAGCCAGAGAGAGATTTATTTCATCCTCTTAATACAGCAATTGGTTCCTTTCATCCGCCTTTACTCACCTTCCCCTTAGAAGAGCTATTTTTGTCAGTAGATTTCAAGTCAGAGCCACTTAGTAGCCAGGGAGTTTTTGCCTGGATTCCCTGTTGGAGTTAATCGCGATTGTCTTGCATCTGAGGACACTAGATTTGCAGAGCTCTATAAGAAAGAGATTCACATGAGAGCAAATCAAAATTTAAAAAAAATACTGACATTGCTGGGTCTATAATAAAAACAGTAAATACTAGATATACTCAGTAGGTCAGTCGGTATCCATGGGAAGAGGAATAGGGTTAACATTTCAAGTTGAATACCCTTTAATGGGAGAAATCCTGTTAATTGGGACTGGCTTTGGGGTTGAGCAATGGTTGACTGGCAGGAGAAAGTGTATTGTCACAGGAGAAAGTTTTAATAAATAAATGAGGCTCTTGTTAGGATCCTTCAAATAATATCCTGTGAGATATTTCCTTGAAGCCCTGCAGCAATAAACTCTGCATCTCCAAATCCTTCACTTTTGCATGGAACTGGATGAGACAGAGTGACATTTTGTCGATAGATTGCAGTATTACTCATGTATGAATCCATTTGGATTCTCGGAGGGTCGGGACGGAGGAGGCTGCGATATGTGGCGATGACCCAGCCTTGTTACTAAAGCCGAATGTTATAGAATTTTGTGGCTCAAAATGAACACTGGTCAGGGTGAGAAATTTGATGGATGCCTCCCCTGCCTCCCAGTCTCTCCACCCTTGCTGCTTCTATTTCATTAACAATACTCAACAAGAAGCCCGGCTACATAAAGTAATAATGATAGCACACAAACAGCTTGGACTGGTTCTTCATCTTTTAAAAATACCAAAACACTATTCCTGAAAATAAAATACCCAGACTGTATGCTTGTATTTTCCACTAATAGATTCAAGAGTGGTGAAGCTGGTAGGGATAGGAGATTTTCTCTGCCTGTTGTTTGCAGTGAAATTGTGAACGCATTTGTTTTACTGATGTTTGCTATATTTCTATAAATAGCCTCCTCCTATTAGGATTCAGTTCTTGAATAATAATGATCAGTCTCAGAAAGCAAAGCTGAAGTACAAGCCTTTTCTAAAAAAAATAAATTGCTAATGTAATATTTTTCTTGTTGCAGAGAATTAAATATATTAGTTTCTACAGGAATGTACATGACGACAATTCTGATTTAATCCCACAAGTCTGTAGTGTCCTTTTGGAACCTACACTGGCTGCACGATTTAAACCTTTTTGAAAGATTTCTTCTCCCCTCTTCCCTGAAAGAAGGTGTTCCATGGGTAATTGTATATTAAATTACAGAGGTTTTCTTTGGGAGGGGAATAATCATGATATTCTAGTGAATTTTCTATTGGTTTACCACACTCCAGTACAAAACGGAGATTTTTTTCCTGATTAGATCGTCCTGTACCAGCCGTCTGACATGTTCCCACATCACCATTAATTCATGCTCATTGATAAATACACTCATTCATTTGCACACACACACCTGTGCTTTCAGTGACAGGAGCATGCTATCACTCAAATATCAACTGGATATGAATGCAGGAGTCAAAGTTCTGTTCAATATAGACTGCATAAAGGGAGCGACTTAAGCTTCTATGTTCCTTGTAAGCGGTTGTCTTGCCGATGAAAGGTTCAGTAAAAGAGATGTCCCATCTCATTCTTCCATCCGCGCATCCCCCCCCCAAAATGAAGGGTCTTGACTGTAGGTGAACACGTTGTACCTGCACAATGGTACAACAGTGCGACCAGTCCATCGGATGAATGGAGCTCGGCTGCTGGAGAAGCGTCCTGTGGAATTTTGTGCCACACAGATCGCTGAGTATCGGCTGCAAGCCGGAGGATTTAAATTGGCAAGGGATTGGGAACGGAGTGAGGAAGGAGCGAAACAAAGCTGAAAGCGGAGTTAAAAAAAAACCTGCTAAGCAAATTAAACAGCAAAGACGAGCAGTGAATGAGATTAGAGTGTGGAAAAATGTTACAAAGCCAAATATAGAAAAAGACATTATATCTAAATCATACTAAATTTACAGCAAGGTATGTGAATTAATCGCAAAGATAGCTGTCAAATAAATCTGATTAATTTTACTGGAAATTTCCATTGAAGAAAATATGGCTGTATGGTAACAAAAAGTGACAGCTAAATATTCTAGGATTTTTGACATTTGTGGCGGGGGGGGGGGGGGATATAAATTTACACAGAGCCAAATCAAATTAGTACTAATAATGAAATTCTAATAATGGAGTATTTACTGTGTGGATTTCAGAATCACTGTGTTGGTGAACAAGCGATTTTACTGTTTAATGGGAAAGGCTTAATTAATAATCTTGTAAAGCGACTTCCAAGGACAGACTGACTATAATCTGATGGAATTTTACATTCAGTTCTGAAGGGATGTAGTGCAATCTGAAACCAGGGTTTCCGATCTAAATAAAGGAAAGCACGCAGATAGCATGGGGAATGTTAGCTGCTAGAGTCTGGGCAGAGTATTAAAGTGGATAGGCAATGGCTAACTTCTCAAGAAATAGTACACAGTTTTCAGTGTAAACGCATTCCTTTAAGGCACAAAGACACAACAGAAAAATAGTCCAAGCACGGATTACAGGAGAAATTAAAGATAATATTAAATCTAAAGAAAAAAAAGCCCATAAAGTTGCCAGAAAAACCTAAGGATTAGAACTGTATTAGAATTCAGCAAAGGATGAACCACAGATTGATTAAGAAAGAGGAATAAAATTAGAGTAAACTAACAAGATTTTAATACAGCAGAAGCTTCAAGACATATGTAAATAGAAACAAGGTAAAATCTGGGTCCCTCACGGACACAAGCAGGGGAATTTATGATCAAGTAAAGAATTGACAGAGCAATGTTGTGACTGTCTTTATGAAAGAAAATGCAAAAAAACAGTCTCCCAGAAATTCTGGTGAGCAAAAGTTCAGCTCAGATGAATAGTCAAAGAAATTAGTATTAGAAAACAAACACTACTTTAAAGAATTGGAAAACTCATAAATCCCAGGCACCTGATGACTTGCATCCCAGAGTTTTTGAAAAGGAGACCCGACAGATAATGTTTATATTTTATTTATTGAGACACAGTGCAGAGTTAACCCTTCCGGACTTTGAGCCGTGCCACCCAGCAGCCCTCCGATTTAATCCTAGCCTAATCACAGGACAATTTACAATGATCAGTTAACCTACCAGTCGGTATGTCTTTGGACTGTGGGAGGAAACCAGAACACCTTGATGAAGCGCACACTGTCACAGAGAGAAGTACAAACTCCTTACAGGCAGCGACGGGAAGTGAACCCAGTTTGCTGGTACTGTAAAGCGATGTGCTAACCACTACTCCACCCTATCGCCCCAAGCAAAAGGGAATGTTCCGGTTATCATCTTCTAAAGTTCTATGAATTCTGGAATGGTTTCTGCAAATTGGGGGGTCGCTCTGACGTCAGCGGGTGGGCAAATGAGTGAAAGTAAGGGTGAAGAAGCTGATATCCAGGAACGTAGAAAATATTAGTACTGAGCAAAGGTGACACAAATTATGGCAGGGAAATCATTTTGAGAATGTATCCAGTGAAATAGGTAAGGGGGGGAAAACCAGTGGGTGTGGTGTGTTTGGATTTTCAGAAGATTTTGCCACAGAAAGTTGGTCAATACAAATGGAATTTGAAACAATTTACAAGTTTGCGGGTCGGTGGGACAAGATACCAAAAGACGACAGGAATAGTTTGGCATTGATTAGGTGGGCTGAAGGGCCTGTATCTCTGCTCTATGACTCTAAATGTGGAATCAGAATTCATTAACAGATCATCATCATTAGGTACTGTGTCGGCATTAACCAAAACAGTGGATAAAAGGCAAAGATTGGGAATGGAATAGGTGGGTCCTTGTTAAGTTAGCAGGCTATGACTAATGTAAAGAATAATGTATAGGCCTAGCTATTCACAATCTACATCAATGAGTAGGCCGAGGTGGATCACAGTTTCAAAGTTTGCTGACACCGTGAAATGAAGAGGGGAACTGATGATGATGATGCTAAGGGACTTCGAGTGAATAGCGCCATGCCAGTCAGCATGCTGTGTGGAAAATTGTGAGAGTTACCCGCTTCAGTAGGTAGAACTGCAGTGCAAATGGTGAGAGATTGGGGTATGTTGAGTTTCAGAGGGACACGCCTGTGTTTCTACACTGAAGATTAACATAAATGCAATGGACAATTAGGAAGCCACATAAGAGGATTTAGGTAAAGAGTAAAGGTATCTTACCAAAGTGCTTTAATGAGACTGTATGAAGTTATGTTCTCACTCACCTTACCTTATGTTTCGATGAAGTCCTGATGAAGGGTCTTGATCCAAAATGACTCTCTATTCCTTTCCATAGATGCTGCTTGACTTGCTGAGTTCCACCAGCATGTTGTGTGTGTTCCTCTGGATTTCCAGCATCTTAGAGTGCCTTCTGAAGAGGAGGGCAGCAAACATGAACTAGATGGGTTCCAGGTATGGCAGGCCTGCCACGTGAGGAGAGATTGAGTAGGCAGTACTTCAGAGTTCAGAAGAGTAAGAGATGACTTCATTGAAACATACAAAATTCTTAGATAAATCATCTGGATAGATGCTGGAAGGTTTTGTAGAACTTGAGGCTAGAGACTCTCAGGGGTAGGTAATTTTGGACTGAAATGAGGAAAGTTTTCATCACTCAGTGATTTTCTTTCCCCAATGGGCTTTGGAGACTGAATCACTGACTGTTTTCAAAACAGATTTCCGGAAACTGGAGGAATGAAAGGATATGAAAATCGGGCATGAAAATGGCTTTGCGGTAGATCAGCCAAGATCTGGTCAAATGGTGGAGCAGCCTCAAAGGATCTAATGGTCTTCTGCTCCTTTTTACTGTTTTCTCACGTTACTATGTACTAGCAATGAGGTAATTGTGTGATGGTACGACCGTGAGAAGCCGCAGGCTCCAGACCCTTAGTAAAGGGAAGGAATTAATACCGTATGTGTTTGTGCTGCTCTAGGACACGGGGAAACACAGCGCAAAGTGATGGAAGCAGAGAGCGTTTCAGCTGTCTGTTGATCTCATGACTGATTTACTGCCTTTTGACATGTTACTCTGTGTCAAATCAATGAACTGTACTGGTTGGAAGCTGGAAGTCAAATGGTAAAAAAAGGTAAAGCATCAGGTAGACATTAATCCAGGGGTCCATTGACGCCTCTGTTAATGTTAAGGCTCCATGGCATAAAGAAGTTTGGGAACCCCTGGATTAATCTGAAACACAGTTGAGTGCTTGTACAATAAATGGTGTCACTGAGACCATAAGACATAAGCACAGAATTAGGCCATTTGGCCCATTGATTCTGTTCTGCCATTCCATCATGGCTGATTTATTAGCCCTGTCAACCCCATTCCCCTGCCTTCTCCCCATAACCTTTGATGCCCTGAATAATCAAAAACCAATTAACCTCCACTTTAAATATAGCCAATCACTTGGCATCCACAGCCATTTGTGGCACTGAAATCCACAGATTCACCACCCTCTGGCAACTAGGAGTTCCCAGCCTGGGGTCCACGCACCCCTCAGTTAATGGTAAAACTCAATGCAAAGTTTGGGAACCCCTGTCAAGCTAAATAATGGATTATTATGTTAATGAAGGGAGACAGGATAAAAAGACCACTTTAGTTTCTATCCAAAATAGGCAAACAAAAATCAGCAAGCTGTTATTAGTTTATAAGTTATCCATTGGAACTAATGCCCGCTGAAGGTGAAGGAAGATGTAAAGGTATTTGCTGACAACCAGAGTAAGCTTTCCTCACGGGCTTCTGCTGTTTTTGTGTCAAGTTGGTGCAACCTCGTCAGCCAGTGCTGCTGTGGATCGATGACACTTCTGTTCTGAGTTACGCTAGGGGCAGCAAAAACCAAACTGCTGGAGGAGCCCAGTGGTTTGCTTTCGGTTTCAAATTCCAGCACCTGGGTTCCCTTGTGTCTCTGAGGGGGATCACAGGAGCTTTGTCCACTAATTACAGAAGAAGGGAGGGTGTGGGGGTGGCTGGAGGTTGACCAGAGCCCTGCCACAGATCACAGCCCCATATCCCTGCAGGTAGAGAGTGTGCAGGTACCAGGGCTGGGTGCTGACTAATCCTGGCAACTGTGAGGCAGTGGAAGACATTCTTGATTCTTGGTCAGTTTGTTAGCTTGTGACCCATCCCAGGGACCTGAACGCTAAATCCCGACTGAGGAGGATACTTTTGAATGAAGGCTTTAAACTCAGTGGGCCATGCCTGTTGCTGACTCAGGATCTTGTTCACCTGAATTGGCACCCAGCAAGGCTGTGGGCCAAGAGCTGGAATGTGGGATTAACCCCAATCCGTTCTTGACTAAAGTGGCCATGTGATTACATGACATAAAGGCCTACTGCTGGATAGCTTCAAACAAACTTCGGGGGCAGTGCAGCCAATATTTACCCTCCAGCCAATATCATTAAAACAGTCTGGTGACCACTAACTTTTTCTTGTGGGATTTTTCTGTGCGAAAGTTAGATGGCTATTTTCTGATAGCACCACAAGGATTGCACTTCAAAATAACTTCCCTGCAACATCCTGAAATAGGACAACATAAGAACAGAGTTGTTTATTTGCCTCTGTAGAGGTACCAAGAATTGAGGCCTCTGTTGTCCGGGGTCGACCATGTGTGTTGTGCCCCACATAAGCAACCCAGTATGAGAGCCAGGGGAGTACGATATGGAGAGCAAGCTGTTGCCCATGCAGCAGACTCCCCTCTCCATGCAGCTGATGAATCTAAAGGAACAGCAAAAGACCAATACAGTTTGGGACCAGGAGTTACCAGTCAACATGGAAATCAATGTAGGACTGCCTTAGAGACACCATTTCTAGATTTTTCCCTTGGGGTTTACTCCCGAAGACTTCACCGTGAATGGGTATAGCCCCAAGGCAGTGGAGGCTTGAGATCAGAGTTTTCCTTCTAGATGAGCTGCCAACCACGGCTGATGAGCCCCATCTGCCCGAAGCGCCTGGTTTTAAGGCGTCAGTAACCTGCCTTTGCCCCTTCTCCTGCCAGCAGAAAAGGTTCTGCCAGGCTTAATAGCTGAGCCACAGATGAAGGCCAGGAGCTGAATGTGGTTGTAGAGGCTATTTGAGACGCATGCTGTTGGGAGTATTTGATAGGTGGTGGGAGCTTATCCCCACGACTACCCCTTAAGGTGTCTGTAATAACCTTAAGGAACCAGGTAGCAAGAACGTGGTTGTGTATTTGCCTTTGTAGAATTGTACCAAGGGAATGGAGAGAGAATGAAAATAAATAGCTTGCATGACCGTGGACCTCCTGCCTGATCCGGGGCAGTTGGAGGATACCGGCCCTCCTCTTTCTCTTCCTTCACCATAATCTGTCAATGGAAACGCTCACGTGGAAGCTTAAAACTGAAGTTGTGCAGAACCTTAAGTTGGTTGTTGGAAAATTTTGACAGGAACTAGGCTTGGTTCCCAAGATTTCAAAGCTGGGATCTGTTGGCAGGGAGCTTAAATCTTCAGCAACTTTTGGCAGAGGAGCCTGTGTTACAATGTCTACAAGGTGTGATTAAAGCAGGAGCTAATTTTGAAAGATGCGGCTTTGTGACAGGCAGCTCTCAAACTGCCTTTTACGTTGCAGTTTGTGGTCCTGGGCTAGCTGTACTTTGTCTTATTAATGAGGCGGTGTGAGTTTAACCCCGGTTAGAGGACTCGGCCAGTTGCCTGGGCCATCCTCAAGTTTCTCTGCTTCTTTCCATTTTAAACACTTCCTCAAGAGGATTAGTGCTCGGTTCTGTCTGATATAACAGTACTGTGAAAGGTCCTGAAATATTTCACTCAGTTCAAACAGTTGCTGGATTGTTGAATTTATTATCTGCTTCCTTGCGGCTGGGTCTACAAATCCTTTACACACTGTGCTGTAATGCAACATTACCTCAGACAGGCTTCAGGCATTACAAGAAGAGTGAACAGACGTCCGCCTTGAGTGTCAAGTTTAACCCTTTGTCCTGTGTTACTTGTAGCTCATTTGGTAGCCTTCTGAGTCGGTAGGTTTCAGTGGTTCAAATGGTTAAATTTAATATCGGCGAATGTATACAGTATACAACCTGAAATTCTTACTCTTCACAGAGACATCCATGAAACAAAAAACCCCAAAGAATGAAAGATAGTAATATCAGAACCCCAAAGACCCCCTCTCCCCCAGCACAGAAGCACTGACACCTCACCCCACCATGCAAGCAGTAGAAAAAGCCTTCAAAGAGACCCTGATCTAGAGTCCATCAAAAACTACAGTCCGAAACCCAGCGCTTCAGTATCTCAGACAAGCTATCTCTCTCTGTCAATGGAGAGGGAGAGAGTTTGCTCCTGCAACAATACGAGTGGGAGATCAACAGCTCACTGTTCCAATGCCACAATCATGCACGTCACTTCTCCAAGCCCACCAACACGTGGACTGACAGGCTCTCACTCACCATCGAGAGAGAGAGGGATCGCTCGAGTACAGGGGCCTTCAGATCTACTTTCAATAACCCGAGAGCAGATATCAAATGTGCCATTGAGTGTCATAATAACTGAATGTTGCCCATCAGGAAGGACGTTAAACTCAAGGGCTGGACAGGGTGGATGTGAAAGGCCCCATAGTGATACTTTGAAGAACGATGGGGTGATCTGGTCAATCTTCCTCATTAAAATATATTATCATTAAAATATATTATCTCCGTTGTCATCAGATTGATAATTGTGGGGTGTTGCATTGTGTAAGCTGACTTTTGTACATGCTTCACTACACAAAATGCCTTTGCTTAAATCAGTCTTGTAGCAGTGAAACCCTGTATGGCATTCAGTTCTTGAAGGGATCGAAATGTTTTGGGTTTTATCTTCATTCAGAGTTTACTCATGTAGCAAACTTTTGGCCTCTTTCACTCATAAATAAATTAACTATCAATCTGAGTCAGGTTTAATATCATCAGTGTCTTTTGTGAAATTTGTTAACTTTGCAGCAACAGTACAATGAGATACTCAATTATAGAGAGAAAAAGAGAACTGAATTTCAGTAAATAAAACATAGTTAAATTAAATATGTAGTGCAAAGGAATAAGAAAAAAAAGTAGAGAGATAGTGTTCATGGGTTCAATGTCCATTCAGAAATCAGATGGCAGAGGGGAAGAAGCTGTTCCTGAATCATTAAAAAAAGAAGGTAATTCTTTGTAGGAGTTGCCCACAACTTTGTCAGTGTCACTGAGGAAATCCTGGAGTCAAATCTCCTTCGGATGAGATGTCCATTAATTGACACTCCCATTCTACCTTTTGAACTTGACCCTGGGATTTCTTCATCCTCTTTCTACTCAAGTCCTGCTCAAGTCTCCAGACTTTTCAAGACAGTGGTTCTTGGGTTAACTCTGTTTCTCTCTTTTGTTGTGCTCTATGAATGTTTTGATTCAACGAGTGTAATAGGAAAAGGTAGGGTCTGGGTGGGGATAGAAATGGGAAGGTGAGGGCTGCAGAGGGAAACACGGCAACCACTTAAACCACCTTTGATTTGCCGGTCAGCTGGAACCTTTCTTGTTGATTTGGCCAGAACAAGCTGGGGACGATAGTAGTCCTTCAGTTGGAGAGTGCCTGTTTAAAGCCCAAGTCCACATCGCTTCTCATCTTCCAACGCACATTGAAGGAAATCAGCAGTAAACTTTTTTTTGCTTTCGTTTAAAAGATCTAAGATGACCAGGCAGAAAAACACAATAACCCAGACATTTAGAGGTGGAATTTATTTTATATATGGTTTGCTTTCATAGTATCTTTTGTTTGTCAGAGCAATGAGAGATGTTAATCTATCCAGATCCAGAGAACTTGTTCTTCTGGTTTCTGCCTTTCACATTTTAAAACATATATGGCAAAAGACGGAATAGTTAGCCATATATTTTATACGTACATACACACAGGTATTTATACACTCAGAGGCCACTTTATTAGGTAGTCCTGTACACTGGTTTGTTAATGCAAATATCTAATCAGCCAATCTTGTAGCAGCAACCCAGTGTGTGGGCTTTCATATGTATACACACAGTTACCTCCTCTACCTAATAAAGTGGCCGCTGAGTGTATGTTTTTGTAGTCTTCTGCTGCTCTAGCCCATCCACTTCAAGGTTCATCATGTTGAGCATTTAGTGATGCTCTTCTGCACACCACTGTTGTAACGTGTGGTTGTTTGAGTTACTGTCGCCTTCCTGTCAGCTTGAACCAGTCTGGCCAATCTCCTCTGACCTCTCTCATTAACAAGCCATTTTCGCCTACAGAACTGTCCCTTATTGCATGTTTTGAGGGTTTTTTTTCACTATTCTCTGTAAATTCTTGAGACTGTTGTGTGTGAAAATGCCAGAAGACCTACAATTACTCCATGTTCAGTCACTTCGATCACATTTCTTCTCCATTTCTTCCCTTTCCTTCCGCATTCCCCATGTTTGGTCTGAACAACAATTGAACCTCTTGACCATGTCTGCGTGCTTCTATGCATTTAGTTGCTGCCACATGGTTGGTTGATTAGATATTTGCATTAACAAGCAAGTGTACAGGTCTACCTAATGAGTGTGTGTGTGTGTGTGTGTGTGTGTGTGTGTGTGTGTGTGTGTGTGTGTGTGTGTGTGTGTGTGTGTGTGTGTGTGTGTGTGTGTGTGTGTGTGTGTGTGTGTGTGTGTGTGTGTGTGTGTGTGTGTGTTTCTATATGGAAACTATTATATATTTTAAAAATCCACTTGGATTACCAAAAGTATGGAACGACAGAGTCTGTACATTCTGATAGAAATCCTATCCTCTGTTATGTTCTTTATAATTGCCGGATTACAGGAGTGGATTTGGGAAAGTTCAGCTGATCACACTGCACTAGATTCCAACACCAGCACAACTCTTTGAGGTGAATTCCATTCAGTGTGAAGGTTAAGAAGGTGCAAGATGAACCTGTAATTCAGAACAGGGAAATGTGCGTTGTCTATGTGCATGCCTAGTGTGCATATTACTGTACTCAAGAATTTAAATAAACAACATGACAAGGCAGAAAAATAAAGCAGTTGCTTCCCCATCATTTAGTGGGAGAATTTATGTTCTATATACACAGAATGCTGTGTAACAGAGGCAGCAGCATAATATAATTCCAATATACTGTATGTAGCCAGTAACAAATAAATAAACTATTAATAAAACGTAGAGGCCCAAGAGATGGCAGATAATAAAACATCTTTACTCATAAAAGAAGAAGATAATTCTTTGACTGGGAGTATAATAGTTGCAGAAAAGGCTGTCATTAGCATTGTTGCTGTCACATCTCCACAGAATGAGAAATGCAACTCCCATTCTGCTTCCTTGCTTAGACCTTGGGTTGCTTCCACCACCAAAAATCCCTGCGCAGTCGCTTTACTCTTAGAGAAAGCCACTTCATGTTTCTGAGAAGTTCAGGCAAGATGAACAATCTCAGTTTTGTTCCACTGGTTGAAGGCAAAAGGGAACAGATTTAGAAGGAAACGGTTACAAAGGAAGCTGATCTGCGTGGTGGCGGTGGTGGGGGAAGGAAATGAACAGAGTGGGGTGCCGCGGTGGTGGTTAGCTCAATAGCTTGAGGCGTCAGAGTACAAAATTCAATTCCGGCACCGTCTGCAAGCAGCTTGTCTGTTCTCCCCATCAATATGTGGGTTTCCTCCGGGTGCTCTGGTTTCCTCCCAGAGTCCAAACACATACTGATCTGTAGGTTAATTGGTCATTGTAAATTGTCATGTGATTAGGCTAGGGTTAAATAGTTGGGTTGTTGGGCGGCGTGACTCGTTGGGCCAGAAGGGCCTGTTCTACGCTGTATCTCTAAATAAATAAATAACTCCTTAGAGCAGGTGATTGAAGTGTGGAATGAAACATTACTTCAGTAAAGGATGTTTACTTTGACAAAATGAGAGACAGGTTCGGATTAGACTTAATTTTTGATTTCATGAAACTATTGGTATTTTTTCTTTATTAACCTGTTTGAAAGATGGGCATTGTTCATAAGTCTACTGTTTAATTCTCCAACCCATCTGGGTGAACAGCCTACTTAAGTCAGAAACATTTTGAATTTTTGACTACTATATAAAAAGTGACAAAGTGCAAAGGACTCATCTGTATAAGTGAAATAAAGTATCCAAAGTGAGTACTGTATGTTGTTAAATCTATGTTAAAGTGATTGTACCCCACTGGAGATTTGCGTTGGTTATCAGGGATTTAACCCCTCATAATTTCTCTATCTCCTGAGATTTTCAATCAGTTTGCAATTTAATAAAATGAAGACTGCCACTAAATGCCTAGTTTTCCATTCCAAATGAATTGAGGAAAGGAATACAGATTGCTACAGTGCATCGTTAAAAATGTCAAAAGCAGAACAATAATTGTATTATTTAAAAAGGTGATTCATAAAATTTAAAAAATCTAAAAAATATAACAAAATAACAGGACCAATATGTGCAAAGGGAGCAATAACACTGAGCACTACATATTCATCAAAAGAAGGGAAGGACATGTTAGAGAGAGAATTAGGTGTCAGTAGTCAAGTTCAAATTTATTGTCATTTCACCTGTGTACATGTATTTCGTCAAATGAAGCTATGGTCCTCTGAACCAAGTTGCACAACACAGTTTATTTAACTCACACACAACACTGAAAGTAATATTAATATTACAGTTTTGTTCTGTACTTGACTTCAACAACTGTAGTGGCCCATGTAGGCAATGTGACAAGAGACCTAGGTGAGGATGGTAATGATCCAAGTGCGGGAGTATCTGAAGCTAGAGTTGAATTATGACTTCAGAATTGAGATGAGAGCAGGGTTCTTGACTAGATGTTAGGCGAGAATCTGAATGATACAGAGATTCAAAAAACGCAACTGTAGACTGGACTAACGTTGAGCTGACGATTAAGCACCAAACATGAATTCAGGTGCTCTTTAAATATTAAAATCCCAGTGCCAAAACATGGCCGCCAATTAGCAGAGAGGGCCTGGATCTTTAAATGGGCCATGCCAGCAATCCATACTCCAGAGAATTGGAATGTCTAAACCCCAGAAACTGGTGTGCTCGGATGCGTACTGTAACAGGCAGCAAGGAGAGAATTGCCATGTTGAAATTTTTCGTGTGGCCTCAAACGTGAAATGTTAACTACCGGTATTTCCCTTTCCACAGATGCTGCCTGATTTGTTGAGTTCTTCCAACAATTTTTTGTGTCGAATTTCTGACATTTGCAGTTGCTTGTATTTTTTTCAAGCACCTTCCAAAGTTTGCTTATGATGTTCAAAAAGGTGATAATTTAGCAATTTAAATGCTGGTTTGGGCTAAAGTTAGGGACAGTGTGGAATGTTTCCTGGGCCAAAGGTTGATTGGCCCTGTGGCTTCAACTTTCACCACAAGACTTCATATGTCTTCTAGGCGAAGATCCTTTCTCTCCCAGGGATGAGGGCTTTGGAGCTTCTGCTGGTGTTCCTATAGCTCTGAGATTTTAACAGGATGAGGTTGCTCACCCCAGATCCAAGCCTCCTCCTTTCGCAGCTGGGCTTGGGCCCATCCATGGTGGAACTGCCAAAAATTTTACCTGTGTGTAATTGTTTGGTGGTATGTTTAGTGAATGGAGAGATATGGACATTGTGTAGGCAGAAGGGGTTAGTTTAGTTAGCCATTTAGTTAGTAGTTTTATGAATTTGGCACAGCATAGTAGGCCAAAGAGCCTAGTTCTGTACTGTGCTGTTCTATATTCTATGTTTAAAAATCTGTAAAGCATTTCAGATTGATTTACTTGTCAAAGGTGCAGTGTAAGTCCATATTATCGTTAGTTTTAATAATCAGTTGTTAGGCTGCAGAGTACTCTTTGCAATTACAGTCAGTGTACCTTTCTGTCACAGCCTGCATCTGAGGCCGTGTGACTGGAGCTGACTGTGGTTCAAAACCGTTCCAGAGAATCCCAGCATCAGTGAACTGTTCGTAAGTTGTTAATTTTCTGTGAAGGCACTCTTATGTTTCCACTTAAAGAGTAAAAGTGAAGAAAGTGTGCCTGTTTCTGCAAAATCCCATTGCGTTCCACGTGACATACGGTTGGCAGTGCTTGGTGTGATGTACCACTACAGGATATGGTTGTGTGTCTGCGCAGTCTCTCTGAAGATGTCTCGTGAGAATTTCAACACTCACTGTTGCCAGTGCTCTCCCCTCTCCCCCATAATCATTGCAACTGGCTTGGAGGTTAAAACATATGAAAAACAAAACTGGGATGTAATTGTGATTGGGCTGGAGTATCTTCCTCCAGGGAGATGCTGAATACCAAAAATACTCTGAGTTTGTTCAAGAGGTTGTTTTGCATTCTGTGGTTACTCAGCAATGCTCTATTTATATAACACATTTGGTTTCCTTTATTTGTTATTTTTTTTAATGTTTTAGCTGCAATTGTGAATGTTGGCAAGCCATCTGCCCAATCCAGCACACTCTCTTCCTCAGTGGAAACTCAAACATCCACAAGGGCTGCCAAGTACTCTGGCACTGGCCTGGAGAAGTCCAGGAATGAACTTCCAAGATGCCTCAACAGGCACCCTTCAGAGAAGTGTCATGGGGCTTCGCTTTATAAATTACATTGCCTGTGTTCTCCTATTTTCTCTGATAACTTCTCTTTGGTGGCAGGAAATCCAGCTGGTTGGCTAAATGTCAAGAGTCTTCCAGCATGGGTAGCGCAGGACTTAACTTGCTTTCTGGGGCTGGGCATGTTCAATGCCCATGTGTGTGTGAGTGGGGGGGGGGGGGGGGGGTTGGTGGCAGGGGTGCAGGTGGCATGGGCACTTCAAAGCAGGATGCTGAGTGTTCAAACGTCCATGGTGCGTGCGCCACCAGGTTAGGATTTGGGTTGTGATCTGTGGGGCAGTGACTATAGTGGAATTTTGGAATTTGTCCCGTCACTTTGTGGCCCAGAAGTGAAAAAGTGACTTGGCACCCTCATGTGATACCAGTCTGATGAATTGGGATATCAAAGCTGCACCCCCTGCCCCCCTGCCTTCCCACCACCCCCCAATTTCGGGGGCAAGCACATAAATTGAGGAATTTGTGGAAAATCATTTTTGCTTTGCAGTTCATGCAGAACCAGTGCGATGTTTGTACTGGCAGTGTCATAGTTGGTCTGTACATTAAATGCTGAACAATGTTGATTTTATACTGTTATATTCATTGGGCGCGCCGTGAAATGTTCTAAAAAAGAACTTTCTGACTGAGGTTTTTAACAGATGGAAGTCAGCTGATCACAATTTGTATTGGTAATAAAGGAGTTTGGCTGATTCATGGCACACTGGAGTTTCAGCCTCTTTGAGGTACATGTTTCTCCAGCAAGCGAATGTATTGGACATTTTGTACAAAGAAAGGATTAATATGTGCAGAAGTGAGAATGAGCCTCACTCATGTGGGAGAGTGTTTCTTTTGGAGATGCATTTCCTAGAAGGCTTTGGAGCCAGGCATATCTTCAGAAAAGGCACATGCCATAGGTGATGGGGAAATGGGCAGTCCTTCCGAAAGCCAGCCAATGTCAAAGTAAAATTTATTATCCAAATGTGTACATATGGTTACCATATACCACCTTGATATACATTGTCTTGCAGGCATTTGCAAGAAAATAGAAGCCTGACTTTTAAAAACTTTAAACATATTTATTTTCTTTCTGTTTAATTTTATTTTGAAGCCGAATGTTCCCAAGCCAGGGCCTGGCTTTGTTGTTGTGGCGAGGTACACTGGAGAAGTTGATGATGCTCCCCTTGGAGACGATAGAGGCTGATGAGACCTTGACTGCTTTATTTCTGTTGAGAATTGGCGGATGATACAAGGAGCAGGCAGCACGGAGTTAAAATAACAGACGATGAGATGTAGAAAACCTTACACAGAAAGTGGTTGTGATCTGGAATTTGCTGCTGTAAGAGTGGTGAATCAAGGATTTTAAAAGGGAGTTGAATAGGCACTTCAGATCATAATTTGCATGGTTGTAGTAATGTGGAATGAGGCTGTATTTTCAGATACAACATTGACTTGATGGGCTGAATGGTTCTATCCTATCCCATAATAATTCCATGACTACTCGACAAACAACTGTTGAACTCAGCTGGTTTATTCTTCATGACCTGTCCTCCAACAGAATATCCTTCTGTTCTTGCCCCCTCTCAAGTTTCAGGCTACCTGGTGGAGGTGTTATTAAGCAAATTCTACCATCAAGTTGCATAGGAAGTACAAGGGTATTTGACCAATTCTGATGAAGGGTCTTGGCCCGATATGTAAACTCTTTTATTTCCACAGATGCTGCCTGGCCTGTTGAGTTTTTCCAGCATATTGCATTTGGTCCTTGGTATTTGATCAAGGTGTTTTAATAGTATTCATGAAGGAGGTAGGGAGGGAGTTGTAGGCCACAGGGGTTCACGAGATAGTGAATGCAGTCATGGTGAGAAGCGTGATAGTGGGACCTGATCTTCACCTATTCCTCACTGTGTGGTGAGCAGACCCAATCAGGTCAGTGACTGCTATTCTTTAACTAACTTGGCTACTGCCATTTTTTTTGTTCACAGTATGTTCAATTAGTGTACATCTTCCCTACACTCATTGTACTCACAACCTGTTCATTCCTTTCTGGAGAAACTTGCTCTTTCCCAGGCCTAGCAGCATCCTTGCAAAGTCAAGGTGAGCAGACTTTGCATCCCTCTTCCCAATCGATTACCGATCTTCCCTGCACAAGCACATCCTGGAGCAGAGGCAGCAAGCACATCCCCTGTCTGCAGCAGATAGTGGGTAGATATCCAGTTCTATTTAATGGATGTCGTTCCCATGATATATGGAAAATCAGAGGTGGTGTTTGATTTTGAAAGAGTACATCAGAATATCTTGTTGCAGAGATGCGTGTGCGTGCGCGTGTGTGTGTGTGTGTGTGAGTGTAAGTGGATACGTGTGTGCTGAGACATCCCGCAGTCGTGCAAAAAGCACTTTATGATAACCTGTTACGCTTGGGAGATCAAGACTGCAGAGCACTATTTTTTTATGCAGTGCTAATGTGCTGTCAAAACTGAAATACTCTTCGTGTTTGATGTGATGCATGATTAAAATTTGTTTAATCCACCTCTATGGAATCATTATAGTTGTTTAGACTGAAGTGTTGTATCAGAATGAATTGGAGCCGGGCTATTTCTTGCAGACTGTGTGATAACTTGTAAGCAATAAGCGTTTTAATTCCATTGCGAGTGAAGAATTTCAATGGAGTATCTGGCTTGTGTGGGTTTTATAATATGGAGGCCTGACTCACTCAGGATTTCAAATCCCATCACTGAAGCTGAGAACATGTGAATCAGAAACAGGAATGGATCACTCGATCCCTCAGGCCAATCATGTGTTTCAAGTCCACTTTCCTTGCTTGGCCCCTTTTACCTGGTGAACAGAAGTCGATGGATCGTGAAAATAGTCAACAACCCACCACCCTCCAGGGGAGGGTACTGCACCCTTTACAACCCTCTGCATAAAAGAAATTCTAATTTTATCTTTAACAACTCCAGACGTAAAATGTTGATATTATAGCAACTATGAGGCATTCATAAAAACCCAGCTATTGTCTTTTGAGGTTTTGAGGCAGGCCGCAGCAGTAATATATTTAAAAAGTATTGAAAGTCCCACAAAAGAACTGGGTTGAGGGAAAAGCTTTACGAAGTCCACTTTCCTCATTTTATATTTCTCCCCTCCAACCCATTCATACTTTATGACCTTATATTTTGCTTGTGTATGCCATTTGGAATAGAAAACTACAAGGAAAGGAATAGTACTTATGAAACAATTTTTTTTTCAATTCCACCATCTCTATCTCCCCCACCACCAGCATTGCTTTATGCCACACTTGGAAAGGCGAGTGTAATGCGCTGATAAAGGGCTGATGTCTCAACCCTCATCTGGTTTTGATTTCATTTAAATCTAATGGAAAGAGCGGCAGCCATTTTAATTTAGGCTAGGCCGTAACTGGAGCTGAGTACACTCACCATGGCTCTTTTTTTAAAAACTGATTTTTTTTTTTATCTACACGTTCAAAAGTAAAGGCAGAGCAGGTCTTTTTTTTTTTAGTGCGTGCGAGTGAGTGAATGGGAATAAAAAACAGATGCTTCTTGCTGCAAGGCCTGCAGGTGATGACAGGACTATACGGCAAATACATGGGGATTGTACGCAGTGTTGCCAGGGGTTATCCCTGGCCCATTTCCTCAGCTGAAAACAAGCCGGGTGAAATTGGAGGGGTGGTGAGGGTGAGGCATAGGGGGATGTTGAGGGGAGAGATGGGGGGAGGGCGCGGAAGCTGTTTCACACATAAAACGTTCCTTATTTCCGTTCTAGATGGTAGCGGCACCAGCCTTGGAAGATTAAGGCATTCACTGCCTGAGAGGGCGGAAGAAATTGATTCAGTAGGAGTTCTCAGAAGGGAATGGGGCCATATACCTGAGGCAGGGGAAAGGGGGTAGAAAAGAAACCTATAATTGTGTCAGGGAATGGCAGAGGGAAGGAAGATGAATTAGTTGGCGCGTCCTTCACAGTGCAGAACCTCTGTCTATTGCTAATTCAAAAACGAGAGATGAAAGTCAACCATTCCCGTGCACCGGTTTCGATGGAAGGTCACTGACTGGAAACATTAGTTCTGCTCCGTTCTCTGTGGATATTACCTGACCCGCGGTGTCCTTCCAGCCTTTCCTGCTTTTCTTTCGGATTTCCAGCCTGGGCAGAACTTTGGTTGTAGCATACCATTTGTTGTTGGATGGACCTGTGTTGGATTCAGGCTTTGAACCCATTGTATGGGATTATTACTTATAAAGTCCTCCTGTCTGTCTGCTGTTTAAAAGTGACATGTTAACCTATTTAATCTTTATGAAGCATTAGCAACTTTTTCTTAAATTTCTAAAAGAATATAGATAACTACCTAATTCTAGCCTCTTGCCCATTCTGGCAGCCACTTCTTCATCCTGGTGCTCTGAATTCCCCCACAAGCTCTTTGCTGTCCCTCCCTTCCTTTAAAACCTACATCTCCAACTGAGCCTTGGGTCGTTAGTTCCAATAGTCCGACGTCTCTGAATGGTTAACCCTTGTGGCATTGCACGGCCCGCCATGCTCAAAAGCTGGATCATATCACCACTGCGGCAGCCCCACGCTCAAAGCAGCACCCAGCTGTGGAATGGTTGCCGTGGCAAGGTGCTGTATCAATTCAGGTTGCTGTGGAAGGAGGGGGAAGTTGGTTCCTGAGTAAAAGTTTCACAATTATAATTCACAGTAGTTAGCAGGTGGTAGAAATAATGATTGGTGTCAGTGGAAGTAGTGACAGATTGAGAGTGGAAAAGCTTAGTGATGCAACTGAGGCCAAAAAAAAGAGGCCTGAAGTCGGCATATTTCTGAAGAGGCCTGAGCGTGTACTGAAGGGTGCAGCAGCCTCTGGTTCACATGACATCATTTCACTGCTTCAGCATTACCCTGTGCTTCATGACATCAACCGTGTTAGGTTTCGTAGCTTCAGAACATCAAGCTAATTCAAAGGGAGACGCGGGAGTCTGAAATGTGAATCGAACTTTCGTGTTTACTTTAAGTGAGGCGCGCACGTATCACATGGTAGCGTGATGACGTATGCATTTCACATATTTATACATATAACCCGTCATTAATTATTTAAACTAATGAGAATGCTTAAGCAAACAATATCAAGTCAAGTTTATTGTCATTTAACTATATACACTTACACCGTCAAATGAGACACCTTTTCTCCGAACCAGGGTGTAAAGCACAGTAGTACACATAACCACAAAACACACAATAACCTGAAAGTAAGAATAAAATCTGCAGTTGAATTATGCAAAATAAAGTGCATAAATTAAATGTTGTCAGGCACAGAGCTGATTAACTGGTGACACTTCAGATGTGATGCCATGTAGCCTGGTAAGCGAACCCACAGCCATTCCCTTGCTCTTGAGGCAAAAGGATCACCGCGCATGTGCGCACATCACGTAGTTACGTGGGAACACCTAGTCCCACATTGCCCCTGGTCTGGTCTGGTCGTGGGTCAACACCAAGGGGCTCAGAGTGGACGGATGGACATGGCGTTCTGTGCTTTGAGAATGAGTCTGCAGCAACGACGAGATGGCGCTCCTGGTGCTTGATGAGTGGTGCATTGGTGCAAGAAGTAACCAATCCAAGCAACTGTCAAAGTGCTGAAAAACTCTACTCCGCATCGGAATCGGGTTTATTATCACTGACATTTATTGTTTTGTGGCTGCAGTGCAGTGAAAGACAGAAACAACTGTAAATTATAATGAAAAATAATTAAGTAAACAGTGCAAAAGGTCATGGATTCATTGACCATTCACAAATCTGATGGCAAAGGGGAAGAAGCTGTTCCTAAAACTTTCAGTGTGGGAATCACATCATTGCACTAATCCAGTTACTTATCCGGCTTCCTTTCCTGTCCAGAAGAAGAAACGTCGACTGTTACTGATTTCCACGGATACCACCTTACTTGCTAAGTTCCTTCATCATTTTGTCTGTGTTGCTTTGCATTTCCAGCATCTGCAGACTGTCTGGTGTTGCTTATCCAGCACATCCAGTGGGGAGGCACGGTAGCGTAGGGGCCAGCATAATGCTTTACAGCACCCAGTAGCCGGGTTCAATTCCCACCACTGTCCGTGAGGAGTTTGAATGTTCTCCCCGTGACCATTTGGGTTTTCTCCGGGTGCTCCAGTTTCCTCCCACGTTCCAGATTGCTAATTGGTCACATGGGTGCGATTATGCGGCAGGGACGTGTTGGGTCGTAAGGGTCTGTTACTGTCCTGTATCTCTAAATTAAAGTAAAATAAATAAATATCACTTCAAATTTTAAAATAAATCTTCCTTGGGCCATTTTAACTTCAGTAGAGCTGGTACAACAAAATAGCAGCAAAATCTGAATTCAAAAGCAAGGAAGATGATTTAATGTTTCCCCAAACTAACCAAGGTGGCCATCCTCAGTGATGTCGGTTGAGCTTCTGCAGACTTTAAGCACTCTGTTCTGTGCTCTCTGTAAAACCATGGGTCTTCCAAAGCTGCTGTAATAAAAACCAAAGGCTCTTACCAGTCAAAGACCCCAATCAGACCTGAAATGTGGTCTTGATTGTGGTTACCTCAGTTTTTTTTTTGAACTGGAAGTTCCATCTGGTTTGTTTAAAACATAGTGATACGATTGTTCTGGGGTGTACCAGCTCCAACTGTGTCAAAACTTCACCTTTCCCAATATCTGGGATATTCTTTTTTTTTCTAATTTCAGGAATTCTGGACCCCAAAACATGTCTTTTTCTAGTTTGTGATTCTCGGATTGAGAATTGTTAAATAATTGCAAATGTTATTTCTTTAGAGTGTTTTAAATGGCTCAATAATTACTCTCCATTGGAGATCTTGAAGGAAAGTTGATAGAGGCCTAATGCTTCCTAAGAACATTGGAGCAGGAGTCAGACACATTGCACTTCAAGCCTGTCCCACCAATGTGATCATGGCTGATGCGCTCCAGGCCTCACTTCGTCTTCTGTGCCAGTTTCCTGTTCTCCGCAATTCCCCAATCTTTCAAAAATTTACCTGCACCCTTTTCAAATACCTGCAGCAATTCAGCCTCCACAGCCCTTGGGGATAAGAAATTCTGAAGAAGCTGCAGAGCGCAGTTCACCAATTCTGTTCTCGTCAATACAAGAAATTAACCCTCCTAGGCAAACTTCTAGAGGTGTCTGTGCCTGTGACTGAGAGTGTAAAAGCAGGATATTTATTTTTATATTTATTTATTTGGAGATACAACATGAAACAGGCCCCTCCAGTGCAACGAGCCTCACCGCCCAGCAACCCACTGATTTAACCCTAGCCTAGTCACAGGACAATTCACAATGACCAATTGACCTACCAGTCAGTCCATCTTTGGAGCATCGAGATGAAACTCACGTAGACACGGAAAGAATGTACAAGCTTTCTTACCTCATAAGCTGGAATAGGGTTCTAAACTCCGACCCCCCAAACTGTAATAGCGTTGCACTAACCTCTTTACTGCTGAGGCGTCCCAATACTGGTAGTTAGTTACTGCCTGTTATGCCACTGTGTTTAGGGCAGCTGTTTTGCTGTTTCTGTAACAGTTTTGTTTGACCAGTCAGGGTTATTACCCCTGAGCTGAACCCCCGAACCTGGAGGACCAGTGGATCACTTTTGGTCTGGCCTCTACCCTTTGACCTGTTGGACATGGGTGACTCTACCAAGAATCAAAGCACAAGGCACCGACTCCAGCCAATAGAGCTCTCAGGATCATTGAGGCACGCAAGCCTCCAGACCCTACGGTAAGGTTGTGGTCCCCTTGGAGGCCAGTGCTAGTAGTGCTACATCAATTGCTTGTACTTTTCCACCACTTTCTTTACACCAACTTCTGCAGTAAACAAGGAGCACTGGCATTTTACGTTATCCTTGAAGTTTTGCCATTCTTGGCTGTGTCTATCTGATTGAACGCTGCATTAAGGATTGTATGGTGTGTCTGTTAATGCCGGGTCAGCAGAGAATTAGAGCTTCCTACAGATTCCTCACCTTGAAACCTGAAGGGAAGCTGTAATCCTGGGTTACACTTGCCAAGTGGTCGTAGAGATGAGCTTCAAGTGCTTGTTTATTTATTTGTAGAGGTATAATGCAGCATAGGTTCTTCCAGCCCTTCGACCACGCCGTCCCGCAATCCCCCGATTTAATCCTAGCCTAATCACAGGACTACTCACAGTGATAAACTGGTACGTCTTTGGACTGTGGGAGGAAACCCACCCCGTCACAGGGAGATCATGCAAAACTCCGTACAGGGTGGGAATTGAACCCGTGTCACCTATACTGTAAACCGTTGTGCTAACCACTATGCTACTGTGCAGAGCTAACACAAGACACAGTTCGTAGGGGAGAGAAGCAACTCTTAAGACTGGCTAACATTGGAGGGAGGGGAGATGGTGTGTAGGAAAGTAAACAAACGTGTTCCCCACACCTGCCTTTGGATCTCCTCTGCGGCTCATTCCAAGCGAGTGGGAGAAGGAATATTTCGGAAGACGTTTTGACTCTTGTTGGATGCGGACTCATCCCGATGACAGGATTCAATGCAGAGCCGTGTTGACTGTTCTAAAATCATTGTTAGACTGGAAGTGTAAACTTGTTTCTGTTTGACAGCTTCTTTTTTTAGCAGGGAATTTGAGCTGCCTGCTCAGAGATACACTATTGCACCCAGCTGAGCAAATAAGCAATCTCGCATCCCATTTGGCAGGACATGTATACATGATAGACTGTGGCGAAATGTATAATTTTTTTTCTCCCATGAAAAATATTTTAAACTGTAACAGATGTGTGAGTAGGCACAAATATACCAGGTTCTTTATAAAAGAGAAAAGTTGCGGTGCTTTATAAAGCAAGGGATAGGCCGAATTCAGAATCAGAATCAGGTTTAATATCACCGGCTTATGTCATGAAATTTGTTGACTTAGTGGCAAAAGTATAATGCAATACATAATAATAGAGAAAATATCTAAATTACAGTAAAAAAAATGTCTTTATATATAAATATAAATAAATACACACGTGTGTGTGTGTATATATATGTATATATATATATATGTGTGTGTATATATATATGTGTGTGTGTGTGTGTGTGTGTGTGTATATATATATATATATATATATATATAATATAAATAAAATAAGCAGTGCAAAGATAGAAATAAAAAAGTAGTGAGGTAGTGTTCATGGGTTCATTGTCCATTCAAATATCTGATGACAGAGGGGAAGAAGTTGTTCCTGAATCATTGAGTGTGTACCTTCAGGCTTCTGTACCTCCTGATGGTAACAATGTGAATAAGGCATGACCTGGGTGATGGGGGGTCCGCTTTTTTGAGGCATCGCTGCCCTGGATACGACAGAGGCCAGCGCGCAAGGCGGAGCTGAGTAAGTTCGCAACTCTCTGCAGTTTACTTTGATTTCTCATTTTCAGACCTTCCACTGTAGGTAGAATGAAACACTAAGTGATAAATACATTGCTGCCCTTCCTGGAGTTGGTTTTGTACAGCAGCATATAACGCTCGTTGAACGCGTGTTTTGTTCAGAATTCAGGAGAGCTGTTTGTCTCATGGTGGTCCTGGCATTTGAAATTTGAACTTTCCTGCTGCCCATTACGCCTCTGGCCTTTACGGCAGCGACAAAGGTCCTCCATCTCTGGCGGTGTTCAAGGCTTCTTTCATCACGTCTGTGACTTCCTCTTGGTTTTCACTACTGTCATTTATGCAAACTCCGGGCACACAGATATAGAATGATATTTAATTGCTGTTTCCATAACGGTTTTGCTTTACCAGTCAGGGTTGTTCGCCCTGAGCTGAACCCCCGAACCTGGAGGGCTGGTGGACCACTCTTCGTCTGGTTTCTACCCTTCGACCTGTTCATTCTGCCCCTCGATCTTGTTCTGCCTCTTGGTTAGTTTGTGGCTGTTCACCTTTCTGAACAGCCACTGAACTGCCTTAGTTCCCCAACACCCTAACCCTCTCTTCAAACCCAGATCAACCAATCTCTGCCTAATCCATGATTCAACCAGATCACTACCCAGTTACGTGTGAGGCTTTCGAAGGCATGATAGAGAACCCAACAAATACACAGGTAATCATGTTTTTATTTGACAGGCGGCACTCAGAGGTGGTTCCCTATTGCTTAGCTCTCAGGAGCAGGAACCTTAGCCCTGCTTAATATTAGTAATTCCTTCTTTGAGTCACTCATCAGAGGTGAAGCCAGCACTGAGTGAATACAACGACGTGAGTTGGGGCGGAAGCAGGACTTCTCAGTTGTACGCCAGCCACAGGAGGACAGTCATGGCCAGCGTTTATATAGCGAGGGGAGACTGAAGAGAGCAGGCACCCTGGTAACACTGACTAACCCTAGTTGGATGGGAGGCTGTTTGGGGAAGGAGCTGTGTGTGGGGGAGGGAGGAGGACCAGAGGTTAAACAGGCAAAACAGGGAGTGTCCAGGTCACCATTGTTCCTTCAGGAAAGGAGATCTGGCCCGTATTGGACTCCAGAACCACTGCAGTCTGAAACAACTTGGGTATTAATTTCCAAGCCCGCTTCAGGAACATACAGCAGTCCCATCACCGGGTCCAACTCCTAGAATTCCCTAGCCTACAGTAGTTTGAGAGAAGCTTCCCTAGAAGGACTGAAGTGACTTAATAAGACAACTGATTTCACCTTCTCAAGGGCAGTTAGGGATGGTCAATAAATGCTGACCTTGCCTGTGATGCCCAGATCCCATAAAGTGAGCAACTGAAAGCAATGACGTTGCATTTGGGCACACACCATTTGTGGACACCTGGTGGATTCTTGCGATCAGGTGCTGTCACCTGCGGATTGTTCAGATTGTCACTGCAGGGGTGTGTGTGTGTGTGTGTGTGTGTGTGTGTGTGTGTGTGTGTGTGTGTGTGTGTGTGTGTGTGTGTGTGTGTGTGTGTGTGTGTGTGTGTGTGTGTGTGTGTGTGTGAGAGACATACTTGAGCAGGCCAGCAAATTCCCTAAATCCCTTCATAACACTGGCCAAAGTCGGTACTTTGTGACAAAATAAAATGTTTCAGTGAGCATTATAATTAAAACCAGCTGACAGAAGGATAACCCTTTCTAATTATTGCGCTCTTTAGAGCAGGGACAGGTGCTGAAGCGCAAGTCTGCTGACATAATGCGGCTGAGTGGACCGGCAGCTGACTGGACAGATCTGTCGAGCGCAGCACAAGGTTACGAGCATAAAGTTCTCAAAAAGAAATCTCATTAACCAGGTGACAACGTGGAGCAGACTGCATTGTGTAAACACTGATGTGACTCCCTTAAACAGCTGCTGTCTGTGCTTTGTACCTGTCTTTGGCACATAAGTGGGTCGGGACCACATTCCTGAGGAAATGGTGGTGCCGCACCAGTGGGTTGGAGTCTTGGGCATTTAGGGTTAATATGAGCTCCAGCCCATGCTGCAGTGATCCCAGATGACTCAAACATCTGCCTAGGTTAGTATTCACCAAAGCTTAGAGGAATGAAAGGGGATATAATTGAAACTTTAAAAAACTCTTGACAGGGTAGAAAGACTAGATGCAAGGAGGATGTTTCCCCTGGTGTGGCTGTCTGGGGCAAGAGGTCATGGTCTCAGATTACTGGCGAGAGATTTAGGACTGAGATGAGGAGAAATTTCACTTGGAAAATGTTGAACCCTTCAAATTTGTTACCATGGAGGTTGTACAGCCAGGCTTACTGAAAATCTGATGAAAGAATATGGACGAACTTTTAGATGGAAAAGGATCAGGTGGTCTGGAAAGAGTTATTGAGTGAACCAGCAAGGAAACAGTCACTTTAACCCAACTTGTCCATGCCAGCCAAGGTGACCCCCTCTGATAGTTTGTCCCATATCCCTCTAAAATTTTCCTATCCGTGTATTCATCTAAATGCCTTGTAAATGTTGTTATTTGTCTTTAAAACACTGGACATAAAATTTAAAAGAAAGAGTTCAGCCTAGCAAAATACAGATAGTAACTTTGAATTTACTTTCTTCCATGCATCACTCTTATATTCTTGCAATTGTCGTTATTGTCAATCCTGACTTATTTATTTACTTATTGATTGATTGGGATACAGCATGTAATAGGCCCTTCCACCCTTTCAAGCCACACCACCCAACAACCCTTGATTTAACCCTAGCCTAATCATGGAACAGTTTACAATGACTAATTAACCTCCCAACCGGTACATCTTTGGACTGTGGGAGGAAAGCAGAGCACCCGGAGGAAACGCTTGCAGTCATGGGGAGAGCGTACAAACTCCTGACAGACGGCAGCAGGAATTAAACTCGGGTCGAAGGTACTGTAAAGCGTTGTGCTAGCCACTATGCCAACATGCTGCTCCATAAAGATAGATTGACCGACTTAAGCCAAAGCAAAAAAAAAATCAAACGAGGTTGGAGAAACGGAAAAGGTGAAAATTAGAGGAACCCCAACATGCAAAAGAATTGAATTGCACAAACAGAGAAAGCAAAGAGTGAAAAACACAGAATATAGAACACCAACCCACAGAAGTCATCGAAAGAGACTTGTAAATGCCTGCAAGAAAATGAATCTCAGGGATGTATATGGTGACAGATACGTACTTTGATAATACATTTACTTTGAAGATTTGAACTTTGAACATTAGTCTACCGATTCATGATGAAAGAGGATAGTGTTGAGATAGGCGATCGGCCAAGATCCTACAGAATGGCAGAGCAACCTTTGAAGGGTTGAATGGCCTTCTTCTGCTCCTATTTCTGTTATTTTGTACGATTAGGGCAAGCATCAGCTGAAGGTTAATGTCTGCCGAAGTCTGATTGGCAGGTGATATCATCCTTGCTGCGGAGTGGGTTCCCTTCGTCCCTCTGTGACATGCAAGCTAAGGGCAGGGAAGGAATTCGCAACCCGGCGACTTGTTTTTGCACCCAGCTGCCTTTGTGTCTCATCAGCTGCGACTCGGCCGCGGAGGACCTGCGCTCCTCCCGTGAGCTTCGGAAGTGATTGCCTGCTCCTGTGCAGTGACACCGCCCTGGTAACGAACAAGTGCCAGTGCTTGGGTCCCAGTGGGGTAATTGGGATGAATTAGACGTCCAGCGCAAGAGCTGCGGGAGGAAAGTCCAAAGTAAATTTATTATCGAAGTACATATATATCGCCATATGCAACCCTGAGATTCATTTTCTTGCGGGCATACTCGGTAAATCAATTATAGAATAAAAACAGTGAAAGACCGCGCCTACTTGGGTGTTCAACAGGTGTGCAAAAGACAACAAACTGTGTGAATACAAAATGAAGGAAATCATAATAATTAATAAATAAATAAGCAACAAGTATCAAGAAAACAGCGGGTCAGGCAGCATCCATGAAGGGAAATGGACAGTCAGCGCTTGGGGTTGAGACCCTTCTGATGGATTGATTTGAGTCCTGGTGAACCTTTATAAATTTCCCTCTTTTGATGCTGCCTGACCCACTGAGTTCCTCCAGCTCCTCTTGTGTTGCCCCAGATTCCAGCGTCTGAAGTCTTGAGGAACTCGGCAGGCAAGGTAGCATCTGGTGGTGGTGGTGGTGGCATCCGTCGGTCTCGAGAGACCATGGATCTGTGCCTGGAGTTTCCAGGGCGCAGGCCTGGGCAGGGTTGTATGGGAGACCGGCAGTTGCCCAAGCTGCAGGCCTTCCCCTCTCCACGCCACCGATGTTGTCCAAGGGAAGGCCTTCACCAGCTTGGCACCGGTGACATCGCAGAGCAATGTGTTGTTAAGTGCCTTGCTCAAGGATACACACGCAGCCTCAGCTGAGGCTCGAACCAGTGACCTTCAGGTTACTAGTCTGATGCCTTGCCCACTAGGCCACGCGCCAACACAATCTATGGAGGGGAATAAACAGTCGACGATTTGAGCCAAAGCCCTTCAGGAGTCTTGATGAAGGGTCTCAGCCCGAAATGTAGACTGTTCATTCCTCACAGTATTTTGTGTGTTGTTCTGGATTTCCAGCATCTACAAAATCTCTGCATCTGCAGTCCTTTGTTTTTGAATTAATAGTCCAGTGTTTCCTTAGTGGGTTAGTAGGTGATGCTAAATCTGACAGACCAGGGAAACTCCAGGAACAGCTGACACTCCCCGGCCTCTGTACTTTCAGTGGTGACCTGGTGGGAGAAAAGTTCAAAAATTTGAAGTACATTTGTAATCAAAGTACGTATATGTCACCATATACAGCCCATCCCAGAGATGTGTGACTGGTAGGTTAGTTGGTCGCTGTAAATTTCCCCCAGTGAGCAGTTGAAGAAGGGAGGTGTTGGTGGGGAAAACTGGCCCTTCAGCCCACACAAGCTGAGTGTGTTGTAGGACCTGTTTGCATGCTGCGTGCGCCCATACTGGCAATGCTGGTGAGGAGCTAGGGACCTGAATCCCAGGTTTAAGGAGAAATCAAAGGTCGGCGTTCTGTCCCTCCTCGGTCACGGGTGCACGGCAGATGAGTGATGGTGAGAAGGAGAGGTGTTGCGGAACGCGGAAACACCAGCCGGTGACAGCCCTGCTGTGCTCCAGCAGACTGTCGTGACCCTGTATTAAATTAGGAACAGTGAAGCCAAACCCCACGATTGGCCCCAGCTGGTTTTCGGATGCCAGCGCGGTACCTGGTTGAGAATGGGCCAGTTTCCCGCCCTCTGCACAATTAATGCCAGACGTACCCTCAGATCTTTTCCTTTAAAGAAAGCCCCCTGGCTCTAAGTGGATTAGTGGTGGGGGGGAGTTGTGTGTGGGGGGAGCTCAGCGTACAGAATCCTGGGGAATAACTCTGGAGAGTTTTTCATGGAATTTGATAGGCCACAAGTTTAATGTATGTAGTAAAAACAGATCAAAATGACTAATACTGTATAAATTACGAAATTCCACTACTCTCCAGATTTGGATCTCTGTTGAAAATCCATAGGGAACAGTTCATTTTAATAAAAAAAAGGCTTTTTACATTCTCTTAAAATATATATGTGATGTAAAAACATAAAAGTAAAATCTCAAATTTAGAAGCTTAGCCAGGAGCTCAACACTTAACCATGGCAGAACGCCACTAGTCATAAAAAAGCAACAATTCTGTAATCTGAGCCGACCTGGCTTTGCACAGGCCAAAATTCTGATTGAGTGCCTGAACTTAAGTTGTACCTTACTGTACTGAGACAGGAAGAGAGGTGGCGGAGGAGAAGCTTCCCTTGGGAAAAAAACCTGTCGGAATAATAAAAGATATTGCAGTGTTTGTCTGCTCAGCTCTGGGGTTATGACTAGTGATTTGCCGGTGGGAAGGTGCCCACCACTCGTATTGATCCAGGGCACTATCAGGCTGCAGTCCAGCTTCTTCCCTGGGCACATGTCGTCCGCCGAAACATTGTGCTTGCTCATGGACAAAGCTCCCATGGGCTGAGGTGCTGGTCGAGCTGCCGACCATTTGAATGGCAGCGTGAAAAAAGGGGGGGAGATATCATTTGGCGGAAGCAACGCGGTTACCTCTGTGGCGCTTGCTTCGCACTAGTTTCTTTGCATCGTCAAATTGCCTCTAATCCTACCCTCCCCTTACCAGAACACTCCTTACCACTAATCCATTGACAACCCTTTCTCTACACTCTGCCATTTCCCACCAAACCCGCGGAACCACTTGGGAGTCAATCAGCATCCATCCCACGGCTTTGGAAAATCCCAGTGAGCGCCAGGGAGCAATGTCCGGCAAAGAGGGCAGGAACAATGCCACCGTTTGGCAGTCAAATATTCTGACAGCTTGCACCTCTTCCAGGCAGTAGCATTTCCCTCCAGTAACTCCACAGCGCACATTTAATACTTAGCTGAAGGCAGGGAGCCTTTTTTTTAACATATTCAAGGAAAGCAAACAAAAAAAAAACCTTTTTAAGGGAGAGGTGACAAAACCTCTAAGGATTCGAGAGGAATAGTTTGCTCAAGAGAATGGTTTTCAGATGTGGACATGTCTTCTCATTGACGTCACCAGCACAGTATTGGTTAACTGTCCCCGTACTCAGAGGGCAGTCACAGGTGCCATTGTTGTGTGCGTTCAGTCACAGTTTGGGTCTCCACACCTCAGCTTCTTGTTCTTGCAATTAGTTTACTTTGAGTAGCTTGTCGTAAATTTCTTCTCTGACCGTCCTTGAACTAAATGGGTAATGTAGCTGTTAGCATGGTGCTATTACAGCGTTAGTGACCCGAGTTCAGTTCCACCTCTGTAAGGAGTTTGTACGTTCTCCCCATGACCGCTGTGTGTGTTTCCTCTAGGAGCTCCTGTTTCCTCCCATATTCCAAAGACGTACAGGTTAGTAGGTAATTGGTCACATGGGGGTAATTGGGAGGCATGGGCTCGTTGGGCCGGAAGGGCCTTTTAATGTGCTGTGTCTTTACATAAAATATCTCCAAATCAGGGGTTTTCAACCTGGGGTCCATGGACCCCTTGGATAATGGTAAGGGTCCATGGCATAAAAAAAGATTAGGAAGCCCTGGTCTAAATAAAATAAAATGGCTTTGTGGACATTTTCTGAGGCAGCTAAGAATGACCAGATAGGATAGCAGGGGTGAGCACAGGAATCTGTTAGTTGGAACCGATAGGACTAATCAGGTAAGGGCAACTTGTAGGATTTTAGGATGGTCTTGTTGGTTTATCAATGTAACTGATACTTTTATTCCAGATGTAATCAACTGAATTTTACAACCTAACCCTATCACTGAGTGGATCAAACTTGTGCCTCCTGGTCAAAATTAACTGGTCCGATAACATAAACACTATACCGCCATACTCAGCTGGATATCTTGGCCCAATATTGCCAGATCTGTCACTAAGTGCACCGACTGCTGCTGATTGGTGACTACCAATGATTGGGTATTGTTATCTGGCATGGAAGGAAGCCTTTCTGCCCATCAACTTTATGCTGTCCCGACAGTTCCATTTCCCAAGATGCTATTCAACTGGAGCGCTCAGGGAGACCCACGCAGTCACAGGAAGAACCTGCAAACTCCACACAGACAGCACCCCAGATTGGGATTGTACCTGGGTTGCTGTTGTTCTGAGTTAGCAGCCGACCTGCTGTGTCACCATGTGCTCACCCTGTGCTCACCCCTGCCCCTCTAAGAGAAATTTCCCTTCAGGAAAACTCTCCAAGCCTCCGCCTGGCATTTCTGCACACAAGCACACTCATGTAATCTTCTAGGTTAACCACTTCACTTTTGATTCATCTAAAACCAAAAGAAAAATGTTAGCCAATAAGAAAGATAATGGCAGTGCGCTCAGCTGCCAGTAAGCCGATGGTGCTTCAAGAAAACCATGTGTATACGCTTTGGCCAAAGTACCCTGTTTCTTTTTGAAGTACAGTCATAAAAGGCAACCAAGGGAGTTAACCACAGCTTTACCACAGGAAAACATCGTGCTTTTCCCAATGGAAAAAAAGGAATAGAAAAAGGAGCGATTAGCCTCAGCCGTGGGATAGACGCCAGTGTTCCAGCATTGTGGGCCAGCAATCTGGAGTTTTGGGCTGATGATCTAAAGGCACAAGTTCAAATCTCACTATAGGAGCTGCAGAATTAAAAATAAGTTGAGGAGTTTTACATAAAATCGCTGTGGCTACCTGATTGCTGAAAAACCCCAGCCAGTTTGTTTCTGTTCTCCAAGCAGTTTGTAGTTCTAACTTGCCTGGCTTGCTTGTGACTCTAATAACTCACCTGCCTCTGAAATGCCTCATTCTTTTTTTGGAGCATCTAAAAATGAGTGATAAATGTTGCTCTTGCCAGAAAAACCACATTCCAGGAATAAATATTCAAAGAAAGACAATTGCACAAATTCCTGAACTACTCAGAATTATCTGGCACTCAGAGGGCTGTGCTGAAGACAACTGAAAAAAAAACCAAAATTATCTTTCATAAAACCCATTCAGAATATTTTAAATACCACTTGGGCTTGCCAAGATGGGATGGCCATTCTGCAGAATGGGGGTGGCTTTCTAGTTTTACCTCCCAAAAGTGCTGACGGTCATGCGTTGTCAGCCAGCTTCAAAGTTGTCCCTGTTGAGGGAACAGACCCAGCTATGCTTCAAAAGTGGTTGGTTTCACCGCCACTCCTGAAAGGGCAAAACCAGTCTTTGGCATCCTCACAGCTTCTCTGAATAAGATGGCCAGTTTAGTTCCAGTCTGTGCATTACTTAAGATTTAAAAGATGCAGAATTCATAAACACAAGATATTCTGTACATGCTGGAAATCTAGAGCAACAAACACAAAATTCTGGAGGGACTCGCAGGCAGGGGAATAAGTAGTCGATGGTTTGGGACAAGATCCTTCATCAGGACTCATCGAATCAGGAAGTCATATAATCTCTTTACTTCTGGGACCAGGAAATAGATGGGATAAAGGGGACTTATAGCCAGATCATCATAGAGATCCAGAAAAGATAATTGGATTACTTTACAATGCAAGGGCAAGAATTTCCCTGATTTTGATGTAGTTTGTTTAGCTTTCATATTTCTGATTCATTGACAGCTGCGTCTTTAGTGGAGTCATAGAGTCAGTCAGCATGGTTACAGAACCTTCGGCCCATCTAGTCCATGCTGAACAAAATACCCATCTGCGCTACTACCGTTTGCCTGTGGTTGACCCATATCCCTCCAAACCTTTACCTATCCATATACCTGTGCGAGTGACTAGTTCTTCTTTCTGAAATTCCTCGTCCTTGACCCTTTTTTGAAGAGGCTTTCCGCTACAAGTGTTGGGGAAGGGCTGGCGGTGGGGGTGGGGATTAGTTTGGTGAAGAATGATGTTGGAATGTAGGTGCACATGAGAGAGAGAGAAAGAGAGAGGAAGAAATAGCTCTGCTGCTGGACAAGGTAACAGAAGCCACTTCATTATGTAAAACATACATTCTAGAAATAGGCAATTTTGTTAACAGAAGCCAGCGCCTATTGATTGTCACTCTTGACTAAATTTTTCTTTGTGTTTTTCTTTTATCCGCCGTGACAATTTTATGACAAACGTCCCTAACCATGAGCAGCAGAGGAAGGAATCTGGATGTACAGAGTACTGCGGGGTTGCAGGTCCAGGAATTATCTCCAGTAACAACTTCTGCACTCGTAAGAGGCTGGATTTAAAAAATAACATACAAAGCAGGAAGCTGTGGCTGCCACATGTGGGGTTATGCATAACTGTCTGGAGTTAATTAACTACCTGTCCTGCTACAGCTTCGCCAGTAGAACCTTTCCTTTTTAAAAGGAGAAAAAGGAAAAAACAAGCAGAAGAGACAAAATCACACCGATCCCTGAGACAGGTATTAGAGAATTATTCCAATATTCCAATTAAAGCTGGCATTCCCCTGAATACCAAGGGATATCAAGTCAGTGGAGCAACAACTCGGAGCGGAATTAATGATTGCTTCACTGATTGAGTTGACCTCTACTCCGATACTCTTGCTAATTTCTTTGCTTTTATTTCAAAGGCATTCTCTTAAATTGTCCTCGGCGAATTCCTGTTAAAGCCTGTTGAGCCAGACTGGAGTATTTCTGCTCTGTGCTTAGGAATATCATTTCTTTCCCAGTGTATCCCACGTGATCATTTTTAAGTAGTACCATTCTCAGCCCTCTCTGCCTCAACTCCTTTCTTGAGTTCTGATCTATGTCCTACCCCCCTCCTGTTCTCTCCTATCAGACACCCTCAATGAGGGAGACCAGTCAAATGTTACTTCTGCCTGCGTTTGGCAGGTGGCCCTCTCCCTATCGTTTGCTGCTGTCAGTGGAAGGTGCAGGAGAATTGGGTCCAAGCGGCAAGTGGGACTCTTTCTTGGAGGACTCTGCAGTGTGATGATTAGGGTCTGTAGCTTTGGACTCGTTTCAGAGGACTCTGCGGTTTGATGTTTGGTGTCCGCATCTTTGAACTTGTTTTGGAGGAGTCTATGGTTTGATGTTTAGTGTCTGTGGCTTTGGACTCATTTTGGAGGAGTTTCCAATTTGTATTGCACGTATTTCTAGTTTCTGGTTGCAGGATTTCATCAGGGTGCCTCAGCACAAACTACCTCTGCAGCCTGCAGTCAATGATGGACTGAATACCCCCAGACCATTTCATACTTAGGTGTTTAACGTTTTGTGCCGTATTCGCTCATTTTTTGCAATTTACACATTTGTTCTTTTTCACATATTGGGTGTTTGATGTTTGATACTTTAATAGTCAGTGTACTTTGAATCTTTGAATAATCGCTCCAGCATTTGTGGAGACGACTTTAGATACAATAGTTTGTGGAAAAGTTGCTCCCAAAATCTCTTTGCCCCTCTGTTTAACCTGCCTCCTTTAAGATGTTCTTTCAAGTAGCATCTCTTTGGACCAGCTTTCTACCTCAGCACGATTATGCCTGATACCAAATTCTGTTTGACTACACTCCTGTATGTCGCTTCAGGTAGTTTCCCTCTGGCAGCAGGAAACACTCAGATTAGTAAATGAATAAGGAAGGTTTAGAGGGATATGGGCCAGATTTGGGCAAATGCAGCTTGTTTAGATGTGCATTCTATTTATTTATTGAAATAAAGCACAAAATAGGCCCTTTCGACATTTCGCGACACACTGCCCAGAAATCCATCTAGCCTAATCAAGGGACAATTTACAATGACCATTTAGCCTACCACCCCCCGGTATGTCTTTGGACTGTGGGAGGAAACCCACGCGGTCACGGGGAGAACGTACAAACTCCTTACAGGCAGCAGCGGGAATTGAACCTGGGGTCGCTGTTACTGCAAAGCATTGTGCTAACCACTACCTATGCTACCGGGCCCATCTTGGATTCATGGGTAAGGTAGACTGTGAAGAGCCTGGTTCTGTAATGTACAACCACGGACTAGGTTTGGAGAATTACCGAGTGCCGCAGATTTGGTGGCTCTTTGCTGTACGACTACAGACTGGGTTTGGAGAATTACCGAGCGCTGCAGATTTGCGGAGCCTGGCTTCTGTGGCCAGTGATGGTGAGGTTAACTGATGTTTGGTTGGGATGGGGGAGGTGTCAGGGATGTGAAACCTCTGCCCTTAGCAACCCTTGAGCTTGGTGTTGCCCTCTTGCAGAGACCAACGAGCTGGCTTGGCTGATTTTTGTGTGCTTACTTGGTACAGTATTATTTTGAAGGATCAAAATCTTGCCAAAATCTGACTTATTTGACCTCAAGAGGCAGAGATGGTCATTTCCTTTGGAAATTAGTTGCTGTTTAGGTGCTGCCCAAAGCCTGTAATTGATATGTCATGACATCATAAGTGCTGGAGGCCAGAGACTAATTCCTTTCCAGTCTCTTGACATATTTGTGTGCCAACAAGGAGAGCCCTCAGTCATGTCAGCAGACATGGGCATTAGCTACATTTGAAATGATACCCTTGAACCAGGTTTCTGACTCATAAACCTGTATTGAAGTCACAAGCAGGGCTGCTGGTTAACGTCAGTTTCACTGCCACGCACCACTAAACTGGCACATCATCCCACTCTTGGGTATGTTTGGGAATCGGCCATTGACACGGTGTGAGGCACTTGTTATGTGATTATGGCCCATTAAGTCAGTGATTAATGGGCCGTTTTACAGGCTAGGGTCACCTTAGATCACTGGAGTGTTCAGAAGTAGGAGCAACAATACAGTGAACGTGCAGCGAGGGCGGGAAATGAAATGGGCAAATCAATAAAGAAATCTAATTCCTATGTGATGAGAAATTAGCTGATTGCCAGCATGTATTACAGCCCACAATATGTCATGCAATAAACATAAGGGACATGTATTTAAAGCGAGAAGGCGAAGTTTAAGGGAGATGAAAGGTGCCGGGAGAGGGCCAGTAACATCACGAAGGATCCCACCCACCCTGCTCATGGACTGTTTGACTCACTCCCATGAGGGAGGAAGCTACTAGCATCCAATTCAGGAGTACCAGTCTCAAACACAGTTATTTTCCCCAAGCAGTAAGAGTGATCAACACCTCTGCTCACTAACCCACCCCTTCACTCCCACCAGCACTACTTAATCATTTCCTGTTGTCAAAGACACCTTATGTGCAAACACTCTTGTGCCTAGAGTCACTTTATGGACATACAGTCAATCAATGTCTACAAGCTATCTTATATATTTATACTTATTATGCTTTTTTATTTTTATGTTCTTTATCTTATTGGTTTTTTTTTGCTGCATCAGATCTAGAGTAAAAATTACTCTGTTCTCCTTTACACTTGTGTTCTGGAAATGACATTAGACAGTGTTGAATCAGGTGAAGGTAATGTGTGGGCAAGTTTACTCCACAGGAAGTGACAGGAGTCTGGAGCTAGCTCACAGTGATATTGATGGAAGCAGATTCAATATTAGTGTTAAACAGACTCTCATTTAGACACGTTAATATATAGACAATAAAGTGATGAATGCAGAAGGAATTAAGTTTAATTTGGCATTATGTTCGGCACAGGCATTGTGGGCTGAAGGACCTGTTCCCATACTACCCCATTCTGTGTTACTTAAGGAACGTAGTAATATCATGCTCTTACTGTTTAAAGAGTTAATGAATTCAGAACCTGTGTTTAAATTGCACTAGAAACCGGAGGAGGTAGAATTAGCTCCCCTTATTTTCACATCTGTGGAAGCTAGGAGCAGACAGCTAGCCACAGGATTCATAGCCTGACTTTGACTTACCTTCTTGGAGCCACTTGGAGCCTCTTGGCTTCTTGTCCTGGTATAGAAGAAAACGCCCCGACAAAGCCTAGGGGTGACTGGCTCCAGTTTCACCAAGGTCTCAGATGAAACTGAAACAACTGGAAATACTCAGCTGACCGGGCAGCATCTATGAGGGGAGAAGCAGAGCTGAGGTTTCAGGTTAATGACCTTACAACCGAATTGGAAAAAATTAATATACACAGAAAGAATGGAAAAAAGATACCCTGATGAAAAGTTACTCTTTCCATGGACACTGACTGACTTGCTGAATATTTCCAGCACCTTCTGCTTTCGATTTGGTGAAAGACTCTTTATTAGGAAGCATTCTCTGCAGCAGCTACATAGAATTAGAAACATAGTGATCCATATGAGTGACTGTCTTGTCTACATACACTTGTGGGAGAAAATACTTGGTTTGAGAGACGGAATGGTGTGAGCGATTGAATCCCATTCCCAGGCTATGTTCACCATTTTCCAAACAAGAGCCATACTCTTCCACAGGCAGCATTTGCTGAGAGAAAAATGGAACTCCTTGGTCAGGAGACCATTCTTCCCGGCTCTTGGGAACTATCTGTGTCTGCAAAGCAGGTGCTTCCCTTCAACCTCCCAAAATGGTCTTCGCGAGATGTACATGACGTACTTGTGTGAAGCAACAAGACTTGACACTGGAGCACTTGGGAGTGGTTGCAAGATTAAACCCAGGAGAAGGGAAGTCCATTGGGTACCGATTTTGACTTTGGGTGTTCCTGAGTTCAGAGTTCAATTCCTGTGCTCTTGTCTTGTCCATACTGCACCAACCGCTGCCACTGGGCTATAAACGTGCAGGAGCAGTGTGTGGTGAAGTGCCTTGCTCAAGGACACACACGCTACCTCGGCTGAGGCTCGAACTAACGACCTTCAGATCGTCAGCCCAAAACCTTAACCACTTGGCCACGTGCCAACACTCTGTATGTCCTCCCTGTGGAATGCACGGGTTTCCTCCGGATGCTCCCACGTCCTCCCCAGTCCAAAGACATACCGGGTAGGTTAATTGGTCAATGTAAATTGTTCTGTGGTTAGGTTAGGGTTAATTGGGTTTGTTTGGGGTGGTGTGGCTCGAAGGGCCTCCTCCACACTGTATCGCTAAATAAAATGAGTAATAAACCATGGCATATTATTGAGCCTAAAATAGCTGTTAGTCAAATAAGCAGAAAACCAATGTGTTTAAGCCTACATTAAAGTATTAAAACATTGTCGACATTTTGGGTTAAAACGCTGTATCAGGACCAATAATTAAAGTAATGCAAATGTGCAAAACATTTATATGTTGGAAAGAACGGATGATTTGCTTTCCTATGTAGTGCCTTTAACAACCTTTGGATAGCTTTGTAGATGATTAAATATGTATTGAATTATAACCATTATTTTAATGTAGAAAACCCAACAGTCAATTTGTGCACAGTGGGGACCCACAAATAGCAAAGTCACAGTAACCAAGTAGTGTCGCGGGCATCTTTTAGGTCTGCTGGAGAAGGAAGTGTGAGCCTTTGGGTCCAGCGTCTTCCCACAATATGGCATCTCCACCCCTGCAGCTATCCCCAAACACAGTACTGCCATGACAGACGTAGATTTAAGCCTCAAATCTGTGCCGATCTCTCAGATCCTTGTTTCTAAGCAACAGCTGAATGAACGCCTAAAAGAGCATTACCTGTTTTTATTCTAAAGGAATTTTAAGTGTTTGTAAACTCTCCTCTGTTTAAAACCAAGATTCAGACTAGAAATTGGGGTACTGAGCAACTGAACAGATTAAGCTGAGCTAATGGTGTGTGTATATGTGTGTGTACATGTGTGTGTGCGTGCGTGCATGTGTGTCTATATTATTAAATTAGAACTTTTTATGCTATTTTAAACCACAGTTTTTTTACACACTGGAGCTTTAAGTGTGCAGTTAATCAAAACCACCATGTTAATAATTTAGAGAAATAATGGACAAATCTTGCTGTTTTGAGGTTAGCAGGAATGAAGGAGAAAGGTTGAGTCTGTCACTCTCTCTCTCTCTCCCTCCCTCCCTCATTCTCTCTCTTGTTCTCTGTCTCTCATTCTCTCTCATTCTCTCTCTCTCTCTCATTCTTTCTCCTCAATTTGCCAAGCCGACATATGAGGCTATGCTGCTGCCTGTTTAAATCAAACACACAAAAGAGCAAATTACTAGATTTTATCTTGCACTTGTTTTCTCCTCAAGATCATGCTTAAAGGGAAATCTGTTTCATTCTCTGTGGTTTATTTAATGGTTAAAATTACAGGACACTTACTTTTAAGCCAGTAGTGTTGAGAATCGAAGCGGGAAGGTCTGGAATTGTTATCATAGAGAAAGCCTTTAGAATATTCTTGCTCCGAATTAAAAGTCTCTGGTTAAAAAAAAAAGAACTCTTGTCTATTATTCTGTCTCTGTCATTTTCTTTTTTCATATTTTTTCTTCTCTCTCAACTTACCTTCTCTCTTTCTGCCTTCTCTATTTTCTTGCTCCTTGTACACCCTGAGTCAAATGGTCAGGAACCTAGGGTTGATAACCTGCTGCCATTTGGCTAATCAAAGAGAGGCTGGAGTGAGCCTTCTGAAAAACAAAGGTTAGGAGAAGGAGTGTAGGGCTGGCCGCCGAGAATTGCCGGTTTTAGTCCTTGCTCACATGGAAATTTGTTCAAACGTTTTAATGCTGTCTTTTGCGTAGACTCGTTGGGGAAGCTTACTTTGCAAACCCACAGGGGTGCACGTTGGGAATTTTACCAGGTAGCTGTGGCTTGTGCATTGGAAACCAGCAACGCATGCATTGGCGCAAGGGTAACAGTGGTACGACTGAGGAAAACCTGGTTATATCATCAGTTACGTCTCCTGCAGTTCCTTATCCAGTAGCAGTGTGCAAACTGACCCTCATCCCAAGGACCATAGTGGTGGAAGGAGAAGGCTTATCAGTCTCTTCATAATGCCAACTAGGGTTAGGAAATCAGTTAATTATGATACCATTGATCTTGATTTATTAGTTTTGTAAACCTATTCTTAGCGTTTTTAACCTGTCTAAAAAATTAAGGTGTACTGACGTCTATTGAATGCAGGAGGGCGTGCATTTAGTAAAGATTCCCAACCGTTTATTATGCTGTGAACCAACCCATTAAGCAAGGTGTTTGTGGACGCCAGGCTGGGAATCCCTGATTTAAGGTAAATGCAAAGGAGATGTCCAGGACAATTTTTTTTTTGACACATTGAGTGGTGGGTTCCTGGAGTGTGCTGCCGGGGCGGTAGCAGATTGAAATACAACAGAGGTGTTTACGAGACTCCGATGTGTGGAGAATAGAAGGATGTTGCTTTGGATCTGGAGTAACAAGTATTTTGTCCTCCTTCACACTTGTGTACCGGAAACAATCTTGAATTTTTGATTTTGAATAGGGACATGGTGTAGGTAGAAGGAATTCCTTTAGTTCGGCATTTAATTCCTAGTTAATTAGTTCTGCGTAACATCGTGGAACTGTTCCCATGGTGTACTGCTCTATGAAGATAATCTTCGTGAGGTGACAAAATGCACCCTCACTGTTAACATTGTCAGTTATTTCTTATTATGTAGGCAAGTTTAGCCACTTAGTCCTTGGGAAACACTGACCTGGTGAGATCTTCAATGTATGATTGTTTACCAACACGCAATCCATTAAGTCCAGTGGAACAGTGACTGCAGTGATAGTTATAGCAAACTCTATAAATCGATGTTGGCTTAGACTGTGATTGACAGGTAGTCTGCAAGTGATTGAGCTGTTTCTGGAGGTCCGTTAGTGGATGAAGACAGCTCCTAGGTGTTTGGTCTCTGTGGAACTCTACCCCAGCTACTGGTCTTCTTCCTTCAGAAAGATAAAGTAAATTAGCAGAGGAATTTTCTAAAAATAAATCTAACTATTTCTGATGTAAGCCGGGCACCGTTTGACCTGAGGAGTGTTACTGCATTTCGATTACATTTTTCCCAAGCACAACCCAGAAATACGAAGAATTTATAATGAAAATTGAAAAAAAAAATTGAGGATGCTGGAATGTGAAATAAAAACCAAAAATGCTGGGAACACTCAGCAGGTCAGACAGCATCCATAGAGATAGAAACAGTGTTGATATGTCACGTCCGAGAACCGAGCGACGCAACTGTAGCGTAGCGGTTAGTGTAACACTATTGCAACTCAGGGCATTGGAGTTTGGGGTTCAATTCCAGCGTCCTCTGTAAGAAAAGACATCTGGTGGTGTAGTGCCATCTGCACTGGACTTCGAGGCAAGAGGTCCTCGGTTCCTTACACGCTTTCCGTCTGTGCTGGGTTGAGCATCAAGTTAGCAACTTGGCCTGTTAAGACAATCAAAATGCCAAAGAAATGGCAAGGTTGCCACTCAGTGCACCACAAGGCGTGGAAAGGAACAACGATCTGTAAGAAAGTTTGTTTGTTCTTTCCGTGTTCATGTGGGGCTCCCCCCAAGTGCTTTGGTTTTCTCCCAAAGATGTACAGGTTAATAGATTAATTGGTCATTGTAAATTGTCCTGTGATTAGGCTGGGGTTAAATCAGCGGTTATTGGGCGGCACAGCTCGAAGGGCCAATTTCACGCTCAATCTCAATAAATATAAATTGGCCCAAGGCCGCCTCCTGCCAAGATAAGGTCACTCTCAGGGTGGAGGAGTAACACTTCATATTTCAGCTGTGTAGCTTCCCACCTAATGGCCTGAGCATTGATTTCTCCTTCCAGCAAAAAATATCTCCCCCCCCCTCATTCCCTGCTCTGGCTTCTTACCTCTTCTCACCCCCCCCCCCCCCGGTGCTCATCCTTCTTCCCTTTCCGCTTGGTCCGCTCTCCTCTCCTGTCAAATTCCTTCTCCAGAGCTGGAAAGGAAGGTGCAAGAAGCCAGAACAAGAAGGTGTTCCTTTCCAGTTCTGATGAAGGATCTCAGCCTGAAACATCAACCATTAATTCTTTTCTATAGATGCTGCCTGACCTGCTGAATGCCTCTCACATTGTGTGTGTACTACTCTGGATTTCCAGCATCTGCTGAATCTCCTCTATCTGCATTATCGATGTTTTTTTGTATTTTTATAAACTTATGCTGGGTCCCCCCTCAGCCTCAGATGGTCCAGAGAAAACAGCCCATAGTTATTCAATATTATACTGGCCAGTAAACTGCAGAATAATGAATTCCTGTAGATCAGACAAGATGGATGCAGCCTTCTCTTCCTTGTCTGAACCTTTCTATTTAACTCACCATTGTTACTGTTGCCTTTCTGCATTGATGGCTATTGTACATGAGGATGCAGAGTGAGTCCCCAGTGAATAATGGCTCACACCCCAGCAACATTTCTGGTTGAATAGCTGACCGTATACAGAGATACGGGCAACCTCATTTAACTACAAGGATCTAAAACTTACTTGGTTTGTACACTTAAGTGAATGTTTCCATGCTAGACTTTGGTTCTCTCTCTGCCCTATAAATTGAAACCATTTAACCCCTGTGTCGAGTTTTCAATCTAATTTAAGATCGTGAAGGGTGAGTTGGCAGAATATGACATTTACACTGGTTAGACTTCAGTGTTTAGTGAACTGTTGAGGCGTTAAACAGAGGCATTTAAGTTGAACAGTGAAGGATTAGCATTTGTAAAGGTGAGAATAGGGTCATTAATCTGTTGCTTAAGGGTGCATTGTGTGCATGGACAGCAAAGATTTGTTTTAAAAGTGAAAATGTCCCCTCATGCAGACAACTCCAACCAAAACAGGCTTCCTTAGAATTAATAGAGACAAGGTTGGAGGGTTGTACCTTTTTTTAAAAAAATAAAATTGACTTAAAAGAGAAGCCTGACTTTTAATGTGGGGGTGTGTGCCTCGACTTTATAGGAGGGGTGAGGGTCATTAATTCTGTCCTCAAGGCGTTGGTACATCTCTATCTGTCGAGGCTCGCTGCCACGAAGCTGCATTTCTGCTAGAGGTGAAGATTAATGCATAAATAACAACGTCTGTAAATGAAAACGAGGAACAGATGCTTGTTGATTAGGAATGTGCTTTTGATAACAGGACTGCACTGGTACAGTGAGCACACCGATAGAAAGCAGCTGCTTCCCAATTCCTCTGTCTGATAACTATATAAATCACTCAGTAAATATTGGAGATGAACTGATACCAGGTACCATTTATCTGGGATCTGACACCTACACGCACACACACTCAAACAAAACAGTTCCTCCGTGTTGGCTCGTATTGATGCTGCAGAGAATCGGAGGATTATCTCCTCTTAAGATCAATTTCTTCCCAGATTAGAGAAAATCTAATTAGCAAGGTGCTATATTTACGCTAAATCTCTAGTAACACGTGCTCGGCAGAATTGTATAATAGGAAATTGCTTCACATTACAACTTCAGAAATAATACAATTCTTTTTCTCTCTCATGCTGAGTACCATTAAATCAGAAAGCTAAAATGTGTTCAGAAGTATTTCTACCCAGAGTTATGAATAAACTTAAAACTCAATATTTTGTTTCTCTCTCTGCATTGGATTAAATACGGGGGGAAATTGAAAGTTTAATGGGAAATTCTGGAGGTACAGTATGTAATATTTTTGGAAGAGGCCTGTTTTCTGTGCTTAGGCTGGATGTCAATAAACAGTCATTTGCTTTGATGAGATTGTCTCTGAATTTCAAGTGCATGGGGGTCGAACTCATGGGGTTTGAGAGCGATGTTCATGCTGAGGGATTGCTGGTGCAAACAAGCTAGACAAATTGGAATAAAAATTGATACAGCCAGACTAATAGACCATGTCATAATCTAAACTTGGCCGCAGCCTAGTTATGCTAGTCAAGTGTTGCCAACCCTCTGGGAACTCCACTTGAAGAACCATAAATTAATCTCCAGGACTCTGCTGTGAGCCAATCTGGGTAAAAAAAAAACTTAATGTGACTTCAAGGAAGAAAATAATTTTTTTCTCTTTATTTTTGTTTTTTTTTGCTAGAAAGATAATGTGATTCTTGATGGGGTGTGAGGGAGTAAATGGGATCCACCAGATTATATGTGGCAAGTGTGGCATCCATGACGATTAACTAACACATGGTGAAACCCTGCTTGGTCTGCGGTTTTTGTTCAGAAGGAACCGGTTGAAAAGTTAGAAATTAAATGTGGCACATTGAATATTGCAAAACCGACTGAATGTTGCAAGAAGTGTTGTTAGCTGGTCCTGATCTGGAGAATCGGTAGGGTGCCATGGTGGTGTAGTGACTAGCGCAACGCCATTACAGCTCGGGGGGTATTGGTGTTCAATCCCGGCATCCTCTGTAAGGAGTCTCTGTACATCCTCCCCGTGGAATGCGTAGGTTTTCTGGGTCTTCTGCTTAACTCCCACAGTTCAAAGATGTACCGGGCAGGTTAATTGGTCTATTGTAAATCATCCCATGATTAGGATAGGATTTTATCGGGTTTGTCGGGAATTGCTGGGCCACGCAGCTCGAAGGGTCGGTAGGGCCTACTGTGTGATGTATCGCTAAATACATAAATTAAATAAAAATTAAATTTGTATATTTCCAGAGAAGAATCTTTTCCCTCTGTGCAGAAATAACCTGATGCAGGCTTTTGACCTGAAATGTCAACCGTTCTTTTCATCCCACAAATGTTGCCTGAACTGCTGAATTCCTCCAGCAGATTGTTTATTTTTATGTTTGTTTATTTTGTTTGGAGATACAGAATGGACAAGCCCTTCTGGCAGCCGCTTATTTGACCCCTAGCTTATTCACAGGACAATTTACAATGACCAATTAACCTACTAATTGGTACGACTGGACTATGAGAGGAAACTGGGGTGGCCTACAGATCACAAACATGGTGATGAGCTGAATATGCCTGGACTCTTCCAGTTCTGGGTTTATATTCCATGTTTTTCACTCTTTCTTTGTTGTTGCTATTTGCATGTGGTGGGGGTGGGGGCTGATGTTTTCTTTGTTTCGTGGCTGTCTGTGGGAAAGAAGAATCTCTGGGTTGTATGCTGCAAAAATAATAAGTGTACTATGAATCTTTGAACCTTTGAAACCGGAGCAAACCCACTTGGTTTCCGGAGAAAAGGTACAAACTTTCTTACAGGGGACAGCCGGAATTGAACTCCCAATTCCGATGCCCCAAGCTGTAATAGTGTGGCACTAACCTCTATGTTACCTCCACATTGTATAAATACCATTTGCTAAAGTTTTACCTCTGTTGAAAATCCATTCACAAGAAATGATTTGTCTTTAAATGCTTACATGTCGCAAATTAAATGGGCATTTTGTCACAAATGCCAAGAGTTTGGAGACAGGCGCTTTTAGACTTTTCTCTGACCCTTTGGAGACTTTTAATAACGATGAATAACAATAAATGGTCACCCCTTCCAAAAAAAACAATAGCGCAAGCATCTTGTTTGATGTTGATATTAAGTCAGCTTTTCCTCCTGTCATTATTATCCAACGCTTTCCACAAGGAAGAGATGAGGGGGGTGGAAATTGTTTGATTATTACCGCAATGAATGCAACGTCAGTAAGACGAGGTGTGAAATTAGAGCCTGCCAACAGCAAGTGGCAGATTTAAACTAATGAACTGCAGGGCTAAATAACAGAGCTATCTCGCAGAATTGTCAGGTCAATTTAACACAGCTTGAGTTCGCAACCTCACTCACACAGAACATGTTAACTCAGACCCGGCTGCTGTCAAGTGACACAATAAAATGGATATCATTTAAAGATAATTCAATCTGCAATTTTTGTCTTCCGGACGTAGGCAGCAGAAAATGTTTCTGTTGAGATGGGCTGGGTGCGGCAAGGAATAAATTGCTCGATTTCCCCCCCCCCCCCCCCCCCCCAAGCAGTCCATGCAAACAGCATAAAAGTGACCCAGTCTTGGGTGAATTTCTACCCCTGCCTGGTCTATCTTAGACCTTTCTGCCCCCCCACCCATACCTTCCTCTCATTCATCTACAGGGATTTGCCTCTTCAGCTGTGTGTGCTTGGTGGTCCTCGTACCTCTTCAGTCGGAACACTGCAGGCTGAGTTCCTCACTTGGTGACTTGAGTTTTCAAAATACTTCAGTGGGATCTGCTGTCTCCCCACGTGAAGGGAGTGACATAGCGGCAGTAACATTTCTGAAGCTGCCTCCAACTGTGGAGCACAGAGTCTTGGCTAACACCACAGCGTGGGGTGGAAGGAGTTCTGTTTTGTCAGAGGTACCCTCAGATGACTTGTTAATTCAGGGATTTGTCTTTCTTCATGGGAGTAGATGACAGATTCATGACAAAGAGCTTCAAGTACAGTTTCTTTTTAAACCATTACCAAAAGAACTGTTCCTTAGGATGTAATGAGGGAGGAAGGATGACAGCATTGGCAGATATAACGAAACCCAATTACCCTTGGGATCGATAAAGTATGTCTGTCTGTCTGTCTGTCTGTCTGTATGGCAGCCATGCACATTGTGGTGGGTGCAGTGAGGTATCGGAGTGGATGATTTGGTGTCATATAAATTTGAAGCTTTGGGCTCAGGGTTGAGAAAGCCAACGGTAAAACCAATGTAGAGGCAATACGATCAAGCAACAAGCCGTAAGCATTCTTTTGCTCCGCTGATAATGACATTGCGATGTAAAAGCTTCGAGTGACTCCATTTTGTTTTACGGCACTACTCAGGTACTGGCCCCAGGGCATTACTTATGTGTCCTCTCAGCTTCCTCCCATTACTGTACTTTGTGCCAATAGAAGTTCTCTTGCCTGTAATTTCATAGTGCAGTGTTGCATTCATGTAGGGCCTTTGCTGATGCCAGGACTTCCCAAAGCAGAGCATTAGCCAAGGGACTCAGAACTGTCAACCTGCACTAATCACATTTACCTCTGCTAAGTCAGCATCCTTCTATGCCTTGCCTGGTCAAATGCCTGTCCCTTCAACATAGTCATTTTATTTGACTCCACCACCTCCTTGGGCAGTGGATTCCAGAATTTAACTAATTTCTGAGTTTAAAAATACATCCCTTTAAAACTCCCTCCACTCACCTTTAACTTATACCTTCTTGCTTTTGAAATCTTTATCACGGGAAATAGATTTTGATCATCAACCTGAATTATGCCTTTTGTAATTTTAAATACCTCTCTCAGGTCACCACGGAGCCTCCTGGTCTCCAGAGAAAACAAACCCATGTATCAGCCTCTTTGCATGTAAGAAGATCCTGCACAAAGCAAAATGTTATTCTGCTTTATAATGTTGATTGAAGAGTAACCAGTTTTGTAGAACACTAGTGCAGCTCCTGAACACAATGCCATAGACTTTTCATGTCTATCCAAGTGCTTAGTATCTCCTGAAGAAGGGTCTCGTCCTAAAACACCGACTATCTATTCATGTCCATAGATTCTGCCTGACCTTCTGAGTTCCTCCGGCACTTGCTGTGTGTTGCTTTGGATTTCCACCATCTGTAGACTTTTTTGTGTTTATGTTCTGTATTTCATTTAAAAATTGGCCTCTCTGGTGCCAGAAAAATATTGTCCCACGGATATGAGAAACCAGAATTAGCCACATAGGATCTGCTGTACAGTAAAATCATAGCTGATCTCCATTTTATCCGTATGCATATGCCCCAAACCATATGTTCCCCTGGTCCAACTATCTATCTTGACCTGTCTTTATCACTGACCTCATTTCTATGTATCGATGGAGTTGAGAATTTTCCCTCAGAATAAAGAAGTCCCTCCTTAAGCAGATGGTACTTTATTCTCAAATGATGCCACATAGTCTTGGACATAGCACATGAGGGAAGAAGGTCATCTACCATGTCAAACATCCTCAGAACCTTCCACATTTCAATGTCGTGATCATGACCTTGACGTGGGGTTTGCTTTATGATACCCAAACAGAGGGTACTGCCTTCTTAAAAAAGCTTGTCACCTAGGCACAGAAGAGGGATCGAGTGGTTGCACTGATTGGTTGGAGGTTGTTTGCAGGACAAGCTTGGCTATTTCCTTTTTGAGCGACATTTTGAATTTTTATCATTTTGAAGCTTTCAGTCATAGAAGGGGTTTGCAAATGTAAATCAGAACTTATGAACCATACAAGGCACCTTTGAGTAAGTGTTGACTTTGGACCTGTTTCAGACATAGACTCCTATTGTGGGTTGACGCACAGTTTGGCCTTTGTAGAAGTCTCCATGTTCTATGTAGGAATGACTGGGGGCCAAATTGAAACTGGGTGTGACTTCCAAGGAAAGCTAACCTTGGTGAGAGGTCCCATGTGATTTTAGATTTGAATGCCAGATGGAGCACTTCCTTGTGGCCTTGCCAGTGTTGATTTTGAACTGTTAGTAAATTGCAGAGAAGCCTTCTGAGGTTAAGTGAGAGTGACGATATCTTTCCTCAGGAACTGACTTCACTGATTAAAGCTGTTTAAGTGTCAGCAAATTATCTGGTGAGATATCGCAGACTCTGGTGGAAAAAAACCTCCAATGATAATTGAGCATAAATCCTTTTACTGTTTGCCGTTAAACTGATGAGTGCCCTCACGGTTTGTTGACATTTTTTTGTTTGACCGAGAGGAAATTAAGTCTGAGGAATGACCTTCAGTTACAGACTTAACCAGTCAGCAGGCTGGGAGAGGAAGGAAGCAGCAAGAATGCACAAAATGAACTCAGGATGGTTATAGACGGTTTGAGGTGCCAGCTACACAAATACTGCTGTGTATGCATCTTCACATGCACTCTGTCCTCAGGAGTCAAAGTCAGTTTATTATCGAAGTATCTATATGTCCTCATATACTACCTTGTGATTCATTTTCTTGCAGGCATTTACAGGAAAATAGTTTTTGAAAAAATATTTATTATATAGAGTATATATTTAGAATATGAGTTGTGGAGTCCTTGAAAGTGAGTCTGAAGGGTGGTGAATGAAGTTCAGAAGCCTGGCGGGTTGAAGGACCCGGCAGGTCAGGCTGCGTGTATAGAGAGAAGTACTGTAAGCAGCTGACTTTTTGGGCCGAGACTGAGAGAAAGCGGAAACTAGTTCTGCATTTTGTTGCCACAAACGTACGTAGGTACATTGGAATTATAAATTTAATAATATCGGAGTGTGTTGAGATTGATATCTGTAAGTTGATGTTTATAACCTGAGGATAGCTGTAACCCTCAAGGATATCCATGTTCCTTTTATTCCAGCCTTTTGCTTATCTTTATTTGTTGAAAGCCATTTTTTACAACTGCTGAAATTACTTATAATTTATTTTTCCTCCATTAAGTTTCTCCTTAGATCCTGAAACTTTGACCAAGGTTTTGATCAGCTCCATTATTGGTTCAATGTCAAATTTTAGTTCCATCAAGACATTGGAACAGAATTAGGAATCTCTGCCCTTTGAGTCTTTGCTATTCCATCATGGCTAATTTATTAAACCTGCCAACCCCAATCTCCTGCCTTCTCCCTGTTACCTTCGGTGTCTTCACTAATCAAGAATCTATTAACCTCCACTTTAAATGTACCAATGACTTGGCCTCCATGGTGTATATGGCAATGAATTCCATAGATTCACCACCCTCCAGGTAAAGATGTTCCTCCTCATCTCTGTTCTAAAGGGATATCCTTCTCTTCTAAAGCTGTTGCTTCTGGTCCAAGACTTCCTCACCAAGGGAAACATCGTTTTCACATTCTCTCTATCTAGGCCTTTAAAGATTCCCTCCTTATTCTTCTAAACTCCAGCAAGTACAGACTCAGACCCATCAAATGCTGCTCATATGTTAACCTTTTCAGTCCTGGGATCATTTTCGTGAACCTCTCCAAAGCCAGCACGTCTTTTAGATAAGGGGCCAAAACGGCTCACGAAACTCCAACTGTGGTCTGACCAATGCCTCATAAAGCCTCATCCTGGTTTTTATATTCTAGTCCTCTGAAAATGAATGCTAACATTGCATTTGCCTTACTTACCACCGACTCAACCTGCAAGTTAACCTTCAGGGAATCCTGAACAAGGACTCGCAAGAGTCTTTATACCTCTGATTTTGGAATTTTCTCTGCACTTAGAAAATAGTCCATGCTTTTATTCTTTATACCAAAGTGCATGACTATACACTTCCCTACACCATATTCCATTTGCCAATTCTTTGCCCATTTTTCTAATCTGTCCTTCTGCAGACTCCCTGCTTCCTGTCTCTTCTCCGATCTTTGTATCGCCTGTAAACTTGTATAATTCTGTCATCCAAATCATTAACGTATACGAGTAAAGAAGCGGTTCCACCCCGTCCCCTGCAGAACACCAGTAGTCACCGGCAGCTAACCAGAAAAGGCCCCCTTTTCGTTGTTAAAGACAGTGGGACATTTTTATCACCGACTCCACATACATATGGGAGTTGTTACCGGGGGTAACCCAAGCTGCGGCCTTGTCAATGTGCTTTCACTCTGGAGTAAGGCATGAGCAGCGCAGAGCTTAAACTCAGAGCTGAAGAGATGATGGTTAACTCCTAGCCCTCTGAACTCCAGAGTAATGCACAGCCTCACCAGTACAGCTGTCTGCATCCCTTTTAGGAGCTGTGAAGTTTCAGGCAGAAGGACTTCCAAAATTCCTATCACTGTTCCCAGTTTGATGTTGTGGTGCTCACTAGGCTTGGCAAGTCGCTTGCAGGCACTTCATCCTCAGTGCACAGTTGTTGGTGTTTCTCGTGTTTATATAGGTCCCTGTCCACTTGCCTCGGTCCTGATTGGTTACCCTTTCAGTTGACCTTTGAATTCTAATGGCTTGCATTTCTTTAGCTCTTAGGGGCTAGTAGATGGTGTCTATTGCATGAGAGAAACATGAACAAGTGGACACTGGGGATGTCACCTCGACTGGTGATGAAACGCCTGCAAGCTCACAGCCAAGCTCAACGCACACCGCGATATCAAACACCTAAACCCGAGCCATCAATATTTACCACTATCCTAAACTACTCCCCCCCCGTAGCCAAGGTTGTCACATTGAGTGGTGATCTGCCAATCTGCACACAAACTTGTACTCCTCCGTAATCTTCCCTTTCAGGGTGGGTTTTGTTGAAGTTTTTGCAGTGATCGTTCTGAGGACACACGATCAGCCATGTGACACTCGACTCTGCCACTCCGGAGCATTGGTGCATTAGGTGGTGAAAGCAGTGATGGAAGTGCAGTTTGGCGAGAGTAGTGACACACAGGCTGGGGCCCTGCTGGTCGGCAGAATGGCTCTGCAGCCTGTTTTCTTCATCGCTGCTTTGCAACAACTGAGCAGTCATGCATGTCACGCCCATGTCATTCATTAGGTAAACATGATGTCATTGTTTTTCCCTTTAATTCATATTGTTTGATGCTTTATTTGCTTGATGTACCGTGTTTCAATATGTGTACCTCTTCCCTTGTGTCTTGCCATTATCCCTGATACCTACCTGAACACAATTTATTTGTGTTTTTGTTTTTTTTATTGTGTTCTTTGTGCTTATTGTGTTTCTTTTAAACGCTGCATCAGATCCAGAGTAACAATCATTTTGTTCTCTTCATGCTCATGAACGACAATGAACAATTTTATATCTTGAATCTCGAACATGTAGATCAGAAGCCAGCAGGTCATCTCCTCATGTTTAGAGGATAGCTGTTCAGTTGGATGCCCAAGTACCGTAGAATTTTGGAATTGTTTTCCCCAGAATGTTGTGGGTGGGGGGGGGGGGGGGAAGATAGATTGAAAATCTCAAACCTTATATTAATTGTTGTTGGTTTATTGATTTATTATTGTCACATGTTCCAATATCCAGTGAAAAGCTTGTCTTGCATACTGTTTATTCATTTCACAGTACATTGAGCGAGTGGTGTGAGTAGGTAGACTCAAATGTATACTGGTGGCACCTGCATTATGGCCACTCAAGTTACAGAAATGTGCTCTTACAGAACACACAAATCACTCCTCAAATCTTTGACAAATGGAATAAAATTCACTCTTGCAAAATTTGCCTGGGCAGAAATAATGTACCAACTCAGTCTTTTCAACTGTTCTTCATAACGTGGCTTCATGTTACCTAAAATCTCTATGAAAGTAACCCCTCCTCTACCATAGAGGCCACCTTTATAATGAGATGGTAGAAGAGGTTCAAGGGGCTTGAATGGCTGTGTGTTGGTGCAAGAAAGATCCTTTGCTCAGATTCCTGGGATACTTCTCAACATAGTGCTGCAGCCTCATGTCTTTCCCCTAACGTCCGAATGCCCACCAGTCCCCATTAAAGGATCAATTTATTTATTTATTGAGATACAGTGCAGAACAGGCCCTGCAAGGCTAGCAACCTCCAATTTAACCATCGACTAGTCACAGAACAATTTACATTGACCAACTAACCTACTAAACGGTATGTCTTTGGACTGTGGGAGGAAACCCAAGCACCTTGAGGAACCCATGCGGTTATGGGGAGAACATACAAACTCTTGACAGACTGTGGTGGGAATTGAACCCTGGTCATTTGTACTGTAAAGCATTGTGCTAACCGCTACGCTACTGTGCCCCCCCCAGAGCGAGTTGAGCCAGAATAAGATATAGCAATAACAGAAAGCAGAATAAAGTGTAAAAGCTGCAGAAATGTGCAGTGCAGGAAAATAATAAAGTGCAAGTTCACAACTAGATAGATTGTGAGGTCAAGTCTATTTCATTGTTCAAGAAACAACACACACAAAATGCTGGTGGAACACAGCAGGCTAGGCAGCATCTATAGGGAGAAGCGCTGTCGACGTTTCGGGCCGAGACCCTTTGTCAGGACTAACTGAAAGGAAAGATGGTAAGAGATTTGAAAGTAGTGGGGGGAGGGGGAAATGTGAAATGATAGGAGAAGACCGGAGGGGGTGGGATGAAGCTAAGAGCTGGAAAGGTGATTGGCGAAAGTGATACAGAGCTGGAGAAGGGAAAGGATCATGGGACGGGAGGCTTCAGGAGAAAGAAGTGGGGGGGGGGGAAGCACCAGAGGGAGATGGAGAACAGGCAAACAACTAAATATGTCAGGGATGGGGTAAGAAGGGGAGGAGGGGCATTAACGGAAGTTAGAGAAGTCAATGTTCAAGAATCTTTTTACAGTGGAAGCTTTCCTTGAGCCTGGTGGTACGTACTTTTAAGCTTTTGTATAATCTGCCCAATTGGGGAGAAGAGAAGCGGGTGATCCACAGTGGAGTTGAGTAGTGACAGACATACAGGCTAAACTGGATAAGGGTACCTAAGTTCCTTCTCTGAAGGGAATTAGTATATCAGATAGATTCTTTTGACAATCAGTATGGATACAAGTTTTTTTTTGTCTCCCTAAGTTTTTGCAGTTGTGGGGTTCATACTTAACATGTTAGGATCACTAGTTCATGTCTCTGGTTACTGATCCAGTAACTTAACCACTTTGTACTCAATATAGGCTTTTCACTACCTATAGTTTGTCCAGATGAAAAGTGCAGTGGGATTTCACAAAGCCGGTGTAAGAGTAACTATTTCTTCCGAAACCTTGGCCATCCCAAGCTCCCGTTCCATTGACACCTGTTGTCAAGGATGTTTTTCAGACTGTTTTTTCCAAGTTGATTTAATTAGTGAGGGTAAGTGAATCTGTAGTTGACTGGGTTAAGGTTAGGTCAGTTATATCTTCAAAACATGTGTCACCCCAGCTTGTTTGCTGTCCAGTGGGAACTGCTTTATGTTTCGTGTCCCTCCGGAGATTTACACGTTGAGGTGATGGGACCACATGATGCTCATTTTTTTTTTGTTGGAAAACAACTCGTTCATCCGGAGCTGGTTTTATTTGTCTGAAGGGTCAGAGAGAAGTTTCCTGAATCTTTGTCTCCCTTTAGTAGAGCTGTAATATATTTTGGTAAATGCACAAACAAAGGTGATTGTAGAGTGGATCGAGAGACAAAAGTCAGAAGGGTTAAGTAATGCTGGGGGAAACACGATTACTCTTTCAATACCTATACATTTTGTGTGTGCCTGTCTAATGTTTTGTAATATTCTCTAAAGAATACCAGGGCATCAGGCAGTGTCTGTGTGTCATAGAGGCGTACAGCATGGAAACAGGCCATTTGGCTCGTCTCATCTATGCTGATGGTGTTGCTCAGTGAGCTCATCCCATCTGCGCATTTTGTTCATAGTCCTCTAACTTTTCCTGTCCAAGTACTTTAGACCAGTCTTAAATGTTGCTGAAGTGACACCTCAACCGTTATTTCTGGCGTCTCATTCCAAATACTTTTGCGTGATGAAGCTGCCTTTGACGTACCTTTTTAAATCTCTCACCTCTAATCTTAAACCTATCTCTTCTTGGGATAGGTTATTAACCTCCCTGGGAAAAGATGTGTGTTTTCATTACATGTGCTATGTGATTTCACACTTCGAGTGTGAAATCTTCACATGATCTTATGTATCTCCACCAGGTTGCCCCTCAAGAGAGCGTGAAATTGTGAATTTCATCATCATTATGTGCTGTGATCGTGGTCCTTCCGTGACCATGATTGTTCTTGGCAAATTTTTCTATAGGGTTGGTTTGTCATGACTTTCTTCTGGGCAGGTGGGTGACCCCACCCATTATGAGTACTCTTTAGTGATTGTCTGCCTGCAGTGTTCGCATAACCAGGACTTGCGATATGCTCCAGCAGCTCATACGACCATCTACCCATGGCTTTATGTGACCCTGATCGGGGGGCTAAGCAGGTGCAACACCTTGCCCAAGGGTGACCTACAGGCTAGCGAGGGAGAGAGTGCCTTACACTTCCTTTGGTAGAGATATATCTCCAGACCACCACCCCAGTTGGAACTTGGGTACTAAATAAAGATAATTGACCACTAGAATCATTGCCTCTAGACCACACTTATTGTTGCATCTAGTTCAGATCTCTGAACTGAAGAAGCTTAAGCCAAACCTTGACGGCAGCCACAGCAATGGTTCCTGTAATGTTTCGGGCATACAGTCAGACCAATATTGATACTGATCTAGGGTTAGTGGGTTAATTGGTCACATGGGTGTAATTGTGTGGCATGGACTCGTTTGGCTAGAAGGACCTGTTACCGCAGTAAATAAAAATAAAAACGGGACATATTCTTGGAACAGTGAAACAATTTAAAAAGAGATGGTGTGTGACTGTCCCGGAGGAGCAAATCCTGGGTCGGACAGTTCACTAAACTGCTGCGATTAGCCACGCTGGAAAGTTCGGTGCAACAACATGGAAAAGTTTTATTTTTCTCACTGCAGCGTTGTATTTTTAGCATTTTTTAATAGCTGAGACTTTGACACAGTATGCTTTGTTTAAGTCTTGTCAAATAACAATTGTCATTCAAGTACAAAATGTATTCATGTTTGCTGCATTAATCATTCATCCGTGCTGGATTTGGTACCTCCACATTCAACAGTACTAAGAAAATCCTGCTGGGTCTTGTCTTCCGCCCCCTGATCAGATCTGTGTTGCCTCTTATCCTAACTTGCACCAAGTGGAGTCGTTGGGTTATACTGCATGGAATTGGGCCCTTTGGCCCAACTGCCTCCTGCTGAGCATATCATTCCCATATAAACTAGTCTGTTATGGCCCATATTCTTCTGAAGCAGGGGTTCTCAACCTGGACTCCACGGACCCCCTCAGTTACTGGTAGGGGTCCATGGCATAATAAAGGCTGGGAACCCCTGCTCTAAGGCTTTCCTATTCATTTAACTGTTGTTAAATTAGCTTCTTCAACCACTTCTTCTGCCCCCGCCCCTGCCCCCCACGAAGGAGAAGGTACTTCCAGCTGCCAAAGTAGTTTAAACACAGTTCATTTATTTGTAGTGATATATATTTAATTTAGATAAAAGTCTTCAACCACATTTAAAACTCTCAGAGGGTTTCTATCTTTTATAAAAGTTTTCCAAATTGCAAACAATATCTAAAGTACAAAGGATTTCCAGAACCACAGGTACAATTCCTTTAAGCTAAACAGATGAGTTGCAGATGAACGAGTCGTCCATTGCAGAAATCGAAGGCAGAGGAATGGATTCTAGTCACCCCTTCTGTCATTCTTGTAATTCCTTGGCCATTCCTAACAAGCCTGACTGCTTTTTTGCTACTTGGTGACTTCACACACATGTGATATTCTCAGTTACATTTGCCAGTCCAGGTAAGTGCATTGTTTAATTAAGCCAAAGCGGACCCTATCGTTTTTACTTGATTAAACAATGGGCCAGCGAGGACCCTTTTGTGCATTTGTTTATAAGGGGCTGAGCAAGGAAAATTTGTTGGAAGTTTAACTTACTCACAAGCAGCTGTTTGACCCCTGCAAGAGTCAAATGCTGCGTTAGAAAGCTGAGTTTGGTAAAAAGGCTCTCTGGTCTCTGAAGAGTGAGTATCCTTCCCAAAAGAACTCTCGCTTGTTGCCCTCTCTATCAATGTTAACCAGGCACAGCACTCGTGATAGGAGGGAAAACAGAGCAAATTTGTTTGGATCAGTAACTGTTCTCAGTGCAAGATTTGCTGACGTGCAAGATGTGGTTACGTGCTGTGTAAGTACTGGTTTAGACCAAATGGATGGAATGACCAGCTTGTGTACAATAAATATAAAGTAATTCCACATAAGAAATAGCTGCAAAAAGAAGTCATATGGCTCCCGACAAGTCCTTTCAATAAGTTCATAGCTAGTCTGATCTTGGACACAACCCCGTTTTTCTGGCTGTCTCCTATAACTTTCAACTCCCCCGTGGACTAGAATCTGTCTACATCATCCTGGAAGATATTCAGTGTGTCAGCCTCCAGCGCCATCAGAGAATTCCAAGGGAAGAAATTCCTCCTGTTTTGCCTTAAGTGAATGACCTTTTGTTCTGAAACCACAGCCTCCCGACTTCAGATTCCTCCATGAGGGAAATCAGAATCGGATTTAAATCTCTGGCATATGTCGTGAAATTTATTTTCTTACGCCAATACATAACAAAGATGCTATAAATTGCAGTAAGAAAATTATATAAATTTAAGCACACACATACAAACATATATATAAATAAGTAGTGCCAAAAGAGAAGGATAGTAGTGAGGTCGTGTAAATGAGTTTATTGTCCATTCAGAAATCTGATGGCGCAGAGGAAGAAGCTGTTCTAAAATCCTGAGGTGTGTGGCGTACCTCCTCTTTGATGGCAGCAATGAGAGGAGGGCATGCCTGAATGATGGGGGTCCTTCATAACAGATGCTGCCTTTTTGAGGCACTGCCTTTTGAAGGCGTTCTCGTTGTTGGGAGGTAAGTGTCCATGATGGAGCTGGCTGTGTTTTCAACTTTCTGCAGCTTTTTCCAGTCATGTGCAGTGATCTCCTCCATCCTTGTCACCCTGTCAGCATCCCAGGATTGAATGGTATAGCATCCTCAGATGTCAGGTGACTGGAGAGGGAGAACTTTAAGTAATTCAGCTGTGTTCAGTTTTCTTCATTCTCCAGAGGTACACAAGTAGGGAGGTGCTTTGTAATTAAAGAGGATAATTTGTGTGGGGCCACTAAGTGTATACCAGTGCAATTATTGTGCATTTTTTTGGATGTTATTGTGCAACACAAGCATTCACTATGCTCTGTGTTGGCTGCGCAATATCTATTTTCAGATTTCCTAAGAACATAAAGTCACAGCTGGTGCAATAGTACTGATCATGTCAAACTAATCTGAAGTCTGTCGATTTTAAATTCCCTGTTTCCCTTCCCCCTTAAATACAGAAAGGTAAACTATATTCAATTGCACTGTGTTGTAATTGCAATAATTTAATTTAACTATTTAACCTGTAATTCAGCAATATTTATTAAAGCGCTGTTCGCAGAATGAGGCCATTAAGAGCAAATGATGAATACATTTAAATTAAAATTAACAGTTCTAAGAGCTAGTTGACCTCCATCTTGTAATGGTTTTATTAGACTGGTCACACTAATTATAGCCAATGATTCACTCTAACACGAAAACATTTTTGCAGTGCAATTTTCTCTATTTATTTGAGAGCGTTTGCCAGCGAAATGCAAAGAGAGAGTATTTATATGTTTGGAATAAAATTAAATTCTCGTTACAAATATATGAATATGATCGTCTCTATCCTCTTTGCTTCATTTTTTTGTTCCTGGGAATTAGATATTACTGAGCAATATAATGAGACTGTATTTTTTTCTCTCTGAGACAAGGTTTGTATTGTATTAAAAATAAAGATTTAAAATTTAACTTTATTTGTCGCATATACATGGAAACATGCAGTGAGGTGCATTGTTTGTGTAAAATCAAATCAGTGAGGGTTGTGCTGGGCAGCCCACAAATGTCTTGCGCATTTCTGGCGCCAACATAGAATGCCCACAGCACACTAACCTTAACTGTACTTCTTTGGAATGTGGGAGGAAACCAGAGCACCTGGAGGAAACTCTTGTTCTCGAAGTCACCTTTGTTCTCCTTCATGGGATGTGAGCATCACTGACAAGATGAGCTTTATCACATGGCCATATTGAAGTGAGAGCCAGCCAGCTTTTTGAACTATTGGAGGCCTTCTAGTAAAGGTAGATCTGCAAGTCAGAGAGGCCTGGGATTTTGTACCAGTGACAATAATGCCCAGCAGATTATTTTTGGAGTCACAGTGGAGCAGGAAGTCAGGATAGGTTGGGTACATCCTTCACTTCCAAAGAAATTATAAAGAACAAAAGCAGGATAATGTCACTGATGGACGATTGATGCAGACTAAGAAATTAAGGCTCCTGAAGTTGGACAACTCAATCTCGTCTCTAGGAGGGTGCAACATGACAAAGAGATTGATTGTGGACTTCAGGAAGGGGAAGACGAGAGAACACACACCAGTCCTCATTGAGGGATCAGAAGTGGAAAGATTGAGTAGTCTCAAATTCCTGGGTGTCAGCATCTCTGAGGACCTATCCTGGGACCAACATATGGATGCAATTACAAGGAAGGCACGACAGCAGTTATATTTCATTGGGAGTCTGAGGATATTTGGTATGTCACCAAAGACAATCACAATTTCTTCAGACATACCATAGAGAGCATTCAAATTGGTTGCATCACCATCTAGTATGGAAAGGCCACTGCACAGGATTGTAAAAAGCTGCAGAAAGTTGTAAGCTCAGCCAGCTCCATCAAGGGCGCTAGCCTCCCCAGCATTGAGGACATTTTCAACAGACAAGGCCTCGAAAAGGCGCATCCATCATTAAGGACACCCCATCACTTAAGATATGCCCTCTTCTCATTGCTACCATAAGGGAGATGGTACAGGAATCTGAAGGCACACACTGAACGTTTCAGGAACAGCCCTCTCCTCTTCCCCCCCCCACTCACCGCCATCTGATTTCTGAATGGACATTGAACTCAAACTCATGAAAACCGACTAGAACTTAAATGTGCAGGTCAAACCAAGAAAAAATACCAAGACCAAGCTGAGTGTGGCAAGTCTAGAAGTTGGGCAAAAGCTCAACAGTCCACTCCAGTCACGAATTCCACAGATTCACCACACTCTGGCTAAAGAAGTCCCTTTCTCATCTCTGTTCTAAAGGGGCATCATATTCTGAAAATCTGCCCTCTGGTCCTAGACTCGCCCACTTTTGAAAGCGACCTCTCCAAGTCCACTCTATCTTGACCTTTCAATATTCGGTAGGTTTCAATGAGATCTCCCATCAGTCTTCTAAGCTCCAACAAGTTCAGACCCAGAGTCATTGAACACTCTCCATATGTTAAGCCTTCCATTCTCAGGATCATCTCATAAACTACTTTCAGATTAGCCTGTGTTATCTGATAAATGTTGAACCGGCCTCTGACTAGATGAGATTATTTCTTAAGCATGAGCTTTTCATGAATTGCATTGATCTTTGAACCTGCAGCTCTTTCCCCAGCAACCCCCACTAAAACACGTACAGCAGGTCTTTCAAGTGAGGAGTTAAGCTGTCTGTACGATGTAAAAGATCCCATGGAACTGTTTGTGTGGAGTTCTCCAAAAACGAGATGGACACCGTCCGTACCAATAAGCTCACAGGAAGGTTTCTGGGGCTTAAACAGTCAAGACATCTTGCTAAGTAGCCTCTGTAAAACCTTACTTGGCTTGCCATGGCTGCGAAAGTAGACATTTACCGGTCACGGCAAAAGATGTATCGATGTACAGAGCACCATGGTAGTGAAGCAATTACTACATTGCTATTACAGTTTGGGACATTGAGGTTCAATTCTGGCGTTCTCTGTAAGGAAGTCTGTATGTTCTTCCCTTAAGGGTGTGGGTTTTCCTCCAGGTGCTCCAGTTTCCTTCCACAGTCCAAAGATATTCCAGTTAGTAGGTTAATTGGTCATTGTAAATTGTCCTGTGATTAAGCTGGGGTTAAATTAGGGGATTGTTGGACCGTGCGGTTTGTTGAGCTGGAAGGACCTGTTCTGTGTTGTATCTCTAAATACAATAAATAGATAGGGAATCGTCTTTTAAAACATCTTAAGTCAAATGTAGAAATTGTATAGGAAAAAGGATGTAGAGTAATTCTACCTACGTAAGTTTTAGAAATTACCAACCACCACATTTCACTGCATTCAAACCACGTGCTGATTTTGGCAAATGTCTTACATAACACCTTACAGATCCATCTGTGAATATGTTACTTTAGTTGCTTGTAATTCTTAATATTTTAAAATTAATTTTCTAATTTAAGTTTGTTGCAATTCACTTCATTAATTAAATAGTAATTCAGAAGATTTCAACATTTAAGAAAAGATTGGATCGGTACATGGATGGTAGGGGTAGGGAGGGCTATGGACAATGGGAGTAGGCAGTTTAAATGATTTAACACAGTCTAAATGGGCCAAAAGACCTGTTTCTGTGCTGTATATGAGGGAGGTTCTGAGACAAGGGAAGTTGCTGCGGTGAAAGCAGGGGACTCTGGAAATACTTAGTGGGTCAGGTAGTAGCTGTGGAGAGAGGAAAGGAGACAACGTGTTTAGAACCTTTATGGCACCGCTGTGTAGAATCACAAGGCTGCGATAGATAGCCAGACACTTTTTTTTAAACTGCTTGAAGTAAAATGAGCACTATTTTCCTGGATAATGTGCTTATTAATCCATATTCAAGTCACAATTGTGGTGTCATATTCAAAGCCATTAATGATTTAATAAGCAACTCAGTGGATCAAAAGAAATATTAAAACAAGCTGACACTGAAAATGTTCCATGCTCTGCCCTTTTTTATAGTTTAATCTGCATTGCTGCTCTGTCACTGCCGATTTTTATTTAGGTCATTTGCAAATGTCGCCGGTGTAGTTCCACACTCTAATACTGGCCTTGCCCTTTGACTGATTGCTAAGTGTGTGTCCACGGCAGTTTTCCTTCCCCACTGCTCATTAGCGCAGATACAGTGAAAGGATCTGTGTAACGATGCCACCTACTTGACAGGTATTTTTGTTCGCATTAGCCCAGCCTCGTGAGGGCAATCCACAGACCCCTGGAATAAGGGAGCATATGGCAAAGGTTTAACCTTTGAGCCACTTGCTTGATCCTACAAAATGCTGCTCATTAGTTGATTTACTGCGGCGTTGTCCAATACATTAGACAATAGCCACATGTGGCTAATTGAGAATCCAGATGTGGCTAATTGCATTCCTGATTAGTAAGTAAAAACTGAGTAATAGACACTGTTGGGTACCATCATGTCTTTTCATCTGGTACACACATGCACTTTGACCTTTCTGTGTGCTTGTTAAAATGGCAAAACAGGACCAGAAGGTCCACGTCTTTTCTCAGCCATTGCACATGAGGGCCCCTGCATTCTGACTGCTCTGGTTACGGGAACAGAATTTGGAATCAGAATCAGGTTTAATATTGTGAAATTTATAAATCACATTCTAAAATTTTAAGGTACAGAATAAAATCCGCTCTTCCGAAATTTTTATTGAGAGAAGTACATAAATAAGTAGAAAATTTATTTTTTTTGTAACTTGTATTTCTTGACAGACAAGCAGAAGGGTGAATGGTGAAAAGTTTGAGGGGAACATGAGGGGGAACTTCTTCACTCAGAGGGTGGTGAGAGTGCGGAATGAGCTGCCAGCACAAGTGGTGCCCTGGAGCTCGATTTCAGTTTTTAAGAGAAGTTTGGATACGTATATGGATGGTAGGGGTATGGAGGGCGATGGTCCCAGTACAGGTGGATGGGGATAGGTAGTTAAAAGGACTAGGTGGGCCAAAAGGCTTGTTTCTCTGTTGTACATTTCTATGACTCTTAAGGCACGGCCTCGCGTAGCAGAAAATCACAATACAGGACACTTTCTAGGAACGCAATCATTTCTTAACAAGGCTGTCACTGTGTTTCACCTGTTTGAATGCTGAATGAAGCTGGGTATTTGTTTAGCAAGTAAACACGAAGCACATGTACTTCTATGTTTTCACTCTTGGCAATAACAAACTGGCATTAATTATTCATTTCACACTGTCCAGTCAAGAGCTGGCAACGCGTTACCATTTACATAGCACTTTGATACAAGTGAGTGGCTGATTAATACTGCGTTCAGCCACTGGTACATTGGAAAAGCAACTGAAGAGACGTTTCTGTGATTCTCTCAGTTCAGCTAGATGTAACATCTTCATTACTGTTCTGAAAAAGTGTTCTGTTGACTTGTGCTCCCCTTTAAGGGGCTTCTCGCTGTGAAATTCGGGTTGGAGGTCTGTGGCTTTGCGCTGTAGACTCTCAGTACTAATGAACACAACCATGGTTTGTATATGATAGTGGTGAATATTGGTAGCTTGGGTTGAGGCGTTTGATGATGTGGTGTGCGTTGTGCTTGGCAATGAGCTTGCAGACGTTTCATCACCAGCCGAGGTGACATCCCCAGAGAGCAGTTGTTGGTGTTCCTCTCTGGGAGTGCTTGTGTTTATATAGCACCCTGTTCAGTTGCCTCGGTCTTGATTGGCTACCCCTTCAGTTGACCTTTGAATTCTATTGGCTCGCAATTCTTTGGCTCTTAGAAGTGTTTTTACAAGCGTAGTTCTCTTCTGATAACTGTAAACAAACATATCGAAATATATACCATCTACAAACTCCTAAGAGCCAATAGAATTCAAAGGTTAACTGAAGGGATAGCCAGTCAGGACCGAGGCAACTGAACGAGGGGCTATAGAGACACGAGCTCTCCCAGAGAGAAACACCAGCAACTGCGCTCTGAGGATGTCACCTTGACAGGTGCTGAAAGGTCTGCAAGCTAACTGCCAAGTTTGGCAAGTATCGTAACATCAAATGGTTTGTATATATTTCATGCTTATATACGATCGCATTCGATCAGGGATATTGTGGTCTGATGGCTTTATGACTGAGCTATTGATGCAGAGGTTGAAACTAACTTGACCACGACATCTATGTGATTAAGTTAGGTTTGTGGATGTGTACATGGAACTGTAAACACTTAAAAAACTGTGGACATGTTCACAGACTAGCCTTGGGAGCCTGGGATTTAATACCAGGTCCCAGCTCTGTGATGCCATCTCCAAGCTTAATATCACTGGAAGAAACAGTTCTTTATTGGGACTACAGAATGGTGTGGGAGACCTGTGAACATTATGAAATTGTTAATTGGTAAACTGTAAAGAAACGCCAGTACATAGAAACAAACCCTGAGCCATTTGTGCAATATATTGGATTGTTTTCCACTTGGTTACTTGGACTTCACTTGACCTCAAGTAAGCTGCAGCAGTGTGACTACTTTTTCTATCTGTGTGTTTAGCACCAGTGACCAAATGATTCAACTGTTTCCATTTAATATCAGAGCATGTATACAATATACAAGCTGAAATTTGTACTCTTCACAGACATCCATGAAACAGAAAAAAACCCGAAGAACGAATGACAGAAAACATTAGAACCCTAAAGCTCCATTCCCCCTCCCACGCACAAGCAGCAGAAAAAGCATCTGCCCTCCTCCCCCCCCACTTTCAAGCCCGCCACCACCCACCATGCAAGCAATAGCAAACACCATGATCTAGAGTCCATCCCAACACTTCAACATCTCAGACAAGCTCTCTCACTCACAAGGAAAAGAAAGATATCACTCCTGCAACAATGAGAACAGAATTTCCAGCCCCTTATCTATAAGCTGGAAAGAACTAGGTAAATGCATGAAAATGGAAAAAGTTATTGGGGAGTTCCAATTGTTTTATTTGTTGCAAGACTAACAAAGGCACCAATCTTTCAGCTGAGTTTTCTCTTTGGGTTCTGTTACTTTACTTTGCAAAGTTGTTCATTGGTGCCCAAAGGGGGAATTAGCAGCTACACTTAAAGCAGTGGATTGGATACAGGTGATGTAGATGAGTAAGAGCCATTGAACACAAGGGATTCCGCAGATGTTGGAAATCTAGATTAACACGCACTAAATGCAGGAAGAACTCAGCAGGTCAGGCATCATCTATGGAAAGGAAGAAAGAGTGGACATTTTGGGCCGAAGTCATCCTGATGAAAGGTTTCAGCCTGAAACGTCGACTCTTTCTTTCTTTCCAGAGTTGCAGTGTGACCTGCTGAGTTCCTCCAGCATTTTGTGTGTGTTACTCTTAAGAGTCATTTGAAATGGTTTCCACTGGAGCATGAGATGAGCACCAAGAATATTTGAGAATGAAGAATATTTGTCATTACATGACAGGTTGCTTAAGACTTATTAATTTGGCTCCAATCTCAATCCTCTTGCCATCTAGCTAAATCTCCCTTTACGTACTGGTATAAAACCTGGTGAGACAGAGACCTGTACAAATTTATGGCAAGGATAAAGGCCATTTATCTCATCTTTTCTGCACCAGAGCGATACAAAACTGATCCCACTGCTCTCCTCAGTCTTCTTGTTCCTCTTTCAGATACTTAGCCATGAGCAGTGCAGAGACTTCTACCTTAGCCATTGCTTGTCAAAGTTCTTCATGTTGTAAAAGCTCTAAAGAAGAGTCTCCCACCTTCTCACCACACCACCTTTAATTGGATGTCTTCTTGTAACAGAGCAAAGAATGCTTGGCCAACTTTGATACCATTCCAGTGGCTTTACGCACCGGTTTATCTGGACTGGTTTGATGGTCTGGAAAATGCAACACAGATAAAACAGTTAAAAGAGGACCACCTTGTGGGAACATGACTGTGACCGTAAATGTGGTTGGGTTTAGCCAGTTGGTTTCATACCTGGCTTCACACCCCTATTGCATTAACCAGGCTGATCAATGGAAGGCAAAATAATTCATTTAAAAAAGAAACAAATCCTTAATATCCCATTGCTCGCCTGACGAACTTGTTCATTGCAGTCTAGTGAAAGAAAGCTAATCACTCAGTAGCCAGTCTGTGCTTCTTAATTACTATTGCACGGACATTTTTATGGACTGTGGCACGTAGCCCATGCAGCTGATAGCCCTAATGTGCATGACCATGACGGCTTGAGTGGCAAGGCTTATTTTCTTGATTGATTTCCAGCTTGCGCTGGGCTTAAGTGGTGTAAACACTTTTCTTCTGGTTTACCCTGGCTTCCAGAGTTAGGTGCACACTCCTGGCTTGCCCATGTGCGTAAACCTCCCTGTGCGGTCCCATCTTAGACAGGATGTCCTAACTCCAGGTAGCTCCGCCAAATGTAAAACATGGGATTTCTCCAGCTAAGAAAATTGGAGGCTTATGGGGAGGGGTTGGGCGGGAGGGGAGAAATTACTCCACTGCATGAAGACATAAAGACCTCTTCCCATCCTTTTAGTACACTGTAGATCAGGCCATATATCTACTCACCAGAGTAGAGTTAAGAATGCTGCAAAAGTTTCAGTGGACCATACTACAAGGGAAGCTATTACGTATTTAATTCTCCACTCATTGATTGAGTATTGAGTTGGGAAATAAAAAGTTATGCTTATAAATGGGTTTGAGGAACCACTTCGATCCATCAAACCTTCACTTTATCACAATCAGTTTCTAGACTATGATGTAACCATCTTCCAATCAGAAGCAGCCTGCTTCATTCAGCTGCGTTTCATTGGAGAGTAACCCACCAGTGAACAGCTCTGAACCTACAGCTATCGTAATGTCATTGGTAGAGATGTATGTTCACAGTGGGCAATCATTGCCTTAAAGAAACAACAGTAAATAGACTATGTTGAAAATGTCACCTATAATTAAGGTTATGGTTGTCTTAATGTCAGGAATATTTGGGCTACATACAGGTACTTATGCTATAAAGTGTGTTTTCATAATGCCAAATTAGTTATAATGTGATTAATAGATTAGGGCTGCTGCATTACATAAGCCACATTGGTTATACGATTACATTTGGAAAACCCTGTTTCAATCTCTACTTTGAAACCTGTTCTGCTACAATGCAAATTTCTATCAAGGTGAAGTTTCTGAGGAATGTAACTGTCACTTTATAGAAGAACTGTTGTTGTTCAGTATGGTTCTACAGTGTAGAGTAAGGTCGTGGTACGCATCTCCCCGTGATTGAGCCCCATCTAAAACCTTACCACAGCCACCGTGTCACAAGGAGAATGAAAGGAATTCCTGAAAGATTACGCGGCCCTGAACAAGCGACCGATTAGTCAATATAACCAATAAAAAGTGCGTTATTTAAAATACAATCCACACCAGAGTTAGAACACCCTGTGGATTGGCAGTGCCCTTAATATTGTTGTTCATGACTAATGTTACCACAGTTGCAATGAAGTCCCTTGAGTGTGTGTTTGAAAAAAAGAAATTGGCCCTCTTCTTGAGGAACAAAAGATTGAGTCTTTTTCGACAAGGTGTTCTTATTAATGAGGTTTCAATTGACTGTAATGAAGTAATATTTATACTGTAACTGTTGAGAAAAAAAATAAGGTTCAGAAGAAAGTACACACGTAAGAAATTTAATGGGAACGACACGACACAGAACCATAAATTATACAGAGAAAAATAAATGGCTATTGGCCCAGAAATTCTGTGTAGATTGAACTGCGATTAACCCTAACTTTACTGAATGAATGGGAACCTGTCCTATTGGCACATTGAGCATTGTGTCTATTGATTGGAAGAGCTGAGTTACATATGGTGCGCTTTAGTCATTGCTGTCATTATCTTAACCCACTGCTGGTGCAGTCTGGAATAAGACATCCATTGGAATGGTTTTATTAAGGGCCGCATGAAGCCCTCAGGCCAAAAGTTTTGATCTCTCTAACCACTGAGGATCAGCACCCCAACCCAGCTCCTCACCCCACACAACACCAGCCCCGCCCACTTAAACCAGCTCTGTGTTGAAACTTTATTTATTGACCGTGTTTTGGGGTTTGAAAACTTGTCTGCAATGTTCCCAACTTGAAGGGATTATAGGGAAAGGTTGAGCAGATTAGTATTTTGTTCCCTAGAGCATGGGATACTGAGGGGAGATTTGATAGAGGTGTACAACATTATGAGGGGTATAGATCGATTAAGTGCAAGCAGGCTTTTCCCGTTGTGGTTGGGTGAGACTGAAGAAAGGTCGTGGCCCGAAATGTCGATTGTTTGTTTACTCCTTTCCATCGATGGTGACTAACCTGCTGAGTTCCTCCAGCATATTACGTGTGTAGCTTTAGAACTAGAGGTCATGGGTTAAGGGGAACACAAAGGGGAACTTCTTCACTTACAGGGTGGTGGGAGTGTGGAATGAGCTGCCAGTAGAAGTGGTGGATGAAAGTTCAAAGTATATTCATTGTCAAGGTACATATTTGTCACCATACACAACCCCAAGATTCTTTCTCTTGCGGGCATACTTAATAAAACCAATAACCATAACAGAATCAATGAAGACCGCACCAACAGGGTTGACATTCAGTGTGCAAAGATCAACAAGCTATGCAAACAAAGAATAAAAAAGAAATAATAAAAATAAATAAACAATGAATATCGAGAATGTGAGATGAAGAGTCCTTGAAAGTGAGTCCATAGATTGTGGGAACAGTTCAGTAATAGGGCAAATGAAGTTGAGTGAAATTATCCCTTCTGGTTCAAGAGCCTGATGGCACTGTTCTTGAACCCATTGTTGTGAATCCTGAGCCTCCTGTACCTTCTTGATGGCAGCATTGAGAAGGGAGCATGATCTGGGTTGTGGAGATCCCTGATGATGGATGTTGCTTTCCTGTGACGACGCTTGGTATAGATGTGCTCAGTGGTGGGGAGGCCTTTATCTGTGATAGACTGGGCCACATTCACTACTTTTTATAGGATTTTCCCTTCACGGGCATTGGTATTTCCATACCAGGCCATGATGCAGCCGGCCAATATGTTCTCCACAGCACATGTTTAGAAGTTTGTCAGAGTTTTAGAACTTTGTATGAAGGTTCAATATGAACATTTAAGAGAAGTTTGTAAATGTACATGGATGGGAGGAATATGGAAGTCTATGTTTGGTATGCAGGGCGAAGGGACTAGACAGATTAATAGTTCGGCATGGACTAGGTGGGCCAAAGAGCCATGGTGTTCTGTGACCCTATGTGGTGGAGTACAGAGGTGGATGAAATGTAGAGTTGGGCAATGTCTCATCCTTGGTGAAAACATGCCCAACATTACTGGGAAGGAGTGCCAGGTATTTATGCTTCTAGTTCCATATTAGAAAGGACAGTTGTTCCGACCCTCCCTCCCCCCGTCACTATTTTTTTATGGATTTTATCTTCTCAATGGTTAGTCTTTCCTTGTAAGCACAGGGAATTTGGGTTGGTGGGGTTTGAGCAAGAGTGGACTGGAAGCACACGTCAAGGCTTGACCATGATTGATAGTGAAGCAGGCTCGGGGCAGAAGCTAGCATTATTCCTGCTTGCATTCTTTCATTCATGCCCATGATGCTGGGAACCTCATCCCTTAATTGTTCCTGCAAATGTCTCTTCATATACCACAGAGCCATGGTACTTGTGTGTGATACACAGGCTGCTGGAATGGGAAGGGTGTTGTAGGTTTCCATGTCAAGTTACAGGAAAGCCTATTGCATCACTTTCTGTGGCAGATATGGAGCAGATTACAGACAACACGGACTTTAACCTTTTATTAAATCACCATCCTTTTAAATGATTTATCTGCTGCCATCCCACGTAGAATTGCAACTATTTATTGTGTATCACTCGAGAAAAAAAAAGATTTTCTCCCCCATTCCCAACAATCATTCTCTTTCATGTGTCTACAAATGTGACACCGCCCATTGTCTATTGGAATAGGCTGCCTCTAATATAACTTGTAGTCATTCAATGTCGCTGTGAAATGCAGTGTGACATCTCCCCAGGGAGCTCAACAGATCATTTCAATAATTGAAAGGGCACATGGAACTGCCATATGACAGCTTTCCTGTTGAGTTCAATTAACCCTTTCTTACCTTCTCATGACTCCAGTATCATTTGAAGCATTTCTTTGATTTAATCTCAGCCTTTTGCATTATGTTCGGTTCTGTAATTGAAACTTGACGAACATAAACTGTGTTGCTCAACAGAAGGTGGACCCAGTTTTTTTTAAAAATTTTAATTATTTATTGAGATACAGTGTGGAATCGGCCCTTTTGGTCCAGCAACCTTGACTTAACCCTGGCTTAATCACAGGACAATTTACAATGACCAATTAACCTCCCAACTGGTATATCTTTGGACTGTGGGAGGAAACCAGAGCACCCGGAGGAAACACACCCAGCCATGGGAAGAACATACAGTTACAGGCAGCGGCAGGAATTGAACCCGGGTCACTGGTACTGTACAGAATTGTGCTAACCACTATCTGCACTACTGGGCTCATCTTGGGGTAGGTGTGTGGGGTAGAATGTGGGGTATTCACTTTGCTTTAATCGTATGGCGTGCATATACAATGTACGTACACAGAGGCACCACAGGCAACATGGGCATAAACACACACGCACATACACACACGTATTCAAAACTTCAAAGTACATTTATTATCGCAGTATAACCTTCCCCACGAAGAAGAACCATGGAACTAACCCGTTCAAAGAAAAGAATTAAACATCAAACCCCCACCCCCCAACGTGCAAAAGGCACAAGAGCAAAAAACACAGAATATAAGACACAAAATCAAAAGGGATATTTCAGTTCAGTATATGTGAACTCATAGGTAACTGTTATGTGAATATATATGCAAGGTGTAATTGTCTCCATTGATGTAGATTAAGGCTTGTGTTAGGGAGGTAGCATTGTGGTTAGTGTAATGCTGTTACAGCACCAGGGTCCTGAGTTCATTTCCTGTCACTGTCTGCATTCTCCCTATGACCGCTTGGGTTTCCTCCCACATTCTGAAGATGTCACCGGTTAGTAGGTTAATTGGTCACATGGATGTAATCGGGCAGTGTGGGATTGTAGGGCAGGTAGGGCCTGTTACCGTGCTGTATCTCTAAATTAAAAAGACATATCCAATATGCGTTCACAGCAAAGATCTTGTGGTGTAATGCGTCAAAGGCATTTTTCATAAATGCTGTGCCTGGAAGCCCTTTATTTTTGCAGAAAATGGAAATTCCTCCTTTTGTCTTCTCTCCCCATTGTTGTCTTCAGAACGATACTCCTGTACTCACACATTCCTCACTGTCCAACTCGATTTGCGATGAAAGCTCTGTTTTTCACTCTGCATTAGTCCTGTATACTCCATCCTATCACTTGACCTCCTCCAGGGAGATGTGTCCTCTGGTTCATCCAGCCATAGCTTTCACTGGTGCACCATCTGCTCTCTGCCAATATCAAGCAGAGGGCATGATGGGCTGAATGACCTCTATTTGTTCCATAGCCTCTTTTGCTTGGTGGGATGATGACCCCCTCCATAACGGGTATCTTTATTATCTGTTCTTTGTGTACTAGTCCCTAGAGCGAGGAACAGCTTGACTCAGCAGTGAGGGCCTCATTAAGTAAGGTGGCACACAGGGGCTTTTAGTAGTCACTAGTAAGAACAGTGGGTCAGTTTGCATGGGTGACAAAGTTTTCAGTAGACTTGATTCTGTGATGGGCTGAAGGGTTGCTTTGAACAAAAATCTTCAGAAGTTTGCCAGCATGGTACTAGTGAGCTAAAGCCGACAAAAATGACACAGCACCTCGCAATTCACAAGCTTACCCATAGTTGAACGAAGTACGTTCACCCTTGCAAGCTTCACATAATTCCTGATTTATCATTACACCAAGTTCCTGACGCCCCTCCCACTTGTTAGCTGCCTCGAAGCGCAGCTTTCTCTGCAGATGGAGAAGGGGGTCTCTCCAAAGTTTAATGAATTAAAATAGTGGTCTGCAGACATTCTTAAAGAAAACAAATGATTTTTTATTCAGCCTCTGTGCAAGTTGTTTCACTGTTTATTTCCAGGTACACAAACTGTCTGAAATGCATCATCATCTTAGTCGTGACTAATTCATGAAGCAACGGTCACTCAACAGCAACCCCCCCCCCCCCCCGCATCCTCCCCACACCTCACCCTATTTATTTACTTAATTATTTAGAGATGCAGCGCGAAAGTGGTCCTTCCAACTCAACGAGCCACACTGTCCAGCAACCCACCTACATGTCCCCAGCCTCATCACAGGACCACTTACAATGACCAACTAACCTACCAACTGGTACATCTTATGACCGTGGGAGGAAACCCATGCGGTCACGAGAAGGACGTACAAACTTCTTACGGAGGACATCTGAATTGAACTCCAAACTCTGGTTAGCTATGCTAACCGCTATGCTACAGAGTTGCCTCTTTATTTGACAAAAGTTTGCAGAGTGTTTTAGCCCTGTTTGAAAAGACAGCAGGGCTTAGATCCACTAATTCCAATTATTCCAAACATGTCAAAGTTAATCACAGTTGGTAACCTGCCTCTATACTTCTCTGCATATTTCTTTTACTCTTAACAAAATACAAAAATTCCTATTTGGCTCTTTATCCCTGTTGGCAAGAATGAGTATATATATATTGGATAGAATTCCAATTTTGAGGTTTTGCTTAGCAATGCAGACGTGCTGGCTTGGATTCGGTCCCTGATTTTGAAGGTATATTTATTCTTCAGAGAAAAATTACTTCCATTTCTGTGGCACCTTTCAGAACCTTGAGACATCCCAAACCACTTCACAGCCATCAAAGTATTTCAGAAGTGTAGGCATTAATATAATGCAGAAAGTACAGTGGGATATTGTGCACAGAAGGCTGCCACAGGGAAGTTTGGGGAGACCTCCCCTCCTCTTTAACATACCTCAATAGGTTTGTTTTCAGACTCTGTAGAGGGCTGATGATAAAAAGGCTGGAAGTCGACTTATTTATTTATTTAGAGACACGGCTTGGAATGGGCCCATCTGGCCCAACAACCCACCTATGTAACCCTAGTCTAATTACAGGACAATTTACCCACTAACAGGTACTGTGGGCGAATACTGGAGCACCCAGAGGAAACTGGTGTGTTTACAGGAAGAACATACGAACTTGTTATTGATAGTGTCAGAATTGAACTCCGAACTCTGAACACCCTGAGCTGCTGTGTGCTTGGGAACAGTGATGGCTGCCTCTCTTGCCGTACACTTACCAGGAAGAGGCCATTCAGCCCTTGAGCCTGCGCCACCGCCGCCGAGCTGCCTCTTCATCATTTCTGTCTTCTCCGCTACTTCTATAATACTTACTGAACCAGGGTGATGAATCCTTTGTTAGTAAAATGTTTCACAAAGTGATTTGCATTGTTGAAGGTTGAAAGGGAGAGACGCAGATTTCCCATTTGCCTTTCCCCCTTACCGTCTAAGTTGAGACACAGCAATGAATGCTGCTCACTGATTACACAGTACAATCAGTGCACCATTCTTATGGCGAAGAGCTCCTCAGTTTAAATATAGATCCCCAGCAATGTAAACACAGCAGCCTCCAAGCATCAAAGCTTTTATAACATTTGCCAGTCCCTCCGTGTTTTTATTTCACAAAGTTACTTATGGGAAGTTACTACTAATGTCTTTGGAGATTTATCCATTACCCTCTGAACTGTAAAGGTACATGTTGGTCTTAGGGAGAAATTTATTTCTGATCATTTTCCTGTGATGGTGTGCTTTGTTTTAAGTGGATTATCCTCAGCCAGACCTTGGAGCAACCAGCACCTTAAGACTTAATGGATCTCTGACATGGAAGATTCCAGCGCCGTCGGCAAGGTTCTCCTCGTGAACTACGTGGGTTTCCTCTGGGTGCCTCGGTTTCCTCCCACAGTTCAAAGATGTACCGATTTAAGTTAATTGGCCATTCTAAATTGTCCCGTGACTAGGCTAGGATTAAATAGGTGGGTTGTGGGATAGAGTGGCTTGTTGGGCCAGAAGGGCCTGTTCTGCACTGTACCTCTAAATATAAAAAATAAATTTCCACTGCATTGACAGAATACTAAATTGCATTTACTATCTATGGGTACAAACTGCGCAAGATCAGGATATCATTGAAGAACTAAATAGCTTTACGTCGCACAAGGGGTGTTTGAAATCTGGAATTTGCTGTCTGAAGGGGTAGTGGATCGAGATAATTTCACAATGTTTAAAAACTGTTCAGATGAGTACTTGAAACACCATGCTGTGGTAGGCTACAGGCTGACTGAAGGAAAATGAGGTGAGCATTCATAGTTACATGATGGCCGGCATGCGTATGATGGGCTGAAAGGCCTGTTTTTGCACTGTTGTCTATCTAGCGCTCTAGTAAGAATCATAGATGTTATAGTCTGGAATGGTAGACTAATAGAGGAAGAATGAGGGCTTCAATTAATGGGCCCTGTGATTTGAGAATTGAGCAAAAATATCAGAAGAATACACATTTATAACTGTTTTATTGGGTGAATATAAAACATTGAACAGGATTTGAACTGCGGGGCTAGTTTTATTATTTTGCATCTTTAAATGATTGAAATTTGTATCTGTTTTATCTCAGCAATTGACTTCACTGAAACAAATAATTCTTATTGACAGCCAGTGAGTTGGAGGTGAGGCAGGGAAACAAACTCTCAGCCAACAGTCAATGATGCAGTAAATAAACACCAATTTCCTCAGGGGAGCGGATGATATAGAAACAATGGCAACTCCTAAGAGTGCATTACTTCACCAGAAAAATACAGCAAGTGGTAGAAATTCTGTGAATCATAATCAGTCATGATCTCTCACCTCTTAAGCCTTAAAGGTTTTTTTAAACTCTGACCAGTAGGAGTTATTCTTTCTTTGCTCCAGCTAAACTTTGTCAATATTGGAAAGCCTGATTGAACACAGTAAGCTAAAGCTGACTTAAGTAAATAGTCTGAAAGAGGGTGGGATTTGACAGCTTATTGGATGTCTTTGCCCATTGACTATACTAGATCGATTTCTTCATCTCATGTTCTCGATATTTATTGCTTATTCATTTTTATTATTATTATTTTTCTTCTCATATTTGCGCAGTTTGTTGTCTTTTGCACATTGGTTCCTCTGTCCTGTTAGGGGCAGTGTTTCACTGTTTGTAATGTGTTTCTTGTATTTCTTGTGAATGCCTGCAAGAAAATGAATCTCAGGGGTGTATATAGTGACACATATGTGCTTTGAACTTTAAACTTTTGCTAAATGGGGAGACACTGCCCCATTTACTTTGCTCTTAATAAAATATCCCCTGTTCTGTGTGTTGTTTGCACAGCTCCTTTAATGTGGGAGAGGAGAATGCTAGGGCTGCCCATTCCTGCTGGGGGTATCACATAGCTGGCAGACATCACCAGAGTAAATATACTTAAAATCTTTTTGACTGGATGACTTTTTAAATACGGACACCAGTTTAGACAGAATTATTTACTTAGGTGTTAGATTTGTTCCGAAGTTTCATTAACAGCACAAAAATAGACCATTTGACCTCACTGGTTTACACCCCTTTGAGACTCCTCCCACCCTTTCTCATCTTGCCCTGTAAAAAGACGATGAGGCTGGAATTTCCTCTGTTAATTCTCATCATCATCTTTATATGCCGTGTCGTCTTTCCATCTGTCTTTAATCTGAGAAGTTCTAATGAGCTGTTCAGAACTTTTGCCTGTCCATCCCCAATTCTGTTTCATTCTGATGATTCTATTTGCAAAATAAAAACATAGATTAAAATCATAGAATCTTTATCTTGCCCTTCCTCTTTCCCTTCTGTTATGGTCCACCCTCCGGTCCTATCAGATTCCTTCTTCTGCAGCCCTTCACCTTTTTCACCTATCACCTCCCAGCTTCGTACTTTAACCCCTCCCACCCACCTGGCTTCACCTATCACCTTCTAGCTTGTACTCCTTCCCCTCCCCCCCACCTTCTCATTGTGGCATCTTCCCCCTTCCTTTCCAGCCCTGCCTGACCAGATGAGTTTCTCGGGTATTTTCTGTGCGTTGCTCTTTGCTCCTTAAAGGACAGTTTATGAAATCCCCTTCCATTGTATGAATGACTTCCCTTCAAGTGCCTACCCATGTCTCTTTTAAATACCCAGATTAACTCCCTTTACAGCACCCATACTGTTGACATTTAGTCACCAGTCTGTGGAAAATGTAGATCAGTTATTTTTGATCGACATTTATCTTTGGTGCGTGGGCAAGGCCTCAATTCTTGCCCACAGTAAAGTGATTTTGCTTTGAAGTGTGGCATTGAGACCATTAGGAAGTCACGTGTAGGTTGTTCAAGGTAAGGATCTTATTACAGTACGAGGCTGTTCTGAGAAAATATCGTACAGTTGGAGGTATCAACCAAGTTTGCTCTCTAGATGAATGTGTACAGTCTCAGGGCACGATGCCATGGAGCATCAGCTCCAGCCTTGTGGCTAAGTTTCATACCATGCTCAGTCAGGTCTTATCACAGTGCTGCTTGTGGGACGTTTGCTTTATAAGTTAGCTGCCACGTTGGTTAACCTAGAGCGGTGACTGCTCTTCACAAATATTCACTGTCTGCAGCCTGCTTTTGGGCTTACTTACCTCTCTTCCTATCCTCTTATTTGTCCCTTCTCGCTTCCTTGTCCTGTTTTTCTTGCATTTCTTCTCCTGCCTCTCTCCCTCTCTCTGAAGAGCTGGATGGAAAATCGTAATAAACAGTGACTAGAACTTCTGCACTCCCTTCTTCCTATCACCATCTCAAAACCACCACGATAATTCCATGCAGAGCATCTCATCTTCCAAAATGGCAACCATCAGTAAAGAATTTTGCTCCTATGGACTTAGTTTCAAGGACTCTTCATCTCATATAAAATTATGAGGTGTCTAGATAGGGTAAATGCAAGCAGACTTTTTCCGCTGAGGTTGGGTGGGACTTCAACCAGAGGTCATGGGTTAAGGGTGAAAGGTGAGAAGTTTAAGGAAAACATGAGGGGAAACATCTTCACTCATAGGGTCATGAAAGTGTGGAACAAGCTGCCGGCACAAGTGGTCTATGTGAGCCCAATTTAAGATAAGTTTAGATAGGTACACGGATAGAAGGGATATGGAGGGCTGTGGTCCCAGTGCAGATCGTTGGGAGTAGACAGCTTAAACAGATTTGGCATGGACTAGATGGGCTGAAGGACCTGTTTCCGTGCTGTACTTGTCTATGACTTGATGACTCATGTTCTCGATATTTATTGCTTATTTATTTTTTCTACTGTATTTGCACAATTTGTTGTCTTTTGCACATTGGTTGTTTGTCTTGTTATGTACGGTTTTACATTGATTCTATTGCGTTTCTTGGTACTTACTGTGAATACATGCAAGAAAATAAATCTCAGTGTAGTAAATGGTGACAGAAATGTACCTTGACAATAAATTTACTTTTAACTTTGAACTTGTGCTCCAAGTGGAGATGTTTCCTTCAGGAAACTGCTTTGGAGATTGTAGATTCAGTACCACTGAACAGAATATTTTAATTGTTCCGTTATGGGACAGTTCATGGCTGAGTTGGTGTGCATTTTAAATTAAGGAACACTAGAAGAATTATCAATTTGCCTCATCTCATTTTTTTCTCAGTTCCTTCCTTTACTTTTGGACCATCTCCCTTTTCCTCCTTCCCTTCCAAATTCTTCTCCCTGGTTCCCACCCTTAACCCCTATTCTTAATCCACCTATTTTTGCACTCCCCTCATCACTGTCTTCCTTTGCCCCCTCCACCACTCTCTCCCTTTGCTCCTTCATTCACCTCCTCTCTTCCTTCCCCTTCTCTCTTTCCTGATGATAAATGTGTGAGAGTTGAGAATTCAAAGTTCAAAGTAAATTTGTTATCAAAGTATATATATATATGTCATCATATACTGAGATTTATTTTCCTGTGGGCATTTACAAAAAGTACAACAAACACAATAGAATCAATGAAAAAAAACCAAAATATTAATAAATTAAAAAAAATTGAGAACATGAATCGAAGTGTCTATTGTTTGTGGGTACAGTTCACTTTTGGGGTAAGAGAAGTTATCCTCGCTGGTTTAAGAGCCTGTTGGTTGAGAGTCCAATTACCCAATCTTGGTTCCCCTTGGAGAGAGGGTGTGTAGCAAGTGACCTGTCTAGTAGTACTGGTTTTGTGCTTGGGTACAAGTTGAATCTCGCTCTGTACAAGTTTCACTTGGCTCTCGTCAGTTGGCAGCTCTAATCTCATAGGAAACCCACTGGAAATGTCACATGCTTGTGGAGCTCCCACTATAGAGCTTGTCTGCTAGTTGTTTTCACTGGATGTGGATCATTTACCAGTCTGGTCTTGTGTGTGATCAGAGTTAGCATAATCCCCCAGAGGGCTATTGAAGTATTATGAGGTTTATATAAAACCAGGTTTGTTTTTAATGGAAAGTCCGCAGATATTAAAATGTTGTTACTGAACCTGCCAAGATTAGAAAATTGCAAGTTGAGTTCTGGGACTTCAGATTATTGCCAGCTATTTGCCAGTATCATGAGCTTTTTTCCAGCCTGGTATGCATGAGGTGAGTTCAAGTAGTTTGAATCTACCAGTTAAACGAGGAATGTTGGTGGATTTGTGCCTACAAGCATTAACTGTACAGTAAATCTCAGAGGCATACTGGAGAATACCAGAATAATAGTGTAATGACCAGAACGTGCACAAGCTCTCCTCCTTCCCATGCATCCATTCCCGCAATATTATACTCACTATCACACACTCACAACCTCTCACACTTGCTATGTCGGAGTCACAGCAAAGTACAGAACAGAAGCAGGCCATTTGGCCCATCTAGTCCATGCCAAAATGATTTAAACTGCCTACTGCTATCAATCTACACCGGGACCATAGCCTTCCATGCCCCTACCACCCACGTATCTATCCAAACTTCGCTTAAATGTTGAAATCGAGCTCACGTGCACCACTTGTGCTGTCAACTCATTCCACACTCTCGCGGCCCTCTGAGTGAAGGAAGTTTCCTCTCACGCTCCCCTTAAACTTTTCACCTGTCACCTTTAAGCCATGACCTCTGGTTGTAGTCCCACCCAACCTCAGTGGAAGAAGCCTGCTTGCGTTTACTCTATCCGTACCCCTCATAATTTTGTATTCCTTTGTACAATTTTGTATAATTGTGTCTCTTGTACAAGTTCTTGCTCTCTTCTCTCACACTGGCTGTCGCAGTGGTACACTTATTCCCACTCACACTCCCTTTCACGTGCAGTAGAGCTTTTCCTCTTGGCCCTCTTTCTCTCTCTCGCTCTACCCACTCCCCCCTTGCCCTGTTCGCCCACCTGTCTTATCACTCTGTCTTGCTTAGACATGCACACACATGGAGGCAGGTGAACAAGGATGCCCACACACATGCATTTGAGAGAAAATGCCAGCTCCTTAGCTACATACACACTTGAAAGAGAACATTACCTTCCTAGCTCCAGGCCTTGCGTTGCTTCAGCCAATCTGAGGGGATTATGTAGTGGTGAATGTCAGGACGTGTTTATATAAGGCAGCAGTTGCCATGCTGGTGATTGCCTTGGCATGAGATGAAGCCAAATGGACAGCGACACGGTGCATCAAAGTGCCAGTGATGTATGCAAATCCTCAAACGCTGCTCTTGCCAATTCACTCTGCAGGTTTTATGGCCAGCCTGCTGAATGGTTGAGTCTGTATCTGTGACAGTTCTTTCTGAGATTTGTTTGACTTAAAACACTTTTAGCGCCTGTGATTACTCATCCCCTTAGCCTGATTAGTTGCACCGTGAAAAGCTTTGGTTTGGATTATTCCTGTTCTTAATTTCTCTGTCCCAGCCTTGCTGCTGGCTCGGTTATCTATCAAAGGATCCCTCGGTTGGTGAGGGGAATCCATTTGTTAGATAGTATGCAAAGCCACAAACCCGGCATATTTTATGAGAGGTTTGGTATGTCACCAAATACTCTAGCAAATTTCTACAGATGTACTGTGGGGAGAATTCTAACTGATTGTGTCACCATTTGTTATGGAGGGGGTACGGCACTGGTTTGGAAAAAGCTGCACAAAGTTGCAAACTCAGCCTGCTCCATCATGTGTACTAGGCTCCCCAGCAGCAAGAACCTCTTTAAAAGGCGATGCCTCAAAAAAGCAGCATCCATCATTAAGGATCCCATCATCCAGGACGTGCCCTCTTCTCATTGCTACCCTCAGAGAGGAGATACAGGAGCCTGAAGACACACACACTCAACAGTTTATGAACAGTTTCCTTCCCCTCCACCATCAGATTTCTGAACAATGAGCCCATGTAATTTACCTCACTTTTTCCTTTTTTAAAAAACTTTTTGCAGTATTCATTTAATTTAATCATATATAGTTCTTACTGTAAAATATAGTTCTTTATTATTATGTATTGCATTGTACTGCTACCACAAAGCAACAAATTTCACATGTGCTAGTGATATTAAATCTGATTCTGATCAGTAAATTTCCTTTCTGTGTGCCACCTCATTGTCAGCCAAGCTATGCAAGAGGTGTGGAAAAGTCAGGCACCCACCCCTGGTGTAGAAGCTGGCCCTTGAGTGTATAGCTGGCTGACTGACTCAAGGACAACACTGCAGTTGAGCTTCAGTGCAAGGGTCTGGCTAATGTGCTCCTTGCATTGTTTGACATGAGTGTTCAGGCTAGTTGCCAGCCTGGTAGTGGAGTTGGTGTTGGGATTTAAAGTGAAAGAGTTTGATTTTCTGAGGCCTTAGGTTAAACTACATTGCTCAGTCCTGGGCCCACAGCCCCAGAGGGCTTCATGTGATTATCCATCCAACAGGGCCTGTGCCTCTTAGGCAGTCAGTTTGAAACCTTCTTGGCTGTTTACGTAGAAGACGCATTTCCCCATATGTTTCCATGTATGTGTAATAACTAGGTGTGAATCTGAACCTGAGAGACTATAGATGTAGGAATCTAGAGCAACACATTGAACAATGGAGGAACTCAGTGGGTCAGGCAGCATCCATGGAAGATGGTCGGTTGATGTTTCTAATTCCCTTCTTTGATACTGCCTGGCCTCATGAATTCCTTCAGCTTCTTGCACGTTGCTTGAGTTTCAAACCCCCGCCACCCCGCCCACATTCAGTCCTTCTACAGTTTTCTTGTTGTGGACCCTCCTAATACACATATCATTAAGTCAACCCTCCTGTCCCAAAAGTACAAAGTAAATCGACTATCAAAATACATATATGTCACCATAGACAACCCTGCAGGCATATTCAATAAAGCCATAATAGAATAATAACCATAACAGAATTAATGAAAGAGCTCACCAATTTTGGCATTCAACCAGTGCAGAAAAAACTCCAAACTGTGCAAATACAAAAAGTAAGAAATAATAAGTAAATAAGAAATAAATATCAAAAACATGAGATGAAGTCCATTAAAGTGAGTCCATAGATTGTGGGAACATTTCAATGATGGGGCAAGTGAAGTTGAGTGAAATTATCCCCTTTGGTAATAACTGTTCCTGAATTTGGTGGTTTCTGTCCTGAGGCTCCTGTATCTTCTTCCTGATGGAAGCAGTGAGAAGAGAGCACGACCTAGGTGGTGGGGGTTCCTGATATATGCTGCTTTCCTGCAACAACGTTTTGTGTAGATGTGTAGGCAATGACCCTAGCCGAGATGACCTCTCCTCATTAGTATAACTCTGCAGCATTGGCTTCATCCTCGTAACTTCCCTACATCTTCTTCTCCTGCGCTGTTGCAACCTCCCTGGTGAACACATTGTGCTGAGATCTCTTCCTAGTTTGTCCCTTGGGATCAAAGGGGGACCAGCTTCCTCTGTGTTTCTGAGGTGACCGATTGGGGTGTGAAATGCACTCTGCTGTGGACAAGGCAAGAGATCCCAGAAGGGATGTGTGATTGAGTAAATTGGGGGGGAACGTGTACTCCCTCTGCCATTTATGCTGAGTGTCTGCGTGCTGCTATCACATGGACTCCAGGTCCTCAGTGTCCTATCAGGGTCCCGTTTCTAGCATTCTAGAACTGAATTCTCAGTCTTCACTGATTAATACAAGTCTCTCATACATTGCCTTTTGACTGGGAAGAATGATAGAAGGATTTACTGTATATCATCATAAGCCATTTGAGAATTTTATCCTGTAATCCTCTTCTCTTCCTGATCATGTTGCTTAGTTTTTATTCCTTCTTCAGCCTGTTACCTTTTCCACCTATCACCTCCCAGCTTCTCACTTCACCCTCTTCCTCATCCACCTTCCCCTCCCTACACCTTCCAATTCTGGCTCCTTCGCCCTTCCTTTCCAGTTCTGATGTAGGGTCTCAGCCCAAAACATCGACTGTTTATTCCTCTCCATACATGTTGCCTGAGTTCCTAAAGCATTTTCTGTGTGTTACTTGTAGTTTTTATTTTGAATGTTTATTTGGAAAGTTTTGGACTGGAAACTATTGATCACTTCCCCCTCTTGTTTAAAGAAAAGCAGAGTTGCTAATGGGTTTTATTGCAGCTGTCACAGTGTAATGAACATTTTTTTTTTCAAGAGCCACTTTAAAATTGTAAATTTGTAAAGGCCTTGCACCTATTCCCAGGAGTTGTGTTGCAGCGTACAAGTTTATTAACAGCGCCAAGAATTCCTTGGATCCATTCCATTTCAGTCAACAACCAAGTAAGCTCTCATGCTATTCAATGTTAAAGTGACAGTAAGCCTTAGATCTGTTACATAAAGGTGGCTTAAGACGTGCATCGTTCTTAATGTGAAGCCAGAGTATGAAGGAGATATTTCATGGGCTGGAAGTTGATGTCTTTTGAGTCTGTTCTCTCCTGTTCCCTCACTCCACCAAAGGGAAAAATCCAGCAAAGCTGTCACAGCAGAATTAAAATCGGAGTCATGCAGTATAGAAACAGACTCTTCTGCCTGCATGTCCATACAGCTATCACATACGAAGGAGAGAGGATGTAGAATAAACAACATACTCAAAATGTTTTACTGTGATATACAGTGGATTCCAATTAATCAGAATAAGGTTTAATATCACCGGCATATGCCATGAAATTTGTTGTCTTTGCAGCAGCAGTACAATGCAAAACATAATAACAGAAAAAAATATGCAAATTACAGATACATATATATAGTGAGGTAGTGTTCATGGGTTCAATGCCCATTCAGAAAGCTGATGGCAGAGGGGAAGAAGCTGTTACTGAATTGTTGAGTGTGTGTGTCTTCAGGCTCCTGTACCTCCTTCCTGATAGTAGCAATGAGAAGAGGGCAAATCCTGGGTGATGGGGTCCTGGGGCCCTTCATGATGGACACTGCTTTTTTGAGGCACCGTTCGTTGATGATGTCCTGGATACTACAGAGTCTAGTGCCCATGATGAAGCTAGGTTTATCGTTTATTTTGATCCTGCACAGTAGCACCCCCCGACCCCTCATACCAGATGGTGTTTGCAGCCAGTTAGAATGCTCTCCATGGCACATCTGTAGAACTTCATGAGTGTCCTTAGTGATATACCAAATTTCCTCAAACTCAACACAGATGCCTTGTGCAGGAAGGCACAGAGTCGACTGTACTTCCTTAGAAGGTTGGCGTCATTCAATGTCTGTAGTGAGATGCTGAAGATGTTCTATAGGTCAGTTGTGGAGAGCGCCCTCTTCTTTGTGGTGGCGTGTTGGGGAGGAAGCATTAAGAAGAGGGACGCCTCACGTCTTAATAAGCTGGTAAGGAAGGCGGGCTCTGTCGTGGGCAAAGTACTGGAGAGTTTAACATCGGTAGCTGAGCGAAGGGCGCTGAGTAGGCTACGGTCAATTATGGATAACTCTGAACATCCTCTACATAGCACCATCCAGAGACAGAGAAGCAGTTTCAGCGACAGGTTACTATCGATGCAATGCTCCTCAGACAGGATGAAGAGGTCAATACTCCCCAATGCCATTAGGCTTTACAATTCTACCGCCAGGACTTAAGAACTTTTTAAAAGCTATTATTAATGCTTTTTGAGATAGTGATTTAGATGCATATCATATTTTTTACTGAGTTAAGTATTGTATGTAATTAGTTTTGCTACAACAAGTGTATGGGACATTGGAAAAAAGTTGAATTTCCCCATGGGGATGAATAAAGTATCTATCTATCTATCTATCTATCTATCAAATTGGAACACATGAGGACTAGTGCATTTTGGCCCAATTAGCCAAAATTTCTTGGAAATAATTAAAAAGTATAAAGAAGACAAAGTGATGTTTAACTGAGTAATAATTTATGTATTTAAATGAAATGCAGAATAAATTAGAACACTATCAATACCTCTACAGTATTATAAAGCTGTGTATTCGTTCCTAATGGTTATCAACACAGAAATTCATCTGCTGCATTTTTTGATTGATGATAAATGAACAAAATCAGCACAGATGCCTAATGCAGATAATATATAGCCTTTATACATTGCTTTAGACTATTGCATCCTCAAAATCTTCATTTTCATTGTGACATTCAAAATGATTGTTGATACCTTCATAACTCCTCATAATTCCTAATTTGTTGTGGTAGTGAAATCGTTTCATTTTCACTCTCGTCCGTTTCTGACATTTCCAATCCTGATGCTTGAAACCAGTGAAGGAAACAGTTCTGAACGATCTTACTGCTTATTTCTCACCAACTATCAGTGACAGAGTCACTGCTCTTTGAACACAAACACACATGACGGAAGCTGTTTAAAAACTGAACGCTGTAAGCATGGTATAGTGTCTAAGGCCCATGCAAGTACACACAACTGATGCTAGTTAGAACCTGTATGTCAACAGTCTGTGCCCACTCTGTACTTTGTTGTCAATGAAGCTTTCTGTTAGCCCTGTACTATGTTGGACAGTTTGTCCACGAACTGTGTTCTGCCCACACTCTGGATTGCAAAGCAGCAAACATTGGTGGGAGCTCCTTCCAGTGCCAACTCAGGTGGAGACTAATTGATTGGGGAGCGCACAGAGAGAAAGCTGGTTAGCAGAGAAACGGCCAGTCACTCTCGGCTGGAGAAGAGAACAGCTGAAGTGTCCCAAAAAACGCCTTTGAGTTTAGTGGCAATCATGGCCCTTATCTAACATCTAGAACCAGAGCTATAGTTTACAGGGGAAGTCAGCAGTAGCTGTTAGACTTTAGGAAGACGTCCAAAGTCATGATTTGTGTATATAAAGACCGCTGCCTAAATAAACACTTTATATAAGTCAGGAGAGGCTGTATCAGAAAGGCAGTCTGTGAACACATGTTACTTCATTATAATATGAAAATAAATAAACATTTGGCAAGCCCTCGCTGAAAAGGTTTTTTTTTGTTGATCTCTTGCTTCCCTTGGCACGTGTGATGTTAGAAAACGGATGGAAGGAGCTGTTAGGATGTGAGTGCAAGCTTCTCTGACGGCACTTTTGCTGTGAGCTTTCCAGACAGCCTTTGCCAACACATTGTATGAATGGAGTCCAAAGCAAGCACCACGTTCCTTCCAGTGACAGACCAGGCTGACTGACAGGGCTAGTTTAAAAACACTTCCTTCTTCACATGCTCATGGCCTCACTTTCCTTCATCTTATTTCTCTATTTTGCTTCCTCCCTCTGTTATTTTCATCTTTTCATTCTCTCTTTTTCACACTCTCCCTCTCGCTCTCTTTCTCCCTTTCTCTCTTCTTCCCTCTTTCTCTCCCTCCCTTTCCCTCCCAGTTAGTCTATGTATTTAACCTAGTCTTAGGACCTTATGTATTTAAATGTACTGTGTTTTTTTAGTTGTATTGTTTTGTGCTGCACCAGATCCAGAGTAACAATCATTTTGTTCTCCTTTACACTCGGGTACTGACGGATGCATCTTAACTCTTTTATTGCTCACTCAATATACCACTTCCTCTCCGTCTCCCTTCTCTTGCCCCACCCATCCACTAATTTTTTTCTTCCTCCCCCTTCCCTCTTATTCAATTTCCCATTCTAGCTTCTTAACTTTTCTCTTGGGTCTCCACCTCCTTCCCTTTCTCTTCCGCTCCTCCTGTCCTATCCTATCAGATACCTTTCCCACCCACTGTGCTTCACCTGTCATCTTCTAGCTAGCCTCCTTCCTTTCTTCCTACCACATTAATCTGGCATTTCTCCCTTCCTCTCCAGCCCAAAACAACGACTGTTTATTCATTTCCAAAGATGCTATGTGACCTGCTGAGTTCCTCCAGCATCTTGTGTGTATTGCTTTGTATTTACAGCATCTACAGAATCTCTTGTGTTTATTATTAGTAGTTAATGGTCACCACACATATTAATCACATAAGGCATGGAGAGGAGATGAAGGGTCTCGATATGAAATGTTATATCCATTTCCCTCTATTGATGCTGAGGTCCTCCAGCACTTTGTGTGTTGCTCTAGATTCCAGCATCCGCAATCTCTTGTGTCTCCAGGGAAACAAGACCCACATTAGGGCATATCTTGACTGTGAGTGCCCAGTCCAGTTTCCTGATGGGCAGAACTTCAACAGCAGATGGGCAAAGGCACTTTATTATCATAATAATAATAACAATAATAAATTACTTACAGAACATATTTCATGCAGACAATGTGCCTTACAAATGGAACAATAAAGTCCAAACATGAAAATAAAAGGCAGAAGATAAAACACAAGAAATTCTGCAGATGCTGAAAATCCAAAGCAATACACGCTCACACAGCGCTGGAGAAACTCGACAGGTCTGGCAACATCTAAGGAAATGAACAAGCAGTCACCATTTTGCACCAAGTCCCATCTTCAGGACACAAAGATATTAGTTAAAAGCAAGGTTAAATAAATGGTCTTTGAGCTGGTATTTAAAAGTGTCAACTGAGCCTGTATCCCTTATAGTTTTAGGTATTGAGTTTCAGAGTTTAGGAGTGTAGTTCAGGCGAGCTGACCTGCTAATTATTTTCTGAGGGAGATTGTTTAAATTTATAGTTTCTACAGAGGCTTTTATTGCACAATCTAGAACAAGAGGGCTCGACTTCAGGATTGAAGGATGTCCATTTAGAACTGAGATTCGGAGAAATTACTTTAGTCAGAGGGTGGTAAATCTGTGGAATTTGTTGCCATGAGCGGCTGTGGAGGCCAAGTCATTGGGTGTATTTAAGGCAGAGATAGATAGGTTCTTGGTTAGCCGGGGCATCAAAGGGTATGGGGTGAAAGCAGAGGAGTGGGGATGAGTGGAAGAATTGGATCAGCCAATGATTGAATGGCGGAGCAGACTCGATGGGCTGAATGGCCTACTTCTGCTCCTATATCTTATGGTCTTCTGCAAACATGGGTCCACCTTCTCGACATATCACTTTCTCATTCTTTTTTTCTCCTTCCTCTATCTTTCTCCTTTTGATTGTTCTTTATGGGCTTTAGTCCTTTCATTCTTGTTAATGCTCCCTTGAAGAGGAAGACATGTCATGGACACTGCCACTGGTGAATGCTTCTTTTAAATTCCTTTGGCTAACTCAAATATTCCGCAGACTTAGCAGCATTTTGTATTGTTCGCATTTGAATGCGTTTAACAGATTAGAACGTTTTCTGAATCGCTCTGTAAGTATATAATACTTTGTTACAGCTAACAGCATCAAGAAAGAGTATTTTATTTCCAATCTAATGATTCAGTGTTCCTGTGATGCCACATCAACCTGTCAGTGCTGGTGACTCAGTCAGGGTGCCTCAGTAGCCTAGCGGTTAGTGCGATGGTATTACTGCTCGGGGCGTTCTGGAGTCTAGCATTCAGTGCCAGCGCTGTCTGTAAGGAGTTTGTACGTTCTCCCTGTAAGTGTGTGTGTTTCCTCCACGTGCTCTGGTTTCCTCTCTCAGTCCAAAGCCTGACAGGTTGTTAAGTTAATTGGTCGTTGTAAAATATCCTGTGATTAGGCTAGGTTAAATAGGTGAGTTGCTGGGTGGCGTGGCTCACTGGGCTGGAGGTGCCTGTTCCATGCTTCATCTCTGAATAAAAAATATATTTCTCATTCTTCTGATTAAAGTGCAGTTGCTTAGTCCAATCTGATGAGCTATTCATTTTGGATGCTGGTAAAAGTGATGTTTCTTGTTCTGCTTCTGATCTGCTGTGAGTGCAAAGGAGAGGCCCAAGCAGCAGAGAGGCACCTGGAGTTTCATTATATTCGAAAGGAAAAGTGTATCTGGTTTTCCAATAAAGGATGAATTTTCTGGAGCAGACTATATTCAGGGCATTGGCCACAATTTAGAAATTGACTAAAGACTGGATGCAGGCTTTTCTTCATTATCTATTGTGTGATATTACTGTGACCTTGTCTTTTGGATCAGACCTTAAACTGAACCTCTGGCTGCTGTTCCCGATAGACGTTAAAGATTTTTTGGTACTGTTTCAAGGAAGGTCAAAGGAATTAGCCCCAGTCTCCAGCTCAGTGTTTATCTTCAGTCAATATGGTCATTGTCACTTCACTGTTTGTGGAAACTTGCTGTGCACAAAATGACAGTCGTAGTTCTACAGTTGCCAGAAATGCAGAGTGCCTCAGGAATCCTGTCATGAAAATGTTCTAAAAATACATTTCTTTGCCAATTTTCCAGATAAGGGTGGCTATGAAATTTGCAGACCTGGTTTTGTAAGCTTGTTGATCATTTTGAAGTAAGTGTTTGTTAGTCCTTTCTATCTCTCTCTCTCAATAATTCGAGTAAATAGAAGCTGGAATAGGTCACCTGGCCCCTCAAGTCTGTCCCACCATTCAATTTGAGCAAGTCTGATCTACTCTGACCTCAGTTCCTCTTTTATGCTAGTTCCCCATTCCCCAATCTTTCTAATATTGAATTATCTCAATTTTATTTTCTTTCCCTCCTCTGTTCTTTCCCCTTGACCTCCCATCCCCTTTCCTTCACCCTATCATGCTCCCCTCACTTTCTATCTCTCCGTTCACCTTTCTCCCTACTCCTCTTTTCCACTCCCAACTCCTCTTTCCTTCTCCCTACTCCTCTTTCCCACTCCCAACTCCTCTTTCCCACTCCCAACTTCTCTTTCTCACTCCCCACTCCTCTTTCCCTCTCCCCACTCCTCTTTCCCTCTCCCCACTCCTCTTTCCCTCTCCCTACTCCTCTTTCCCACTCCGGACTCCTCTTTCCCTCTCCCTACTCCTCTTTCCCACTCCCGACTTCTCTTTCCCACTCCCTACTCTTTCCCTCTCCCTACTCCTCTTTTCCACTCCCTACTGCTCTTCCCCACTCCCGACTCCCCCTACTCCCGACTCCTCTTTCCCACTCCGTACTCCTCTTTCCCTCTCCCTTCTTAAAACCTGTCTTTCACCCGCCTCCCCCTCCCACAACATCTTTCTCACTTTCTCACGTGCGTCAGACAGTTGTAAAACTGAAGCAGGCTGCAAAACAATGGCTTTACGATTTCAGTGATGGCCTGGCTGTAAAACAGCGACAATCGCTCCCACGCACCGAGCCGGTGACCTGGGAGATCTGGTCTGTGGCTGCTGGGTTTCCTTTTCAGAACATTATCTCAGAACGGCCTTTTCTCCTTGGAGCGACGGAGGATAAGAGGTGACCTGATAGAGGTGTATAAGATGATGTGAGGCATTGATCATGTGGAAAGTCAGAGGCTTTTTCCCAGGGCTGAAATGGTTGCCACAACAGGACACAGGTGTAAGGTGCTGGGGAGTAGGTACAGAGGAGATGTCAGGGGTAAGTGTTTTACTCAGAGAGTGGTGAGTGCGTGGAATGGGCTGCCGGCAACAGTGATGGAGGCAGCTACGATAGGGTCTTTTAAAAGACTTTTGGATAGGTACATGGAGCTTAGAAAAATAGAGGGCTCTGGGTAAGCCTAGTAATTTCTAAGGTAGGGACATGTTCGGCACAACTTTGTGGGTTGAAGGGCCTGTGTTGTGCTGTAGGTTTTCTATGTTTCTGACTCTGCCCTTTTCCCGCCGTCTCCACACCACTTGGGAAAATATAGTAAACTTTGCAGGCGTATATGGTCACGTGAACTGTGTGAACAGAAGTTGGTTTTGACACTGTTGGATCCCCTACAGGGTTTTGGTGGGATGTTTTTGCTGACCATACAAACCCAATCTCATCATGGTTAGTACTGTTTTGTGGCATCATTCCCTTCATTTAAAAACCTACTTTATACACTTGTTGTTTTTCAAAGCATAATTAAATTGACTTGAAATAGACTCTGAACACTCCTTGCTAAGGCTACAGATGGTATCCTGACATAATATTGTATATGATGGTGGTGAATATTGGTAGCTTGGGTTGAGGTATTTGATGTTGCGGTGTTCGCTGAGCTTGGCAATTAACTTGCAGACGTTTCATCACCAGCCGAGGTGACATCCTGTGCATAGTTGTTGATGTTTCTCTCTGGGAGTGTTCACATTTATCTAGGCCCCTGTTCACTTGCCTCAGTCCTGACTGGCCAATATCCAAAATAGTGGCAATCCCTTCTACTCAGCTGAGGCTGGCCTGTGGGGTGTTGAGGCAAGGTGCACTGTTATGGGCTCTCTACCCTGCTCACGGACAACATTAAATGCCAATAGACTGCCTAGTCCCTTAAAATGGTTGCTAAGGCCCTTCCTCACTCTTGCACCCCTAACCTCTCCTCCCACTTTATTACCCCTAATTTCTTCATTCCATTACTCTTTGAATGTAATAATCAGAATATAGAACAGTGCCGCTCAATGCAGTCCCTTCGGCCCGCAATATTGTGCCAATCTTTAAACCCACTCTAAGGTCAATCTAACCCTTACCTCCCACATAGCCCTCCACTTTTCTTTAAACCATGTGCCTATCTAAATGAGCCTCTTAAATGTTCCCCGTGTATCTGCCTCTATCACCACCCCTGGCATGACGTCCCACGCAGCCACCACTCTCTCTGTAAAATGAAAATTACCTCTGATATCCCTGCTGTAGTTTCCTCCAGTCGCCTTAAAGTTATATGCCGCCTCCTATATTGCCATTCTAGGGGAAATGTCTCTGGTTACTAAACACTTCTTGGGCTTCAAGCCAGGTCAGGTATCGATTATAACCAACATTTTGATGACAACCTCGGCCATCTTCTTCAGGGAAGGAGGTCCAGTTGCCTGATGGGCAGAACTTCAACAGCAGATGGGCAAAATCACTTTATAATAATAATAATAGTAATAATAACAATAATAAATTACTTAGAACACGATTCATACAGGCAATGTAGTTCAAAGTGTTTTACAAATGGGATAATAAAGTCCAAACATGAAAATAAAAGACAAAAAGATAAACACAAAAAAGTTTGCAGATGCTGAAATTCCAAAGCAACACACAAACAGTGCTAGAAGAACTCAACAGGTCAGGCAGCATCTAAGGAAACGAGTTCATCCCTAAAGAATCAGGCAGAGTTTGTCATTGAAACATCGGTTATAATCGATACCTGTATCCAGCTTAAAGCCCGAGAAGAGTTTATTCGTCATATATGCCGGGAAAGCACTAGATCCTTTTTGTCTCTGGTTGTTCACTCTATTTAGGCCTCTTATCATCTTGTACATTTCTATCAAGTTATCTCTCAATTGGAAGCAGGAGTCGACCATCTGTTCCCTTTTCCATTTATATAGGACAACATTAGTCTTCTGTGCAACCCCATTTTCCTACACTATCCCCAATATTCCTCCATTCTAATATTCAGAAATTGATAGGTCTGATTTGAGTAATTTCAATGGCTGAGCCTTCGCACACAGCTGAGACTTCCAAAGATCCACCCTCCCCAGTGGTGAAGTCTAGCCAATGGGGAACATCTTCCCTGCATTCTCTTTGTTCACTCAGTTCAATTTTTAGTCTTAATGAAGTCACTGATTAAGGTACAATGCTGTGCAGAAGTCTTGGGCACATATATATAGCTGGGGTGCTTAAGACTTTTGCATTGTACTGTAGTAATTTTATGTTTTGCATTGTACTGCTGCTGCAAAAAATCATGACATATTTTAGTGCTGATAAACCTGATTCTGATATGGGTCTCTATTGTGGACTGAAAGTGGGAAGGGGGCAGGGAGAGGGGAATCATGGTTGGGAAAAGGGGAAAGGTGAGAGAAGCATCGTAGAGACATTCTATAATGATCAATAAGTCAATTATTTGAAATCAAATGACCCTACATTGTGTCTGTGGGCTGGGTGTGCCTGCACCTGTGCCCTCCAGTCCTGGCACTCCTTCTGTGCCACCTGTCCCACACCCCTCCTGAGGCGCTCCATCCTTGCCATTTCCAACATCCTTTGCTCCCATCAGATTTACAAACTCGCTCTCTGCTCCCCGTTGATAATGTCTTTGGCACCCTACCTGTAAGTACGTGCCTAAGACTTTTGCACAATACTGTAGTTCTTCGAAACTTGGAGAATCCAGGCTGAACCTGTTCAATTCATCCCAATAAACCAAAGCTGCTGTTCCAGGGAAGTAGTTGGATTAATCTTCGTTCCACTTCCTCTGTATTGCACGGGTCCTTACATTGTTAACAGTAATAAACAAAGCAGACTGATTATAGCTGGTGTTACTACATTTTGTTTGCCCCCCCCAATAAAAATCTACAGATAAAGCTGAACCTACGAGCACAGAGAATCCTTTTAACTGAGGCCCGTGCAAGAGGCGTTTGTTGAAAGAAAGTAACTTCCTTCAATTCTGTCTTGGGGAAATTGGTTATCACTACAGGAGGGAGTATAGAGCTGATACCGCTGGATGAAATTCCCTTGGACTGCTCCACATTGCCAAAGTGTAATCTTGGGTGGGGATCATTTCCGGGTCGCTTGTCATATTGTTCCATCCCTTCCTCCAAACTGTTGCCTGATAAAAAACTGTGGGCAGCTTCTCATCAGCCATTCTGACATTTGGCACCCAAGCCACCGGTTTTCTCTTGGCTGAGGCTTGGTGAATTGAGGATAGGTTTAAATATTGAAAGACGTTTGATTGAATAAGTGGATTTTATCATCTTCCTGTTTGCTGCCATTAGCACTTGCTATTTTCTTTCAGTTTCGTATGATTAATTACCTTCACCGCCAGAGTGAAAGTATGGGCCAAAGACAGAAAATTCTGGAACTCTTCAGCAGGTTAGGCAGAGAATGGCGTCTGACCTGTTGAGTATTGCCTACACTTTCTGCTTTTGTTGTAGATTTCCAGCATCTGCAGTTCTCTTTTGAGTTTTATTTGCCCTTTTCCGGCTTGTAGGTTATACCACTTACTATGTAATTGTCTGTGAAATTTGGTGAATCATTTTGTAGAGGAATTTTGCTTATTTGGAGTGTTTACCCTTTTCTAGTGGATAGTCTCCTTTAACGAACATAGCCACATGTTGTGTGTAAAGGGAATATTTGGAGATAGCACTGCACAGTAAGACCCTTCCTCTGTAGTTTCTTGTTGCTGGGCCTTGGGGTGCACTACATAGAGCTGTCATAGTTCCTTCCTCTGCGAGATCAAAAGGTCTCTCCCCCGCCCCCAAGCTTCAGTCCCAGGCTGCAAACTTAGCTTTGTGCCGTCGCTTAGTGAAGTAGCCTGCTGCTAAACCTGAGCTGTGCCCATCCGCTTCCACAGAGGTGAACTGAAGTGGAATGACACTCTCCCTGTGAAAATGCCAGCAAGGGTATGGACCAGAGCTTCCCAGTGGGGCATTTTGAAATTCCATCAAGTGCACTGCAGCCACCCACATTCTGTCTTGTTCAAACGAGCAGTGATTGGGCTTTCTGTCTGTCCCAGAGAATCAGATTTGTTCTGTGGCGGATTAGAATGAGCCATGCCTTGTGGTTTGAACCGACCGGTCATAAAGCCCATCACCCCGACTGGGACGTAGGCTGCCAACAGCAGGACACCAGAGTGTGCTGATCTGGGCCAAAAATAATGAGCCCTGTGGCTTCTGCTTTCACCAATCGACTTCCTACGTCTTCTACGTGAACGACCTTGTCCTCCCAGGGATAAAAGTCTTTGGAGCTTCTGTTGGTTTTTTTTAATCTCTGGGTTTTTTTTTAACAGGATAGAGTTACTAGCCTCATGCTCAACCCTCCTCTTGCAGCTGGGCTTCAAAGTGTCCATGACAAAGTTCCAGATTATAACTACTCTCTGTATAAAAGGTCTTCCTCTAACTTTCATATTTTTTGGCCAAAGGTTTAAATCTGCATTCTCTGGTTCAGCTTCCCTCTCTTGATCCCAAGGGTTTCCAACCTCTTTTATGCTATGGACCAACTCCATTAAGCAAGGGAGTCCATGGACCCCAGGTTGGAAACCCTTGCTTTATCCTATCTGAGGCCATCGTAATCTTCAACACATCTATCAAATCGAAAGAAGTTCTCACTCTCTTTATTCTAAGTTGCTGTGGTGTGATTTGCCTTGTCCTGTCTTGGGATCACCACCTTTATTAATGATTCCCCACGCAAAACCTTTTAGAAGAATGAGGGGACATCTTATTGAAATTCACACCAGTCCCGCTGATATCGAGAGTGCGGCTGCAGGGAGTTAGGTTCAGGGGGTGGAGTAGGTAGGATAGTGATGTTCTAGAGGCTTTTACACAGGCAGGGAATAGGGAGGGACTGACCACATGCAGGCAGAAGGGACAATTTTGCCTGTATCATGCCTGGCACAGACATCATGGGTCAAAGAGCCTGCTGTATGTTCGGTTGCTGCAGGTTTTATCGCTGAACTTTGCTCCCCTTTTATAGAACTGGGGAGGGACCTGGCACCAATCAACAAAAGCAGTCTTGCTTTAAAAATAAGACTGGAGCAATTTAGAGAGCATAAGATAAAGTTTGGGACATACATCCAGAGATATGAAGGGGGTGGACATGGGCAAGTCTAACAGTACCTATCTCATGGGAAGTTAGTGGTGAAAACCTTCGTCACAGCGCCTTTGCAGAGGTGTCCAGGTAAGGTGGGTGTGGCTTCTATTTATCTTTGCAAAGCAACCACATTGTACAAATTCACAAGGAGGAAGCCTTGAAACGTGCAAGTTCAACTCAGCTTGGTGATGCTTTCCTGATATGGTTGACCTCGTACATGCCGGTTGTTGGTTTAATGTGATTGGTCAAAAAGGGTACAGGCCAAGCCCAACAAAACAGGAAATAAGCGGGGAGTGAAATGATCTGCCAGTCAGGTTTTGAGACCTTAATTTTACCTGGCCTTTGGTATGGCCACAATCACCTGCCTATGGCCACAATCACCTGCCTATGGCCACAATCACCTGCCTATGGCCACAATCACCTTGCCTTTGGTATGGCCACAATCACCTGCCTATGGCCACAATCACCTGCCTGCAAGCTTCTAAGCAGGACCAGAGTTGTATGCTTTTAGATTTGCACCTTTCTTGGCCTTTGCCCTGAATAAGTAGTGCAGAGAAAGCCATGAGGATATGCACTGTACCAATCTCTGAACAGGCAGCACTTGTCTGGCTCCTTTCAACGATTCCACGGGAGTGGAATCAAATAAAATTTGGCAATTATGTACTGTATGTCAGATCGGAAAGCTTCTCCTCGGCCATCAGATTTCTGAATGGACGATGAACATATCTATACTACCTCGCTATTTTTTGCTCTCTTCTAGCACTACTTGATTAATTTAATATTCTACCTCTATTTCTTATTGTAATTTGTAGCTTTTTTTCATCATGTATTGCACCGTGCTGCTGCTGCAGAACGGCAAATTTCACGACATATGCCTGTGGTATTAAACCTGATTCTGATTCAGATGGTTGCAAAAAAAAAAGCATAACCGATTATCTCACGACTTTTACCAAAAGAAATCTGTCGGTCTTGGTCTGCACGTGGCTGCAGGCACACACCCACCTCTGGTCTAAACCGTCAGTTGTGTGTAGGAAGGGAATGCAGCTCTCGTCAGTTACTCCCTCAACCTGACAATAGTATCCCTCAACAGTAGTATCATTTGGAATCTGCAGCCTAGAAGCATGGCATTCAGCTGGTAGTGCGTAAAAACCAGAAGAACCTCCTTCTATGTATTACATCTCAGTCTGTTTGGCCTTCCTATTTATCAGCTTTTCTTTCACTAATTTTGCTCTCTTTTCACACTACTTATTTAATTTATTTTACTTACTGCCCCTTATGCCACTGGCAATGAAAACCTCCCATCTATGTCAGTCCTTGGCCACTCAAATGCACAAGGGTTCTTCACTGCTGTTTCCGTAACAATTTTGTTTGATCAGTCAGGGTTGTTGGCCCTGAGCTGAACCCCTCAACCTGGAGGACCAATGGACCACTCTTAGTCTGTCCTCTACCCTTTGACCTGTTTGGTAAAGGATAGCCTCCCAAGAGCCAAAGCATAAAGCTCTAACTCCAGCCACCATAGCTCTCTGGATCATTGAGGTATGCAAGCCTCCAAACCCTACGACAAGGTTATGGTCCTCTTGGTAGGATATATTTATATACATATATTTCCTATTGAAATTTGTAATACACTTTCGTAATGCACTTAATCGTGCTACTGCCGCAAATCAACTAATTTCACGACACGTGCCTGATTTGTTAAACCTGATTCAGTTTCTTTTTGGTGTGATCAAGGTCTGGAAGCAATGCTCCTGAGAACGGTTCATTTAGAAATGTACCACTGAGCAAAACTGTGGACAGCAAACATGTCCGTTCAGATTTAGGAACAGTAACCTGCCCTAATCCCATCATCCAGGTCCTTAACCCTGCAGCTCTCCGCAGTTTTAAAAGTGTGACAGGGCTTTCTACTGCTTTCAACACAGGCAGTAAACTCCACATCACCTTCTAGTTAAAAAAATAGTTTGACACATCTCCCCTTTATTCCTTCTACCAGTCTCTTTATTGATCTCTCTAAAGAGGGCTGAAGGTTCTGACTGTTTACTCGATCTAGGTGAAAGGCTTTAAGTGGAAGCCTTTCTTCTTCTGCCAAGATTTGCCGCGCCCTTTGAGAAGAAATGAGCAAGATTTGGAGTTAAAGGTAACCACAGACTCTGTACATCCGGCTATGCAGTCAACACGTGAAGCGCAGAGGCAAACGTGAGAAGTAGAAGGAAGGGTAGATCTCCAGCCTGGGCTTTCGCACAGCACTCTCATGCCTGCTGTCATCTTTGGTTTCAACTTCATCTAGTGTCTGCTTGCCACGACCCTTGGTGCCCCCGTAGTCCAGTAAATTGATCTCCCTCAAAGACGTACTCGGTATATTTAATTAAATCAAGCTTACTCTGTGATGCTGCATTACTGGCAGGAAGTGGCGCTTGGAAGAGAGGCAAGGTGACATTATCATGGTGCCACTTGTGAGACCAATACTGCCATTTTACCATCTCCACACAAAGGTGGGGGTAGAGTTTAGAAATACTTAATTCATCCCTTAATCCACCCAACCCTGAAAGGATAATCCAGCAATGTTATCTGTCAGGCCCAGACAGGTCAGGAGAACTTTGTGAAGGTTTGAATTTTATTTTTAAGGTGTAGAAGAGGCAAGCAACGGAACCATTACAAAGTAACAGAAGCCGACATCAGAAAGATCTGAAATGATGCAGAATTCTCGGTTCGTTAACATCCTGGTGAGGATGTTTCACATTGACACGTACAAAATGCTGGAGGAACTCAGCAGATCAGGCAGTATCTATGAAAATGAATAAATGGTTGACGTTTTGGGCTGAGCCCCTTTGTCAGAACTGGAAAGGAAAGGGGAAGAAGCCAGAATTAATGGTGGAAGGGAGGGGGAAGGAGTACAAGCTTAAGGTGAGAGGTGAAGCCAGGAGGGTGGGAAAGGGGGATGAAGTAAGAAGCTGAGAGGTGATAGGTGGAAAAGGTAAATGGCTGGAGAAGAAAGAATCTGATGAGAGAGGAGAGCGGACCATGGGAGAAAAGTAAGTGGGGGGCGGAGTGGAGTACCAGGGGAGGTGTTAGGTAGGTGAGGAGAAGAGGTAAGAGAGGGACCAGAGTGGGGACTTGGAAGTAGAGGGAAGGGGGGAGGGAGCTAAATTACTGGAAGTTGGAGAAATGGATATTCATGCCGGAAGGTTGGAGGCTGCCTCCATGAAATATAAGTTGACATACTCTTCCTCATCGCTTCGTCTTTGTGGATTTACAATGGGTTACTCTTTCTGAATGGCTGCTAGTCAGCAGAAACTAACATGCGATGACTGTTCCATTTATACCAATTTAACTTGATTCATTTTGTAAGAAATGATTCTCTGATTAATTGATGCCAGAAGTGGTCTCATTTTGAACATCACATTTGTGGCAGCGATCACAGATCCACCAACTGCATATCATTGATCGACTCACTGTTTCCCATTTACAAAGCTCATTCCGAGGCCCTGACTCTTGTAAAATTTCAGTTCCTGCAGTTATCATCTGTGTGACAAGAGACGCTTTGATTGTCAGCGTCGATGTTACACTCAGCCTATAACCACTGATAGACTTAATAAGGAAAAGAGCTGACTGTTAACGGGGAGTTGTTTGGCATGTTTTTGACTACCATTTAACAGCGAGGAAGTACCAAACAGCATTGGTGTGGTGGCATTCAGCAACCCTATACATCCCACACGTGCATGGCCACACTCTTGAATTCTGGCGCTGTTGCTGTGTACTGTGATACTTTACTTGCATGAAGATCCTACTAAGATCAGTGTCATAATAACTACCTCACTACTTTTTTTTGCTCTACATATTTAGCTATTTTTTGTGTACACGCACACACACACACACACACACACATTTTTATATATACTGTATACACACTTATTGTAATTCGCAGTTTTTATTATGATTACTATGTATTGCATCATACTGCTACCACAAAAACAAATTTCACACATATGCTAGTGATATTAAACCTCAGAAAGAAACTTTGAATCTGTCTGAATTTCCAAAGTTTGAAGTAAAATGTACTGTCAAGAGTATATGCATGTCACCACGTACAACCCTGAGATTATTTTCCTGCAGGTATACTTAGCAAATTTATAGAACTGTAACTGGAAGCAGGTTCAATGGACAACAAACTGTGCAAATGCGGATGTAAGTAAATAACAAGCATGAAATAACAAGATGAAAAGAGTCCTTAAATGAGTGTAGTTATCCCCTTTTGTTCAAGATCCTGATGGTAACTGTTCTGGGACCTGGTGGTGCGAGTCCTGAGGATCTTGTACCTGGTACCTGACGGCAGCAGTGAGAAGAGTCCGCCAATGCAGATCCAAGACCGATTTCCACCTCTAGAGCAGGAGTTCTGAACCTTTTTAATGCCATGGACCCCCTTTGGTAGTCCGGTGAAGCCTGTGGACCCCTTCTCAGAATAATGTATTTAAATATATAAAATAAAATACACAGGATTGAAATACAGTTATCAAAAGATTAAAAAAACAAATTCATGATACAGTAATATACGAGCACGTGCTTCTTTATTAACGCATTAAGTAACAAGACTATATATTTAACAACTGTAATGAGATCTGAAAATAACTGTGATTTCTTTTGATGACCAAGTCACAGGTACTGCTAATACTAATGTGGTTTGTTGCCGACATTCATAATTGAAGGAAATGCTAAATCTCAGTTAGAGGTTAGTGAAAATAAAGATGTAAATCTTTTCTCATCCAAGTTCACAGACGCCCTGGAATCTATCCATGGATGCCTATGGACCCCAGGTTAAGAACTCCTGCTCTGGAGCATCTCTTCACACCACGCCGTTCACTTACTCTTTATCCATTTCAGAGTCAGGTTTAATATCACTGGCATATGTCATGAAATTCATTGTCTTTGTGGCTGCAGTACAGTGCAATATAAATAAAAGAAAAAAATCTGAATTGCAGTATATATATATATAAATTAGTTAAATAAGTAATGCGAAAATAAAAATTAAAGAAATAGTGAGGTAGATTCAATGTCCATTCAAAAATCAGATGGCAGAGGGGAAGAAGCGATTTCTGAATAGTTGAGTGTGTGCCTTCAAGCTTCTGTACCTCCTTCCTGATGGTAGCAATGAGAACAAGACATGACCTGGCTCATGGCGGTCCTTAATAATGGATGCCGCCTTTTTGAGGCATCGCTCCTTGAAGATGTCCTGTAGACTCAGAGGCTGGTGTCCATGATGGAGCTGACTGAGTTCACAACTCTCTGCAGCTTACTTCAGTCCTGTGCAGTAGCCCCCTCCCACCCCACCCCATATCAAACGGTGATGCGGCCTGTTAGAAATGCTCTCTACGGTATGTCTGTAGAAAATTGCGAGAAGTTGACTGTTGGTTGTACTTCACTGTTGTTACAACTGGGATTATCTTCTCTAATGTGTATTGAAGAACTGGCGGACAGGAGATCCACTGCGATGGATCTCCTCAGCCACGTCTTCTGTGGCAAATTTGAACCAGGGGCCAGTCTGGGTTGGAACATTGGTTACCGGTGACTGGTGTCAGAGCCGCTGCAAAATCTGGAGGCTTTGTGGAAAAGCAGCTGCTGCAACTTTGGTAATTATTGTTGAGCCATTTATGGGGAAAGGTATTAGTGACCAGTGCAAGATTCAGTAGTTGGTGCTGAAGGGGAAGGCAGCCATCGTGGGCATAGGGGCTGTGCCCGAACTGCTGAGGGCTTTCTTTTCATATGGAAATGCAGAGTAATGGGGTGATTAAATAGAGCTGTATATAAAAGTACATCTGACATTAAAATTAGCATAATACCATGTAGCCTAGGGCTGAAGACTTTATTTGCCATCTGTGACTGAGCAAAATCCCCCTGGGGGCGGCTAAAATATTCTGAATAAACTCAACCGAAAGCCTTATTGAAAGTAAAATACCATTTCTGGCACATCATATTGATTTTGCCTAATTGCGGCGTAGCTAAGAACATTTAGTTACTGATGACTTTTGTACTGTGTGACAAGTCTGCGAGCTCTCTCGTACTTGAGAGGATGGCTTTTAAACAGAGCGGATTACTGGTCTTCGTTTATCATCTGGGGTTAGAGGAGGAATAAAATGTTAAAAAGTAAAAGAATGGCATCTGCTCCACAAAAGATTTTGGTTGATTATTTCTGGTATGCGCGCCATAAACTCTGCTTAGCAAACCCCCTCTTTTTCCGAACAACTTACACCAGGGTGCAAATCTGCAGCAAAATAATATTACCACAGCTAACAAAGAATGTCAAAAACACTCAGCAGGTCGGGCAGCATCTGTGAGAAAGAATCATTTTCAGATCGATGACCTTCCTCACAGTAGGTTATCATCCGGAAACACCAGCAATGTTCTTTTCTCTACACTGATGCAGCCCAACCTACCAAGTCATAGAGTCATAGAAGACTACAGCACAGAAAAATGCCCTTTGGCCCATCTAGTCCATGCCGAACTATTAATCAGCCTTGTCCCATCCACCTGCACCCAGACAGACCATAGCCCTCCGTACCCCTCCCCATCCCTGTACCTATCCAAATTTTCCTTAAATGATGAGATCAAAACTGAATCCACCACTTCCGTTCCACACTCTCACCACCCTCTGAGTGAAGTTCCCCCTCAAAAGTTCAATGTACATTTATTATCAGTGTGTGTATATACTGTGTACAAGCTTGAGATTACAGGTAGCCACAAAACAAAGGGATCCAATGGAACCCATTTAGAAAAAGGAGACCATCAAAAACCCAATGTGCAGAAAAAAGATCATGCAAACAATAAAAGTAAATTAATAACATTCAGAACTGAAGTTCAGGAAAGTGAGTCCACAGACACCAAGCTGATACAGGAGCCCATTAGTTGTAGGCCACAGCCTCAGTTCCGCACAGAGACGAGTAAACCTCACGGAGCAGCAAGCTGAGCACCAGCCCATCCCTCGCCTCCTGCCATGACACCCTGACCTTTTCAATCAGGCCTAATGCTTAAGGACCCAGGCCCTGCTGCTTCAATACCCTCTCAGGTCCAGGACCCGGGCCCTGCTGCTTCAATACCCTCTCAGGTCCAGGACCCGCCACCTCAATTTGGCCCATATCCACCCTTTCCAATTCAGCTCCAAGCTTAAATCAGTCAAACCTCGGTTCGCTCCTCACTCTCGGGCCTAAGCCCCACCACCTTGACTTTGCCTTGCCTTGGTTCTACCATTTCATATCACCTCCAAGACTGATCCTGCACCAAACTTTGGCTCTTCCCCCGCTCTCCGGCCATGGTCCCGTCGCCATGATTCAGCCCGTACACGCCGTCCTGCAACCATCCTGTGCCTTTGAGACTTTAGTTCACACCACAAAAACGCCAGGTCATATAGGCGGTTTGAAAGCTCATCTCCAAAAGGGAAATTACAGGCCATCAATTGCAGTGATCACTTCTGAGAAAAAATATGATTAATAAAGTAGTTAATAGTTGTTTTTGCTGTCAACAAGTCATCGCTGTGCTTCACCAGCACCATCTTAATTTGAAAACGTCATGTTCCCCTTAAACATTTCACCTTTCTCCCTTAACCCATGACCCATGCTAGTCTCACCTAACCTCAGTGGAAAAAGTACGATGGGTAATGTTTATCCTTTTACCCTGTCTATACCCCTCCATCGAATTTCCCCACATTGTCGTACGCTCTTGGGAGTGAAGTACTAACATATTCAACTTTTCCCTAATGACTCGGGTCCTGGTAACGTTCTTGTTAATTTTCTCTGTACTCTTTCAATCTTATTATCAACTTTCCTGTAGGTAGATGAGTGTTTCCAGTATTTTCTATTTTCGTTTAAGATTGCCAGCACATGCAGTATTTTTCTTTGCCTTTAATATTATAGAAAACATTTTGGAGTGCATGTACTGATTTTTGCCATTGAAGGAGGGTTGATGCACTCTTATCTCCTCATGCTGGGTCACATTTTCTCTGGGTTGACAGGGCAACCAAATCTGCACACTGGAGCTCCATCGTTACCAGACATTTGCGGGTGCTTGTGTTTCTGTGTTTTGCTGGGTAAAGTAGAGACCTTCAGTGTATTTACTGTTTATTCCCCTCCATTGATGCTGCCTGATTTGCTGAGTCCCTCCAACACTTTGTGTGTGTTGAACTTCCAGTTAAGCCTTTGCTGGGTGTCTTGCCCTGCACAGCGACTTTATCCCACTCCACTCTCTCTCTCTCACACACACTCACTCACAGAGGACCCACCTCCAGCTTCCGCTGTTTAATGGAGGAATACATCTTGTGAGAGCCAAAAGTCAGCAATCAGATTCACTCTCTGGTAATACATATACTCAGAAATATGGTCCTGGTGAAGGGTCTCGGCCTAAAGTGTCGACTGTTAATTCCTCTCCATAAATGCTGCCTGACCTGCTCAGTTCTTCCAGCATTAGGTATGTGTTACTATGACTAAGAGTTGGACTTGTTTGAGAATCCCAAGAGGACAAGCCTCCTTTCTCACCCTCTCTTAGGATTACTAGTATTACCAGGGGCTTGGGGTAGAAGATAACTGTGCTCCAGACATTGCCTTCTGCAAGCTGATGTTCCACCCTGAGCATATGTCACTTGAGGATATCATGCAGGCCCCACTTTGTTCTAGGATAACAGACAGGGAGAGTGCTGATTGGTTACACCACTAAGCCCCCTACACACACAAAATGTTGGAGGAACTCAGCAGGTTTGGCAGTATCCATGGAGAGGAGTAAACTGTTGAGGTTTCAGGTCGAGACCCTTTTCATCAGGGTTGTTTATTCCTCTCCATGGATACTGTCTGGCCTGCTGAGTTCCTCCAGCATTTTGTATGTGCTACTCTGGATCTCTAAACATTTGTAGAATCTCTTGTGTGCCGTGCTTCTGATACGGCCTCCTCTGCATTGGTGAGACCTGTTGCAATTGGGGGGGGATCCACTTCGTTGACCACTTCAGCTCCATCTGCCAAAAGCAGAACCTTCCGGTGGCCAAACATTTTAATTTCAATTCCCATTCTCGTTCCGACATGTTGGTCCACGGTCTCCTCTTGTGCCACGATGAGGCCTCCCTCAGGGTGGAGGAGCAACACCTTATTTTATAGTTGGGTAGCTTCCAAACTGATGGCGTGTCTATCAATTTCTCTTTCTGGTTAAAAATAAATTGCTACCCCTGCTCTCTTCTTCTATTCCCCACTCTGGCCCCTTACCTCTTCTCTCATGGCTATAACCTGGGTCCCCTCCTTCCCTTTCTCCCATGTTCCACTCTTCTCTCCTATTAGATTCTTTCTTCTCCAGCTCTTTACCTCTCCTGCCCACCTGGCTTCAACTATCAACTTCCAGCTAACCTCTTTCCCCTTTCATTCTGATGTCTTCCTCCTTCCTTTCCAGTCCTCAAGAGGGGTCGCAGCTGGAAATGTCGACTGGTCATTCATTTCTATAGATGCAGCCTGATCTGCTGAGTTCCTCCAGCATTTTGTGTGTGTTGCTTTGGATTTCCGGAAGACTTTCTCATATTTATCTGTAGAATCATTTGTCTTTACAAGTCCCTTTCACTTTACCTTAGGATTTCTTGCTATTCACCCCTCCCCCCACCTTTTTAAAGTACTGGTGCAGTTATGAATTAATATGCATTAAGGTCAAAAGAATTGGAGATGGTGGAATCGAAGCACGAACTGCTCAAAGTACATGGCAGGTGTGCAGCTTCTGAGAAGGAAGGAGGTATATTTGTTCTGCAAGTTCTTTGTTAGAATCCGCACATGTATAGTTGTTGAAATGCACTCTACAAAGTTAGAACTCAGCCTTACAGTGAGGTGTCCAGCCAACCTCAAAGAAGGGTCTTGGCCTGAAGCGTCCACTCTTTATTCATTTCCATTGACCTGAGTACCTCCAGAATCGCGTGCGTGCGTGTGTGTGTTAGTTTGCATTTCCAGCATTTGCAGAATTTCTCATGTTTGTCATCTAAGTTAAACAATTAAATCCTATCATCTGTTATAGTTGTTAAATAATTAAATCCAGTAGCATGCATAAACATGTCTCACAGGGGTAAATGTGGTGAGTGCCCAGTGAGCCTCTCCTTGCTGCTTTTTATTACGCCTCGGAAGGTGGTAATTCTGCCCACACTGTCGGCACGGAGACCGCACTGTGGCACACAGGAAGGCACAACTGCTCAGTGCATCACCAGCAGCAGCCTACCTGTGCTGCCGCCAAAGATATACAAACAGAAGGGTGCCGGCAAAGGGCCAGTAACATCGTGAAGGGTTTCACACACCCTGCTGCCATTCCCACCAGGGAGGAGGCTAAGTAGCATCCACGCCAGGACCACCAGACTCAGAAATACTTTTCCCAAGCCATAGAGCTGATCAACACCTCCACCCACTAACCACCACCTCCACTACTTTATCATTTCCTGACAGCCACCTTATGTATAGACACTCCCGTGCCTAATGTCACTTTATGGGCATACATTCATTCTATGTATACAAGTTATCTTATGTATTTCTATTTATAGTTTTTTATTATTGTTTTCTTTATATTATTATGATCTTTTATGCTGCATCAGATCGAACAATTACTTCATTTTCCTTTACATTTGTGTACTGGAAATAACATTCAACAATCTTAACTTGAGAGTGTGAAAGCCTCACCAGGCCATTTCTCCCTCAGTTCCGGCAGCCCTTCAATTTACTCACTCTCAACTCACCACATCGATTGGGAGACATGAGGTGAATCTCTTCAAGCATTGCACCGTAGTTGCATTGTGTGGGGTGAGGTGGTAGAGTGCTGTTGATGGGGGGGATGAGATGACTCCTCTGATGTCTTGGCAAACTTTCAGGCTGTGTCATGAGCATTAGCCTGGAATACTAGGGGCTGGAGGGCTGATGCCTCACCCAAACTTGCAAGCTCCCCTTGACCTGGAGGTGGGATCGCGGCCGAGTAAATCAAAGCCAACGTCAGGTACGAAAGGGCTGGGTGTCGGCAAGAAGTCAGACGAAGCACCAACTCAGTCCCATTCTGAAGTTACAATATTTTATTGCGTTTCAGGTCAGAAGGCTGACCTTTAATTTAATAGACAAATGAGACAAATTTACTTGTGCTCAGTTGCCATTTTTTCCTGTTTTATAAATCCCGCAAGACCCAACACTCTCAACATCACATCATTCAGCACTGCATACATACATTATCATTTGTTTGCTCTGCCCCATTAATGACTCCCCTCTGTATTTGCTAACCTATATAATGTGGCTATGAGACTGTGTCTGTGTAATGTCAATTACCACTTAGTTGCTAAATGTATGCTCCGCATAGCTCCATTAAAATTAAAATACTGTCTGTACGTTGACTCGGGGGATTAGTCTGGAGGTTTGTGTAGATTTACAACGAAAGGGGCTAATGGAAAACAATCTGAGGTTTTCAATTACCCATTCTTAGATTGATTTTCATGAAATCTCATCAGCTGATAACTGTGCATTGCTGAGCTAAACACAGCACGTGCTGGGATATCAGTTGTTGCTTTAATCTAAAAAAAACCCAACATATTTATTTCTGGCAAGTTATGTTGAAGGTGTTTTGTTATTTTACTGCGTGTTTCAAGTTACAAACAGGGGAGGGAACTGTTACCCAGTCTGCCAGACCTAGGCCTGATGCTTCTGTATGTGCGTTCTGGCGGTAGTGGGTCAAAGAGATTGTGGGATGGGTGGTTGTGATCTTCAACAATGCTTTGGGCCCTTCATATACAAACCTGAATCAGAAATGAATCATTTAGATTCGTAAGGCATCTCTTTGCACTTTTATTGTTAACAATAAAATGCCATTATCCTGTAGCCCGAGTATTTCATCAGGGATCTGTCCATATTTAAAGGAACTCATTTTAATAGATAGCAAGGTCACTGGTTCATGGTAATGGAAAAAGGCTATATTGCCCCTTTTAAATCTAAGAAACTTTTGCTCCTGCTTCATAGTTGTGCTCTGTGAATTTACTTATTTTTCCCTGAAAGTTGATGGGCTTCAAACACAAAGTTCAAAAAGTAAATTTATTATCAAAGTGTGTGTGTGTGTGTGTGTGTGTGTGTGTGTGTGTGTGTGTGTGTGTGTGTGTGTGTGTGTGTGTGTGTGTGTGTGTGTGTGTGTGTGTGTGTGTGTGTGTGTGTGTACACACACTGCCTTGAAAATAGTTTTCTTGCAGGCATTTACAGGAAAAAAGATGCAATAGAATTTATGAAAAAATATACATAAACAAAGACTGATAAGCAACTGATGTGCAAAAGAAAGCAAGCTGCAAATTAAAAAAAGTACTGAGAGTGAATTGTAAAGAGTCAGTGAAAGCAAGTCTGACGGTCATCGGATCAGTTATGAATAGTGGTGATTGAAGTTATCCACACCGTTCAGGAGCCTGATGGTTGGAGGTTATTAACCGATTCCTGAACGTGGTGATGTGGGCCCTGAGTATCCTTCTCTCCAATGGTAATAGTGAGAAGAGAGCACGGCCTGGATGATTGGTGGGGGGAATAGATAGTCTTTGATGATGGATGCTGCTTTGTTGTGGCAGTGCTCCATGTACAGGTACTCAGTGGCGAGCAGTACTCAGTGAAGTTGCCTTGGAGTAGGGTTGGGTGGGGAAGGGGTAGGAAAGAAATGGGTAAGATTTAAGCCAACTAACTTCCAGGATTTTTGTTCTGTTTTCCTCTATTTGATACCTGTAAGACAGAGAGAGAGAGAAAGAGAGGCCAAAGTTAAAAATTCATCAGAAATATGTCAAAAAATTTTGACCAATCCAAAATGATGTCCCATTCAAGAGGTCTGACAAGATATTTCAACCTCCCTTTGGGAAGATATCAGAATAGGTAAAGCGTTACACTTGTTAAAATGCTTCATTAGTAACTGGTCAAGTAGCAGCAGTTGGTACTGTTTCTTGAGGCCCTCTTTTGGTCATGGTTGACCATGGATATTGTGTTCCAGCTGTCTACGTGATACACAAGCCTGGGCAGTACAATATGGAGAGCAAGCTGTTACCCATGTAGCAGACTCACCCTCTCCACACATCTGATGAACCCAAAGGAACATCAGAGACCGATACAGTTTGGTACCAGTAGTGTCGCAGGAGTTGCCAGTCAGCTTTGAGCTCAATATAGGACTGCCTTAGGGACTCATCTGCCCGAAGTGACTGGTTTTAAACATACCCAATGACTTGGCCTCCATGGCTGCCTGTGGCAACAAATTCCCCAGATTCACCACTCTCTGGCTAAAGAAATTTATCCTAATTTCTGTTCTAAAAGGACGCCCCTCTATTGTATGGTGGTGCCCTCTGGTCTGAGACTCCCCCACCAGAGGAAACATCTTTTCTACTTCCACTCTGGTGAGGCCTTTCAACATTTGATAGATTTCAGTGAGAGCTGGCTTCACTGGTTAGTTATTGAGCCATACCGCACCGAGTGGGGCCTTCCAGCCCTTCAAGCCAAGCTGCTCCATCAACCCCCAATAACCCTGATTAACCCCAAGCTAACCACGGGAGAATTTACAATGACCAATTAACGTCTTTAGACTGTGGGTGGAAGCCCGAAGACCCGGGGAAAACCCACACATTCCACGGGGATGATGTACAGAGGCTCCTTACAGAACAGCACCAGAATTGAACTCCGAACTCCAGGACACCTCGAGCTGTACTAGCGTTGCGCTAACCGCTGCTCCACCGTGGGACCCCACGTTTTCTTCCCACATCTCAAGGACAGGCTGGTAGGATAAAAGGCAAATGTAAAGGAATGCACAAGACACAGAAGGGAGTGTACGTGGGAGAATAGGTTCAAGGAAATGGATAGAGAAATGCGACTGCTCTTAGTGCTAATACAGACTTGATGAGCCAGATAGGCTCCTGTGTTGTTTGAGATAAAGGAGAAAATAGGAGAATATCTAGGCATGATTGGTCCTTTACTGATCTCACAGCATATACGCAGAAAGATGCCAGAAAAGGGCCAGTAAAATAGTGAAGGAACTCACCCACCCTGCTCATGGACTGTTTGTCCCACTCCCGTCAGGGAAGAGGCTATGCAGCATCCACACCAGGACCACCATTGTCGTCATGTGCTGTGTCATAAGACGTAGGCGATCTTCACCTCATGACTGTGATTGTTCCTGGCATGTTTTCCTACAGAACTGGTTTGCCATCGCCTTCCTCTGGGCAGTGTGTTTACAAGACGGGCAACCCCAGCCGTTATTAATACCCTTCAGCCTTCCGTCGCTCAGGACCTGTGATATGCCCCAGCCTCCACCTGCTTCCATGGCTTCATATGATCCTGATCGGGGTGGAGGGTTGAGGGGGTGCGGGGGGAAGCATGTGCTACACCTTGCCCAAGTTTGACCTGCAGGCTAGCGAAGGGAAGCAGCACCCTTACACCTCCTTTGGTAGAGACGTCTCTCCACCCTGCCACACCAGGACCACCAGACTCAAAAGCAGGTACTTTGCCCAAGCAGCAAGGCTGATCAACACCTCCACTCACTAACCCACCCCTCCACAACACCCACCACCACTACTTCACCATTTCCTGTCTGAGGCACCTTACGTACAGACACTCCTGTGCTTAGTTTCACTTTGCTGACACATAATCAATCTATGTACAGTAAATAATCTGTCTTGTGTATTAATATTTATTGTGTTTTTTATTGTTGTGTTATTTTGTCCTGCATCAGATCCAGAGCAATTATTTCATTCTCTTTTTCACTTGCGTACTGGAAATGACATTAAGCAAGCTTGAATAACGTTGCCTTAACACACCTGTCAGTGTATTGGGAGCTAAATGCATCATCCTTTTAATCCGTTGTTTTGTAAAGGTAATTTGTATCAGTCACTAATGAGTTAGAACGTAAGAAATCACAATTTGGCTTTTTTTTAATGGAATTCATGTTGATCTTTATAAGTTTCGTATACGTCTTTTGGAAGACTGTGCGATCTCACAGCTGGCAGGTACTGAAGGAGATCAAGAGTAACATGCAGGAAATGTTGGAAGAGCTCAGCAGGTCAAGCAGCATCTATGGAAAGGAATAGATTCAAGGTTTTGGGAGGCCCATAACATTGACTCGTTATTCATTTCTGTGGATGCTGCCCGACCTGCTGAGTTCCTCTAGCATTTTGCAGGTGTTACTCTGGTCTGCAGAATCTCTCGGGTTACTGAAGGAGATTGTGCCTTAGGGCTCATTAGTGGAGAGAATCCTCTCTCCCTGCATTGTGTCAACAGTCGGTGGAGGGCTTCACTCTGGATGTTGGATTAAAAATGAAAATAGCCTGGGACAGGGAGCGCAGGTGCCTGGAGTAACATGAACTCCGAGTCACACATCATTTCAGACCTGAATCAGAAGCCACCCTCTAACTGAAATACTTTGCAAAGTTTTCTGTGGATTCTCTGCATAACTTTTGATCAGAGACTCTCAGAGGACTAAAATTCAAAACCTGCCAGCCATTAAGCTCATCTTTAATTTCTTATCACTTTTTCTCCGACTGCATTTGAGTTAATACAAAACGCTAAGGTCTTACACTCAAGATTCGGGATTGTTTATTGTCATTCTTCAATACACAAGTGTAAAAGAGAACGAAATTATTGTTACTCTGGATTTGATGCAGCATGAAAAAACACAATAAGCATTAAAGAACACAATTATGAAAATAAAATGAATAAACATATATAAGTAATTCTATGTAATACAATGTGCTAGTAGCTGTACAAAAGTATACAGGTGGACTGATTTTATGTACATCAAGTAACAACATGGGTGATGTGGGTATAATGGTGGTGGGGTGGGTTAATGGATGGAGGTGTTGATCAGCTTGGGGATGTCACTATCTTTGAGTCCGGTAGTCCTGGCGTGAGCTCTGCTTTGCGTCTTCCCTGATTGGAGTGGAGCAAGCTGTCCGTGAGCTGGGTGGGTGGGACCCCTCATGATATTGCTGGCCTATTCCTGGCACCATTCTGTAAAAATGTCCCTGATGGCAGGTAGACTGGTGCTGGAGATGAGTTGGGCAGTTTCGACCACCCATTGAAGAGCCCTCCTCTTTGCCCGCAGTGCAGTTTCCATGTTAGGATGCACAACTGTAGAAGGTCATACACAGTGCAGCTCTCCTCAGCCTCCTCAGAAAGCAGTGGCATTGGTGAGATTTCGTGCCTCAAGCTCATTCGTGAGTGAAACAGATTACCCAACAAGGTAACAGTTTCAAAGGACAATGTACTTAGCTCCCAAATCTATTGGCAGATATGTTAATACAAACGTTACACTGAAAAAGTGAGTGGTCCAACCCTGTCTAGTGCTTTTTTCCAATCGCACCATCGACAAGGGAACTTGTTTTAAGGAAGCATTGATCCCAGTTGCTGAATTCAGATGATTGCTCTGGTTAAGACTCACAGATGGTTTAAGTGATGGCTGTACAGCTTCGGTCTGCATTTTATTCTCTTCACTGGGCTTCAAGTATGATAAAACCACAAAATGTCACTCTTCTAAACCAAATGATGAACAGGCATGTTGTATTAGTGTTGACGAGAGCTCATTGGACATGGGAGGACATTGTGCATTAGGCTGAGAGAGATGAGTTTGCTGTTCGGTCTGGCCTTGGAAAGTTTTTGTGCTCTAACTTGCCTCTCGTAGCTTTCAGATCATGCCTTTGCTTTGTCTGGCCCAGGAGCCAATGAAGCCTTTTTCACCCCTGAGAGGAAGTGCTGGTGAGGCTAGTGATCATCACAGTCTCCTGAACACCTTTGAGAATGTCATTGCTGAGGTGAATTCTTGACTACCATAGCTGGGATTGGGAGGGTACTCCCCCAGTTCAGTTAGATAGGAAGCCAGCCATATGACTTTGACCCGACAGTGATGAAGGCAAACATGGAGGGGAATTGAAAGGGGATGACATTCCTGAACACCTGCTGCCCCATTCTCTGGCTGTGGGCTCACAAGTTCAAGAGATGTGCTGGAGAAAGCATGGTGAGATGTTGAAATTATTCTTGCAGCTGGTGCACACTGTGGTCACAGTGCTTTAGTGCCGGAGGGAGTGACTGTTTAAGGCAAGAGAATTAAAGAAAACAGTGATTAACTGATTCAAGGAATCTAGTGGCTCAGAGGTAGGGCTTTCAGATAAGGTCTTACTTCTATGGATACAGATGTAGAGCCAGACTTCTGAGTCACCACACACAAAATGCTAGAGGAACTCAGCAGGTCAAGCAGCATTTATGGAAATGAATAAACAGTCGATGTAACAGATCAGCACCCTTGATCAGGATCTTTATCAAGCCTCTTCTTGAGTCCTGATGAAGGGTCTCGGCCCGAAACATAGACTGCTGAGTCCCCCCACCCCCCCACACACATTGTGGGTGTGTTATTCTGGATTTCCAGCATCTGAACAATCTCGAGTGTTTCTGAGTCAGCAATACATTTTCTCTTCAGGAACCTTATACAGATCTGCTGTAAATTGTGTTTTCATAATTTAAATTGCTTCTAACACAATTGATAGTTTAGGGAGCACTGTTTGCATTGGACAGGATATGCTGGTTTCTTTGCAGTCACACTCAGAAAGCCTGTTTTAAGTCTGCACTGTGGAGTCAGCTACTGTTCTACTAATACACGGCTTGGTGTTTGAGTGTTCCCGAGTTCCTAAGTACCCTGGCAGACAATGAAGTAAATTAGCTTTTTATTTTTTTTATAGATAATCCTGCTCTAATGCAACTTTTACAGTGCTAGATTACTTATGAACGCAACAATTGCAATATAGCTAAACTCTATTCAAGCTCCTATTAAATCTCATCCCTCTCACTGGAAATCTTTGTCCTTCAGTTCTTGATCCCAACCCTGGGGGAGAAAACTCTTCACTTTGACCCTATCTCTGCTCTTAGTAATTTTATACACCCTTGTTATATGCACAATGATCAAAGCAAGTCCACAAGCAAGATTTGCCCTCTATATACATATTTTCCCATTCTCTCTCACTGTTACGACACAATCTTTAGTTATCTGGCTGTAGTTGACAACAAGAGTGGGGTGGCATGGTGGCATAGTGGCTAGCACAGTGCTTTACAGAACCAGCAGCCTGGTTTCAGTTCCCGCGGTTGCATTGAAAGAATCTCTACATTCTTCCCGTGTGAGCGTGTGGGTTTCCTTTGGCTACTCCAGATTCCTCTTACAGTCCAAAGGACGTACTGGTGGTGGATAAATTGTCCCAGGACTAGGATAGTGTTAGATCGGGGGGATTGCTGGATGAGCCAGCAGGGCCTGTTCTGGACTGTATCTCAATAAATAAATAAATAAACAAATAGTAATTATCAGGAGATTGTAGAAAGAATAAATATTAGACAATGGGTATGAGTTGTTGTTGTTGAGTGCCATTGGTCTGAGTTACAAGGAGGTAAAAAAGATATTGAGTGAAGTGTGGGTTAAAAAGCTAGCAAGATGCCTTTCTTGTGGAGCAGAGTAAGGGGGGAGACTGGTATATGGGAGGGGGGAGGGAGGTGGAAGCGTTAAATTCAGTGAAGAATCACTGAGAGATTGATTGCCCGAATGGTCCGTTCCAGTTCCTGTGGCTCGTAGCCAGGGACATGCTTTTTAAGTGACAAGAGGTTCACAATGCAAGGCATTGTTTTTTTTTACACCATTGGGGAAGCCGAACTGAACGGATCTGTTGTGGACACTCTGCTAAAGGGTTGTGAGCGAGCTTGGTTGGAAATATTTAAAGGCATCTTTGTGAAGATCCTGCCTGCGGGCCACTAGAGCGCCGACCGGGGTCAGCGAGAGGATATCAAAACTTTGTTCATTGTGGGAATTCAGTTTACATTTTAGGCTCACCCCTTGAACACTTGTAATGAAAGGACTGTGTGTTAGCTGGCTGTGCATTGATGTTGGAGTGGCGAGAGGTCACTGGTGTTGTATCAGTCTGGTAGTAGTATTGTCTTGGGCAGCGATATAGCGGGTAATTTTTGAATGAGGCACCCAATACACCCAGTGGCCGATTATTAATTCTATAGGCTGCAGTGAGATTGAACAATAGACGGTGTGTTCAACAGATGCCTAAACCACACCGCTTGTTTCACCTCACTGCCTTGCAATGGGTTTATCTCCTCCCCACTATTTTGCTGCGTTCTTTCCCTTGGCCAGGCACCAATGTGAGTGGAATTCCCAGGCCAACATAATAAATGTTCTTTGTACTGTGTATCTTGACACTTACTCGACGGATATGCCTTTTGCAGAGTTGGGAGGTGGGGGGTGGGGGGACAGAGGAGGAAGGCTCCTTCCTGAACCTTCGTCTGTCGCTGTGTGTAACTTGGGGGGGGGGGGTGGCGAGGGTTAACTCCTGTCAGTAAAAGATAAAGAATTAGGCTATCATATTAACACAATGTACTGGGACAGCCTTAATGAAAAAACATTAATGGTACTCTTCATTGAGTACAGCAGCAGTGAGCAGGTCATTAAAGTTCCCCTCATCAGGCACCATATGGAAATGGCTGTAGAGATCTCCTGTAAATTTTTAGACGTCTAATTGAACAGCTGTCTCTGATTAATTGATTAATTTAAAGCCAGGAAAAGTAGGTAAAACCCAAGGTGAAGGATGCGGCTGCTCATTAAACGGATAGAATACCACTCCTGGGACCTCCTCACAGGCCCTGTGTGGTGCAGATGAGCTGGGTGGACAACCTTAATATCGAGCTGGCAGCAGGAACTCCAGAGACCCAGGGCCTGCGTGGATAACGTGCGAGGCTTAGTTTTTAACAGCCGTCAGCGGGCTGGCTGTTGCTGCGTTGCAAGCTGCACTCCAAATCTCTTTGCTTCCTTTCCCATCAGGCCCTGATTCATGGCGACATTGGCCGCACCGCTGCCCTGCCGCCGAGTCTTGGGTTCAAGTCCCGCACCAGAGTCTCAATCGCAAGTCTAGGCTAAGACGCCAGTGCAAACCTGAGGGAGAGCTATGCTAGCAGAAGTGCTGCTTTTCCAGTGAGGGGGGGAAGAAGAATTCCTGAGGAAGGACCTGCTGTAGGAAAGATGTGATCAAACTGGAAAGTCAACGTTGACTGTTTATCTGTTTATTCTTACCTGATCTGCTGAGTTCCTCCAGCATTTTGTGTGTGTTGCTAGATGCAATAGCAGTCTTTAAAAGACACTTGACAGGTAATGATATGGAAAGGTTTAGAAGGTTATGGACCAGATACTGGCTTATGGAGTATCTTGATCAGTGCGGACTAGTTGGGCCTGTTTCTGTGTTCTATGAGTCAATACTTGCTTCTGGAGATCAGGCCAAAACAGATTATTTGATAGACACGATCACAGCATTCATCAGGTTGCCCATCCTATCTTGAGGAATGGATGTTCCCAAACATGTGGGAGATCATTTAGGAAGATATGTCCCCAAAAGATCAGTAATGTTGCAGCGAAATATTACTAAGTGAATGTTTGTGAATCGAGGAATACCTGTATTACAGAGTTCCAAGGAAGCACACATTGTAAAGTCCATTCAGAAACCCTAAAGTCATGAAAGGAGCAAAATGAATTCACATGTTTTTAAATGGCTCTTGACAACCAAATGCTAAGAACACATTTCAGAATGAACTTGAGATCAGAAGGCAATGGTACTGAAACAGTCGTAGAAAGCTACCATTTCAGTCAGGGTCCCCCGTGCCCATTTGAGAAGATGTTGGAAATCTGTCCATGGGCTGGCCCATATGCAACTCAAAACGGGGTGACTGGTGTTGGCCAAGGAGGGGTAATAATGGGATGGAGTGTGTTGGTAAGGAAAGAGTTATTAACAGATAAGAGTGAGATGTCCTTAAGGGAGTGCTACCTTCATGTACAATTTAAACTTCAGGAGACTTGCTGAAGTTCACACTGAAGCTTGGTACAGCCAATGCAAAGACTTTGTGGGGAAAGATTGCAGTCTAAGGTCCTTTTGCCACTAAACATTAAGGGGCTAAGCTCTGTGTAGAAGCCTCTCAAACGCTTGAGTCTAGTGTTGTCCAAGAGGACCACTTGAGTGGCAAAATTGCTGTGCACACTGAACATGCTAATACTACAGACGTTTAGAGCCAATGACACTACGAATGAGCAACACCAGGAATGTAAAGAAAGCCATGTGCTGTTTATGTTTTTTTAATGCCAAGGGTTCCCAACTTGGGGTTCATGGACCCCTTGTTTAATGGTATTGGTCCAAGGCATAGCAGTAGTTAGGAACCCCTGCACTTTATGAATAAAGCTTAATTTTAAAATTAAAGAAAAGCAAAGATACATTCTATTAGGAAGCTATTACACTTGTTTCCAGTCTCAATACTGGCTGAAAGTGGTGTATTCACCTAGTTTCTGGCATTAGTACCATGCTAGTGTAGTGGTTAGCGTGCCACTATTACAGCTTGGAGCATCTGAGTTCGGAGTTCAATTCGGCACCCTCTGTAAGGAAGTTTGTACTTTCTGTATGAGCATAGGTTTCCTCCAGGTGCTCCAGTTCCCTTCTAGAGTCCAACGACGTACTGATTAATTGATCATTGTAAATTGGTCCTGTGATTAGGCTAGGGTTAAATAGGTGGGTTCCTGGGTGGTGTGGCTCGTTGACTCAGAAGGGCTTATTGCATGCTATATCTCTGAAATTTAAAAAAAATTGAACTGTTGAGGATTAACAGGCCTCGGCTCGAAGGGGATTAACAGGTCTCAACCGTTAACCTATTTTAGTATTAGTAGTGTTCAGTTTACCTTCATCCACCAGTAAAGATAATGTTACTCGACTAAGTCCAGACTTTGTTTGGTAATTATTAAAAGTAGTAGCTTTTGGATATGTGTATTATAATTGATTCTGTCATAGCATTAAATCAGACTAATAGAAAATTGACATTCATTGAAATATACAAGTGATGAGAGCAACTGCACACGTGGTTTCTCTCTTGGTCCTCTATATCACATCGTGTTAAAGGTCCAAAGACACAAAGCGCCAGTGAGCATTACCTGTGTCAGATGACCCTCTCTCTCAGAAGCTCTCCCTGCCTCTGTCAGTATTGTTAGAGCCCAGATATTCTCACTCGCCTCTTTCCTTGGAGCTTACCCAGCAAGCGTTTTCTTAAGCATTTATCGAACACCAGTCAGGAGTCTTGGCAGTGAAGAACACACCCCACACACCGGGGCTGGGTATTTTATCTCCCCTGTCCCCTCCTACCAGTGCCCATACCATTTATTGTGAACTAACTCCCCTACCTGAACACACCTCCCCACTCCTCTGCTGACCACTGGTGCAGCAGTTAAAAAAAATTTACTTCTTGAGTTACGGCGCTGGATAGGCCCTTCTGCCCCCTTCAAGCCGAACTGCCCAGCCATCCCCAATTTAACCCCAGCCTAATCACGGGATAACTTACAATGGCCAATTCACCAACTAACTGGTACGTCTTTGGACTGTGGGAAGAAACAGGAGCACCCTGAGGAAACCCACACGGTTACGGGGAGCAAGTACAAACTCCTTACAGGCAGCATTAGGAAATAGACCCGGGTTGCTGGTACTGTAAGGCCTTGTGCTAACCACTACATTACCATGTGTGAGAACAGGGTGTATCATTCAAGGACGAGTTAGCTCCCGGTAACTTGGACATTGTCGGTGGACACACCTCAGCACGTCACAGGAACCAGCCTGTCTTCTGTGGACTCTGTCTACAGTCCTCAGTGCCTGAGGAAAATATAGAAGCCTGAAAGCACGTACGCCACGCTCAGAGATAACTTCTGTTATCTTTTGTATGATAAGATGGCTACTTGGTCTCACAATCTACCTAATTATGATCTAGCGCTTCATCATTTACACGCATGGCACTTTTTTGCTGGCTTTTACACTTTATTCTGCATTATTACTGTTTTAACCTAATTCTAGCTCAATGCACTGTGTAATGATTTGATCTGTATAAAAAGTGGGCAAGGCAAGCCTTTCTCTGCATTTTGGTACATGTGACAATAATAAACCAATACTAATACCAGATACCAATACCTTAAAGCTCATTTCCTGATTCGCTTCAGGTCCCATTCACCCTGCTCACTGGCTTACATCAATGTCTCAACCCATTGCTCAGGAGCCCTCCATTGGACTGTCCTCACACCACTTATTAAAGCTCTTCCAGCCAATACATCTTTGCACCCCCCTCAATCTTGTTCATGCCCGATTTTCAATGGGACAACCAAGCCCTCGCCTGCGGAACACCCTCCCTGCATCTCTCTAGTGCGCTTCCTCACCCTGTCCTCTAAGCCTGCCCCTGGAACCCAACTCCTTCCTGTCTTTGCTGTCAAGGATCACAGATCAGTTTTATTTACTGTCCACGTGTTAGGAATTTGCTGTGGTGTTATGGTGGGACATGCAACAAAAAACAGCAGCATCTGACAATTACTAAGAATTATATAAAGTTAGAAGTACAGAAATGGAATAAAATGTGCATAAATATAGAAATACCAGCATGAATTTATAATGAAAGCAGCATTATAAAATGTGGTTTAATGTGTTTACAAACTGCAGTGACTGAGGGATTAGATAGTGGGGGGGGGGGGGGAACTAACTAGAATGGTTGATCAGATTAACTGCCTGGGGGTAGAAACTTTTAAGATGGCGTGAAGTTTTTGTTTTAATAGCTCTACAGCACTTTCCAAAGGAGAGCTTTTGGAAAGTCAGTTGGCTGTGTGGGTAGTGTTCCGCCATGATTTTCCTGCCGGCTTCTTTCTGCACTCAGCTACTGTATAAAAAGCGGCTGATGGTGGACCTGATTGAACTAATGGTTTCCTATGTTCTCTTGCAGGCAAAGATGAACCTTCGAGCTACATTTGCACAACATGCAAGCAGCCCTTCACGAGCGCCTGGTTCCTGCTCCAACATGCACAGAACACACACGGATTCCGCATTTACCTGGAGACGCACCCGTCCAACAGCCCCCTCACCCCTCGGATTGGCCTTCCCCCCTCCCTGGGCCCGGACCCCATCTCGCAGTCGCCTCTCACCAGCTTCCTGGGCGAGAACAACCCCTTCAGCCTGCTGCGGATGACAGGCCCCATCCTCCAGGAGCACCCAGGCTTTGGCGACGGACGCCTCCCCAGCACCCCTCCCATCTTTAGCCCGCCTCCTCGGCACCACCTAGACCCCCATCGCTTGGACCGCCTTAGTGCCGACGAGATGGGCTTGGTATCTCAGCATCACAGTGCCTTCGACAGAGTAATGCGCTTAAACCACCCACTGGGCATGGAGTCCCAGACCATGGACTTCTCCCGGAGGCTTCGGGAGCTGGCGGGTAATAGCAGTTCTACTCCTCCTCTCTCGCCCAGCCGGCACAATCCTATGCACCGTCTGCTGCAGCCCTTTCAGCCCAGCCCCAAGTCGCCCTTCCTCAGCACGCCGCCGCTGCCCCCCATGCCACCGAGCAGCACCACGCCGCCTCAGTCACAGGCCAAGACCAAGTCCTGCGAGTTCTGCGGCAAGACCTTCAAGTTCCAGAGCAACCTGATCGTCCACCGGCGCAGCCACACGGGGGAGAAGCCCTACAAGTGCCAGCTGTGCGACCACGCCTGCTCGCAGGCCAGCAAGCTGAAGCGGCACATGAAGACGCACCTGCACAAGGGGGCCTCGGTGACGGGCCGGTCAGACGACGGGCTGTCCGCCACCAGCTCCCCCGAGCCCGGCACCAGCGAGCACCCCGCCGGTGAAGGCTGCGGGCTCAAGGGCGGGGGAGCCGCCAACTTCGGCGCCGGCCTGCTGAACGAGAACGAGGAGGAGGAGGAGGAGGAAGAGGAGGAGGAGGAGGAAGAGCTGGAAAACGAGAGCCGGCCCGAGTCCAGCTTCAGCATGGACTCCGAGCTGAGCCGCAACCGGGAGAACGGCTTCAAGCTGCCCATCAACGAGAAGCACTGCGTCCTGGGCAAGGTCATGGAGAACGTGGGGCTGCGAGCCATCCAGCACTATGGGGACGTGCTGGCCGACAAGCAGAAGCGCAACACATTCTCCAAGCGCTCATCCGACGGCCAGAGGGACACCGGGGACGAGGACTCGGTGGCCGGAGAGCTGGACCGTCCGGAAGACGGGACGGTGAACGGCCGCAGCTTCGGGCCCGGGGAGACCTTCCCCATCATGATGCCTCGGAAACCCCCCTTGATCACCAGCCCCTCTCCGTCCGTCGCCTCCTCGAAGAGAATCAAGATGGAGAAGGACCTGGACCTGCCCTCGGGGCCTTTAATCCCTTCCGAGAATGTTTACTCGCAGTGGCTAGTGGGCTACGCGGCGTCCAGGCACTTCATGAAAGACCCTTTCCTGGGCTTCGGTGACTCCAGACAATCCCCCTTCGCCACTTCTTCAGAGCACTCGTCGGAGAACGGCAGCCTGAGATTCTCCACCCCTCCCGGGGACATGCTGGACGGAGGTCTATCGGGGCGCAGTGGCACCGCCAGCAGCGGCAGCACCCCTCACATGGGAGGTCCCGGCCCGGGGCGGCCAAGCTCCAAGGAAGGACGCCGGAGCGATACTTGCGAGTACTGCGGCAAAGTGTTCAAAAACTGCAGCAACTTGACAGTCCACCGCAGGAGCCACACGGGCGAACGGCCTTACAAATGCGAGCTCTGCAACTATGCATGCGCCCAGAGCAGCAAGCTGACGCGTCACATGAAAACGCACGGCCAGATTGGCAAGGAGGTTTACAGGTGCGACATTTGTCAAATGCCCTTCAGCGTTTACAGCACCCTTGAGAAACACATGAAAAAATGGCACGGAGAACACTTACTGACAAGCGACGTTAAAATCGAACAAGCAGAAAGAAGCTAAAGCTCCTTGAAGTAAAAGAGACTTGGTTTTAAAACAAAAAAAAAACACACACAAAAAAAAAATTCAATTGTAAAGCTTAATTAATTGCTAACTGAGAAAGTCGGCCCAGAGTGCCTCCTGTGGCACTTAATTTTCAAGGTATAATTTCTGTCTGAGATGCTCAATCAAACCTGAGGGTGATGTAGAGGCAGTAAAATAATGTTGAGCCTTTTCCACTGTGCAATAATTTCTGTATTTATTGTTTTTTTAAATATTTTTTCAAGCATCATGTGCAGGTACAATTTTTCTTTTATTTTTTCGTTGTTTGAAACTTTTGTTTTATTTAGGGTATCCCTTTTGATTTTACCCTCTTTTTTTATTTAGAAAGAAACGGAAACCTGAGATTACTTGCATTTTGAGGTGCAGATCCATCGAAATAACCCTTCTCTGGGGCCGCTGCTTATTTGGAACCGAATAGTTAACACAGTAATTTCTTGGATAGAAGCCGCCTTTGTTGATTTCCTTTAATTTCTTTGCCATCGGTGTCAAGGAGGGGGTTGGTTGGGGTGAGGCAGATTGGATTTTGCACAAAAAAACATTTTTTTTAAAAAAATTGTGTTTTAAGGAAAGAGGGAGAGCCACAGCGGATCACAATCCTAATCATAGCACTTAACTCATTTTTTTTAATATCACAAACTGGGTTCGAAATGTAGCACTGATCTTAAAAGCCACTGGAATCTGGAACTGCCGTTGTCAATTTTCGTCACTGACCCCCACCCTCCCCCTGGCTAAAACTAATATAGTTTATGACAAGTAAAGAAAGAAAGGTCAGGCAGATGAGAGAGGCAATTTACTATCCAGTGCCCAGTGATACCGGCCAGAAATTTAACCTAAGCAATAACGATCTTTTAGTTTGTGTTACTAATTAGTGAGTAAAATGCACAGCGAAAGTGAACCAAGCAAAATCAGAAGTGCATTATTGCCAACGCCTACCAAAACATCTGTGCTTGATTGTATGCGATATGCATTATTGCTGAAATGCACAGGTATTTTGCCAACAGGAGTGGATGGTCTATGGCCATTGTGTTTTAAAGAGCTAAATTTGTACCTGAGATATTTCCTTTTTTTGAACCCGCACCTTAACATATTTGTTTTTTTAATTATAGAAACTGCGACTTCTGAACAAGAAAAACTATGGGAATTCTATGGTCCAAAAAGGGTTATCATATACATTAGGGAACAACTGAGATTAAAGTGTCAGTGTTGCTTAGCGTAGCATTCACAATGCTGGCACTATATTAAAAAAAAGTTAATGTCATTTGACAGTTTTTATACTGCCATTCGATTTGACATGAGTGCCTTGAATACTTGATCTTCCTAATGAGTCTCTGAGACAAATGCAAAACCACTTTTTGTGAAGTTTAAAAAAAAGTGCTGATTTGAAGAAGAGAGGAAAAAAAATCACACAAGAGAAAGATGTACGTCATTAGATTCTAGAGTTCTCCACGCACCAACAATCCAGAATTTATAGACAAACAAAATAAAGCAATCAGCGGACCTTCACGCCAGTCGCTACAAGTTGGTGAAGATGTGACAACATTCCTAATCCCCAGTTAACCCAGCCCCCACCCCACCCAGCTAATCAACTTCGGAAACTGGTCTGCCGATCTATGCTCATCATTTGACACTGCAGGACGCTGCTTAAACTGTGGGAGCCCCACTGTAGCAAGGCTCAATAGTAAAATAAAAGATGCCTCCAGAATCCCAACAAGAACATAAAGACAGTTACTCATCAGGAACAATGGCTACTCCTTATTTTTTTTTGGTTCTGAACAGAATTTAGTGCACTCAGTCTCGAATAAGTTTACAGTATTGAATATCTACAAGAGTGGAAAAAAATACAAAAAAAATATTGTGTGTGCGTGCGTGCGTGTTTGTTGAATGATCAAGAGGTTTTTTTTTTCCCGAAGTTTGCTTAGTAAATACATGGGTGCCATTATGGCCATGTGTATATTGGTTCTCTGATTCAACTGGTGACGGGGTTTAATATATATATATATTACAGTTTCTTGATCACTGTAAAAGTGTACCAGTATTTGTATTAATGGAGAATGCCTGGGCATTTTACAAAATGGAGAGAGAGAAAAAAAACAAAAAAATTTTTTTTTTCAAAAATGGAAATTGTTGCAGTAAATTTGTGGGTCTAAAATTGTTCTTGTCACTGTAATTGTAAAGTCTAATTGACTATCAGTTTTAGTAGACTTTTTTGCCTTGAGTGTTTTATCTTTTTTCAAAAATTGTATAGAACTTGTATTGGGAAGAACGATTACTGCTACCATATGTAGGCAAGAAAAAAAATTAGTAGAAAAGTGCATATTCATGTAATTGCTTTGCTTAAATCACACTCCTGACCTGTACTTTTTCCCTCTGTTTCTCTGGAATGGTTACTTGGTATTGGTTCATAATAGTGTAGGCACTTGCTGTATTTATACAGGAGCTTGTATTTTTTAACTGTTTGCTTGTCCTTTTAAAGGTACAACAAAAAGAAAAGTACCTTTTTTTTGGTAGTGGATTAGAAGAAAAAATCACACAGGCTGCCATAATATATTTTTTTAATTTTGGCAGGATAAAAATAGTGCAAAAATAATTTGTATGTTCTGAAATCTTATTGTACAGGAGAAAAAAAAAGGTCGTGTAACGACCTTTTGTTTAAAAAAATACAAAAAGGAATTAGGAAATGCATTGCTGGTCACTGATAATGTGATTTTTCAGTTGTACAGTTCCCACTTACCCACCATCACCCAGTTTTCCACCCTGTTGGATATGCATGGTTTACAGTTTTTACCAGTTCTGTTTTGAGTTTCTTTTTCTTTGTGATCTGCTGCCTTCACTCTCCCTGTTTACGCAGACTCTGTTTCGATCCGTTGTGGTCAGAGTTAGATCAATGTAAATCCAACTGATTGAAGACCAAAACATGTTGTATCTCACGCTGCTTTAAGGATCATCCAGTATGTGGCATGGAAGACAGTGGTTGAGTCAATGTCGTGTACATCCTGGGCCGGAGTATGTTCACAGGGACGAGGTTTCCTTATGTTGGATGCATTTCTGCCTTTTATTTGTTCTGTAAAATAGATGGACCATTCTTTCTTGAAGAAAAAAAATCAATGATTAACATTGATTTGTGCAGTATTAGAAGCCACTAGATGTCACTAATGCTAGAGACTGTCAGTGGAAGTGAATCGATACTGCATTTCCCACCAGTGGACCTACCTTTAATAGTTCTGCATTTTTTTTCTTTTCTTGTCCCTGATGCATCCATGTTGCGCGCATGGCACTGTTTAGTCCAACGTTTCCGTGGGGATTTGGGTTTTGGGCGTCCTTGATCTGCTGCTGTGTAAAACCGATGAGGCAGGTACAAGTGTATGTTGATCTAAGCTGCCATTTGGTTTCTTGTGTTAACAGGATCACTCACTCCTAATTTCACATTCCACAGTTCTTCAATACTTGTAATAATCGCAAAGAGGTGGGATGAAATTGTGTGTATTTTGACACTTTGAAATTTGCACTAAAGACAGGAACACAAACCATCCTGAGCAAATAATTGGTACATTAGAGAAATGTAATATTTCAAGAACTGAATTGTTTGTACTCCACTCCCTAAAAGCCATGAACAGAATTTATTAACCTCTTCTTATTTTAAGTTGCTTACGGGCTAAGTAACTTTAATTGGCCAGTGGGTTTTTATTTAGCCATTTTTGTAAATAAAAAGAAAAGCAGCTGTCGTGATTTCAATGCATATCTACTACTCTGCAACTATGGCCATTTGTAGTTGATTATGTCAGCTCTAGTTGGCAATGTCATTTTGTTTGAGCTTTCTGTATTAAAACAAGGTGACAGGAGACTCATTCGCCCCATTTTTCTGAGGCACCTGACAGTGATGTTCATTGTTCTCAAGGATGTCCTCGTTCCTTCTGCAAGATCCTGCCCAGTTCAGGTAGATGGAATAAAGGTCAGCATCGTTCCAACGCCAAGGCTAGTATCAGTGCTCCAGTCTACCCATTGCATCGTTCCTGGGTTGGGCAAAATGGTGTTGTAATGATTTTGAATTACCATCAGTGGAGCCAAACCCCCTCCGTCCTAGAGGCTTCTGCCATCTTCTCTGGTGTACTGATTGACATTTTCACAGCTCATTCCAGTGGCAGAGAGCCTGGTTTAGTCAGATTATGCCATCTTCACATAACTCACCTACAGCAAAAATACAGTCACCTTTTGACCTTTAACTATTCTATACACTGTAGAAAAAGGGAGGACTGATGGTGATTCAGTGGCATTACATAAAGTCCATAAGATATAGAAGTAGAAGTAGGCCATTCAGCGCATCATTTTGATCATGGTTGATTCGTTTCTTCTCTTGACCCCATTCTGCTTTCTCCCCATAACCTTTGATGCCCTGACTAATCAAGAACCTATCAACCTCTGTTTTAAATATACCCAATGACTTGGCCTCCAAAACACTGAATTCCACAAATTCACCACTCTGGCTAAAGAAATTACTCCGCACATCTGTTAAAAAGGGATATCCTTTGTATTATGCTCAGATGGAATTAAATGAGAACCAGGATTGAAGAGAAGAGCATCAGCATGGTTTCTGCTAATAGGCTCCATAAGACATAGGAGCAGAATTAGGCCATTCAGCCCATCGAGTTGTCTCTGCCATTCCATAATGGATGATTTATTATCCCTCTCAATCCCATTTCTTGCCTTCTCCCCGTAACCTTTGACGCCCTGACTAATGAAGGAACTATTGTAACATATCTGTTACCTGTCCATTTCAGCCAGGGTTTAATTCTTGGTCACAATGTGGCAGTGTTTGCTTGTGGCATTGTCAAATGACTTCCATAGAAAAGATGTTGGTAAATGAACAAGTGCCTCTTGTTGTGAATTACGGAAGGGAGGCTAGGAACTGAATGGAGCTTTTGGAGCCTGCCTCCTCAACCCCCAAAGGAGGAAGGAGGTCTTCAGTGAGGCAGTGACCAAGGGTTTGCCCGTTACGCAGACATGGCATACACACCATTCGGTATGGGCATTTGGAAAAAGACAAACGTCTGTTATTTGCACAGGTTGTCACTTCTCATCATTGGGAAGCTGAGGATGTGTAGTACCAAAGGAAACATCTGCTGAAGATGTCACATGCCATTACCTGGGATTGGTGACCTCTAAACCAAACAAGGGTAATTGAACGAGTTCCTGTAAAGAACTGTAATATCTACTTCCCTTTAAACTTGGTTAAAAATAATGGGCTTATTTTCTAGTCTAGATGGCAAATGCCAGCAGAAGTGGTGGATGTGGGTTCAATTTCAGCTGTTAAGAGAAGTTTGGATAAGTACATAGGCGGAAAGGGTATAAAGGGCTATGGTCTAATTGTGGGTCAATGGGACTAGGCAGAATAACAATTTGGCATGGGCTAGATGGGCCAAAAGGCCTGTTTCTGTGCTCCATGACTATAATTCCTCCCCCCACTTAACTATTTCCATATGAGCATTTGCCACCAGGTTGTTCCGAGTCTAAACAACGCTCCTTTAACATGGTACGATTTAATTCTCTGATGTTGTTGCCCTTCACTGGCTAATGTGTTCCAGCCATTAGCAGCTTTTGCCCTAATGTGTCACAATGCAAGATTTAAGTCCCCACACTGCTGTTTACCACTATCTTGACGACATCATGAACTCACCTGTTTGGAGAAGTACGAGAAACAAAACTATTATAAAAAGTTCAAAGTTCAAGAACTCATGTTTCATCCTGCCTCTGTGAAGTACAGTCCACAGCTTGTTTTTTTATCATGACCAAACACTTTAATGGTGCTGTTGTATTTTTAAGAATTGTACTTAAAATGCAAAGCAAATCAATGCCACTTGAGTTGGACCTATTTGTAATGGCAAGGCAAATATTTTATTAGCTTTTTTTCTATTTCTGTATTTAGAGCTTTTTATTGTAACTTGAGATTTGGTCTTATACTACAGGTTTGAACTATTTATTATTGCTTGTGTTGTGCTCTGTTTAAAACAGATGCACTTTATCCTTTTTTTATGTTGAAGTGTTGACCAGAGGTCACATCAGCTTGGCTTTGTGAAATATTTATTGTTCTGTTTTCTGTACAAAATCAAGCCCTTTCCTAAGCCACACTGTTTTCAGCTTGTGTCTACCATTTCACTCATACACTCATCCAAAATGTTTGTCCCATTTTCAAGTGAAAAAAAAAATAAATCAGAAGTTATCTTTACAATCTTCAAACTTTTACCTTTCTGCCTATTTTTTCCCCATGTAAGAATCTGAGTTCAGTACTTGTTTAGCAGTCAGCATCTGTATAAATGATGGTATGACAGGTCAAGTTGAGCACAATCGATTCCGACTGAGATAAAATATCAGACAGCACTCGAGATGATAATGAAACGTTTGTGCGATTCACTGTGGCACTTCGCTAAGTCTTAAAGGCCCACCCAATCCATTGACTGGGCCAGTAATAATCAGTTTTGTTTGATAGGTTATCTGTTCATGATCATAGGCATAATGTGACTTATCATTGGGGATTAGATAGTACACCGTGTTTTTTTTAAATTATTTTAACCATCTTTTAATAAAGGACCTTTTCAAGCCCAACTTATATCTTCTGAGTAGAATTCATTTTTTGGGTAAAGCACGCACAAAATTCCATTGGTACATTTACAACTCATAGTCAAAATAGTTTTCCCTTTATATTTGGTAGACAGCTGCCCTTTTTTTATATATATATATAAATATAATTGTGTTTTTACTTCATATCCCTTGGCATCAATTTATCCAAGGTTTTCTAATAAAAGAAATTGACTGCTTATATTTATATAAAAAGGACTTTACTGTGTCTATTTATTGTAATGATTCATTTATTTAACAAGATGAATTAAAATGCTCACAATTTTTCCCAATCTCGGTCTATTCTAACTGTGACAGAACAGACGAGCCTCATCAAGAGGATGCTGAAGGAGACGTATTTTGCTTTCCTGTCAATCACTGTTGCCCACGGTAGACTCGGTTTTGGATAGCGATCTAAGAATCTACGAGGGATTTAATTTTGAAATCAGTCCTCCGATATGGGTGTCCCTTTGATGCGGTGAAAAGCAGAGCAAGATCTCAGCCAGGTTTTGATGGAAGGGGGATAGCTTTACCTGGAAGCAAGACGTTCTAAATAGAGGTGTTTTGAGTTAGACGCTACATCCAGCAAAATGGAGACAGGGAAAGCAGGAGAGAAGCTGCCGCTGAATCAGAATCAGGTGTAATATCACTGGCTTAATTCACCAAATTTGTTCCACAGCAGCAGTACAGTATAATATGTAATAAACAGTAAACAGCTCACTCTCCTAGTGATGAGACCTCATTAGTAGCAGGGTATTAATTATATTTTAGGCTTGAAGTAAATATTGCATGTTTCTTTATATGTTGCTTACTTACTGCCTGCTATGCCACTGGTGTTTAGGGCAGCAGTGAAGATCCTCATCTCTAATGGAGTTCTGCGCTTTCTTCATTGGCAGTAGCTTCCTCTCAATTTTTACTACTGTCAGTCAAGCAAGTCCTAGGTGGAGGCTCTGGAATACCATTGCACTCAGATGTAGAAGGATTCTTCATTATTGTTTCCATAACAATTTCATTTTACCAGTCAGGGTTGTTAGCTCTGAGCTGAACCCCCGAACCTGGAGGTCCGGTGGACCCCTCTTAGTCTGTCCTCTACCCTTTGACCTGTTTGGCATGGGCGACCCTACCAAAAGTCAAAGCATAAAGCCCTGACTCCAAACAACATTGCTTTCCGCGTTATTGAGGCATGCAAGCCTCTGAACCCTATGACAAGGTAGTGGCCCTCTTGGCGGTTATATACTACAGGTGGCAGGTATTGCGGGCAAAGACAATATTTATGTCCCATTCCTAATTGTCCTTGAAATGATGATGGTGAGCATTTTACCTCAGAATCAAGTTTAATATTACTGGCATTTGTTTTGTGGCTGCAGTACATTGCAATACATAATAATAAAAATTGCATTAAGAACTATATAAAAAATAAATAAGTAGTGCAAAAAGAGAGGGAAACATACTGATGTAGTGTTTATGGGTTCACTGTCCATTCAGAAATCTGCTGGTGGAGAGGAAGAAGCTGTTCCTGAATCACTGAGTGTGTGTCTTCAGGCTCCTGTACCTCCTCCTTGATGGTAGCAATGAGAGGAGGGCATGTTCTGGGTAACGGGGGTCCTTAATGATGGATGCCACCTTTATGAGGTATTGCCTTAGTGAAATAAGTGCCCAAAGGAATGATTAACAAAATCAGAACCAGGAATAAACTGTAATCTTTTCCCAATGGCTCAAACCCCCTTTTTTTTAATCAGACAAGCTTTTCCCCATCTCATTAAATTATCTGGTTCACCAGAAACATGAAAATCAAACATGGCAGAAGTAAGTGAGTGTGTCCCAGAGGCAGGAAAACTTAAGAGTGGAAATAAAGACCAAGGTGGCAGGAAAAGGGGGGTTCTGACCTGAGAGTGCTTTATAGAAAGATTAGGTGCACCGGGAAAACTCTACTATGTTGCCGGCCCTCAGCCCTCAGGTGTACAAAGTAGGGCAATTTAGAATATTATTGGATATATAACTAATCATGTAGGTTATTTATTTCTGATAATCTCTTACTGCATTGCAAGCCCATCAATTTTAGTTTTATCTCAACTGGTTGACTAAACCTTCCTGTCACAAACACAATATTGGAGACTGAACTATCTGATTAAAAATAAGCCAGTCTACCTACTAACCGCTAAGCTTCAATGACAGCTTCAAACGATAAAACAACAGTGAGACAAGATTTCCACATTAAGATGTCCAAATGCCTATATCATCAAAAAGGTCACAGAAGACTGAAAATGTGCACAATGAAATTTTTCCAGCTTCCACTGTTGAAACTATCCTGCATAATGAAAGATGCCCAATAGTATGCTGCGAGTTAGAATGCTAGGGTTCAAATAATGTTACAGACTGCAATTCATTCTCAGATTGTGTTTTCACTGGAATTTTTTTAATAGCGTGCCAACATACTGCCAGTAATATTGCATGTGGTAAGGTTTACTTACTTCTGCTGTACACATAAACAGTTTAAAGAATTTTGCTGGTTGTTACCTCAGTTTAGTAATAATTCATTTCTCACTGTCAAACTCAACAGGAAATCAATGCACCAGCCAGATTTGTATTTGTGCTTTCTTTAGGATGTGTCCATGCCTGCAAAGCCAGCATTTATTGCCTATCCTGGATTACTCCTGGGGAGCTGGTTTCTTCAATGGCTGTGGCCGCTAACACTGAAGTCATGATACAACTGAAGGGCTTGCAATTATGAGTCAATTCCATTCCCGCACTAGGTAGGGATAGCAGATTTCCTTCACTGAGGGATGTTAGTGCACCAGATGAGTTTCCAGAGCAATCCAAGAGTTTGGTGAATACCATCGTTGAGGTTAGTATTTCCAATTTTCTAACATTTTATTGACTTAAGTTTAATAAAGTACTTGTGTTAGGGTGAGGAAATTTGCATTGATACCCTGATGTTTTAATCTTCGTCCCGCATGTTGACCATCCTAGATGACCACAACCTTGTCATCATTTGGAGCTTTGCATGCCTCAATGACCCGGGGAGGTATGTTGGCTGGAGTCAGGGGTTCGTGCTTTGGTTCTTTATAGCGTCACTCATGCCAAACACGTTAAAGGTCAGACTAAGAGTGGTCCTCCAGGTTCAGGGGGGCTCCAGCTCAGGACCAACAACCCTGCTGATTGGTCAAAAAAATTATTATGGAAATAGCAATGAAGAATCCTTCTATACAGACAGAGATGGAGGACCTTCGTTGCTACCCTGAATGCCAGCAGTGCTGCAGGCAGAAATAAATATATACACACACACGTTAACATCCACATTAGGACTGAACAGATAGCCAACCCAAACCTAAATGCTAGAATCAAATATGATCTTGAAACCTTGGCTCTGTTTTACAAGTTTTTTTCCTTCTATTTTCCATGGAGCAAGGTAAAAGGAAGAAAATTCTTGCAAGTACAACTAAAATGAAAGCTATCCAGATGATAGCTTGTGAATGCACTGAATTTCTCACCAGGCTCCATGTTCAAAACCAATTGCTCATCTCATCTTCTCATTGCATTACTTCTTATTCTCTATAAGCTTCAGTTATTTCTTTTGTCATCTGCTTTGATGCCACTCACACTGTTTCTGTAGGCAAGGGCAACATTTGGCAGCAGGAATTCTGTCAATTATCACACCACGGCCTTAAAAATGTGTTATGGAATTTGCAGAGCTGTTGTGGTTTGTTAAGGTGCTTGAAAACACAGGCATGCTTTCCAGAATCTCTGGCATGAACCCAGAGAGAGTTGATTAAGACAGTGTTAACGGTAAGCAGCTTGATTGGTCCAACTCCCCAGTTTACTCTCCATAGCATGATCTTCTCCTAATTCCAATTAAAAGCCAGGAGACGGTCTGTGAAGAGTAAAAATTTCAGGTTGTATGCTGTGTACATTCTCTGATATTAAATTGAATCATTTATATCACCTCTCCATTGCCTACGATCCTGCCTTTGGGCCTAGCCATATCCATGGCCAAATGCACATTTTCCTTAATGCTTGTCCTAGTTCATCAAGCACAGAAGCAAGTCTACTTGGGTCATTGTGGCCAGACTGGTTAAAAGTGGTTAATCTCACTTCTCTTAGTTCACAATCGTGTGTGTTACAGCTCTTCAGTTACTCATCCAGGTACCTATTCAATGTGGTGAGTGGCTTAAACGTGCATCCACGAGTCTGGCAGCTCGGGGTGCATAGCATGAACCTTAAAGTCTCCAAGGTAACCCGAGGGAAGGAAAAGTCTCCCTCCTGGGACTTTGCATATCTCATTTTACCAGTCAACTGGTCTGATGCCAGAATTCCCAAGGATAAATGATTTGGATTTGGAAGGAGGGAAAATGGTGTTGGACCCATTGTTTGTAAGGAATCCGCTTAAGATAGGTGAAGATGTTAATCTAGAAATGGTGCCATTGTGCTGGGATGTCTACTGTTCGAGTCATTGGCCCATTACTTCAAACCTCTATCAGTGCTGTGATGGGAAAGTCGGTCATGGGCTCTGTAGTTGGGGCTGAGGAGGCTTTGGACCCATGTATTTGGTGATAATGTGATTTTCATCAAGAAGTGACTTTGGTCATGTGCTTTTGAGGAAAGGGAGAACTGTGTATCTGAAGGTAAACCTGGGTGGGTCTGAAGAGTGTGTATCAGTGGTCAGGGTATCTGTTGGTATTAGGTGGTACAAACTAGGTGTCAAGGATGTGGGTAAGTACCTTCCTCGTAGACCTTGCAATACTCTGCCGTTGGAATCACACTATATTTCCCATCAGCAGACAGCCCTAAAGACGATGTAGTCCAAAGTAGATTTGTATTGATGACTCACAAAAGAAGCTCTCAGTCTAGTTTTATCATTTACACAAAATTATTTGGAAATAATTGAAAAGGTGATTGACAAACATAGAAAGATGGCATTGTGCAATGGAATTTGATATATTAGAGACAAAGTGAAACCAGTAGACATTGGAAGGGTATAGGTATATTGCAATACCATTTCAAGCATTGTCTTTGTTTTTATAATTAAAACAAATAACGGTATGGATAGAATGTTCTTTTTCAGTGGTCACTTGAACTCTCCAGATGAATCTGTGCAGAAATCATTTATACAGTGGACAGTGATAATTCTATTAGCTTGCAATGATGAGCTTTATCAGCACAGAAGCAATTTTCCTCGCCAACCCATAATATGCGGTTTTAATCTCAGTCTAGACAATTCAGAGTAGGTTGCTTTCAATTTGCTACCACAAAAACTACACACCTAAGTAGCTTTGGAAGTGTACACTGCACTGTGTCTAAACTCACTGGGGTTCTGAAAACTGAGATGTGTTCTCAGTTTCTGAGGGCGTTCGACAGCATTGATGCGGTATGGGTAATCCCCTAATGGGGGAGTCCAGAACTGGGATAAAGCAAGATGTGCTTAAGACTGAGATGAGAAGGAACTGTTGAGAGGGTTGGAAATTTTTGAAATCCTATATGCAGAGAGCTGTGGAAGCTGTGAGAGATTTTTGGATTACAGAGGTATTAAGAGTTACAGGGATCAGGCTGGAGTTAGGGGTCGAGTTTAAAGAAATAATCAGATAAGTTAGAGAAGTCTCAAAATGACATACTCCTGCTCTAATTTATTATATATCTTCTTCTTGGGCCCTTAGCTCCCAGTAGAACAGAGGCCATTGATGACCTCCCATCTCCTTGATGGTCTGGTTGGAGTTCATCAATGTTTCTGTAATCCATTGTATCCACTGTACAGGGGATTGGCCTATACTGCTTAACCAGAGCCCTGTTAGCTGGCCTTACCCATTACTACCCCTCACGATGGGGATGTAGGCTTGCACTTTGAGAGGCAATCTCTTATGTTTACATGGATGTAAGTTGCAGAGGAGAGGGGCTGCTATCTGCGAATTAACGCAACCAATTGTACTATTCAGACATTTAATGCTTAATGTCATTTCCAGTAGGTAAGTGTAAAGAAGAACAAAATACTCTGGATTCAATGCAACACAAAAAAATCCACAGTAAGTACTGAGTAACAGAAAATAAAACACATAAGACAGCTTATAAACATCGCCACAGGGGTGGCTGACAGGAAATTATACAGTAGTGGTGGTGGGGCATTTGGAGGAGTGGGTTAGTGGGCAGAGGTGTTGATCAGCCTTACTGCTTGGGGAAAGGAACTGTTTTTGAGTCTGGTGGGCGTGGCGCGGATTTTCTTTTCAGGTTTGAGGTGATATATGTAAAAGACAACAGAGATCTTCCTCAGACATGATATGGAAAGCTCCAAAGCAGTTAACCAGCTCCAAGGGGACCTTGCTGTCACAGACTGCCTGTCTCCTGTGACTTGTGCATTAGTGCAAAGTGCTTTTGAGTGTACATCATTGTAACAGTGGCAGTGTAAGTCAGATGATGCACTAAAACCCTGAGGTCTGAGTCACCATGATGTACGGTATAAATTCAAGCTAAGTACAAGAAATGCTAGGGTGGGGCTGCTTTGGCAGACAAAACCCAGCTGTGGTCTGGGACATACTCGGAGATTTCCTTTATGCTTAGGCAAACATCTTCACCGAACACTAGACAAAGGGAAAAACTGCGCAGATCTAGTTTTCTGAGGGATTTCAGACCCAGGATTTTCTAACACTGATTCAAGTGCTATTGGTTACATTAGTCAGCTGTTTACTAATGATTTTTGAAGGAGGAGAGGGGAGGTTTCCCTCTCAAACACAGCCAATCTGATTACCTTTAGTATCATGGCCAGTCCCCGGTTTATCGATTGGAGGGTCTGCGAGTGATGATTAAGCAGGCAAGTCCCACTTTACCATGTATATTTCAAGACAACACATGAGGCCATTCACTACCTCAAATCAATGCCAACTCACAGAATATTCCCATTACCCCACTCATTTTTCTCATAACCCATTTTACCAGCATTCCCATCAATTCAATCAATCGTCTATATTAGAGTTCATTTGCAGTGGGCATTTGAGCCACCAGGATGTCTTTGGGAAGTGGGAAGAAACCTGACCACCCAGAGGAAACTCACACAATCACAGGGAGAACATACAAAATCTACGCAGAGAGCACTGGAGGTCAGGATTAACGGGCAACTACTGAGTGCTTAAGAAAAAAATCCAAGCACTCGAGATGACTGAGTGAAACAATTTCAAGCACATTCTTTGTGAGCTAAGTAACCTACCCTCAGCATAACCATGAGGTATCTAATACATGCAACAGTTTACTGGCTAATAATGAGGAAGAGCAGAGGATAAAAGTTCAAATTTCTGAGTAAATTTATTGCAAGGTACACATATGACACCACATGCTACCTTGAGAATCATTTGCTTGTGCGCATTCACAGTAGACAAAGGAAAACACCAGAATCACTGAAAAACTACACACAAAGGCTGACAAACAAACTATGTGCAAAAGCAGACAAACTGTGCAAATACAAAAGAGAAGTAGAGAAATAATGTTAAGAACATGAGTGGTAGAGTCCTTGAAGTAGAGCAGGGGGTTCCAACTGTTTTTACGCCATTGACCGCTACCATTAACCAAGGAGTCCATGGACCCCAGGATGGGAACCCCTGAGGTAGGAGAAGTATGTTCTACCATTATGAACCACAGTCTGGATTAGTCATGGGATATTGTGCAGGAATCAGAAGGTTCCAGGCTTACAAATAGCCAGGGAAATATGCCATAATGACAGGAAGGCAGTGAAGAGTAATTTGCATTAACACATGATATTGAGAATAATTGTGTGTGGTAAGGTGGGTGGGGGCTGTTGGTAGGTTCAAGGTTGTGGGGTGATAGTTTTTGAAATGAATGTACTTTACTGATAATCGCAGGAAAGTGCAGTGCTCACCATTTATTCTATCCTCTGGAAAATATGATTTGCGCAAAAAGGTGAATATTGTCAAGATTCACTTGTTACAGGAACAAAACCAATGCTTTACATTTCATTAGCTCTAGAAATCTGGGGTAGATTCAGGATAACTATGAGGTTAACTACTCTTACTGAGTTACCGTGAAAGGAAAAGGTTTGAAACAGTAACCCATGCTTATTGGAATGCGCCTGGCATTGATTATATCCTTGGACTTCAAGCAATCATGTCTACGTTGGAGAAGTAAAACTTTGGGTTGCCAACAGCTATCAGGATTTGAGCTAAATCCTTACCTAATGCTACAAACCTTTCTCATATAAGAGGCATGGTGCACATTTATTTATTTAAAACTTTGTTCTTTGCCCCAGCTTTAGATCAACAGACCAAATATCCCCCAAGAAAGTTTGGTACCCTATTTTTCTCCGGTGACCAAATCCTGTGAAATGTCTTGGGGAAATGTCATTTTGTTAAAGACACCAAGTTCTTAGAAACCTGTCCAACCATTAAGAGTTATTTGATATGCTGTTTCAATATAAAGACAGTGAGGACTCCAAATAAAATATCTGATGTAGCACTTGCAAGATACCAGCATCAGCTTCCATTGTTCCCCTGATAAGGGGAAATTCATCTTTCCACTGACTTAAAGCTTCCCATGTATATTAATAAAATTCAATTATTTAGGCTTCAAAATGATCAACATTTTTGATTTTAAAATGGCTGTCTTGGTGGCCACTTGGATGTTGTTGGCAATTAAAGTTGGTAGGACTTGAGTAGGCAACACACCCAGAACACTGGATGAACTCAACACTAGATGAACCATCAACTGCTAATTTGCCTCCATGGATGCTGCCTGACCTGTAGAGTTCTTCCAACATTTTGAGTGTGTTCCTCAAAATTTCCAGCATCTGCAGAAACCCTGCTAGAAGCTATTGACACGGTGAAGGAAGCGCTCAACACCACCAGACATGGAGGACCTTCATTGCTGCCCTAAATGCCAGTGGTGTAACAGGCAGTAGGTAAAAGAATTTCTTCTGTCGCTGGAGGACTTGAGTGACCCAAGTGTGAGGATCATGAAAGCAAAGTGTTGAGGGGCCTTCGGGAGGAAGAACTACTGATTTACTTTGATGAAAGATGTTTACCAACAGTACAGAGTTTATCAAATAAATTGCCGCAGATGACTTGGTATCCCATAGAAGTAACTTGGCACATCAACAGCTTGAGATGAAGGCAATTAGCCTGTCTTTCCTTCACTTGCTGTAACTCTGCAACTATAGTGCCGAATATCAAGAGATGAATTACTTAAAGTTGCATTAACTAATCCTCCTCTTGATAGCTGGCACTCTTGTTATAGAGTAATGCCAAATTATTCACTTGAGACTGGGCTCTGAGAAAGGGGATACATAATACCTATGGCTCAGTATTTATCAGTAACTTATTTAAGTTACAGGCCTTTTTAAGTAGGAGAATTATATACTCCATGCGAAGTTTAGAGATGGTGTCAAAGGAGCATGTTTCTGCTCTAGGTGTTACTCACTGAATAATATAGCAGTGAACAATGTCTGTCTGATCTCACAGGGGCATAATTATTGTCATCGTTTTTCTGCAACCCTCAAGAATTTAAGTTTCCACTCACTTCAGAGATTTTGGTGCAGAGGGAATGGATTGTCCCAGGTGATGTCATCAAACTGAGGCCCAGTTTGGTGGTTCAGATCGATATTCAAAGCTCTGTTGGGCGCCATTAGGCTAATACTTGAATGCCTTCAAATGATAGCTTTAAAGTAAGATCTGCTGCAGTCCTACCACGTGGATGTGGACATTTTAGAGAGAGTGCAGAGAAGATTGACCAGCATGTTGCCTGGATTGGAGGGCATGCCTTATGAGGAGGCATTGAGCAAGCTAGGGCTTTTCTATCTGGAGCGAAGGAGGATGAGAGGTGGCTTGACAGAGGCACATAAAGGTAATGAGAGGCTTAGACTGACTGGAAAGCCAGAGACTTTTTCCCAGGATAAGAGCACCTCCATTCCATCTGCCACAAGCCGAACTTCCCGGTGGCCAAACATTTTAATTCTGATTCCGATTTCCGTTCCTATATGTCGCTCCATGGCATTGTCTAGTGCCAAGATGAGGCCACCCTCAGAGTGGAGGAGCAACACCTTATATTTTTTCTGGGTAGCCTCCAACCTAATTGATGAATGTCAATTTCTCCTCCCAGTACTTTTTTTCCCTTCCCCTCCCCTCTTCTTCTATTCTCCACTTTGACCTTTTACTTCCTGTCACCTGCCTATAACCTCCCCCTGGGTCCCCTCCTCTACCTTTTCTCCCACGGTCCACTCTCCTCTCCTATCATATTCTTTCCTGTCCAGCCCTTTACCTTCCCTACTCACCTGGCTTCACCTCTCACCTTCTAGCTATCCTCCTTCCTCTCCCCCCACTTTTTTATTCTGGTTTCTTCCCCCCTCCTTTTCCAGTCCTGATGATGCGTCTCAACCTGACACATCACTTGTTTATTCATTTCCATAGATGCTGCCTGACTTGCTGAGTTCCTCCAGCATTTTGTGTTTGTTGCTCTGGATTTGCAGCATCTGCAGAACTTCTCATGTTTATCATTTTAAGGTGATTGGAGGAAAGTATAGGGGTGATGTGAGAGATAGTTTTTTTTTGATACGGAGAGTGTTAAATGCAAGGAACACATTTTCCAGTGGTGGTGGCAGAAAGAAAATACATTAGGGCAATTTTACAGAATCTTAGATAGGCACATGGATGAAAAAAAATGGAGGACCACGTGGGAGCGAAGAGTCAGATTGATCTTGGAGGCGCTTAAGAGGTCGGCACAACATCGTGGGCTGAAGCACCTGCACCATTTGATGCTCTGTGTTCTAAAGCTGTGCAGCTTGGAGTGGGTGCCACACTTACCCAATAGTAAAATTACACTTCAAAGTAATTCATTAAAAATGAGTTGTCTCAGGATGTCTGTGAGCATTGTTTTGAAGCCCCAAATGAATGCTCTTCCTCTCTGAGTTAATCTCATTCAGTGCTGTAAACCCACAAAACTCTGTAGCGGGAACACTAGAACTGCAAATTCACTGTCTTTTCTCAAGATGGTTGAACCTCAAGCTCTCTTTTTGGCTTTTTGCATCATCTACTATTTGGATATTCAGGTAAGAACACATACGCTGGTTGTTGGTGCAGGGTTATTTTATAGTGGCACCTGGAATTCCTGAGTGTATTCAACCAACAAATGGGAGATACTTGCAAATGCATAACACAGACAACCCAAAGTCCCCTCCTGCAACAGTTATCTCCATTGGCTGCTTTGGATTCAATGAATTCTTACCATAATACCTTCTTTCAAAATGCTTTCAAGTCAAATCAAGTCAAGTCAAGTTTATTGTCATTTAACTATATACACACATATCATCAAACAAGACAACGTTTCTCTGGACCAGAGTGTAAAGCATTGTAGTACTCATAATGCATAATAACTTATGAAAGTAAGGATAAAATCTACAGATAGGTTACACATAAATAACAAACTAAAGTACATAAATTAAATATTGTAAGGTACAGAACAGATTAACCAGTGACTCTTTGAATGTGATGTGGCAGGGAGTTCTGAAGCCTAATGGCCTGAGGGAAGAAACTGCTCCCCATCCTGACTGTTCTTGTTTTTATGCATTGGAGTCTCCTGTCTGATGGTAAAAGTCAAGGAGGATGCTGGATGGATGGGTAGGATCCTTGATAATACTAAGGGCCCTGCAGATGCAGTGCTCCTGATACATGTCCCCGGTGGATGGTAGGGAGACCCCTATGATCCTCTCAGCCATCCTCAGTCTTTGGTAGGGACTTCCAGTTGGATGCTCAGCTGTTCCCATACCAGATGGAGATGCAGCTTGTCAGGACGCTGTCAGTGGTGCCTCTGTGAAATGCAGCTACCTCTCTTCAGTTGCTGCTTTTCTGTCTAAGTGAACAGATTCCAGCCTTTGCGAATCATGTTTACTAAACAAGTGGTAAAACCATTGGAAGACGATGCCCCTCTACTTGAACCTACTCCTCCCTCAAAGAGCCTATTGAGAGACAATAAATGTGGATCCTGTCATGTACCAAGGTGAGCTGGGACCCAAAGTTAAGACAGGGTTGAAAGCATTCTCTCATTTACACTAATGACATGTTATTAAATACCTATTTAATAAAGCTGTTGTGTGCACCAATGCACTCTAATATATTTTCCAATTAATTACATCTAAAAATTGCTATTAAGACTTCATGAGTGGGTAAAATCTGCAGTTACATTGTAACCAGATTACCACTGGCCTCCACTGCTTTCTGGTTCTTGCAGCTTTATAAACAACTTCCATCGTGTCAATTTTCTCTGCAACCATCAGGAAGTGTGGGACTGGCAAAGCAGAAGGCCCAAACTTCACCAGAGATTCTCACTGCCAACTTCTTAACACTCTTCTGATGTTGGACTCCTCGTGGGATCCAGCAGGGGAATGCCAACTTACACTGTTGGCTGCCTGCAATTAGATCAGACCTGGCACAGGAACAGTGAGCCACATTGATGGAGAGGAGCAGTTCTGAAGTAGGAAGGTACGCATTTGATGATATAAGGTGTTTGAACCAATGCTGTTAACATATTTGTGACTAATTGTTTTTCAGAGATTCAAAGTGAATTCATTAACAACAAATGTATAAATTATACAATCTTGAGATTTGTTTGCTCAACAGGCAATCGCAAAGCAAGGAACCTGAGAGAACCCAATTTAAAAAAATACTGTACGAACAACACCCCCCCCCCCCACCATGCCCATCGAGGAAGAGAGAAAAAAAAACAAAATAAATCATGCAAACAATAGAAGTGAGCAACAGCAACAGCATTCTGAAGCAAATAGAGTCCTTAGATCGAAATCCCTGGAGCAGCTCGGAGTAGGCCCAAAGCCTAGTTATTCAGTTTATCATGTTAGCGGAGCAAGTCGCCACTAAATTCACAGACATGACGCACAGCAGCTAAGGGCAGTCTCACAGCCTTAGTGTTGCAGAGAGAGGAACCTCTAGACTATATGGGCTGCCGTTTAAATTGCCCGAACCTCACACTAGGAACCGGGTCCCACTATGGCGAATCACTCCAGGCCTAGATTTCACTGCCAGAGAAGCCATTTTCAAACTCTCTAAATCGGCTTGGCACTTAGAGGGATCCAACTTCGCCTGACTCTCAACAACCTGCCTTTCCAGTCTATCTGGACCAGTATTTAGATTGTTCAAACAGTGTATTGTACCTCACATTAGGACCTGGGCCTCGCTGTGGTGAATTGCTCCAGGCCTAGAACGCACTGCCAGCGATTTGCTTTGGACCTGGATTTCGCTGTTGAAGAAGCCGTTCTCAACCTCACCAAATTGTTTTGGCACTTAAAGTGATCCACTCTCGTACCTGGGTAAGTTGGACAGGCCTTGGATCTCCTCCATCTCATCTTCTCCCCTCGGAGTCATCCACTCCAACCAGCACAGCTCTAATTCCAAGTGTGCCGATTTTGCAGGACACCAAAAGGGCACATCTCTCGAGTTTGCTTCGCCCTCATTTCCTCTTCATTGTTTGTGGTGATACTTTACCACAATTTACTTCAGAAAAAGTGTTATTAACAATGCTTTTAATCAAATTCCTTTGCTTTCAAACTACCAATAAGCTGTCTCACGTCTTCATCATCTTAAACCAGAAAATGGCTTTTTAAGTGCTTTCAACTTTTTAAAGTCTTTTCTTTTACTTTTGCAATTTTTAATTATTTTTAATGATGGCTTCATTTTTCATCACTTTTCAGTACAGTGGATCCCCAGTCAATTTAGCCATCAGTTAATTAGGACAACCGCTTATTTGGGACAACTTTTGGAGAACAAAACTTGGATCGAAAACATTGTCAGGATTCCCTTTGTTTATTTGGGACACCATGCCACTTAGTTGGAGCAGGACACTGTTGCCGACAGTTTCTAACTAGTGACAGTTATATGCATGGCCATTAGATACTACACCATGCTTCAAGTGAACGGTTTTTAAATAAGGTCAGTTGCACGTGTAACTCTCGCTTCAGCTAGCGGCTTAATATGGGGAGGGTGGTGATCGCCCCCGGCCCGGCCAAACTTAAGAAATCTCGTTTGGGTGGATGCTGCACAATGTGTTCCCTGTTACAAATCAGTGCCCCCAAATAACAAACAGTACACAATATGCGATTAAATGATTAAGCTTTTATAATTCTTACTTTGACTATATGGATAGTAAAGAAAACGAAAATAAAGAAAAAGGGCCCAATCTTATGAAATGTTGGAGCTCACTGTAAGCCGATTGTCCACCATTGACCTCCTCCGATCGTCACTGCCCTTCCGACCCTCACTCCAAGTCCACTCTGTCCGGCAGTCTACCAACTTCCTCCACTCACATCTTCTCTCCTCATCTGTCCCCAGCAAATGACCGTGAAAATCTCTCTTCCAAGCTCACAAGAAAGAATAACAGCATTCCAAACCCTGTTGTCTCTAGTCATAACCCAAACATTGCTGCTACAGAGAAGCCATTACATTATCAGTGAAACTTACAGCATGTTACACGTATTTGTGTTCAAAGAGCAGTAACTTTTGTCACTGATAGTTGGCGGGAAATAACCGTAAGACAATTTGGACCTGTTTTGCTCACTGAGGCTTGGAGGTGCCTGAAATGGATGGGAATGAAAGTGAAATTATTTCATGACTTCCACAAGTTAGGAACCAAGAGGAGTTTGAATGTATCGACAAACATCTTGACTGTTAAATGAAAATGAATATCTGAAGGATGTAATTGTCAACAGCATTGTTTGCGAGCAGTCCATTATCTGCACTTAGTGTCTGTGCCGATTTTGCTCATTTACACTCAAAAGAACGCAATGTGGATGAATTCCTCCATCAGAAAGTTTTAGCAACCAATACATATTTGATAGTACCATAACAGTATTAGTAGCGTTCTAATTCGTTCTGTACTCCACTTTATGTAATTTGTAACTTTATGTAATGTAATTTGTAATATGTAATTTGTTACTTTGTTTGCCTTTTTATACCTTTTAAACTATTTCCATGAAACTTTGGTTAACTGAGGCACCCGCTTAATTGGACCAAAATGTCCTGGTACAGATATGTCCCAATTAACTGGAATCCGCTGTATATGTGTGTGTTGCTTAACAGAAAGAAGGTTATGCTGTAACCATACAAGGATCTGGGAAGGCCAAACCTGGTGTACAGTGAGCAGCTTTAGTCTGCTTACTTAAGGGAAGATACTGGCTTTGGAGGCAGTGCAGAGGAGGTTCACCAGGACATGAGGTGGTTAACCTACGTAGGTTGAGTTGCCCAGGACAGTGTTGACTGGAATTCAGATCAACGACAGGGGATTTTATGGAAATATATAAAATTATGAAAGGGATAGATAAGATAAAGGCAGGAAAACTATTTTCACTGGTAGTGAGCTTAGAACTGGGAGACATAGGCTCAAGATTCGTGGGAATAGACTTAGGATGGAGATGAGGAGAAGCTGATTTTGCCAGAGAGTAGTGAACCTATGGAATTCTCTGCCTAGGGAAGCAGTAGATGCTACTTCATTAAGTATATTTAAGACCCAGTTAGATAGTCTTTTTTTGCATAACAGAGGAATTAAAGGTTCTGGTGAAAAGACAGGTAGGTGGTGCAGAGTCTATAACCAGATCAACCATGATCTTATTGAATGGTAGAACAGGCTTGATAGGGCGATGACCAACTCCTGCTCCTATTTCGTATATTCTTATGTTATGAACCCTAGACTTGTAAATTAGAACATAGCACTACTGACTGGAATTCAGAAGAATGGGGGAGGGGCGGATCTGATTTGAAACCTTTTGATTGTTGAATGGCCTCGATAGAATGGATATGGAGAGGAGGTTTCTTATGGTGAAGGGAGTCTAGGACCAGAGGATACAGCCTCAGAATAGAGAAATAGACAGGAATAATCTCCATTTAGAACAGAGATGATAAGGAATTTCTTTTGACAGAGAGTGGTAAATCTGTGGAATTCGTTGCTGCAGTTCGCCAAGTCATTGGGTATATTTAAGACAAATTCTTGATTAATCAGGTCATGAAGGGATTTGGGGAGAAGGCAGGAGATTAGCGCTGGGAGGGAAATGGATCAGCCATGATGAAATGGCAGAGCAGACTCAATGGGCCAAATGGCCTAATTCTGCTCCTATACTATAGATACTATAGAGAGAGTGCAGAGGAGATTTACAAGGATGTTTCCTGGATTGGAGAGGATGCCTTATGAGAATAAGTTGAGTGAACTTGGCCTTTTCTCCTCGGAGTGACGGAGGATGAGAGGTGACTTGACAGAGGTGTAGAAGATGATGAGAGGCATTGATCATGTGGATAGTCAGAGACTTTTTCCCAGGGATGAAATGGCTAACATGAGAGGGTATAGTTTTATGGTGCTTGGAAGTGGGTACAAGGGGGATGTCAGAGGTAAATTTTCACACAGCGAGTGGTGGGTGCATGGAATGCACTGCCAGTGAAGGTGGTGGAAGCGGATACAACAGGGTCTTTTAAGAAACTCTTAGATTGGTACACAGAGCTTAGAAAAATAGCGGGCTATGTGATAGGGAAATTCTAGGCCGTCTCTGGAGCACAACATTGTGGGCTAAAGGGCCTGTAATGTGCTGTAGAATTCCGCGTTTCTGTGTTTCTATGTTTCCTATATCTTATAGTCTTAAATTCAACTACTTTTTCGATGTGATGTGCTGTTAAAATTGCAAGGTGGCAGGGACAATGTGGATCTTCACTGCTTTCTTTTGAGAGTGAGTTACTCAACGAAGCAATTGGAATGCTTGACCGACTGACACCATGCTTAGAAACTTCCGGCTTCCCAGCGGGCATTCTGTTCATCTCCTGTATTCCTAAGACATTTTCTCTTCTGATGCAGTCATTGTTCAATCCACCTCTGCTGCAGCAACAGGAAAAAATGATTAAGCACAAAGCTAACATAGAAGAGGAAGCTAACATAAGAGGAAAGCGCTGAGGCTGAAATACAAATGGTAGCCGTGCGATGATTGCTAAGGCGGGAAATCGTACTGGAGTAGGCCATCGAACCCCCTTGAGCCTAATCTGTCCATCACTGGCTGATCTGATCTTTGGCTTCAGCAACACTACCCTGCCGGATCCCCACAAACCTTCATTCCCCTATTGATTCACCACAGCCTTGAATAAACTTCAAATAAAGGTCCATAGTTCTCTGCTTTAGATCATTCAGAGCCCTTTAAGAGCAGAAATTCCCTTCCAATAAGCCTTCGCTGACTGCCCCATTGTCTTCAACTATCTCCTAATTCTCAAAGTTCAAAGTAAGTTTATTCTCTTCGCCCTTGCCATGAATATGATGGTCAAGGCAGCTGAGGCAGAGTGTAGAGGCCCGCTGACCAAGTCTGGTGTTCCGCAGCCCCCGATCAGAGCCTTTATGGACGACCTCATTGTCATGACAACATCAGTTCCTGGCTGCAGGTGGATCCTCCTGGGCCTGGAAAAGCTCTTCGTATGGGCAAGGATGAGCTTGCCCTCTATTGCTTCGTATGGGCAAGGAGAAGCTGACAGTGATGCAGGTGGATGCTTCCCTGGTGTCATGGATTATTGATTACCTGACTGGCAGACCACAGTACGTGCGCTTGCAACACTGTGTGTCAGACAGACTGGTCAGCAGCACTGGGGCTCCACAGGGGAATGTCCTGTCTCCCTTTCTCTTCACCATCTACACCTCGGACTTCAACTACAACACAGAGTCTTGCCAGCTTCAGAAGTTTTCTGATGACTCTGCCATAGTTGGATGCATCAGCAAGGGAGATGAGGCTGAGTACAGGGCTACGGTGGGAAACTTTGTCACGTGGTGCGAGCAGAATCATCTGCAGCTTAATGTGAAAAAGACTAAGGAGCTGGTGGTGGACCTGAGGAGGGCTAAGGCACTGGTGACCCCTGTTTCCATTCAAGGGGTCAATGTGGACATAGTGGAGGATTACAATTACCTGGGGATACGAATTGACAATAAACTGGACTGGTCAAAGAACACTGAGGCTGTCTACAAGAAGGATCAGAGCCGTCTCTATTTCCTGAGGAGACTAAGGTCCTTTAACATCTGCCGGACGATGCTGAGGATGTTCTACGAGGCTGCGGTGGCCAGTGCTATCATGTTTGCTGTTGTGTGCTGGGGCAGCAGGCTGAGGGTAGCAGACACCAACAGAATCAACAAACTCATTCGTAAGGCCAGTGATGTTGTGGGGGTGGAACTGGACTCTCTGACGGTGGTGTCTGAAAAGAGGATGCTGTCCAAGTTGCATGCCATCTTGGACAATGACTCGCATCCACTCCATAATGTACTGGTTAGGCACAGGAGTACATTCAGCCAGAGACTCATTCCACCGAGATGTAACACTGAGCATCATAGGAATTAATTCCTACTGGTGGCCATCAAACTTTACAACTCCTCCCTCGGAGTGTCAGACACCCTGAGCCAATAGGCTGGTCCTGGACTTATTGGACTTATTAACTTATTATTATTTAATTATTTATGGTTTTATATTGCTATGTTTCTTCACTGTTCTTGGTTGGTGCTGCTGTAACAAAACCCAGTTTCCCTCAGGATCAATAAAGTATGTCTGTCTGTCTGCTTCAAGCCAGCTAAATCCAGGTCCATGGTGTTGAAGAAGGGCAAAGTGGTGGACAAGTTTTGTTTTACCTTGGATGGCACTACAATTCCATCTATCACTGAGAAGCCAGTCAGGAGCTTGGGGAAGGCCTTCGACTGTAGCCTCAGAGATGCAGCTGCCGTCTGATCAACTTCCAAGGAGCTTGAGAGCTGGCTCACCACGGTGGACGAGTCAGGCTTACCTGGAAGGTTCAAAGCCTGGATCTACCAGCATGGCATCCTACCCCGAATCCTACGGCCACTACTGGTACACGAGGTGCCTGTGAGACCGGTGGAGTTGCTGGGGAGAAAGGTCAGTAACTACCTTGGAAGGTGGCTGGGCCTACCTCGTAGTCTGAGCAGCACAGCACCGTACGGAAGGTGCAGTAAGCTGCGACTTCCCCTCAGCAGCCTGGGCGAGGAGTTCAGGGTTTCCCGCACAAGAGAGGTGCTGCAGTACAGGGATTCCAAAGACCCCAAAAGTGGCAGCAGCTGGCATCCGGGTACGGGTGGGCAGGAAGTGGAAGGCACAGGAAGGGCCGGTGGTAGCAGAGTCCCAGCTGAGACACAGGGCTCTGATGGGGACAGTGTTAACTGGGCGAGTGGGGCTGGGTTCCGTCTCACAACTTCGCTATGACAAGGCCGAGGGCAAGAACAGACGCCAATTAGCCCTGGAGGAAGTGCGGGCTGGCATTGAAGAGGAGAGGAATAGCAGGATGGTGGGCATGTGGCAGCAGGGAGCATGGACAAGGTGGGAAGGTGCGCTGGTGTGGAAAATCTCCTGGTCTGACATCTGGCAGGCAGAACTCCAGCGCATTAAATTTATGCTCCAGGCTGTCTATGATGTCTTGCCAAGCCCTGCAAACCTCCATGTCTGGGGCAAGAGCGATACACCAGCATGTCCTCTCTGTCCTGGAAGAGGATCACTGGAGCACATCCTTAGCAGCTGCCCTAAAGCCTGGGGGAAGGTCGCTACCGGTGGCATCATGACCAGGTGATGAAGGCAGTGGCAGAGAGCATTGCGATGGTCAAACAGAGTGGTCAGAGGAAGAACATCTCCTTTGTCAGAACTGGAGCACAGCCCTTACGTCAGGGGCTTGATCGGGTGGATGCGGGGAGAATGTTCCCAATGATGGGTGAAACTAGGACTAGGGGGCATAATCTTAAAATAAGGGGATGCCGTTCCAGGACTGAGATGCGGAGAAATTTCTTCACTCAGAGGGTAGTGGGGCTGTGGAATTTACTGCCCCAGAGAGCTGTGGAAGCTACTACACTCAATAAATTCAAAACGGAGATAGACATTTTCCTGGATAAAAATGGCATTAGGGGATACGGTGAGCGAGCAGGTAAGTGGACATGAGGCTAGGTTTAGATCAGCCATGTGATCTCCTGGACCAGTTTTTGATAGCCTGGATGGGTTGGAGAGGAATTTGCCAGATTTTTTCTCCTCAATTGGCAACTCGGTTTTTTTCCCCCCGGGTGATCACATGGGTTTTGGGCGGGATGAATAATAAAATAAAATGGGCGGCATGGTGCCCTGTTGGTTGGCACTGTTGCCTTGTGGGATTCGGTGAAAACTAGAGTTAAGATTGGATCAGCCATGATCTTGTTGAATGGTGGAGCAGGCTTGAGGGGCCGCCGATTGGCCTACTCCTGCTCCTATCTCTTATGTTCTTATGGCAGCCCAGACCAGCATTGTCATCGGGCCTGCTCAGCGCCGCATCAGATTTGCGGCTTCAAGTTAACCTGGGGAGGCAGCTGAAGTTTCCCGACCAAATAGCAACAACTTCACTGAGGCCGGACGTGGTCCTTTCTTCCGTGTCCTCGAAGCAGGTTGTCCTCATCGAGTTGACAGTTCCCTGGGAGGACTGCATTGAGGAGGCAAATGAGCGGAAGGGGGCCAAGCACCAGGAGCTGGTGGAGCGGTGCTGGAGGCAGGGTTGGAAGGCTCACTGCGAGCCCATCGAAGTGGGGAGCAGGGGTTTTGCCGGCCACTCACTCTGCAGAGTCTACACCCTACTTGGCATCAGTGGGGATGGCAAGAGGAGAGCGATCAGGACCATCACAGAGGCCGCTGAGAGAGACTCCAGATGCCAATGGATCAGGAGGAGTGATCCGTGGGTCAGTGCTGCTGGGACACAAGCTGGGGCCTGATCAACCCCGGCTGGGTTGCCTGGGCGAGGGTGTATGATGCTGAAAGACCCAAAACACCCAACGACCCCAGGTTACCTCACTGATGATGTGTCCCAGCGCATCTGCAGGATGTATCTCAGAATCATTATCAAAATATACTATATATATATATATAATGTTCCCCATGCCACTGGCTGCAACACAAGCCCAAAGCATAATCAATCCACCCCTGTGCTTAACAGTTGGAGAGGTGTTCTTTTCATGAAATTCTGCACCCTTTTTTTCTCCAAACATACCTTTGCTCATTGCAGCCAAAAAGTTCTATTTTAACTTCATCAGTCCACAGGACTTGTTTCCAGAATGCATCAGGCTTGTTTAGATGTTCCTTTGCAAACGTCTGACGCTGAATTTTGTGGGGAGGATGCAGGAAAGGTTTTCTTCTGATGATTCTTCCACGGAGGTCATATTTGTGCAGGTGTTGCTGGACAGTAGAACAGTGCACCACCACTCCAGAGTCTGCTAAATCTCCCTGAAGGTCTTTTGCAGTCAAATGGGGGTTTTGATTTGCCTTTCTAGCAATCCTACGGGCAGTTCTCTTGGAAAGTTTTCTTGGTCTTCCAGACCTCAACTTGGCCTCCACCGTTCCTGTTAACTGCCATTCCTTAATTACATCATGAACTGAGGAAACGGCTACCTGAAAACACTTTGCTATCTTCTTATAGCCTTCTCCTGCTTTGTGGGCATCATTTATTTTAATTTTCAGAGTGCTAGGCAGCTGCTTAGAGGAGCCCGTAGCTGCTGATTGTTGGGACAAGGTTTGAGGAGTCAGGGTATTTATAAAGTTTTGAAATTTGCATCACCTGGCCTTTCCTAACGATGACTGTGAACAAGCCATTGCCCTAACAAACTAATTAAGGTCTGAGACTTTGGTAAAAGTTATTTGAGAGCTCAAATCTCTTGGGGTGCCCAAACTTTTGCAAGGTGCTCCTTTCATTTTTTTTCACTCTAAAATTGTACAAAACAAAAATAATGCAGCAATCTTGCTTAAAATGTTGAAAAGAATGTTTCATCTTTAACTTTATGACTTTTGGAGATCAGTTCATCTTCTACTCACTTAACTATTCACAGTAACAGAAATTTTGACCACAGCATGCAGTGAAAAATGCATGCCACTGTATATATCTCACCACATACTACCCTGAAATTCATTTTCTTGCAAGCATTCACAATAAATACAAAGAAACAAAATAAGATCAATGAAAAGCTGCACACCAAAGATGGACAAACAACTGATGTGTAAAAGACAACAACATGTGCAAATACAAAAAAGGAATAAATAAATAAAAATAAGCAACAAATATTGAGAACATGAGTTGTAGAGTCCTTAAACGTGAGTCCATAGGTTAGGGAACCAGTTCATTGTTGAGGTGAATGAGGTTATCCTCTGGTTCAAGAGCCTGATGGTTAAGGGGTAATTACTGTTCCTGAAGCTGGTGATGTGGGACCTGAGGCTCCTGTACCTCTTTCTTAATGGCAACCTGAACTCCACCCAGGAAAATATACTCAGAGCATTTAACTTGACAATAGCCCCGGAATCTTGAATGTTAAAACTTCCCAAAAAGTGAGCAGCTTCAAAGCTATGAGTTTCTTTGTAAAGGCAGCTAAACTGGATAATAAATTGTAATGTCACAGTTAATTACAACTAAACTGAAATTCTGGTCAGTCAAAATTGAAACGTTGTGGCCAAAATATTGACCTGCATAGTTAAAATTTGTGTTATCATTGTCTGTGTTCTGATGATGTAGATAATTCAGTCACAGTAAGTTGAAGTTTGGGGAGCATGGTAGCTTAATGGTTAGCATTACGCTTTACAGTACCAGCACTTGTTCAAAGTACGTTCTCCCCATGACCGTATGGGTTTCCTCCCACAGTTGAAAGATGTACCGGCTGGTAGGTTAATTGGTCATTGTAAAATGTTTTTCATAATTAGACTAGGATTTAAATGGGAGTTGCTGGGCGCATTGGCTCAAAGGGCTGGAAGGGCCTATTCCAGGCTGTATCTCAATAAATAAGTGAAAACCTTGTTGATTCTGAGAGGGAAAAAAAACAGATGGATAATGTTTTAATTAAATTATCCTAAACACGATTTGTTGTTTGTAAAGCGTTTCATTTCAGTTTCACACTGAACATAAGAACAAAAGAAACAGGAGGCAAGAGTCAGCCAGTTGGCCGTTTAAGTCTGCTCTGCCATCCAACAAGCTCATGGCTGATGCAATCTTAGCCTCAACACCACTTTCTCTCTCTTCCCACACACCTTGACTCCCTTGTAGTTGAAATACGTGTCAGTTTCTGCCTTCACAGCTCTCTGGGGGAGAACATTTTTGAGACTCATGGCCTCAGAGAGAAGTTCCTGCTCACCTCCAGCTGAATTGGGCAACTTCTTGTTCTGAGACTATGCTCCTGTAGAGTTATCTATACTCCAATTAAAGGAAACATTATCTTAGCATCCACCTTATCAGTCCCCCTCAAAATATTATCATCTTGCATTCTTCTAAACTTCAACCTGCTCAACCTCACTTCATAAATCAACACCTTCGTCCTAGGTATCAACCTTGTGAATCTTCTCTGCACTACTTCCAATGTGAGTATAATCTTCCCTGAGTATGACGATCAGATCTGTACAGTACACTAAGTCAAATCTCATAAGGTTCCCCTGAAACTTTCCTGCTTTTGTAGACCGTACCATTTTCAAAAAGAACAACATTCTATTCTGCTTCCAAATCGTTTTGGGGGACTTGAGCTTCTTGTTGCATGTGTACCTGGATTCTGGTTACTTTCTTTTGCTGATTTTGAGCGTTTTGATTGAGACGCTTCAGCAAAGAATGGTCCTGCAGCCTGCAATGAGCAAATGGCACGGTGCTGAAATGAGCTGAACTGAATACTACAGCACTCCTGGTTTGATGTTTGATCGTCTATGTGTTGTTCACTCTCTTTTTGCCATCTGCACAATTTGTTCTTTTTTTCCCTGCATTGAACAGGTTCCATGGTGCTTCTTTGTTTCATGGCTATTTGCAGGAGGACAAATCTCAGAGTTGTATTCTGTATACTTACTTTGATAATCAAGGTACTTTGAATCTTGAATCTTAATTACTTGCCTTACCTGCATTCTAACTTCTTGTATTTCATTTACTTGGAACCCCAGATCTCTCTGTACTCAAACACTTTGTAGTCTTGCAAGCACAAGAAAATCTGGAGATGCTGGAAATCCAGAGCAACACACACAAAATGCTGGAGGAACTCAGCAGGTCAGGCAGCATCTATGAGAAAGAACAAACGGTCGATGTTTCGGGCCGAAACCCTTCATCCTATTTACTCTTCCCTATGGATGCTGACTGGCCTGCGGAGTTCCTCCAGCATTTTGTGTGTGTTACTTTGTAGTCTCACTCCTTTTAAAAAATAGTCATGGGCCAAAAGGTCTGTGCTGTTATGTTCTAAGTTCTATCTTCCTTCCAAAGAGACACACCTCACATTTTCCCTCATTGTTCTCCATCTGCTAATTCCTTTTGGAAAGCTTCTTGTGTCTTCTTCACGTCTTGCTTCTCAACCCATCTTTGTACCATGGCAGCAATGCACTTGAACTCTTCAACCAAGTCATAAATATAAATTATTAATCGTTGGAACCCTGATCCCCGTGACACCCACAAATTACAGCCAACCTGAAAACTGTTTCATCCCAACTCTCTAATTCTTTATGAATCAGTGCCTATCAATGCCAACATTTTAACTCAAACTCTGGGCGCATTTATCTTCTGCAGTGATTTTTTTATGTAGCACACGATTAGATGCTTCCCAGAAATCCAATTTAGGGCAGGCAGAAGCACTTCACGTTGATTATCTTTTTACAGAATACACAGGTGTTGCTCCCTGCTTAGTATATATAGCACTATTCTGACCTTATTTCAGATTTCTAGTATCCACAGGTTGTGTACATTAAGAACTGAACCATATGTTTTTTGTTCTATTGATCGGTAAGAGCAATAAATTGATTTACTTTGGTTCAAGGTCCTATGAAAAGAATTAGGATTCTTTCATGTAGATATAAGCAGTCAGTCTATCAGCTTGTCTCCATTGACTCTACCTGCACCTCTTGCCTTGGGAAAGCAGTCAACAGAATCATGGATCTTTCCCATCCTGGTCCCATCAGGCAGAAGGTACAGAGGCTGAAATTAAACTTGAACTTGAATTGATTTGATTTGAATTTGAAAACATGACCACCAGGCCCAAGGACAGTTTCCACCCTGCTGTTATCAGACTCCTCTAAGAGGACCAAACCTTGTCATGGTTGGATGTTTGCGTGACTGAATGACCCGGAGAGCTATGTTGGCTGGAGTCAGGGCTTTAATGGTTTGACTTTTGGTAGGGTCATCCATGTGAAACAGGTCAAAGGGTAGAGGACAGACTAAGAGTGGTCCAATAATTCTCAAGGTTTGGGGATTCAGTTCTGGGCTAACAATCTTAACTGGTAAAGCAAAACTGTTAGAGAAACAGCAATGGAGAACCCTTCTACATCTGAGTACAATGCTTTTCCCGAGTCTCCACCTGGGACTTGCATGGCTGACAGTAGTGAAAACCAAGAAGAATCTACTAAAGCAATGATGGAAGCCCTGAATACCACCAGAGATAGAGGACCTTCACTGCTGCCCTAGGCACCAGTGGTGTAGCGGGCAAGATCATCAGTTATCAGACTCTTGAACGAACCTCTTATATAAGATAAACCCTTGATCTCTCAATCTACCTTGGCATTGCCCTTACACTTGTTTTGCCAACCTACACTGCGTTTTCTGTCACTGTTACACTCCATTTGATTTTCCATTTGTACTCTCAGTGTACTTGTGTATGGATGGCCTGAAGACAAAAGCTTTTCACTACTGTATATCTTGGTTCATGAAACAACAATAAAGCAATTACCATCTTTATAATACCAAAACAAAGCTACATTGCAGAATCTCCTCATGCAGGATTCCCTAAAGGTTAATTTATAGTTTGAGTCGGTGATGAAAAAGGCAAATGCAATGTTGGCATTGATTTCAAGAGGACTAGAATATAAAAGCCAGAATATAATGTCAAGGCTTCATTATGTTGGAATATTGTGAGCGGTTTTGGGGCCCTTATCACAGAAAGGATGTGTTGACATTGGAGAGGGTTCAAAGGAGGTTCATGAAAATGATTCTAGGTTGGAAGGCTTGTCGTATGAGGAGTGTTTGATGGCTCTAGGCCTGTACTCATTCGAATTCAGAAGAACAAAGTATGACCTCATTGAAACCTATCAAATGTTGACAGGCCTCAATAAAGTAGATGTTGCGGATGCTTCCTATGGTAGGGGAGTCTAGGACCAGAGGACACAGTCTCAGAGTAAAGAGGTATCCTTTTAGAATGGAGAAAATGAGAAAATGGTGAATCTGTGGAATTCATTACCACAGTTGGCTGTGGAGGCCAAGTCACTGGGTATTTTTAAGGCACAGGTTGATAGATTCTTAATTAGTCAGGGCATGGAGGGATACAGGTAGAAAGCAGGAGATTGGGGTTGAGAGGAAAAATGGATCAGCCATGATGAAATGCTGGAGCAGACTTGATGGGCCAAATGGCTTAATTCTACTCCTATATCTTACAGTCTTATGGTCTAAGCAGATTATTTTTCTAAGATAATAGTAAATCATTGTAATAGGTAGATAAAGTTGATTCAGGAAAATTCCTTAAAGGAGGAGTCATAAGGGATGTTGGAAATAGCAAAAACTGCTGGAGGAATTCTGCGTCAGTGGGGAGAAAGGAATTGCCAATTTTTCGGATCTAAACTTTGCAGGGTCCTGATGCAGGATTTTGTCCTGAAATTTTATCAGTTCCTTTCCCCCTACAAAGTCAATGCTCTTCCCTACACTATATTCCATCTGCCACTTCTTTGCCCACTCTCCCAATGTCTAAATCCTTCTGCAGAAACCCTGCTTCCTCAACACTACCTGCCCCTCCACCTATATTCATATCATCCACAAACTTAGCCAGAAAGCCATCAATTCCTTCAGCCAAATCATTGACATAACAACATGAGAAGAAGCCGTCCCAACACCGACACATGCGAAGTACTACTAGTCACTGGCAGCCAACCAGAAAGGGCCTCTTTGTTCCCACTCTTTGCCTCCTGCCTGTCAGCCAATCTTCTATCTATGCTACTACCTTTCCTGCGAAAAAAGGTCTCATGCCATGGATTCTTACCTTGTTAAGCAGCCACATGTGCAGCACCTTGTCAAAGGCCATCTGAAAATCCAAATAAATAACATTCACTGATTCACCTTTGTCTATCTTGCCTGTTTTTTTCTCAAAGAATTCCAACAGATTTGTTAAACAAGATTTTCCCTTGAGGAAACCATGATCCCTTGGCCTATTTTATCACATACCTCCAAGTACCCTAAAACCTCATCCCACATCCCTCCCTTCTTAAAGAGTGGAGTGACATTTGCAAATTTCCAGTCCTCTGGAACCATTCTGGAATCTAGTGGTTCTTCAAAGATCATTGATAATGCCTCCACAATCTCTTTGGTTACCTCTTTCAGAACCCTGGGGTGTAGTCCATCTGGTCCAGGTGACTTACCTACCTTCAGACTCTTCAACCTCCCAAACACCTTCTCCTTAGCAATAGCAATGGTGCTCACTTTTGCTCCCTGACGCTCTTGCATTTCTGGAATTCTGCTAGTGTCTTCCACAGTGAAGAATGACACAAAATAGTAATTTTATCCATCATTTATTTGTCCCCCATTACTATATCTCCAGCATTATTTTCCAGTAGCCTGATATCCACTCTCATCATTCTTTTATTACAGTATATTTGAAAAAACCTTCAATATCCTGTTTATATAATTGTCTAGCTTCCCTTCATATTTCACCTTTTCTTTCTTTATGACCTTTGTAGTTGCCTTCTGCTGGTTTTCAAAATCTTCCCAATCCTCTGTCTTCCCATTATTTTTTGCTAAATTATATGGCCTCTCTTTTGCCTTTATTCTGTCTTTGACTTGCCTGGTCAGCCATGGTTACCTCACCCTCCCTTTAGAATACTGCTTCATCCTTCCTGCTTCTGTGCCTTCAGGGTGTCAGATATTATGGGGAGAAGGCAGGAGAATGGGATTGAGAAGGAAAATAAATCACCAATGATTAAATGGCGGAGCAGACTCAATGGGCTGAATGGCCTAATTCTGTTGCTACGTCTTATAGTCTTAAGACTCAGTGATATATTATTAGGCTCTAAGATCAGTCTTCCATATATCCTCACAGAACCTGAAGTCTGTACATACGACAGCTTAACTGTAAGCTAAGAATTAACTTTGTAGCTGTTCCTGCCTGATAATAGTATTGTTTTTGTTTACAAGCTCGGTTTGCACAGGATTCAAGTTGCTTCATTGTCAGCCTGCATGCTGAGCAAGTGGGCTACAGAACCCTCCACGACTACTCCCACCAATGGTGTTCCATATATTGAGAGGTGGGAGGCATACAAACTGGGCCAAAATGAAAAGAGCTGTCAGGCTTAATATCTAATTTGTGATAATGCCATCAGTCTACTGGTTTCGTTCATGCAACACCCAATCATTCACTCTGACAAACTTAATTAAAGCCGCAAATGAGTCACAATGCCATGTCCCATTATGATCACTTCTCGCTATCATCTCGCTTAGGATTGCATGGGGATTGTGCAGGTGTTTAAAAAGCAGAGGCAAATCTGTGGTGACTTTACAACAGTTTAGAAGGGAAGTTCTTATTCCAGTTGGATGGTATGGGCAGCTGAGCTTTCTTGCTACGTGTAGTCTCACCGCCACAGGCTGTACCCACTGTCCAATACTGGATCACAGACTGTAGCACTGAGTAAACACTCAGTGGCCGCGTTATTAGGTACGCCTGTACACCTGCATGTTGATACATAGATCAAATCAGCCAATCATGTGGCAGCAACATAAAAGCATGCTGACATGGTCAAGAGGTTCAGTTGTTCAGACCCAGCATCAGAATGGGGAAATTATGTGGTCTAAGTGACTTTGTCCATGGAATGACGATTGGTGCCAGACAGGGTGGTCTGAGTATCTCAGAAACTGCTGATCTCCTGGGACTTTCATGCACAACAGCCTCTAGCGTTTACAGAGAATGGTGAGAAAAGAAAAAGAAACCCATTGAGCTGCAGTTTTGTGGGTGAAAGTACCTTGCTACTGAGAAAGGTCAGAGAAATATGGCCAGACTACGTCAAGCTGACAGGGTGGCTGACAAAAACTCAAATAACCACGTGTTACAGCAGTGGTGTGTGGAAGAGCACTTCAGAATGAATGACATGTCAAACCTTGAAGTGGACAGGCTACAGCAGCAGAAGACCATGAACGTATACTTAGTGGCCACTTTCTTAGGTTCAGGAGATACTTAATAAAGTATCTACTGTGTGTAGCATCTACTGCCTCATCTCCCTGAGACTGCTTCTGTAAAATTCTGTCAAAAGATGGGTGATACACATTTACTCTCAGTGAGGTATCCAAAGTTGATTCATTAATTATAAATGTACAATGCTGCACATGACATATCTACAGTTAATGATGGAAGGTCTCAGCAGGCTCCAGGAGCTGCCTGTTCTGCTGAGCATATCCAACTGAATATAATTATCTGAATCCTGAGATTCATTGACGTGATGTAACTTTGATCGTAGGGAAGTAAAGGGCTTTGTGGAATCAGGCAGGTAAGTGGAGTGGAGGCTGGAGTCAGCTTATTGAATGGCATAGCAGGCTGGAGGGGCAATTTGCTCTCATGTCCTACAGCTGAGACGCACCTATACCGTAGTCACAGAGTAACACAGAGCACAGTGACCTGTCGGCCTACCATATCTACGTTGACTGTCAACGTTCATAGTTCAAAAGTTCAAAGTACATTTATTATCAATGTACACATATATCATCATATACAACCCTGAGATTAATTTTCTAGTGGGCATTCACAGTGAGCACGAAGAAGCATAATAGAACCAATGAAAAACCACACACAAGACAACCAACCAATGTGCAAAAGACAACAAGTTGTTCAAATGCAAAAAAACAAACAAAACAATAATAAATCAATAAACATTAAATATGGAGAAGACGAGATGAATAGTTCTTGAAAGTGAATCTATAGGTTGTGGGAAAAGTTCAGTGATGGGTAAGTGAATTTGAGTGAAGTTATCACCTCTGGTTCAGTTTCCTCATGATTGAGGGGTAAAAGCTGTTGCTATCTGCACTGATCCCATTGACCAGCACTTTGTCCACAGCTCATATGCATGGTGATTTAAGTGTTCATTCAGGTGCTTCGTAAGTGTCACTGCATTGCCACACTTTTCCTAAACAGTGATACTTTGGCAGTAAGTATTGACAAAAAACCCTCAGATCAGAGATGAGGAGAAATTTCTTCAGCCAGAAGAGGTAAATCTGTGGAATTCATTGCTACAGACGGCTGTGGAGAAAAGTGATTGGGCATATTTAAAGCAGAGGTAGATAGGTTCTTGATTAGTAAGAGCATCAAAGGTTATTGGGAGAAGACAGAAGAATGAGTTGAGAGGGATAATAAATCAGCTATGATGGAACGGTGGAACAGAGTCAATGGGTTGAACTCTGCTTCTGTATGGTCTTATGGTCTAAAAGCACCCAGCTCATAATAGAAAGAAACCTCGATCCAATCTCCCCACCACCCCTCTCTCTCTCTCATGCAGGTCTTCAAGTTGGGGGAACTCAATTAAGTGACACTGCAGATTGTAACATTGAAACAGCGAGCCACTAGTCTGCCTATGGCTGTGGCAGGAGCAATATCTCTCATGTCGTTGCTAGTGAGAGAGGGAGCCTGTCCGATGTTAATTGTTGGAATGCAAGGTGCTTTTTGATGGACTCTAGTTCATGGTCTCTGGGGACTTTCTATTTCTTGCATTTTAGGTAGTGGGGGTTGATGGTTTTGCTGTAGCAAGTAGGGGAGAGGGAGGAGAAAGGATTGATGCTTTTGCTGAGGTTGAGCATTGGGGTTCTAATGTTTTCTGTCATTCATTCTTTGGCATTTTTCCTGTTTCATAGATGTCTGTGAAGAGTAAGAATTTCAGGTTGTATACTGTATACGTTCTCTGCTATTGAATTGAACCATTTGAACCATTGAACCAATGAGCCAATACGGACAAAATTCCAAACCACAACGCACAAAGTTCAGCGAAGAAATTTCCTCCCCAGATCACAATTGAGTTTCTGAAATGTAAATTGCCAAGACTGGAGAAATCTCAACCCAACCACAGAAAGGAATTTTAGATGATGATTAGTTCAGTTACCTTTCTGTTGCCTATTGATCGCCAATGTTGTGAAGTGTTGTATGATACTCCAGGAGCTCTACACAGAACACATTGGCTCACCACGTAGTCACTCACAAGCCTTTATTAACATAAAAGGTAGGCTACCTTGAAGGTGCGCTAAAGTGGTCTGAAAGAAGATAGAAAATAATAAAAAAACAAAGAAGATTACTACAGCTTTAACAAGTGCTGAAAGGAAAGTGCACTTCAGTAAAGTGCCACTTCTGAGGTGTGTGAGTGAAGCTCTTTTTTGATATTCAGATTTCCCTGCCTACGCAAAGCATTATGGCACATTCTCTTGGCTGCTTTGTGGGATTAAGTGTCTTGTCTTGTCAGTTCCGACAACAATGGTATGAAATAGGTTGCAATTTTCACACAGCTTTTTTTTTGTGTGTTATTACAGGCAAGTTTAGAGATTTACATAATTCTTGGGTTTAGGTAGCAAAAGGTTTCTCAATAATGAAGAAAGAGCAAGATTTGAAAAATTTTTAACACTTGAAATCTCATATGCTACGATTACTGTAAATGAGGCTGTGCTCAGGAATTCCCAAGCCACTCCAAACACAAGGAAGAATCGTTTGTGATCTGAGCACACCAAATTGCCACTGATATCTCTGTTGATTTCAATTAAGGCTCACTTTTAAGTTCAAAGAAACCCTTCCATACATTCAGTGTTCTGATACATCCTCCTTTACAATTAAATATTGTTTTTAATAACCATTAATAGAAGGCAAATGGATGTTATTTACTGCATATATATTATTAGCAAAGCAATTGAGAATGCAACATTGAGAAGTTGGTGCAGTTCCATTTTATATATTAATAAATAGAAGGAAAAAGCTCAAGAGAAATTTGTTTTAATGCAGCAGTTTATCATGTCCTTTCATAAAAAATCAAAGCATTTTCTGCATGGGTGACTTAGAATGAACTACAGTGCCTGCTGTTCCACTTTTATATTTTATCAACTTTTTATTTGTGATCACTCGAGAAGGCTGTCTTTCAAAGCTAATTTTATTCAAATGACAATATTCTATGAAGTATGGCTTGTACAGCAAATAAGCCTTTCACCAGTCTGACTGAGGAAATGCAAAGGGATCAATATTGATTGTTGGAGTACTATTGCATAGAGAGTGTCCTCAGTAGTGGGTGCTTTGCAAAGAACAAAGATAAACTTTATTCCCCATATATATTTACATGTATTAGGAATTTCCTGCAGTGTGTTGGTGCAACATGCAAACAAAAACAACAGACAACAATTTTGTTCTTCCTCTCCACGTCCTGTGGCGCATTGGGAGGCAACCATGCCATTTCTTTGTGTTTTTACAAGGCCAAGTTGCTAGCTCAACGCTCAACTCAGCACAGATGGAAAGCGTGCAAGTAATTGAACAATTACAAAGAATTAAATAAACAGTAAAGTTAGAGGTTAAAGTATGGATATGGATTAAAACATGCCTAAACACATATACACCAGCATGTATTTAAAATGCAAATAGTGTTATAAAAAGTGTCTACAATGCAGTGTAGTGATGGGAGTAATAGAGCAGGTAGGGACAAACCAGAATAATTGGACAGATTTACTGCCTGGGAGAAGAAACTTTTAAGATGGTGTGAAGTTTTTATTTCAACGGTCCTATAGTGCACTCCAGAAGGGAACTTCTGAAAAAGGTAGTTTGTAAAGTCACATACCCTACAAACTGAAGAAAGACAAGCTTAAACGTCTTGCAGTGACGGGAAAAATTGATGGAAGAAAAAGTTGTGGTTGATAGCACCTGACATTCATGAGTAACATCAAGGGATGGACTAGAAAAAGGTTGTAAGAGCTTATTAGAAGTTCTCAGATTAAAGTGAGATGGAAGGTCATGATTGCCCATGTCATACAATGGCATATTGAATTGAATTGATTTAAATTGACTTTATTTCTTACATCCTTCACATACACGAGGAGTAAAAATCTTTACGTTACGTCTCTGTTTGTGCAATGTGCAAATTATAGTAAATTGTAATAAGTAGCATGTACAGTAAGATATACAACAGAGCAGTCAATATTTCTAATACAATTGAGTCAGCGTGAATTAATCAGTCCGATGGCCTGGTGGAAGGAGCTGTCCCGGAGCCTGTTGGTCCTGGCTTTTATGCTGCGGTACTATTTCCTGGATAGAAGCAGCTGGAACAGTTTGTGGTTGGGGTGATTCAGGACCCACTGATCCCTAGGGCCCTTTTTACGCACCTGTCACTGTAAATGTCCTGAATAGCGGGAAGTTCACATCCACAGATGCACTGGACTGTCCACACCACTCTCTGCAGAGTCCTGCGATTGAGGGAAGTACAGTTCCCATACCAGGCAGCGGTGCAGCCAGTCAAAATGCTTTCAGTTGTGCCCCTGTAGAAAGTTCTTAGGATCTGGGGACTCATGCTGAACTTCTTCAACCAACTGAGGTGAAAGAGGCGCTGTTGTACAGACCAAGTGATCCCCGGTGATGTGTATGCCGAGGAACTTGAACCCCAGATCCATTGATTTCAACAGGGGTTAGCCTGTCTCCAGTCCTCCTGTAATCCACAACCAGCTCCTTTGTTTTGTGACATTGAGGGAGAGGTTGTTTCCTTGCACCACTTTGTCAGGCTGATGACTTCTTCTCTGCAGTCTGTCTCATTATTATTTGAGTTTTTTGAGGCCAATTAATGTAGTGTTGTCTGCAAATTTAATTAGCAGATTGGAGTTGTGGGTGGCAACACAGTCATGGGAGTACAGAGAGTAAAGGAGGGGGCTTAGGACACAGCCCTGGGGGGCTCTTGTATTGAGGGTCAGAGGGGCAGAGGTGATGATGATGTGTTTGTAGGGTAGGTAGTGTCCATAATGAATTTTCCTGCTTCTTTGTATTGGACAGATATAGGGCCTGCAGTGAAGTCAATGACCTTGTCTGTTAACCTGACAGTTCACTGTAGCTTTCATACATTGTGTGAGGATGCTGCACCAAATGGCTACGGCAGTGTAGGATTGCACCCAGCACGTTCCGGGGAAGAAGGAATTCTACCAGCCGCTATATAGTCAAATGGAGTCACAAGAGATTGCAAATGCCTGAATCTCAAGCATTAAACAATCTGGTGGAGGAACTCAAAGTGTTGAGTACAATACATGTTGTGCACTACTGTAATTTGGTCAATAAATCATGTTTCAGAATTAGATTAGAATGCACATGTGCTATGGCATTAAGGCCTAGGTTTGTACTTTTGTTTCTGTCAGTGGAACTTTTGCAGAAGGCACATCAAAAGAAATGTGCTCAGTACCACAGCAGTATGGGGTACAAATACGTCTTAGAAACTGCAGGTCAGGCAGCATCTGTGGAAAGAAAAACAGTTGACAGTTCAGTTCTGAGTCCTTTCCTCCAATGACTTCGAACTTTAGTGACTGTTTTCACTAATGCTGACGGACTTAAACATAAGAGATTCTGCAGATGCTGGAACCCAGAGCAACAAACACAAAATGCGAGAGGAACTCAGCAGAAGAAGCAACATTCTTGCTGTGAGGAGTTGACTGTTTACTCCAGTATACAGATCCTGCCTGACCTGCTGAATTCCTCCAGGATTTGGTGTTTGTTGTTAACTGACAATGAGCATTTACTGATCTTATTTCAGATTTCTAGCATCTGCAGTTTCTTGATTTACATCTAAGACATTTGACTTAGTTCTAAAGCACACAATAGGCCTCTGTATTGTACCTTAATTTTCTTTGATCTCTATTATAATACATAATTAGTACACATTTGCGTATGTTATATGTAAATATTTATGTATTTCAAAGTCCTGCAGCTGCAACAAAATAAATTTCATGACATATGTCAGAAGTAGAATTGCTATTGTCCAGGTGATCCAAGGCCAAGTGGAGAGCTAGTGAGATTGTATCTGCTTTAGATCTATGGTGGTGAGAGGCAAATTAAAGTGAGTCTAGGTCCTTTCTTAGGCAGGAGTTAATTCTATCCATGACCAACCTCTCAAAGCCCTTCATCACTGTAGATGTGAGTGCCACTGGGTGAGTCATAGAGGCAGCTCACCCTGCTCTTCTTGGGCACTGGTATGATTGTCACACTTTTGAAGCAGATAGGAACCTCGGACTGTAGCAGTGAGAGATTGAAGATGTCCTTGAACACTGGTTGGTACAGATTTTTGGAGACCTACCAGGTACACCAGCAGGGCCTAACCCCTTGTGAGGGTTCACCCTCTTGAAAGATATTCTGATGAAAGCCTCCACGCAGAGATCACACGGTCACCAGATGCAGCAGGGATTCACAGAGGCGTACTTTATTCTCCCTTTCAAAGTATGCATAAAAGGCATTCAGCTCATTGGCGAGTGAAGCTTCACAGCATTTCATGATGTTAGGTTTCACCTTGTAGAAAGTAACGGCCTAAGAAACCGGCCAGAGCTGATGTGCTTCCAATTCACTCTCTAACTTCAATCAGAATCGGGTTTTATTTTGCTCTTAAAACAGCCTTCCATTGATTGTATCTGGACTTCTTGTATAGTTCTGGATCACCGGTCTTGAACACTACAGACCTAGCCCACAGTAGACCACGAATCTCCTAGTTCATCCGTAGCTTTTGGTTTAGGTATGTCTGGTATACTCTTGAAGGCAGAAACTCGTTTATACAGGTTTAGTGAAGTCAGTAGCACATTCATTCAGAGTTGAAGATGAATCCCTGAATATTTTCCAGTGAGATGACCAAAAGCATTCCTGTAAATACTTCTCTGCCTCTCCTGACCATACCTTCTTGCTCCTCACCACTGATGCTACGGTCTTTGGTCTCCGCACATACTCTGAGAGTGAAAGTACAGCCAGGAGATTGGACTGTCGAAAGCGTGGGTGTGTCATGGCATGGAATACGTTCTTGATAGCGTTATAACCATAGTCAAGTGTGTTGGCTTCTCTAGTTGTACAGGTGATATGGTAGTAGTAGTTGTTCAGAGACCTCTCCAAGCTTCTTCTGAAATCTTTCGCAATGATAGGGAATCTGTTTCGGAATCTTTGATCGTCTCTCAGGTGAGAATTCCACATTTGCACTGCCTTCTGAATGAACTATTTCCTGAATTGCTTGCACGTGATTTTAAGGTTTGCCTCCACCAGACGTAGTAGTTACTTTCTCTCTGCCTGTGGTTTCCTCGGAATGTGGTGTTAATAGTTTATGAATAAAGCTGAATATTTAACATCCAATCTCTATGCTTGTTAGTCCTTTCAGCTCCTGCACAGAAACTGCTACTGTTGCAAAGTAGGTATGTCACATGCCTTCATCATCCATACAATGACAGTATGCCCATATACGGAAACACATTGCACTTCCTGATCATACACTTTAATCATATTATCTTTTGAACCTTCATGCATATCGATTCCTGAGAACTTCTTTTGAAGGATAACTTTAGTCAAATAATCTATCATTTACTGTCAAAAGTCTGTCGGTGGTTAGGAAAAGTTTAAATTAAGGCTTGAAATGATAGTCCTGGCTCTTACTTAGTACAACTGACCCATTACTGGATTAGCTGCTATGCATACATAGCTTTGAAAAGAAAGTAACATAATTAATTAATTCAAAGCAAGGATGAGTTTTCTGATTTGATTTGAGTTAATTTACTGTGCCCGACAGGTTATATACTCAGTGGCCACTTTATTAGGTACACCTGCACATTTGCTTATTAATGCAAGTATACAATCAGTCAATCAGGTAGCAGCAACTCAATGCATAAAAAGCATGCAGACATGGTCAAACGGCTCAGTTGTTATTCAGAGCAAACATCAAAATGGAGAAGAAATGTGAATTATGTGACTTTGATTGTGATATGATTGCTGGTGCCAGACGGGGTGGTTTGAGTATATCAGAAACGGTGTGAAAAACAAAATACTTCCAGTGAGCGGCAGTCCAGTGGGTAAAAAGGCCTTTTTAATGAGAGAGATTAGAGGAGAATGGCCATACTTGTCCAAGCTGACAGGAAGGTGACAGTAACTCAAACAGCCATGCATTACAACAGTGCTCTGCAGAAGGGCATCTCTGAAACCACAAGGTTCAAAGTAAATTTTCATATTAAAGTACATATATGTCTCCATTTACAACCCTGAGATTAATTTTTTTTGTGGGCATACTCAACAAATCTATAGAGTAGTAACCATAATGGAATCAGTGAACTGGGGCTTTCAACCAGAGTGTAGAAGAAAAAAAAAACGTGCATTTGCAAAAAGAAGAAATAAGAAAATGAAATGAAGAGTCCTTGAAAATGAGTCCGTTGTTTGTGTGAATATTTCAGTGATGGGGCAGGTGAAGTTGAGTGAAGTTATCCACTTTGTTCAAGAGTCTGATGGCTGAGGGGTAGTAACTGTTTCTGAACCTGGTGCTAAGGCACCTTCTGTATCTTTGTCCTCACGGCAGCAGCAAGAAAAGAGCCTGTTCTGGGTGACGGACATCCCAGACGACAGATGCTGCTTTCTTGATTGGGAAGGCTTCATCCGTGATGGATTGGGATGTATCCCCTACATTTTGTAAAACTTTCTGTTCAAGGGCATTGGTGTTTCCATACCAGGCTGTGATGCAGCCAGTCAATATACTCACCACCACACATCTACAGAAGTTTGTCAAAGTTTTAGATGTCTTGCTGAATCTCTGTAAACTCCTAAGGAAGTAGAGGCACTGCCATGACTTCCTCATACACAACATATGGAAGCTTGAAGTGGATTGGCTGCAGCAGCAGCGGACCGCGGACACACACAGGAAAAGAATGAACAGCCTGTATATTAATGACTTGAATGTGAATATAGGAGGTATGGTTAGTAAGCTTGCAGATGACACCAAAATTAATGCTCTTTATGAGGAAGTTTGTCTAAGATTACAGGAGAATATAAATCAGTTGGATAACATGGCAAAGTTTCCGCAGATGGTATTTAATCCTAACCAGTGTGAGATGGTGTATTTTGGGAAGTCAGATAGTGGTAAGACATACTGTACAGTACTGTGAATAAGTCTTACATAGATAGGGTGCCTAACACTTGCGCACAGCACTGTATTGGTGAACGTGGATCGGAGAGCCGAGTTTGTAAATCTGTTGTAGACAAAGGATGTTGGGAATGGCGAGGGTGGAGTTCCGTGGGAAGGGTGCGAGACAGGTGGTCAGGTGGCAGAGAAGGTCTGCCAAGGGCGGGGGGTGGCATGCTTGTAGATACACCCAGCTCTGAGACAGCAGGCAAGGTCATTTGATTCCAAACAATTGGTGTATTGATCATTACAGAATGTCTCTTTGGTGCTTCCCACTTCCTCCCCTCTCCCTTCCCCTTTTCCCAAAAATGACTCCCCTCTCCCTGCTCCCTTTTCACTCTCAGTCCAACACAGAGACAAATAACAGAATCAGGTTTATCATCACTCACATATGTCATGAAAATTGTTTTTCTTTTGGTGCAGCAGTACAACGTAATACATAAAATTACTACAGTACTGTGCAAAAGTCTTAGGCACCCTAACTATATCTATTAAGACTTTTGCACAGCACTGTATACAGTGAATGGGAAGGTGATGAGGAATGTAGATGAATACAGGCACTCTAGGGCTTAAGTTCATAGATCCCTGAAAATGGCAACACAGGTGGATACGATGGTGGAGAAGCCATATGACATGTTTGCTTTCATAGGTCAAAGCAAAGAGTATAAAAATGAGACAGTATGTTGTGACATTACAAATTCTGGTTATACCGTTCTTGAAGTGTAATGGACAGTTTTGGCAGCCACACAGTGCGAAGGATATGGTTGCAATGTAGAGTGTGCAGAGGAGGTTCACTGGTACGCTGTCTGGATTGGAGGAGTCTAATGAGAGGGATTGGGTAGGCTGTGCCTGTCTTCCCTGGAGCAAAGAAGGCTGAGGGTGCCCTGAGAGAGGTACTTAACAAAACAAAAGGCATCGAAAGGGTCGATAGAATCATTTTCCCATGCAGTCAAAAGCAAGAAGGTGTAGGTTTAAAGGTGAAAGGAAGGAGCTTTAAATGGAATTTGAGGGAGGTGTTTTTCTTTCATGGAGAGTGTTCAATCTTTGGAAGTGAACTACCAGAGGAGGTTGTGCATTTGGAAACAATTGCTATGTTTATTCGCGGACCTGTGTAGAAGCAAAGCAGAAAAGCACGTGGACATTAGGTCTGTATTCTTCCATGAAAAATACTTATTCACAGGTCCTTCAATAAGCAAGATAGAAAAGGATATGGATGTAATTTGGACAAATGGGATCAGTCTAGACATCTTGCGTTGAAAAGTCTGTTTTTGTAATGAATGCCTGAATGCCTCTATGAGCCTTTTGTTGTAAGAAGACATCTGATTCACTAGTATTGTTCAAAGGAGGAATCTCTCCATTGGAGGGGATGGCTTTACCTGGGCCATATCCACAGTTTTTTGTAGGATTTTCTGTTCAAGGGAATTGGTACTTCCATACCAAACTATGATGCAGCCAATCAATATTCCTCTGCTACACCTCTATGGTGGTTTGTCAAAGTTTTAGATGCCATGTCAAATCTTCGTAAGCTCTGACAGAAGCCGAGGCTCTGCTGTACTTCGTGTAATCATCAGTGAGCTTATGGTGCAGGAGAGGTCACAGTTTTGAGATGATTGGCTTCCAGCGGTCATCTTTATGCAAGTCACAGTTCCAGACTGTGAAGAAATCCTCCCCAGAATACTACTAATGGAATGTCATAGTGGGTCCTCAGGACCGTTCTTGGTTAAATGCTACTTGGCAGTCAACACAACTCACTGTTGAAGACTAGCTCCTTTAGATTCAAAGCTGCAATGAGGTTTTGAACTGAGAGCTCATGGCAAACCGAGCCTCAGTGAACAGGTCATAGCAAGAGCTAGTTGACATTACTATGACAGTTGCAATACCTTTTATTACTTTGGTGTTGATGGAGGGGGCACTAATGAAGCAGGAGATAGCTGGATTGCATTTGTGTTGCTTTTTGTGTACAAGATATACCTGGGTGCGTTTCCATCTTGTGGATGCCAGTGTTGTCACTATATTAGAGCAGCTTGGCTGGAATAGTGTCTAGTTCTGGTGTGCCAACCTTCTGCACAACAGATAAAATATTGTCTGGTCTGTAACTTGTGCCTTATCAGTGCAGTTTATCCATGTCTTAATTACACATGGAGTGAATTCAATTACCTTGAACACTTTGCTCTGTAAAGTTGGGCAGCTCTGGTGGAGTTGCAAATGCTTCATCTTTCCCTTATGCACACACAGGTTGGGCACCTACCACCTACATCCCAGTCTACTCCCACCACACACACACACACACACACACACACACACACACACACACACACACACCACCACCACCCCCCCCCCCCCCCACCTTGTGGTGTCTGTTCATAGAAGAGGAAGCATACTTAGATAAGCTTGCGTTTTATATCAGTAAGACTAATCTCCGGTGTGTGCTTTCTTTTTGGGTCACAGTGTCACCTCACTCCCTGTGCTGACACAGATAGAGCTCGACAGAATGATGCAGGGCAGAGAAGAAACAGAGCGTCTACTGTCAAACAGCATGCACGGAGCAAAAACCCAAATAGCCAAAGAGGCCAAAGGAAGAAGCAGAGATGGAGAATAACTGTCCAGGGACAGAGGGCAGATGAAAGCAGAGTTCCACCAAGATCTTTTTCTACTTGGCTGTCAGAGATAAGTCTGACTTTTGCTGGGTTCAGTTGCATTAATCATTGTAACAAGGTGCACTTCCAAATGGCTTCAGATTGATTTTCATCACTTTCAGATCAGATTAAAATCTTTCATATGCAGAATCTTTTTTTTTGAAAGGCATAACAACGTTGGTAACTAGGAAAGATTAGAGCGTTGTCAAACCCACCTTGTAATGTGACCTACTAGAAAAGCTGTTGGTTTCCCATGTCAGACGCCATTCTGTGGGATTGCTCTGGTAAACCATTTCTCCCTGTCCACTTCCTGCATGCTCACTTTCTCAGTGATATAGGAAGCATAAATTCACAGACTGTCAGGTGAGACTCAGCATTGCCAGAAAAAAAAACATCACACAGCTGTACAATTGGGTTGCCATAGGCATATTGGCCTAGATTGTGAGGTGAAGGCAGAAGGGGAGATATATTTTAGACATATTTACATATATACAATATATGTATTCAATGCTGTGCAAAAGTGTCAGATACATATATATATATAGCTAAGGTGCCTAAGAATTTTGCATAGTACTGTAATTGTCAACGTGGAACAGAGTGAGTTTTAAAATCTGGCGGGAGCAAAGGATGTTGGGAATGGTGAGATAGAGTGCTGTGGGAGGGGTGTGGGACAGGTGGCAGAGAAGGGGTGCCAGGGGTGGGGAGTGGTGCAATTGCAAACACCCAGCCCTGAGACACTAGACAAGGTCATTTGATGCCAAACAGTTGGTGTATTGATCATTATAGAATGTTTCTCTTGTACTTTCTGCTCTCTTGGCTCCCCTTTCCCCTTTTCCCAACCCTCTCCCTGTCCCCTTCCCACTCTCAGTCCACAGTAGAGACCCATAGCAGAATCAAATTTATCAGCACTCACATACGTCATGAAATTTGTCTTTTTTTTGCAGCAGTAGTACAGTGCAATACATAAAATTACTACAGTACCGTGCAGACATCTTAGGCTCCCTAGCTATATATATGTGCCTAAGACTTTTGCACAGTACTGTATATATGTTTAAGAAACAGCAGGATAGAGAAAGGAGAATCAATTGATGTTGTATACTTGGAGTTTCAGAAGGCCTTTGACAAGGTGCCACACATGAGGCTGCTGAACAAGCAGAGAGCCCGTGGTATTACAGGAAATTTTCTAGCATGGATAAAGCAGTGGCTGATTGACAAGTGGCAAAGAGTGGGAATAAAGGGAACCTTTTCTGACTGGTTGCTGGTGACTAGTAGTGTTCCACAGGGGTCTGTATTGGGACTGATTCTCTTTAAGTTATATGTCAATGATTTGGACAATGGAATTGATGGCAAAGTTCGCAGATGATATGAAGATAGGTGGAGGGGCAGGTAGTTTTGATGAAGTAGAGCAGGGGTGTCAAACTCATTTTAGGTCACGGGCCAGATTGAGCAAAATGCAGCTTCATGCGGGCCGGATCAGTCGGACGCGTGCGAACGCAGCTTTCGTTGCCTCCGTTTTTTCAGCCTGCTCTCATGTGTCTCAGTCTCTGCTATAACTACAAAGTGTTTCACTTTACAAATTCCGTTTCTTATGAAGAAGACTGCCGAATAAACACTAAAAACCCTGAAAACCTGGTACCTGAATAAACTCAGCATTAGCCATATCATACGCCATAGGCGCTTCGATTACTGGGGCCAGCTTTAATAGTAATTAGATATTATCTCGCGGGCCAAAGATAATTCCACCGCGGGCCGGATTTGGCCCGCGGGCCTTGAGTTTGACATATATGAAGTAGAGGGTCTACAGAAGGGCTTAGACAGATTAGGAGAATGGACAAAAAAATGGCGGATGGAATACAGTGTTGGGAAGTGTATGGTCATGCACTTTGGTAGAAGAAATGGAAGGGTTGACTATGTTCTAAATGGAGAGAAAATACAAACAACCTGAAGTGTAAAAGGACTTGGGAGACCTTGTGCAGAATTCCGTAAAGGATAGTTTGCAGCTTGAGTCTGTAGTGAGGAAGGTAAATAGAATGTTACCATTCTTTTCAAGAGGACTAGAACAAAATGTGGGTAATGATAAACCTGATTCTGATATGGGTCTCTTGTGCACTGAGAGGGGGAAGGGGGCAGGGAGAGGGGAATCATGGCTGGGAAAAGGGGAAGAGGAGAGGAGAGGGAGCAGGAAGCACCAGAGAGACATTCTGTAATGATCAATAAACTAATTGTTTGGAATCAAATGATCTTGCCTAGTTCCTCAGGACTTGATGTGTCTGCACCTGTGCTAACCCCTCCTTCTCTGCTACCTATCCCACACCCTTCCCATGGTGCTCCACCCTTGCCATTCCCTAACATCTTTTCCTCCCACCAGATTTACAAATTCGCTCTCTGCTCCATGTTGACAAATACAGTACTGTGCAAAAGTCTTCGGCACCCTAGCTGTTTATATGTGCCAAAGACTTTTGCACCATACTGTAAGAACAGAATTAGGCCATTTGGCCTATTTCATCATGGCCCAGTAAGTTTACCCCACCATTTGATCATTGGCTGATTTATTATCCCTCTCAACCCCATTCTCCTGCCTTCTCCCTGTAACCTTTGACAACTTTACTAATCAAGAACATATCAATCTCTGCTTTAAATATACCCAATACCTTGGCCTCTATAGCCATCTTTGGTAATGAATTTCATAGAATCTCCACCCATCTGCATAAAGCAATTTCTCCTCATCTCTGTTCTAAATGGATGCTGTGTTTTGGATATGTGCCCACTGGTCTTGGACTCCCCCACTATTGGAAATATCCTTTTCATGTCCACTCTATTTAGGCATTTTAAAATTCAGCAGGATTTAATGAGATCCCCCTTTATTCTTCTAAACTCTAGCGCGTACTGGCCTAGAGTCATAAAACGCTCCTCATATGGTAACCCTTTTTCTCCTGGTATAATTCTTGCTAACCTTCTCTGGGCCCTCTCAAATGCCAGTACATCCTTTCTTATGAGCTCAAAGCTGCTCACATGGTCCAAGTCCGGTTTGCCCAATGCTTTATAAAGCCTCAGCATTATACCCTTGCTTTTAAATTCTAGTCCTCTAGAAATGAATGCTAACAGTGCCTTTGCCTTCCTTACTATGACTCAACCTGTGAATTAATCTTCAGGAAATCTTGCGCGAGGACTCCCAAGTCCCTTTGCACCTCCGACTTCTGAATTCACTCCCCATTTAGAGAATAGTCTACCCCTTTTATCAGTGCATGATTGTACACTTTTCTACACTGTATGCCAATTAAAAATATACATTTGCAGATACTGAAATAAAGGCAGAAATTGCTCATCAATTTAGGCAGCATATGTAGAGATGGAAATACAATTACTTTTTGTCAGAGGTGGAAAAATATGGTGATATGACTTGTCAAGAAATTCATCCATAAAGCACAATGTTAAGTGCATGATATAGTGTAGACTCGGCCTCCGGGATTCATTGTCCTTGTGCTTCAGGAGGGGATGAAGTTCTGGGCAAGCAAGTGCAAAGCAGTGGAAGAGCCAATGAAGGGAGGGAAGCACTAAAAATGAGGTTCTTTGAGGTGGGTGTGCTGACAATAGGCATGATGCTAGGTTGTGCTGTAAGGACAATATGATGTGTCCTAAGAGGAGGCTGTGTTGTGGCATAAACAAAGGTCTCTGGAGAGACACTGAAGCTGGAGCATATAAAAGTGTTTATTCGACAAAAATGAGTGGCAAGCATCATAATTTGAGACACTCTTGGAAGAAGAGGCCCGCCCGACCCAATATTACACAACATTTTTACAGTATATGTTAAAGGTCATAGATAACAGCAAGAAAATTCTGTAGTTGCAATGTGTCTGCAATGCTTCCTTTGAATTACATATAGTTTTCAAACATCTTCCTTTTTGCACCCACATCCCAGACACCCAAATGAATGTTAATTCTCGTCAACTCTGGGCTACATTCATGCATATGCAGGCTTCTGTGGTCAAAAGGTCATTGTTCAGAGTGTGTTTTAAATTCCATCTGCAATCTGAAGAATTGCTGCTGTTGAACTTAATCTTTGCCATGTACCCAAACTCCAGAGTACATCCTAACAGGCTGGAATGGAGCACAAGCACCAAGATAGATTAATTGAGCTGAACTGTCTATTTCTGCTTTGTGACTTCTATTTAAGATTTCTAAAGTTGAATCAAACATCCTATTGACCTGCTGTGAATTTTACTTTTGTTTGTCATTATAAATAATCCTGGAAGCCACATTCAAAGGAATACATTGATGCCTTCTGAATCAAATGAATGATTATTGCTCTCAATTTATTGAATCATTCAATACATGCAATAGGAAATACATACAAGGGCACAGCCAATCAGGAAAGAATCCACACGGAGATTTAACTCAAGATGGACTATTTGTGAATATCTAGGTTTGATGCCTGGATCTGTAAAGAGAGCATCTGCAGCAGTGTCAAAATTCCCCCAGAAATGTACTCAAATTCTAGCTATACCTATCCAGGTGAAAGTTCATGCAACCGACTACGATTCTTCAACCTAGGTTTGTAAGCTGTCAATCAGCTCACGTTACCAGCCAAAACCAAATTTACTTCCTGGCATCACTTCTTTCTAATCCAGAACTATCGCTCAGGATTCAAAGGGTTAATCATCTGTCTAAACTGAAGAAATCTTACTTATGATTTCCTGCTCTATATTCATTACTGCAAGAGGTTAAAGAATGAAGATATTTTCGGGAAGTCAGGCTGATTTAATCTCAGTCGCTTTTTTATGCAGTGCAGTTATGATGCAAGATTAAGAACTCGATACAGAGGAGGAGATAATTCATTTTGTTGTTACCGACCTTTACTTCACACCTCCTCCCTGAAGTTACACCTCCTGTGTCAGATAATCATTGATACTGCTAATATTTCTGAGAGTGTTTTTTTTTCTTTCTGCAATGAATCTGCAAGTTTATGAATTTCCTGGGATATTCTCAACGTGGATAAAATACTTACTTTAATCAGTAGAACAGTGATTGATTAAATAAATCTAGTATCTAGAAAGAAGGTCTGGTCCCAGCCCACCCCAACTCATCCCATTTTTTCTTTCCTCATCCCTACTCCTGTGTGGCAGGGTGGAGATGCATCTCTACCAAAGGAGGTATAAGACATTGCTTCTCTCTGCCAGTCTGCAGGTCACTCTTGGTCAAGGTATAGCTCCTGCTTAGCCTCCCAATGTCAATCACTTGAAGCCATGGAAACAGGTGGCGGATGGTCGTATGAGCAGCTGGTGCTTATCACAAGTCCTGGTTATGCGACCACTAATGCCAGGTGGACAATCTCTGAAGAATATTGGTCATGGCTGGGGTCACCCATCTTGTGAAGAAGGCAATGGCAAACCACTTTTGAAGAAAAATTTGCCGAGAACAATCATGGTCATGGAAAGACCATGATCGTCCATGTCATACAACACGGCACATAATGAACAAACATCCCTTCTCGACATTGTCCTACTGCTCATGCATCAGCTGATAAGAAATGAGTAACATCATAGAAGTGATAGGCAGTCACCATCTCCAACAAGGAAGCATCTCACTTTCTACTCTTGACATCTACTGTGTCACCCGCCATCAATCCTGGATGTCACTCGCCACTGACGAGAATCTAAAATAGACCAGCCACATAATTACTGTGGTTGCATGTGTACGGTAAAGGCAAGATACACTGAAGTGAGTGGCACACTTCCTGCCTCCTGAAGTCTTTCTGTAATCTATAAGGTACAATTTGGGAGTATAACCCCGTGACCACATGGGTTTCTTCCGGGTGTCAGGTTTCTTCGCACAGTCCAAAAATGTTCCGGTTGGTAGGTTAATTGGTCATTGTAAATTGTTCTGTGAATAGGCTAGGGTTAAGTATGGGGTACTGGGTGGTGCTCCTCGAAGGGCCAGAAGTGCCTATGCCCCACTGTATCTCAATAAGTAAACAAATAGTGGATTTCTCAGCACTACATCTCTCAGTATGCCATTGAAAGCAGACCGTCCTCCCTTGATTGGTGTACCACCCATCGCCTCTCCAGCACTGGTGTACTGTGGTTTCTGTGTGCTTCATCTACTCTTATTTACTCGCCCAAGCTTCTATAGATTCTGTTTATTTATTTTTAGTTTTTATTTATTTAGAGATACAGCAAGGTAACATGCCCTTGCAGAGCAACAAGCTTGAGTCACCAATTAGTCTACTAACTGGTATGCCTTCGGAATGCGGGAGGAAGCCCGTGTGGTCATGGGGTGAATGCACAAGCTGCTTACAGACAGTGGTGGAATTGAACCTGTGTCGTTGGGTCTGTAATAGTGTTACACTAATTTCTACACTATCATGCTGTCCAATTGCAACCTCTGCCAGAGAGAGTTTTGTTGGTGGGCTGGAGATATGTCTCTACCAAAGGAGGTGTAAGGTGCTCCTTCCGTCTGCTAACCTGCTGGTCACTCTTGGGCAAGGTGTAGAACCTGCTTAGTCCCCTGATCAGGGTCACGTGAAGCCATGGGAGCAGGTGGATGGTCGTATAAGTCCTGGTTATGCGACCACTAACGCCAGGTGGACAATCTCTGAAGAGTATTGATAAATGGCTGGGGTCATCCATCCTGGAAAGACACTGCCCAGAAGAAGGCAGTGGTAAATCACTTCTGTAGAAAACATTGCCAATGACTAAGATGGTCATGGAAAGAGAAAAGAATTCGAACAACAGCGTGATGGAGGTATTAAAGACGGATGGAGACCATGATCGCCCGTGTCATACAGCACGGTCCATGATAATTATGATGGCCAATGAGAAGTAGAAGAAAAGCAGGTGTAAGGTAGCACCGCAACCTGCAGGATCTCTTTCAAGTCCCATACCATCCAACTTGGAAATATATCTCTGGTCCTTCATTAGTGCTGGATTAGTGTAAATACTGAAGATCACACCCAAGGCAAAGTGGGATCCCCTTCAGCAGGAGATCTGCAGCAATTCAAAAACGTTCTTCCTCAGCCATTGTTATGGATGATCAATATGAGATGTCCTTGCCAAGGTTATCCAGATCCCAAAAGTGAATTTCCTACCTACTTCCTGCAATGGGAAACCCAATGGCATGAATGGCAGTGATGCTTCACTACCACAAGAGCTCAATGCCTCCTATGCCCTCTTTGAAAGGGAGAATATAGCTGCAGCTGTGAAGATCCCTGTTCCCCCCGTTACCCTGTGATCTCTGCCTTGGAGGATGATGTCAAGCTGTCTTTAAGGAGGGTGAATCCTCTCAATGTGGCACGACCCAGTGGAGTACCTGGTAAGGCTCTGAAAATGTGTTCCAACCAGCTGATGGGATTATTCAAGGTCATTTTCAACCTCTCATTGCTATGGTTGGAAGTTCCTGCTTTAAAAAGGCAACAATCATAACAGAGCCTCAGAAGAGTTGCCTAAATGACTTTCGCCCAGTAGCACTCACATCTACAGTGATGAAATACTTTGAGAGGTTGGTCATGACTAGATTGAACTCCTGCCTCAGCAAGGATCTAGACCCTCTGCAATTTGTCTATTGCCACAATAGGTCTACGGCAGACACAATCTCAATGGCTCTTCACATTGCCTCAGATCAGGATGCTGTTCGTTGACTATAGCTCAGCATTTAAAGTCATTCTTCCCACAGTCTTGATCAATAAGCTACAGAACCTGGGCCTCTGTACCTCCCTCTGCAATTGGATCCTCAACATCCTAACTGGAAGACCACAATCTGTGCGAATTGGTGATAACATCTCCTCTTCCTTGATGATCAACACTGGCACACCTCAGGGATGTGTGCTTAGCCCACTGCTCTACTCTGGATCACAGAAGCATAGAAACATAGAAAACTTACAGCACAATACAGGCCCTTCGGCCCACAAGGTTGTGCTGAACATGTCCTTACCTTAGAACTACCTAGGCTTACCCATAGCCCTCTATTTTTCTAAGCTCCATGTATCCATTCAGGAGTCTCTTAAAAGACCCTATCATTTCCGCCTCACCACTGCCGTCGGCAGCCCATTCCATGCACTCACCACTCTCTGTGTAAAAAACTTACTCCTGACATCTCCTCTGTACCTGCTTCCAAGTATCTTAAAACTATGCCCTCTTGTGCTAGCCCTTTCAGCCCTGGGAAAAAGCCTCTGACAATTCACAAGATCAATGCCTCTTATTATCTTGTACACCTCTATCAGGTCACCTCTCATCCTCCATCACTCCAAGGAGAAAAGACCGAGTTCACTCAAACTATTCTGATAAGGCATGCTCCCCAACCCAGGCAACATCCTTGTAAATCTCCTCTGCAGCCTTTCTATGGTTTCCATGTCCTTCCTGTTATGAGGCAACCAGAATTGAGCACAGTACTCCAAGTGGGGTCTGACCACACATCAATGACTGTGTGGCTAAGTATAGCTCTAATACGATCAATAAATTTGCTGATGATACAACCATTGTTGGTAGAATCTCAGATGGAAATGAGAGGACGTACAGGAGCGAGATAGACTAGCCAGTTGAGTGGTGTCGCAGCAACAACCTTGCACTCAATGTCAGTAAGATGAAAAAGCTGATTGTGGACTTCAAGAAGGATAAGGCGAGGGAACATGAATCAGTCCTCAGGAATCAGAGGTGGAGAGAGTGAGCAATTTCAAGTTCCTGGGTGTCAAGATATCTGAGGATCTAACCTCATCCCAACATATTGATGCAGCTAAAAAGAAGGCAAGACAGCGGCTGTATTTCATTAGGAATTTGAAGAGATTTGGTTTATCATCTAAAACAATCGAAAACTTCTACAGATGTATGGTGGAGAGCGTTCTGACAGGCTGCATCACTGACTGATACTGGGTGGGGGTGGGGGGGATACTGCACAAAGCTGAAAAAAGCTACAGAGAGTTGTAAAATTAGTCAGCTCCATCTTGAGTACTAGCCTCCATAGTATCCAAGACCTCTTCAAGGAGCAGTGCCTCAGAAAGATGACATCCATTACTAAGGACCCCTATCACTCAGGACGTGCCCTTTTCTCATTGGTGTTATCAGGTAGGAGGTACAGAAGCCTGAAGGCATACACTCAGTGATTCAGGAACTGCTTCTTCCCCTCTGCCATACAATTCCTAAATGGGCATTGAACCCATGAACACTACCTTACTTTTTTAATATATATTATTTCTGTTTTTGCACTTTTTAATCTAGTTAATATATGTATACTTACTGTAATTGATTTACTTATTTGTTTTATTTTTTTCTTTCAATATTATCCTGTATTGCATTGTACTGCTGCTGCTAAGATAACAAATTTCTCAACATACCAGTGAAAATAAACCTGATTCTGATTCTGACTTTAAAAATCCTGTCCTATTCCATATCCGCTTGTCCTTTTTAGTAAAGTTAAAGAACCTCGCTCAAAAGATTACTGGCAGGTCAGCTTTTCTGAACTACGCTCCTAAACAGTGGAATTCAATGCTTAAAACTATAAAGGATGCAGATTCAGTTGACACTTTTAAACACCAGTTCAAAGCCTATTTATTTAGCCTTACTTTAACTAACATCTTTTTGTCTTTTATTTGCATATTTATTTTTTATTTTTTATTTTATATTATGTCATTGTAAAGCACTTTGAATTACATTGTATGCAAGTGCTCTATAAATAAACTAATATTATTATTAGATTTAAATTATTATTATTCTTCACATTTTCTTTAAAGGAGTTGAGAGATCTATCATGAGAGGTGTTGCGTAAATTCAAGATCTTTCGTTTCAGAATTATTTTGTTCTTTCTTCAATATGGCTTGAGTTCTCAGTCCCCTGTCAGTCCTGCTGATGATTTTCTCCAGAACAATGGGGACAGGGTTAAGTTAATGGGTATGGAACCAATGGTTCTGTGCTATTCTTGAGCCAGGCAATCAAATTTTTATTCATTTACCAGTATAGTGTGTAGTAGGCCCTTCCGGCCCTTCAAACAGTGCTACCCCAGCAAGCCCCGATAACCCCTGATTTAACCTTAATCTAATCACGGGACAATTTACAATGACTACTTAACCTACACGGTCTGTCTTTGGACTGTGGGAGGAAACCGAAACATCCAGGGAAAACCCACGCATCCCACAGGAAGGATGTATAGAGACTCCTCACAGAGAATGCCAGAAATGAACTCTGAACTCTGACGCCCCGAGCTCTAATAGCGTCACGCCAGTTGCTACACTACTGTGGCAATCCGTGGTAAGGTTAATATCAGTAACAGTCACTATGAAACAACTAGTGTAAGGAGAAGCCTGTGTTATGGCCAGGATATTTACCTGAGCTTCAGACCATCCAGCTGTCTAAAACCCAGAGCCATAGCTCATTGGCAAATCCCAATCCACCTCATCTCAGAAATAACCAGAGAGAGAAGCAAACCTTTCAGTGTATTAACTCCACACTGACCAGCAACCACCTATGTACATTAATCCAATTCTTTTCATTCTCCCTGCATTCTCTTCAACTCTCCCCATACTCCACCATTCAGTCGCACATTAGGAGCAACTTGCAAACACAAGAGATTATGCAGATACTGGAAATCCAAAGAAACTCACACAGAATGTTGGAGGAACTCAGCAAATCAGGCAGCATCAATAGAAAGGATTAAAGGCCCCTCTCTCTCCTACCTCCCACACAACATCCCAGGACTGATGAAGGGTCTTGGTTGTTTATTTGTTGACTGTTCATCCCTTTCCATAGGAGCACCTTTCAGTGGCCAATTAACCTACCAACCCTCAGAGATATGGGAGGAAGCTGCTGAAGGCTAGATCTGTGGCATTCAAGTCTGGCAACCCAGGCCTGTACCAGAAAACCAGGTATGATTTGTGGAGGGCTATTTCAAGGGTGAAGAGACAACTTTGAAAGAGGCTGGAGGTGTCATCGGATGCACGGCAACTCTGGCAGGGTCTGCAAGACATTACTTCCTACAAAGTGAAACCCAATAGTATGAATGGCAGCGATGCTTCACTACCAGATGAACTCAACACCTTCTATGCACGCTTTGAAAGGGAGAACACAACTACAGCTGTGAAGATCCCTGCTGCACCTGATGATCCTGTGATCTCCATCTCAGAGGCCGACGTTAGTTTGTCTTTAAAGAGGGGCAAGGTCCCGATGGAGTACTGTTAAGGCGCTGAAAACCTGTACCAACCAGCTAGCGGGAGTATTCAAGGACATTTTCAACCTATCACTTGCTTCAAAAAGGCAACAATTATACCGGTGCCTAAGAAGAATAATGTGGGCTGCCTTAATGACTATTGCCCAGTAGCACTCACATTGACCGTGATGAAATGCTTTGAGAGGTTGGTCATGACTAAACTCAACTCCTGCAAGGTCCTGGACCCATTACAATTTGCCTATCACCACAACAGGTCAATGGCAGACCCAATCTCAAAGGCTTCCACATGGCTTTAGATCATCTGGACAACACAAACTCCCATCTCAGGATGCTATTCATTGACTATAGCTCAGCATTTAATACCATCAGTCCCACAATCTTGATTGAGCAGCTGCAGAACCTGGGCCTCAGTACCTCCCTCTGCAACTGTATCCTCAACTTCCTAACCAGAAGACCACCATCTGTGAAGATTGGTGATAACATATCCTCCTCGCTGATGATCAACTCTGGCACACTCAGGGGTGTGTGCTTAGCCCACTGCTCTACTCTCTATATACACATGACTGTGTGGCTAGGCATAGCTCAAATACCATCTATAAATTTGCTGATGATACAACCATTGTTGGTAGAATCTCAGATGGTGACAAGAGGGTGTACAGGAGTGAGATATGCCAACTAGTGGAGTGGTACCACAGTAACAACTTGGTACTCAACATCAGTAAGACGGAAGAGCTGATTGTGGACTTGAGCATGGGTAAGACGAAAGAACACATACCAATCCTCAAAGAGGGTTCAGAAGTGAAGAGACAGAGCAGCTTCAAGTTCCTGGGTGTCAAGATATCTGAGGATCTAACTTAGTCCCAACATATCGATGTAGTTATAAAGAAGGCAAGACAGCAGCTATATTTTATTAGGACTTTGAAGAGATTTGACATGTCAACAAATACACTCAAAAACTTCTATAGATGTATCGTGGAGAGCATTCTGACGGGCTGCATCACTGTCCGGTATGGAGGGGCTACTGCACAGGACAGAAAGAAGCTGCAGAAGGTTATAAATCTAAGTCGGCTCCATCTTGGGTACTAGCCTGCAAAGTACCCAGGACATCTTTAGGGAGCAGTGTCTCAGAAAGGCAGCATCCATTATTAAGGACCTCCAGCACCCAGGGCATGCCCTTTTCTCACTGTTACCATCAAGTAGGAGGTACAGAAGCCTGAAGGCACACATTCAGCGATTCAGGAACAGCTTCTTCCCCTCTGCCATCCAATTCCTAAATGGACATTGAATCTTTGGACACTACCTCATTTTTTTTAATATACAGTATTTCTGTTTTTGCACTTTAAAAAAATCTATTCAATATATGTAATTAATTTACTTGTTTATTTATTATTTTTTTATTTTATTTATTATCATCATTAGTTTTTTCTCTGCTAGATTATGTATTGCATTGAATCGCAGCTGCTAAGTTAACAAATTTCACATCGCATGCAGGTGATAACAAACCTGATTCTGATTCTGAGCTAGAGTACGGGGGAGGAAACCCACATTGTCACTGGAATAAAGTCTAGAATCTCCACATACACTTCCTGAGGACTCAGTGCGGATGTCTGATGCTATAAGGCATGAGCACATCACTCAAGTTCGACTAGGTTGCCCACTCTGCTCTGCCTTTCACATAACATCCCAGAATTTCCTCCCCAGCTCTTGGCCATTGCTGAAGGGGTTGGTAACTTACAGCTACCCTGCTCAATCTCTTTCACATCTTCTGGACTTTGCCCGACCACACACAAGGCACAGGGCACCACTCTACCCTCGCTCCCTGTCCAGTTTCCAGTTCTGGATGCGAGTTGAGAGTATTCAGAATCACGGAATCATCTCTGCACAGAACAAGGCTGTTCAGAGAGTCAAAGTTCAAAGTTCAAAGTAAAATTTATTATCAGACTACATTCATCTGGAAGTCCTGGAGTCACACAGCACAGAAACAGGCCTTTCACCCTGTCACATCCATGGAGAGTCCTGGAGTCACATCCATGGCTCATCACCACATCACGTCCATGCCAACCTCTTTGCCCATCTCACTAATCTGAGCTGCTCACATTAGAACGGTACCCCTCTATGTTTCGGGCCAAGACCCTTCTTCAGGACTGGGAAGGAAGGGGAAAGGGGAAAGGTGCAATAATTAAAAGGTGGAGAGATGAGAAGGTGGATAGCTAGAAGGTGATAGGTGAAGCCAGGTGGGTAGGAAAGGTAAAGGGCTGGAGAGGAAGTAATCTGAGAGGAGAGTGGACCATAGGAGAAAGGAAAAGAGGAAAGGACCCAGGACAAGGTGATAGGCAGGTGAGAAGATGCAAGGGGCAAGTGGGGAATAGAAGAAGAGGGGAATTAATATACATGCCTTCAGGTTGGAAGCTATCCAGACAGAATATAAGGCATTGCTCCTCGACTCTGAGGGAGCCTCATCACAGCACAAGAGGAGACCCTGGCTTGACATGTCAGAAAGGGAATGGGAATAGGAATTAAAATGTTTAGCCACCTGAAAGGCCCGATTTTGGCAGATGCTCCAGAGGTGCTTGACAAAGCACCCCTCCCCCCCCAATATACGATGGGTCTCACCAGTGTGGCGGAGGCCGCATCAGGAGCACTGCATGCAACAGATGATCCCAGTAGACATGCAGGTGACGTGTTGCCTCACCTGAAAAGATTGTCTGGGGCCCTGAACTAAGGTGAAGGAAGAGGTGAATGGGCAGGTGTGAGGCTTTGGCGGCTGGGAGGGAGATCAGTGGGAAGGGATAAATGGACAAAGGATCATGGAGGGAGAGAGCCCGTGGAAAGTGGAGAGGGGGAGGAGGCAAAGGTAACTTTGGTTGTAGGATGCCTTTGGTGAAAGTTGCAGAGAATGGTGCGTTGGCTGCAGAACCCACCATCTCCTGTGGCAGCATTTTTTTTGTTTCCGGTGGATCCCTGTAGGGCAGACATTTTAGTTCCAACTTTTTCTCTGACTGTTCTCTTATCCTCCTCAGCACTCAAGCTTCCCACCATTCCCAGCACCACTTCAATCCATGGGGGAGTTCTGCAGCTTATTCACAAAAAACTCCCAACTGGATCATAGCACTTCGTAACACCAAAGTGAACTGTTTGTCCTCCCATACCAAAGCTGGATCTGCAGTAAGATTCACCTTGCATTTCCTCCACTCCTTTTCTATTCTAGTTAGTCTTCATGTTCTGTGAATCACATTCCCTATTTCCAATTCTAATACCAGAGGGCATTTAAGGTGAGAGCGTGCAATTTCAAAGGCAATGTGCGAGCAAGTTTTTTTTTACACAGGGAGTGGTGGGTGGCTGGAAGTCACTGTCTGGGGTGGTGGGAGAGGCTGATACATTAGGGACTTCTAAGAGATGTTTAGATAGGCACATGAATGTGAGGAGAATGGAGGGATATGGACATTGTGTAGGCAGAAGAATCTCACTGCAGAGCCGGTTTTGGTATGGTAGGATTAATGGTTTACTTTGATGCTGTGAAACTTTGTGATCCAGTCGGGAGTTTTTGTGAGTAAGCTGCAGAAATCCCCCAGGGATTGATTACTAAGTTAGTTGGCCATTTGATTACGAATTTATTTTGTTCGGTCCAACATTGTGGAATGAAGGTCCTGTTCCTGTGCTGTACTGTTCTATACTCTGTGTTCAACCAATAGAATTATGGTCATATAGAACAGAGAACATAGATAACTTCAGCACAGGAACAGGCCCTTCTGCCCACAATGTCTGTGCTGTGTGCAACACTGAATTAAACTGAATCTGTTCTGCCTGTACATGATTGATATCCCTCTATACCCTGCATATTCTTGTCTATCTAACAGCCTCTTTAACACCACTGTTGTATTTGTCTCCTCCACTACCCCCAGCAGCCTGTACCAGACATTTGTAAAAAGAACTGTGTAAAAAAAAACTTGCTCTAGACATCTCCTTTGAACTTTCCCCTCACTTACTAAATGCATGCCCTCTAGTATCTGACATTCTCACTCAGGAAAATCAATTCTGATTGTCTACCTTCTCTCTGGTCTCCCCTCAGCCTCCGAAGAAACAGCCCAAGTTTGCCCAACCTCTTCTTACAGCTCATACCCTTTAATCCATGCAGCATCCACGTAAGCTTCTTCATAAGCACAAGAGAAGCTGGGAATCCAGAGGGACACACAGAAAATGTTGGAGGCACTCAGCGCAGGCAGCAGCTATGGAAAGGAATAAAGAGTTGTTATTTTGGGCTGAGACCTGAAATGGTGTCTCCTTATTCCTGTTCATAGGTGCTGACTGACCTGAAGAGTTCCTCCAGCATTTTGTGTGTGCTACTTGTAAACTTCTTCTGTGGCTTTTCCCAAAGCTTCCACATACTCTTTTAAACGGGGGAGCTGTAATTTTACACAATGCTCCAAAGGCAGACTAACCAAAATTTTATAAGCATTGTTAAAAAGCATATCATTATTCCATCTGCTTTCGAGGTGCAATCTTAAGGGTAAGGGGCAAATATCAGCCAGCCCCAGTCTTGAGTTGGAAGCTGCACATAATTTCCTATAAGCAAGACATTTTATTTATTAAATGCAATTGTGAACAATAGCCAGATCAGAAATGCAAATCAAGTCAACCAGTTCCCAAGGAGAACTCTGATAGGCCAATCAGATGGTTCACTTCTGCTCAGCGATAGAACATTAAAAAAAAATCATATGTACTATTAAGAAACATTAAAAAATAGTAAAAATACTGGAGTCATGATGATCGTGATCATTTGAGCTGTGCTGCGGAGTGGAGTGGAATGTTTACCTGCAATCACTACGGAGAGTTAGGGAGGCCCCCAAGTGGAGCACACCATTTTCAGTCCCAGGAGATTGTGATGAGTACTGGGGTCATTGATCACCGCCGCAGGAGGGGAGAAAAATCACTGGGAGCTGGTAGGTTCAAGATTGCTGAGGAAGTACTTTGCTTGCGCAGAGAGGCACAGCACCCCAGCCACACTAATGCCAAGCCTGCACGCTGGCCAAAACACACCAGTTAATGGCAGATCTGCCAGGGATACATGGGAGCAGCAGCCTGCTGAGACTGGAGCGAGCACACGGCTTCTAATGCTCCCTGGCTCCAGTCCTCAGCCCTGGCACCAGGAGGAATAATTAAAACGATAGCAAGGATCCAAGATGTTTGCATAGGCATGGTAGGAAGGGGTCCAGGTGGCTTGTGTGGAAGTACCATACTGTGCAACAAATTAACCTGGCACAAGCTGTGTGAAAATCCAGTCATCTGCTTGAACAGTTTAGATTTTGATGTCCAATCAAACAGTTAAAAGCAGCAATTTAGCTTTGACAGTTTGGTTCGGATATCTCGGTCGGAACTAGCAGATCAGGTTAACTGGTTTCCTGAAACCCACTGCCAGGACAGGGGTGTTATAGGGTAACACTGGGAGGGGGCAATGGTTGGGGAGGGCGCAGCTTGCTGGGGTTGGAATGATAGCAACATTCTTGAATGCATAAATTACTTATTCTTCTTGATTGGATCTTTATCTAGTTCCCAAACTGCTGCCAGTGATGATGACCTATTTACTGGTGAGAAAAAGATGTAACGGTTCAGAGTGACTCAGATGCAGAAAGAAAGCACAACAAGATATAATCTACTGCAAGGCTCCCATGATAGTGGCACGTGGTACGAAAGGTTCACCTTCCGTGACCTCAAGGTCTTCCAAAGATCTCTGCAGCCAATGGCTCAGTCGACAGCATTGGCTCTCTGATGGAATTTACAGCACAGTGCCAGCCCTTCAGCCCACAATGTTGTGCCAACCCTTAACCTATTTCAAGATCAATCTAACCCTTCATTCCCACATCGCCCTCCATTTCTCCATGAGTCACTTAAATCTCCCTCCATGTGGTCTTTACCGCCATCTTTGACAGGGCATTCCATGTACCTACCATTCTTTGTGTAAAGAAACTTATCTCTGCCATCCCTCATATTCTTCTCTCCAATCACATTTAAGTTATGCGTCCTCCTATTGACAGCACTGACCAAATTCCATAGGTAAAATATTTATTTGAACAAGTTGCTTGTGTCAGAAAGCTTTGTGGCCCTAAATGGCAGCTCACCAATGGTAGCATATCTCCAAACTGGTATCCGCTGTCCTCCATCAGGGATGCCTTGTCGAAATTTCAGTCAAATTGCTATCACATTCTAATGTTATAAGATTTGGCATTACTTACCACAAGCAGTTCCACAACAGAACTGCTGGTACTTTCCCCCAGCTGGTGCTTATAGAGTGTAAGTGAAACATAGAACATAGACCATTACCACACTGTGTAAACCCTTCCATTACAAAAGAGATGAGGAGGAATTTCCTTAGTCAGTGAGAGTAGTGAATTTGTGGAATTCATTGCCATCGATGGCGTGGAGTCCAAGTCATGGAGTATATTTACAGTGGAGGTTGTTAGGATTAGTCAGGGCATCAAACGTTACAGTGAGAAGTCAGGAGGGTGGGGTTGAGAGGGATAATAAATCAATAGTGGAGCTGAACGGCCTAATTCTGCTCCTATGTCTTATGGACTTGGGCCCACAATGTGGTACTGACCTTCTAACCTACTCTAAAATCATTCTAAGCCTCCCCTCCCACATATCCCTCCATTTTCTTTCATCCTACCTCAGAGTCTCTTCAATGTCCCTAGTGTATCTGCCTCTACCAGGGAGTGTGTCCAATGGGTTTTAATAGGGACATTTAACATCAGAGAAATGTATACAATATACATCCTGAAATTCTCTTTCTTATAGACAATAGACAATAGGTGCAGAAGTAGACTATTCAGCCCTTCATGCCTGCACCGCCATTCTGAGATCATGGCTGATCATCTACTATCAATACCTGGTTCCTGCCTTGTCCCCATATCCCTTGATTCCCCTATCCATAAGATACCTATCTAGCTCCTTCTTGAAAGCATCCAGAGAATTGGCCTCCACTGCCTTCTGAGGCAGTGCGTTCCAGACCCCCACAACTCTCTGGGAGAAGAAGTTTTTCCTTAACTCTGTCCTAAATGACCTACCCCTTATTCTCAAACCATGCCCTCTGGTACTGGACTCTCCCAGCATCTGGAACATATTTCCTGCCTCTATCTTGATCAATCCCTTAATAATCTTATATGTTGCAGTCAGATCCCCTCTCAATCTCCTTAATTCCAGTGTGTACAAGCCCAGTCTCTCTAACCTCTCTGCGTAGGACAGTCCTGACATCCCAGGAATTAACCTTGTGAATCTACGCTGCACTTCCTCTACAGCCAGGATGTCCTTCCTTAACCCTGGAGACTAAAACTGTACACAATACTCCAGGTGTGGTCTCACCAGGGCCCTGTACAAATGCAAAAGGATTTCCTTGCTCTTGTACTCAATTCCCTTTGTAATAAAGGCCAACATTCCATTAGCCTTCTTCACTGCCTGCTGCACTTGCTCATTCACCTTCAGTGACTGATGAACAAGGACTCCTAGATCTCTTTGTATTTCTCCCTTACCTAACTCTACACCATTCAGATAATAATCTGCCTTCCTGTTCTTACTCCCAAAGTGGATAACCTCACACTTATTCACATTAAACGTCATCTGCCAAGTATCTGCCCACTCACCCAGCCTATCCAAGTCACCCTGAATTCTCCTAACATCCTCATCACATGTCACACTGCCACCCAGCTTAGTGGATGCATTAGTGATAATTTTTCAAAACTCCTTAGATTCTGGATTAGTTCCTGAGGATTGGAGGGTGGCTAATGTAACCCCACTTCTTAAAAAAGGAGGGAGAGAAAAACCGGGGAATTATAGACCGGTTAGTCTGACATCGGTGGTGGGGAAAATGCTAGAGTTGGTTATCAAAGATGTGATAACAGCACATTTGGAAAGAGGTGATATCATTGGACAAAGTCAGCATGGATTTGTGAAAGGAAAATCATGTCTGACGAATCTTATAGAATTTTTTGAAGATGTAACTAGTAGAGTGGATAGGGGAGAGCCAGTGGAGATGTGGTATATTTAGATTTTCAAAAGGCTTTTGACAAGGTCCCACACAGGAGATTAGTGTGCAAACTTAAAGCACACGGTATTGGGGGTATGGTATTGATGTGGATAGAGAATTGGTTGGCAGACAGGAAGCAAGGAGTGGGAGTAAACGGGACCATGCTAGGGAACAATTTAATAGACTTATTACCGCAGGGTAGAAGCTATCCTTGAACATGGTGGTACGTATGTTCAGGCTTTTGTATCTTCTGCCCAGTGGGAGAGCGGAGAAGAGAAGGTCTGGGATGGTTGGGGTCTTTGATTATGCTGGCTGCTTTACTGAGTTGGCGAGCACTATAGACGTAGTCCATGGAGGGGAGGCTGGTTTCCATGGTGTGTGTGGTTCTGGAGACACCAGAGATTATGGAGATTATGGAGCAACACACACAAAATGCTGAAGAACTCAGCAGGTCAGACCATTTCTGAATAAAAAAAATTGATGTGTTTGTTGGCGAGACCCTTCATCGGGATGCTACCTCACCTTCATCATAAATGCTGCCTGACCTGCTGAGCACCTCCAGATTGGGTGTGTGTATGTGTTCCTCACAGTTGTGACTTGGCAGGAAACTTGGAGATGGCGGTACTTCTTGTTTTTATTTTGGAGTTTCAACGTCAGATATTTTATCCCTTTTGACCATGAAATAATCCATGGAAATTAGCCAAAGTAACTTTTAGGTTAATGAGTCATTATTGCAGGTATCAATGTAGAGAACTTATAACATCATAGCTTTTGTAGGACATTTCTCTACCACTGTTCTTCCCCACCCAATGTCATTTCATTAGCCAGTGTTTTCTTTGTTCCTCCCCAAGAAGCCACAGAGAGGCTGGTGGAAGCCAGACAGAGTTCTGACTCACATAACTGGTTCAGATCCAAGGTGAGATAGCCGCACTAACTGCTGCACCGCCACACTTCCCCAGAAAGTCCCCAATGGCTCTCCACCACCTTCTCAAGAGCTTTAGGACATCTATGTTCAACATTGAGACCAACAATTTCAGTTGTGGCCAATGGTCCCTTTTTTTCTGGTTTCTGCTTTGAACCCCTGTGCCTGAAGTATCTTCAGATTTGCCACCTGATGTTAGTCAGCTCTCAGGTGGACACTTTGAGAGACTTTGACATTGAAGGAACAATTCTTTTACAGTAGATTAGATCCTTTTTGTGGAAATGGCTACCATTGTAGAGATGCTGCTTCTCTGTCTCACTTGATGAAAGTGATGGCTGGAGAGTGGGTGGAAAAGTTCAGTGAATAAACTCAGAGTAAGTTGAATACTACAGTGGGAACTGACAGGTGACTTTAAGGGCATGAAGGATAGATGGTTGAACAGTATTCCTCTACTGCAATAACATTGTGACACAAAGTGTGAGAGTTTTTCATGTGACCAAGAACAGATTGATAGACAGGCCACACACACAAAATGCTGGTGGAACGCAGCAGGCCAGGCAGCATCTATAGGGAGAAGCACTGTCGGCATTTCGGGCTGAGACCCTTCGTCAGGACTCATACAGGCCAGCCTGTTTGTTTAATGTCAAATTGTTCATTTATTTCTTCTCCCTCTTTCCCCCTATATCTTCTTATAATTATCTTTCTCTTCCTTTTCTCTTTTCTTTCTTTATCTCTTTCTGTTTTCTCTCTCTTTAGAACATAAAACAATATAGCAGAGGAATAGGTCCTTCAGTCCACAATGTTGTGCTGAGACAAATAAACTAGTAATTAAATGTCTACTTAAAATAATCTGTTTTTCCTTCATGAGGTTCATATCCCTCCATTCTTTGCCCTTTAAAAACACAAAATGCTGGCAGAACTCAGCAGGCCAGACAGCACCTATGGGAGGAGGTAGTGACGTTTCGGGCCGAAACCCTTCATCAGGAGTGAAGTAACATGATGATGAAGAGTTTCGGCCCGAAAAGTTGTCACTACCTCCTCCCATAGATGCTGTCTGGCCTGCTGAGTTCTGCCAGAATTTTGTGTTTTTATTTATTTCCAGCATCTGCAGATTCACTCGTGTATTCTTTGCCCTTTATTGTTTCCTCTTTTACCTCTTTCGTTCTCACTTTTAGATATATTTGAAGCACAGGCTGATACATTTTTGATTAATAAAGACGTCAGATGCTGGAGTCAATTATAAAAGATGAAATAGCGGCACATTTGGATAGCAGTAACAGGATCGGTCCGAGTCAGCATGGATTTACAAAGGAGAAATAATGCTTGACTAATCTTCTGGAATTTTTTGAGGATGTAACTATGAAAATGGACAAGGGAGAGCCAGTGGATGTAGTGTACCTGGACTTTCAGAAGGCCTTTGATAAGGTCCCACATAGGAGATTAGTGGGCAAAAAAAGAGCACATGGTATTGGGGGTAGGGTACTGACATGGTTAGAAAATTGGTTGGTGGACAGGAAACAAAGAGTAGAGATTAACAGGTCCCTTTCCGAATGGCAGGCAGTGACTAGTGGGGTACTGCAAGGCTTTGTGCTAGGACTGCAGCTGTTTACAATATACATTAATGATTAAGATGAAGGGATTAAAAGTAACATTAGAAAATTTGCTGATGGCATAAAGCTGGGTGGCAGTGTGAAATGTCAGGAGGATGTTATGAGAATGCAGGGTGACTTGGACAGGTTGGATGAGTGGGCAGATGGCAGATGCAGTTTAATGTGGATAAATGTGAGGTTATCTACTCTGGTGGCAAGAACAGGAAGGCAGATTACTATCTAAATGGTGTCAAGTTAGGAAAAGGGGAAGTCAAACGAGATCTAAGTGTCCTTGTTCATCAGTCACTGAAAATAAGCATGCAGCTGAGCAGACGGTGAAGAAAGCTAATGGCATGTTGGCCTTCGTAACAAGGGGAGTTGAGTATAGGAGCAAAGAGGTCCTTCTGCAGTTGTACTGGGCCCTGGTGAGACCACACCTGGAGTATTGTGTGCAGTTTTGGTCTCCAAATTTGAGGAAGGACATTCTTGCTATTGAGGGAGTGCAGCGTAGGTTCACAAGGTTAATTCCCGGAATGGCGGGACTGTCATATATTGAAAGATTGGAGCGACTGGGCTTGTATACACTGGAATTTAGAAGGATGAGAGGGGATCTGATTGAAACATGTAAGAGTATTAATGGATTGGACACGTCGGAGGCAGGAAACAGGTTCCCGATGTTGGGGGAGTCCAGAACCAGAGGCTGGAGTTTAAGAATAAGGGGTAGGCCATTTAGAATGGAGTTGAGGAAAAACTTTTTCACCCAGAGAGTTGTGGATCTGTGGAATGCTCTGCCTCAGAAGGCAGTGGAGGCCAATTCTCTGGATACCTTCAAGAAAGAGTTAGATAGAGCTCTTAAAGATAGCGGAGTCAAGAGATATGGGGAGAAGGCAGGAACGGGGTACTGATTGTGGATGATCAGCCATGATCACAGTGAATGGCGGTGCTGGCTCAAAGGGCCGAATGGCCTATTCCTGCACCTATTGTCTATTGTTATGAGGGAAGGCTGAGTGGAAAACTAAATCAGGCAAGATCAAATGGTGGAGCAGACTCGATGGGACAAATGGTGTAATGCTTCTCCTATGCCTGGTAGTCTTTAGCATTTTCTCTTTCTGACACTACATCTTTCTTTCCTCTTTCTTTTTTATATACTGTAATAGGGAAGATGCAGTGGTACATGCACCTCCTCGGATGACTAAAAAATAAGTAGGAATTTCGGCACAGATAAAGCTTACTCACTCTGACTGGAATTTATGCTCCACAAGAGCCTTTTCCTGTCTCCAAGCTAGCTTTGGACATCACTTCCACTCTTCTCCTTCCCTCATTTGACTATCAATTGCCTCATTTGGATCCACCTATCACCTACCAACTCTTGTTCCACTCTTCCCTCCACCTTTATCTTGGATACAGTATCTCCCTTCTATCTTCCAGTCCAGACGGAGGGTCTTGATCAAAATGTGTAGTCTGTACATTTCCTTCCATAGATAATGCCTGACCTGCCGAGCTCCTCCTCAGCTTTGTGCATTGCTCCAGTGATCTTTTTTGTTGTTTCAGATTCCAGCATTGGCATTCTTTTGTGTCTCTTGAAATAATGGGCTTGGCTTTAAAATAAGAGCTTGCCCATTGAAGATGGGGAGGTGGAGGAGAAATTTTTCCGTCAAGGATTTGGATGAATTTGTGGAATTTTTTCTCCCACAGAGAAGAGCCTGAGACACTGAACATAACTGAGACTGAGACAGATGGATTTTCAGCCTTTAGGTAGGGAAATGCAGGACTCAGGGTGACCGGACAGAAAATAGAGCTGAAGATGAGCAATGCACACAAAATGCTGGAGGAACGCAGCAGGTCAGGCAGCATCTATAAGGAGAAGCGCTGTCGACGTTTCGGGCCGAGACCCTTCGTCAGGACTAGCGAAGATGAAGATGAGCCTGGCTTTTATTGAATACAGAAGGTCAAGGACTGATATTTCTTATGCTCTTGTATTGGAAAGACTTTCTGCAGCTTTTTCAAGAACATTAACGGTTGGGTTTAAGATGCTAGTGGATATTGACATACATGGTTCAGCACTTTGGGATAAATGGCAGAAAATTACACTCTGAGATTTCCAAAAAAAAACAGTTCGGTATAATGATCAAGAGGTTCTATAGTGAATACTAGTAGATCCTCCTCACCTAATCGTCAACTTGCAACATTAGTTCACCTCTAGAACACTAGATAAAGATGGTTACTGAAGAGAAGGGAGGAGGAGTGGGCAAAAGAGGTTTGGTAAGGCAAGTGCTGAGTCACTGGGAGGAACTCTGCAGGATGAGTAGCATTTGTAGGTAGTTGGGTTTCCCTGCCATCAGCTCAGTGTGAAATGAAGTGAAAGGTGAGGTGCTTCCTCTAACCATTCAAGCAATGTGTCGACGAGTAGGTCCCACACAGAACCAGCAAAGCATAGAGCAGGAAAGCACACAAAAACGGAAGATCCCAGGATCCACTGCGGCTGCAGGTTCAAAACATAGATAATTTAAAAAGACTCGGCTAATTCAAGTTCTTGGCCTGGTTGCATCAGACATTTCTAGTTGTGAAAGCTCACTAACTAACCAAATTCCTTGGTTGGTGGGAGTCACTTCGTCTTAATTACCTCAGGACAAGCTGGAGTCCCTGAAGCAATTATCGGTGTTTGTTAACACTGTACATGGTTCAGAATTGCATATAAATAAAACACAGGCAATTTTTATTTTACCTTTCTTTTTGCAGACCTGAAACCCTGGTAACTGCTTAAACAATCAGAAATCCCCAAAAAGCCTTGGTGCATTTCTTGGTCATTGAGACTTCTCCTTCAGCTGCCTGGTATACATTGGTTTTAAAAGAGTTATTTACTTATTCAGATACTGTGCAGAATAGGCCCTTTGGGCCCTTCGAGCTGCGCCGACCAACAATCTTAATCTTAGCCTAATCAGTGTGTTGCTGTCTGGTAGGGCTTGTTCTTCGCTGTATCTCGAAATAAATAAACAAATAACAATGCAGGATAAGCTGTAAAAGCTATTGAAAAAGTGCATTGCAGGAAAAGGATAAGCACAAGGTCATAACGAGGTAGACTGTGAGGCCAAGAGTCCATCTTATCGTCCCTTCAAGAGTCTGATTAAAGCGGTACAGAAACTGTCCGGGTGGTATGTGCTTTCAGGGTTTTGTATCTTCTGCCCAATGGGAAGGAGGAGAGAAGAGAGAATCCTTGGGGAGGATGGGGTCTTCAATTATGCTGGCTGGCTAACTGAGGAAGCATCATAGTCCATAGAGGGGAGCGAGGAGAGTGGAGACATGAGGGGAGAACCGAACTGCCAGTGCAAGTGTTGTATCCGAGCTCAATTTCACCCTCGCCATTCCCAACATCCTTTGCTCCTGCATGATTTACAAACTCGCCCTCTGCTCCACATTGATAAGTACAGTATTGCGCAAAAGTCTTAAGTACCCTTCCTACGTACATGTGCCTAAGATTTTTACACAGTATTGTACGTGCTGCACTGCTCTGTGCCTGTGCTTGCACATTCCTCTAGAAGAGATACTTGCATAGAAAATATAGAAACATAAAACCTGCAGCAGAATCCAGGCCCTTTGGCCCACAATGCTGTGCCGAACATGTTCTTACTTCGTAAATTATCTAGGGTTACCCATAGCCCTCTATTTTTCTAAGCTCCTTGTACCTATCCAGGAGTCTCTTAAAAGACCCTATTGTACCCGCCTCCACCAACTTTGCCGGCAGCCCATTCCATGCACTCACCACTCTGTGTAAAAAACTTACCCCTGACATTTCCTCTGTACCTACTACAAGCACCTTAAAACTGTGCTCTCTCGTGTTAGCCATTTCAGCCCTGGGAAAAAGCCTCTGACTATCCACACAATCAATGCCTCTCATCATCTTGTACACCTCTATTGGGTCACCTCTCATCCTCAGCCACTCCAGGGTTCACTCAACCTATTCTCATAAGGCATACTCCCCAATCCAGGCAACATCCTTGTAAATCTCCTCTGCAGCCTTTCTATAGTTTCCACATCCTTCCTGTGATGAGGTGACCAGAACTGAGCACGGTACTCCAAGTGGGGTCTGATCAGGGTCCTATATAGCTGTAACATTACCTCTTGGCACTTAAACTCAATCGCACGGTTGATGAAAGCCAATGCACCGTATACTTTCTTAACCACAGAGTCAACCTGCACAGCAGCTTTGAATGCCTGTGGACTCGGACCCCAAGATCCCTCTGATCCTCCACACTTCCAAGAGTCTTACCATTAACACTATATTCTGCCATCATATTTGACCTACCAAAATGAACCACCTCACACTTATCTGGGTTGAACTCCATCTGTCACTTCTCTCAGCCCAGTTTTGCATTCTGTCGATGTCTCACTGTAATCTCTGACTGTCTTCCACACTATTCACAACACCCCCAACCTTTGTGTCATCGGCAAATTTACCCCACTTCCTCATCCAGGACATTTATAAAAATCATGAAGAGAATTAGTCCCAGAACAGATCTCTGAGACACACCACTGGTCGCCGACCTCCATGCAGAATATGACCCGTCTACAACCATCCTTTGCCTTCTGTGAGCAAGCCAATTCTGGATACACAAAGCAAGGTCCCCTTGGATCCCATTATTACTCTTTCAATAAGCCTTGCATGACGAAACTTATCAAATGCCTTGCTGAAATCCATATACACTACATCTACTGCTCTAGCTTCATCCATGTGTTTAGTCACATCCTCAAAAAATTCAATCAGGCTTGTAAGGCACAACCTGCCTTTGACAAAGCCATGCTGACTATTCCTAATCATATTACACCTCTCCAAATGTTCATAAATTCTGCCTCTCAGGATCTTTTCCATCAACTTACCAACCAGTGAAGTAGACTCAATGATCTATAATTTCCTGGGCTATCTCTACTCCCTTTTTTGAATAAGGGAACAAAATATGCAAACCTCCAATCCTCTGGAACCTCTCCCATCCCCATTGATAATGCAAAGATTATTGCCAGAGGCGCAGCAATATCCTCCTTTGCCTCCCTCAGTAACTTGGGGTACATCTCATCTGGTCCTGGAGACTTATCCAACTTGATGCTTTGCAAAAGCTCCAGTACATCCTCTTTCTTAATGTCTACATGCTCAAGCTTCTCAACCCACTGTAAGTCATCCCTATAATTGCCAAGATCCTTTTCCGTTGTGTATACTGAAGCAAAGTATTCATTAAATATCTCTGCTATCTCCTCTGGTTCCATACACACTTTCCCACTGTCACACTTGATGGGTCCTATTCTCTCACGTCTTATCCTCTTGCTCTTCACATACTTGTAGAATGCCTTGGGGTTTTCCTTAATCTTGCTCGCCAAGGACTTCTCATGGCTCCTACTGGCTCTCCTAATTTCATTCTTAAACTCCTTCCTGCTAGCCTTATAATCTTCTAGATCTCTATCATTGCCTAGTTCTTTGAACCTTTTGTAAGTTTTTCTTTTCTTCTTGACTAGATTTTCAACAGCCTTTGTACACCACAGTTCCTGTCTTACCCCGTCTCATTGGAACATACCTATGCAGAACCCCACACAAATATCCCCTGAGCATTTGCTACATTTCTGCTGTACATTTCCCTGAGAACATCTGTTCCCAATTTATGCTTCCAAGTTCCTGCCTGATAGCTTCATATTTCCCCTTACTTCAATTAAACGCTTTCCTAACTTGTCTATTCCTATCCCTCTCCAATGCTATGGTAAAGGAGATAGAATTGTGATCATTATCTCCAAAATGCTCTCCCACTGAGAGACCTGACATGTCACTAGGTTCATTTCCCAGTACCAGATCAAGTACAGCCTCTCCTCTCGTAGGCTTATCTACATATTGTGTCAGGAAACCTTCCTGAACACACCTAACAAACTCCACCCCATCTAAACCCCTCACTCTAAGGAGATGCCAATCAATATTTGGGAAATTAAAATCTCCCTCCACGTTAACCCTGTTATTGTTACACCTTTCCAGAATCTGTCTCCCTATCTGCTCCTCGATGTCCCTGTTACTATTGGGTGGTCTATAAAAAGCACTCAGTAGAGTTATTGACCCCTTCCTGTTTCTAACTTCCTAACTTCCTGTTTCTAACTTCCTAACCTGTTTCTAACTTCAGTAGACAATCCCTCCATGACTTACTCCTTTTCTGCAGCCGTGACACTATCTCGAATCAGCAGTGCCACGCCACCACCTCTTTTACCTCCTTCCCTGTCCTTTCTGAAACATCTAAAGCCTGGCACTCTAAGTAACCATTCCTGTCCCTGAGCCATCCAAGTCTCTGTAATGGCTACAACATCATAGCTCCAAGTACTGATCCATGCTCTAAGCTCATCCACTTTGTTCATGATGCTTCTTGCATTAAAATAGACATAACTCAAACCATCGGTCTGAGCGTATCCCTTCTGTATCACCCGCTTATCCTCTGTCTCACACTGTCTCCAAGCTTTCTCTATTTGTGAGTCACTGTTCCTTCCTCTGTCACTTCAGTTCAGTTCCCACCCCCCAGCAATTCTAGTTTAAACTCTCTCCAATAGCCATAGCAAACCTACCTCCCAGGATATTAGTCCCTCTTGGATTCAAGTGCAACCCTTCCTTTTTGTACAGGTAACGCCTGCCCCAAAAGAGGTCCCAATGATCCAGAAATCTGAATCCCTGCCCCTGCTCCAATCCCTCAACCACGCATTTATCCTCCACCTCACTCTATTCCTATACTCTCTGTTGCGTTACACAGGCAGTAATCCTGAGATTACTACCTTTGAGGTCCTGCTTCTCAACTTCCTTCCTAACGCTCTGTAGTCAGTTTTCAGGGCCTCCTCCCTTTTCCTACCTACGTTGTTGGTACCAATATGTACAATGACCTCTGGCTGTTCACCTTCCCACTTCAGGATATCGTGGACGTGATCAGAAACAATGCAGACCCTGGCAGCTGGGAGGCAAACTACCATCCATGTTTCTTTCCTGCATCCACAGAATCATTTGTCTGACTCCCAGAGCCCCTGTTACTGCTGCCATCTTCCTTTCCCTACCCTTCTGAGCCACAGGGCCGGAAAGGTATTCTGAGAATAGAAACTGTCCAGTATTTCACTATTTGATGATCTCTAATCTTAAGAGCATTCCCCAACTCAGTATTTGGTTTCCCAACATGAAAAGGATCCCAGAAATAAAAGGGATTGTACATTCTGTTGCTTTTACTGTGTGGAATGGGTGGGAATTAGTTTTTAAGAGCACAGAAGCACAGAATCACTCTTGACTCTGCACTGAGAATTGGTTCCAAGACCTTCATGACCCAATTGTGGTAGTAACGTTATGATTTCCAGCGCTGATAATCTTACACCTTATTGTATACCTGCACTGCACTTTCGCTTGAGTTGTTGCACTTTACTCTGCATTCTGTTATTGTTTTACTTTGTGAAATGCACTGTGTAATGATCTTATCTCTATGAAAAGTATGCATGAAAAGCTTTCCACTGTATCTCTGTAGATGTGACAATAATAAACCAATTCCTATTCCAAGTCAGATGCTGGCAGAAGATAGACATTCATCCCACACAGATGGAAGATTGACGTGCACTATTGTAATAAGAGAAAAAAACACCAGATCCAGTTACTGATCCTGATGATTTTGACTGTTATTCAAGATGGATACAGGTAAATAAACATAAGAACATAAGCTTCATATTGAGAGGCCTAGAATAAGCTCACTCAACTTCACTCACGCCATCACCAAATTCTTTCCATATCTATGGACTCACTTTCAAGGACTCTTCGTCTGATGTTGTCAGTATGTATCCCTTGCTCATCAATTAATCAATCAATTAATTAATTGTTCTTTTGTATTTGCAGTTTGCATTATTTTGCACATTGTTTAGTTGTCCATCCTGTTGGGTACAGTCTTTAATTCTGTTATGCTTCTTGGATTTACTGTGAATGCCTGCAAGAAAACAAATCTCATGGTTGTGCAGTATATGTACTTTGATAATAAACTTACTTTGAAGTTTTGATCTTTGAATATAAAATTAAGAATTTACTGCTGAGGTTTTAGAAGGCTTTGGTCAGACCACATTTGGAATATTGTGAGCAATTCTTGGCTCTGTATCTATGGAAAGGTGTGTTGGTGTTGGAGAGGTGCAGAGGAGGTTAACAAGAATGATCCTGGGAATGAAAGGCTCAACATATGAGGAGGTTTTGATGGCTCAGGACCTGTAATCGATGAAGTTCAGAAGAATGAGGGGGAATCTCTATGAAGGCTACTGCAAGGCCTGGGTAGAATAGATGTGACAAGGATGTTTTAATTAATAGGAGAGTCTTGGATCAAAGGCACAGCCTCAGAATAGAGGGATATCCTTTTGGAACCAAGATGAGGAGGATCTTTTTCATCCAGAGGGTAGAGAATCGGTGGAATTTGTGACCATGCAGGGCTGTGGAGGTCGAGTCATTGGGTATAATTTAGGCAGAGATCGATAGGTTCTTAATGGTTAAGAGTTATGGGAAGAAGGCAGGATAATAGGTTTGAGAAAAAAAGACAGCCATAGTTAAATGGCAGGGCAGACTCAATGGACTGAATGGCCTCACTCTGCTCCTCCACCCTATGGTCTTACGGTCTCCTAGTTTATCACTGTTTAAGATCTAAAGTTAGCGACCTTAGGCTCGGCACTGATGACAACAGGGTCTCATTTTTAATTTTCCTAGACCTAAGTGCTACCTTCGATACAATTGACCCCAACGTTCTTCTAGATTGCCTTGAGAGACGGGTTGACCTCATTGGTAGTGCCCTTCATTGATTTCTCTCATACAGCTGAGAGAGAATTTTTTTTGTCTGTCTTGGAGACCATTTTTCTAAGAGATACGATGTACCTTTTGATGTTGCTCGGGGAAGCTGTCTTGGCCTACTCCTCTCTTTATGCATACTCTTTTTAGGAGACATCATTAAAGAGCATAAATTTGATTTGCTCTTCACTAACGTCAGTTTTTCTTTTAATTTTATATTTGTACTTTATCCTATTGTAAAGCAGTTCGAGCTGCATAATTTTTATGGAAAATGCTCTATAAAAATCTACTATTGTTATTGCTATTAATATTTACCTCATGAAACTAAAATGTTTTAGGGCAAAGTTTTAAAATATAAGATTATTTTCATCAACGTAGAAAGGAAGAAAGCTCATTTGAATGTCGCTGGTGCTTGAGTTCAAATGACAGGCCTCCTAACGGTGTTGTAAAATGATACTATACAAAGTGAAGTAGGACCCAGTTTTGTGTCCTATTCCTGTGTCTGATCAAAGATGGTCTGAAGGTGACAGTCTGTCAGAATGGCTGTGCGACTTTTCCTTCTTCTACCTTAATCTGAGTGGACCTTCCATCTTAATCTGAGTAGGCTCTGGAAACCTGTGCCAACCAAGTGGTGGGCATGTTCAAGAACATCTTCAATCTCTCACTGCTGTGGTCAGAGTCCCCCACCTGCTTCAAAAGGGTGGCAATCATATCAGTGCCTAAGAAGAGCAGGGCGAGCTGCCTCAATGACTATCACCCAGTGGCACTCACATCTACTGTGATAAAATGCTTTGAGAGGTTGGTCATGGCTAGAATGAACTCCTACCTAAACAAAAACCTGGATACACTGCAATTTGCCAATCACCACAAAGGGTCTACAGTGGATGCAACCTCACTGGCTCTCCACTCAGCCTTGGACCATCTGGACATTAACAATATCCACATCAGGGTACTGTTTATTGACTACAGCTCAGTGTTCAACGCAATCATATCCTCAGTTCTAATCAGCAACTCCAAAACCTGGGCCTCTGTACCTCCTTCTGCAACTAGATCCTTGTCTTCCTCAACAGGAGACCACAATCAGTGCAGATATCATCTTCTCCTCACTGACAGTCAACACTGGTGCTCCTCAATTCTGCGTGACCCACTACTCCACTCTCTCTACACCAACAATTATGTGGCTAGACACAGCTCACACAGCACCTTTGAATTTGCAGATGACACAACTATTGTTGGCAGCATTTCGATGGTGATGAGGAGGCATACAGGAGCAATATAGATCAGCTGGTTGAGTGGTGTTGCAGCAACAACCTTGCACTCATCATTAGTAAGACCAAGGAATTGATTGTGGACTTCAGGAAGGGGATGTTGAGGGGACAGACACCAGTCCTCACTGAGGGACCAGAGTGGAAAGGGTGAGCAGTTTCATGTACCTGGGTGTCAACATCTTTGAAGATCTGTCTTAGGCCCAACATATTGAGACAGACACGAAGAAGGCACGAAAGCGCCTAAATCTCATTAAGAGTTTGAGGAGAATTGGAATGTCACCAAAGTCACAAATTTCTACACAGATACCATGGAGAGCATTCTAACTGCATCATCATCTGGTATGGAGGGATCAGAAAAAGTTGCAGAAAGTTGAAAACTCAGCCAGCTCCATCATGGGCACTAGCTTCTCCAGCATCCAGGACATCTTCAAGGAGCGAAGCCTCAAGTAAGCAGCACCCATCACCCAAGATATCCTTTATTCTCATTACTACTTTCAATGAGGAGGAATAAGGAACCTGATGAAACACACTCAACATTTCAGTAATAGCTTCTTCCCCTTCATCATCAGATCCCTGTATAGTTGATGAACCCATGAACATTTCTTCAGTATGTTTTTCCCTCTTTTTCCACTACTTCTTTAATTTAATTTTCTTTTTTTACATATACTTCTTATTGTAACATAACCTTTATTATTATGTATTGCAATGCACGGCTGCTGCAAACCAACAAATTTCACGACATATGCCAATGATATTAAATCTGATTCCAATTCTGAATCAGTTAGATTTAGAATCACTGGTGAAATATTTACTGAAAATAGCTTCCACATAAAATGAGTAATTGAAAGCAGAGCATTTTCAACAGTGTAAAAGAGTGTTGGAACTTCCTGAAAACTCATTAGTCTGTAGTATTGGAATTAAAACTTCCTTGGAACAGGATAATATTTACAATGAACTAACTACTCTATGATGGAAACCAGTTGTCTGTTAGGTCAGTTTATTGCTACTAACTGAGCAATGGCTGATAATCCATAATTACAATTGGAGCACAAAACCTCAAGTCCATTAAGACCACAAGACCATAAAACAGGAACAGAATTTGGCCATCTGCACAATGAGACTGCTCTACTATTCAATCATGACTGATATCATCCCTCTCAACCCTAATCTCTTGCCTTCTCCCCATAACTATTGACACCCTTATTAATCAAGAACCTATCAATCTCTATTTTAAATATACTCAATGACTTAATCTCCACAGCCACCAGTGGCAATGAATTCCAGAGGTTCACTCCCCTCTACCTAAAGAAATTCCTCTCCATCTCTCAAGGCTCTCCTTCTATTCTGAGGCTGTGCCCTCTGGTCCTAGACTGAAGAGAGGCTGCACGACACAAGCTGACATAACAGAAGCACTTCCGTCCAACCTACTCTCTGCAGCATTGCATCTCACTTCCACAGTTGAGCTCGTCTACAGGAGAAATGGAAAATGGCTCCACCTACATTGCCTCTGGTACTGAACAAGATGTTTGCATATGCACTCATTTGGAGGTCAAGTTCCAAGTCTTTGTCAGAAGTTCAAAATTTAAAGTTCGAAGCATATATATCTCACCATATACTACTCTGAGATTTATTTTTGAGGCCATTCAAAGTAACACAATAGAATCAATGAAAAACTGAAGACAAACAATCAACCAATGCGCAGAAGGCAAAAAGAAAAAAACCTAACTGATAATAATAAATATATAAGCAATAAATGCTCCAAGAGGACAACAAACTTGTTGAACAGTTTGGAGGCTTGTGTGCCTTAATGACCTGGGGAGGTATGTTGGCTGGAGTCAAGGCTTTATGCTTTGGTTCTTGGTAGGATCACCCAAGCTAGACAGGTCAAAGGGTAGAGGCCAAACCAAGAGTGGTTCACCAACCCTCCAGATTTGGGGGGGGTCAACTCAGGGCTAACAACCCTGACTGGTCAAAAAATTATTGTTATGGAAACAGCAATGAAGAATCCTTCTATATTGACAGGGATGGAGGTCCTTCATTGCTCCCCTAATTGCCAGTGGCGTCATGGGTAGTAAGTTACTTCAAATAGTTCTGCTTATTATCGGAGAATGTATGCAACATACAACCTGAAATGCTCGTCTTTGCAGACATCCATGAAAAGCAGAACTCCAAAAGAAAGAACAACAGAAAAATGTTAGCACTCCAGAGCTCCTTCTCCCCTCCCCACACAGACATAGGCAAGCATCAGCTCATCAACCTCCCCCCCCCGCCCATTTCAGCAAAGAGAGTCAGCACCCACCACCCACCAAGCAACAGCAAAGCTCCCCAAGAGAGCGATGAATATCGACAATATGAGATGAGGAGTCCTTGAAAGTGAGTCTCAGTGTTTCTCAACAGATTGGGCTGTACATATCCATGAAACAAAGTTCATTTCCCAATCTGAACCCATTTTGCATAGCACCACTCTCTGACAATAAGGTCCTAAATAAGAACCCTTGATATGTGGAACACTTCCCATGACTTTGGAGCTATTTTTCAGTGAAAGCAGACTTTCGTGATAAAATTTACCATCTCCTTTAGAGTGCCATCACAGCCACTGCCCATCTGAGGAAAAGAAAGTTAAAAGATGTCTTGTCAATGTTAAGAAGAAGGAGGAGTTCAGTGACTTGAAAAGCATTAAGGTGGATTAGTCCCGAGATAGATCCTAGGATTTATCACAGGATACTGAGGGGCACTAGAGAGGAGATTGTTGTGGTCTTGGCTGAGATCTTCATATGCTTTTTAGCCAAGTGGAGAATAGTGATGGCTGGAGAATAGCCAGTGTTGTTCCTTTGTTTAAGAAGACAACAGGGATAATTTAAGGAATGATAGGCCATTCAGTCTTACATGAGTCTAGGGAACTTACTAGAGAGAAAAGAAAATCCTTGGGACAGTACATACTGGTATTTAGAGAAGCATGGACAAATGAGGAAAAATCAGCATGGGTTTGCATGAGGTGGGGGTGGGGAGGTCCTGTCTCGTAAATCAGTCCTGATGAAGGGTGTTGGCCCAAAACATTGACAGGTTACTCTCTTCTGAGATGATACCTGGCCTGCTCAGTTCCTCCAGCATTTTGTGAGTATTACTTTGGATTTCCAGCATCTGCAGATTTTTTCATTTTTGTAAAATTGGTAGTTTTTTTTTAGTAGGTGATGAGAGTAGAGAGGCAGATGTTGTTTATGTGGACTTTAGTGAAGCATTCTGCAAAGCTCCTCATGGCAGACTGGAAGATTAAGACATGGGATCCAAACAGATTTTGTCAAAGGGATATAAAATTGTCCTTGTTTTGCAAGTTAAGGAGTGGTGGTGGAGGAGGATTCCATTGACCAGAGGTCTGTGACCAGTAGTGTTCTACAAGATCTTGTTACTTGAAAAATATTAAAGGCTGGAGTGAAAGTGTAAGTGGTCTGAATAGTAGGTGTGTAGGATCATGAATTAGTGGAGTCAGGTTAACTGGTCTATAATTTTCTGACTGTTGCCTTCCTCTTTTCTTGAAGAGTGGAGTGACATCTACAATTTTTTCAGTTCTCCTGAACCATACCCAAGTCCAATGATTCTTAAAAGATCTTACTAAAGCCTCCACAATCTCTTCCGCTACCGCTTTCAGAACCCCGTTCATCTGGTCCGGGTGACTAATGTACCCTCAGGTCTTTCTGTTCTTTGAACTCTTACCCCCTTGTAATACTAACTGCAATCACTTCTCTTCCCTCTCACCCTTCAACATCTGACACGCTGCTAGTGTCTTCCACAGTGAGGACTGATGAAAAATACTCATTTAGTTAATCTACGATCTCCTTGTCCTTTGTTATTATTCCTCCTGCCTCATTTTCTAGCGGTCCTATATCCACTCTTATCTCTCTTTTATTTTTTATATACTTGAAGAAGCTTTTTCTGCTCACCTTGATATTGTTTGCTTGCTTACTTTCGTATTTCATCTTCTCTCCCCTAATGATTCTTTTAGTTGCTCTCTGTAGGTTTTTAAAAGCTTCCCTATTGTCTATCTTCCTGCTAATTTTTGCTTTGTCGTACGCCCTTTCTTTTGCTTTTGCATTAGCTTTGACTTCCCTTGTCAGCCACGGTTGTACTATTTTGCCATTTGAATACCTCTTCATTTTTGGAATACATCTATCCTGCATCTTCCCCATTTTTTCCAGAAACTCACACTATTGCCGTTCTACTGTCATCCCTCCTTACAGTTTACTTCTGTATATTTAATTTCTGTAGTATATATGTATATAACTTTAAATAAGTAGTGGGAAAAGAGCATAAAAAGAAAAAAAAAAGTGAAGTAGTTCATTGTCCATTCAGAAATATGATGGCAAAGTGGAAGAAGCTGTTGCTGAAACATTGAGTGTGCATCTTCAGGCTCCAATACCTCCTCCTTGTTGGTAACAATGAGAAGAGGGCATGTCCTGGGTGATGGTGGTCCTTAATGATGGATGCTGCCTTTTTGAGGCATTGCCTTTTAAAGATGTCCTCAAGGTTGGAGAAGCTGTACCCATGATGGTTCTGGCTGGCTTTGCAAGAGAAAAGCATACAGTAAACACCAAGACCCTGAGGAGTATTGATGTACTGAAGGACCTCGGGCAGGAAGTCTATAGCTCCCTGTGAGTGACAATATAAGTGGATAAGGTGGTAAAGAAGGCATATGGCATTCTTGCCTTGATTGGGTGAGGTATTGTGTATAAAAGTTGATGTCACATAGAAAGTTATTCATCTTCATCCATTTGTTTTTTGCCCTTGAAGCAGCAATATCTTTTTCACAAGTTTTTCTCATTAAAAACCCTGAAGAAAGCTTCTGGCTCGGGTGATTATTGAGAAGGTGTTTAACTCCCTGCCTAGCTTTGTACACGCACAATGTGAGGGCAGTAGAGAATGTATGTCATGAAATTTTAAATGCAAAAGATTCTGCAGATGTTGGAAATATTGAGCAACACACTTCAAAATGAAGGATCTCAGCCCAAAATGTTCTGTTCATTATCCATACAGGCTGAATTGGTGTGTGTGTGTGTGTGTGTGTGTGTGTGTGTGTGTGTGTGTGTGTGTGTGTGTGTGTGTGTGTGTGTGTGTGTGTGTGTGTGTGTGTGTGTGTGTGTGTGTGTGTGTGTGTGTGTGTGTGTGTGTGTGTGGTGAAATTTGTATTTTGTGGCAGCTATACAGTACAAGACATAAGAAGTTACTCTAAGTCACAATAAAATATATAAATAGTGCAAAAGACCAATAGTGAGGTAGTGTTCATGGCTTCAAAGACCTTACAGAAATGTGATGGCAGAGAGGAAGAAGCTGTTCCTAAAATTTTGAGTATGGTTGTCAGGCTCCTGTACAACCATCCTGATGGCAATAATGGGCAGAGGGCATGTCTCAGTTGGTGAAGGTCCTTAATGATAGATGCTTCCTTCATGAGCACCACCTTTTGAAGATGTTCTGTATGGTGGGGAGTCTTGAGTTGGGTATTATGACCAACTTGCCAAGATAACCAACTTGCGGTATTGTTCCTCACATTTGTGACAGACAAAGAGGAGGATTAAGTGTGCAATGAGTGAAGAGGAAATTGTAAAATGTGGACTAAAGGCTAGCATGGAACCTCAGCACAAGTTACATAAGCACATCAGGTATAATCCAATAGCTGCACTTTCTGACATAACTGTTGTAGTTCAAGCAGTTTATGTGAGGTGCAAGCCCCAGGCTAGCCAACTTAGAAAGAAATAGCTTACATCCGTTATACCTTTGTTTTATGACCACAGGATGTCTGGAAGCACCTTACAGGTGGTGAAGTACTTTCGAAGCACTGTTTCAGTTTGCAAGGCAGGAAGCACAGCAGACTATTTGCCACACAACAAGCTGCCACAAAGAGCAATGTGATAATGCCCAGATGTTGTTTGACACTTAAGTCTTGGCCAGGACACCAGAGGTTAACTCTCTTCTTCAAAAATCCGTTGGTTTTCACTGCACACAGCTTTTCACAAACCCTTTACAGCAGCAGTCCACAGTATTCTCAGGCTACTTTCAAAGTCAAGTACATCCAGTTTTCGTTTAAGGCCTATCAGCATAGCATTGGAGTAAATTCTCAACCACGGGCTGGTGGTCATCCGTCGGATGAATGAATCAGTTCAGATTGTCACCTGTCACAGAGTGGGACTGCACTGGAATTAAATGGAATGGACGTCAAGTTTAGTTTCTCTCCACCAAAGTCAATGTCAAAGTCAACATTGAGTTTATTCTCATCTGCTCAAGTCTGTGTATGCCCAGATACAATGTAAAACTCATTTGCAGCAGCATCACTGGTACTGAGAAACAGAATCAGAGAAACAGCAGTCACAGGGAAAAAAATAAAGTTGAAATAATTTAGCACAATTTTTACAAGAAAGAACACATTAGAACAAAAAGTCTATTTAGTATAAAACCCTGCATGCCCAAAATGCTGATTGTAAAACAACTGTTTGCATTTATCTGGCATCTTTAATACAGAATAAATGTATCAGGATGCTTCGAGGGAGGGCGATCAGCCAAGTGTGGTGAACTACATATACCTGTCTGGACACGCCCCCCCTGCTGACTGCTCCTGTGGCTCCTCCCACAGACCCCCGCTGACTGCTCCTGTGGCTCCTCCCACAGACCCCTGTATAAAGGCGATTGGAGGCACTGCTCCTCCCTCAGTCTCCAGGATGTTGTGTGATGGTCTCTTGCTGCTGACAGTGCTTTCTTCCAGCTAATAAAAGCCTATCTCGACTCACGGCTCCGAGAGTTATTGATGGTGCATCACCAAGCTTGGTACCAAAACTACAAGAGGATTTATTAAATTACATTAGCAAAACATATTGGTATCCATGTTTGACTGGACCACCAATGTATCCCCAATTTCACTGGACCAGCCCTCTGAGTACAAGAGCAGCTCAGGGGTTTATATCCCGTAGCTTGAGACTCATCCTTCCCACTATCTACAAGATACAATCCAGGAGTGTAAATACATTAGGGATATTTAAGAGACTTTTAGAGAGGCACGTGGAGGAAAGAAAAATGGAGTGGAAGAAAAGGGCTAGATTGATGTTAGAGTAGTTTAGAAGGCTGGCACATCACTGGCCAAAGGGTCTGAACTATACTGTACTCTTCTATGGTCTATCTTCCATGTATGTAATGGAGTTCAATCCAGAAGCCTGTCTGTTTAGTCTTCTGCCATCGGGTAGATGATACAGAAATATCTTAGTCAAGACAGTAAGGCTGAAAAACAGCATATTCCCAAAGGCTGTTGTGCAGCTGAATAATGCTGCACCCTGGCTTGCCAACAGTCTTTGAGTCTTATCGATGATCAAAGTCACTTGTTGCATGTAAACATGGGATTAAAAAAATCTGCTTTGCAAATATCTGCTTTACATGGGCTGGAATAGAAGTGCAGTCTCATTGTCTTGACTAATAACAATAAAGTTCTATTCTGTTCTGGACAAGTTTAGCACCAACAACAACTAAGAAACTTGATACTATCCAGGACATATCTATTCCCTTGGTTGGGGACCAGCTTCCTCATCACCATCCCTAAAGTTAACCATTCTCGCTCCTTCTCCACCACACATCAAAGATGGCCATGGATCAATACTCGCTCTCAGAAGTGGACCCTTCCTCTGGTAGATCTGTTCTGTTAGCAAAAAGGCACACTCAGCGATAATAGTGGAAGTGATTGGAGCTGATGACGTAAAAGCTGGGGGCATTGTGGATAGTCTGGAGGGTTATCAGAGGTTACAGTGGGACATCAATGGAATGCAGAACTAGGCTAATAAGAGGCAGATGGAGTTCAACCCAGATAAGTGTGAAGTGATTCATTTTGGTAGGTCAAATTTGAAGACAGTATATAATATGAATGGTAAGACTCTTGGCAGTGCGAAGGGTCAGAGAGATCCATAGGATACTCAAAGCTGCTGTGTAAGTTGACAATGTTGTTAACAGGGTGTATGGTGTATTGGTCTTCATCAACTGTAGAATTGAGTTCAAGAGCCACAAGGTAACGTTACAGCTATATAAGACCTTAGTTAGACCCCGCTTGGAGTACTGTGTTCATTTCTGGTCAGCTCACTGCAGGAAGGATGTAGAGGAGATACAGAGAGAGTGCTGAGGAGATCTTCAAGGATGTTGCCTGGAATAGATTGAGTGAACTTGGCTTTTTCTCCTTGGAGTGACAGAGAATGAGAGGTGGTGGAGGCAGATACAATAGGGTCTTTTAAGAGAATCCTGGATAGGTACATGGAGCTTAGAAAAATAGAGAGCTACGGGTAACCCCAGGTAAAAACATGTTCGGCACAACATTATGAGCTGAAGGGCTTGTATTGTGTTGTAGGTTTTCCCATGTTTCTATAAACATATCTACATATAACTTACTGTATGCTGTAGCAATTCACCAAGCTTTTTTATTTATTTAGAGATATCGTGAGAAATAGAGTTGTCTGGTCCAACAAGCTACGCCATCCAGCAATTCACTTATTTAATCTTAACCTAATCACAGGACAGCTTACAGAGACGGGGAGAAAGGCACAATGTGCGTCTATAGAGGTGGGTTTTTGGAGGTCTTGCTGCCTGCTCGCTCTGCAGAACCTACTCTCTCCTTGACATGATGGGAGCCTCAAAGAAAAGAGCCATCAGGACCATTACAGAGGTTGCTGAGTGAGCCTTAAGGAGTCAATGGATCAGGAGGTATGAGGCTTGGACTCGTGCTGCTGGGACACAAGCCGGGGCCTGACCATCCCTGACTGGGTCGTCTGGGTGAGATTGATGTTGAAAGACCTGAAACACCCAATGACCCATGGCTACATCTCTGATGTGTCCCAGTGCATCCTAAGATGTATCTTAGCATCAATAATGACTCATTGACCTACTATCCAGTACATCTTTGGAATGTAAGAGGAAACTGTAGCACCTGAGAAAACTTAGGTGGTCAAATGGACAACATACAAACTCCTTATAGAGGATGCTGGAACTGAACTCTGAACTCTGATGCACTGAGTTGCAATAGTGTTGTGCAAATTGCTATGCTTCCATGCCACTCCAATGGCAATATCTTTGGCAATATCTCCCAAGCCTCAACCTCTGACACTGGAAGGTCAGTGTTTGGGAGTCTTACACATTACACATAATCGTGTTGTTGAAATCTCTCAGTGTTCTTGCGAATAAGACCTTGTAACTCCCTTCTCAGTGACTCTGTGGAGTACATTCTTCACTGGAACTGCAGCAGTTCAACACACTGGTGCACCGTTGTCTTAGACAGGTGCATGTAAGGATGCCAGTGACATCCACATCCTGTGCTTGAACAAAAACTAAGCTGGTGACATGGGGTGTCTTAAAGGAAGAAGGAGAGGGAGAGAGGTTAAGGGAGGGAATTCTGTAAACTAGGACCCAGGCAACTAAAGGTACAGCTGCCAACAGTGGCGTAATTAAATTTCTGAATTCAACTAGGGGGCAGGATTGGGGAGGCATAGAGGCCTCAAAGGGTTGTTGACCTGGAGGAGGCCACAAACATATAGCTGGTATGGCCGAGGAGAGAACTGAAAACATGAGAGAGGCGTGAGGGACTGCAGATGCTGGAATCCAGAGTTACACGCACGATGCTGGAGGAACTCAGCGAGTCACTGAATACAAGCTCAAACGCGTTGCAGGGAGGAAATGCAGAAGAAAAGCTTTCTCTCCAGGCCTTGAGGGGAGGCCACATAAGCTGCTATTGTACGTTCCCAGGACCACACTGGAGACACCTAGGAACACACACACTCTGCTCCTTTTTGGTAAGATCGTGCCTGGAACTTAACAGCAAGGCGAAACAGAGGGATGTAAGATACAGTCAGGGTGCCCCCGTTTCTGTGATAAATTCATTCTCCTTGAGACGATTTTGAAGCACGTCAGACAAACCCTAACACTTTACACCCTGTGTGGCAGGAGACCAGACATCTGGCAAAATTAACAGTTTCTGTGGTTCCCACACAGAGCGCAACTGGGTATGAGACCAACTGTGGAAAAGCTGTCAGCTTCAAAAACACTGCCGTTAGTGTGCTGTAAACTATAAAATAGTGCTTGCAGAGCAGTAAAAATGTCAACAATAGGCGTTATGGCAGAAATACTCTTTACTCAGGCTAGTAATCAGCACCCCAGGGCTGGAAATCACCCTTCAAGTTGATGTTATTGCTGGATGATAAACCCGTACATCACACGCATTCACCGCAGAGTGCAGCATTAAACAAGGTCCTGTAATCAATTTTTCATATTAAAGTTTAATCATGCTGTTTATTGAACATTTTTCAGCAAAGTGGCAGTTGCTGACCAAGATACTGTCTTGTGGCAAGGGAAGGGATGGCCCCTGGATACGTGGGCACATTGGGGGTGTGAGCATTGACCTTTTACAGCTTGAGAGATACTGTTAAGCCGTTCTGGGTAGTAGAGGGACACTGCTGGTTGCATGTGTTCAATGTACCACAGCTACAATGACTGCTCTGTACTCATTCTCAAATACAGTTCCATTCAGCATCCATCATCAGGGACTTCCCAATACCCAGGACGTGCTCTCTTCTCACTGCTGCCATCAGGAAGAAGATACGGGAGCCTCAGGACTCACGTCACCAGGTTCAGGAACAGTTATTACCCCCAATCATCAGGCTCTTGAACGAGAGGGGATAACTTCACTCAACTTCAATCACCCCATCGCTGAACTGTCTGCTCAACTCATGGAGTCACTTTCAAGGACTCTTAATCTTATGTTCTCAATATTTATTGCTCATTAATTTACTATTATTATTTCCTCTTTTTTGTTTGCTCAGTTTGTTGTCTTATGCACTCTGGTTGAACACTAGTTGGACGGACTTTCATCGGTTCTGTTATAGTTATGCTAGGCATTTATTGAGTATGCACACAAGAAAATGAACGACGACAGATATGCACTTTGACAATAAAATTTACTTTGAACTTTGAACAATTGACTTTGGTAGCAAGAAAGGAGAGAAATACCCCGGTAGGCTCTTGCCATTTAAGGGGTCTCTTTGGATCTTTCATAATCCAGTTGTGATAAGCAAACCTGAATCCTTTTTCTCAAGATACTTTTAACTCATTTTTTAGTGTGAGGGGTGATTGATATGTTCGTAGCCTAAGGTAGAAGGAGTCAATTTTAGAAAACCTAGCACATTTATTTTTCAACCACAGTCCACTCCTACATTTACACACTTAGTCCAGCGGTCGTGGAGCATACGGATCTTGGACCTCCAGAAAGTGTCCACAGCAGGGGTGATTGATAAGTTCGTGGCATGAGGTAGAAGGAGATGAGTTATACAGCTCTCGTTACATGCACATGCAGTTCAACTTTTTGAGTGATTGTGCAGAAAGTTTGAAGTTAATAATTCATCTCCTTCTACCTCAGGGCACAAACTTATCAATCACCCCTGATGAGTTATTAACTTCAAACTTTCTGCATGTGGCTGGCGGCAGCAGCATTTATTGATTACCCCGGAGAATGTAATTGGAGTTGTAGTCATCTGGGCAAGTGGAGATGATTTCACTGTTCTGATGGCTTGTGTCTTGTAAATGGTAGAAAGGATTTCATCAACCGGGCATAACCCAGGATTCTTAAATCCTTTAAGTCTTTCAAATCTCTTGCTATCTTTCCTTTCAGTTAGTCCTGACGAAGGGTCTCGGCCCAAAACATTGACAGTGCTTCTCCCTATAGATGCTGCCTGGCCTGCTGTGTTCCACCAGCATTTTGTGTGTGTTGCTTGCATTTCCAGCATCTGCAGATTTCCTCGTGTTTGCTTCTTAAAGACTATAGCTTGCTGGCTTCAGAGTAAGAGGAATGGCATTTACAAGTCCGCAAAATGGTGGAATTCATTGTGGTCCAGGATTTTGAGCTGGCAATGAATATGAGGCGTATAGATAGGATGAATGCAATCAGGCCTTCTCCCCTCAGGCTGGGTGAGACTACAACTAGAGGACATGGGGTTAAAGTGAAAGGTGAAATATTGAAGGGTAATATTTCAGGGTGCTCCTTTACTCCAAGGGTGGTGACAGTGTGGGTGCTGCCAGAGAAGTGGTAAATGTCGATTTAATTGTAACACTTAGAAGAATTTTGGATAAGTACACGCATGAAGAAGGTATGGAGGGTTATGGTCCAGGTGCATGTAGATGGGACCAATCAGACTCCAGACTGGCTTGGACTAGATGGGCCAAAGGGCCTGTTTCTATGTTGTAGTGCTCTATGACTCTATGATGGAGGAATGGTAATATATCCGCAGGTTAAGAAGGTGTGTGATTAGAAGGGGAATTTTCATTGCTCCTATTGCCCTTATCCTTGCCTTCTTGGTGATACTGTTTTTGGTGCTCTCAGAGAAGCCCACCCCATTGACAGGTAGTAGGATAGCTTGAACCTTGGGAATCAGTTCCCAGTTGAACGTTGCTTGGTTTGACTGTGGTGTGGGGTGTCTGTGGCTGCAGTGAGCTGAGAAACTCCAAGGTTTGTGTCCCCTGTTCTCTCCTTCGCCCAACTTTTCCTGATGTGTTCCTTGTCAATGATGCTTCAGAGATCTCAGCTGCTGGCAGCTGTCTCTGAATTGGCCGTGTTGACGCCCAGCAGCTTCACATCCAGCCTTATGGTGGAGGTGAGGACCTTCAGCTGATGGTGACCCTGTGGTTAGTTCTTTGCATCCATCCAATGAATGTGGCCGATACCCTACCAACATCACTGGTTCAGCACAGAATGTGTGTTGGCGGTTTAGAACCTGTTGGTGACCTTGTCCAGACAGGAGATGAATTAAAGCAATTCAAGAGATGAGGAGGAATTTCTTTAGCCGGAGGCTGATAGATCTGTGGAATTCATTGCCACAGACAGTTATGGAGGCCAAGTCATTGGATATATTTAAAGCGGAGGCTCTTGATTAGTAAGAGTGTCAAAGGTCACAGGGAGAAGGCAGGAGAATGGGTTCAGAGAGATACTTAGCCAGCCATGATTGAATGGTGGAGTAGACTTGATGGGCTGAATGGCCTAATTATGCTCTTATATCTTATGGTCTTATGGTTTTGAAACAAAGTACAAAGGCTCTGAAGGAACTTAACAGAACAGGCACATTCTATGGAGGGAAATGGACAGTTGATGTTTTGGTTTGAGACCCTTCATCTGTTTAAGGCAATAAATGTATTCACATCCTACATACCTACATTGCCCAAGCCTCATTACCATTGACAGCTTCGGGATTTGTTCTCTTGTCAGTTTACTTTTGGCCGCAAAGTCTTTTGTCTTGCTTGGAGAAGACAGCTGCAGCTTCCACTGTGCAGGTCTTAATTTCAGTTTCAATATATGAAGTTGCACTCTTCCTCCGGTAACACTGGGTGAGTGACTACATTGAGTTTTGCCAATGGTACACACCGTGAGCTATTGGTGAGGGAGGGAGGAATGCTTTGAGTGGTGGACAGAGTGCCAACCAATTAAACTTTTGAAACACCCTGGTTTCCTTGGCTGCATAAGTCTAGGGAAGACACTCCCAAGTGACATTGAGATGGCTCATTCCACCCCAAACCCCAGTTTGTGTGGATGCTGTGTAATTTGCTACCCTTTTACAGATTAGTGCCACAAAACAACAGACAGTACACTGCATACGACTAAAGAAATTATATTTACGAGTCTTAACTAAAGGGTTAGTAATGAATAACAAAAAGAAAAGGGCCCATTCTAATTAAACAGTCAAACGTGCACAAGTTGAAACTCATCTTGAACTTCTCTGTCACTCACGGGCTGGGCCCTCGGTCAATGTGAAAGCAAACACCACATTCCGAATGTCGCTCGCAATCCATCTTGAACAAATGGGTCTCCCACTGGATCGTATGCTATGACCGGTTCTCCCCAGCATCTTCTCTCTCCGTTTCCCACCGAACACAAGCCTAAGACCAACCTTACTGTCCCTCACCAAGAAAACCTCCTGTTAATTGGATGGCAGACATTTCACATAGTCCCTTACCTTCAACAATAACCTAAACAGGCTGAAAGCAGAACAGACTGCTCTTACAGAGCTGCTGAATGAGATATCTACAGCACTAACAGTAAAGATGTGAACCAGGGTCTTACACTTCTTTTTTGGATGATGTTGAGCTTCCTGTGTTTGTTGGAGTTCCACCCATTCAGGGAGGTAGAGGAGATTCCATTACACAGCTGACTTGTGCCTTATGCCTGCGAGTTTCTGTGAGTCTGTTGGGAGGGGTCAATAGCCCAATCTCTGTGAGTCCGAGTCCACTGGAGGTAGGAGTCTGAAGATGGCCTGTCCTGCTGTTGGAAGGCTGTCTGTGTGTGTGTGGGTGGAAGGAAAGAACGAGGCTTGTTTTGCTGTTGTTGTGCTGAACATTGCCGGCATACGATGTTGGTGCCAGAAAGTTTGGTAACACTTGCAAGGCTGCCCCCAGCACATCCTTAATTTGTGTTGGTCATTAACACAAACAATGCATTTCACTGTATGCTTCCATGTACATGTGATAAAAAAATCAATCTGATTCTGAATTAGAATTTGAGACTGTCGATGATGGAAAAGCTTTGATCAGCTGCCAAAGACCCAGGACAGTCAGATGCCATTTTTTGTTGAAGATTTTAATGGAATTAAAGCTGCAGGAGACAGTTTCTGAAGTGGTTTGCTCAGGGTCTAGTAAACTTCAGAAAGATTGCCCTAACTAGAATCTCTCTCACCATCTACCTGGCTAGAACATTGGATAGGCTTACAATATGCTTCTTCTGCATTCAGCAGACAGAGAGGCTTTTTGGTCCATTTATCAATTGCTTGCCCATGAGATTTTTTGACTCTATCTGTCCCAATGTTCATTTTCCATTGCCTTGCCTCAAGTTGGAGGCCGGTGACTAGTGGTGTGCCTCAGGGATCTGTACAGGGTCCAATGTTGTTTGTCATATACATTAATGATCTGGATGATGGGGTGGTAAATTGGATTAATAAGTATGCAGATGATAGTAAGGTAGGTGGCGCTGTGGATAATGAAGTAGGTTTTCAAAGTTTGCAGAGACATTTAGGCCAGTTAGAAGAGTGGGCTGAACGATGGCAGATGGAGTTTAAAGCTGATAAGTGTGAGGTGCTACATTTTGGTAGGAATAATCCAAATAGGACATACATGGTAAATGGTAGGGCATTGAAGAATGCAGTAGAACAGAGTGATCTAGGAATAATGGTGCATAGTTCCCTGAAGGTGGAATCTCATGTGGATAGGGTGGTGAAGAAACCTTTTGGTATGTTGGCCTTTATAAATTAGAGCATTGAGTATAGGAGTTGGGATGTAATGTTAAAATTGTACAAGGCATTGGTAAGGCTGAATTTGGGGTATTGTGTACAATTCTGGTCACCGAATTATAGGAAGGATGTCAACAAAATAGAGAGAGTACAGAGAAGATTTACTAGAATGTTACCTGGGTTTCAGCACCTAAGTTACAGGGAAAGATTGAACAAGTTAGATCTTTATTCTTTGGAGCGTAGAAGGTTGAGGGGGGACTTGATAGAGGTATTTAAAATTATGAGGGGGATAGATAGAGTTGACGTGAATAGGTTTTTTTCCATTGAGAGTAGGGGAGATTCAAAGAAGAGACATGAGTTGAGAGTTAGTGGGCAAAAGTTTAGGGGTAACACGAGGGGGAATTTCTTTACTCAGAGAGTGGTAGCTGTGTGGAACGAGCTTCCAGTAGAAGTGGTAGAGGCAGGTTCGATATTGTCATTTAAAGTAAAATTGGATAGGTATATGGACAGGAAAGGAATGGAGGCTTATGGGCTGAGTGCAGGTCAGTGGGACTAGGTGAGAGTAAGCGTTTGGCATGGACTAGAAGGGCCGAGATGGCCTGTTTCCGTGCTGTAATTGTTATATGGTTATATGACCATTAAGCAGCTACAGGGTTGTGTCAAAGCAAATGGTACACAAAGTTGCTTAACTAGAGAGTGGTGAGAATATAGAATTTATCCCACAGAGTGAAGGTGATTAGCTACGGAATCAGAATCAGGTTTTTCAGCTTCACTGACATAATGTACATTGTGTAATTTGTTGTTCTGTGGTTGTAGAACAGTGCAATACAGTGCTTCCATCGGTCAGGTTTGACTATGGATATTACATCCTAGTTGTTTAGCTATGCAAGCCAGGGCAGTACGACATGGAGAGCAAGCTTTTGTTTATGTAGAAAGCTCTCCCTCTCCACGTAGCTGATGAACTCGTGAACAGCAGAGAGCGATTAAGTTTGGCACCAGTGACATCATAGGAGTTGGCAGTCAGCGTTAAACTCAACGTAGGACTGTCCTAGGGACTGTAGCTCCAGAATTTTCCCTCGGGGTTATCCTCAGTCAATGGGTATAGTCGCAAGGCAGCAGAAATTTGAGATCAGAGTTTTCCTTCTCCTAGTTGAGCTGCCAACTACGTGTGACGGGCCCCATTTGCCCAAAGCAACTGGTTTAAAGGCGCCAATAACCCGCCTTTGCCTCTTCTCCTGCCAGTAGAAATAGTTCCACTGGGCTTAGTAGCTAAGCCACCTGTGAAGGTCAGGAGATGGACTTTGTTGTCAGAGGCTATTTGAGGCCCATGCCATTGAGAGCATTTAATAGGTAATGGGAGCTTGTGCCCATTACTGCCCATGGTTATAACAACCTTTAAGGAACAAATACATAAAAATTACTATAAATTATAATAGAAATAAACAAATAGTGTGAAAGAGAAATAGGAATAGTGAAGTAACATTCAATGGTTTATGGACCATTCAGAAGTTTGATGACAAAAGGGAAGAAACTGTTCCTAAGGTTTATCCTCAGCATTATGTGCCATGTCCCATGACACAGGTGATCATGGTCTTTCCATGACCGTGATTGTTCTTGGCAAATTTTTTTACAGAGGTGGTTTGCCATTGCCATCTTCTGGGCAGTGTCTTTACAAGATGGGTGACCCCAGACGCTATCAATATTCTTTAAAGATGGTCTGTCTGGCGCCGATGGTGGCATAACCAGGGCTTGTGAGATGTACCAGCTGTTCATACGACCATCCACCAGCTGCTCCCATGGCTTCACATGACCCTGATCGGGGGGCTAAGTAGGTGCTGCACCTTGTCCAAGGGTGACCTGCAGGCTAGCGGAGAGAAGGAGCACCTTATACCTCCTTTTGGTAGTGGGGTATCTCCACTCCACTTCCGTAAGTTAACACATTGTAACACACAGCAGAGGGTGGAATGGAAGGTGCAATTCTGATGAATTGGGGTAATGCATGTGGAGTATAAACACAATTTGTTGGGCTAATTACCAGTTTCTATGTGTAAATTCTGTATAATTCTCCATAAGAATAATTAAGGATTTGCAATTCAGAAGTATATCATTGGCTGTAAATGATTTTGGGACATTAGTTCAAGTCTTTCCTTATTTCTTCAAGTGAACTGATTATAATTAAAAGGTAGAGCATAAAATAATAAAATTGCCAATTGAAGTGGAGTCAGGTTAACTTCTTTTACAGTGACAGCTGTGTTAGGCTGACAGTTTTTTGGCAATCCTGTGAAGCTAACTCCCTGTCAGCACTGTTATACCCCCGGAAAGGTATTGCCCCTTTAAGTGGACCTCGAGCTGAGTTCACAACAGGTTGGAGACAAATCTACTCAGGTAGCAGCCAAACTTGTTTTTTTTTAAATTTATTAATCCCCTGCTTTCACATGGGCCAGCAGTGCCTCTGAAACACTATCCACTTGTCCGCAGGGCTCGCAGTAAAAGCAGCCAGGAAAAGCCACAGACAAAGGCATGCTATCACTTTTGTTCCTGCCTCATAACTACGGCCAGTGACATGCTCAAGATAATACTGCTCAAGAATAAAGCTCTTTACATTTTAATGTGACTGTATCCCAGTCATTTTTTATCCATCCTCCAACACCGCCCCCCCCCCCCCCCCAAATCTAACCTCATCATAACCTCTGTACCCTATGCCGGCATTGACCCCTCCTCTCACCCAACACCACTCTTCATGCAGATGAACAGCTGACTGCACTTGAACGTGAATCAGACTAATGACATTCAGCTTTTCACTCTTCCCTTTTGCTGGAAAGGACCTTGATGCATGAGAGAGAGGTTGTTTGGAGGAGAGGGGAGGAGCTGGCTGTGTGGAGATGAGCTCATGAAGATTATAGATAGCGTTACAAATAAGCCTTCATGATTGCCAGGTGATAAGGAAAAAAAAGTGTCCTGCACTCTCAGGCCCTTGGGGGTTGCTAAGTGTCCACACAATATTTGATCTGAGACGAAATCGCCTTTCATTGTAAGACTTAAGAAGTGCTATTGTCACCAGAAATATGGCAGGGAGATAAGGTGACCTTTCGGTTGTACTTATTTAAAAAGCTGTAAGAGGTCATGATTGCTACAATACTATCAGCTGCATTGCAAGGCTAGTTTTTTACATTCTCCTGATGAAATATATTCAGTGATGATCATAATCAATGTCAGTATTGGGAGGGTCGTTTGCAAACAGTGTTGTCTGCATCAATTGCATAACCTTTCGGAATAATGTGGAGCTTCACAGGCGCGATTTTGGGCATCCCATGTGATCTGCTTTGTTCAGACACTGGCCAAGATATTAATCTGGCAAATCTTGCATAAAGAAGTTGCTCAGAAAATACAATGGCCTCTATCCCATAATGTAGTCATTAGGGCATTTTTACTGTTCACCTTGAAGCAGTGGAAGGGCTCATAGCAATGACTTCATTAAGCATGCCTTTTGTGCTATTTATGAAGAAGCTGTGCCTAATCAGTTCACTAGAGAGGGAAAAAGAAAGAAAGAAAGAGACATAGATAGAGAGAGAGGGGGAGAGAGCAAGAGAAAGAGTGACAGATAAAGGGAGAGGGGGAAAGAGAGAGAAAAGACAGGGAGAAAAAGAGTGTGAGAGAAAGAGAGAGAAATAGAGAGAGAGGTAAAGCAAAAGACTAAATGCTAATGAAGTGCAGCAAATGCTGACAGATTCCTTCTTCTCCAGCCCTTTACCTTTCCCACCCACCTGGCTTCACCTATCATCTTCCAGCTGTCATCCTTCCCCTCCCCCCACCTTTTATTCTGGCATCTTCCCCCTTCCATCCCTGTCCTGAAGAAGGGTCCTGGCCTGAAACATTGACTATTCATTTCCATAGATGCTGCCTGACCTGCTGAGTTCCTCCAGCATTTTGTGTGTGTTGCTTTGGATTTCCAGCATCTGCGGACTTTCTTGTGTTCATGACTAACAGATGTAAGATTGCATGAGCAAATCATAAACATGAGAAGGCCTGCAAATGCTGGAAATCCAGAGCAACACACATAAAATGCTGGAGGAACTCAGTAGGTCAGGCAGCATCTATGGAAATGAATAAACAGTAGACGTTTTGAGCTAAGATCCTTCATCAGGACTGATTGGATGAGAGTGTGTTCAAGCTACCTGTTCTGTCAGTCTCCATTAGCTCTGCCTTGCTGTCTGACACTTTAGAAGCGTGGACGTTTTCTTTAGGATCCAAAACAGTAGTGAAGGATGATTCAAAGTGGCATGGTAGGTAATAGAAACATAGAAACATAGAAAATAGGTGCAGGGGTAGGCCCTTCGGCCCTTCGAACCTGCACCACCATTCAGTATGATCATCCAACTCAAAACCCTGTACCTGCTTTCTCTCTATACCCCCTGATCCCTTTAGCCACAAGGCCCATATCTAACTTCATATCTAATGGTTAGAGTTACACTTTACAGCATCAGTGTTTGGGAGATCAGGGTTCAATTCCCACCATTCTCTGTAGGGAGTTTGTATGCTCTCCCGGTGACCGCATGGGTTTCCCCCAGGTACCAAAGACGTACTGGTTAGGGTTAGTGAGTTGTGGGCATGCTATGTTGGCACTGGAAGCATCGTGACACTAGTGGCTGTCCCCATCCAGCACAACACGCGTCGGTCGCTGACGCAGACAATGCATTTCACTGTATATTTTGATGTTTCGATGTACATGTGACAAATAAAGCTAATCTCTTTCATCTCTAATACCCCCTACACTTGTCTGAAGGAAGGAAAGTGTCACAGTGCCATATGCATGCAGTCACTTCTCAAAGGATTGTTTTCTGTGACTAACTGCTGACTAATGTAGCAAAAGCATTCTGAGGTGGCCAAGTTCCAGAAAGGAAGCAAGGATGATGGTTGATTTTGTAAGTGTTTCCTGCAGAAAGTAGGTTAAATTACTAATGATTTCTGATATCTCTGTGAGTGGAGGAGGAGCAAACTGAGACGCGATTCAAGAAACTTCACAGATTCGAGTCTTGCTTGCACTGAAGGTAACAGGTGTGGAGATAACATATAGAGGGGCTCCACGAGGCACCAGGAGGTTTGGTTCAATTGAGAGAATACACTATGGAGCAAATAAAAGCCACAATGACCACTGCATTTTCAATCAGGTAACCTGTTTGTAGAGTGGAGACTGGAGGAAGGGCTTAAACTGTGTACTGAGCTGGCAATGGGAAATAAAGCAGAGCTGGTAGAGTCATAAAGTCATAGAAAAGCACAGCACAGAAACAGGCCCTTCAGCCCATCTAGTCCATGCCAAACCGTTTAAGCTGCCTATTCCCATCGACCTGCACCGGGACCATAGCCCTCCATAATCCTACCATCCATGTAACTATCCAAACTTCTCTTAAACTTTGAAATCGGTTCGCATGCACCACTTGTGCTGGGAGCTCGATTCACACTCTCACAACCCTCTGCGAGAAGAAGTTTCCCCCTAGGTTTGCCTTAAACTTTTCACCTTTTACCCTTAACCCATGAACCCTGGTTGTATTCCTACTCAACCCAATGGAAAAAGCCTGTTGCAGTTACCCTATCTATACCACTTATAATTTTGTTTACTTTTATAAAATCTCCTCTCAATCTTCTATGTTCTGAGGAATAAAGTCCTAACCTATTCAGTCTTTCCTTATAACCCAGTCCCGGCAACATTCTTGTAAGATTTCCCTGTACTCTTTCAACCTTACTTATATCTTTCCTGTTGGTAGGTGTCCAAAACGGCACATAATATTAAGATGTCGCTTAATCATATTAGTTAAAAGGGGAGAAAATATTACTATACCTTAAAACCTTCAAATGAAATCCTGCAAGAAAAATTGCTTTTCCATATACTTGTAAATGCAACACCTAAGCAAGGGGCTTTTTTATGTTAGAAGACATTGCTGTTTAAACGATCGATGTTTTGGGCTGAGACGCTTCTTCAGGACTGCAAAGGAAAGGGAAATTTGTTTACTGGAAGGAGAAATCATCAGGTTGAAGGCTTCCCAGATGGAGGTTTGCTCCTCCACCTTGGGGGTGGCCTCATCCTGGCCCAAGAGGAGGCTATGGACCTACATGTTGGGATGGGAATGGGAATTAAAATGTTTGGCCACAGGGAGGTTTCGTGTTTTGGCGGATGGACCAGAGGTGCTCAACAAAGCAGTTTATGACAGGTCTCTCCATTGTAGAGGAGGCTGCATCAGAGCACTGGACACAATAGACGACTCCAGCAGACTCAGAAGTGAAGTGTTGCCTCACCTGAAAGGACTGCCTGGGGCCCTGAATGGAGATGAGGGAGGAGGTGTATGGGCAAGTGAAGCACTTAGGCTGCCTGCAGGATGTACAGGGAGCCTTTTGTCTTAGCTGCTGGAGGTGGTAGTGGATGGGTGGGCAAATGTATTGACGGTGTATCACCTGTGTTGTCTGACTGATGGGCGGAGGTGTCTGTGAGAAACTCTAATGTCACATGTTCTCCTGGCTCTAGGACTGAATGAATAACCCCATCTAATTAAACAGAGGGAAACCCTGAAATAAACTCTTAAATAAAACTATAAGAGGGAGAAATAATCAGAGAATGAACATTCCTGGGTGGATTAAGGGGATCAATGATCATGAGTTAATTAACACTGTAGTTGTCAATTTGGTGTCATGTTCTATCCTCCTTCTTCCATCCCCCACCAATCTAACCTCATCATAACATCAGCACTCTGTCTTAACACCAAGCCCTCATCCCATCCAAGACCACTCTTAATGTGACCAGTAGTGTGCCATGGGGATTGGTGCTGGATCCTCTGTTGATTGTTCATGAAGGAACAAAATGTCAGTGGCATGATTTGTAAGTTCCCAAATGACATCAAGATTGATGGTGTGGTGGACAGTGAAGATGATGATATCAATTGGGAAAGCTGGTAAGGTAGATGGAACTTAGGGAATTACAAAGTGATGCACTTAGGGAGTTTATTTATTGAGATATAGCGTGGAACAGGCCATTTCAGCCTTTTGGGCTGTGCCACCCAGCGATCCCCCCAGTTAAACCCTAGCCTAAACGCAGGGCAATTTACAATTACCTGTCAATCTACCAACTGGTATGTCTTTGAACTGTGGAGGAAACCAGATCACCGGGAGGAAACCCAAACAGTCACAGGGAGAACGTACAACTATCTTAAAGGAAGTGGCCGGAAGTGAACTCAGGTTGCCTGGAGCATTGTACTAACCACTATGCTACTGTGCCACTCCTTAAATGAGGGCAGAATATACACAGTGCGTGGCAAGACCTCAGGGAGTACTTATCTGCAGAGAGAACTTGAGGTACAAGTACACTGTTTCCTCAGAGAGGCAACACTAGTAGACAGAGTGGTGAAGACGGTGACTTTCTCACCTCCATCGGTTGGAGCGCTAGAGTTGGGACAGCATGCCTCTCTCCCTCTTGCTTACCTGCAGGAGTTTCGGGATCCATGTTGGCAGCATGATGGGCAAGGCCGTGGACTCATTCTGGAGGACTTTGAGGTTCATGTTGCAAACGTTCCTGACTTGTGCAGTTCTGCAATGTATTCAGAAAGGCTTTCATCTTTTGAGTTCCTTTTCTAATATCTAAATCTCTCAGCTTTTACCAATGGTTGAGGGCTCAAGTGATTTTGTAAAATTGTAACAATTTCATTGAAAGTTTTGCTTGCTGGCTTTGCAGGGGTTACTAAGTTGCAAAGGAGACAATACGTTCTTGGGCCCATTAAGCTAAGAAGCGTAGGGCTTTCTTTTGCTCCTCCACGTTGTTCATGTTACAAAACAGTTCAACCCTCTCGATATATGACTGACTCCCAGCCTTCATTAGTGCTATCAAATTGGTCAACTTTCCTGATTGAAGCCATCACCACGTTTTTTCCACTTTAAATTCAGCACGTCTTTCACTGTTACTCATGCATCCTTTGGCTTTCTCGTGCTGTTTAACTCTGGCTGTCTCATCCCGTAACTGTCGGCGCAGTTTGTGATATTCAGGTTCATACTTGTCGCAAATTTGTTGTGTCTGTGCACAGCTACATATCAATTAAATAAAAGCACGCACGCGGGTGATGGCTTTAACTGGAGTATTCACATCGCAGTGAGAGCGAGCAAGCACAATGCACATATGCAGACAGCGGTTCGATATGTAGTGCTGCTGAGGGGGTCATTGCTGTGAAAGAAATAGATCCACACATTACAGTTCTGGGTAATTTTATTTTCAGAAGTGGTTTGCCATTGCCTTCTTCTGGGCAGTGTCCTTACAAGATGGGTGACCCCAGTCATTATCAATCCTCTACAGAGGTTGTCTGCTTGGCATCAGTGGTCGCAAAACCAGGACTTGAGATGTGCACCAGCTGCTTATATGACCTTCCGCCACCTGCTCCCATGGCTTCACATGACCCCAGTCGGTGGGGGGGGGGGGCACGGTGGAAGGGGCTAAGCACCTTGATCAAGGGTGACCTGCAGGCAAAATGGTGGGAAGGACCACCTTACACCTCCATTGGTAGAGAGGCCACCTAGCCAGGAACACGAAATAGCTACAAGAGGCACCTGGACAGGCATTTAATTGAATAAAACATAGAGGGGAGATGGAATCAATGCAGGTAAGAGGGATTGGTGTAGATAAGGATGACGATTGGCATTGATGCAGTGGGCCAAGGACTGTGTTTTTATGCTTTATTGGTATGTTGGTTTTGTATACAAATAACTAGTCACCAATAAACAAGCTAAATGCCGAGAGTTTACATATGGGTTAAACTGCATCAGTGCAAAGAGGAACAGCGTTAATGCTTCAGATCTGAAACGTTAACTGTTTTGCATTCCATAAATGCTGCCTATACTGCTCTGAGTTTCCTGAATTTTCTGTCTATACTTTGGCTTAATGACATTGGTTGAAGAATTAAAATCTGGGTCTGAAGTTCACTTTTCCTTCCTGAAGATAATACCATCACACACACACACACACACACACACACACACACACACACACACACACACACACACACACACACACACACACACACACACACATATATATATATATATATATATATATATATATATAAATGCAGGAGGGAGAAGGAAACCTGGTCCATCAGCACTAACAGTGTCTCACACCCACAGGTCAGGCAGAAGGAGTACCACTCTAGATTTTGTTCTCACATGCCGTGGCACCATGGTTACATAGTGGTTAGAGCAACGTCAAGGCTGTTGGCATTCAGAATTCAAATGTGGCTATTATATTTTGTATCTCCAAAACACAAACAATTGAAAGAAAAAACAAGGAGTCATGAGATGCATGTCTTAGTTCCATTTTTTAATTTATGTCAGGCATGCATATATGACGTAGTTGCATGATGACGTATGCTGTTTATGTACTTTTACCTATAACCCGCAATGAATTATTTAAACCTATTAGAATGCTTAATTAAGCAATATATTTACAATATTACTCGTATTAGATGCACAATTTTGGCTTTTGTATGCACATGTGTGCATGTGTGCATTTCATGTGTGCACATGGCTTTCAACCAGTTTCCTCCCAAAGTCCCAAGACATACCAGTTAAGAAATTAATTGGTCATTGTAAATTAATCTTAGGTTAAGATTAATTGGTGGATAGCTGGGCGGCATGACTCAGTGGGCCAGGAGGGCGCGTTCTGCTCTGTATCTCTAAAATAAATAAAATAAAGTCTCTAGGTTTAGACTTAAACCTACAATTCTGATGCAGAGTGGATAATTCTATCAAGAGTCATGATGGAGACCTAGAAGGTGTTAATGCACAGAAACAGGCCACTTAGCCCTTTTTCTCCATGCTAGCTTCATTCGAATGGCTTTCCAATTTCCCTGTCAAAGTCTATCATCATTACCTTCTATTCACTTCACATTTACATATGTTTGTCCAGTTTCCCTGTTACATATGGCTGACTATTTCCTTCAGCCATAGCCCATGGTAGCAAGTTCTATTCTTTCTCTACTCTTTGGTATAGAGCACCCCTGCATTACTTTTAATGCATTTATTCATTGACAGGATGTGGACGTTACGGAAAGAGTCAGCATTTTATCCGTAACTGCTCCTTGACTTGAGGGTTTACCATTACAGATAAATGAATCACATTGGTGACTCAGGAGTCATACGTAGGCCAGCCAGCCAGGGATAACAACAGCAGATTTCTTTCCCTGGAGGGTTTTAATGAAACAGCATTTTTTTTTGAACAAACAATTCAGTAATTTTATCCTTATCATTAATAGCAGAGTATCACATCCATGGGGTTGGGATAGGAGAGGTTCAATGGGCTATGGGCCAAATGCAGGCAGGTGGGTCTTGCTTGCTAGGCCACACAGTTACAATGGACAGGTTGGGCTGTAGGGCCTGCTTTTTTTTGTTGTATGACTCTATATAACACAGGCTTTTTCATTCCAGATTTACTTAATCTCTTAAATTTATATTCATGGTAGGATTTGAACTCACATTTCTGAGTCTCTGTCCAAAATACTAGCTTACCAAGATAGTTCGTTTGAATTTTCACATGTTGCTAAAGAGAAGATATTCAATACTGTACGTGTTTCCATTTTGTAGCTGATCTATTCTGAGCAGATTTTTTCTAAGAAACTCTCGGTGAGGGAACTAGTAAGATTATATTAGATAGCAGACCTCTTCATCATGTTGGAAGATGAGCACAGCAGGAACATTCTGGCTCAGTAGGGAAAAGCATGAGGTGTTGTTCAAGAGCTAGACTATCAGGACAAAGGGCATTTAATTAGCAAAATATCATCTTCTGTCCCTTTAGAAAGAAAATGTTCTTGATAATATGTTTCTATTTCCCCTTTTTTAAAGCTAGGTGACTAAGTGGTGACAAAAATGATTTGAGAATGTTCTCTGATTTTAGAAGATTTTTCTTATTACACTTCATAATAATATGAGAAAGTGGCAAAGTATCTTAATTTGTGAGGCTGACCATCCACAGCAATTGAAAAAAAGAAGGGAAAATTGGATTTTTTTTTGAGTCGAACATTATTCTTCCACCATTTATTCTTGTTAATTGCATGACAAAGCACATTAAAAGACATTCTGAAATTAACACATTAAATATTTTTGGATCAAATCATCCTATATTCCCACCGGCCTTCAATGGAGTGATGCTGACAAAAAATGATTTGTATTTGTGCACCCTGCATTAATCAAAGTAAAGGGTACACAAGTATTAGTTAAAATATTCAAGAGATAGAATATTGCTTGTGTCATAGAATCACTATTCCAGAGAAAGCTGGCCTTCAGCCCAACAAGTCTCCACTGGTCCCTGGAAGAACTGCTCATCAGTTGAACACCCTGCTCATTCCACATATCCCTGCAGTTTATTTCCTTTCTAGTGTCTACCTACTTTCCCTTTGAAGGAACTGACTACTTTGGTAGTAGAAGTGTGATCACTCAAGTTCAGTATGATGTTCTCTTATTGGTAGGTCCTCAGGTGGTGTAGAAGCCAATCATGGATTCAAAAACAGTACTTTGGACCACCTAGTCAACCTAGATCATCACTATTCTCTGAATGAAACACGATTCCTCACATCCTCTTTGTATCATTCTCCATAAATTTAAAGCTGTGAATATTAACTTTAAGCTATCTACTGTTGGAAAACAACCTGCAGAGAGTTGTAATCTCAGTCAGCTCCATCATGGGCTCTAGCCTCTGTAGTATCCAGGACATCTTCAAGGAACGAAGGCTCAAAAAGGCGGCATCCTTCATTAAGGACCCCAATCACCCAGGTTATGCCTTGTTCTCATTGCTACCATCAGGAAGGAGGTACAGGAGCCCGAAGGCACACACTCAATGATTCAGAAACAGTTTCTTCCATTCTGCCATCTGTTTTCTGAATGGACACTGAACCCAAGAACTCTACCTCACTACTCTTTTTCTATTTTTGCACTTTTGCAACTATTGTACATTATATATATATATTTAAAATATATATTCCATTATTATGTAATGCATTGTACAGCTGCCACAAAGTCAACAACTTTCACAACATATACCAGTGATATTAAATTTGATTGTGATTCTGATTTGGACAGAAGGGACTGCAGATGTTGGAATCTGGAACAATAAATGATCTTTGGGATGAACTCAACAAGTCAGCTGGCATCTTTTAGAAGAAAGGAACTATTTGACATTTTTGGTTGAAACCCCGCATCAGGAACTCCACTCGTTAATGAAGTAGAGATGCTGCCATGTCTTCTTCATAATTACATCAATGTGTCGGGCCCAGGACAGATCCTCTGAGATGCTGGAGCTCAGGAGCTTGAAGCTGCTCACCCTTTCCACTACTGACCACACTGGCGCGTGTTCGCTCAACTTCCTCTTTCTGAAGTTCACAGTCAATTCCCGGATGAGTGCAAGGTTGTTGTAAAACCAGTCAATCAGCCAATCCATCTCACTCCAGTAAGCCTCACCATCGCCATCTGCGATTCTGCCAACAACAGAGGTGCCCATGGCAAGTTTATAGATGGCGTTTGAGCTCTGCCTAGCCAGGCAGTTATTAGCTCAGAGAAGTGCTTCCCAACCAGGAGTCCATGGACCCCTCAGTTAATGGTAAGGGTCCATGACCTAAAAAAGGTTGGGAATCCCAGGTCTAGAGAGAGTAGAGCAGTAGGCTGAGCATGCATCCTCGAGGTGTGCCTGTGTTGATTGTCAGCAAGGAGGAGATGTTACTTCTGATCCACGTGGGCTGTGGTCTCCCAATTAGGTAGTCAAAGATCCAGTTGCAGAGAGAGAGGTACAGAGGCCTAGGTTTAGGAGCTTGTTGATTAGTACTGAGGGGATGAAGGTGTTGAATGCTGAGCTTTAATTAATAAACAGCAGTTTGACGAAGGTATTTCACTTGTCGAGGAAATCCTCCCCTGAGTGGAGAAAAAGTGAGATTGTGTCTGCTGTAGACCTATTATTTTGGTGCAGCTTGTCTCGGTCTTTGCTTAGGCAGGAGCTAATTCAAGCCGTGACCAGCCTCTCAAACACTTCATGATGTAGAATCATAGGGTCATAGAAAAGTACAGCACAGAAACAGGCCCTTTGACCCATCTAGTCCATGCTGAACCATTTAAACTGCCCACTCCTATTGACCTGCACCAGGACCATAGCCCTCCATACCCCAACTATCCACATAACCATCCAAACTTCTCTTAGACATTGAAATTGAGCTCATATGCACCACTTGTGCTGGTAGTTCATCCACAATCTCACAGCCCTCTGAGTGAAGAAGTTTCCTCTCATGTTCCCCTTAAACTTTTCACCCTTCACCTTTAACCCATGACCTCTGGTTGTAGTCCCAGCCAACCTCAGTGGAAAAAACCTGCTTGCATTTACCCTCAATATCTCCTCTTGATCTTCTGTTTTGCAAGGAATAAAGTCCCAATCTATTCATTCTTTTTTTTAATAACTCAGGTCCTCTAGACCCAGCAACATCCTTGTAAATTTTCTCTGTACTCGTTGAACCATATTTACATCTTTCCTGTAGGTAGGTGACCAAAACTGCACTCAGTACTCCAAATTAGGCCTTACCAATGTTTTTTTCCACTTCAGCATAATACGTGAGTTTAGGCAGGTGATAGTCGATGAGGCAGCTCATTTTTCTTTTGATGGGCACTTGTATGATTGACGCTCTTTTCAACTAGGTTTGAACCTCTGACTGGAGCAGTAATATGTCGATTGGAGTGGGCAGAAGACCAGGTTGCACAGCCTAAATGAGATGAAGGGTTTGTTTTCATGCTGTAGTACTTTATGACTCCATTAAAAAATAGTCACATCCTATTCATTTTTCTTGCCGAGCTATGGTCTTGTCATTGTAAATCTTTTCAGAACCTTCTGCAGTACAACCATATCCTTTTAATACAGAAACTAGGGCTGTTCACAGTCTTGCTTAACCATAAATACATACAGTTTCAATATAACCTTTACAGTTTTGATTTCTGTCCCTCTAGGAATTCATGCAAGGGGCCAAGTTTTACTGTATAAATATCTGACTTCAGATGCAATCTTAAATCTATTGTTTCTATTGAAATGCTGGCAGTTCAAACATTATTATTGTGCTGTCCTGGTCCAAAATATCAAGATGATTAACTTAACTAAGAGGCAATAGTGACATAACCAACCACAATATGATTACATTGCCAGAAAGACAAGCCCAAATATTGTGTTAGTTTTGGCTTCTCTCAAGTTTTGACTTTCAAATCCTTTTTTTTGCTGAATCAAGCATGGTCATTGTATTCTTTTGCATGTGCTTTTTAAAAATAATTTCTGGTCACTTAAATCTCTCCCAGAATTTGGAAATTGAATAGTTTCATATTTGAGAAAGGTGGAAACTATAACTCACTTTGTTCTGAGACAGTGTGGCTGAGAATGCTTCCTCGGATTGTAGGACAGGGAAGTCTTAAATTTGCAAACTGTGGCGTTTTATTTCTGGCCTTTCACTGGAATAAATATAGAGGGAGGCCTCCTTTTTTTAGCAGCACACACAAAATGCTGGAGGAAGTCCAGCATTCTGGCTGCCGGCTGGAGGAGTGGGTTTGGGTGCAACGGTAGAGTAGCGGTAAGTGCAACGCTATTATAGCTGGGGACGTTCCGGAGTTTGGAGTTCAATTCCTGCACTGTCTGTATGGAGTCGGTACATTCTCTTCATGAACCATGTGGGTAGCTGGGCAGTGCAGCTCTTTGTGCCAGGAAGGCCTGTCTCATTCTGTGTCCCGAAATAAATTCAGCAGGTCAAGCAGCATCTATGGAGGAAAATGAACAATCGATGCTCTGGACTAAGACCCTTCATTAGGACTGGAAAGGAAGGGGCAGAAGCCAGAATAAAGTGGTGGTTGTGGTGGTGATGGGGACGGTGGGGGGGGGGGGGGGAGGGACAAAATATAAGCTGGCAGTTGATAGGTAAGACCAGATGAAGGAGAGAAGGTGGGTGGCTTAGGGAGAGGGAGATGATGTCAGAAACTGGGAGGTGATTGGTGTTGCAGTGGAGTGTTAGCTAAAAGCTTACTGATTAAGCCTCAGGAATGAATATCCACCCTTCTAACTTAATGGGGTTTCAGTTGTTTGTAGGGACTGGAGGAAAATGACATTCTGAGAACCATTGAAATTTATACTGTAGTTGAGAAAAAAAATCTCTTCAGTCCTGTTGAGAAGCTTTTTTTTAGTGTCATTCTCACTTCCTGGTTCACCCTCTAAGGTCTGGTAAGTTAAAAAAGGTAATTCTATCATGGACTCGGAATTGGAATTGGTTTATTTTTGACACGTACTGGGATACTGGGTGAAGGTGTGGAGATACGTCTCTACCAAAGGAGATGTAAGGCACATCTTCTCTCTGCTAGCCTGTAGGTCACCCTTGGGTAAGATGTAGCACCTGCTTAGCCCCCTGATCCTGGTCACGTGAAGCCATGGAAGCAGGTGGTGGATGGTCGTATGAGCAGATGGTGCATATCACAAGTCCTGGTTATGCGACCACTGATACCAGGCAGACAATCTCTGAAGAGTATTGATAATGGCTGGAGTCACCTGTCCTGTAAAGACACTGCCCAGAAGAAGCCAATGACCAACCACTTCAGTAGAAAAATTTGCCAAGAACAATGATCGCCCAAGTCGTACGTCACGACAAATAATGAATGAATGAACGTACTGAGATACAATGAAAAGCTTGCAGGTCATCCATACATATCACATAATACAAAGGAAATGCAATAACAGAATGGATAATTTAGTGTTACAGTTACAGAGAAAGTACCATGCAGCTAGACGATAAAGTGCAAGGGTTTTAACGGGGGAGATTGTGAGGTCAAGAGTCCATCTTGCTGTACAAGAGGTTTGTTCATTAGTCTTTCTAATAAGTAGCTGTCCTTGAGCCTGATGGTACATGGTTTCAGACTTTTGTATCCTCTGCCCAATGGGAGAGGGGAGAACAGAGAAGGCAACACATGCAAAATGGCTGGACAAACTCAGCGGGCCAGGCAGCACCTATGGAAAAGAGTAAACAGCTGCTGTTTCGGGCTAAGACCCTTTATCAGGACTGGAGAAAAAAAGATGAGACATCAGGATGAGAAGGTGAGGAAGAAATACAAGGTAGTAGATGATTGGGGAAGTCAGGAGAGGGGGAGGGGTGAAGTAAAGAGTTAGGAAGTCTATTAGTGAAAGAGATAAAGGGCTGGAGAAGGGGGAATCTGATAGGAGAGGACAAAAAGCCATGGAAGAAATGAAAGGGGGAGGAGCTCAAGAGGAAGGTGATGGGCAGGTAAGGAGATAAGGTAAGAGAGGGAAATGGGAATGAGGAAAGGTGAAGGAAAGGAGGGGGGCATTACCAGAAGTTCAAGAAATTGATGTTCATGCCATCAGATCGGGGGCTACCCAAGCAGAATATAAGGTGTTGCTCCTCCAACCTGAGTGTGGACTCATTGCAGCAGTAGGGGAGGCCATGGACTGACATGTTGGAATGAGAATGGGAAGTGGTATTAAAATGGGTGGCCACAAGGAGATCCCATATTTTCTGGCTGACGGAGCATAGGTGCTTGGCAAAGCCGTCTCTGAATCTATGTCAGAGACTGTAGAACAGAGAACGTCCAGAGTGGGAGGGGTCTTTGACTTTGCTGGCTGCTTTTCCGAGGTAGCAAGAATTGCGGACAGACAAAACTAAAAAGTGCGAAAAACAAGCACTTAGACCCAACTTATCTGTTCCAACCAAGTTACCTGCAGTAACTCATCTTGTATTTGCCTTTGTTTGGGCTACATCCCTCTGAATCTGTCTATCCGAGTACCTGTGCAAATGTCTTATCTATGTCCCAGTTGTGCCCACCTCTGCCACTTCTTCTAGCAGCTCATTCCATATATGGACCACCCACTGTGTGTACATCTCTACAGTGAAGGTTAAGAGGATGTGTAGCACAGGTGTGCAAAATTATGAAGAGCGTTGCTAGAGTAAATAAAGATGGCAGGAGGATATACGCTCAATGGCCACTTTATTAGGTACATCTGTGCACCTGCTTCTTAATGCAAATATCTAATCAACCAATCATGTGGCAGCTCTTCATGCATAAAAGCATATACATACGTTCAAGATGTTCAGTTGTTGTTCAGACTGAACATCAGAATCAGAAACAAGTGTGATCTAAATGACTTTGACCGTGGAATAAGTGTTGGTGCCAGATGGGGTGGTTTGAGTACCTCAGAAGCTGCTGATCCCCTGGGATTTTCATGCACAACAGTCTCCAAAGTTTATAGAGAATGGTGCAAAAAGCAAAAAAAACATCCAGTAGGCAGCAGTTTTGTGGGCAAAACTGCCTTGTTAATGAGAGAGGTCAGAGGAGAATGGCCGGACTGGTTCAAGCTGACAGGAAGGCGACAGTAACTCAAATCACCACGTGTTACAACAGTGGCAGTCAGAAGAGCATCTCTGAATACACAACACGTTAAACCGTGAAGTGGATGGGCTACAACAGCAGAGGCCAGACCATACACTCAGTAGCCACTTTATTAGGTACAGGGGGTACCTAGTAAAATGTCCACTGAGGATAAATTTACAGAAATTGTCTAAAGACTTGGTGGGTGGTGAGCAGAAATTCTTTGTTACGAGTGAGTTCTGATCTGGAATGTAAGGTCACTTCAGTTGTAACTGTTGAAAAGTGACTGATTAAACAGCTAAATGGAAGGTGTGAAACTTCAGAACTGCAGGAAAAGAGGAGTGATTGGGATTAATTGGGATAAATTCAAAGAGATGAAACAGGCTTGGTGGGCCCCTCAAAGCCTGTTCCAGATCTGAAAGCTCATTTGTTCATGTGGTACTGTTTAACCCAGACTGTGGACTCAAGTTGCAGCGCAGATTCCTGAAGAGCACTGTCATTTCGCCTGCAATCTCTGCTGTTCTTCTTTTGGCTTCCTTAAAGCTTCCTTCCTGTCTAAAGATGCCCTTCAGCTTAGTCTGCAGGAACAATCGAGTGGTGGTTAACTGCGGCCAGGTCACAAGGCTTAACAGAGAGTAACGAGTGTGGCGGAGTGGATGGAGCTTCGCGCTTGATTTACTTATTTAGAGATACAGCCCTTCTGAGTTAATGAGCTGTGTCATTCAGCAACCCACCTGGTTGAAATGTGGGCCCTCAGCTTTCATCACGGGCGCACACTCAACACTGAAGGCACACACTCAGTGATTCAGGAACAGCTTCTTCCCCTGCCATCCGATTTCTGAATGGACATTGAACCCATGAACACTACCTCACTACTTTTTTATTTCTATTGTTTAGCATTACTTATTTAATTTAACTATTTAATAGATATACTTACTGTAATTCATAGTTTTTTTATTATTGTATATTGCAATGTACTGCTGCTGCAAAGTTAACAAATTTCACGAGTTATGCCACTTATATTAAACCTGATTCTGATTCTGAAATATGCGCGCACATGTGTGTGTGTGTGTGTGTGTGTGTGTGCCTGTGCTTATGTGTACGTTAGTCAACTGATTTCATGTTGTAGTTAAGACATTCACTTAATGGTACCAACATTCTGATATGCTTGTGTGTGAGCACACACACGTTTCTTTCTGTGTATATTAATGTACAAGTGTGTGTTTGTGTGCATATGTGTCTGTTTGTCACTTGTGCACGTGTGTTCTTGTGTCTGTAGCTCTTTGCCCATATGTTAGTGTGTATTACATGTGTGTTTGAGTGTTTGCAGATAGCAGATGGTAGTGTAGTGGTTAGCATGATGCTTTACAGGAGCAGAGACACAGGTTCAATTCCCACTGCTGCCTGTGTGGAGTTTGGACGTTCTCCCCGTGACCACATGGGTTTCCTCCAGGTTCTTCGGTTCCCTCCCAGAGTCCGGACTGGGTTAACTGGTCATTGTAAATTGTCCTGTGATGAGGCTAGGGTTAATGTCAGGGATTGCTAGGCAGGCCAGAAGGGCCTACTTCATGCAGTATCTTAATAAAATAAAAAATACAGTAGGTGTGCACCTAAGTGCATATGTGTGTGTGTGTGTGTGTGTGTGTGTGTGTGTGTGTGTGTGTGTGTGTGTGTGTGTGTGTGTGTGTGTGTGTGTGTGTGAGTCAATCGACCTTGTGTTGTTGTTCAAGTGTTCACTTTATCCTGCTCTGCCAAAGAGGTTTACAGACCCAGCATTCTGTCTGAACCATGTGTGCTGAGTTTTGCTGAATGTCGAGTGTTGTCCATCTCGCCTTGGAAAGAAATAGTTATATTTACAATCATTGATAAACAGTAATGTGCAGTATTCCCCATTAAGTGAAGCAATAAAAAACCTAGCAATAACACTCTCTGGGGTAAATGTCTGCAGCCATTGAAGTAATATTTTTATTGTTTACATTTTTAATTATCATCTTATAGAAAAACACACAAAATCAATTGTTACGAATATTGTTTTCAATAGTTGTCCAAGAACATATTGATGTGTAGCAGACAGATTAAAAATACGTTGTGTTCCAGTACTGTACAATATAATATCTTGTACGGGAACATTAATGCCTGTACTGTTCAATATAATGTCAATGGGACCATCAATGCCACCTCTGACCAGACCATTTGTAAATAAGGGTGTAATCCACACATTGAGCTGATGATGACATCGAGCTACAGCTTGTTACAGAATGTTGCTTTGAATTCTTTGGAAATTAACAGTTAAATGAGTTATTTAATTAAAGCTTTCCAGATATTAAGGGGATCAGACGGGGAAAACTCTGCTGACTGCAAAGTCTAAAATCAGACTATATTGTCTCAAAATTTTTTGTGGGGGAGGGGTAACATTTAGGAAACATTCCTGCACAGTGTTTGGTAGAAACTTGTAATCTCATCCTCAAAAACTAATGATGCAGAATCAGAATCATGTTTAATTTCACTGGCATACCGTATGTCGTGAAATTTGTTAATTTTGTAGCAGCAGTACAATGCAATACATAATAATAGAAAACAAAACTGTGAGTTACAGAAAATATATTTATATTAAATAGTTAAATTAAGTAAGTATTGCAAAAATAGAAATAAAAGAAGTAGTGAGTTAGTGTTCGTGGATTCAATGTCCATTCAGAAATCAAATGGCAGAGGGGAAGAAGCTGTTCCTGAATCGTTGAGTGTGTGCCTTTAGGCTCCTGTACCTCCATCCTGATGGTAGCAATGAGAGGACAGAGCCAAATCTTAATTTTAATGTAAAAAATTATTGACCTAAGATGTTCATCACAAGTTCAGCCTGATCTTATGAAATACCAGACAGATTGTAGGAGCTTGATGGTCTTTTCCCATGCCCCTGTTTCTAGTTATATTGATAATCATAACTATTACAGATATATCACATTATGGCAAACACCCCTCACAGTTCAGAAGAGCATCCTCCAATGAAAGGTGTTTCAGTGATAATCATAGACTTAGTGACTGTGCAGTTATGTAGTTCTCTTTTCATAAACAGGGTTGGGGCCTGCATTTATGTAGCAGCTCGCTGTACATCCCAAGGTACAGGGTGGTTAATGGATCATTGGACATTGAAGTCAAACAAAACAGCCAACATGCACTCATCGAGATCCTACGAATGAATGAACGAACCAGCAAATTGGATTGCTGGCATTCTGGTGAGACTTTATAAGCCACTGGTCAGACCACATCTGGAGCATTGTGAGCAGTTTTGGCCTCCGTATCTGAGAAAGAATGCGCAGGCATTGGAAAGAGTCCAGAAGTTTATGAGAATAATCTGGAATGAAAGGAAAAATGTATAAGGAGTGTTTGATAGCTCTGGGCTTTGTATTTACTGAGATTAGAAGAAAGAGAAGGGATATAATTGAAAGTTACCCAAAACTGAAAGGCCTGGACAGAGTGGATGTGGTAGAATGTTTCCAATAATGGGGAAGTCTAGGACTAGAGGGAACATCCTTAGAACAGAAGACGTCCCTTTAGAACAGACATGAAGAGGAATGTCTTTAGCCAAACGGTGGTGGAACCTATAGAATTCATTGCCACAGATGGTTGTAGAGGCTAAGTCATTGGATATATTTAAAATGGAGGTTGGTACGTTCTTGATTAGTCAGGGCATCAAAGGCTATGAGGAGAAAGCCCGAGAATGAGGTTGAGAGGGACAATAAATCTGACATGATATAATAGTGGGGTAGACTTGGTGATCCAAATGGCTTAATTTTGTTTCTATGTCTTATGGCCATTTAGTATCACCAGAGGATAAAATGTTGAGTAAGGGCCTTTACTATTCACAGGTGCAGCTATGTGAGACTTCCACATCCGACAAAAGCATGTAGCTTGTTTTTAATATGGCCTACTTCCATTTCAGGGCTGATGTGACAAGGAATATTGTAGAAAGAGAGCCTTCCTGCTACCTTGTCCAGGTTTCAAGAGGTAAGTACAGCACAAAGTGAATGAAACACCATGTCTCTTTACAAGTGTAGGACAACCACCAGGGCAAGGCCTTAATTTTTAATAAATTAGTTCCAGCCTTGGAGTACCACAGAAAAAATGCTGGAGGAACTCATCAGATCAGGCAGCATCTATAGAGAGAAATAAGCACTTCATGCTTCATCAGGACTAGAACAAAAGAGTAAAGAAGCCAGCATGAGAAGGTGGGGAGAGAGGAATGAGTACAATCTAGCAGGTGATAAATGAGACCAGGTAAGGGGGAAGGTGGGAGGATGGGATAGAGAGTATGAAATGAAAAACTGGAAGTGGATGGGAAGAAGAGGTAAAGGACTGAGGAAGTGGGAATCTAATAGGAGAGGACAGTGGACCATAGAGAATTCCTTCATTAGCCTTCTACCTCTTTCACCTCTCCCCACCAAGCTTCTTTTTTCATCCCACCCACTAACCTTTCCCTCACCTGGTCTCACCTATCACCTGCCATCTTGTACTCATTCCGCTCCTCCCACTTCTTAGTCTGGCTTCTGCCCCCTTCCTTTTCTGTCTTGATGAAGAGACTTGGTCTGAAATGCTAATTGTTTATCCCCCTCCACAGGTATGGCCCGACTTACTGACTTCCTCCAGCCTTTTCTGTCCATTGCTCAGACTTCCAGGAGCCAAAGAATCTCCCGTGTTTATGATTTTCCACCCCTGGAAGTTTCGAATATCCACAGCTGTGTTAAGGTCACCACCAATCCAATATGTCTGCTGGCAGACTTCCTCCCGGGAATTCCTGCTTCCTGTCCACGATACTAGGGGCTTGAGAGGATACTGGTGATAGGTTCTTCTGAACCAATCCACTAGAGTACCTGAGGAGAATATCACTGCACAGATTGTTAGGTGCATGCTAACTACATATTCATATACCAGCGGTGAAGCTGCAAAGGGCGTCAGTCAATGTAAGAAACACTTTGATGTGAATGTCCTATAATTAATTCAAGTTGTAATATTTCCAAAGTACTTTTCATAACTGAATAATAATGATGTAGACTATCCTCGTGTTATTCTAATCATAATCTTTGATTTAAAGGTTATTAAAATAACTTTGTGTGCAGTATAATAAAAATGCATAAGGTATCCTGCCTTTGTGAATAATCAGTTCTGTCCATTATTCATATTTCAGTACCTTTACAATGTACGTCCCCAACCCCCGTCCAATCCCTTTATTTCATTTAATTTAAATGTGACACAATTAGTTTCCTCTACGGTTTTTTCAACAGAAAGCACAGCAGGTGGCTGGTTGTAGGGTTAAATCTGTTAATGTAGATAGTAAATTATAATGAATCAAAGAATTTCATACTAGTGCTGCTTCCCAGTAAAAATAAATTGCCCCTGATTAGAAACATAACTGGTTCAGTTACTGAAATCAGTATTTGCACATTTTTTTCCCCTGGTCAGTGTTCATTATTAGGGATACAGTTCACAGAAATGATGCAAAGTCAGGTTCATATTGGCTTCCAGAAACCCGTTGGAAGTTCTACCCCATTTTCAAGTCAAAGGATCAAACCTGATGGTGGAAGAGTGGGATAAGACATGGGAGCAGAATTAGGCCAGTAGCCCATTGGGTCTGCTCTGCCAATCCATCATGGCTGATTTATTATCCCTCTTAACCCCTAACTCCTGACTTCTCCCTGTAACCTTTGACGCCCATTCTAATCTAGAACCAATCAATCCTCACTTTAAATATACTCAATGACTTAGCCTCCACAGCCATCTGTGGCAACAGATTCCTCAAATTCATCACCCTCGGGCTAAAGAAATTCCTCCTCATCTCTGTTCTAAAGCTGTGCTCCTGTAATAGGAAAGGCCAACTCGGATTGTTTGTCGTGGAGTGTCAGTGTCATGGTCCCATTTGACTGTCCTCCATCTCACTCCTATCTCCTTGATTATGCCTTAATTCCAGTCGTTAGATTCCCAATTGCTGCTAGTTCACTTAATTACAGCACACCTGGTTTCCATCAGAGACTGCAGGATAAGAACTCTGGCATCACAACCATGGGTTGCCAGTTCGTTGGCCTATTCCCATGTGATAACTTTGTTTCCCGATTGCTTAGAACCGTAAGTTCTTAGTTCAGCACTAGTTTCAAGTTATTTCATGGAAACCTCGTCTCTGTGTCAAGACTTTATATCAGAGTTCCGTGTCAAGATTCCTCCTGGTTATCTGTTTCATGTTTGTGACTGAGCAAATACCTCTCAACCCTATCTCTGTGTCTGTGTCCAGCACCTGGGTTTGCCCCCAGTTGCTCCGTGTAACAGTCAGAGGCTGAGAAAAGACCCGATAGAAGAATGTAAAATTCTGAGAGGCACAGATGGGATAGACAGTCTTTTTCCCAGGCGGAAGGGTCAAATATTCAAAGACATAGATTTAAGGAGAGAGGGGTAAAGTGTAAAGGAGAGTGAAGAGACAAGTTTTTTTTTGAGTGGGAGGTGCCTTGGACATTGTGCTGGGTGGAGGCAGATACAATAGTGGTGTTTAGGAGGCATATAGACAGCACAACCTATGCACTCATTTTCAAGGACTCTTTACATTCTTGATATTTAATACTTATTTATTTATAATTATTATTTCTTTTTTCCTTTTGTATTTGCACAGTTAGTTGTCTTTTGCACACAGGTTGTCTGCCCCGTTGGATGTTGTCTTTTATTGATTCTATTATGGTTATTGGATGATTATTATTTATTGAAATACAATGCAGAACAGCCCCTTGCAGCCCCACTGCTCAGCAACCCCAGGTTTAACCCTGGCCTAATCACGGGACAATTTACAATGACCAATTAACCTACCAACCGGTATGTCACAGGAATGTCTGAGACAACTGGAGCATCCAGAGGAAACCCATGTGGTCACAGGGAGAACATACAAACTCCTTATGGACATTTCTACTTTGATGATAAATTTACTTTGGACTTTGAACATGAGCAGGCAGGGAAAGGGGAGATATTGACCAGGTGCTGGCAACTGGGATTAACTTAAATTGGAATGGTCAGCACAGATATCAGGGACTGTTGTCCTGCTGTACTGTTCTATGTTCTACAGATTAAATTCACTTTATTTGCCACATGTACATCAAAACGTTGAAACATACTGTTAAAAGTGCTGTTTGCCTCAAATCAAAGCCCACAAGTTCCATTTTCTAATTGTCCCAAACTTATCACCATTCTACCGCATCTTGAAGTCAGCTGTTAAAAGCATCCCAAATATACAGGTTCAAAGTTCAAAGTTCAGAGTAAATTTTATTATCAAAGTACATATACATCACCATGTACAACCCCGAGATTTATTTTCCTGTGGGCATACTCAGCAAAACTATAGAATAGTAATTATAACAGGATCAATGAAATATCAAGTAGTGGCAAAAGATTACAGTCTGTGTAAATGTGAATATAAATAAATAGTAATAATTAATGAGACATGAGATGAAGAGTCCTTGAAAGTGAATTCATTGGTTGGAGGAAAATTTCAGTATTGGGGCAAGTGAAGCTGAGTGTGGTCATCACTTTTGTTCAAGAGTCTGATGAGGGAGGGGAAGGAACTGTTCCTGACCCTGCTGGTACGAGTCCTGAGGCGCTTGTACCTTCTACCTGGTGGCAGCAGTGAGAAGACAACATGACCTGGTGGTAGGGATCTCTGATGATGGATGCTGCTTTCCCACAACAGCATTTCACGTAGATGAGATCAAAGGTTTGGAGGGCTTTATCTGTGGGGATTGTATTCATTTGTTAACCAATGGGGAATGTTATTTTGTCTTGTGAGGCTGGGAGCTTGGGGGGTTTTCACGGGTTTTGAGGGGAGTCGGGAAGAAGACGCCGAGGAAGGTGGACGTGCGCTGCACTGCTTGATTGACCACCGGGGGTGGTCCCAGGTGCGAAGACGTGGAGGTCGGAGGAAAGTGACGAGGGGTCGAATGGTTCGATGGTTGAGCTCCAACGATGTGCACTAAACTGACTGAACTTTGATAAGTTGGCGCCTTTTGCTTTTTCTTTTCTTTCATATATATTGTATTGCCTAGTACTCTTTTAGTTTTAGTAAAATCTTTAAAGTGTATTTCATAACGGTATCTGGTGTGAATTTGATACTGTGTGCGTGCGCGAGGCATAAACTTGATTCCCACAGCACCTGCGTGTACGGGAGGTGGGGGTGGTGTGTGGCTGGATCTCATTTTCCCCTAGACGTATACCAGCCTGTTGGGTGAGTGTTACAGGTATGTTACCAAAGACTCCAGCAAATTTCTATACATGTACTGTGGAGCACTTTCTAACTGCTTGCATGACCGTCTGGTATGGAGGAGTCACTACACAGGATCAGAAAAAGCTGCATAAAATTGCCAACTCAGCCAGATCCACCATGGACACTAGCCTCCCCACCATCGATAACATCTTCAAAAGGCGGAGCTTCAAAAAGGCATTATCCATGATTAAGAACCCACACCGCCCAGGACATGACCTCTTCTCATTGCTTTTATCAAGGAGCCTGAAGAAGTGCACTCAGTCTTTTAGGAATAGCTTCTTCCCCAGTGCCATCAGATTTCTGAATGAGCACTACCTCACTATTTCTGCTCTTTTATCACTATTTATTTAAATACATGTATATATCTTATTATTCTTCACAGTATGTTCTATGTATCAAACAGTGCTGCTGACATAAAACAGCAAATTTCATGACATACGCCAGTGATAATAAAACTGATTCTGATGTTAAATATAAAGTGGTGTGAGATTGGCCAATACAACGGATGGGACAATTCAAAAGGAATACTGGAGCTTTAAACAGTCACTGCTCGGAGCCTGGTACATCTACTGAGCGGGTTTCTGGCCACCACAGAATAAGAAGGTTATGATGTGCAGAGGAGATCAACGAGCATATTGTCAGGCTGGACAGTGAGAGAGCCTGCTAGGGAGGGATTGTTTGCTTTGGGAAAATATTGGAATGAGGGCAATTAAATCCGGGTTCAAAATGATGGGAGCCGTATCCAGGTTGAACAGACTCTACCTATTTCCTCAATGGAGTGAATGTTCAATAAAAGGGTAAAGAAAATGGATCTGTATTTTAAGAGTGTAGAAGAATGAGGGGAGATCTTGTTGATTCTGAGGGGGTGTGACAGGGTAAATGTTGTTTCTTCTTGTGGGAGAATCTTGAGTTGAGGAGACAGAATTACCAGATAGTCATTTTAAACTGAAGTCCATAGGAACAACTTCCTGCACAAGGTGTTGCATTACTGGAATTTTCTACACCAGAGACTTGTGGAGGTAGGGTTGTTTGGCTATTTAGAGAGGAATTAGAGGGATTGAGGGCGACAGGGAAATGACAGAGAGGTGGAGGTCAGTCCTGGGGTCGATCAGCTAAGGTCATAATGAATAGCAGAACAGGCTTGAGGGGATGACTGGCCTACTTCTGCCCCTATAATGCTCTTACACTATTATAAGGAACAGGGATTTGATAACTGGTAGAAGGTTTACAGGGGAGTTGAAGAAAATTGTTTCCACCCTCTGAGAGGTGGCTCTCTGTAACGCACTGTCCAGAAAGGTAATGGTGCCAGAAAATGTACCTGGATGAATACTCGAAAACTTGTGACCTTTGTAGGCATCAGAGCAAGAGATGGGGAGAGAAACCAATGTAAACAATCCAGTGTAATACACACAAAATACTGCAGGAACTCAGGGAAATAAGCAGTTGATGTTTCGGGCTGAGACCTTTCATCAGGACTGGAAAAGAAGATGGAAGAAGCCTGAGTAAGAAGGTGGTAGGGGGGAAGAAGTACAGGCTGGCTCATGTTAGGTGAAGCCAGGTGAAAGAGAAAGTGATTGGGGGGGGGGCAAGAGGGGTGATGGAATGAGAAGCTGGGAGGTCATAGGTGGAAAAGGTCATGGATTGAAGAAGAAGGAATCAGATAGGGGAGGAGATTGGACCATGAAGAAAGGAAGGCGAAGGGGCACCAGGGTGAGATAATAGGCATGAGATGAGAAGAAAGGGAATAGGTTAGTGTTAAATAGTGCTGTATTTTACAAAATTCAAAAGACCAAATGACCTTCTCTGTTGCTGCACATTTCTACGATTCAGTGCAGTATCGAGGAATGACCATGCTGCTGGATGTGCCAAAGAGTTTCTAGGCCTAATGGGTGAAGGAAAGCATTGCTTGGCTAAGAACTAAGTATTATTTACAAGGTGAGAAGGTTTCCTCCAGCCTCAAGAGACCAAATTTATGATTAAGCAGCCACAACAGAAATCACCATTCACTTGGAAATTATGCAATGGCTGTCCTTAAGCTCAGACTCCTGGGGAGAAATGCACACAGGAGTGCTGGTGATACGCTCTCTTGATTTGCAGCTCTGGAGGTTGTGGCCTCCTGCTGAGAATTGGCTGTAATAATATTGTTTTTTTAAAAACCTAACAATATTATGAAGTTAGAAAGAAAGTTTTGCACATTCTATTTCAGTGGAGTCATATACTCTTTCTGAAATGTGTGCTCTCTCTCCAGATGAAGTACTTTCCTGTTGAAATCTCTCCACACCTTTTCTAGTGTACACAACGGATATAATGTGAAGGAAATCTTTCCCCACCCTTCTGAGATTTTTACACATTGATTTTTAAATACTTTTATTTAATTTAAAGATACTGCGCGGGAACAGGCATTTCTAGCTCTATGAGCCCGCTCCACCAATTAACTGATTGATTAACCTACTAACTTTGGACTTTGGACACTGAGAGGAAACCAGAGCACCTGGAGGAAACCCACACGCTCCCAGGGAGAATGTACAAACTCCCTACAGACAGCAGCAGTATTGAACCCAGGTCACTGGCACTGTAATAGCATTACGCTAACCGTTACACTATGATGTTGATTTGTGAAAAATTTGAGACAGGCGGCAATCACAAAACAGTGTTATTTTAACGTAAGCGATGAAAAATAGCTTCCAAGCTTCCACGTTTTGAAAAGCTAAAATAAAAAAACACTGCACTTACTTTAAAAATTTATTTTGTTGTATCTGCAGGAGGTGCTGACTGAAGAAGGCAACATTTGTCATCCAAAGACCCTCATCATCTGGACCATTGAATCTTCTCACAGCTGCCATGAGGAAGGAAGGATGATTTCTCACACCACCGGGGTCAAGAATAGTTACTTCCCTTCAGTCATTCAGTTCTCGAACCAACCGGCAGAACCCTAATCACCACAGTTTAGCGACACTATGACAACTTCGATAATTTTGTTCTAAAATTGACTTAATTTAATTTATTTTATTTAGAGATCCAGCACGGAACAGGCCCTTCAACCCATTGATATAACCCTAATCATGGGACAATTTAGTATGACGAATAAACCTACTAACTGGCACGTCTTTGGACTGTGGGAGGAAACCCACACGCACACGGGAAAGAATGTACAAACCTGCTTACAGAAGTCTCCGGTATTGAACTCTGATCTCTGATGCCCCAAGCTGTAATAGGGTTGCACTAACTGCTATGCTACCCTGCAGACTACTGTGCTCTTTCCTGTAAAAATTGTGCATAATTAAGGTTTAGTTTGTGTTTTTCTTGTGAATGTTGCTTATCTAATGTAAAGTTGCTGTGATGTTGTTGCAGGTAAGTCTCTGTTTGCACCTGGGCATGCATGCACTTGTGCATATGACAACAAAGTCAACTTTGAAATCGAAACAGAATGTACAGGGGAATATTCAGCAGGTTTGATGAACAATCAGTGACCTAAAACATGAACTGTATTTCTTGGTAAATGCTGCCTGACCTGTTGAATATCTCTGGTATTTTCCTTTTGTAGATTGGCTACTTAATTCTTCAGCAGAAATGAGCCATAACTGAATCCTTTAGTTCGTCCTTTCACTGCCGGCCTGGTGATAAATAGAACTGATTATCTATCATCAGGTGTTTGCAGAAGTATTACTACTTTATGGTGGAGAGCCCGAGCTCTGTGCAAACATGAAGTCATCCAAATCTCTGTGTCCACAACATATTTTGCAGCAAATCTCGTTCGCTGATCGGACGAGTGACGGCACCATGTTACACCACACCTGAATTTTAAAAATTCTCGCCCTTGTTTTCAAAATCCCTATCCTTCTCTTAAATCTCCTCCACCACTAATTTACAGGTTTAGTTTATGGTGAGAAAGGCCAATTGCTGAGCTAGAACATAGAACATTAGAAAGTTTTTGACAAGAACTGACCATTTGCCCCAACAAATTCTTATTCACATAATGTGTTGAAATAACTATTGGGTTTAGATTTGAAAGTCTCTAAAGTACTACTCTCAACTACACAACTAGGTAGTTTGTTGCATGTGTCCACAAGTCACTGTGTAAATAAATACTTCCTGATGTGAATCTGAAATCTCCCTTTAATCAGTCTCCACCTATGGCCCATGTCCTTGATGATGGATTAATTTTGAAGTGGCAGCTGCCATCCACTTTACTTATACCCTTAATGACTTTGAGCACCTCTATCATGTCTCCTCTCATTCTACATCTACTTACGCTAAAAAGATTTAATTTTTTCAATCTTTCTTCATAGCTCCTACCCTGCAGACTTGGAATGAGTCTAGTCACCCTTCTCTGAACTCTCTCCAATGCCTTCACATCTCTCACAAAATACAGAGACCAAAATTGCGTACGGTATTCAAGGTGTGTCCGCACATTATACAGCTTAAGGAGAACGTCTCTAGACTTGAACTCCACTGAGTGCATTATGTAGCCCAACATGCTATTAGCCTTCCTAAGTGCTTCTGTGCATTGTTAGCATTCATTTAGAGAGGACGAGAATAGAAAAACAAGAACCTAATGTTGAGGCTTTATAAAGCACTGGTTGAGGCCTAGGAATATTGAGAGCAGTTTTAGGCCCCTTATCTAAGAAAGGATGTGCTGACATTTTTAGAGGATTCAAAGGAGGGTTCATGAAAATGATTCCAGATTGAAAGGTATCATATGAGGAGCTCTCAAGCTGCACTCACTGGAATTCCGAAGAATGAGGGGGGAATCTCATTGAAAACTATCAAATATTGAAAGGCCCAGCAGAGCAGAAGTGGAGAGGATGCTTCGTATGGTGGGAGAGTCGAAGACCAGAGGACACAGCCTCAGAATAGAGGGGCATTCATTTAGAATGGAGATGAGGAGGAATTCCTTTAGCCAGAGAGTGGTGAATCTGGGGAATTTATTGCCACAGCTGGCTGTAGAGGCCAAGTCATTGGATATGATTAAAACTGAGGTTGATAGATTCTTGATTAGTCAGGGCATGAAGAGTGACAGGGAGAAGGCAGGAGATTGGGGCTGAAAGGAAATTGATCAGCAATGGCAGAGCAGTTATGATGGGCCAAATGGCCTTGTTCTGCTCCTATACCCTATGGTCTTATATCCACTCTTCCCTTACACTAATCTCCAGATTTAATTGATCCACTGTTGGCAGTGGAACCTTCAACTCTCGAAATCCAAGTAAATTTATTATCTCAGTACATATATATTACAATATACTGCCTTTGAGATTAATTTTCTTGCAGGCATTTACAGGAAAATAAAGAAATACAATAGAATTTATGAAAAACTATACATAAACAAAGATGGACAAACCACCAATATTGAAAGCAAGATACAGTGTGCAAATAAAAAAAACTAAATAATGCTGAGAACATAAATTGTAGTTTTTGAAAATAAGTCTGAAGGTTAGTAAGTGAAGTCATCCACATTTGTCCAAGAAACTGATGGTTCAGGAGTCTCAAAAAACCTTAAACGCTGGAATCTCTCTTCAGCTCTCTATCTTTCTTTTCCTCTCTAAGGTTCTATTTAGAATGTTTTTGACCAAAATTTTGGTCACGACATAAGAACGTAAAATTGAAGTAAATGGGGTTATTACTGTCACACATACCGAGGTACAGTGAAAAATACTGCTTTGCATGCTATTCATACAGATAATTTCAAAACATCAGTGCACTGAGGTACTGCAAGGGAAAAAAACAATAGCGGAGTGCAGAATAAATTGTTACATTTACAGAAAAAGTGCAGTTCAAACACACAAGAAGGTGCAAGGCTATAGCAAGATACTGTATATTGTGAAGTCAGAAGTCCATTTTATTGTACTAAGGAACCATTCAATAGTCTTATAACAGTGGGATAGAAGCTGTCCTTGAGCTTAGTGGTACGTGCTTTGAGGGTTTTTTAAGCTTCGCTTGACGGGATGGGAGAGACGAGGGAATGTCCTGGGTAGTAGTGTTTCTGGTTATGTTGGCTGTGTTACCGAGGCAGCAAGAAGTGTATTCAGAATCCACAGAGGGGAGGCTGGTGTCTGGGATGTGCTGCACTGTGTTCACAACCCTCTTTAGTTTCTTGTGGTCTAAGGCTGAGTAATTCCCGTACCAAGTTGTGATGCATCTATAGAAATTGGTGAGGGTCAGAGGGGTCATGCCAAATTTCTTTATTCTCCTGAGGAGTTAGAAGTGCTGATATGCTTCTCTGGTTGGACCAGGACAGATATTGTTTATTCCCGGGAAGCTGAAACTCTCAATCCTCTCAAAGTTAGATATAAGAGCTAGATTGTGAGGCCAGTTAACAAGAAAAGCCATTGGGAAAGACAATATAATTGGCTTCAGCAAGCAGGACCATGATTTTTACAGAAATATATTGAGAAGGAAGGTATCAAGGGGATTATTATCTAAAAAAACTTCAGGCTTGTTGGACCTGGTAGCATTTCCCTGTTTTAAGAAGAGCAACGCTCTTATTCTGAAAATCTGCCCTTCAATGTCAGCATCTCAGGATGTGGGGATATAAGCTTTCTCTGATGAAATGTTCACAGTTTCACCTGAATGATGGGAACAGCCGAGTTGTCATATTGTCATCATTAATTTGCTAGCTTTAAAAAAAAACAGCAGAGACAAGGCTTTTAGAGCAGTATGATATAGTTGATCATAAACACATACAAGTCTGCAGATGTTGGAAATCCAAAGCAACACACACAAAATACTGGAGGAACTCAGCAGGTCAGGCAGCATCTATGGAAATTAATAGATAGTTGACATTTCAGGCTGAGACCCGTCTTCACGACTGAGAAGAAAGGGGGAAGATGCCAGAATAATAAAGTGGGAGGAGGGGAAAGAGGCTAGCAGGAAGGTGATAGGTGAAGCCAGGTGGGTGGGAAAGGTCAAGGGCTGGAGAAGAAGGAATCTGATAGGAGAGGGGAATGGACCATAGGAGAAAGAGAAGGTGGAGAGGACCCAGGTGGAGAGTGAAACCGGGGGGGTAGGGGGTGGTGAGAAGAGGTGAAAGGGTAAAAGGAGAGAGTGGGGAATAGAAGAGGGGAAGGGGGGGGGAATTTATTTTTCCAAGAAGGAAAAATTGATATTCGTGCCATCAGGTTGGAGGCTACCCAGACGGAATAAAAGGTGTTGCTCTCCACCCTGAGGATGGTTTCCTCTTGGTGCAAGAAGAGGCCATGGGCTGACATGTGAGAATGGGAATAGGAATTGGAATTAAAATATTTGGCCACCGGGAAGTCCCTCTTGTGGCAGATGGTACAGAGGTGCTCAATGAAGTGGTCTCCCATTTACAACGGGTCTCACCAATGATATAGTTGATGTAAATCAGAGCATGTTCTCCTCTCCCTTTCCTGTAGTCAATGACCAGGTATTTTGTTTTGTTGACATTGAGGGAAAGGTTGTGGTGATGACACCTTGCCAGCCGGCTCTTAATCTCCCTCCTGCATTCCAAGTCATTACTATTTGAGATTCAGCCCAGATAGGGTGGTAACCTGTAAACGTCTAGAGCAGGGGTTCCCGATATTTTTTTATGCCCCAGACCTCTACATTAACAGAGGGGTCTGTAGACCCCAGATAGGGACCACCTACTCTAGATGGAGTTAGAGCAGAATCTAGCCATGCAGTTGACAGCGTATCTGTGGATAATTGTTGCAGAGGTAAGAAATAGGAGCAGAAATACACACACACACACACACACACACACACACACATCACCATTTATTTATTTATGTATGTATCTATCCATCTATTTATTTATTTATTTATCTATCTATTTATTTATCTATTTATTTATTTTTATTTATTTATTTATTATTACTTCTTTTTGCATTTGCACGGTTTGTTGTTTTCTGCACTTTGGTTGAATGCCCTAGTTGATTTTGTTTTAGTTATTATTCTATAAATTTATTGATTATGCCCACAAAAAATAACTCTTAGTGTTGTATACAGTTACATTTATGTACTTTGATAATAAATTTACTTTGAACCTTGAACATTGTTCCTGCTCCATCACTGATCAAGTTCATGACTAACCTTCTACCTAAGTTCCTTCACTCTCTATATATTTCTTGATAATGTTGCAAACACAATGACAAAGGGGAAAACATTCTCCTGTATCTAGTGTGCCAAGTCAATTAAGAATGTTAGTTTATCCCAATATCACCTTGTGACTCAGCATCAGTTTTCAGTTTAATGGGAGATGTATTGTAAGTATGACAGCTGTTGCAAAAATATCAACATAGGATCCTTTATGTTTATATAAGAAGTCAAACTGGGCTTTTGCTTAATGCCTTAATGCTATGACATAGATTGTGAGATAAGTTAACAAGAAGAGCCATTGGAAGAGACAATATAATTGGCTTCAGCTTTCAGGACCAAGATTTTTCCAGAAATATATTGAGAAAGAAGGTATCAAGGGGATTGCTATATAAAAAAAAACTTCAGGCTTGTTGGACCTGGTAGCCTTTCCCTGATTTAAAAAGAGCAACGCTCTTATTCTGAAAATCTGCCCTTCAATGTCAGTATCTAAGGATGTGGGGTATAAACTTCCTCCGATGAAATATCTGCAATTTCACCTGAAATGATGGGAATAGCCAATGTGTCATATTGTCATGGTTAATTTGCTAGCTTTATAAAAACCCGGCAGAGAAAAAGCTTTTAAAGCAGTATGATATAGTTTTACCTCCGAGAAACACTCAAGGTGAAACCCTTCACAATAAAATCACATCAGTTATGGCTTGTGAAGAGTCTTTACATTCAAAGGCTCCTGCAATCCTGTAAACCCATTGATTTGGGCTTCTTTTTAGAATGGGTGTGGAATATAAGAGAAAATTTAGGAAATAAACAAGAAAATGAACACTAACATCAAGGAGACACACAAGATGAAAGAAAGATAAAATACAAAAATGTTTTACTGTGCTTGTATCCTCTATGTGTTCTACAATTTATATGTTCCATTGGTATTAAGACTTCTTCATGGAAATATAGTCACTAAAACAATTGTGGTTTTACTTTTAGTTTGAAAGAAAATCAAAATTTGCAGTAACACTTATACTTTCCTTCAGTTTTCCCACAACTCTTGATAATAGGGATAATTTGGATGGTAAATCACCCAAATATCATTTTTGAAAGTGAGTAGCAAACAGTGTATTCACATTGCAAATCACTCTAATCATCTCTTCTACTGATGGTTTATTTATTTATTTATTGAGTTACAGAGCGGAACAGGGTCTTCTAACCCTTCAAGCCACACTGCCCAGCAATCCCCTGATTTAATCTAGGCCTAATCACAGGACAATTTACAATGCCCACTTAACCTAGCATCCAATACATCTTTGGACTGTGGGAGAAAACCGGAGCACCCGGAGGAAACCCATGCGGTCATGGGGAGAACGTAGAAACTCCTTGCAGACAGCGGCGGAAAATGAAACTCTGTTGCTGGTACTGTAAAGCCTTGTGCTAACCACTACACAACTGTGCCGCCCTAAAAATACATGGGAGCTTCGCTTCCAGCTAAGGTCAATGTCTTCTATGCTCACTTTGACCATAGAACAAGGACAAACCATCACACCCCATGTCTCCCGATTGTCCTTTGGTCTCAGTATTTGAAGATGATGTGTGGGCTGCATTCAAGAGAGTGAATTCAAGAAAAACATCTAGACTAGATGGAGTATCTGGCCAAGTACTGAAGACCTGTGCTGACCAACTGGCTGGTGTATTCATGGATATCTTCAAACTCTTGCTCCGGCAGTGTGCGCTACCCACCTTCTTCAAGCAGGATTCAATTGTGCTGGTGCCCAAGAAAAGTGTGGCAACCTGTCTCAATGACTACCGCCCTGTGGTACTTACATCCACAGTGATGGAGTGTTTTGTGAGGCTGGTGTTGAAGCATATCAGCTCCTGTCTGAATAGTGATTTGGATCCGCACCAATTTGCCTATCGAAGCAACAGGCCTGCAGCAGATATTATCTCGTTGGCTCTTCACACAACCCTGGAACATCTGGACAGCAACGATGCATACATCAGGATGCTCTCTATCAATTATAACTCGGCATTTAACACCAAATTCCCCTTAAAACTGATCAATAAACTCTAAGACCTGTGCTTCAAAATCCCCTTGTGCAATTGGATCCTGGATTTCCTCACTTGTAAACTCCATTCGTTTGGATTGACAAGAACATCTTCTCCACAATCTCCATCAGCACAAGAGCACCACAGGGATGTGTTCTTGGATCCCTGCTCTCCTCGCTTTACACCCATGATTATGTGGATACGTATGGCTCCAGCACCATATACAAGTTTGCTGATGACACCACTGTTGTGGGCCGTATCAAAGGGGGTGATGAATCAGCATACAGGAGAGAGATTGTAATAACACCAACCTCTCACTCAATGTCAATAAGACCAAGGAACTGATAGTAGAATTCAGGAGAGGGTAATCAGAGGTCCATGAGCCAGTAATCATCAGAGGATCAAAGCTGGAGAGAGTCAGTGACTTTAAATTCCTGGGTATCACTGTCTCAGAGGACCTGTCCTGGACCCATCATATAAATATTACTGCAAAGAAAGCATGACACCGCCTCTACTTCCTCAGGAGTCTGCGGAGGTTCAGCATGTCATCGAAACCCTTGGAAAACTTCTAAAGATGTGTAGTGGAAAGTGTACTGACCGGCTGCGTTACAGCCTGGTGTGAGTACACTGATGTCTTTGAGCAGAAAACCACACAAAAGGCAGTGGATTGAGCGCAGTACATCACAGGTATAACCCTCTGAACCATTGAGCACATCTACATGAAATGTTGTGGTAGAAAAACAGCATCCATTATCAAAGATCCTCACCACCCAGGCCATGCTCTTTTCTTGCTGTTGCTATCAGGTAGAAGGTACAGGAGCCTCAGGATTCGCACCACAGGTTCAAGAACAGTTACTACCCCTCAACCATCAGGCTTTTCAACAAAAGGGGATAGCTACACTCATTTGATAACTCATTTAAGAACTCTGTTACATTGTTACTTCATGCTTTTTATTTATTGTTATTTGTTTATATCTGCATTTGCGCAGTTTGTTTACTTTTAACAGTTTACTGTTCTATAGATCTGCTAATTGTGCCGCAGAAAAAGAACCTCAGGGTTGTACGTGGTGACATGTAAGTACTCTGATAATAAATTTTACTTTGAACTTTGAATAAACTAACATCGCCCCATTCTGCCACCTAATTTCAGTCTTAAGCTTGAGTGTTGTCTGTGTGGAATTTGCATGTTCTCCCCATGACCATGTGGGTTTTACCCAGGTACAGTACTGTGCAGTGCCTATAAATAGTAATCACCCCACTTGGAAGTTTTCATGTTTTATTGTTTTACAACATTGAATCACAGTGAATTTATTTTGGCTTTTTTGACACTGATCAACAGAAAAGACTCTTGTGTGTCAAAGTGAGAACAGATCTCTACATGTTGGTCTAAATGTATTACAATTATTAAACACAAAATAACTGATTGCATAATTACTCATCCCCTTTAAGTCAGTATTTAGTAGATGCACCTTCGGTAGCAATTACAGCCTTGAGTCTGTGTGGATAGGTCTCTATCAGCTTTGGACATCTGGACTCTGCTATTTTTCCCCTTTCATCTTTACAAAACTGCTCAAACTCTGTCAAATTGAATGGGGATCATGAGTGAGCAGCTTTTTTCTAGCCACAAATTCTCAATTGGATTGAGATCTGGATTTTGAGTTGGCCACTCCAGGACATTAACTTTGTTGGAAAGCAAATCTTCTCTCAAGTCTTAGTTCTCTTGCAGACTGCATCAAGTTTTCCTCCAGGATTTTCCTGTATTTTGCTGCATTCATTTTACCCTCAACCTTCACAAGCCTTCCAGGACTTGCTGCAGTGAAGCATCCCCACAGCATGATGCAGCCACCACCATGCTTCATGGTAAGGATGGTGTGTTCTTTTGATGATGTGCAGTATTTGGCTAATGCCAAACATAACATTTAGTCTGATAGCCAAAAAAATCAATTTTGTTTTCATCAGACATAGAACCTTCTTCCAGCTGACTTCAGAGTCTCCCACATTCCTTCTGGCAAACTCTAGCCGAGATTTCATGTGAGTTCTTTTCAACAGTGGCTTTCTCTTCGCCTCTCTCCCATAAAGTGGCGACTGATAAAGCATCTGGGCAATGGTTGTTGTATGCACAGCTTCTCCCTTTTTAGCCACTGAAGCTTGTAATTCCTCCAGAGTTATCACAGGTCTCTTGGTGGCCTTCCTCACTAGTCCCTTTCTTGCAGGATCACGCAGTTTTTGAGGATGGCCTGCTCAAGGCAGATTTACAGCTATACCATTTTCTTTCCAGTTCTTGATGACTGACTTAACTGTACTCCAAGGAATATTCAGTGACCTGGAAATTTTCTTGTATCCATCTCCTGACTTGTGCTTTTCAATAACCCTTTTGCTGATTTGCTTGGAGTGTTCTTTTGTCTTCATGGTGTAGTTTTTGCCAGGATACTGACTCATCAGCAATTGGACTTTCAATTGGGCAAGTATAATTTTACTACAATCAATTGAAACACCTTGTCTGCACACAGGTCTCCAAAAACAGATCTCCATTTAACTTTATGTGACTTCTGAAGTCAAGTGGCTGCACCAGTCATGATTTGGTATGTCATATTGAAGGGGGTGAGTACTTTTGCTATCATTTATTTTGTGTTTCATATTTGTAATTAATTTGGATCACTTTGTAGCGATCTGTTTTCACATTGACAAAAAAGAGTATTTTTTTGTTGATCAATGTCAAATAAAGCCAAATTAAATCCACTGTGATTCAGTGTTGTAAAATAATAAAACATGACAGCTTCCAAGAGGGGGTAAAGGTACTGCTGCTGCTGCTGAAGAAACAAATTTCATGACATATATGAGTAATGATAAACCTGTTCAGCTCAGCAGTCATTATTTCCAGGACACTCTGATTCAAAGTCAGCCAAAATAGCAATAGGTACTTGGATTGGAAAGATTTAGAAAGCTATGGGCAACTTCTGGCAAATGAGATTAGCTTGGATGGGGCATTTTGGTTGGATTGGGCCGAAGGGCCTGTTTCTGTGCTGCATGATTCTATGGCAGTGACTGGATAGTTCATGGAATTTACCCTGTTCACTCTTTTGCTTCAGGGAGTAAAATGTACGGAGTCAGTAACTCCAGATCCAAGAATGTGTGGTTTGATCTGCCCTTTGAAATGGTCTAGAAAGCAAATCTGCTCAAGGACAATCTATCCGAGATATTATCAAAGGTGCTGCATAGTCCGGGTCCTTAACATCATCTATGATCTTGCCCATTCATCCAGCAATCTCTTTGATCTCCCCTCCCCCACACCCCCACCATCAGGAATTAACCAAGGAACAAACTGGCATTTTCATTAAAATCACCAAGAGTACAAAATTAGTTTTTCTTTACTTAGTTCAAAGTTCAAAGTAAATTTATTATTGAAGTATGTATATGGCACCACATAAAACTCCGAGGTTCATTTTTTTGCGGGCATACACAGTAAATCCAAGAAACAAAACTGAATCAGTGAAAGACCACTCCCTACAGGATGGACAAACAACCAGTGTACAAAAGACAACAAACTGTGCAAATACAGAAGAGAAAACAAATAATCAATAAATAACTAAATAAATAAGCAACAAATACTGTAAATATGAGATAAAGAGTCCTTGAAAGTGAATCTATAGGTTGTGGGAATTGTTCGGTGATGGGGCAAATGACGTTGAGTGAAGTTATCTCCTCTGGTTCAACAATCTGATTGTTGAGAATTAGTATTGTTCCTAATCCTGGTGGTGTGAGTCCTGAGGCTCCAGTACCTTTCTGATGGCAGCAGTGAGAAGAGAACATGACCTGGGTGGTGGGGGTCCTGATAATTGATGCTGATTTCCTCAATAGTGGGGTGGATTTTACCTGTGATGGACTGGGGTATATCCACTGCTTTTTGTAGGATTTTCCGTTCAAGGGCATTAGTGTTTCTATAGAAGGCAATGATGCAACTGGTCAATATTCTGTCCACTGCACATCTATAGAAGATTTGCAAAGTTTTAGATGTCATGTCAAATCTTCACAAACGTGTAAGGAGGTAGAAGTGCTGCTGTGATTTCTTCATTATTACTCTTTTGTGCTGGGCCCAGGATTGATTCCCTCAAATGGTAACACTGAGGAACTTAAAGTTGCTGACCCTCTTCATCTCTGATCCCCTGATGAAGACTGGCTCGTGGACTTTTGGTTTCCTCCTGCTGAAGTCAATAATCAGCTTCTTGGTCTTGCTGACATTGAGTAAGAGGCTGTTGTTGTGGCACCACTCAGCCAGATTTTCAACCTCCTTTCTATTCTGATTCATCGCCATCGATAGCGGTATTGTCAGCAAACCTAAATAAGGCATTGGAGTTAAGCTTATCCTCACAGTCAAAAGTGTAAAGTAAGTAGAGGAGGGGACTGAGCATAGAGCCTTGTGGTGCACCTGTGTGATGGAGATTGTGGTGAAGATGTTGTTGCCAATCCAAACTGACTGGGGTCTGCAAGTAAGGAAATTGAGGATCCAATTGCCTCAATTGGAGGTATTGAGGCCAAGGTTTTGGAGCTTAGTTTGAAGACCATAAGATATAAGAGCAGAAGTAGGCCACTTGACCCATCAAGTCCGCTCTGCCATTCAATCATGGGCTGAGAGGATAATAGGGATAATAGTATTGAATTTTAAGCTGTAGTCAATAAAGAGCATCCTGATATGTGCATCTTTGATGACCAGATGTTCCAGGGCTGAGTATTTCCCTTAGCTGCAATGGTATGATTTGAGATCATTTATCTGGATCAATAGTCTATGCTGTTAGATACCAGCTCTTGAAGTTAAATAACAGGCCATTGTCTGTAGTGGTTCCTCAAGGTAGTTCTATCTGGGGTGAGGGGGGAGTGGGTGGAAGTTGTGGGGATAAGCTCCCCACTGCCTATTAAATTCTCCCAATGGCATGCATCTCAAATAGCTTCTGACAACCAAGTCCAGTTCCTGCTGTTCACATGTGGATTATATGCTGAACCCAGTGGAATTTTTTCTACTGACAGGAGAAGGGACAAGGGCACATTACTGGCACCATAAAGCCAGTTGTTTCGAGCAGATAGGGCTCATCATCTGTGGCTGGTAGCTCTTCTAGGAGAAGGAAAACTCTGATCTTAAATCTCTGTTGCCTTGTGGCTATACCCACTCATGAGGAAGGCTTCAGGAGGAAACCCCGAGGAAAAATCCAGAGCTGGAGTCCCCAAAGCAATCCTACATTGAGTTCAATGCTGACTGGCAACTTCTGCAATGTCTAACTGGTGCCAAACTGTGTTGGTCTCCGCCGTTCCTTTGGCTTCATCAGCTGTGTGGAGAGGGGGAGCCTGCGACACGGGCAACAGCTTGCTCTCCATATTGTAGTGCCCTGGCTTGTGTATCATGAAGACAGCTGGGACACAACAGTCATGGTCGACCCCGACCAACGGAAGGCTTCCTGTGGATTGTCTGCAGTTGCTAAGATAAGAACTTTTGTTTATTTGTTACACATGCTGGGATAGAATTTGACATCACACAATCATGAAGAGAGAGGTAATGAGAAATCACCACCCCATTTTATTTTGAGTGATTTCGACAAGAATGCGTGAAGGATTCAAAGTACAATTTATTATCAAAGTTTGTATGCAGTATACAACCCTGGGATTCATCTTCTTGCAAACAGCCACAAAACAAAGAGAAGCATGAAATCCATTCAAAGGATAAAACACTAACCCCTCACGTGCAAAAAACAAACCATGCAAATGGAAAACACGAACATCAAACCCCCTTGTGCAAACTGCAACAAGAAAGAACAAACAAAAACACAGAATATGAAACACAAAATCGAAAGAGCCTTTCTTCAGTTCTGCTCAGTAAGAAAGAAAATGGCCTCTCAAACTCGTTCCACAATTCACTCAGATCAGGGCCAATATTAACTCAAGTTAGATTGGAATTTTTGTTGAAGATCGTGGCCTGAAGCACCAGTTCTGCTTTTCTCTCCACAGACGCTGCCTGATCTGCTGGGTGTTTCCAATATTTCCTGCTTATGTGCAAATAAGTTATCACTGTGAGTTTGAATTTTTCAATTCAACTTCAACATCTTTCAGGGGAAGAAAGTTTCAGATTTTTACTAAGAATTTGTTTTTGATTGAACAGCCCAGATCTAATACCAAACTATCTGCACTTCCCCACTGGAATCACCATGATTTAAGGAAATAAATTGCTTTCTATCTACCTCTTCAAACTCCTTTTTCATTAATCTTCCATGCACAGTGTAGGAAAATCTAAATTAAAATGGAGAGAATTATAAACTGGGCTGCTGACTCACTAATCACCAGTTTGAAAATTTTCCTGAGTGAAAATTCTGTAAAAGACATTGAAAGCCAAATGCAGGTTGCAACAATAAACATCCTGCTGGAGGAACTCAGCATTTGTGGGAGGGGGAAGGAATTGTTGTGATTTTGGATCAGAACCCTGGGACAACACGCTAGCATAGTGATTAGCACAATGTTTTACAGTACCAGCAATCCAGGTTCATTTCCCACTGCTGCTTGTTAGGAGTCTGTACATTCTCCCCGTGACTGCCTGGGTTTCCTCTAAGTGCTCCAGTTTCCTCCCACAGTCCAAAGAAGTACTGGTTGGAAGGTTAGTTGGTCATTGCAAATTGTCCTGTGATCAGGGTAAGGTTAAATTGGGGGTTGCTGGGTAGTGCGGCTCGAAGGGCCAGAGGGCGTATTCTGCACTGTATCTCAATCAATCAATCAATCAATCAATAAATAATAAATAAATCAGGACCTATTAGTAATTAGAACATAGAATATAGAGCACTACAGCACAGCAGAGGCCTTTCAGCCCACAATGATGTGCCAACCATTTAGCATGGTAGAATGGTGGAGCAGACTTGATGGGCCGAATAGCCTAATTTTACTCTTAACGTTTTATGCTCTAATGTGATATCTCTTCAAGACACGCTGACATCTCCGCCTTTCAGCATCTGCATTCTCTTGTGTCTTCAGATACAGTCTGTACATTGGTAGTGACCAGTGACTTGAGGAGTAAGCAGTGAAGAAAAGGCTGCTGCTTTGGTGGATGTTGATTGGGCAATTTATTTTATTGATCTATTATTTTATTTAGCGAAACAGTGCAGAACAGGCCCTTCTGGCCCGATGACCTGTACTGCCCAGTAACCCACTGATTTAACCCTAGCTTAATCACGGGAGATTTAACAATGACCAGCTAAACTTCTAACCAGTACATCTTTGGACCGTGGGAGGAAATCGGAATTCCTGGAGGAAACCTATGCGCACACAAGAAGAATGTACAAACAATTATACAGAAGGTGCCAGTATTGAACTCCAACCTCCAAAACCCCAGGACGTTTTAGCATTGTGATAAATGTGCAACTAAGGTGATATGAGGCCATGCTTAAATCTAACTGTTGTGTATTTGATATTGAAATAATATTTGAGTAATCTTATAAGTAAATTGGTTGATTAAGCATTCTTGTTTGTTTAAATAATTCATTAAGGGTTATATGTATAAATACACGAATTGTGTATGTCTTCGCACTACCACATGACACTGGTGCACCTCACTTAAAGTAAACATAAAGTTAGACCTGCATTTTGGATTCCTGATGTCCTCTTTTTGAATTAGTTAAATCTCTTGATGTTACAAAAACATAACACTGACTACATAAGGGTTATATTTGGGAGAAATTCTTGCATAGAATGGCAGCCATCGAGAATGAATGGGTTTCTGAAATGGCTTCAATCAAAGCGTATTAGCTTCAGATTTGGTTTATCTGATTGGCCACTGACTGGAACATAATAATTCGAGTTTGTGGAACAGGTTGTTGAAAGGCCTGGCACGTGCACTGAACAGTCATTGTGCTCAGGCTAAATTGCCAATGTTTGATACTATTGGAAGCTCTACAGTAGCACAGAATGACAAATTTGAACAGTGTTACACCCTCTGCACCTCGCCCAGCCAGTGAACAGCACAGCATAGCAAACAATGCAAATGAAGTCTCACTGAATTGCAGATGAATGTTTGTTGAAACTCTGGAGTTTGGCTCCTGGTTGCCTGGTTAAAGGGTGAGCCTGGACCACTTAAGCATGAATTAAGTATTTTGTTTTGTGTTTCTGTATTCAGACAATAACAAAATAATGCTTTCAGTTTTTGGAGCTGCATTTTGTAAAACTGATGGGGCAGATCCTTGCCAGATAAATCCTTAACATTTCATTTAAAAATAAAGGGAAGAATTCAGACTTAGTCCCTGGGAGTATTTCTCCCACAGATTGTAATTTAACTTTGGCTTTCCTTCAGGCTACCTGAACCGGAGCTTTCTGGATTCAGATATACCTGCATCCGAATGAAAACTTTCCCGTTCCCTGATTCCCGATTTTGGAGGAACCTCAATGAATTCTTCATGACCTCATAAACAAATGCAGCCTGCCAACTACATGTAAATAAACCATTTGACGTGCTTTTCTGAATAACAACACGACCAAGCTGGAGAGCGAGGCGCAGATACGCTATTAATGCAAGACATGCTGCCATGAGAACGTAACAACACATCGACTGGGAGCAGGAGTTGGCCGCACAGGCACTTGAGACGGCTCAGCCATTCAACACAACCTTGGCTTATCTGAACTTTGGCCTCAACTCCTGCCCAATCCTCATAATCCTCAATTCCCTTGTAGTCCAAAAATCTGTCTTTTCCAGCCATGAATATACTTAGACTCAGAATCAGGTTTATGATCACTGGCATATGTCATGAAATTTGCTGTTTTGCAGCAGCAGTACATCGCAATACTTTAAATATAGTATAAATTACAGTAAGAAATATATTTGAAAATCATTAAATATATAGCGCAAAAATAGTGTTCATGGGTTCTTTGTCTGTTCAGAAATCTGATAACAGAGGGGAAGGATCTGTTCCTAAAGCATTGTGAGTGTTTCATCAGGCTTTTGTACTTTCTGATGGTTGTAATGAGAAGAGGGCATGTCCTGGGTGGTGGGGGTCCTTAATAATAATTTGTCTTTTTGAGGCTTGGACTTTTGACGATGGTGAGGAGGCTACTGCCCTTGACCAAGCTGGCATCATAGTTAATGAGTCACCATTTGCTGTTTTTTATGGTAAGGAATTCCAAGACGGCTGAACTGTTGGCACATTGTTAGATAACGATGTATCTAGAGTTCACTTAAGAGTTAAAAAAGGTTGCTCATATGGCGGAGTGTTGATGAGTGTTGTCTGAACTTTGCTACTGTATGGTATTACAATTAAACCTGGGCTTTTTGTGAAGAGTTACCAAAGATTCAAAGTACATTTATTATCGAAGTACGCATGCCGATTCCAGCTCCGAGGTTTGTCTTCCCCATAGACAATCATGAAACAAAGAAGAACCATGGAACCTGTTAAAAAAAAATCAACATTAAATCCCCTTCCCCCTCACATGCAAAAAAATCAAATCGCGCAAACTGCAACAAAACTAAAGTGAGAACACAGGTTAGGAGACACAAAATCAAAAGGCATATTTCAGTCGAGCTCAGTGTTAGTTATTACCAGGTTCAAAATTACCTAAACTAACTGCAAAAAAGCAGTGGCAGAAACCAGAACACATCATAAATGTGAATTAGAATCCACAAACCACGTTGATTAAAACTTGCTCTGACACCATCGTCTGACAGCTTCAAGGGAGGGAGGGAGAGAAACAGAGAGAGATCATTGTTTCATTTTCCTTTGGAAGCACCGAATGAGCAGGAGACAGAGGCCGTCACACGCAGACACCTTCCTCGGGCAGCAAGCGAGCAAGAGTAGACGATGCCGAACACGCGTTCAACTTCCGCAATTGTCTCAATGATTCCAATCTTTCTTGGCGCTTTGTTCAATGAGACTGGTGACAGATCGAGTCAATCATGGGCTCATGCCCCATCTCCAAGCTTCCTGGCCTCCATGCCTCACTCTTTGCTCACAGCCTCATGGAATCCTCTCGGACACAGCAAGGCACCAGACTGTCTGATCAGCCCGAAACCATATCGCCAAAGTGTAGATAACAGGCTCCAATAGCAACAGAACCACCTCTGAAATAAAAAGAAGTGAAAAGAGTTGTTCCGTAATCCATTCCGAGGATGTCGGCTCTGGTAGCGCTGCTTGCCGGCACCATCTTCTGTACTTTAGTGTTACTTTAATTCACACAAAACGCCGGAGGAATTCAGGCAGCATTGATGGAGCGGAATATAACAGTTGATGTTGTCAGAATCCAGCCTGCAACGTTGACTGTTTATTCCTCTCCATAGATGCTGCCTGATTTTCTGAGTATCTCTCGCATTCCGTGTGTTACACTGAAGATCCAGCACCTGCAGAATCTGAATAAAATTCCTACTTTATTTATTTGTGTTCACTATTCTGAATCTGGGCTTTGTGGTAAGGGACATATTTCCCATTCCTACCTGCCCTTGGGAAGGTGATGGTGATGTGCCTTATTGAATTGCAGCTACCCTTCTGGTGAAGATGCTTGTACAGTGCTGTTGAGGATTTAGGCTCAGCGGCAATGAAGAGATGTTTGGGATGACATGTACCTGGTTGTACTGGTGGTAGAGGTTGTGTATTTGGGAGGTTTTGCCAGATTTGGTCAGGGCGAGAGCATTGTGTCGAAGGCAGAGACTGTAACCACCGTGTGCCAGTGCTGGGGCAATGAGCACTCATGTTGGTGAAAGAAGAGGCACATTAAGAATACAAGAGCACAAAATAATTGGAGAACATTACTTGTCTCAAGCCCCTGTGCTCCATACAAATTGAATTGTGCCTCAGGCTTGTATCATCAGTGTACTTCGATAAACTTCAGCCAGAAGGTGGTGAAACTGTGGAATTCATTGCCATGGATATCTGTGGATATATTTAAAGTGGAGGTTGACAGGTTCTTAATTAGTCGGGGCATCAAAGGTTACAGTGAGAAGGCAGGAGAATGGAATTGAGAGGGGTAATAAATCAGCCATGATGGAATGCCTAATCTGAATGGTCTAATTCTGCTCCTATATCTTATGGCCTTATACATTATGGAGAAACGAGAGACTCCAGATGTTGGAATATGGAGCAAAAAAAAAACAAGCTGCTTGAGGAATTCAGTGGGTCAGACAGCATCTGTGGAGGCAAACGGATAGTCAATGTTTTGGAGTGAGACCCTGCGTTATGACTGAGAGTGTAGAGGGGAGTCAGCCAGTATAAAGGGGTAAGAGGGAGGCGTGAGGCAAGTGATAGACGGAACCAGGTGAGGGAGGGGATGATGGACAAATGGAGCCATGTGGAATTATATTTTATTAAATTTTTGTTAGTAATGTTTTGTTTGATGTGCCGTGTGTGATACATGTTTTGTGGGTGCACCATGGTCCAGAGGAACATTGTTTCATTTGGTTGTATATATTTACAGTCAAATGACAATAAACTTGAACTTGACGTGGGAATGTGAGGATGGAGTTGGGAGACAGAGGTCAGTGAGTGATGGGTAGAAACAGCCAAGGAGGAAGATAAAAGTCTGGAGTGTGGTAACTCAACAACCTGCCCTAATGAAAGGACCCAACCCGAAACTTCTATAATTCATGTAACACCCTGGTAGAGATTTTACTGCTGAGGTTATAGGGTATTTCATGTAATGGCTTGCAGTGGAAGCAGTGTGTTCTGCTGGTAGTGTTTGGGTTACTGTTAAAGATAAGGGATGCTTAGGAATATTGTGTCATCCAATCAGTTTGGTTTGAGAGAACGCTGGGGGAGAGGTTTTGTGACCCACTGAGGTGGGTCGAGGTCTTTTTCAGCAGGAGATGGAGAGAGAAGAAGCTTGAGAGAACCGGCCATAGGATTCGATCCAGCAGGAATGCATAATCCAATGGAGCCCAATAAAGGGGATCTGTGAACATGAGTTGGTGCTGTGAGTACATCAGACATATCGGCTTTTGAAAGATTTGAGCTCCAACCTGTACACATAATACTGTTTAATTATAATAAGCCCTTAAATTTGTATTCTTTCATTCTTTTCTTTAATAACTCTTTGGTTAAGTCACCATTCATAAATATACTTTTTTTATAATTGTATGCAGTGCACAATCTGTTATTTCTTGCCAACAGGCAATCGCATGGGGCAGTAAATCACATAACATTCACACTAACCAGGGTTGAGTGGGCGAGACATCCAACCTCATGGGTTTGGCGGGACCCAAGCCTTATCTACCACAGATGTATGTGGTTTTCTCAATGCTGAGTCCCGTGTCTGTCAGTGTGGGGCTAACGAGCATCATCTCTAGAAACGCCCAGTAAAAAGGTGTTTCATTCATTTCCTTCCATAGACGCTGCCTGATCTGTTGAGTTCCTCCAGTGGTGTGAGCTGAGCATGAGAGATGTTCAGTGACTTTGTTGCTTGCTGTGGGTTTTAAATACACTATGTAAGGGTCATGAGTCAGTGGGAAATCATCCACGCCGCCAAAGAATATAAGGCCAGAATTACAGCAAGTCTTTAAGATGGATATGCCTAAAGTTGAAAGCAACTTAATATTAATTCAATTAATATGAATGTTATATTGAGTTCATATAAGAAGATTTGTAGACCAACCTGCTACAAGTGAAGTTAAAACTCTTGACATTTAATGTCTGTCTGTCTGTAAAATGCAGCAAAGTATAATGTGGCATGGTAGTATAGTGGTTAGCACAACATTTTACAGTGCGGGTGACCTGGGCTCAACTCCCAACACTACCTGTAAGGAATTTATACGTTCTCCCCGTGGCCATGTGGTTTCTACCAGGTACTCTGTCTTCCTTCAACAGTCTGAAGACGTAGTGGTTGGTAGGCTAATTGGTCATTGTAAATTGCCCTGTGACTTGGCTAGGTGGTACTGCTCATAGGTCTGAAAGAGCCTACTCCATGCTGTATCTCAATAAACATGGAAATAAATAAATAAATAATAACAGATAAGGGTAATTTCTCACAGAGCCTATTGCTTTGCAGAATTAGGCTTCAAACACAGAAATGCAGCTTCCACGGTAACTGAGGAAGGTGTTTTGCCTTTCGTACCTTTGGCTTTTTCAACCTTTCCTGCTCTTCAAAGATTTGGATCCCTTTGTAGAACCTCCTATTTACCTTTCCTTTGCAAGGGATGCATCTTATTCTTTTTTTTAAACTGGATTTACCTTCTCAATTTACAGTTCAGTCATATCATGTGAGTATGACGGTTAGCACAGTCACTTTATAGCATCAGCTATCACCGGTCGGGGTCCAATTCCCATAGTTACCTGTCAGAAGCTTGTATATTCACCTCATGGGACTCATCCAGGTGCTCCAGTTTCCTCCCTCATTCAAGGACATTCAAAGTAAATTTATTATACCCTGAGATTTAATTTCTTGCAGACATACTCAATAAATCCTTAATAAAATAAAAACCATAACAGAATTAATGAAAGACTGCACTAACTTGGGTGTTCAACTGATGTGCTAAAGACAACAAATTAGGTAAGTACAAAAGAAAGATATAATAATAGCAATAATAATAATAATAATAATAATAATAATAATAATAATCATAATGATTAAGCAATAAATATTCAGAGAGGAAGAGTCCTTGAAAGTAAGACCATAGATTGTGGGAACATTTCAATGATGGGGAAGTGAAGTTGAGTGATGTTACCCCACTGGTTCAAGAGCCTGATAGTTGAGGAGTAATAATTGTTCCTGAATCTGGTGGTGTGAGTCCTGAGGCTCTTGTGACTTGTTCCTGATGGCAGCAACGAGAAGAGAGTGTAGGTTTTTGTAAATAAGATAGCAGAGCCATTTTATGTGTAAGGGAAACTGTAACAACTCCTTTGTTGTCCTCCAAACACAGAACATAAAGCGTGGTAAAAACTATGTAATTATGAGGGGTGATTGATAAGTTCATGGCCTAAGGTAGAAGGGGTCAATTTTAGAAAACCTAGCACATTCATTTTTCAGCATAGTCCCCTCCTACATTTACACACTTAGTCCAGCGGTCATGGAGCATACGGATCTTGGACCTCCAGAAAGTGTCCACTGCAGGGGTGATTGATAAGTTCGTGGCCTAAGGTAGAAGGAGATGAGTTATTAACTTCAAACTTTCTGCATAATCACTCAAACAGTTGACCTGCATGTGCATGTAACAAGAGCTGTATAACTCATCTCCTTCTACCTTAGGCCACCTTTGACAATGGCTGGGGTCATCTGTCTTGTAAAGACACTGACCAGAAGAAGGCAATGGCAAGCCACTTATGTAGGAAAATTTGCCAAGAACAGTCATGGTCATGGCAGATGGAAGACAATGATTGCCCACGTCATACAACATGGCACATAATGATGGTGTTGATGAGTGTTCATGGGTTCATTGTCTGTTCAGATGGGAAGAAGCTGTTCCTAAAAAGTTGAGTGTGTGTCCTCAGGGTCTTCGTGGTAGTAAGAGAAGAGGGCATGCCCTGGAAGGTGTTGGTCCTTAAGGACGGATACTACTTTTTTAAGATGCCCTTGATGGTGGGGAATCTAGTACTCATGATACAGCAGCCCTTCAACCTTCTTCAGCATTTTCCGATCCTGTACACTGGCACCTCCATTCCAGGTTCTTCTCTGAAGCAGTTCCCATTATGCACATTTGCCACAGCGTTCCTATTTCATAACTCAGTTCTGCCTTCCTCACCCCTACCACACAGTCAGTGTCAGCTAAAGGGATCTTCAACTATATTATGGTTAGTTGCTGATTAATTTCTTCTGGCCTCGCTAATTCTGTAATGAGAGGACTAGAATATAAAAGCAAGGATGTAGTGTTGATTCCTTATAAGGCACTGGTGAAGCCTCACTTGGAGTATTGTGAGCAGTTTTGGGCCCCTTATCTAAGAAAAGATGTGCTGACATTGGTGAGGAGACAAAGGAGGTCCATGAAAATAATTCGGTAATTGAAAGGCTTATGATATGAGGAGCTTTTGATGGCTGTGAGCCTGTACTCATGGAATTCAGAAGAATGGGGGGGGGGGTGGATCTCATTGAAGTCTATTGAATTTTGAAAGGCCTAGCTGGAGCTGATGTGGAGATGTTTTCTCTGGAGAAGTCTAAGACCAAAAGACTCAGCCTCTGAATAGAACGTCATCCGTTTAGAACGGATTCAAGGAGGAATTTCTTTAGCCAGAGAGTTGTGAATCTGTGGAATTACCATAGACGACTGTGGAGTCCAAGTCATTGGGTATATTTAAGGCAGAGGTTGATAGATTCTTAATTAGTCACAGCACAGGGAGAAGGCAGGAGATTGGGGCTGAACGGGAAATTGAACAGCCTTGATGAAATAGCGAGCAGACTTGATGGGCCTAATTCTACTCCTACGTTTAATTCTGCCAGAGCCAATGAAATCCTTCTGAGGTTTTGGAGAGTTCAGCTGGCAACACCAGTGACGAATGAACATAAGAAACTGTATGGCCTTTTACCATTTGATAGGATCATGCTCGATCGCACTTCATCCTGGTCATTTTTTTCTGACACTTTCGCTAATTCCTTTGGTGACCAAAACAAATTCAAACATCAGTCTTGAATTTACTAACAATTGAGAAATTAACCACATCTTGAGTGGAGAAATTCAAAGATTACACACCTCTAAATAAAATTGTTTCTCTACACCTTCTATCTACTAATCTTTCCATTACAAACTGCATGTTGTGTTAGCAGTTAGCACAATGCATTACAGTGTCAGATCCTGCCGCTGTCTAATTGAAGTTTGTACGTTCTTCCCGAGACTGTGTGGGTTTCCCCCACGTGATTCAGTTTCCTCCTACCTTCCAAAGACATACAGTTCGAGTTAGGATTAGTAAGTTATGGGCATGCTATTTGGTGCCAGAAATGTGGTGACACTTTTGGGCTGCCCCAGCACATCCTTAGACGGAGGTGGCTGCTGGCACAAAAAATGCATTTCACCTTACGTATCAATGTACATCTGACAAATAAAGCTAATCATTATCTTTGGGGAAACCTCTTCACTCAGACGGTATTATAAGTGTGGAACAAGCTGCCAGCAGAAATGGTGGATGTGGGTTCGATTGCAACATTTAAGGGATGTTTGGAAAGTACGTGGGTGTGAGGGGAATAGAAGGCTATAATCCAGGTGCGTGTTGAAACCACTAGCAGAATAACAGATTAGCATGGACTAGATGGCCTGAAGGGTCTGTTTCTGTGCCACAGTGCTCGATGACTCTTAGATTAGAGCTTGTGGATTGGCCTCAGTAAGATTGTAAGGTGAGCCATGGGTGAACTGAAAACTTCTGTGTGACCTAGCTCTTGCTTCAGCTAGAGGTGTGGAGTACAGTAGCACATCCCCATTTAACAGTATTAGCTCCTGATTGGTTGAGTTCGGTGCTGAGCTAGTTTGGGACCTTCCAGTTGGTCCATATCTGCTCTGTGTCTCATTTGTCCCGATTCCATTGGTGACTCCACTGTCACTCCTCGCTGCAGAGTTCAAGTTTAAGTTTATTATTATTACATATATACCACCAAATGAAACAATGGTCCTCCAGACCAATGTGCTCAACACAGTACATATAAATTACACTCACAACACAAAGTAATATTACCACAAATAAATTATCGAATAATAAAATATATTCCAGAAGATTGACATTTAGTATAAGATGCATTTACAACACAAGTCAAAAAGTTACTGACACTTCAAAAGTGATGAGCCCTGGGGTTATCTCCTTATCCCAGGGCCTCTCCATCCTGAAAGAGATCTCAGGTTTATTTCAGCCAAGTGCAATCGTTGTGTAGTGAAGGCTGTTTAATTCTCTAATTTGTGGAGAGCACTGACATAACTTGACCTATTCCTTTATTTCTGACATTGCGGCAGCTATGTTATCCTCAGAGGGAAAACCCTTTGGGATCCACTTGATAAAAGTGCAACCAATTTCGATCTGTTTGTAGTTTGGGCATTACTGTGGTGGGAATTACAGCAAGCAAACCGAGGCCAGCGCTCATTGCTTGTGAGGTGCACTTCAAGATATCTCCAAGAAGGATTTGGATAGAGAATAGAGGCAGTTTAACATCTGCCATGAGCTGTTCTGAGCTTCAGCTCCTGACCCCTGTGATATATGACACTTGGTGGCACATCAGCGTTACGGTTAACGCAACCTTATTACAGTGCCAGTGCCCTGGGTTTGTACGGAGTTTGCACGTTCTCGCCGCGACCGCATGGATTTGCTCCGGGTGCTCCGGTTTCCTCTCATGTTCCAAAGATGTATGGATTAGTAGGTTAATTTGTCACGTGGATGTAAAATAGGAAGACAGCTCATTGTCGTGCTGTATCTCTAAATAAACAAATGTACCAATTAAAACTTTATCAGATCCATCATTGCTCAGTCAATACTGTAAAATTTGTCCTGCATTTTATCTGACAGCTGCTTTCCCTCATTCAACTCTTTGAAACTTTCCAGATACCCTCAAGCTGCTGCCCATTGTACTTCTTTCCATTCACCCATCACCTCTGCACTTGTCGGCTTACATGGACTGCTGATTGCTGTGGTGAAATCATCTTGTTGGGAAGTATGGCAGGCAAACCCAGGCTGGCTCTCATTACTTATGGAGAACACCTTAAAATATCTCCAAGAAGATTCAAAATATAGGGGCTAATCCAGTTGCTTAACTTCTACCCATAAAGCCTCCCAACACAAAACACATCTACATCAAATGCTGTTGTAGGAAAGCAGCATTCATCATCAGAGACCCCCACCACCCAGGTCATGCTCTTTACTTGCTGTTGCCATCAGGTAGAAGGTACAAGAGCTTCAGGACTTGCACCACCAGGTTCAAGAACAGTTACTACCCCTCAACCATCAGGCTCTTGAACAAAAGGGGATGAATACACTCACTTGCCCAATGGCTCACTCATCCACTGAGATGTTCCCACAACCAATGATCTCACTTTAAGGACTCTTTATCTTGTTTATTTCATGTCCTCGTTACTTATTGCTATTTATTTATACTTGCATTTGCACTGTTTGTTGTTTTCTGCACTCTACATGATCCTTCATTGAGAAAGTTACAGTTACTGTTCTATAGATTTGCTGAGTATGCCCGCAGGAAAATGAATCTCAGGGTTGTATATAGTGGCATATATGTTCTCTGATAATAAAATTTACTTTGAACTTTGAGGATTTGCTAACGTTGTTTCAAAATCCCTTACAGTCAACACACACAAAATACTGGAGGAACTCAGCAGGTCAGGCATCCTATAATTGCTTCATCCCTTCCCACCTCCATAAACTCCTCCAGCTCTATATGTCTCCGAAATATCAGCATTCCTACAATTCCAGCCTTTTGCTCAACCATTAATTTCAATTGCTCTATCCTTAATGTCTGTGTTAAGGACCAATGCTTAGAAATTCTTCTCTACGTCAGATAGCAAAAGTGCCACCTTCTGGCTGAGACATTGTGGTAAGGTCCTTTCTGCCCTCTTAGCCGGATGTAAAAGATCTCAAGACACTATTCCAATGAGGAAGTGACTTTTCACATGTGAATGTCACCATCTGTCCCTCAGCAATCTGGTCCCTTGCTCTTTGATGACTTTGGGATCTTGCTCTACACAGACCACTTGCCGGGTTGCTTACATTACACCAGTAATCTCACTACGTGGACTGCTTTATTGCTTGTTCTGTCCTTTGGTATATCTTTTGGGAGGTGCTACATAAATGCAATGCTTTCATTGCCATTAGATAAGCATGCATGAACAAAATCCCATGTTCGTTTACCTCCGCTTTGGTCACACCAATATGAGCAGCTTGGTAACATCTTTGTAAACTTCTCCTTCTCAAGCCCATCACTCCTACTGGGGAATGGCTGCTGACAGCAGCTCGACAGAGTCCTCTGTCCTTGGCCAGTCTTTCAAGTTATCCCCAGGTGTAGCCTATCTTCCTAGATCCTTCTTCCTCCAAGGATGAGGCCTTTGGAGCTTCTGTAGCTCTGGGTTTTTACGGGACTGGGTTGCTAGCGCCATTCCCAGCCTGCCTCCCTTCACAGCTGGGCTTGGGACCGCCCTTGGCGGAGTTATCTTAGCAAACTGCTTGCTGAAAATTGTAGTCTAATTAAAGCCACATATACAGGTTGCCGGAGAAAGGGGAAAAAAAAACACATGATTGATGCTCATGAAGTCATGGCTCCTTAATGGAGTCTTGTTTGACAGTGATTGCAAAAGCCCATTTAACATCTGATGCCTTGTTTTGATGTACCATGTCATTCCTTCACTTCTGATTAAAATTCAAAATCGGCGTGCCAAATCCGTCATTTAATGCGTGCCTCAGAAAAGCGACGGGTGCAAATTATTTTGTCAGTGGGGCCAGCAATCATGTTGCTCTGATGAACTGTGTTCAACTGTCTTCTCAAGCCAGTGGTGTCACACAGAAGCACTGAGGGAGTATAGGTGGTGACGGATTCCACTCTTCTTCAATTAACAAATAAATAAATAAGTACGTACATTATGACTAAACCCCTTCCCCCAACACAGCCCACCCACCAGCCACCCATATCAGGTGGAAGCCGAAAGCACATACAATTAGACTCCCTCTTAGTTTATACTTGCCATTAGCAATTGCCAATTCATTAGCTTTAATTCAAATGTAAAGTTTCATTGTGTTAGCGTATCCCTCGGCACAGTAGCGTAGTGTTTAGCACAATGCATTACAATACCAGCAGCATGCGTTCAAATCCTGCTGCTGACCACGAGGAGTTTATACGTTCTCACCATGACCACGTGCGTTTCCTCTGGGTGTCCCAGTTTCCTCGCACAGCCCAAAGATGACCTGCAAGAGGACTATAGCCTTGCAATAGTTTGGAGGCTTGCATGCCTCAATGACCCAGACAGTTATGCTGGCTGGAGTCAGGACTTTATGCTTTGGCTGTTGACAAGGTCACCCAAAGGGTAGAGTCCAGTCTGAGAGTGGTCCACTGGTCCTCCAGGTTTGGTGGCTCAGCTCAGGGCTAACAATCTTAACTGTTAAAACAAAACTTTGACAGAAACAGCAATGGAAAATCCTTCTACATCTGAGTGTGACAGTCTGAGTATCCAGCTGGGACTTAGACCATAAAACCATAAGTGATAGGACCAGAATTAGGCCATTTGGCCCATTGAATCTACTCTGCCACTCAATCATGGTTGATCCTTTTTTCTTCCCTCCTTAGCCTCAGTCCTTGGCCTTCTCCCCGTAATCTTTGATGCCATGTCCAATCAAAAACCTATCAAGCTCTGTCTTAAATACATCCAATGACCTGACCTCCACAGCTGCCTGTGGTAATAAATTTCACAAATTCATCACCCTCTGGCTACAGAAATTTCTCTGCATCTCTGTTTTAAATGGATGCCCTTCTATCCTGAGGCTGTGCCCTCTTGTCCTTGACTCCCCCACCATGGGAAACATCCTTTCCACTTCTACCATGTCTAGGCCTTTCCACATTCGGAAGGTTTCAATGAGATTCCCACACCCCCCATCCTTCTAACTTCCAGTGAGTACAGACCCAGAGCTATCAAACGTTTCTCGAATGATAACCCTTTCATTTCCGGAATCATCCTTGTGAACCTCCTCTGAACCATCTCCAATGCCAGCACATCTTTTCTTAGATGAGAAGCCCAAAACTATTCACAATACTCAAGGTGAGGTCTCACCATTACCTTATAAAGCCTCAGCATCACATCCCTGTTCTTGTATTCTAGACCTCTTGAAATGAATGCTAATGTGGCATTTGCCTTCCTCACCATCATCTCAACCTACAATCTAACCTTCATGGAGTTCTGCACAAGAACTCCCAAGTCCCTCTGCGTCTCAGATTCCTGGATTTTCTCCTCGTTTAGAAAACAGTTGGCACATTTATTTCTTCTACTAAAGTGCATGATGATGTATTTTCCAACTTTGTATTTCATTTGCCACATTCTTGCCCATTCTCCAATCTGTCTGAGTCCTTCTGCAGCCTTATCTGTTTCCTTAACACCACTTGCCCCTCCACCAATGCATGACTGACAGTAGTGAAAACCAAGAGGAAGCTACTGATACAATGAAGGAAACTCTGAACACTGTCAGAAATTGTGGACCTTCATTGCTGTTCTAAATGCCAGTGGTGTAACAGGCAGCACGCACACACCAAAGACATACCATTTGGCAGACTGATTGGTTATTGTAAATGATCTTGAGTTTCGGCTAGGGTCAAATCAGGGTTTGCTGGGTGGAAAGGCCTATGCCATGTTGTATGTCAATAAATAAATAAAACACCCTAATGATAGATTATGTGTTTCAAATACTGAACTGTAATGAAGTCACCTCCCTTATAGTCAAGTGGAAAATAAGCGATGTTGATTTTTGGTGCCCAGTGAGATTATCTGCTATCTAGTGTTACAATCCAAGAGCACTTTATCTGATGTCTTATAATCTGAAAATAAAGGGCACACTTAGTACACTTTATTAGAACATCCTGTATCTAATCAAGTGGCCACTGAGTGCATGTTCATCTTCTGCTTCTGTAGCCCATTCACTTCAAGGTTTGACGTGTACTGCATACAGAGGTGCTTTTCTGCACACCACTGTTGTAATTCCTGGTTAGTTGAGTTACTGTTACCTTCCTATTAGCTTGAAGAATTCTCTCCTGACCTCTCTCATTAGCAAGGCATTTTTGCCCACAGAGTTGCTGCACGCTGGCCTTTTGTTTTTTTACATCGTTCTCTGTAAACTTTTAAGACTGTTGAGCGTGAAATTCCCAGGAGATCAGCAGTGTCTGAGTTACTCAAATCACCCCATCTGGCGCAAACAATCATTCCATGGTCAAAGTCACTTAGATCACATTTCTTCCTCATGCTAGTGTTTGGTCTGAACAACAACTGATCCTCTTGACCATGTCTGCATGCTTTTATGCTGTCACCTGACTGGCTGATTAGATCTTTGTGTTAAGAGGCAGATGTATAGGTGTACTAATAAAGTGGCACACTGAGAGTATATTGTCCCATGCAGCTCTTCACTGCCATCCTCGTGGAGACTGAATAAAATTAAGCCAGCATCTTTACTTAGAGTGTAGGAAATAGTGAAATAGCGAATGGGCTAGAGGTGGTTTTAAATCCTAAATCCTTAACCCTTTCATACTTACTGCCTGTCACTCACTGGTGTTTAGGGCAGCAATGAAGGTCCTGAAGGTCCTGCATTTTTGTTTGTCTTTGGTGGCACACAGATGGAGAAGATTCTTCATTAGTATTTCTGTCACAGTTTTGTTTGACCAGTCAGGATTGTTAGCCCTGAGCTGAATCCCTGAACCTGAAGGACTGTGGACCTCTCTTAGTCTGCTCTCTACCATTTGACCTGTTTGGCATGGGTGACCCTACCAAGAGCTAAAGCATAAAGCCCTGACTCCAGCCAATATAGCTCTCTGGGTCACTGAGATATTCAAGCCTCCAAACCACAACAAGGTTGTGGTCTTCTTGGAGGAAATCCTTAACCCTGTCCATCTACATTTTCCAGTGTCTCAGGAAAACAGCCACCCTAGTCAATGACCCTTCCATCCCAGTCATTCCCTGTTCTCCCCTCTTCACTTCAGACAGATGATACAAAAGTTTGAGCGCAGATAACACCAGGCTCAAGGACAACTTCTATCATGCTGTTATTACACTCTTGAGTAGCCTTCTCCTTCGCTAAAGATGATTTCTTGATCTCCTAATCTACCCACATTTCAACAGGACTTTGTGGAGGTTTGGTATGTCACTAGAGACACTAGCAAACTTCGTCAGCAATACTGTGGAGGACATTCTGAGTGGTCGCATCACTGTCTAATATGGATGTGTCAACGGACCGAATCACAAAAAGCTGCAGAGAGTTGTATATTCAGTCAGTTCCATCATGAGCACTAGCCTCCCCACCATCAAGGACATCTTCAAAAGGCCATGCCTCCAGAAGGTGGCATCCATCGTGAAGGATCCTCACCGTCCAGAACTTGCCCTCTTCTAAATTCTAACATCAGGAAGTAGGTACAGGAGCCTTAACACACACACTCAATATTTTAGGAGCAGCTTCTTCTCCTTCACCACCAAATTTCTAAATGGACAATGAATCCATAAGCATTACCTCACTATAACTGGTCTCTTTTTGAACTTTTAATATGTATATTCCTATTGTGATTAATAGTAATTGGAATGTAGAGGACTGAGAGGAGATTTGATAGATTTATGAGGGATATGGATATGGTAAATTCAAGCAGGCTTTTTCCACAGAGGCTGGGTGAGACTATAACTAGAGGTCATAGGTTAAGAGTGAAGGGTGAAAAAGTTTAAAGGGAATATGAGGGAAAGTTTCTTCACACAGTGGATCGTGAGAGTGAGGAATGAGCTGCCAGCTCAAGTGGTGCATGCGAGCTTGATTTCAACGTTTAAGCGAAGTTTGGAAATTTGGAAAGCTACATGGATGGGAGGGGTACGGAGGGCTATGGTCCCGGTGCAGACTGATGGGAGCAGGTGTTTTAAATGGCTCAGCATGGATTAGATGGGCCAATGGGCCTGTTTCTGTGCTGTACTTATGTATGACTCTTCTATGACTCTGCTGCCCTAAATGCTAGAGACATGACAGGCGTTTGACGATTGATGATCTATGACTCTAATTTTTATGTTTTGCTTCAAAACAACAAATTTCACAATATAAGTATGCCAATGATAATAAACCAAATTCTGATTCTGACCTTGTCGTGACCCTTGCAGCTTACATGTCTACCAGCACTATATGGTCTCATGTCACAGTAACACGATATTCTGCATTGTTTTCTTTTCAACTTTCTTGATGCACTTATGTGTGGACTGATCTACTGGAATGGCACGCAAAGAAAATCTTTTCACAGTATTTCGATACACGTAGCAACAGTGGACCAATTCCAAAAAATGTGATTGTTACATCACGATTAACGTGATTCAATTTAAATTGTGTCCAAGACAGCCTGAGTATAAGGGAGTTCAGATCCATCAAAGATGCACTAATTTCAGTCACATGTTGACAATTTTATGAATATTTCAGGCTTTTTTCCCAGTGGAAACAAACTAAAAAGCCCTTCAATGAAGTCATAATTTATCATTTTTATTCCCCTAAGAAATATAATTGCTGGCATTGAATTGACAAAGGTGTTTATGAATGTAACAGGCTTTAATTTCAAATGTAAAACCAAGGTGCTGAATTGTGACTGAATAACCTTTGCCCCTCGTTTCTATTCTGCAAATGTAACCTCAGTTCTTTCATTCCAAAATATTTCCATTAGTGATGTTTTCAAGATTTTTCCTTCATTTCTGTGTCAAGTTTCAGTGATCAGGAATGAATATAATTCATGTCCTGATGATGTGTCATGTGATCTTATTTATTCATCTGAGGGAGTAGGCGAGTTTAACAGCTCATCCAAAAATCAGCACCTCTGACAGTACAGCACGCCCTCACTACAATATTAAAACCAAGATAATTTGCTTAAATTCCTGTTGTTGAGTTTGACTCATCACCTTCCATCTCAGAAGAGAAACGGCTGCCATTGGTCACTAGGGAAGGTGTGTGTGTGTGTGTGTGTGTGTGTGTGTGTGTGTGTGTGTGTGTGTGTGTGTGTGTGTGTGTGTGTGTGTGTGTGTGTGTGTGTGTGTGTGTGTGTGTGTGTGTGTGTGTGTGTGTGTGTGTGTGAGAGAGAGAGAGAGAGAGAGAATACTGGCCATTGATGGTTCTCAGTAACAAATATTCTGCTCCATTGAAGTCGAGGGGTGATACTCCCATACTGGTTTGTGTCCAAAGTTAAGATAAATTGCTGCTCTGCTGGCCTTTCATTGCAACACATGGAGGCAAGACAATCTTGAACTTGCAGACACAAGAGATGGCAGATCCAGGAATCTGGAGCCACAGCATTGGTGCAGGGTTTTGACATGAAGCATCAATAATTCCTCCTCTATCACCACAATTCCCTCACCCCCCAGTCTCAGATGCTGCTTGGCCCACCAAGTTCCTCTGACAGATTGTTTACTGCTCCAGAGTTCTGAACTTTTTTGGGCAAGATGTTAAAGGAAGGTTCAGTCTGGGCTCCCAGATGAAATCAAAACATTCTGTGGAATTATTCCGAAGAAGAATAGACATTATGTATCTTTCCATCAATTTTATGAAACAGATTATTTGGTGACTATCACTGTCTTATTTATGGAACCTTACTGTGTAGAAACCTGCTGACTCTTCCTATTTTACAACAGCAATGACTGTTCGAGAGGGAGGGGCAGCGCAGAGGCCTGGTCATTAACACAACACTTTACTGTACTGGCAAACCAGGTTCAAGTTCCACTATTGCCTGTAAGGAGTTTGTATGTTCTCCCTGTGACCACGTAGGTTTCCTCTAGGTGCTCAGGTTTCCTCCCACTGACCAAAGATGTACTGGTTGGAGGGTTAATTGGTCATTGTAAACTGCCCTGTGATTTGGCTAGGATTAAAATGGGGGATTGCTGGGTGGAGTGGGTCAGAGGGCTGGAAGGGCCTATTCTGCACCGTATCTCAATAAAAAAAATTAAAAGGAGTTTGTTGGACATGCAGGTCTTTTGAGATGGGAAAAAGTGCAGTGGAAGAACAAATCACTTGAGATATTTGTAATGGTACTTAACACTTGAATTTTCATTGAAATCAATTATGAGAGGGATAAAGAGGCTCTGCTTTCATAATGAACTTTTCACATCCCCAGTATGTCCTAAAGCTCTTAACAGCGAGGAGAGCAGTGTGTGGTAGCATAGTGGTAAGCATCTTGCTTTACAGTGCCAGCAAGCAGGGATCAATTCCTGTGCGGAGTTTGTATGTTCTTCACGTGTCCGCTTGGGTTTTCTCCGGATGCTCCGGTTTCCTCCCACATTCCAAAGGTGTACGGGTTAGTAAGTTGTGGGCATGCTCTGATGGCACCTGAAGCTTGGCGATGCCTGCGGCTGTTTCCAGCTCAATCCTTGGACTGTGTGGGCTGTGCATGTGAAAAATAAAGCTAACCTTTAACTTTTGTGAGGGACTCTTGCAGTGAAGTCACTGTATGTGGGAAAGATAGGAGAAACGAGGTTCATACCGAGATCCCCCAAAGAGCAATGCAATAAATACTGTCACCAAAATGTATTGCTGTTGTTTGAATGGTGAACAATAGCTGGGACACTAGGGAAAACTTTTCTGCTCATTCAGTAAAAGCTGAGATATCTTTTATCTTTGCCTGAGAGGGGAAACAGTTTGCCTATAGTCTCACCCGAAGGGAAGCACACCCAACAATGCAGTACGCCCTCACTATTGGAGTGTCAGCCCAAATTTTGTAATTATGTCTTTGGAGATGGAACTGAATTCATCACAATAAGAAACATAAACTCAGTGACTGCTTTATTTGCTTCACCTGCACACCAGCTCGATAATGCAGGTATCTAATTAGCTTATCACATGGCAGCAGCTCAATGCATAAAAGTATGCAGACGTGGTCAAGAGGCTCAGACCAAACATCAGAATGGGGAAGAAATGTGATCTAAGTGACTTTGACAGTGGAATGATTGTTGGTGCCAGACGGAGTGGTTTGAGTATCTCAGAAACTGCTGATCTCCTGAGATTTTCAAGCACAGCAATCTCTAGAGTTTACAGAGAATGGTGTGAAAAAATAAAATAAAAAATCCAGCAAGTGGCAGTTCTGTGGGAGAAAATGTTGTTAATGAGCGAGATCAGAGAATGGCCACACTGGTTCAAGCAGACAGGAAGGCAACAGTAACTTAACTAGCCACATGTTACAAGAGCGGTGTGCAGAAGAACATCTCTGAACGCACAGCATGTTGAACCTTCAGGTGGATGGGCTACAGCAGCAGAAGACCATGAACATACACTCAGTGGCCACTTTATTACGTACAGTTATTGTGGCATCTCAGTAGTGTATCATTTAGTACGACACTATTACAGCTCAGAGTGTCGGAGTTTGGAGTACAAAAAGTAGTGAGGTGGTGTTCATTATTTCATTCATTGTCCTTTCAGAAATCTGATGGAAGAGGGAAAGAAGCTGTGTCTTCAGTCTCCTGCACTTTCAGATGGTAGCAATGAGAAGAGGGCATTCCATGAGTGATGAGGATACTTAAATGATGGATGCAGCCTTTTTGAGGCATCATCTTTTGAAGATATCACTGAGGCTAGAGCCAATTAGAGAGATGACTGAGTTGAGTCGTCATTTGTTCATTATTTCCCATTTCATATGACATGGGTTGATCATGTTCTTTCCATGACCATTATTGTTCTTGACAAATTTTACTTCAGAAGTGGGAATTTTACTTCACGTAACCAGGACTTGTGATATGCACCAACTGCTCATACGACCATCCACCACCTGCTCCCATGGCTTCACATGACCCTGACTGGGGCTAAGCAGGTGCTACACCTTGCCCAAGGGTGACCTGCAGGCGAGCGAAAGGAAGGAAGAGCTTGCACCTCCTTTGGTAGAGACGTATCTCCACCCTTCCACCCTAATACATGTCCTAAAACATGTAAATATGTATGGTGCAAACATGAGGAAATCTGCAGATGCTGGAAATTCAGGCAACACACACAAAATGCTGATGGAACGCAGCAGGCCAGGCAGCATCTATAGGGAGAAGCACTGTCGACGCTTCAGGCCGAGACCCTTCGTCAGGACTAACTGGAAGAAAAGATAGTAAGAGATTTGAAAGTGGGAGGGGGAGGGGGAGATCCGAAATGATAGGAGAAGACAGGAGGGGGTGGGATGAAGCTGGAAAGTTGATTGGCAAAAGGGATACATAGCTGGAGAAGGGAAAGGATCATGGGACGGGAGGCCTAGGGAGAAAGAAAGGGGGAGGGGAGCACCAGAGGGAGATGGAGAACAGGCAAGGAATGGTTGTGAGAGGGCAGAGAGAGAGAAAAAAGGGGGGGGGAAATAATAAATAAATAAGGGATGGGGTAAGAATGGGAGGAGGGGCATTAACCGAAGTTAGAAAAATCAATGTTCATGCCATCAGGTTGGAGGCTACCCAGACGGAATATAAGGTGTTGTTCCTCCAACCTGAGTGTGGCTCCATCTTGACAGTAGAGGTGGTCATGGATAGGCATATTGGAATGGGAATGGGACGTGGAATTAAAATGTGTGGCCACTGGGAGATCCTGCTTTCTCTGGCGGACAGAGCGTAAGTGTTCAGCGAAATGATCTCCCAGTCTGCGTTGGGTCTCACCAATATATAGAAGGCCACACTGGGAGCACCGGATGCAGTATATCACATCAGTCGACTCACAGGTGAAGTGTCGCCTCACCTGGAAGGACTGTCTGGGGCCCTGAATGGTGGTGAGGAAGGAAGTGTAAGGGCAGGTGTAGCACTTATTCTGCTTACAAGGATAAGTGCCAAGAGGGAGATCAGTGGGAAGGGATGGGGGGGACGAATGGACAAGGGAGTTGCGTAGGGAGCGATCCCTGCGGATGTATGGTGAATGAAGTTCATCCTAGTTACTTAATTCACGATTCAATATTCTGACAGTAGGTGGTAGTAGGATGGAAAACCCATTTGGTTCTCTGGTGACCTTCATGGAAGGAATTCTGTCATTCTTATGTATGACTCTAGATCATGTTGTTGAATCTAATCTTGTCTCCGCAGTTCAGAGGAAAGTGGATTAAAAGTTCAAAGTCAATTTTTTTGTAACAGTACACATAGGTCACCTTATATAGCCCTGAGATTCCCTTTCCTGTGGACGTCTTCAGCAAATCTATAGATTAGTAACTATATCAGGATCAATGGTAGATCAACCAGAGTGCAGAAGACTATAGGCTGTGCGAAAGTAAACAAAAATAGATTGCAATAAATAATGAAAACATGAGTCCTTAAAGAGGGATCATTAGTTGTGGGAACATTTCTATGATGGGGCAAGTGAGTGTAGTTATCCCCTTTTATTCAAGAGCCTGATGGTTGAGGGGTAGTAACAGATCCTGAGCCTGGTGGAGTGAGTCTTGAGTCTCCTGTACCTTCTACCTGATGGCAATAGCACGGCCTGGGTGATGAGGATCTCTGATGATGGATGCTGCTTTCCTACGACTGTGTTTCATTTAGACATGCTCAGTGGTTGGGAGGGCTTTATCCGTGATGTACTGGGCCAAATCCACTACCGTCAGGAGTGGCATTGCCCTTGACATCCACGCCTATCGAACAAGTATTGAAATCTCCAGCTCTGCTCTGATGAAGGGATTTATTTGGCAATAGAGAAAAAACACACAGAGCAGAAGTGAACTTTGAAGGGTGGAATCTGCGAAAATGCTGTGGGACATTTGAACACATAGGGAGGGTACAAAAGAAACCGATGTGTACCAGACCCTCATTAAATCTTCAGCTCTCCTCAAGTTGGGTCAGTTTGGGATGACCAAAAGCCATTAACACATCTTCATAAATCCTTTCTAAGAAAAAGCCTCCTACACTTTTTCACACAGCAGTGCAAAAAACCTATTATTAAGAGCCCCTTAATTCACTTCTGCTATTTCAAAAGATATCTCTCTTACCACAGGTGTTTGAAAGACCCCTTTTAAAAAAAAGCACATTTGCAGCAGAATTGATTTTCAGGCGTTCTGGGAGCCCTGGTCAGAGATGATGGAATAGTTCAGGTGGCTCTCATTAAACCCTGCCTCCGCCGGCTAACCTTGTCAGGTTTGGCCAACAATCAGGCACACACTCGAGTGCAGTAGTCGCTGAGGATGTTGAAGTCGCAACGAGGGTGGGAATAAATCCCTCCTCATTCTCTGCCTCTTGCAACGTCGCGGAAGTTCATTACAATCAGAAGCTTCCAGATAGGAAAGGAATGAAGGAGACAATGGGGGAGAAGCAAGTGTGACCTCATGTCATTCTCTTGCCTAAACAGTGTTGATTTTTAAAAAAAAAAATCATCTAATTATTAAAAAATGTCAATATTCAAAATTGGTCAGTTCAAATACAAACACAAGAAAGTCTGGAGATGCAGGAAATCCAAAGCAACACACACAAAATGCTGAAGGAACTCAGAAGGTGAGGCAGCAACTATGGAATGAATAAACAGTCAACATTTTGGACTGAGACCCTTCTCAGGACTGGAAAAGAAGGGGAAGCTGCCAAAATAAAAAGGTAGGGGGAGAGGAGGGAGGCTAGCTGAAAGGTGATAGGTGAATGCAGGTGGGTGGGAAAAGTAAAGGGCTGGAGAGGAAGGCATCTAATAGGAAGGGAAAGTGGAGCATAGGAGAAAGGGAAGGAGTGGACCCAGGGGGGTAATAGGCAGGTGAGAAGAGTAAAAGGTCAGAGTGGGGAATAGAGGAGGAGGAGGAGGAGGGGGGTGGTGGAATTTTTTACATGCTTCTGCTTCACTCCTCACTCCAGGTTTGATTCTGGCCTCTAGTGCTGTCAGTGTTGAGTTTGCATAGTGTCTGTGGGACTGCATGAGCTTCTGTTTCTAGGGGCTGTTTCCTTGCTCTGTTCCTCTATGACTCTCATGTCCCAAAGACATGCAGGTTGCTGTGTAGACTGGCGCATCTAGTGGGGTGGCGGGGTTGCTGGGCAGGAGAAAGTGACCGTGGACATGTGTAAGAAAGTAGTAACGGAGAGATAATGGAGTCCATGGGATTATGGGTTTACTCTGGTGGTCAGCATCTACTTAATGGCTAGACTGGTCTCCTTCCCTGTCATAAGCAAATTTGAAATAGAAAATATCATTGTTTAGCTTTTTGAAAAGTTACTAACGCAAAGGATTAGTTCCCTTAATTCTAAACTGCTAAGCCATGTGAAGACCAGCCAAGCAGGTTGTGAATCATTGGAATCAGTTTGGCAAACTAAGGGTTAAGGAAAAGCTGTTCACTCCACAAGTGAATTAGTAGTCTGCATCAGAAACCCACAATTAAAGATCAATAGGATTTTTTAAGTGGTTCATAAGATTTAAGTGGAGTTAGAAAACTCACATTGAAGGACTCTGTGGGTAGAATCTGGTTCGGTGAAAAATATTGATCACTCCTTGTCCTTCATAGGCACATTAACTCTGACACACAATAAAAATTAATCCTAAATTGAAGGCTAGTTCTTTGAAGGCCTCCCTCAGGAGAACTGCCACACAAGAAAATTTAACATGGCTGATTGAAGAGTGCACGCAAATTGCACTGTGTGTGTTGTTTTAGTATGAGAAGTTAAATGGTATAACTGTTAGGCTACATGTTAATGCTCTCCTAATAGCGAGCTTTTCCCACAATGGCCAACAAGCTACTTTTCATTTGTGGATTGTGAACATTAGTGGTCAGGCCAATTTTTATCCTCAGAAAGTTTCACCAGTTTACTTCAGAGTCAATCAAATTTCAGTGGCTCTGAAATACTTGTAGATGCAGGTGGAATAATACATCTGTGGCACTGGTATCTTCAATGGTGCTACCTTACAAGGCTGTATATTCAGCCCCCTACTCTATTCCCTGTGCTCTCATATCTGCATGGCCAAATTCTGCTCTAACTCCATCAGATGACACCACTGTAGTGGGAAGAATCCCAAATAATGATGACTCTGTGTACTTGTTCTCATTGTTACCATCAGGTAGGAGGCACGGAAGCCTGAAGGCACACACACAATGATTCAGGACCAACTTCTCCCCCTCTGCCATTCAATTCCTGAATGGACATTGAACCCATGAACACTAACTCACTACTATGTTAAAATTTTTATATGCTTACTTTTGGACAGGTGGGGCTCGTCAACCTTGGACGGCAGCCTGCCTAGGAGAAGGAAAACTCTGATTTTAAACCTCCGTTACCTTGCGGCCATACCCACCCATGGGAAAGGCTTCGGGAGTAAACCCCGAGGAAGAAATCTGGAGTCGGGGTCCCTAAGGCAGTTTGATGTTGTTTACAGCTTCACTCTGGCAACCTCTGCGCCAACACTGGCGCCAAGCTGTATCAGCACTTGGATACATCAGTGACGTGGAGAGGGGGAACCCGCTGCATGGGCAAAAGCCAGTTCTTCAAATCTTCCTGCCCAGGCTTGCCCCCTGGAGAGGACACAGTCCACCAGAGGCACAAACCCATGATCCCCTGGGATCGACGGCTGCTGATGATATACCTACTGATTTCACACCATATGCCAGTGTTATTAAACGTGTCTCTGATTCTGACTCTGGAAGAAGGTGGAAAACCTAATCAGGTTGGGAACCCCTGGGCTGGTGGCAGGTTGTCATGACAATAACCTTTCCTCAGTGTCAACAAAACTAAAGAGTTTTTTAGAACCATAGAACACTACAGCACAGAAAACAGGCCATTCGGCCCATCTAGTCTGTGCCAAAACTTTATTCCACTAGTTTCCACTTTATTCCCATTGACTTGCAATCAGTCCATAATCCTCCAGACCTCTCCCATTCATGTACTATCCAATTTATTCTTAAAACTTAAGAGTGAGACCACTTTTAAAAACTAAAAGTTGACTCTCATCTTTTCTTTCCAGTTCTGATGAAGGGTCTCAGTCCAAAATGTCAACTCTTTCAGCCCAAAATGTCAACTCTTTATTCTCTTCCATTCTGTAGATACTGCCTAGCCTGGTGAGTTGCTCCAGCATTTTGTCTGTGTTGATTAGGGTTTTCAGCATTTGAAGATTTTCTCGTAGTAGGAAAACTAAAGAGCTAATCATTGGCCTCTGGAAGAGGGGTGGTGCACATGCTCCTGTTTACATCATCGATGTTGTGGTTGAGAGGGTTGAGAACTTCAAGTTCTTAGGAATGAACATCACCATTAGCTTGTCCTGGTCTCATTATGTAGATGCCACTTCCAAGAAAGCTCACCAGTGCCTCTAGTTGATAGGAGGCTAAAGAAATTTGACATGGCCCATTTGATTCTCACTGACTTATGTTGATGCTCTATAGAAAGTGTCCAATCCAGATGCATCACTGGTTGGTATGGCAACTGCTATGCTTGAGACCTCAAGAAACTACAGAGAGTTTTGGACACAGTTTAATAGATCACGGCAACCAGTCTGCCATCCATGGGTTCTGAATGCACTTCTTACTGCCTTGGTAAAGCATCCAGCAAAATAAAAGACCGATCCACCTTCTCTCATTTCCTCCCTCCTACTGGGCAGGAGGTACAAAAGCATGAAAGCACATACCACCAACCTCATGGACAGCTTCTACCTCGAAGACTAACAGGCTATAGTATGTTAAGATGGATCATTTTTGTCTATCTGCGCTGCACTTTCTCTGTAATTGCAACACTCTATTCTGCATGCAACACACACAAAATGCCAGAGGAACACATGTCCTGATGAAGCACCTCAGTCCAAAACACTAACTATCTGTTCACTTCCATAGATGCTGCCTGACCTGCCAAGTTCCTCCAGCGTTTTGTGTGTGTTTCCCTGCATCTCAGAATCAGAATGAGGTTTAATATCCCTGGCATATGCCATGAAATTTGTTGTCTTTGTGGCAACAGTGCATTGCAATACATGATAATAGAGAGAAGAAATATATGTATAATAGTTATGTTTAATAAATAATGCAAAAAGAAGTAGTGAGGTAATGTTCATGGGTTCAGCGTCTATTCAAAAATCAGATGGCAGAGAAGAAGAAGCTGTTTCTGAATCATTGAGTGTGTGCCTTCAGGCTTCTGTACCTCCTCTCTGATGATACCAATGAGAAGAAGGCATGTCCTGGGTGATGGGGGTCCTTAATCAAGGATGCCGCATTTTTGAGGCATCACCTTTATGAAGATGTCCTGGATACTGTGGAGGCTAGTGGCCAAGATGGAGCTGACCCTGTTTGCAGCTTATTTTGATCCTGTGCATACCAGATAGTGATGCAGCCAGTTAGAATGCTTTCCACCATACATCTGTAGAAATTTGTGAGTGAATATGTAGAAATCTGCAGAATGTCTTTTCTTTATTCTGCATTCTGTTATTGTGTTTCCTTACCCTACCTCAATGTACAAATGTAATGAAATGATCTGTATGAATGGTATGCCAAACAAGCTTTTCACCATATGTCAACAATACATCAATTTATCAAGAAAAACAGAAAATGCTGGAAATAGTCAGCTGGTCAGACTGCGTTTGTGAGTAAAGGACATGCCCTCTTCGTATTTCTACCATAAAGGAGGCATTATAGGAGCCCGAGACACACACTCAATGTTTTAAGAATCTTGGGGTATTTGCTGTACGAAAGATTGGTGCAAATCGGGTGTTCCTGAACTTTTTATGCCATAGAACCATAGAACACTACAGCACAGTACAGGCCCTTCAGCCCTCCATGTTGTGCCGACCCATATAATCCTTAAAAAAAGTACTAAACCAACACTACCCCATAACCCTCCATTTTTCTTTCATCCATGTGCCTGTCCAAGGGGCTCTTAAATACCCCTAATGTTTTAGCCTCCACCACCATCCCTGGCAAGTCATTCCAGGCACTCACAACCCTCTGTGTAAAATACTTACCCCTGATGTCTCCACTAAACTTCCCTCCCTTAATTTTGTACATATGCTCTCTAGTGTTTGCTATTGGTGCCCTGGGAAACAGGTACTGACTATCTACCCTATCTATGCCTCTCATAATCTTGTAGACCTCTATCAAGTCCCCTCTCATTCTTCTACGCTCCAAAGAGAAAAGCCCCAGCTCTGTTAACCTTGCTTCATATGTCTTGTTCTCCAAACCAGGCAACATCCTGGTAAATCTCCTCTGCACCCTCTCCATAGCTTCCACATCCTTCCTATAATGAGGTGATCAGAATTGAACACAATACTCTAAGTGCAGTTTCACCAGAGATTTGTAGAGTTGCAACATGACCTCTCTACTCTTGAACTCAATCCCCCTGTTAATGAAGCCTAGCATCCCATAGGCCTTTTTAACTACCTTATCAACCTGTGCAGCGACCTTGAGGGATGTATGGATTTGAACCCCAAGGTCCCTTTGTTCATCCACACTCTTAAGTAACTGACCATTAATCCTGTACTCAGTCTTCTGGTTTGTCCTTCCAAAATGCATCACCTCACACTTGTCCGGATTGAACTCCATCTGCCATTTTTCTGCCCAACTCTGCAGTCTGTCTATATCCTCTTGTAACCTTTGACAACCTACAGCTCCTTCCACAACTTCTCCAATCTTCGTGTCATCCGCAAACTTACTGCATCCAGGTCATTTATAAAAATCACAAATAGCAGGGGTCCGAGGACAGATCCCTGCGGCACTCCATTAGTCACCAACCTCCAGGCAGAATACTTCCCTTCCACAACTACCCTCTGCTTTCTTCCTTTAAGCCAATTTTTTATCCAAACAGCCAAGGTTCCACTTATCCCATGCCTCATGACTTTCTGGATGAGTCTCTCATGAGGGACTCATGCTTTGCTAAAGTCCATGTAGACCACATCCACTGCCCTACCCTCATCAATTTCTTTTGTTACCTCTTCAAAAAACTCAATCAGGCTCGTGAGGCACGATCTTCCCTTCACAAAGCCATGTTGACTATCCATGAGTAGACTGTACTTCTCTAAATGCTTGTAGATCCTATCCTTAAGAATCCATTCCAGTAGTTTGCATACCATCGACGTAAGACTCACCGGTCTATAGTTCCCAGGTTTCTCCCTATTACCTTTTTTAAACAAGGGAACTACATTTGCCATTCTCCAGTCCTCTGGCACTTCCCCTGCAGCCAAAGAGGATTCAAAGATCATAGCTAATGCTCCTGCGATCTCTTCTCTCAATTCCCACAACAACCTGGGGTGTATCATATGCGGCCCTGGGGATTTATCAATCTTAATGTTTTTAAGAAGATCCAGCACTTCTTCCTTAATCTCCACATTGCCCAGCATACAGGCCCACTCTACTTTGACCTCATCCTGATCAAGATCCTTTTCACTTGTGAATACTGAAGCAAATTATTCATTTAGGACCTCCCCAACCTCCTCCGCCTCCAAGCACATGTTGCCCTCTTTATCCTTTAGCAGTCCCACCTTCGTTCTCATCATCCTCCTATTCTTCACATACGCATAGAACGCCTTGGGGTTCTCCTTAATCCTACATGCCAAGGCCTTCTCATGCCCCCTTCAAGCTCTCCTAAGTCCTTTCTTTAGCTCCTTCCTAACTACTCTATATTTCTCATAAGCCCCTCCTGCTTCCTTCTTCTTATATCTAACATATGCTTCCTTTTTCCTCTTGACAAGTTGCCTCACATGTTTCGTCAGCCATGGCTCCCTTTTCCTCTCATTTTTTCCTTGCCTCAGTGGGACAAACCTATCCTGAGCCCAGCTCAAGCGGTCCCTAAACTTCTCCCACATTACTTCTGTGCTTTCCCCTTTGAACATCTGTTTCCAATTTACTCTCGCTAGTTCCTGCCTCATCCCTTCAATGTTAGCCCTTCCCCAGTATATATATATATATATATATATATATATATATATAAAAATATGTGTGTGTGTGTGTGTATATATATATATGTGTGTGTGTGTGTGTGTGTATATATATATATGTATATATATATATATATATGTGCCATATATTATTACCATCAAGCAAGGGGTCTGTGGATCCCAGGTTGGGAACCCCTGGTGTAAAAGAATAATTGAGAACTAGTGTGTACTTGATGGGCTGAAAGACTTGATTTCATGCTGTACTTCTTCATGATTCTAATACTCTGTTAATGTTGGGTTTACTTTTAACTCTGAAAAATGGCTGGTGATTGGGAAGTCCAGTCAGAAGTTAAACTAGAAAACATCAGAGACAGGAATCCAGACTGTGTCAGCTTTCTGCCTTCACAGAGGTGGGGCAACCATCAGATAGCCAATTTACTCTTTGAAAATCGGTTAGTCATTCAAAATATTGTAAATAAGGATATCTACTACAATTATCTTTTCATTTGTTCTTGATAATCTTCTCATGACCTGGCGAACATTCATTTCGGAACAAACTGTATTGTTGCTTATGGATCTCATGGGGTGAAGGTGGGTCTGCACGTTGGAAGGGGAGAGGCAAACATTTTGATAATAAACATGAGAAATTCTACAGATGCTGGAAATCCAAAGCAACACACACACAATGCTGGAAGCTCTCAGCAGATCAGGCAGCTATGGAGATGAATATCCAGTCACTCTTCTGGTTGACAGTCTTCAGGATTGTAAATGAAGAGAGAAGAATCAGAATCAGGTTTATTATCACCGGCATGTGACGTGAAATTTGTTAACTTAGCGGCAGCAGTTCAATACAATACATAATCTAGCAGAGAAAATAAAATAATAAGATGACAGAACAAAAAGGTTGGTGGAGTGGACAGAGGCTAGCTGGTGAAGGTACGTGAGTGGGAAAGTTAAAGGGATGGAGAGGAAGGAATCTGACAGGAGAGGAGAGTGGAGCATAGGAGAAAGGGTAGGAGAACAAGACCCAGGGAGAAGTGATCAGCAGTTGAGAAGAGGTAAAAGATCAGAAGGGGGAATAGAGGAAGGAGGGGGTACTTTTTTACAGGAAGGAGAATTTGAAATTTATGCCGTCAGGTTAAAGGCTACCTGAATGGAATACTGAGTGTCACCCCTCCACCCTAAGGGTGACCTCAGCTTGGGACAGAGGAGGCCATAGACCGGCACATCGGAATTAAAATGTTTGGCCACGGGGAGGATCCGCTTGTGGCATATTCTGAGAAATTCCTCCTCATCTCTGATGCAAAGAGACATCCTTCTATTCTGTGGCTGTCCTAGACTCTTCTAGTATTGACTTTCCCAGTGGCGAGCCTTGTAATCTGGACCAGTGGAACTCCAAAAGAAAATGCTTTCACTACCCGCAAAGAGGCCTTGATGTTGAAGTTCTATGACCTGGGACAACTCAATTGGAGGATGGTCTTTAGCTAAGATGCTGGAGCAGCTTTAGCATCCTGTACGTGAAAGTATTCTGTACAATGTATGTCAGTGCACTGTGACGAGTAGCACGAGTTGCAAGTTTAACGGACTTAACAAAAACAATTTCCAGCAGGAGCTGATCTTAACCAAAGAGTTCAATGATCTGTAATTCCAAAAATGGCAAGGTCTAATGCATCTATTTAGTGTTCTTAGCACAGGGTTCGACAGTGCCTTAGCACAGCGCCTCTACTTTCCAAGAAGCTTGCACAGATTCGGATGGTCCAACACCATCAGCTTCAGGAATAGTTAATACCTTTCAACCATCAAGCTCCTGAACCAGTGTGGATAACTTCACTCACTTCAACTTGAATGGAAGGATTCACTTTCAAGGACTTTACAACTTGCGTACTTTGTATTTATTTATATATTTATGTGTATGTCTATATATTTATTTATTTGTCTTTGCACAGATAGTCTTCCTTAGCACATTGGTTGTCAAGTTAAGTCAGGTTTACTATCATCTAGCGATATACATGTACATAACATATCTAACCATATGATGTATATAGAAATGAGACAAAGTTTCTCCGAGCCAGGGTGTAAAGCACAGTAGTGCACATAACACATGAAAACTTATGAATGTAAAGATAAAATCTACAGCTAAATCACATAAATAACAAACTAAATTATTATTACATATTGTAAGGTATGGAACAATTTATCCAGTGACACTTTGAATATGATGCGGCAGCAAGCTCAGAAGGCTAATGGTCTGGGGGAAAAGACTGTTTCTCACCCTGACCGTTCTTGTTTTTATGCATCGCAGTCTCCTGACTGATGGTAGAAAGTTAAAAGGATGCTGGATGGATGAGTGGGATCCTTAATAAACTAAGGGCCCTGCGTACGTGGCGCTCCTGATAAATGTCTCCGATGGATGGTAGGGAGACCCTTATGATCCTCTCAGCTGTTCTCACAGTCCTTTGTTGGGACTTCTGGTCCGACGCTTGACTGCTCCCAGACCAGATGGAGGTGCAACTTGTCAGGATGCTCTCAATGGTGCTCCTGTAAAATGGAGTCTTTGTCAGTCTTTGTGTATAGTTCTTCATAGATTCTATTGTATTTTGTTGTTCTACTGCAAGAAAATGAATCTCAGAATTGTAAATGGTGACATATACAGTACATACAGTCAGCCCTCCTTCTCCATGAGTTTCACATGTGCAGATTCAACCAACCGTGGATCGGGAAAACCCAGACGTTCTCTCTCCAGCACTCATTGTTTGGGCATGATTTGCCTCGCATGTTGTGTTGTGAGCGAGAGGAAGGAGTTTAAGGCTAGTAAGGGATGGCTGGCTAGCTGTGTAAAGTGCAACAGCTTAAAAAACTGAAAGATCACGGGAGAATCGGGATCAGCTGATGCCAAGGCAGCATCCGTGTTCCCAGAAGAGCTACGATGGTTGTGTCTGTACTGAACATGTACAGACCTTTTTCTTGTCATTATTCCCTAAACAATACAGTATAACACTATTTACATAGCATTTACATTGTACTAGATATTATAAGTAATCTAGAAATGATTTAAAGTATATGGGAGGATGTGCGTAGATTATATGCAAATACTACACCATTTTATATAAGGGACTTGAGCATCCGTGTTTCTTGGTATCCACGGGGGGTCCCGGAACCAATCCCACTTGGATAAGGAGGGCCGACTGTACTTTAATAATAAGTTTACTTTGGGCTTTGAACTTTTGGAATATTGACATGCAGAGAGCTTATGTGGGCATGTTACATGGGTATTGATTGCATTCAAGTTGATATGACAGTGCTACAAGCAGTGAGATTAACACTCAGCATAATGGCACATCTCTTCTGCAATCACCATCAATACTCATGCATCACAAGGCTGTGTGCTTAGCCCCTTGCTCTACTCACTTTATACTTAGGACTATCAGGCTAATTACAGTCTCCATGCCATATTTAAAATAGTTGACGAGACCATTGCTATGGGCTGAATCGAAGGTGGTGACAAATCAGCATACTCCTAGATTCCTCCTGGGAGATTGAAATCTCACTCAGTGTTAGCAAGACCAAAGAGCTGATTATTGACTACAGGAGGAGGAAACTGGAGGTCCATGAGCCAGTCCTCATCAGGGGACCAGAGGTGAAGAGGCTTCAGCATTATCTTTTCAGAGGATCTGTTCTGGGTCCAGCACATAATTGCCATTACAAAGAAGGCATAATAGAGCCTCTATTTCCTTAGAAGTTTTCTAAAATTTGCCACGTTATATAAAACTTTGATAAACTTCTATAGATATGTGGTGGAGAATTTATTGACTGGTTGCATCACGGCCTGGTATAAAAACATCAATGTTGCTGAACAGGAAAGCCCACAAAAATACTGTATACAGTCCATTCCATCACATGTAAAGCCTTCCCCACCAATGAGCATATATACAAGGAGACCTTTGCAGGAAAGCAGCATCCATCATGAAGGACTCCCACCACCCAAACTATGCTCTCTTCTTGCAGCTGTCATCAGGAAGGAGGTGCAGGAGATTCAAGTCCCACACTACTAGGTTCAGGAACAGTTATTACCCCTCAACCATCAGGCTCTTGAACCAGAGGGAATAACTTCACTGAACTTCACTCATCCCAGCACTGAATGAATCCCACAACCTATGAATTCACTTTCCTGGACTCCACAACTCATGTTCTTGATATTTATTGCTTATGTATTTATTGTTTTACTGAGGTACATGCATAGCCAAGCACGATCATTTCTCAATTGCTAGGACTATTCTAGTGGTGTTTAGTATTGTGGCTATTTGTTTAATGCTATTGTGTAGAGACTTCGGGATGATACCAGTTTTATATATTACTATTGGAACAATGTATATCCTCTTCATGTTACAAAGTCTTTCAATTTCCTCTTTTAATTCAGCATATTTCTGCTGTTTTTCACTTAATGATTTCTGTAAGTTATGCATGTTTGAAATGGCTGTATCTATTAAATAAGTTGTTCTTGTTTGTTTATCCTGTATTATAATATCCAGATGGTTATTATAGATTGTCCTATCTGTAATAACTGATCAGTCATTATATAATTTCTGGTACTCTGATTCTAAAACTGGATCTGGCTTGTATTTATAATAAGGTGTGATTTCATTTGAGTTTGTATTTGAAAGCAAGCTTTTGATGAATGATGTTTGCCATTTGATTGTAAGTATTCAGATTGGGAGCTCAACATCCAGGGATATTCAATATTCGGGAGGGATAGACAGGAAAGAAAAGGAGGTGAGGTAGCATTGCTGGTTAGAGAGGAGATTAACGCAATAGAAAGGAAGGACACTAGCCTGGAGGATGGGGAATCGATATGGGTAGAGCTGCATAACACTAAGGGGCAGAAAACGCTGGTGGGAGTTGTGTACAGGCCACCTAACAGTAGTAGTGAGGTTGGGGATGGCATTAAACAGGAAATTAGAAATGCGTGCAATAAAGGAACAGTAGTTATAATGGGTGACTTCAATCTACATATAGATTGCGTGAACCAAATTGGTAAGGGTGCTGAGGAAGAGGATTTCTTGGAATGTATGCGGGATGGTTTTCAGAACCAACATGTCGAGGAACCAACTAGAGAGCAGGCCATTCTAGATTGGGTATTGAGCAATGAGGAAGGGTTAGTTAGCAATCTTGTCGTGTGAGGCCCCTTGGGTAAGAGTGACCATAGTATGGTGGAATTCTTCATTAAGTTGGAGAGTGACATAGTTAATTCAGAAACAAAGGTTCTGAACTTAAAGAAGGGTAAGTTTGAAGGTATGAGACGTGAATTAGCTAAGATAGACTGGCAAATGATAGTTAAAAGGTTGACGGTGGATATGCAATGGCAAGCATTTAAAGATCGCATGGATGAACTACAACAATTGTTCATCCCAGTTTGGCAAAAGAATAAACCAGGGAAGGTAGTGCACCCGTGGCTGACCAGGGAAATTAGGGATAGTATCAAGTCCAAAGAAGAAGCATATAAATTAGCAAAAAAAAGCGGCACACCTGAGGACTGGGAGAAATTCAGAGTCCAGCAGAGGAGGACAAAAGGCATAATTAGGAAAGGGAAAAAAGATTATGAGAGAAAGTTGGCAGGGAACATGAAAACTGACTGTAAAAGCTTTTATAGATACGTGAAAAGAAAAAGATTGGTCAAGACAAATGTAGGTCCTTTACAGTCAGAAACAAGTGAATTGATCATAGGGAACAAAGACATGACAGACCAATTGAATAACTACTTTGGTTCTGTCTTCACTAAGGAGGACATAAATAATCTTCTGGAAATAGTAAGGGACTGAGGGTCTAGTGAGATGGAGGAACTGAGGGAAATACATGTTAGTAGGGAAGTGGTGTTAGGTAAATTGAAGGGATTAAAGGCAGATAAATCCCTAGGGCCAGATGGTCTGCATCCCAAAGTGCTTAAGGAAGTAGCCCAAGAAATAGTGGATGCATTAGTGATAATTTTTCAAAACTCCTTAGATTCTGGATTAGTTCCTGAGGATTGGAGGGTGGCTAATGTAACCCCACTTTTTAAAAAAGGAGGGAGAGCAAAACCGGGGAATTATAGACCGGTTAGTCTGACATCGGTGGTGGGGAAAAATGCTAGAGTTGGTTATCAAAGATGTGATAACAGCACATTTGGAAAGAGGTGAAATCATCGGACAAAGTCAGCATGGATTTGTGAAAGGAAAATCATGTCTGACGAATCTTATAGAATTTTTTGAAGATGTAACTAGTAGAGTGGATAGGGGAGAGCCAGTGGATGTGGTATATTTAGATTTTCAAAAGGCTTTTGACAAGGTCCCACACGGGAGATTAGTGTGCAAACTTAAAGCACACAGTATTGGGGGTATGGTATTGATAGGATAGAGAATTGGTTGGCAGACAGGAAGGAAAGAGTGGGAGTAAACGGGACCTTTTCAGAATGGCAGGCAGTGACTGGTGGGGTACCGTAAGGCTCAGTGCTGGGACCCCAGTTGTTTACAATATATATTAATGATTTAGATGAGAGAATTAAATGCAGCATCTCCAAGTTTGCGGATGACACGAAGCTGGGCGGCAGTGTTAGCTGTCAGGAGGATGCAGGGTGACTTGGATAGGTTAGGTGAGTGGGCAAATTCATGGCAGATGCAATTTAACGTGGATAAATGTGAGGTTATCCACTTTGGTTGCAAGAACAGGAAAACAGATTATTATCTGAACGGTGGCCGATTAGGAAAAGGGGAGATGCAACGAGACCTGGGTGTCATTGTACACCAGTTATTGAAGGTGGGCATGCAGGTACAGCAGGCGGTGAAAAAGGCAAATGGTATGTTGACATTCATAGCAAAAGGATTTGAGTACAGGAGCAGGGAGGTTCTACTGCCGTTGTACAAGGCCTTGGTGAGACTGCACCTAGAATATTGTGTGCAGTTTTGATCCCCTAATCTGAGGAAAGACATTCTTGCCATAGAGGGAGTACAAAGAAGGTTCACCAGATTGATTCTTGGGATGGCAGGACTTTCATATGAAGAAAGACTGGATCGACTAGGCTTATACTCACTGGAATTTAGAAGATTGAGGAGGGATCTTATTGAAATGTATAAAATTCTAAGGGGATTGGACAGGCTAGATGCAGGAAGATTGTTTCTGATGTTGGGGAAGTCTAGAATGAGGGGTCACAGTTTAAGGATAAAGGGGAAGCCTTTTAGGACTGAAATGAGGAAAAACTTCTTCACACAGAGAGTGGTGAATCTGTGGAATTCTCTGCCACAGGAAACAGTTGCGGATGGTTCATTGGCTATATTTAAGAGGAAGTTAGATATGGCCCTTGTGGCTAAAGGGATCAGGGGGTATGGAGAGAAAGCAGGTACAGGGTTCTGAGTTGGATGATCAGCCATGATCATACTGAATGGCGGTGCAGGCTCGAAGGGCCGAATGGCCTACTCCTGCACCTATTTTCTATGTTTCTATGTGTTAAACTGCTACCAGTAATCAGTAATGCATTGGATTGTTTCTGGTTTTTCTTGGCATTTTCCACATTTATCATCTTGAATTTGTTGGTCTTTTATTACATATTTTTGATATTTTTTGTGTTAACCACCCGGTCCTGTATTGCCACAAGGACCTCTGTTTCTGGGAAGAGGTCTCCAACTTCCTTGTTGACATCTAGTCTGCTCAGATGATGGGGATGTCTTCCATACTCTTCCACTGGTTAACTTTTTCTTCAGTAGTGACAATGTCTTCATGCTTCTGGGTTATGGTCTCATTTAAGTTTAGTGGTGCATATTTCTTGTTTGCTTGTGTGAAATACTGATTTCTGTTTTCGTTGATGAAACTATATCCTTTTAGAAGCTTTATCTGCCTGTTGTGTAGATTTTTAATGTCTGTAATACCTCTTCCCTCTTCTGTACTAGGTAGTATTAATCTAAGCACATCCAACTGTACATAATGTTCTCTGAAATTTGTCATTTAAGTTCTTACTTTTCTTTATAAATTTTCCAGCTCACTTTCAGACCAGGATATTATGCCAAAAGAACACATTAATATAGGTATAGCAAAAGTGTTATTATCTTTGTAATATTTTACTGTTGAAATCTGTTTGGCAGATTTTCTTAAGCCTTAAAGTAAATTCTGTAAGAAGTTTTTCCTTTATCATGCTATGATCTATTTTTTTCCTTGTTGATATTCCAGATACTCATCGTCATCCATTGGTTGTATTATATCCTGCTGCACTATTTTGTAATCTATTAGCTCTATTGCAGTTTTCTTTATGTTTTATGTCCTGCATTTATCCAGTCCAAAGTTCATGTTCATATATTTCAAAAATAGTTTTACAATCTGAATTATTTCTTTAGCTTAACTGAAGAAGGAGCATATAATTTTAAATCATCCATGTATAAAAGGTGTGTTAAGGTATAGCTCATTTCATTCTTTCTGACTGATACCCACTTTTTGTCTGATTCAGTAAATTAGAGAGTGGGTTTAGAGCTAGACAAAACCAAAGTGGAAAATGCCTCGGTTTATTTTGATAACAGTGGTTGTTAATAGATAGGACGATTACAGTACGCCAATGATTTATCAGATGTTGCAAGAATTTCACAAGTATTGGGTGTTGTTTACATATAGTAAGAACTTATATATATTAAGAATTAGATTTGCTGACAATACTACATTGATTGGCCTTATCTCAAATAATAATGAGGCAGCCTACAGAGAAGAATTCATCACCCTGACACAGAGGTGTCAAGAAAACAACCTCTCCCTCAATGTCATAAAAACAAAGGAGCTGGTTGTGGACTACAAGACAAATGAAGACGGGCTAACCCCTATTGACATGAATGGATCTGGGGTTGAGAGGGTGAACAGCTTTAAGTTCCTTGGCATCCACATCACTAAGGATCTCATCTGGTCTGTACATACTAGCTGTGTGGTGAAAAAAGCACAAGAGCGCCTCTTTCACCTCAGAAGGTTGAAGAAGTTTGGCATGAGTCATCAAATCCTAAGGACTTTCTACAGGGGCACAATTGAGAGCATCCTGATAGGCTGTATCATTGCCTGGCATGGGAACAGTACTTCCCTCAATTGCAGGACTCTGCAGAAAGTGGTGTGGACAGCCCAGCGCATCTGTGGATGTGATCTTCTCACTATTCAGGAAATTTGCAGTGACAGGAGAGTAAAAAGGATCATTGGGGACCCGAGTCACTCCAACCACAAACTGTTCCAGCTGCTACCATTCAGAAAACGGTACCGCAGCATTAAAGCCAGGACCAACAGGCTCTGGGACAGTTTCTTCCACCAGGCCATCAGACTGATTAATTCATGCTGCTATCATTGTATTTCTATGCTATATTGACTGTCCTGTTGTACATACTATTTATGACAAGTTACTATAAATTGCCACCCATATAAAGTAAGGGAGCTAATTCCAGTGCCACCTTGTCCAGATATCCCTGCAGATTGACTCCCACAATCGAGTTAACTGAGGTAAATATGACGGTGGCGTTTATATTCTTGCTTCTGTGATTATTGTGTTGCCAGTGAGTGAGACACAGGGAAAAAATTCTGGTGAGAAACTCTGAAAGCATAATAATAAATATAGAATATGGTACAGTACATCGAGTTAATGACTTAGAAGATGCCCTTGTGCCCATGATCTTACAGCCTTGGCTGGCTCTTTGTAAAACAAAGTCCATCCTAATCACTGATCTTCCCCCAGAGCATTTTGAATTTTAACCTTCAGGAACTTATCCAATTCTTTCTGAAAGGCATAATTGAATTTACTTCCACCAGCCATTCTGTCATAGTCCAGGTCATCACTACTCACAGTGTGACAATGTTTCTGTTCTTGTTAAATTCTTTTCCCAGTCACTTCAGATCTGCGTCCTCTGCCTGTTAACGCTTCCACCAATGGAAATATTACTTGCTTCTTCAGATGAAAAATAGGAAGGCAGCTTGTCTGATCGGAATGGATGAAAAAGTGAATGCGTTGCATTATGTCTCTGTGACATGTGTTAAAACCTGGTCCCATGATAGACATTTTTTTTGGCTGTGACAGCTTCTGCAATAAGTATGCAGGCAAAACAAACAACAGAGCTGTGATTGTATCTGCCCAATATGGGGAACTAACAGTGGGGTTGGGGGAATTTGATAGTCCTTATACAACACTGGGAAAGGCATGATGAAGCCTCTCTCTGCACTTGTAAGACTTTGGTAAAATGTTAGACACTGGCTTCCTGCAGAACAGCCTCAATCTTTTCCATTCCTCTGATCAGTGACATCAGTGACCACTCCGGAGTCCAAACCCATAGAGGGTCAAGCAACACACACAAAATGCTGGAAGAACTCAGCAGGCCAGGCAGCATTCGTAGAAAAGAATACAGTTGACGCTTTGGCCCAAGACCCTTCAGCAGGACCATGGAAGGTCCTTACTCTGTAACATTTTGTCCGCTTCAGTGAAGTGCTCAGGAGTTTATCTTTAACCATAATTATGCACAAAACTTTTTACATAGAGTCATAATCATGGAACACTACAGCACAGAAACAGGCCCTTTGGCCCATCTCGTCGATGCTGAACTAATAACCTGCTTAGTTCCATCGACCTTCACTTGGACCACAACCCTCCATGCCCCTCCCATCCATGTACATATCCAAATTTCCCTTAAATGTTGAAATTGAGCCCACATCCACCACTTCTGCTGGCAGTTCCGTAGTTCTGCTGAACATTGTGGGCATGCTCTGTTTGGTGCTGGAATACGTGGCAACACTTGCAGGCTGCCCCCATAGGTCGCATTGGTTGTTACTGAAAATAATGCATTTTCACTGCACGTTTTGATGTACAGATGATAACTTAATCTGAATCTGAAATGTCCCAGGTGTTGGTGGCTTCAGGCTAATGGTTCTACTATCTGGGCAGTGGTTGTCAAAGCCCGCATTCGACAGGCAGGTTCCCAGTCAGATACTTACAGAAAGATCTCCGATCTTACCCTGCACACACTGTTCCACTGGTCTTGCTTCACAGCAACACATATAAAATGCTGGAGGATCTCAGAACTCAGCAGGTCAGGCAGCATCTATGGAAATTAGTAAACAGTCGATGTTTCGGGCTGAGACCTTTCTTCAGGACTGAAATGTTGACTGTATATTAATTTGCTTAGATGCTGCCTGACCTGCTGAGTTCCTCCAGCATTTTGTGTGTTTTGCTCTGGATTTCCAGCATCTGCTGAATCCCTTGTATTTATGCCCTTGCTTCAGCTGCCCGCCAGTCTGAAGTTTTGTTCCACATGGGAGTGCTAGGCTTCTGTTACCCCTTTGAGGGAGCGGCGTGCATTCATTCTCACCAATGAGCATTGCAGTTGGTTTACCGGGTAGAGGAACGCCGTCGCTCTGTGTGAGGAATGGGGTGCAGCAGAATCCCGTGCCAACTTTCCGTGGCAAAACCTAACTGTGAGTTGATGTTCTGTGACACCAGTCCCCGGCTCCTGTACCTTTCAGCAAAGCTGACACTACAGCAAGAGAGCTGAATTTTATTGTGTCATTGGTGCCCCAGGTGCAGTGCACAACCCTAAGTGCTATGATCTAAACATTTGATTTACTCAGCAGTGGTAAAGCAAGATACACAGTCATTAGCTTACAATAAATTAATATTAAAAGACTAATTTAAATTAATTTCCAGCATGCTTTCACAATGTGGGGCCAGGGTTTTTCAGAGTGCTGGGGAAGAAGTGGGCTTACTAATGAAGTCATCTACTCCGTCCACTGTGTAATTTCTCTGACCGGAGGTGCGTGGGTGGGGGGAATATGGGGAGCACTTTACGTTCTTCTCTAAAGTGGAATCTTTAGAGAGGGTGCAGAGGAGATTTACCAGGATGCTGCCTGGATTAGAGATACGTCTTATGAGGAAAGGTTGAGCAAGGTAGGGCTTTTCTCTTTGGAGCGAGGGAAGATGAGAGGTGACTTGATAGAGACGCGTAAGATGTTAAGATGCATAAATCGAGTGGACAGTCAGACACTTTTTTTCCCCAGAGTGGCAATGGCCAATATGAGAGGGCATAATTTTAAGATTGGAGGAAATTATAGGAGATATCATCGAGATTTTTTAATACTGAGAGTAATGGGGGTGTGGGATGCACTGTCAGGGGTAGTGGGAGAGGCAGACACATTAGGGGTATTCACGAAATTGGCACGTGGATGATAGAAAAATGGACGGTTATTAAGGACTGATCTTTGAGTAGGTCAAAATGTTGGCATAACAGTGCTGTAATATTCTATGTCCTATGTTTACTTACACTTTATAAGCACCAGCTGAGGGAATGCATCAGCAGCTCTCTTGTGGAACCGCTTGTGGTAAGTAATGCCATCTTATCACATTGGAATTTTATAGCAGTTTGACTGAAATTTCAACAAGACATCCCTGATACAGGCCAGCAGCTACCATCGGTGAGCTGCCTCTTAGGGCCACAGAGCTCTCTGACACAAGCAAATGGGACAAATAAATATTGTATTAACTGAATATGATTAGTGTGGCTTAACAGAAGAGCAGCAACATCCCCTTGTACTGAGTTTCTGTAGCTTGGATCCCTAACATGATTGATGTGTGGCCACAGATTCTTCACTCTCTAGCTAAAGAAACTCCTCCTCATTTCCATTCTGTAGAGGGGTATCCTTTTAGAATGGAGATAAGGAGGAATTTCTTCAGCCAGAGAGTGGTGCAGCTGTGGAATTCATTGACACAGATGGGTGTGAAAGCCAAGTCACTGGGCATACTTAAGGAAGAGGTTGATGGATTTTTGATTAGTCAGGGCATAAATGGATATGGGGAGAAGGCATAAGATCGTGGCTGAGAGGGAAATGGGTGAAATGGTGAAACAGACAATGGGCCAAATGGCCTAATTCTGCTCTTATATTTTCTGGTTTTACCAAGGCAGGTTTTCCAAATGCGTCAAATGTCAGAAATAAACCTGCAGATGCTGGAAACATGAAACAAAATCAGAAAATGAAGGACAGCCTGACTTATCTGATAATTCCGGTGGTACCTGTGGGTCCTGACAAAGAGACACCGACTTAAAATGCCAATGTGTTCTTTCCACTAATGCTTCCTGATTGCTTCCACCACTTTCTGTTTGCAAATGCCCAACAGGTTTAACAGCAGAGCTCCTCTGAAGGGGTGCCTAGGTGTGACTCGAGTAGCAGCGGTACTGTCAACGGATACGATTAAATATTCCCGTTTCAGCCTGATACAGCTAAAAAGCACAACTGCTTCCAAGGCTTTAGATGATCTGAGCAAAGGGATCAACATGCATGAAACGGCGCACTCTAACACCTTCACCATCATTTTGGGAGACTTTAACCAGGCCATTCTGAAAAATCACTAAGTAATTACCATCAACAGATCACTTGCAATACCAGAGGAAACAACACACTGGACCATTGCTACACCACCATCAAGAATGCCTACCGTGTTATTCCACACCCTCACTTCGGGAAGTCTGATCACCTGGCTGTACTTCTACTCCCTGAGTATAGGCAGAGACTGAAGAATGCAGCACCAGTAGTGAGGACCAAGAAGGTTTGGACAAGGGAAGCACAGGAGCTTTGAATCGAAGAACTGGACTGTATTCAGGGATTCATCTTTGAACCTGAATGAGTTTGCTGCAGTTGTTACTGACTTAATTAAAACCTGTGTGGATGACTGTGTGCCCACAAAGACTTATTGTACATTCCCAAAGCAAAAGCCATGGATGAACAGGAGGTACGTTGTCTGCTGAAGGCCAGATCTGTGGCATTCAAGTCTGGCGACCCAGGCCTGTACCAGAAAACCAGGTATGATTTGCAGAGGGCTATTTCAAGGGCGAAGATACAATTTCAAATGAGGTTGGAAGCAACATTGGATGCACAGCAAATCTGACAAGTCTGCAAGACATTACTTCCTACAGAGCAAAACCCAAAAGCATGAATGGCAGCGATGCTTCACTACCAGATGAACTCAGTGACTTCTATGCACGCTTTGTAACGGAGAACACAACTACAGCTTTGAAGATCCTTGCTAGCACTGATGACCCCGTGATCTCCGTTTCAGAGGCTATTGCTAAGCTGTTTTTAAAGAGAGTGAACCCTCACAAGGCAGAAGCTCCTGATGGAATACCTGGTAAGGCTCTGAAAACCTGTGCCAACTAACTAGCGGGAGTATTCAAGGACATTTTCAGCCTCTCACTGCTACGGGCAGAAGTTCCCACTTGCTTCAAAAAGGCAACAATTATACCAGTGCTTAAGAAGAATAATGTGAGCTGCCTTAATGACTATCACCTGGTAGCACTCACATCTACAGTGATGAAATGCTTGGAGAGGTTGGTCATGACTAGATTGAACTCCTGCCTCAGCAAGGATCTGGATCCATTACAATTTGCCCATTGCCACAATAGGTCGATGGCAGACAAAATCTCAATGGCTCTCCACATGGCTTTAGACCACCTGGACAACACAAACACCTACGTCAGGATGCTGTTCATCGACTATAGCTCAGCAATTAATACCATCATTCCCACAATCCTGATTGAGAAGTTGCAGAACCTGGGCCCTCTGTACCTCCCTCTGCAATTAGATCCTTGACTTCCTAACAGGAAGGCCACAATCTGTGTGGATTGGAGATAACATATCTTCCTCGCTGACTATCAACACTGGTACACCTCAGGGGTGTGTGCATAGCCCACTGCTCTACTTTCTATATACACATGACTGCGTGGTTAAGCATAGCTCAAATATCATCTATAAATCTGTTGACGATACAACCATTGTTGGTAGAATCTCAGGTGGAGACGAGAGGGCGAAAAGGAGTGAGATATGCCAGCTAGTGGAGTGGTGTCGCAGCAACAACCTGGCTCTCAACATCAGTAAGACGAAAGAGCTGATTGTGGACTTCAGGAAGGGTAAGACAAAGGAACACATACCAATCCTCATAGAGGGATCAGAAGTGGAGAGAGTGAGCAGTTTCAAGCTCCTGGGTGTCAAGATCTCTGAGGATCTAACCTAGTCCTAACATATCGATGTAGTTATAAAGAAAGCAAGACAGCGGTTATACTTTATTAGGAGCTTGAAGAGATCTGGTATGTCAACAAATACACTCAGAAACTTCTATAGTTGTGCCGTGTAGAGGATTCTGACAGGCTACATCACTGTCTGGTATGGAGGGGCTACTGCACAGGACCAAAAGAAGCTGCAGAAGGTTGTAAATCTACTCAGCTCCATCTTGGGTACTAGCCTACAAAGTACTCAGGACATCTTTAGGGAGCGGTGTCTCAGAAAGGCAGCATCCATTATTAAGGACCTCCAGCACCCAGGGCATGCCCTTTTCTCACTGTTACCATCAGGTAGGAGATACAGAAGCCTGAAGGCACACACTCACCAATTCAGGAAAAGCTTCTTCCCCTCTGCTATCTGATTCCTAAATGGGCATTGAAACCTTGGACACTACCTCACTTTTTAAAAATATACAATATCTCTGTTTTTGCACGTTTTAAAACATCTCTTCAATATACGTGATTGATTTACTTGTTTATTTATTATTATTATTACTTTTTTCTATTTATTATTTTTTTCTCTCTCGTATAGATTATGTATTGTATTGAACTGCTGCTGCTAAGTTAACAAATTTCACGTCACATGTTGGTGATAGTACACCTGATTCTGATTCTGAAAGGCCGGCCTTTTTGACAGGCTGGAGAACTTCCTGTGCTGGGGCTGTCTTTGTGTCAGTCCCAAACTGCAGGAGTTAGGAGGCAGAAGGAAGAAAGACTTGGTTTGGGTCTCATGGAGGTGTTTGGAAACCAGAGTGATGGGTGTGTCCTGAATTGATGCTGAGGAGCACAGGAGACAGTTTACAAAGGTGTGTGTTTGGGTGGGGTTTGTGGCCTACTGCAGTTGGAAGACATATCTGCTTACCTCCACCCTCATGCTTTGTCCTAAAACATTAACACAAAGATTCAATGCTTCTCACTAGATGAAAGCTGCTGAATTTCCACAGAGGTGTGAAGTGTTGCATTTTGGAAAGTCAAAATTTAAAGTTCAAAACTGATTTATTATCAAAGTATGTACATGTTATACAACCTTGAGGTTCGTCTCTTCACAGGCAACCATTAAAAATGACCATCAAATGCCCAATGTGCAAAAAAAACCAAATCATGCAAAAAAATAGAAGTAAGCAAATAACATTCAGAACTGAAGTTCACGAAAGTGAATCCACAGCCATGAAACCAGTCATCACTGTGGTCGATTCAGGAGCCCTTCAATTGCAGCCTATGGCCTCATTTCAACACAGAGACTAGTAAAGCTCCTGAACCAGCAAGCTGAATGCTGGCCCATTCCTTCACTCTGGTCCCAACATTCTGACCTTTTCAATCTGGCCCAGTGCCTAAATTGGCCAAACCTTGGCTTATTCCTCACACTCGAGCCCAGCCCTGCTGCTTTGATACTCTCTTAGGCCTGGGCCCTGCCACCTTGATACGGCCGGTACCCTACCTTTCCAATATGGCCTGGCACTTAAGACCTCAAACCACGGGACTTTCCTTGCTCAGCGTAGGATTTATGCAGTGAAGGGCAAGAGTTGTTAAACAGAGGGATTTAGGAGTTCAAGTAATGAATTCACTGAAAGTAGTGCCACAGGGTGGCGAAGAAGGCATTTGGCTTGCTGGCCTTCATCAGTCAGGGCACTGAGTAGAGGAAATAGAATATCACATTGTTGTTGTATGAGATATTGGTGAGATTGTGCTAGGAGAATGGTATAAAGTTCTGGCCATCCTATTCGAGAAAAGACATCATTAAACTGGAAAGAGTGCAAAGAAGATTCACAAGGATACTGCCTGGACTTGATGGTCCGAGTTATATGGAGAGGTTGGGAAGGGAAGTTCTTCATTCCTTGGATTGTAGGAGATTGAAGGGTGACTTTACAGAGCTATATAAATTCATGAGGGCTTAAATTGGGTGGGGATCTCATTGAAACCTATCAAATATTGAAAGAGCAAACACGAGGAAATCTGCAGACGCTGGAAATTCAAACAACAACACACACAAAATGCTGGTAGAACACAGCAGGCTAGGCAGCATTCTACCAGCATTTTGTGTGTGTTGAATATTGAAAGACCTAGATAGAATGGATGTGGAGAGAATGTTTCCTATATTGGGGGAGTCTTGGACCAGAGCGCACAGCTTCAGAATAGAGGGACGTCACTTTAGAACAGAGATGAGGAAGAATTTCTTTAGCCAGAGGGTGGAAAATCTGTGGAATTCATTGCCATGGATGGCTGTAGGGACGAAGTCACTGCATATATTTTAAGTGGAAGTTGAAACGTTCTTGATTAGTCAGGGCATTAAAGATTACAGGGAGGAGGCAGCAGAATGGGGCTGAGAGGGATAATGTATCAGCTATGATGGAGCAGACTCAAAGGGCCGAGTGGCCTAATTCTGCTCCTTTGCCTTTAATCTATAGGTGAATGCATAGAGTCATTTTCTGAAGGAAGGGAATTCAAAAAATAAAGGGTGTGGGTTTGAGATAAAAGGTGAAGATTTAAAAGATACCTGAGACACAACTTCTTTTAAGAGACTCCTGGATGGATACATGGAGCTCAGAAAAATAGAGGGCTATAGGTAAGCCTAGTACTTTCTAAGGTAAGGACATGTTTGGCACAGCTTTGTGGGCCAAAGGGCCTGTATTGTGCTGTAGGTTTTCTGTTTCTATGTTTCATGCAGAGCGTGATACACATTTGGAGCAATTTGCCGGAGGAATTGGTTGAGTCAGGTCAATGACAATATTCAATGAAATTTAGTTAATTAAGTACATGAATAGGAGAGTTTTAGGGGGACATACGTTCGTCAAATGCAGGCAAATGGAATAAGTAGAATAGAAAGAGAAATTGGCTTTCAACTCACGAGAGAGTACAGGCCATCAACTTTTTTGCTGTTGATGTTTCTGTAGCAGGCAATTTCCTTTTTACGAGGCTGAGTTGCCAGCTCGATGCTCAACCCAGCACAGATGGAAAGCATGCACGGGAGCCGGCTGGATTCGAACTCGGGACCTCCCGCCCCAAAGTCCAGCGCTGATGCCACTATGCCACCAGCCGGCGCAATAAGTGGAATAAATGCAGGCAAATTCCACCACCCCCCATTTCGTACTCTGACCATTTACTTCTTCTCACCTACTTATTACTTCCCCCGGATCTCCTCCTTCTTCCCTCTCTCCCATGGTCCACTCTCCTCTCTTGTCAGATTCTTTCTTCTCCAGCCCTTGACCCTTCCACCCACCTGGCTTCACCTATCACCTTCTAGCTAGCCTCCTTCCCCAATCCCCACCTTCTGGCATCTGCCTCCTTCCTTCTCAGCCCTGGAGAAGTGTCTTAGCCCAAATCGCCAACCGTTTACTCTTTTCCAGAGATGCAGCCTGACCTGCAGAGCTCCCCCAGCATTTTGTGTGTGATGCAATGGTGTCTTAGTCTATGATTAGAAAATCTATTTGGCCCATTAGGTTCATTTAGCCCCATGGTTCCATTCCCCACCTCTTTATATTCCTGAACACATCACACATGTCCATCTATCCCCTTTCTGACTTTGTTTTGCCATTAAAGTATACGCCAGATGAAGGGTCAAATGTTCACTTCCTTCTGCAGATGTTCCCTAAGCCATTGAGTTTCACTTGCATTTTGTTTGTAGATCCAGACTCCAGCATCTCACATCTACACTAGAGAATAACTTGCCTTTTAACTAACAGCATGTTTTCGGTGTGTAGGAGGAAAGCAGAGAACCAGAGAACCTGAAGTTTCTGATTGGAAAATTCCTACAAAAGGTAGTGGGTTCAGCCCAGTACATCACGCCCTCCTAACCATTGAGCACATCTCCATGAAACGCTGTTGTAGGAAAACAGCTTTCATCATAAGAGATCACCACCACACAGGCCGTGCTCTTCTCTCACTGTTTCCATCAGGTAGAACGTACAGGAGCCTCAGGAGTCACATCACCCCTTAACCATCAGGCTCTTGAATAAAAGGGGATAACCACACTCAGTTGCCCCATCATAGAAATGTTCCCGCAACCAATGATCTCACTTAAGGACTCTTTAGACATGTTACTTATTGCAATTTTTTAAATATTTGTTTCTGCACTCTGGTTGATCTTTCATTGATCCTGATATAGTTACTAATCTATAGATTTGCTGAGTATGCCCAGAGGAAACTGAATCTCAGGGTTGTATATGTTGACGTAAATGTACTTTGATAATAAAATTTACTTTGAACTTTGAAAACCAATATACTCAGAGAGTGATATGTGAACTTCACATAGATTTAAAAGGGACCTGAGAGAATGGTACCTTGCAGAGAATGGTGAAGATATGGAGCAATATGCCAGAGGAAGAGGTTGAGCCAGGTCAATTTCAATATTGAAAGAAATTTAGTTAAGTACATGATTTGGGGAGGTTTGGAGGGATATACCTTGGCTGAATGCAGGCAAATGGAACAAGTTTGGAGGGCATCTTAGATGTGCTGTCTTAGTCTATGACCCCCTGACTGTGTGGCTAGGTATAGCTCAAATACCATCTATAAACTTGCTGATGATGCAATCACTGTTGGCAGAATCTCAGATGGTGACGAGAGGGCGTACAAGAGCGAGAAATACCTGCCACTTGAGTGGTGTCGCAGCAACAACCTCGCACACAACGTCAGTAAGACCAAAGAATGGATTGTGGACCTCAGGAAGGGTAAGATGAGCAAACACACAGCAGTCCTCACAGAGGGTATTCAGAAGTGGAGAGAGGGAGTATTTTCAAATTCTTGGGTATCAATATCTCTTAGGATCTAACCTGGTCCCAATACATCGATGCAGCTACAAAGAGGTCAAGACTGTGGCTGTGGGTTCATGGGTTCAACTAGAGGTTGAGGAGATTTGGTATGTCACTTAAAACACTGCAAATTTCTACAGATGTTCTGTGGAGAACATCCTAACTGGCTGCATCAACATCCAGTATGGAGGTGAAGGGGGGTGTGCGGGGGTACTGCGCAGGTTTGAAGTAAGCTGCAGAGAAGCGTAAAATTAGCCATCATGGTTATCCTCTATCCCTATCCTCTGTAGTGTCCAAGGTGTCTTCAAGGAGCAGTGTCCATCATTAAGGATCCCCACTACCCAGGACCTGTCTTCTTCTCATCGTTACCATCAGGAAAGAGATACAGGAGCCTGAAGGCACACATTCAATGATTCAGGAACAGCTTCTTCCCCTCTGCCGTCAGATTTCTGAATGGACACTGAACCCCTGAACACTACCTCACTGCTTTTTAAATTTCTGTTTTTGCACTACTTATTTAATTTAACATTTAATATATGTATACTTACTGTAATAGTTCCTTAAGGTTGTTACAGTCGGGGGTGGTAATGGGGACAAGCTCCCACTATAATGTTCCAAATGGCATACGCCTCTGACAATCAAGTCCAGCTCATGGCCTTCATATGTGGCTTAGCTACTAAGTCCAGTGGAACCATTTCTACTGACAGAAGGTACAAAGGTGGGTTACTGGCGCCTTTAAACCAGCCGCTTCCGGGAGGTGGGGCATGTCAGCTGTGTTTGGCAGCTCATCCAGGGGAAGAGATCTCAAACCTCTGCTGCCTTGAGACTATCCCCATGCATGGGGAAGGCTTCAGGAGTAAACCCCAAGGAAGAATCTGGAGCTGGAGTCCCTAGGGAAGTCCAAAATTAAGTTCAATGCTGACTGGCAACTACTGCAACGCTTCTGGTACCAAGCTGTATCAGTTTCTGCCGTTCCTTGGGCTCCATCAGATGCACGGAGAGGGGGAGCTATATGGACAACAGCTTGCCCTCCATATTGTACTGCCCAGGATTGCATATCAAGACATTCACAATGCAATATCCATGGTCAACTCTGACTGAAGGAGGCTCTCACCTCCTACTGTAATTCACAGTTTTTTTCTATATTACTATGTACCACTGCTGCAAAGTTAACAAATTTCACAACTTGATTCTGATTTTGAAATAGCTGAAGGCAGGATTGACCTACGACTCTGGAATTGTGCCACCTTGCCACGCCATGTTGGTCTTTAGCAAGAGTGACATTCATATCACGTTTTTCCTTGTGGGGTTGTGCTCAATCAGAGGTGAGCCTTGGACTCACACTGTGTAAGATACAAAATTGATCATGCAGGTTCCATTATAAATTTTTCAATAAGACGGGACTGTAAGAAGGAACTGAGATGGTTTGATAAATTGGACCTTTCAATGTGGCGTCAATCTCTAATTTGGAGCTGTAATCTCTGCTTTCATCCGTGTCTCTGACTTTTGACAACTCATCGGACTCACCTAAACTGAACAGCCTGTGAGTAATGCCCCACTCCGAAAAGGATATCTGAAAGAAAAACAGTTTCCAATAGGAGAAATTGCAAGACACTGTTTGTGACAGAAAGAAGCAGCCTTGCCTGATGGGACAGTTGCCAAGTTACCTGGAGCATCCTGAGCTTGGACAGGAGAAGCCAGTGAGGTGACTCCTAAACATGATATTGTAGCACTTATTCAATGGAAAATGCTACCATTCAGGGACCAACTGTCAGGAAAATTCAGAGGCAAGTCCGAAACTGGAGGTGCACCTTTCCTCCACCAGAAAAAGCCACCAGTCATTTCTGATTGTTAAGGGAAGACATTTCTACTTGAAAGTGAATGTTGCAGTAACTATGCTATGTACATCGATTTCCCCTCAAAACTGGTGACAGTCCGTATTAGTTAAAGTTCATCAGAATTATATATATTAACTAGAGGTGCAAGCTCCACTCATGTTTTAAATAATTAAAAATGATTTTTTCTTAATTCTGCCTTAATAGTACTGTGTATCTATAATGAATAGTACTGTATATCCCCACTCAGATGGACATTTAAATCCAGTGCAATGCAGTTTGGAAAATCTGCTAATTTTTTAAGTAGCTTTCATAGACAAAAATAGTTCTAGATTTTTAGAGAATTCCAGTGAGGAATTTCCCCCCTTCTCTTTGCCCTCTAATGTCTTCCATTTGAATGAAGGATAGGAGTGTTAGGCCTCCATGGCGTGAGAATGTTGCCTGTGTTTTTATTGTGGCCTGAATTCTATCCTGTCTGGTGAAGAGGGGACTGACAAGGCTGGACACACAGACAAAAAAAGGAGACCATTTAGTCTTTTCACTGCAGTCTGGGTCCCTTGCTGGGGCTGGGGTGGGGGTTGGAGGTATTATTTTACACAGGCCTCTGTTTGGGTTGACAGGGGTGAATGTTTCACTGAAAGCCAGGCGGCAGATGTCAGCCCTTCAGATTCTTCACAGCCACTGACCTTCCTGGGTCAGGCCCATACAACGTGCCTATAGCCTCAAGCTGTGTGCAAGAGAATGTAATGGAAAGAGGTTCCCCGGGCATAGTGGCCCGAGCTACCAACTATCTGCTGTGCCTCTAGAATAAATTCCTCGTGAAACATTGCAGGTCTGAGAAAATTCCTCGCAACTAAATTGGCCTCTTTTTTTTAAGGGGGGGGGGCGTTTGAAGGTGGGGGGGAGGAAGAAGTGATGAATAACAAGTGTTAATATGTGTTGATCTATTATGCATAGTATTACATTAGTGACAGAATTCACAAGGAAGGCCTCATTCAAAGCACAAATATAAAGTTATCCCACATAATAAATTATATTTCTTCACTCTGTGTTCTACAGACTAATGGTTAACTCTTTGAGCACCAAGGTAACCTTGAGGAGGTGAATGTTCCATCATTTTATTGTTGTTTGTCAATTCTTATGTTATTGATTTATTTATTAAGATTCAGCGTGGAATAGGCCTTTCCAGCCCTTCGAGCTGTGCCATCCAGCAATGCCCTGATTTAACCCTACTGTCATCACAGGACAATTTACAATGACCAAATAAGCTACCAACCGGTACGTCTTTGGACTGTGGGAGGAAACTTGAATACCTGGAGGAAACCCACATGGTCATGGGGAGAATGTACATCCAAACTCCTTACAGGTAGTGGCAGGAATTGAACCCATGGCACCCAATATTTATGCTCCCTTGCAGGACGCTTGTATTGATGATTCATCCGTGGCATGGTTAATTTTAGCATTTAATGTCAGATACAATTGATTCTTGCACTTGTTCTTGGAATTCAAGGGTGTAGACGTGATGGTGGCCACATGAACCCCGGAGCCCATTTTTCTGTGTGTCTTTTACCTCAGGCCCCTTTCCCAAATCTCCACATCGTCTCCTCAATACTCAATCCATCAATCTTGGCATAATGAATGGCAGAGCATCCATTGTCCTCATGGACAGACATTTCCAAAGATTTACAGTCTTCTGAGGGAAGAAATCCCGAACCTAAACCCTTATCTCAAGAATATTTGCTCCCGTGTTCTAAAGAGTTCAGCTATAAGTAACAATCTATCCACTCAGTTCACTTACACTTAGGATTATAAATGTTCAGTGAGATAAACTTAAGAGCTTGCTCTGTCTAAGTCTCCTACCGATTCTCCTCTGTGCAGACTCCCTCCCCAGTTAATTTTAATTAATTTAGAGATACAGAGATGTAACTGGCCCTTCCGGCCTATCAAGTCCAATTGTACCCATTGACCTGTTATGCTTTGTAATCTATTTCAATGGAAGACACAGGAGTCTGAAATGTGGGTATATCTTCGGATTTATTTCAAGCGAGATGTGCCCATATCACATGGTAGCATGATAATTGAATTAGATTGAACTGACTTCATTTCTTACATCCTTCACATACACGAGGAGTAAAAATCTTTACACTATGTCTCCACCTAAATGTGCAATGTGCAATCATAATAATTTACAACAATCCATAACAAACAGAACAGTCAATGTAATATAGAGTATACTCAAATCAGTGTGAGTTCATCAGTCTGATGGCCTGATGGAAGAAGCTGTCCTGGATCTTGTTGGTCCTGGCTTTTATGCTGCGGTACTGTTTCCTGGATGGTAGCAGCTGGAATAGATTGCAGTTGGGATGGCTTGGGTCCCCAATGATCCTTCGGGACCTTTTTACACACCTGTCCTTGTAAATGTCCTGAATCATGGGAAGTTCACAACTACAGATGCGTTGGGCTATCTACACCACTCTCTGCAGAATCCTGTGATTAAGGGAGGGGTACAGTTCCCATACCAGGCAGTGATGCAGCCAGTCGGGATGATCTCAATTGTGCTCTGTAGAAAGTTCTTAGGATTTGGGGGCCCATACTAAACTTCCTCAACCGTCTGAGGTGAAAAAGGCGTTGTTGTGCCACTTTCACCACACAGCTGGTGTGTACAGACCACGTGAGGTCCTTGGTGATGTGGATGCCAAGGAACTTGAAGCTGTTTATCCCTCAACCCCAGATCCATTGATGTCAATAGGGGTTAGCCCATTTCCATTCCTCCTGTAATCCACAACTTTGTTTTTGCGACATTGAGGGAGAGGTTGTTTTCTTGACACCACTGTGTTAGAGAGATGACTTCTTCCCTGTAGGCCACCTTGTTATTGTTTGAGATAAGGCCAATCAATGTAGTGTCATCAGCAAATTTAATTAGCAGATTGGAGCTGTGGGTAGCGATACAGTCGTGGGTATACAGGGAGTATATGAAGGGACAGTATGCAGGCCAAGGGGCTCCTGTATTAAGAGTCAGAGGGTCGGAGGTGAGGGGAGCCCACTGTTACAACTGCTGATGATCTGACAGGAAGTCCAGGATCCAGCTGCACAAGGCAGGGTCAGGGCTGAGGTCTCTGAGCTTCTTGTCGAGCCTGGATGGAACTATGGTGTTGAATGCTGCACTGTAGTCCAAGAACAGCATTCCCACATAAGCATCCTTCTTCTCCAGATGTGTAAGGACGATATGTAGAGCAGTGGCTATTGCGTCATCTGTTGATCGGTTGTGTTGGTAGGAGAATTGTAGGGGGTTCAGTTTGGGTGGTAGCAAGTTGCAGATGTAGTCCTTGACCAGTCTCTCAAAGCATTTGCTTATTATTGAGGTGAGTGCGACAGGACGCCAGTCGTTCAGACATGTTACCTTGGTCTTATTTTGTACAGGGACAATGGTGGATAATTTGAAGCAGGGGGGCACTCTACACTGGGAGAGGGAGAGATTAAAAATGTCTGTAAACACACCTGACAGTTGTGCTGCGCATATCCTAAGCACTCGCCCTGGGAATCCATCCGGTCCCGCAGCCTTGTGACGGTCCACTCGTTGGAAACACCTGTGTACCTCAGCCTCAGAGATGACCAGGTTGCAGGTCATAGCGGTGGCTTTCCTCAGAGTCAGCGACATCAAACCAAGCGTCAAAGCGATTGAGCTCATCTGGGAGAGAGGCCACGATGTTGGTGGCACCATAACGTTTGGCTTTGAAGTCTGCGATGGTATGCAGCCCTCGCCAAAAGTCACGTTTGCTGTCTGTTGTGAATCTTGACTCAATCTTCTCCCTATATTGTTGTTTCACAACCTTGATAGCTTTGCGCAGATCAAAGCTGCTTTTCTTGAACTCTAGTTGATCTCCGGTGATGTAGCTTGATGTCGCGCTGTAAGTGCTGCTTGCATGGAACTATTGACTCAGGGTTTCTGGTTTGGGAAGACCCTGACCGACCTGGGGGACAACATTATATTTATACATATAATCCATAATATTAAATACACAACACAGCCAATTAACCTACTAAACTCTATGGAAGTAAACTGGGACACCCATAGGAAGCCCACAAAGTTACGGGGAGAATGTACAAACTCCTTACAGGCAGTGGCTGGAATTGAACTCCAGTTGCTGGTGATGTAATAGCATTATGCTAACCACTACGCTACTCTGCCGCCCCATTCTGGGATGGGGTGGTTGAAGACAGCGGACGGTGACCGTCTATCATTCAGCTGACAGGAGGAGAGCGGCGATTTCTTGGAAAAAAAAATCTCAGTTGAAAGATAGAAAGCTCGGTCAAAGAGATTCATGGTGCGAAGCTTATTGAAGAAGGAGACTGAGGAAGAGTTCAGTTCCAGAATCTGAGAGCTTGGCAGCTGAGGAGCAATGGTAAGCTAAGGAAAGTCAGGATTTTCAAGAGAGCAGAAGTTGGAAAAGTGCAGAAAGTACAAAAGGTTGCAGGCAGGAGGAAAGTGCAGAGGTAGAAATGAGGCAGTGGAGGGATATGTAAACAGTGGCAACATTTTTAACTGAGTTACAGCTGCCAACCTACTGTTTGAGTGATGCACTTTGATTGCTCCTTGAATTTTGCTTTTTATTCTCTCTGTAAATCTACCTGAACCAACATTTTCTCCAATATGTCAGCCAAGCCTGGGAATTCATCTTCAGAGGATCAGTGAGGTTGCACTGTGAGTTACTGCCACTTCATAGCCTCTATCAATACATGAAAGAGCACTCCCATTTGGGGCTGCATTTTTTCCCTTGTTACCGGACAGAAGGCAGCAAGAAAAGTAATGCTTGAACTGTGTCGTGTACCTTGGTCCAGTGGAACATTGTTTTGTTTGGTGGTATACATGTTGAATGACAACAAACTGAACTTGAACTTGATCTAAGTACATCAGTGTCACCATATACATCCATGAGATTAATTTTCCTGTGGGCATACTTCTCAAATCGATAGGATAGTAACTATAACAGGATCAATGAAAGATCAACTAGAGTGCAGAAGACAACAAACTGCAAGTACAAATATAAATAAATAGTAATAAATAACAAGAACATGAGATAATGAGATAAAGATTCCCTAAAGTGAGATCATTGGATGTGGAAACATCTCAATGGTGGGGCAACTGAGTGTAGTTATCCTCTTTGTTCAAGAGAGTGTTTACTCTTTTCTTGGCCTGCTGAGTTCCTCCAGCACTTTTTGTGTGTTGCTTGGATTTCCAGCGTCTGCAGATTCATCAACTGTTCTTCATTTTCAATCTTTTTTTAATTGATTTTCCAACAAAGAAAAAAATACAAATCAGAGGAGAAGTTTTAACAATATAAAAGGTGTAGAAACAACAAAAAATAATATACTGTCAAAGTCAATTAAACATAATGTTAAGCTGTTGTATATAGTATATAAACGAAACCACAACTCCTCTTGACAAATCATAAAGAAAAAAAAATTGGAAATTTTATTAATAAGGAGAACAAAAATCCCCGCTAAACTAACCGAAAACAAAAAAAAAGATGGGGCAGTTCATTTGAGGATAAAATTTAAAAAAAGAAGAAAGAAAACATCCTTCCAGTCATCTCCGAATCTTTGCGGATAAGGAAAATTTTTCCTTAAAAAAAAATTAAATCATATGAAAATATTGAATAAAGGGTCGCCAGACTTGCTCAAAGTTAAAAGATGTGTCAAACATCCGGCTTCTAATTTTCTCCAAACTTAAACAGGACATGATGGAGGAGAGCCAATTAAAAACAGTAGGTAAATTAGAATCTTTCCAATATAACAAGATAGCTCTCCTAGAATCAACTGTTCTTGAACCTGGTGGAGTGAGTCCTGAGGCTCTTCTACCTTCTACTTGATGGCAGCAGTGAGAAGAGAGCATGACCTGGGCGGTGGGAATCTCTGATGATGGATGCTACTTGCCTACGACACCATTTCATGTAGATGTGCTCAATGGTTGGAAAGGTTTTACCCATGATGTACTGGGCCAAATCCACTAGCTTTTGTGGGATTGTCATTCAATGGCATTGGTGTTTCTATATCAGGCTTTGATGCACCTTGAAAACTGTTGATGGAAATTATTTTGACTTCACGGATACCATCCATTTTTGAGTTGGGGACTATGTCATGTTAATTAACTTCAAATAATTAAATACAATCAGAATCATTTTTAATATCACTGGCATATGTTGTGAAATTTGTTGACTTTATGGCAGCAGTACAATGCAATGCATAATAATAGTGAGAAAAAAATGAGAGTTATGGTAAAAATATATAAAAGTTAAATTAAATCAATAGAATTAATAAAAAGTCGAGAAGTAGTATGCATGGGTTCAATATCCATTCAGAAATTGGATGGCAGAGGATAAGAAGCTTATACTGCATCATTGAGTGTGTGCCTTCAGGCTCCTATACCTCCATCCTGATGGTAGCAATGAGAAGAGGGTATATCCAGGGTGATAGGAGTCCTTAATGATAGATGCTGCCTTTTTGAGGTATCGCTCCTTGAAGATATCCTGGTTAGTGCCCATGATGGAGCTGAATAAGTTTACAATCCTCTGCAGCTTTTCTTGTTCCTGTGCAGTAGCACCCCCCCCCCCCCCCACCTCACCCTGTCCCCAAACCAGACAGTAATGCAGCCACTTAGAATGCTCTAAAAGACTATAATCATAACTGGCTGTCATGACTTCTGATGTGTTCTTGGTTGAGTGTCGTTGACTTAATAAGCAGAAGTATGCTTTGGACTACGTGTAGGCCCAAAAAAGGCCGAGCTGAAAGATCAAGATTCAGCAGAAACTGGGTCAGTACCTTTTGCAGGAAACTTATCAGTCTTTCCTCAGTATTTTGCCTATTCAACATTATTTTCTTGAAGTTGAAAAGCACATGATCTATTGGGGCTGATATGTAACTATATTTTGGAATCCATAGGCATTAATATTGTAAGTTTCAGTAAGGGATTTCATGTAAAATTGCTGCAGAAATGAACTTTTTAATGTAATTTTATGGATTATAGATTAAGATCATAGGCAAAATTTTAAGACGTATCATATCCATATCAGTTTAAAAACTGCATTCATATTTAATTTTTATCTAGAGAATTGCTAAACAAAGATTAAAAGGCATGATACACCTTATATTGCTTGTTTGCTGTTGATGCTGTTAAGTATGTATTATGTTTGTATTAAGTGTGACTGTGTTTGGCACTTTGGTCTTACTGCTCATATGAAGCTGCATTAGGGCCACAGGGGGAATATCCATATTGTGATATGGATATTGGGTGGTATGGTAGCGTAGTGGATCGCTTTCCAGCACCAGGGAGCACCAGGAGTTCAATTCCTGCTGCTGTCTATAAAGCATTTGTACCACATGGGTTTCCTCCAGGTGCTCTGGTTTCCTCCCATATTCTGAGTACGTATAGTTAGTGAAATGTGGGCATATATTAAGGTGGACAGGGTTAGTATAGCAAAGTAGCTGTGAAGTTAAAATAAAATCAGCTGTGACCTTATTGAATAACAGAGCAGACACGAGAGGTGAAATGACTTAATCCTGCTTCTACTGATCTTGTAAGGAGGTATAAAGCAGATGACCAAAAGGTTCTAAAACTAGAAGACGTACTTGTTAATTGAATTTTGAATGGATTCTAAGATTTAATTCTCATTAAATATGTCTGTTACAGTTCGTCCCATGGTTTTTGTAAAGGAAGATCAACGTCACCTGAAGCTCAGGGGGTGGCATGGTAGTGTAGTGTTTAGCAAAACACTTCACAGTACCAGCGGCCTGGGTTCAATTCCCGCCACTGCCTGTAAGAAGTTTGTACATTCTCTCCTTGACCCCAGGTTTTCTCTCACATTCTAAAAGTGTATAGTTAGTGTAGTAAGTTGTGGGCATGCTACATTGGTGCCAGAAGTGTGGTGACACCTGTGGGCTGCTCCTAGTGCAATTCTCGCTGACTTGATTTAAAGCAAACGATGCACTTCACTGTATGCTTTGACATTTTACTGTACACGTGGACAAATAAAACTCTGAATCCTTATCTTTGATTCGTGGGAATTTTTCTGGCTGCCGATCCTGTAAGGAAACCAGCAATGGTTGTTTTTGGATAAATTTATGTCTGGACACATGCAGAAGGAGAATTGCCACTTTGTTTGTCTTTCCCACTCTACCCTCGAAACAGCATTATGTCAACCACCTGGGCATGCTGTAGTTACCAGGTCTCAATACGAAATCTATCAATTTCAGTTAATCAGCCTTTCCTGTTTGTGGCGGAATTGGCCTGCTCTGATACAAAGTTATCCACCTGTAACATTAACTCCACTTCGCTCTCTCCACAGATGTTTCCTGATCTTCTGAATATCCGCAGCATTTGTTGTAGATATGCTGATAGGCTTTTCAAAGTTCCAGCACTTCTTTTCCCTCTAATTCTGCTCATTCATTTAAAATTCACCCTGAGAGAAGAACTGCAATCAACTAAAAGTCATTCCACTTTACCTCTCAGCACTGCAGACATTTGTGTAACCTGCACGTTCTTGGTTTCCACCCCATCAGAAACATTTCCTTTGGTCTCCACTCTTCTCTGCACCCACTTGCCTTTTTTCCCTTTCCCAGCAGTGATGAAGCTGCCATTGAATTGCCATGTTAGCTTTGCTTTGGTCTCCACAGATGCTGCTTTGCCTGTTGAGGATCCCCAGCATTTCTTGTTTTCCATTTCAGGTTTCCAGCACCTATGGGTTTTGTGTTTTGGAGAAGTAAGCCTCATCCAACCATTTTAATTCCAATCCCCATTTCCATTCTGACTAGTTGGTCCATGACCCCCTCTACTGCCACAATGAGACTACTCTCTGACTGAAGGGAGCAACACCTCATTTTCTGACTGGGTAGCCTCCAACCTATCGTCATCAACATTGATTTCTGTAATTCCTGGTAATTTCTCCCTCCCTCTTCTTCCACCCTGTCTTCTGGCTCCCCTCTTACTTCTTCTCTTCTTTCCTTTCTATCACCTCCATCTGGTGCCCCTTTTCCTTCCCTTTCTCCCATGGTCTACTATCCTCTCCTATCAGATACCTTCTTCTTCAGCTCTTTACCTTTTCCACTTATCACCTCTCAGCTTCTCACTTCATTACCCCCTCCTCTACCACCCAACAACGTTCCCCCTCACCAGGCCTCACCTATCATATTCAAGCCCTCCTGCAACCTTCTTCTTCTGGCGTCTTCACCCTTCCTTTTCAGACCTGATGAAGGGTCTTGGCCCGAAACATCGTGTCTTTGTTCATTTCCATAGATGCTGCCTGACCTGTTGTGTTCCACCAGTGTTACTCACCCACAAGAGGCAGGTCTTGGTTGAGTACATTTCACCCCTTTCATTGCAAGCTTGAGGGCCCTGTTAAATGGAACAATGTGCTATACGAAAAGAGCAGAATTATACAACAGTAAAACACAGAGGGAGCCCAATAAGTCTGTGCAAGGTTTTATAGAAATAATCCTATTAGTCCCATTCACCAGCATTTTCCCCATTATGCCTGCAATTTACCCCCATCAAGCATTTATTAAATTTCCTTTCAAAAGCTTAAAATCCCCTTCAGGCAGTGCACTCTAAATCCAAATCACTCACTACACAAAAAAATACTTATCCTCAAGTCACATTAGGGTTTTTTTTGCCAGTCACCTGCAAACCCTTTCTTTTGGTAACCAGTCAGTCCTTGACATTGCTGCCAGTGAGGGTCTTAGGATCCATAGTTCAGAGCCATGTTGTTTCTTTTGCAAAGGAAACAGATGGTCTCAGCAGCATTCGAATCTAAGTGTGGAGGAGGAGGGGGAATGGGCCATGTAGTTTTTAAAGCTGCCATTGAAGAAAATCATGGCTAAACTTTTACCCCATCCTCTATAAGCTCTCCATATTCTAACTTGTTATGTGAAATGCAAGCCAGGGCAGTACAATATGGAGAGCAAGCTGTTGCCTATGCAGTTAGCTCCCCCTCTCCATGCAGCTGATGAATCCAAAGGAATGGCAGAGACTGATACAGTTTGGCACCATCGGTGTCGCAGGAGTTGTCAGTCAGCATTGAGCATAGGGACTCCATTGACTTAGGACCCCAGTTCCGGACTTTTCCTTGGGGTGTACTCCCGAAACCTCCCCCAAAGCCATAAGACTGCGTAGCTGTAAGTCAGTGGAGGTTTGAGATCAAAATCTTCTTTCACCTCGATGAGTTGCCAATCATGACTGATGAGTCCTACCTGCCCAAAGCGATTGGTTTTAAGGCACCAGTAACCCGCCTTTGCCCCATCTCTTTGATTCAAATAACTACTGATTTCAATGTCAAATGCAATGATTGAGCCTCTTCATTGACTTCTTGGTAGAGAATTCTGAAGGTTCAGCACTTTTTGAGTGATGGAATTTTTCGTCACTTCACTCTGGGCTAATTTTGACACTGTGACCTTTCGTTCTGGAATCCTCTGTCTGAGAGAGCATCATCCCCCCCCCATTCAAACTCTGTGCAAAATTTGGAGCTCCAGTAGGCCGTCTAGCTCTTCAACCCTGCTCCATCATCCAATACTGTCTTCTGCCTCTGTACCAAATTCCATGCTCAATTCCATAAGATACCCAAATCTCTATTCTAAGCTTTAAGTTAATACAGTGGCTGAACCTGCACAACCCTGTGAGGAAGTGGGATCCAAAGATCTCTGAGTGAAGAATTTCCTTCTCATTTCAATCCTATGTCCTTAACTCTGAGATTGCAACTCTTGGTTCCAGACCCCTGAGCTAGGGGAATGTCAACTCTGTTGAACTGCATAAGAACGTTGTAATTTTCAGTGAAATCACCTCTCCTCCCACATTCTAAATACTGCAAGTCTAGTCTACTGAGTCTGCAGTCCATCTAACAAACCTAACAGCCCAAGAACAAATCTATTTGATTTTCTCTTGTGAGAGAATCTAGAACAGGAAGAATGAAAAGTGCTCTTTTTTGAAACATGCAGAATTATTGGACGGTTAGGGCTATTCACTGGGTAAATGTTGAAAGGATGATTCCCCTTCCAGGAGATTCCTGAATCAAGAGGACATGGTCTCAGAATGAGGGGGAGTCCACTTAAGATGGCAATGAGAAACAATTTCTTCACTCAGAAGGTAGTGGGTCTTTGGAACTTGGTTCAAATGGTGTTGGAAGCAGACTTCAAGCAATTTTAATGCAAGACATTCTTGACAGGTATGGGGTTGAAATGTTACTGTGGGTTGAGCTGAAGGTACAATCCGATCAGCCATGACATTTTAAAATGAAGCAGCCAGCTTGAGAGGCTCTGAATTCAATTGTTTGCATACTTACTGCACAGAGTCACAATGGACCCCAGATCAGTGATTTGTCACATAAACCCTCTTGCGTGAGGCTGACGTGTTGAAGTTGAAGTGGGTGCTGCTGACTGGCTTCCAGAGTTCACCATCCTGACACATTTCCTTTGGGATCTCCCACAGGATTTCTGGACAATTGAAACTTGAACTATCTTGTATTTGCTACTTAAGAATAGCCTATTTTCCCGACCTTCTTATCTGTGACCTGCATTTGCTTCTGTCATCCCTTTATCCTGTTCCCTCCCTTGCTTCTCCTCACAGTCATCTGTCCCTTTCACTTTCCTTCCCTCCCTTTTTCCTCCTCTGCTCCAAACCCCTTGTGTTAACTCCCTCTCCCACTCTCCCTCCAGCCTTTGCCCTTCTGCTTCATCTTCCCTCTTGGCTTCTTCTCTGTCCAAGACCCTTTTTTGGTTTCCCTCCCCGTGAAACGCTGTCTGCTTGCTGTTGCAGATCTGAGCAGGAATTGGTTAGTCGTGTAATCAGTTAATCAGCTGATGCAAGCACAAACGAGCAGTGTTGTTAATAAAGTCTGGTAAAACCAATATGTTATGCAAATTGGACACAGCACTGAACCAAGTTCAGTGAAGAAATTTTTCTTAAATTTCTTCTGGATTTAGTAAAGACCAATTTCTGTTTGCAACACCCTGTTTCAGAGTCCCCATGATAAAAAAGTCAATTAACTTTCTTTCAAATAGATTAATATTCCCTTGTAAATAAATTACATGAAAGCCACAGAGGAACTAATTTTGCAGGATTTTTGATGTATTGCATCACTCTCAATATTTCTATCCAGCACCCTCATACCCCATTCCTCTGTTATATTCTTAAATATCATCATCATCATTATGTGCCATGCGGTATGTCATGGGCTACCATGGTCTATGATTGTTCTTGGTAAGTTTTTTCTCCAGAAGTAGCTTGCCTTTTCCTTCTTCTGGGCAGTGCCTTTACAAGATGGGTGACCCCAGCCATGATCAAAACTCTTCAGAGACTGTCTGCCCAGCGACGGTGATCGTATAACCAGGACTTGTGATGTGCGCCATTTGCTCATATGACCATCCACCACCTGCTCCTATGGCTTCATGTGACCCTGATCAGGGGGACAGACAGGTGCTACCCCTTGCCCAAGGGGGACCTGAAGGCTATCAGAGAGATGGAGTGCCTTACACTTCCTTTGATGGATCTCTGCTGTGCCACCAAACTCTTAAATATATCTATATATCTATGTTATTCCAGCCAATAATAAAATGTGGCTGTAAATTCTATATTCTGGTTCTGCTGCAGCACAGTTCCAGCAACTCTTATTTGATCTTGCCTTCGGGTGATGTCTGGGTGCAGTTTGCCTGTTGCCTCTTTGACCATGTACTCTAGTTTCCTCTCACATTACAATGTTGTACTGATTGTTACGTTGTCATAGGAAAGCAGCATCCATCATCAGATATCCCCACTCTCTAGGTCATGCTCTCCTCCCATTGCTGCCATCAGGTAGTAGGTACAGGAGCCTAGCATCACTAGGTTCAAGAACAGTTTATAACCCTCAACCTTCAGGCTCTTAAACAAAAGGGGATAACTATACTCAACTTCACTTGCCCCAACATTAAAACATTCCCACAACCAATGATCTCATTTTAAGAAATCGTTATCTCATTATCTGATGTTCTCATTATTTATTGTTATTTATTTATAATTGCATTTGCACAGTTTGCTGTCTTCTGCACTCTGGTTGATATTTCATTGATCCTGTTATAGTTACTATTCTATAGATTTGCTGAGTATGCCCACGGGAAGATAAATCTCAGGGTTGTATATGGTGACATATATGTGGTTTGATAATAAAATTTACTTTGAACCTTGAATTGGTTCTTGTAAGTTATTCTGATGTGAGGAGGTACGAGATTCATAGTGGAGTTGTGCATGTGAGAAAAAACAGGTTCTTTGGAAATAAGTGGGGAGGAGTGATTGATGGGATTACTCTGAGCACTGGCAGAGATCCACTGGACTTCTATATTGTAAAAAATTATTAAAAATATAGCATGAGAGATTGCAGGCATGTTTTTTTCTGTCACGCTGCTTCTTGAGATTGGACATGAATTCTCAGGAATCTTAGTGAAAATACCACCAGAAACCTTTGGTCTTTGTTCGTAGAAAGTTAAAAAATGAGGCAGAAATCCAAAGTTAATGCTGCGAGTGCCCTCAGGACCGGACGGAAACCCTCCAATGAATCAAATAGAAGAAAGGATGTCATTCTATGAAGCACAGGCTAAAATGACAATAATTAGGGGAAATTCCCAATTAATAGGGAAATTTGACAATCATTAATTTATTATTGATCTTTCATAGAGGGATCAGAAGTAGAAAGTGTGAGCAATTTCAAGTTCCTGGGTCTCAATATCTGTGAGGATTGATCCAGGACATACCTTGTTCTCATTGCTACCATCAGGGAGGAGGTACAGAAGCCTGAAGACACATACTCAATGATTCAGGAACAGCTTCTTCCCCTCTGCCATCAGATCTTGAATGGACAGTGATCCCCTGAACACTACCTGACTACTTATTTATTTTTATTTTTGCACGACATATGCCAACGGTATTAAGCTTAATTTTGATTCTGATTTTTGTAACTTGTACTGAGATACCGTGAAATTCCATTGTTTGCATGCCATCTACACAAGTTATTCCATACACAAGTACATTGAGGTAGTACAAAAGAAAAATACAGAATAGAGCTTCTCGGTTTTAGAGAAGTGCAGTTTAGGCAGACAAGTAGCGTGTAAGAGATAAAGAATTAATCTTAATCATATAAAAGGTCCTTTCAAGAGCTTGATACCAGTGAGACAGAATCTGTCCAACAGCCTGTTGGTGTGTAATCTCAAGCTTTGTTATCTTCTGCTGGATGGTGGGGGGGTGGGGGGGGGGGAGAAGAGAAAATGTTTGGGGTGGGAGGGCCTTTGTGGTGGCTCTTCACCTGAGCCAAGTGAGAATCATTGTCCTAGCAACTCAGATAACTAAAGCTGTAGGTAAATCTTCAACTAAATAATTGAGGGTGGACTTGTGGCTTCTGATGAGGGTAAGTTTACACTCAGTAACCTCTTTAATAGGTGCCTCCGGTACCTAATAAGTGGTCGCTGAGTGTATGTTTGTAGTCATCTGCTGCTGTAGCCCATCCATTTCAAGGTTCAATGTGTTATGCATTCAGCGATGCTCTTCTGCACACCACTGTTGTAATGCATGCTTGCTTGAGTTACTGATCCCTTCCTGTCAGCTCGAACCATTCTGCTCTGACCTCTCTCATTAACAAGCTGTCTTCTCCAATAGAACTACCACTCACTGGATATCTTTTGGTTTTTTGCATCATTTTCTGTAAATTCTAAAGACTGCTGTGCTTGAAAATCCCAGGAAATCAGCAGTTTCTGAGATACTCAGACCACCCTGTCTGGCACCAATACTAACAAACAAACAAAACACATTTTTAGATCACAGTTTTTCCCCATTCTGATGTTTTCTCTGAACCTCCTGATCATGTCTCCTTGCTTTTATGCATTGTGTTGCTGCCACGTTGTTGTGGCTGTTTAGATATTTGCATTAACGATCAGGTGTACAGGTGTATCTAATAAAGTGGCGACTGAGTGTATAAAGTCCAAGTGACAAAAGGGTAGTAAAATCGGTGATGATAACCACTGTATATAAACATTGATGTATAATTAACACGGAGAATTATAAAAGACAACATTGGAAACTCTTTATGTAGCTTTCATAATAAGAGAGGTGAATTTGAGTCATGAGTCACAAAAGCAGGCCCTTTGGACTGTCATGTCCATATTGATCATGAGGAACCTATTTATTCTCATTCCGTTTACCATCACTTAACCTTGGTATGAAGGCAGAGTGGCACTAATAGAATCGGATTTAATATCACCAGCATGTCGTGAAATTTGTTGTCTTTGCCGCATCAGCACAATGTAGTACATAATAGGAAAAAAACTGAACTACAGTTAAGAAAAATATAATGTAGTTAAATGAAATAAGTATGTAACAATAGAAATCTGTTGTTTTGTGGCAGCAATACATTGCAAACATAATAATAAAAAACTGTAAATTATAGTAAATATATATATAATAGTTAAATTAAATAAGTAGTGCAAAAACAGAAATAAAAAAGTAGTGAGGTAGTGGTCAAGGGTTCAATGTGCACAATATCAATTCAGAAATCAGATGGTAGAGGAGAAAAAGCTGTTCCTGAATCACTGAGTGTGTGCCTCCTTCCTGCTGGTAGCAATGAGAAGAGGGCATGACCTGGGTGATGGGGGTCCCTAATGATGGATGTCACCTCTTTGAGGCTCCCTTTTTGAAGGAGAAAGGATGGAGTCTTAGAATCATGGAACACTACAGCACAGCAACATGTGACCCAAAAAGTCTTTGCAAAGCTGTTTTTATGCCCAGCCTCATCTACACCTCCCAGACCACAGAGCTTCCTACCTCTTCATCCAAACTTCTGTTAAATGTTGCCATTGAACCCACATGCAGCGGTTCCGCTGATAGCTCATTCCACATTCACACCAGCCACTGAAAGAAGTTGCTCCTCAACAAGTTCCCCTTATCTTTCATGCTGAACCTAAAATCTCTAGTTTTTGTCTCACCAAACCTCGGAAAAAAGCATACATGTATTTACCTGATGTATATCCCTTTGCAACTTTGCACAGTATTGCACAAAAGTCTCAGGCACATACACATAGCTAGGGTGCTTAAGACTTTTGCACAGTACCGTTGTAATTTTATGCATTGCACTGTACTGCTGCCACAAAACAATTAAATTGTATGGCCTATGTGAGTGATGATAGGCCTGATTCTGATATAGGTCTCTATCGTGGACTGAGAGTGGAAAAGGGGTAGGGAGTGGGAAGCACCAGAGAGACATTCTGTAATGACCAATAAACCAATTGTTTGGAATCAAATAACCTTGCCTGGTGTCTCAGGGCTGGGTGTGTCCACAGCTACATCACCCCCTGATCCTGTCACTCCTTCCCTGCCACCTGTCCCACACCCCTCCTGCAGTGTTCCACCATCACCATTCCGAACATCCTTTGCTCCTGCAAGATTTACAAACACACTCTTCGCTCCACATTGAAAAATACAGCACTATGCAAAGGTCTTAGGCACCCTAGCTATACCGATAGCCTAAAAGCTTTGCACAGTACTATACACCTCTCCAAAATCCACCCTTATTCCCCTATGCTCCAGGAAATAGTCCTAATCTGTTCAACTCTCACCGTAACTCAGGTCATCAAGTTCCAGCAACATCCTTATCGATTTTCTCTGCATTCTTCCAATTTTATTGATATCTTTCCTGTAGGTAAGTGAGCAGAACTGCACTAAATACTCAAATTAGACTCTGCCAATACCTTATGAAACTTCAACACAACATCCCAACTCCTGCACTCAATACTTTGATTTATGAAGGCGAAAGTACCAAAGCTCTGCTTGTGATGTTAACTACTTATGATGCTACTTTCAAGTAATTACGGATCTCTCTGTTCTATCGCAATCCTCAGTGCACAACGGTTCGCTGTGTAAGTTCTATGTTGGTATGTTTTCCCGAAGTGTATCATCTCACACTTGCCTGCATAAGCATCCATCTACTGTTTTTCAGCCCATTCTTCCAGTTGGTCTGGATCTTGCCTCAGAAAGTCAAGAATTAAAATTGGATGAAACTAAAACATAGCACAGTGCAGAGAACTTTGATACGTGTTCTCTGTCAATTCTTAAGCAGCTGCAGCAGTACAGGGCAATTAGAAATAAGTAAAACAGTGTTGTGTATAAGAAGATTAATACAATAATCAAATGAGGCTTTAATACACTGGGCAAATCAAGTTAGCCAAATAAGACCTAAGATATAGTAGTAGCGTTAGACCATTTGGCCCATTGAGTTTGCTCCACCATTTCATCATGGCTGATCCATTTTCTCTTTCAGCCCCAATCTCATGCCTTCTCCCCATGCCCCTTCATGCCCTGACCAATCAAAAAGCTGTCAAACTCTGCCTTAAGTATGCTTAAAGACTTAGCCTCTACAGCTGTATGTGGCAACAAATCCCACAGGTTCACCTCTCTCTGGTTAAAGACATTCCTCCTCATCTCCATTCTAAATGATGCTGTTCTATTCTGAGGCTATGACGGATGAGTTGCTGGAGTGGTTCTTTAGGACAACATGTTGAGGAAATAATGAGGCAATTTTAAAATTAGTACGTATTCTTAATTAAAAAAACAACTAATTCAATTAATGCTGTTTGACAGACTGCATGCAGAGATGTTTTGTTTGGGGCTGTGGTATTAAGAATCAGGGGTCACAGTTTTAAAATAAGAAGTTGCCTCTCAGAACTAACATTCAAGGTCAAAGGCAAAGTAATTTTATTGTTAAACTATATATATGTCGTCATGTACTACCGTGAGATTTACTTTCTTGCAGGCATTTACAGGAAAATAAAGAAGTGAATGATTCTTTGGAATACTCTATTCAGATAAGTGATGGTATCTCAGTCGCTGAGAATATTCGAAATCACCAGCTGCATTCTAATTGGCTGCATTGCCATCTGGTATGGAGGGGCAACAGCAGAGAATTGTAAACTCAGCCAGCTCCACCTTGGGCACTAGCTTCCCCAGCACTGAGGACACCTTCAAAGGGCAATGCTTCAAAAAGGTTGCATCCATCATTAAGGACCCCCATCACTAAGGACATGCCCTCTTCTCATTGCTACCATCAAGGAGAGGGTACTGGAATGTGAAGACGCACACTCGACGATTCAAGAACAGCTCCTCCCCTCAGGTGTAAGACTTCTGAATGGACAATGAACACCATCTCAGTATTCGTTTTTCCTCTCTTTTTGCACTACTTATTTAATTTAATTTTCTTTTTTAATATATACTTAATAAAAATAAAAACTATTAATTCTATTAGGTATGAATTATTATTTTTATTTTAATTATTAATTTGTATTGCAATGTACTGCTGCTACAGGATAACAAATTTCACGACATATACAAATGATAGTAAACCTGATTCTGATTCTCTTGAGAGGGAGAGAATTTTTTTTTCGATATTAAGGAGATGAAGGAATATGTAGTGAGTGCGGGGAAGTAGTACAAAGATCAAGTTTAATCTTATTGAATGTTGGAGAAGGCAGGGGAGACAGAATGGCCAGCTTCTGCTTCTGTTTCTCTTGTTAGCTCATTCTAATGGTACCATAGGCTCAGGCACAAGCCCTTTCTGCAAGAGCTACAGAAAGCGCACAGTCTTCATTCATCCCGCTTCTGACAGATCACTGGAACTTGAGCAGGTATGACTGCTGAAAATGATGTGCAAATTATATGTCATTTGAAATGTTGTAACCATTGGTAACTGTTCCATCTCACAGATTTCTCTCCGGTTTTAAGTGCAGGAAGTAATTCCTTATTATATTGTACTGGCTTCTGTCTATCTTTTATGGAAAAGACAAAAAAAGCAACACAAGTTTGAAACTGGAACTAGCTTTTTCTTTGATGTAATTTTTCACGAGTGTAAGAAATCTGCTGAAATCCCACCCACAGGCACAATATTCATTATCAATTCTTGGCTTGCAAGCTTTTCATTTCTATTGGGCAAAATCATATTCTTTCAAATAACAAGATCATTATTAAGACCTCAGAGAAATTGCATTTCATTAAAATTTGAAAGCATAAGGGGATATGTTATGATGCACACTGTGTTGGACTTTGAATTAAATATTCAGAAATCATTCAATGTTTGTGGTGGTTAAGCGCTGCTAACTTTTTTATTCCATGCTGAAGGGAGGCAGTCACTTGGAATGCACGTATGCGACTGATGCCAGGTAATTTTAAACAGGAGATGGGTAGAATTTTGTTAACTGCAAAGAACATGAGGCACAGGTGGGTGTGTCAGAACCAGGAAGGTATCATCTGTTGGCACATCAAGGCTGTTATGTAGATTACAAAAATCATGGCAATCATTTGCTAGCTGTTTGTCATCCTTGCCATGCACTACACTAACTTCATGGCCATTGTCTGGGTACCTGCTTCATGAATGAAGAACACTGGAAGAGCTACAATTACTGCTCATACTCCTACATTAGTGAGGAATTCAAAAGCTGGACAGGAGGTGGTAGAGGAAGAGGATTTATTCAAGAAAAGAAAATCATTCGGTGAAATATGATGTGACTGCAATAAGTGAATACAGACTGGCAAAATCATTTTGTGAATCTGTCTTCATTAGTTCCATATTCACAGGCAGATCTCAACAAACTATTCTCACCTCCTTGCTCCCAATTCTCCCTAGTTTCATCTGTTCTGCTTGTTCCTCCTCCAGGTCAAGGCAGGAAGCAGATGAAGTAATGCTCTTAGGAACTGACCTCAAAGAGGATCACAACTCTGCCGTGGTTTGGAGGCTTGTGTGCCTCAATGACCCCAAAGAGATATGTTGGCTGGAGTCAGGGCTGTATGCTTTGGCTCTTGGTGGGGTTACCCATGCCAAACAGGTCAAAGGGTGGAGGCCAGACTAAGGGTGGTCCACCAGTCCTCCAGGTTCAGGGGTCCATCTCAGGGCTAACAATCCTGATTGGTCAAAAAAAATGTTACAGAAACAGCAATGAAGAAGCCTTCTATATAGACGGAGACAGAAGACCTTCATCACTGTCCTAAATGCCAGTGGTGTACAGGCAGTAAGTAAGTGTGTTAGGAGCTGAAGAGAATCGCGAGTGTTTTTGTATCATATAATGCAATGTTGGCATCTGGGGTAGGAGAACATAAGAAGGGAACTTTATAGAATGCTGACATACATTTCAAGTTTGAATTTCATTAGGCATTCACTAGAAGTGGGATTTGATGGCAAGGCTAACATTTAATGAGCTGGGGATATGTTCAAACCTCCAAGAGGACCACAACCTTATTCTGGTTTAAAGGCTTGTGTGCCTCAATGACCTGGAGAACTAAGTTGACTAGAGTCAGGGCCTTATGCTTTGGCTGTTGGTAGGGTCACCCATGCCAAACAGGTCAAAGGGTAGAAGCCAGACTGAGTGTGGTTCAGCTCAGGGCTAACAACTCTAACTCATAAAACAATATTGTTATGGAAACAGCAGTGAAGAATCCTTCTACATCTGTGTGCGATGGTATTCCTGAGTCTCCACCTGGGACTTGCATGACTCACAGTAGTGAAAATCAAGGGGAAGCTACTGACATGATGAAGGAAGCCTGAACACCACCAGAGATGGAGGTCCTTCATAGCTGCCCTAAAGGCAGTAGGTAAGCAAGATATGTTCAAACACCACCATTGTAGATAGAGAATTTAAAATCAAAGTTCGAAGTAAATTTATTATCGAAGTATATATATGTCACCATATACAATTCTGAGAGTCATTTTCTTGTGGGCATTCATAGTAAATACAAGAAATACAATAGAATCAATTAAAGACCACATCCAACGGAGTGGTCAACAAATAATGTGCAAAAAAAAACAACAAACTGTGCAAATACACAAAGAGAAAAATACATATCAAAGACATGAGATGAAGAGCACTTAAAAGTGAGTCCACAGGTTATGGGAACAGTTCAAAGATGGGGCAAGTAACATTGTTGCCTCTGGTCCATTTGGTTTATTACATAATACAGAGTAATATGTTCCTATGAAAAAATATGAGCATATCTGCAGATTGTTCTAAAACATTAGTGGTCATTAATGCTCTTCAGTGCTGGAAAACTGCCATCCTTACTGGAACAACAAATAGTCTGCTGGAGGAACTCAGCATGGTCTGTAGGAGGATGGGAATCGTTGATGTTTTGGGCTGAAACCCTACATCAGTCCCGTGTTCCTCCAGCAGGTTGTTTGTTGCTCCAGGTTCCGGCATTCGCAGTCTCTTGTTTCTGCCACCCTTACTGGTCTGGCACAGACGTGACCAGGGCCACAGCACTGTGGATGCTAACTCCTTCCTACCTTCTGAGCAGGCATAGCAAATCAATAATAAATCCCAACTAATAATCGGCACACAGGGGCAATTAGGGATGCCCAAGAAACGTAGGCTTTTCCAGCACCACACACCTTTCCAATATGAACTTAAAAATTGATCCCGTCTATTTAATCTTGACCTGCAGGGATTACTGTGTCACTTCAATGGCTGCCATATTGTTATGCAAATGGAGTTGCACTTAGTTATGACTAAGCATGTCCTGATCCAACCATATGGCTAAGAAAGTTCACCAGCACCTTTACTTAAAGAAATTTGGCATATTTGCTTTGACCCTTATTGAGTTTTATCGATGCCTCAGAGAAAGCATCATTTCCAAATGCTTTATAGTTTGGTGTGGCAACTGCTCTTATGAGTTGGCATGGCAACTGCTCTTCCTGTGGTGCAAGTTGTGGACACACCTTGGCATGTCATGGGAACCAGCCTCCCTTGTATGGACTTTGCCTACACTTCTCACTGCCTCAGCAAAACACCCAAGGAAGACCCCAACCACCATGGGCATTCTCTTTTCTTCCCTCTCCATTGAGCAGAAGGTTCAAAAGTCTGAAAACATGTACCATCAAGCTCAAGGACAGCTTTGATCCTGCTGTTATCAGACGATTGAATGGTTTCCTAATATATTAAGATGGACCATTGACCTCACAATCTACCTCATTATGATTTTGCCCTTTATTGTCTGCCTGCAATGCTCTTTCTCTGTAACACTTTACTCTGTACTCTGAAATTGTTTTCCCTTTCATTACCTCAATGGAATGGTGTAATTAATTGATCTGCATGGATGGTATGCAAGATAAGCTTTTCACTGTACCTCAGTACACATGATAATAATACACCAATCTGCCAATTTATCAAGCATAACATCTCTAATGGAGGTCAGAAAACCATATGGGTGCCTACAAATTTCAGGTAGTTAAATGTTACCCATCATTGAATAACCTGAAGATAAATTCCTTGGTTACCATGGTGGAAGCTGTTTGTTCACTGTACATCCGGATTACTAGTCCAGTGTCTTAATCACAGTCCTACTGGGTTATATTATTTATTTATTTATACAGTATGGAATAAGCCCCTCTGGTCTGGTCTAACAAGCCGTGCTGCCGAGCAACCCACCTATTTATCTCCAGCCTATTTGCAATGACCAATTAACCTACTTTTAGATTGTAATATCTTTTGTCTAGACTGTGATACTTTTCACAAGAAGAAATGTTGAAATTAATCCATATTTTGCACATACTTATGTAGATCTTTATATGGAAATATTTTTATAATCACTCTAATGTTGAATCTTTTCAAAATAAATGAACCTAAAAATCAAAACAGCATGATTTGTCCATCATTATATTGAATGTTAATGACTCTGACTGCTTTGTTGGCAGTAGTGCTCCCATGACATTGATTTTTTTTGTGAATACCAAATAATCCTGCTACTTGTGTGATCTTCAAATTATAGCATAATCATATGGAAACACAATGGAGTGGAAGGACTTTTAAAGTAATTCCTTTTGCATTGATCTAGGGGAGATTAAAGTGGTGCTTGAAACCGGGCATTCAGATGACAATTGAATCGGCTAATGGGTACTGATCGTACTACCTGCTTTGAATCACCACACCAGTTTAACTGGTTTAGATGCACTCTGACTCCAGCCATGTGTTCTGAATGATGGCTGGGCATCCTACAGAATGATGAAGAGATCCTGATTGTGAAGGGTTCTGACAGCCTTTAACCGCTGGAAAAGCTTCGCTATCGGCATTATTGGCTTATAAAACCGTAAGACGTAGGAGCAGAATTAGGCTATTTGGTCCATCAATTCTGCTCCACTTTTCAATCATGGCTGATACTTTTTTTCACTAATCAGCCCCATTCCTCAGCCTTCTCCCCATAACCTTTGATGCTGTGGCCAATCTAGAGCCTATCAATTACTGCCTTAAATACACCCAACAATCTGGCCTCCACAGCTGCCTGTGGTAAGAAATTCCAAAAATTCACCACCCTCTGGCTAAAGAAATCTCTCTGGAGCTCTGTTTTAAATGCATGCCCCACTATCATGAGGCTGTGCCTTCTTGTCCTAGACTCCCCCACCATGGGAAACATCCTTTCCACATCTACTCTGTCTAGGCCTTTCAACATTTGCAAGGTTTCAATGAGATCACCCCTTATCCTAATTTCCAGCAAGTACAGACCCAGAGCCTTTAAACGTTCCTCATATGATAACCCTTTCATTTCCTGAATCATCTATGTGAACCTGTTCCGAATCCTCTCCAATGCCAGCACATCTTTTCTTGGATGAGGAGGCCAAAACGGTTCACAATACTCAAGATGAGGCCTTCATCAGTACCTTACAAAGCCTTGGCATCACATTCCTGCTATTGTATTCTAGACCTCTTGAAAAGGATGCTAACATTGCATTTGCCTTCCTCACCACCAACTCAACCTGCAGGTTAACCCTTAGGGTTAATGACTCCCAAGTCCCTTTGCATCTCAGACTTTTGGATTTTCTTCACGTTTAGAAAATAGACTGTACATTTATTTCTTCGATCAAAGTGCATGACTATGCGTTTTCCAAAATTGTATTTCATTTGCTATTTTCTTGCCCATTCTCCTAATCTTTCTAAGTCCTTCTACACCCTTCATGTTTCCTTAACACTACCTGCCCCTCCATGAATCTTTGTATCATCTGCAAACTTGGCAACAAAGCCATCTATTCCATTATCTAAATCAATGGTATACAACATAAAAAGAAGAGGTCCCAACACCAAACCCTGTGGAACACCACTAGTCACAGGCAGCCAACCAGAATTTATTCCAATTTGCTGCCTCCTGCTAATCAACCAATGTTCTAAACACGCTCATAACTTTCCTGTAATACCATGGGCTCATAACTTGTTAAGCAGCCTCACGTGTAGCACCTTGTCAAATGTTTTCTTAAAATCCAAATATACAACATCCACTGCATCCCCTTTATCTATCCTACTTGCAATCTCTTCAAAGAATCCCAACAGATTCATCAAGCAAGATTTTGCCTGAAGGAAACCATGCTGACTTTTCCTATCCTGTCCTGTGTCACCAAGTACACCATTACCTCATCTTTAACAATTGACTCCAACATCTTCCCAACCACTGAAGTCAGGCTAAATGGTCTATAGTTTCCTTTCTGTTGCCTCCCTCCTTTCTTAAAGATTGGAGTAACATTTGCAGTTTTCCAGTCCTCCAGAACCATGCCAGAGTCTAATGATTCTTGAAAGATCAGTACTAATGCCTCCACAAATTCTACCACTACCTCTTTCAGAACCCTACAGCGCAGTTCATCTCATCTGGGTGACTTTCGTACCTTTAGGTCTTTCAGCTTTTAGAACACCCTCTTCCTTGTAATAGTAACCACACTCACTTCTCCTCCCTCACACTGCTAGTGTCTTCCAAAGTGAAAACTGATGCAAAATACTCATTTAGTTCTTCTGCCATCTCCTTGTCCCCTGTTATTATTTTACCGGCCTCATGTTCTAGTGGTCCTATGTTCATTCTCATCTCTCATTTATTTTTTATATATTTGAAAATGTTTTTTCTATCTACCTTGATATTGTTTGCTAGCTTGTTATCATATTTAATCTTTTCCCTCATATTGATACTTTCTTTTTGTTGCTTTCTGTAGGTTTTTTAAAAGCTTCCCAATCCTGTGAGTTCTGTTGGAAGGGATATTTACTGTATTTACATGATCAATAATCAAGAATTATTTTTAAAAAAACTAACAAAATGCATAAAACATTTACAAATAGTTAAGCTAATTTGAAATAATTAAGGAACAATTCAAAGCACCCTCTTCCAAAGACCTACAGTCCCCATTAGTGTCAATGGGATCTTAGATTCCATGCCAAGTCATAGAGCACTACCATACAGAAACAGGACCCTTAGCCCATCTAGTCCATGCCAAACTATTATTCTGTCTTGTTCCATCGACTTGCACTTGGACCACAGGCCTCCATACCTCTCCCATCCATGTACTTATCCAATCGTCTCTTAAATGTTGAAATTGAACCCGCATCCACCACTTCAGGTGGCCACTCATTCCACACTCTCACCACCCTCAGAGTGAAGAAATTCCCTCTTATGTTCCCCTTAAACACTTCATCTTCTACCCTTAAACCATGACCTCTAGTTCTAGTCTCACCCAACATCTGCGGAAAAAGCTTTCTTGCATTTACCCTATCTGTATCACTCATAATTTTGTAAACCTCTATCAAATCTCCCATCATGCTTCTACACTCCAGGGAATAAACTAACCTATTTGACCTTTCCCTATAACTCAGGTGTAAATTTTCTCTGCACTCTTTCAATCTTATTGATATCCTTCCTGTAGGTAGATGACTAGAACTGCATATAATACTCCAAATTAGACCTCAGCAACACTTATGCAACTTTAACATAACATCCTGACTCTTGTACTCAATTCTTTGATGTATGACGGCCAATATGCCATAAAGTGTCTGCCACATTCCAATTGGGAACTTCTCAACACTGCAGCATAATCATATGGAGGAACAAATGAAAAGAAGGATTTTAAAAGTTGATTTACTTTGCTTTGATCTGGAAGAAATTACCTTGTTACAGCCTGGAGGAACTCGGCAGGCCAGATAGCATCTATGGAATTGAATAGATTGTCAATTTTTCAGGCTAAGACCCTTCATCAGCACTGGAAAGGAAGGGGGTAAATGCCTGAATAAGAAGGTGGGAGGCTGGGGTGGGGAAGGCGTACAAGTTAGAAGGTGATAGGTGAAGCCAGAATGGTGGGGGATGGGGTATGAGGTCAAAAGCTAGGAGGTGATAGGTGGAAAAGATAAAGGGCTGAAGAAGAAGAAGAAATCTGATTGGAGAGGAGGATGACCTTGGGAGACGGGAAGGAGGAGGGGTACCAATGTGAGGCGATAGGCAGAGGTAAGAGGGGACCAGAGTGGGGTATTGGAGAAGAGGGAGGTGGAAGGGGAACAATTACTGGAAGTTGGAGCAATTGATGTTCATACCATCAAGTTGCACACTACCCAGATGGAACATGATGTGCTTCTCCTCCAACCTGAGAGTGGCCTCATCGTGGCAGTAGAGCAGGCTACTCTCAGGAATGGGAATGGGGATAGGAATTAAAATGGTTGGCCACGGGGAAATCTTGCTTTTGTGGATGGAGCCAATCTGATCTTGTTGCTGAAGCTCAGCAAACCTGCACTCCACAGAAAATGCAACAGCACAGCATCCGGATATGCCAGCAAGTTATGAATTCTGCATTTGATAGTGTGTTCAGAGTTGTCTGAGATTTAGTGCAGTTTAAACAGCTGTGGATCCTTTCTGCATTGCTGCCAATTGAGATCCATCTCATAGACCTCATTTAGTAGAGCTGGGTGGTTCGCCTAATGAAATGTAATCAGAAAATTGGTTGAATTTTTAATATTTGCCCTTGCGATTTGTTAATTGAAGTCGTCAGCCTATACGCTACCCACCTCAAAAATTGTCTCATCTCCTTCCTCCCAACAGGAAGAAGATACGAAAACCCGAAAGCTTGTACTACCTGGTTCATGGACAGCTTCTATTTCACTGTTATCAGATTTATACCATAGATGGACTTTTGGCCTCACAAACTTACCTCGTTATAATCTTGTAAATTATCATTTACCAGCACTGCATTCTCTTGGTAGCTTTTACACTTTATTCAAAGGTTCAAAGGTCAAATTTAATGTCAGAGAAATATATGCAATATACATCCTGAGATGCTTTTTCTTCGCAAACATCCATGAAAGCAGAGAAGTACCTCAAAGAATGAACGACAGTTAAATGTGAGAACCCCAAAGTCCCCTTCCGCCCTTCCAGATGTAAGTGGCGGCAACCAACGACCCCCCCCCCACCAGCAAAAAAAGGCACACCGGTACTGTCACTGAGCCCAAGCGTGTGCTAAGCAATAGCAAAGACACAGACCGAAGTTACCCCAAAGGCTTCGTATTTCCTCCGACATTCAACAAACCACAGGTTCTCTCTCTCTCCCTGGCAAGGGAGAGGGAGGTGTCCCCCATTTTCACAGCGAGTGGGAGACATAACAACAACCCACTGGTTTACGATGTTAAAAGTCCGTTTCATCGTTTTTTCGAGCTCTGTGTCCAAAAATCGCAAAGACCTCGGGACTTCGGGCCCACAGCGATAGATTTTCTGGCCTCCCTGACACGAGTCTCCCGCTGTGACACCGACCCTCGATCCGCCCGTCTCCAGAGCCCTGAGATCTTAGGCTTCCAAACACGAGTGAGACTCTCAGGGCAAACCCTTGGCATGTTAAATAACGGCCAGTCATGAAACCCCGAGAACGGGTCCCATTCCCATTCCTGCAAAGTACAGGGGCTTGTGTGTAACTCCAGGTCAGGGTCTTCAAAAGAACCCTGAAAGGGAAAAATAAAGATATTAAAGGTGGAAATAGAGCTGTTTCCGAAGATGCAAGCAAAGGAGTACATGTTTGACTTTATTCTGCATTTTTATTGTTTTACCTGGTTCTAGTTCAATGCACTGTGTAATGATTTGATCTGTACAATAAGACCATAAGATATAGGAGCAGAATTAGGCCATTTGGCCCATTGAATCTACTCCAACATTTCATCATGGCTGATCCATTTCCCTCTCAGTCTCCATCTCCTGTCTTCTCCCTGTATCCCTTTATGCCCTGACTGATCAAGAATCTATCAACCTCTTCCTTAAGTATAACAATGACTTGGCCACCAGTATGCAAGCTAAGTTTTGCACTGTATTTGGTATGTGTGACCAAACCAAAGGGGACAGAAGGGGAGTTAGGAGTCATGATAGGTTCAGATTTAGGGACAGGGATTTGGAGGAGTTAAAGGTCAAGTGTTCAAAATTCAGTGACGTGGATGCATTAATGAGGACATTAGGAGCTTTGGCTTAAGCTTCATGTTCGAAGGCCAGCAAAGCGGACGGCTGGTGAAGATCACCTCTCATCCTCCTTGGAGTGACGGAGGATGAGAGGTGACCTGATAGAGGTGTACAAGATGATGAGAGGCATTGATTGTGTGGATAGTCAGAGGCTTTTTCCCAGGGCTGAAATGACTAACATGACAGGGCACACTTTTAAGGTGCTTGGAAGTAGGTACAGAAGAGATGTCAGGGGTAAGTTTTTTACTCAGAGGGTGGTGAGTGTGTGGAATGGGCTGCTGGCAACAGTGGTGGAGGCAGATACGATAGGGTCTTTTAAGAGGTTCCTGGATAGATACATGGAGCTTAGAAAAATAGAGGGCTATGGGTAACCCCAGGTAATTTCTAAAGTAAGTTCATGTTCGACACAGCTTTGTGAGCCGAAGGGCCTGTATTGTGCTGTAGGTTTTCTATGTTTCTATGATATCTCTGGATATCGAACTATCCCAGTTTGATGCATCCTGGGATTGGATGTTCCTGCGAGCAGGGAGCACAAGGGCTGGCCTGGTGTCCAAGCGTGGAGCTTGGGGTCCCGTCATCAGCTGGAACAAGGGATAATACTTAAGACTGAAGCCCAAAGGTCAATGGGTAGTCCAAAATTTGGCCGAATTTGGCCCGATAGCCAAAGCCTGGAGACTGGAGTCCTAGAGTTGAAGGATTGTCCATGTGTGTGGATGGGTAGGTGGGAGGGAGGAAAGGGGTTTGATTTTGCTGTTGAGTTTTTGTTGCTTGTTGTGTTCCGTTTTGTTATGATCTGTGCTATTTGCCGGGCAGTGTGGGCATGCTGTGTGTGGCAACACTTATGGGCTGCCCAGCACATCATAAGCTGGTTTGGTTGTTAACACAATTGACTCATCTCACTGTAGGTTTGCATGTACTTTATTAATAAATCTGAATCTGAATCAATGGCTTAATTAATGATTTGGCTGAAGAACATTCAACCATCAAATGCTGTATTTTTTCCTACTTAGCCTTTCTCTGACTGAATTCACAAAAGCGCTTATTAAAAGTATGACCTTTTTATTATCATCCTGTAAAATATTTTATTAAGACAGTGTTTCAAGATCTAAGCATAACTGCACTTCTAACTGTTCAGACTGTTTGTCTTTCACTTATCTGTGGCCTGGATAGGAGGTCTGGCCTGACCAAAGACCTTGCATTGATTGGGACAACATTCTTTTGAATCGAGAAGAATGGAAGATAAAAAGTTCATGCTCGGAGTGCTCAGAATGACAAATGGTTGTCTCAGGATAAAGGGTTGGCTCTTCCTAACTGAGGTGAAAAGAAATCTCTCCATCCATATGAATGATTCATGTATGAAATTCTCTACTCAAAATGGCTGCTGTTGCTCAATAGCTGATTTAATTGAAATCTGAGAGTTAAAGATTTTAGTTATTAAGGGAAGAAAGGGACATGGGGACAGAGAAAGAGAGAGATGATGAAGTACAAGATCAACCATAATCTTATTGAATTGGGGTGTGAGGACAGCGAGAGAAATGGTCCACTGTTGCCTCTGTGACTCACCTTCCTTTGGGATAATGATTTATGGTTTGAATATAAGTAGACAAGTTTGAGGAACAGAAAGATTGTGACGTCCAAGTCCATGGATCCCTCAAAATTGCCGAATAAAGTGGTTCAGAAGGTATATGCTGAGTTAGCCTTCATTAGACAGGGGATTGTGTTCAAGAGCTACAAGGATATATTGCAGCTCCCGTAATACTCTGGTTAGATCGCAATTGGAGTGTTGTGTTCACCTCATTAAGGGTGGATGTGGAGGCATTAGAGAGGGTGCAGAGGAGATTTACCAGGATGCTTCCTGGAATAGAGAACATAGCTTATGAAGAAATTTTAAGCTAACTTGGACTTTCCTGTTTGAAGCAACAGAGGATAACAGACAACTTGACAGAGGTGTGAATTGTTATGAGAGGCATTGACAGAGGGAACAACTTGGACATTTTCTTCTTAGAAGCAGCTGCCAGTACTAGAGGACATACATTTAATATGAGTAGAAGAAAGTTTAGGGGTGATGTCAGAAATAGAGTTTTTTACACATAGAATGGTTAGTGCATGGAATGCACTGCTAGGGGAGCCAGTAAAGGTTGATACATCAGAGACATTTGAGAGACTCTTAGATAAGCACATTAAGGTAAGACAAATGAAGGTTTATTGGCTGTGTAGGAAGGAAGAGTTAGATCAGGGGTTCCCAACCATTTTATGTCATAGACCCATACCATTAACTATGGGGTCCATGGTCCCCAGGCTGGGAATCCCTGGGTTAGATTGATTGTGGTTTATATATGTCAGTACAATATCATGGGCGGAGGAGTCCATAATTTGCTGTGATGTTCTATGTTTTAAGTAAGACTGGCCAGAAAAACAGAGTATGTGGAGATGCTCTCTGATCTTGGCAATTTACTTGCAAACATTTTGTCATCATACGAGGAGACATCATCAGAGTGCTGTTAATTGTGGAGCGTCCTCCAAATGCTTGGCCTTTAAATGCTTTTCAATCAGCTGATTGGGTGTCATTTTGGAAACTCAGTTGTGACATAGGGAGGAAATCTCGTCGCCCATAGGATGGGTGGTGAACTCCATGCATTGTGGTCTGGAATCCTGCCTGCATTGGCTCGTAAATAGGATCGTGGTCTATGTGTTTGTTTACAGAATTGTTCGTTGAAAACCACACCTCTAGGAATTCCCTTGCATGCTGCGTATTTGCTTGCACCATGACTTTCACTGATGCCCCGTTGAATTCGTGCCCCTCGCGGTCTTCATGGGTAGAGACTTGGGAGAGCTGGTCATGCTGCTTTTCAGCCAGTCGATCCTTGTGGATAGTTTTCTTCCAGTTTGGCCAATGCAAGTCCCCATTTTGGATTTTGTAGACTGCATTGGCCTTGACCAATAGCTTGGTTCGTTCTTCTGGTCTGGACAGTGCTCTCCTCGACATTGCTGTTGGCTTATGTGCAACCAAAGTTCCATGTTTTTGGAGCAGGCAGGCCATCATCTCCGAGATATTTATAAAGGCCAAGCATTCGGGAGACACACCACAATTAACAGCGCACTGATGATATCTCCTCATATGGTGATGAAATCTTTGCAAAGAAATTGCCAAGATCGGAGAACAATTCAACTTAACCACCAAACACCTGAGCTACACATATTCTGAATTATTTGCAATAGAGTATATGCTTAATAATAGCGAAGAAAATCAGAAAAGAGAGGAAATTAAGGAAACCAGATTAGAAGTAATCTGGTACAAATAATGTTTGATGACCATGACCTTGGTGGGTTGAAGGGCCTGAGTCTGTACTCCACTATTCTTTGACCTTACAGAGATATGTAAAGTGTGAGGATGGTCACAGTCCTTTTCCCAGGGTAGGGGAGTCTAAAACTGGACGGCATAGATTTTAGGTGAGAGGGGAAAGATTTTAAAGGGGACCCGAGGGGTAACTTTCTCATGCAGGTGGTGATGGATATATGGAATGAGCTGCAAGAGGAAGTGGTAGATGTGGAATAGAATGACAATGTTTAAGAGACATCTAGACAGGTACATGGTTAGAAAAGACTGAACAGGATACAGACTAAATGCAGGGAAATGAGACTAACTCAGACAGATGCTTGACTACAGAAGCTTGAAATCAAAGCAATACATGGATTCTCAATAATCAGCCAGATTGCTGTCAGATAGCTGTCATGGATAGCTCCGATAGACATCTTAGTTGGCATAGTCAAGTTGGGCAGAAGGGACTGTCCCTGTACGTTATAACTGTATGATACCTGAACTTTGTGCTTAACTGTAATAATCAGGCACAGTCAGCATAGTTTAATGTACTCAATTGCATACAAAGTGGCTTAATCACAAGCTAGGAAATGCCAACCCAATATACCAAAATAGTGGCTTTTCCTTCTGTGCCTTGTGAGTGAGTTGATGTCATGCGAAATTGGAGGGCATCTTCATTCATGGTACTGAATGTAGGAAAAGAACTGAGCCCAATTAAAACATAGTTGTTTTCATCTATCAGGGTGCTTGATTGTAATAAGAAGGTGGAAGTAATTATTTGGGTGGAAGAGGGAGTTGGACACTGCAATGAAACATGTCAAGTTTCATTTTTAACTCACGGACTTTCTCTTTCAGACTACCTGCACGGAGCAGTCCGATCAATTCTGCTTTATCACAATTCTGCTTTTGTAACAAATAGCCTGCCTGTAATTCTCACCACAAACACTCTAATATATGTAAGTCATTTCCCAAAGGACGATTTTACATCAACTTGAATGTTCTTGTTTTTAAGTAAATAATGGCTGGCACCTGAAGGCTCTCCTATTAACTTGCTTTTCCTATTAATTTCATACTATTTTTCTGCCCATTAGAATAGCTTATATGTGTCCCAGCTTGCTCTTCTAGACAACAACTTGTATTTGTATGATAGATTTAAGGAAAGAATTGTAGAGCTTAAGGCATCCTAAACTAGATCTTCAGCACATTTTTCCAGGCTGGGTAGCCACGGAGTTACGCAACCCAGAAAGACATTATTTGGCCCTCTGAGTTTTCACCAACTATCAATCACCTAGTTACACCAATCCCATTTTATTCCTCACACTTTTCTATTGACTCCCCACAGATTCCATCAACTCCAATTAACCTCCCAAACCACATATCCTTAGCACATGGGAGGGAACAGGAAGGCCCCAAGGTAATTGACGCACTTACAGAAAGATGATTGTGAGGCGTTGCACTTTGGTAGGACTAGCCAAGGTAGGCCTTACACAGTGAATGGTAGGGCACTGAGGTACAAAGGAATTTGGGAATATAAATCAATAATTCATTGAAAACGGTGTCACAGCTAGATAGGGTCGTAAAGAGATCTTTTGGCACATTGGCTTTCATAAATCAAAGCATTGAGTACAGGAAACACACACAAAATGCTGGAGGAACTCAGGAGGTCAGGCAGCATCTATTGAAAGGAACAAAGAGTGGATGTTACCGGCTGAGACTCATCATCAGGACTGGGTCTCGGCCAGAAATGTTGATTCTTTACTCCTTTCCATAGATGCTGCCTGACCTGCTGAATTTCTCCAGCATTTTGTGTGCGTTGCTCTGGATTTCAGCATCTGCAGAACCTCTTGTGTTTAAGATATTTAGGGGTAAAACATTCCACAGATATAATTTAACAGCACAGTTTATATGTCTTTAAAAAAGCCTGTAAAGTAGTAGTTTTAAGCTATAGTTCTCAGCAGGAATGAATTTACTGACTGATTTTCTTTTCAAATTACTCCAATAACAAATGCAAGTGTATTAACTTTTCGACAATGTTTTCTGAATTGTCAGTCAATATTTTTGAAACTTGTCCCACAGTCTACAGAGACCGGTAATTTGGAGAATTCAGTGCTTCTCGGATCCTGTCTGACTTTTTTTGCCAAACCCATTCTGCTGTTACATATTGTATTTACTGAGTGCAGCATTATGTGTCTTATGTATTAGACAATTTAGTGGAAATATGTTCATTTTAACAGCACCTTTCACATTTTTATAGTGTGATGTGTTTAAGGACTTCGATGCCTGTTTACTTCAACATCATTGCTTTTTAATCAGAAGTCATAAAATTTTAAAAGCTAGAAATCCATCTGCAAAACAAAATATGGTTTTGGAGCATATAGATTTGCATTAAGACTGAGTGATATACTTTCAAGCAAGAGCCATTAAATTTGCCTGTACATTTTGGGTCAGGTTCTCATATCTGTTTGGGTGTGATCGTATTGGGTTTGCTGACCGCAAATGTTCCAAACTCAAGCAATGACCTGAAGCCCTGTCGGATATAAATAGCCATGAGTACTCTGACTAAAGGGAGAAAATACTGTAACTACCGAATCTTCAAAGACTAGTTCACTTCCCTGTTTATTCACCTCAGCAAGTTTCAGCTGCCAATACCCACTATTTGAATGGTGGGTCCCTCATCCCTACTAACGAGAAGATACTTTCAGCAAATAAAGTAGTTTAAAATACTGTTCATTTATTTACAATGATACACATTTAAATCCACAAATTCTTAAACACAATAAAAACTCAGAAGATTTGTATCTTAAAAGTTTATTTCTGAATTACAAACCACTTCTAAAACACAAAGCATTTTTTAAACTCATAGGATTTCCAGAACACTGGTACAATTCCTATAAGCTAAAAAGACATACCATGATGTGGATGAGCAAGACGTCCATCAGAGAAACTGAAGCTAGAGTGCTGTCTTCCTATCATTCTTCTTGATGTTCTTCAAACAATCCTAATTAGAGAACTGCTCTCTATTTTACTCTTTTTTACCACCTGGATGACTTCACAAACATATGATACTTCCTCAGATCTTCTCTTAACACCAGTGGTCTAAAAGCATTTATTGGAGACATAGATTGTAGCTAGCTACCATTAATGCTATAAAGTTGTGAAGGTAACTTCCTTGAGCACATAAAACCTTTCAAATGTAAACATATCATAACTATCGATAAGCTAAATAATGTTATCCCTCAGTTCTGCAAACTTCCTTAAACTAAGCAACTTAAGAGTCAGCTTATTTGTTTGAAACAACTCAAAGTAAACAACCCATTGTCTTATACTGCATCTTGAGCAGTAAGAAAGCAGGTGTAGTGAGATAAATCTTACTTCTCTCAGACAGAATGTCTACAATTCACAAAGTTTATTTGCAAATCAGGTATTTAGACAATACTTGTTTTAAACTCAAGATGTTTGTGCTTGCCACTTACACTTCATGAACAGAAGACTAACTTCCCTTTATAACCAGAAATGAAAAAACTGTTAGATGGAAGTTTACTTACATCTGTTTGTGATCTTATATGTGGCAAGTGCTGTGTTTAGAAGGTGAGATTAACAAACAACTAAGAGAGAGAAAGAGGCCTGCAGGCCAAAAAGTGAATATCAATCACACAGCTGTTTCTCTGGCAATAAGCTCTCCTTAAAAATGCTCTGCCCAAAGTATGCCATCAGTGAGATTTTGCATTACACTGGTCTGCATAGTGGCAGTGGCTGTTCATTCACAAAAGAACCAGTTGATGCCCAAGAAAGATTTTGAAAAGGGTCAATGATGCTAACTCTGTATTCATGGCCAGACAGTTACACACAAGTTCAGAGTCAGTTTATTCTGTGTACTGCTCACAATGAAGACAGGTCCTTCTTTGGCTTGAATAGTCCAAAACTGACTTATAATGTCCACTTGCCTCAACCTAACTCTCTTCTTATACTATGGCTACAGGCCTTTGGGCCTACCCTCTCCACACTGACCAAGTTACCTACCTGAGGTGGTCCCATTTGCCTGAACCTGGCACATGTATTTCTAAACTTTTCCCATCCAAATACCTATTTAAATGCAACATCAGAACCACGCGTTGCTGGTCTCCATTCTCATTGCTGAAGGAGTGATCTCTCGCCCCTTTCCGGAGAGATAGAATCTCTCTGAGATACTAAAATCTGGGTTATAGACTGTAGCTTTTGATGCATTCTAGGTCAAGGTCTCTTTGAGGGGTTTTTGTTACTGCTTTCATGGTGGGGGGAGGGAGTCGGTGCTTCTGCTGGGACGAGTGAGGGTAGGGGGAGTGCTGATGCTTCTGCTGCTGTTTTTGTGTGGGAGGATGGAGGGGGGGGCTTTGGGCTTTTGATGTTTCTGCCATTTATTCTATGGGAGCTTTTGTTTCATGGATGTCTGCACAGAGTAAGAATGTCAGGTTGTGTACTGCATGCATTCTCTGATATTAAATTGAACCACTGAAACATTTGAAATGCTGTAATAGATAGATAGATAGATAGATAGATAGATATATAGATAGATAGATAGATAGATAGATAGATACTTTATTCATCCCCATGGGGAAATTCAACATTTTTTCCAATGTCCCATACACTTGTTGTAACAAAACTAATTACATACAATACTTAACTCATTGTAAGACTGTTAGACAGGTACGTGAATCAGAAAGCTTTCTTGAGAATGCTAATTTGTAAAATAGTTCTTCAAAAGTTAGCTCATATTTTTAAAGATTTTAGAGACAGAATTATGGAGACCAAAAGTGTTTATTAATGAAAGTTGCGACAAACAGATATTTAGCCCTCAATTCACAGTTTTACCCTTTCCACCCATAATTCCGTAAACAGAAACATAGAACAGTGCAGCTCAGCAACAGGCCATTCAGCTCACTATGTTGTGCTAAACCAATGGCCAACTGAACTAATCTCTTCTACCTACACAATGTCCTTATCTTTCCATTTTCTTCACATTCATGTGCTAATCTAAACATCTCTTAAATGCCCCTCTATGTTTCTGGTACTAGCCATCTGGTAGTAGAATCTCATGTCCTAGATAATGAACTTTAATGAGAGCAGTCTCGTCTCTGTCTGCCCTACTCCAGAGATTGGAGAGTGAAGGCACGGTGAGGGAAAAAAAAACCTGTCAGATGAGATGTTAAATCAAGCCTGTTTCTGCCTCTTTAGTGGATGCAGAAGATTCCACAGCACTCTTAAAGATGAGCAGGGTTGGCCGAAATATCATGATCAACAACTGTCCCAAAACAAAATCATATACAAATGGTCCTGGCAATTTTTCCATAATGTTTGCTGGGTTTACCACAACAATGAATTATGTTCAGAATCAGAATCTGCGAATTACCGTAAATATATATAAATAAAAAAGTTACATTAAATAAATAGTGCGCAAAGAGAAGTAGTGAGGTCGTGTTCATGGGTTCAATGTCCTTTCAGAAATCTGATGGCAGAGGGGGAGAAGCTGTTCCCAAAACACTGAGTGTGTGTCTTCAGGGTTCTGTGCCTCCTCCCTGATGGTAGCAATGAGAACAAGGCATGCCCTGCGTGATAGGGTCCTTAATAACGGATGCAGCCTTTTTGTGACGTCGCTCACTGAAGATTCTGCGTTGCTGGGGAGGCTAATGCCCACGATGGAGCTGACTGAGTTCACAACTTTCTCTAGCTTATTTCAATCTTGTGCAGTAGCTCCCCTCCACCCCCCCACCCTGCACCAGATAGTGATGCAGCTGGTTAGAATGCTCTCCACAGTACACCCGTAAGATATTGCTATTTTCTTTGGTGACATACTAATTCTCCTGAAACTCCAAGTGAGATATAGCCCCTGTTGTGCCTTCTTTCTAACTGCATCAATATGCTGGGTCCAGGATAGATCCTCAGAGATGTTAACACCCAGGAACTTGAAATTGCTCTCTCTTTTCACTACTGATCCCTTGTTGAGGACTGGAGTGTGTATCCTTGTCTTACCTTTTTTGAAGTCCACAATCAATTCTTTGGTCTTATTGACATTGAGAGGTAGGTTGTTGTTGCAGCACTATTCAATCAGCTGAGATATCTTGTTCCTGTAAGTCATCTCGTCTCTCATCGCCATCTGAAATTTTGCTAATAATAGCTGCGACATCAGGAAATTTATAGATGGCGTTTGAACTACACCTAGCCACACAGTCACGGGTGTAGAGAGAGTAGAGCAGTGGGTTAAACACACATCCTTGAGGTGTGCCTTCAAAAGAACCTCACAGCTTGTAAAGTGCATTGGGACTTGATAATGCACTAATCAATACAAATTCTTCCGTGGGTTCTAAGCTGTAATGTGCACTAAAATTGAGGCTAGCACAGCTGCTGTAGAAGAGAATATTTTGAGAAGCTATGAAGACAAGTTTGAAAACAGGGCCATCATCTCTCGTGTCTGTGACTGTGGTCTTTCATTTTGTGGCGCTTGACTCTTTCAAGCTGATGTAAATGGCCATTGTTGTCAGTGGTTACATGATCCTTGTTCTGCAAAAGGATTACATTGAAAAGGTTCAGTTAATCAGAACAGGCAATGGAGATTTCTAAAAGATTAACCATCATCAACGAATTCCTGGCTGGAACAAACAGGCTTTTCAATCAAAGCAATGTTGGAAAGTAAAATTTTCATCTAACAATTGTGAGGAGCTCAGTTGAAGGGTCTTGACCTGAAATGTCAAGTGCTCATTTTCCACCACAGATGTTGCCTGACCTGCTGAGTCCCTCCAGCACTTTGTGTGCATAATGAGAGAGCTACGGGTGATGTTGAACCCAAGTGCAGAGTAAGGTCTAGACTTGACTCAGACTCAAAATAAACAGGATGACACAAATGAAGTCCAAAGACAAAATCACAAGCAGTAGTACTCCTGAAGCATGTTGTCAAATCTGCCTACAGTTGCTCTCTGGATCACAGGCATTCATACTCTGCTGGGCTAATAATGGCTCAGTGTGATGTAATGTGCGAGCTATGGATGGTGAACCCAGGTAAAGTGTACAGTCTAGAACAGTGGTTCCCAACGTGGGGCGTATGCCCCACAGGGGGGTAATTTGATTTTTAAGGGGGGCAATTCGAGAATGAGTTATTAACAGTGATTTTTTTCTAGTAAGTCTGTGTGAGTATGAGTGTGTGTGTGAGTTAATACATATGTGTATATACAGTATGCATACATAAAAATACTTGTGTGTATGTACATGTGTAATTGCGTATGTACTGTATATATAGTGTATCACCATCATTACAACCATCAAATGGCTTTCATAATTAAATTAATGAATTGACTGATGTAGGAAGGAACGAATGAACAAGTCCAAACGCGTAAGAAACTCGTACGAGGTCGCGCCAATGCTGCTTTTTGCAGTAGCTTTCGGTTCTTAGTGGTGTGAAGGTGTGTACATTGCGTCATCTCTTTTAAACGGTGTATCTGTCTTTGTATGCTGTAGAAACGAATCGGCATTGTTTTATTTATTTATTATTATTATTATTTTAATATCACTTAATGTTCTTTTTTTTTACAATTTCTTAGTAATTTCTTCCTCAGAACTTTAACAGTCCTTTGGTTCTTTTATTTTTCTCTTTCATGAATGCCATGTTCTTTGGAAGCTTGTTTAAACCAAGTTAATGGTCTTTTAGGCTTCCTCCAGGTGAATAGGAGTTCACTTTTTGAATAATAAGAATTATATATCACCACAGGGGGCATCAGGATTTTAGAGGTGATTAGGTGGGGCATGGCCAAAAAAAGGTTGGGAACCACTGGTCTAGAATTAACTCAGACTCAAAATAAACAAGACAACACAAACAAAATCAAAAAGCAAAATCACAGAAGAGAATTCCAGAAATGAAACACCTATGAGTGAGCACTGGATGCTTGGCACGAGCCCTTTAAGTACAGACTCACCATGAAGGAATGTGGCAGGCAATGATTGGCAGGCTGAGTCTTAAAGGGACAGCTGGAGAACTGAAGTGCCAAAAATTGGATGCCTGCCGCTCCGCTGCTCCGTCAGGACCATGACAGTGTGTTGCTGATGTCATCCATGCTGGATATGCACGAAGGAAGATTTAATTAGAGGTTGTCACTGGCCAAATGGTCAAATGGCTAAGAGTAGGTGAGGAAGGGAATGTCTCAGATTGGAAATGTGTGTTCGACGTGGATACGGATTTACTTTGGAGCTATTAGTATCGTTATATGCACATATAAATGATTTAAATGGGCCTGCAGGAAGAATAATGGCAATTTCCAGTGTGGGCGAATTGGTAGACACACTAATTGCGATATGGATTTTGAAGGATGGCAGGCTGGACGGCCAAATGGATGGCAGATTTAGTTTAATGTGGAAATGTGTGACTTTAATACTCTTCAGAACTAAAAGCAAAAGGAATAAAATCTGAAAGTTAGGAAAAATGCAAATTATAAATAGCTGAGTTTGCATGTGAAGATAAGCATATCATTAAAAGTAAGTACACCAAACTCAAAAACTTCTACAAATGTACTGTGGTGAGAATTCTGACTGTCTGCATTACTGTCTGGTATTGGTGGGGGGGGGGGGGCGGGGAGGGCTACTGTATGAAATCAAAGTAAGTGGCAAAAACTTGTAAAATTAGTCAGTAAAATTAGTTGGGTACTAGCCTGTGTAGCACTCAAGACATCTTCAAGGAATAGTGCTTTAGGAAGACAGCGTCCATCATTAAGGATCCCCACCAACCAGGACATGCCCCCTTCTCATTGTTATACTCAGGAAGGAAGTACAGGAGCCTGAAGGCACACACTCAATGATTCAGGAACAGCTTCTTTCCCTCTGCCATCTGATTTCTGAATGGACATTGAACCCATGAACACTATCTCATTTTTTTATTTCTGTCTTTTTTGTACTACTTATTTTAAATTAACCATTATATATATACTTATTGTAACTCAGCAGTTTTTTCCCCTGTATTTATTGATCATGCATTTCATTGTACTGCTGTTGTAAAGTTTCATGACATATGCCAGTGATATTAACCCTGCTTCTGATTCTGAGATAAGGCCATTAAACATAAGGCTAAAGAAATATTTTTTTTGAAAATCTAAAGCCTGGGCTTTCTATAGAGGGAGATTATATTGGACCTCTGCAAGATTTAGACCAGGAGATTTGCATGCATAATTATCGATTATATAAGCAGTTGTAAATTTGCACTATTCATACATTTGGATTATATAGTGCATATCGATGGTGGCTGGTAATTGCTTGATTATTGCCACATGTACCAAGCTGCAGCAAAAAACTTTGTTTTGCATGCTGTCTAGCCCAACCGTTCAAAGTGTAAGTAGATCAAGCTTGCATAAAGGGAAAAACAATAGCAGAATACTGAATATATTATTACATTTACAGAGGAAGTGTGGCACAGGTAATCGAATAAAATCCAAGAGTTATGTTAAGGCAGAATACTAGAGCTCATCTTTATTCTAGTAGAGGTCCATTCAAAAATCTTATAACAGGAAGATAGGTATTGTCCTTGAGCCTGGTGGTGCCTGTTTTCAAGCTTTGCTATCAAAGTTCGAAGTTCAAAGTATATTTATTATTAAGGTATGAATACTATATACAACCTTGAGATTTGTCTCCTTACAAGCAATCACAAAACAAAGAACCCCAGTGGAACCCATTTGAAAAAGATTATCAAACACCCAGACTGCAGAAAGAATAAAACAAATCTGCAAACAATAAAAGTAAGCAAATAACATTTGGAACTGAAGTTCACGGAAGCCAGTCCACAGCCATGAAGCCACCAGCGGCTGTGGCTCATTAATTGCAGGCCAGAGCCCCAGTTCAGCACAGAGCCGAGTAAAATCTCACAGAGTATCGAGCTGAACTGGCCAGTCGCTCACCTCTGGCCTCAACACACTGAACTTTCAATATGGTCTGGCACTTGAGTCATCCAAACCCCGGGTTGTTCCTCACTCTCGGACCTGAGTCCCGCAGCTTCGATATTCTCTAGGGCCCAGGCCCCGCCACTTTGATTTGACTTGTAACCAACCTTTCTAATTCGGTGTGGCACTTAAATCAATCAAACCTCAGGTCTTCTCTCACTCCTGGACACGGGATTTTCTTCTGCCTGATGCAATTTTAAAACACGCTTGAAAGATTAGGGCAGAGAATGTTAAGGGGACCTTCAAGGTTTTGAACGTCTGATCTCATATTTTGGAACTAAGTTTTCTCCCTGTAATGAGAACATCTCAACATCTACCCTATCACACCACTTTAGAATTTTGTACCTTTCAACAAGAATAGGAAAGACCTAAATAATCAGAAGTTAACCAGCAGATTACAACTTGGGATCTTGCAGCCTTCAACCTATTGTATTGTGTTCTGTGTTGATAACACAGAGCTCCCATCTTCTACTGATACTACATCACATAATCATCAAAAGAAATCAGCGGAGCACACCTGTACCAACAAAAAATGCTGTCAATTAGCATGGCAGCTGTACAATGTTTACATAGACCACAACCTCTTGTCGTAATCAGTTCTTAGAACTAACCACAAAACTTAGACAGATTCCAGTTGACGTTCCAACGAAAGAAATCCCAATCTTCATCTTATTTGTTTATATCAGAATGCATTAATTCAAGATTGGTGAAAATAGTAAAAGTGAAAAGGATTCTAAGACAGGGAACATCGCTGGGCATGTTGGGATATCTAAGGTAACAGGGATCCACATTAACATTTTAAGATACACGTCAAAGCTCCAAGCAAGGACATACTAATGTGATAGGATAAAGGGAACAATGATGGGGTCTACTGGAAATAGTTGTGAGATGCACTATAATAAAAATAGAAAATTCTGGAAAAACTCAACACCTCAGATTTCAGTCAGATGCAGGGAGTTAAAATCATAATTACACAAGTTCAATTTCATTTCAAGTTTATTGTCTTTGCAACCATATACATATGCACTACCAAATGAAACAATGTTCTTCCGGACCAAAGTGTAACACACAGACAACCCATAAAGTAATATTAACTCAAATAACTCAACAAATAATAAGACTCATGTACGTCACAAGTCAAAAGTAATCAGAATAATGCTACCGGCGCTTCTTACGTGATGAGAGCAGGGTGGTGGCAGGAGGTGGAAGAAGCTGTATCTGTAGGACCGTAAGATATGGGAGCAGAATTAGGCCATTCAGCCCATCAAGTCTGCTCCACCATTCCATCATGGCTGATCCATTTCCCTCTCGACCCCGTTCACCTGGATTCCCTGTGTAACTTTTCATACCCTGACTTATCAAGAATCTATCAACCTCCACTTTAAATGCACCCAATGACCTGGCCTCTACAGCTGCCTGCGACAATTTCCATCCAAACAGTCCTTGTCCTCATGCTATGGTACACCCTGCCTGATGACAGGTGCTCACAGAGCTTGCTGGACAGATGGGAGGGTTCATTGACAATGCTAAAGGCCCTGTGAGCACGCGCTCCTGGTAAGTATTTCAGATGGGTGGACGAGAGACCCCAATGATCCTCTCAGCAGTCTTCACAAATGTATTGTCATAGAGTTGAAGGATTTGCTCCGATTGCTTGTGAAATCTGGGAGTTTAGCCTAAGCCAGCAAACACCACGTAAGCAGATAGAGATATGCAGACTTGAACATATGCAAAGCCAGACTAGAAATGTCAGATGGCCAACATTAGGAAGTGAATGTGATGGTGAGGCAGAAGCTGCAAGTACTGTGAACGAGAAGGTGAAAAGCTGAGAGAAAATGCTCCATGTTGTGAGAAAGGTGCTCCAGGGAAATCTCAGAATCGGAATCAGGTTTATTATCCCTGGCCTATGTCGTGAAATTCGTAGCTTTGTGACGACATTACAGCACAAGACTTAAAAAAAACTATAAACTACAAATAAATAAATAGCGCAAATGAAAAAATAGCAAGCTAATGTTGGTAGTTAATGAACCATTCAGAAATATGACTGCAGAGGGGAGGAAGGTGTTTCTAGAACAATCAGTGTTGATCTTCAGGCTCCTGTGCCTGAATGAGCATTGAACCCATGAACACCACCTCACTAATTCTTTTACACGACTTACTATTTGGGACGGACTGAGACTACCACTATTTGCAGCCTCTTTCCGTCCTAAGAATCAAAGCTTCCATACCAAGAAAAATGCACAGCTGTAGAAATTTCCTTGAGATTTTGTGACATACTAAACACAGTATTTGCTATTAACAGTATGCTGCTGCAAAACAGCATACAAAACAGTGATAATAAACCAGATCCTGATTCTAATTCCGAAAAGGAAGTGTGTGGAGAGTGCAAATGTGTCACGCAGGACTGACAGAGACTGAGCCAGCTTCAGAGCGCCGGTTGTACTTCAAGTATCTAACAATAACCAAGGCCAATTGTGCCAGGAATACTTGTCACATCTATCTCCACCATAATACCGTTACAAAGTTAACCATAGTATTTCAAACTCAGTCATGAGCGAGGTGTAATATCCCTCCAGTGCAAGATATCAACCTTGAGATTGCACAGATAAACGTAATGAGTCAAGTCCCAGTGACAAACAATAAGACCACGCGGGGTGGTCTTCTCAGAAGGTAGGAACATTAAAGCTTCAGTCGAGTGATAATTTAGATTTTATCATGGTAGAAAGGTGTCATATCCCTCGTTGGAAGTAGTACAGCAAAGCAGATGCGACTGGCAAGGATACATCATGACGGGATCATGACGTCCATTTCAAAACAAGCATTCACATCAACCATACAACTGGCAGATGCAGGTACAGATGTTCTTTTATGGAACAGGGAAACTGGAAGGGAAAATTGTTCACAGGCCGTGTAGCCTTGGACTACATCCAACAAGGTCATGTTCCAGTGCCTTTCAACGAGAAGCTTAAAGCAGGGTGGAAGAGGTTAACCAAGGAAATAATAGTATCTCCAGAAGAGATATCAAGTGGCTGAGTACCCAGCTTGATGTGGCTTGAGGAATCTCAATCAATTCTTTACCTGGATCTGAATGGAGCTCAGAAGAGGAACCACTACTTCATGAACAGAATAGATATCTTCAAGTTCTCTCAGTGACCATATGGGTTTAGCTTGGACTCTGCTATTTCTCCTGCATTGCAAAGATGGGTTGTTCAGTAGGTCAATTGACCTAGCTCAACTAAGTCTGGACTCAGTGGGCCAAAAAGGTCTATTTCTGCACACTCTGGTTCAATGACCAGCATGTCACTTTGAGCTCATCTATGGAGCAGTTGCTCTGCCCTCTGTGGTTGCTTTGTTAGAGACTGGTGTTAATGCTTGCTTTGTGACTCTGGATTCAGGCCTGTGAATGATACCCCCGTACCATGAGAGCTGGCTGAACCCAGAGCTTTGGTACAGTAGATGTAGCCTGGCAAAATATGAAAAGGAAGTGGAAGATTCTGCAGAACTGGTGGCCCCTCCCTAGTAGGTTTGCTGAGCTTTCTGTTGGAAATCCATACCTCTGAATCGTCCTGTCATGGTCCGGTCTGCTGACTCTTGTTTCTGTTGATTTCCTTTTCCCCGTGTTCTACCGGGCTCCTTGATCGAGGCACCTGATCCTCATTCGAACCGGCAGCATAAAAACTCCGGCTTCCATCTACTCGCTGCTGGTTTGTCACCTCAGCAGGACAGCTATGCTTGTTCCGAGCCACCAGGAATAAGGGACCAGTTACAGGCTCCATGTTCCAGTTACAGGCTCCGTGTTCCGGTTACAGGCTCCGTGTTCCAGTTCCAGGCTCCGTGTTCCGGTTACAGGCTCCATGTTCCGGTTACAGGCTCCATGTTCCAGTTCCAGGCTCCGTGTTCCGGTTACAGGCTCCATGTTCCGGTTACAGGCTCCGTGTTCCGGTTACAGGCTCCATGTTCCGGTTACAGGCTCCATGTTCCAGTTACAGGCTCTGTGTTCCAGTTCCAGGCTCCGTGTTCCGGTTACAGGCTCCGTGTTCCAGTTCCAGGCTCCATGTTCCGGTTACAGGCTCCATGTTCCGGTTACAGGCTCCATGTTCCAGTTACAGGCTCCGTGTTCCAGTTACAGGCTCCATGTTCCGGTTACAGGCTCCATGTTCCGGTTACAGGCTCCGTGTTCCGGTTACAGGCTCCATGTTCCAGTTACAGGCTCCATGTTCCGGTTACAGGCTCCATGTTCCAGTTCCAGGCTCCATGTTCCAGTTACAGGCTCCGTGTTCCAGATACTGGCTCCATGTTCCAGTTACAGGCTCCGTGTTCCGGTTACAGGCTCCATGTTCCGGTTACAGGCTCCGTGTTCCGGTTACAGGCTCCAAGTTCCGGTTACAGGCTCCATGTTCCAGTTACAGGCTCCGTGTTCCAGTTACAGGCTCCATGTTCTGGTTACAGGCTCCGTGTTCCAGTTCCAGGCTCCATGTTCCAGTTACAGGCTCCATGTTCCGGTTACAGGCTCCATGTTAGAGTTACAGGCTCCGTGTTCTGGTTACAGGCTCCATGTTCCAGTTACAGGCTCCATGTTCCAGTTCCAGGCTCCGTGTTCCAGTTCCAGGCTCCATGTTCCAGTTCCAGGCTCCGTGTTCCAGTTCCAGGCTCCGTGTTCCAGTTACAGGCTCCATGTTCCAGTTACAGCTCCGTGTTCCGGTTACAGGCTCCATGTTCCAGTTACAGGCTCCGTGTTCCAGTTCCAGGCTCCATGTTCCGGTTACAGGCTCCGTGTTCCAGTTCCAGGCTCCATGTTCCGGTTACAGGCTCCGTGTTCCGGTTACAGGCTCCATGTTCCAGTTCCAGGCTCCGTGTTCCAGTTCCAGGCTCCGTGTTCCAGTTACAGGCTCCATGTTCCAGTTACAGGCTCCGTGTCCTGGTTACAGGCTCTATGTTCCGGTTCCAGGCTCCATGTTCCAGTTACAGGCACCCTGTTCCGGTTACAGGCTCCGTGTTCCAGTTACAGGCTCCGTGTTCCAGTTACAGGCTCCATGTTCCAGTTACAGGCTCCGTGTTCCAGTTACAGGCTCCGTGTTCCGGTTACAGGCTTCATGTTCCAGTTACTGGCTCCATGTTCCGGTTACAGGCTCCCTGTTCCAGTTACAGGCTCCGTGTTCCGGTTACAGGCTCCGTGTTCCAGTTACAGGCTCCGTGTTCCAGTTACAGGCTCCGTGTTCCGGTTACAGGCTCCGTGTTCCAGTTACAGGCTCCGTGTTCCAGTTACAGACAGGCTCCATGTTCTGGTTACAGGCTCCATGTTCCAGTTCCAGGCTCCGTGTTCCAGTTCCAGGCTCCATGTTCCAGTTACAGGCTCCGTGTTCCAGTTACAGGCTCCATGTTCCGGTTACAGGCTCCATGTTCCAGTTATAGGCTCCATGTTCCGGTTACAGACTCCGTGTTCCAGTTCCAGGCTCCATGTTCCAGTTCCAGGCTCCGTGTTCCAGTTCCAGGCTCCGTGTTCCAGTTACAGGCTCCATGTTCCAGTTACAGGCTCCGTGTACCAGTTACAGGCTCCATGTTCCGGTTACAGGCTCCATGTTCCAGTTACAGGCTCCATGTTCCGGTTCCAGGCTCCATGTTCCAGTTCCAGGCTCCGTGTTCCAGTTCCAGGCTCTGTGTTCCAGTTCCGGGCTCCGTGTTCCAGTTACAGGCTCCATGTTCCGGTTACAGGCTCCATGTTCCAGTTCCAGGCTCCGTGTTCCAGTTCCAGGCTCCGTGTTCCAGTTACAGGCTACGTGTTCCAGTTATAGGCTCCATGTTCCAGTTCCAGGCTCCGTGTTCCAGTTACAGCCTCCGTGTTCCGGTTACAGGCTCCATGTTCCAGTTCCAGGCTCCATGTTCCAGTTACAGGCTCCGTGTTCCAGTTACAGGCTCCATGTTCCAGTTACAGGTTCCGTGATCCGGTCACAGGCTCCATGTTCCAGTTCCAGGCTCCGTGTTCCAGTTCCGGGCTCCGTGTTCCAGTTACAGGCTCCATGTTTGTGGTGAACTAGATATACCTGTCTGACTGCTCCTGTGGCTCCTCCCAAGACCCTGCTGACTACCCCTGTGGCTCCTCCCACAGACCCCTGTATAAAGGCGACTGTGGCCTGCTGCTCTCCCTCATTTTCCCCAGGATGTAGTGTTGTCCTTCAGTCAATAAAAGCCGATATCTCACTTCCTAAGTCTCGGCGTGAGTTATTGATGGTGCATCAATTTTATTGACTGAAAGTTACAACATGGAAACCGCTTTACGCCCAGAACGTCTAGACTTGGACCCCCGAGACCCTGGAGCAGCTCTTGCCTTTGAACACTGGCTGGTGTGCTTCCAATCGTACTTAGAGGAGGTTCGTGCCACCGATTCGGCTGTTCGGCACAAACTTCTCTTCTCGAGGGTCGCCCCAAAAGTTTATTCGTTCATCAGGGACATATCCACCTACGAGGAGGCGCTTGCCGCCCTCCGAAGACAGTACCTGCGGCCTGTAAATCCAGTTTATGCACGGCACCGCTTGGCCACGCGAAAACAGCGGCCTACGGAGTCGACTGCTGAATTTCTTCGCGAGTTACTGATACTCGCGCGGGACTGTGACTGCAAAGCGCTCTCAGCGGAACAGCATAAGGAACTCTTGGTCCGAGATGCTTTTGTGACTGGGGTTCGGTCAGTGTGTATCCGCCAGCGGCTGCTGGAAAAAGCTGATCTTACCTTACGCTCTGCGATAGAGACGGCCAGTTCGATAGAGGCTGCGCAACTGTACGCCGAAGAAGTCCAACCGAGCCATTCCCCGGTTCCGAGCGAATTCGCCAACGCCGCAGCCAGTCGCGGTATCTCAAACCCCACGAATTCGCCAGGTATGAAACTCTGTTACTTTTGTGGGCTTCGGAAACATGCCCGGGAACTCTGTGCGGCGCGCGAAGCGACTTGTTCCAGCTGCGGGAAGAAGGGCCATTTCGCCAAGGTCTGTAAATCTAAACCGCGCCCGGGGTCGAGCAGCGCCGCGTCTGAGACCTGGGGGCCGCCATTTTGCATGACCGGATGTGGACAACCATCTTTGCCGGCGTCACCTGGCCCTGCCCCTACCTACCCGTGTGCGACCTGGGAGCCGCCCTCTTGCATGCCCGGATGTGAGCGGCCATCTTTGCCGGCGTCACCAGGCCCCGCCCCCGCCTCGCCATCTTGCATGCCCGGATGTGAGCGGCCATCTTTGCCGGCGTCACCAGGCCCCGCCTTCGACACGCCCAGTTCAACGCTGGCTTCCGTGACCCTCGATCAAAGCGCCCCGCACCAGCTCGCAAGGTCGATGATGGACATCCTGGTGGAGGGGCACAGGACTCGCTGCCTGTTTGACACGGGCAGCACTGAGAGTTTTATTGACCCGGCCACAGTGAAACGCTGCGGACTCGTGACACGGCCGGTCCGTCAGAAGATCACCTTGGCTTCAGGGTCGCATTCCACAGACATCCGGGTGGGTTGTGTAGCGACATTGGTGGTGCAGGGCACAGAATATCGGAACTTTGCGTTCCTGGTCATGCCTCGACTGTGCGCACCTGTGCTATTGGGGCTCGACTTCCAGAGCCATCTCGAAAGTGTGACTATGGCATATGACGGGCCCCTCCCACCACTCACTGTCAGGAATCCTCAGTTTGGTGGGACTTCGCCATATACTCCGTTACCACACGCACATACACCCCGAACCCCACATCCCGCCCAGCACCATGCCGATAGCTGTGCTGCTGACACTATTTGCAACCTCTCCACCCTCAAGATCCCTCCCCCATCGCTGTTCACCAACTTGACCCCCGACTGTAAACCTGTGGCAACTAAAAGTAGGAGGTACAGTGCGGGGGACAGGGCCTTTATTCATTCAGAGGTGCAGCGGCTGCTCAGGGAGGGGATCATTGAGCCAAGCACAAGCCCATGGCGGTCCCAGGTGGTCGTTGTTCGGACTGGGCAGAAAAATAGGATGGTTGTGGACTACAGCCAGACCATCAATAGATTCACGCAGCTTGACGCGTACCCCCTACCCCGCATCGCGGATATGGTCAACCAGATAGCTCAGTACAAGGTGTACTCGACAATTGATCTGAAATCCGCTTATCACCAGCTCCCCATCCGCCCAGAGGACCGCCCCTACACCGCCTTCGAGGCGGGTGGCAGGCTCTATCACTTTCTGCGCGTCCCATTTGGTGTCACAAATGGGGTCTCAGTCTTCCAGAGGGAGATGGACCGGATGGTGGACCAGTACAAACTGACGGCCACATTTCCCTATCTAGATAACATCACCATCTGTGGTCGCGACTGGTCGGACCATGACGCCAACCTCCAGCGTTTTTTCCAGGTGGCCGATGCTTTGAACCTCACTTATAACAAGGACAAGTGTGTGTTCAGAACCACACGGCTCGCTATCCTTGGGTATGTCGTGGAGAACGGGGTCATTGGCCCTGACCCCGACCGTATGCGCCCCCTGTTAGAACTCCCTCTTCCCACTACTCTCAAGGCCCTCCGGCGGTGCCTGGGTTTTTTTTCCTATTACGCCCAATGGGTTCCCCATTACGCAGACAAGGCCCGCCCCCTGGTCAAGTCTACCACCTTTCCCCTCTCTGCCGAGGCCCGAGCGGCCTTCAGCTGCATTAAAGGGGACATTGCCAAAGCAACGATGCATGCGGTAGACGAGACCATTCCCTTCCAAGTAGAGAGTGACGCCTCTGACGTCGCGCTGGCTGCTACCCTCAATCAAGAAGGCAGGCCAGTGGCGTTTTTTTCTCGTACCCTTCAAGGCTCTGAACTTCGGCACTCCACGGTGGAGAAAGAAGCCCAAGCCATAGTGGAAGCTATTCGGCACTGGAGGCACTATCTCGCCGGCAGAAGGTTCACCTTGCTGACCGACCAGCGCTCGGTTGCGTTCATGTTCAGCAGCCAACAGCGGGGCAAAATCAAAAATGATAAAATTTTGCGATGGAGAATAGAACTCTCCACCTATACTTACGATATCCTGTACCGGCCTGGCAGGCTCAATGAACCGTCTGATGCCCTATCCCGGGGACCGTGTGCTAGTGCCCAGCTCGACCAGCTGTATGCCCTTCATGCCCAACTTTGCCACCCGGGGGTCACCCGGTTTTATCACTTCATTAAAGCCCGGAACCTGCCGTACTCCCTGGAGGACATCAGGACGATGACCAGGGACTGCCAGATCTGCGCTGAGTGCAAACCGCACTTCTACCGTCCTGACACTGCGCAGCTTGTCAAGGCCACCCGCCCTTTTGAGCGACTGAGTATTGACTTTAAGGGCCCCCTTCCCTCCACCGACCGCAATGTCTACTTTCTCAGTATTATTGACGAGTACTCGCGATTCCCCTTTGCCGTTCCCTGCCCCGACACCACTACCACGTCGGTCATCAAAGTCCTGCGCCAGCTCTTCACACTGTTCGGATATCCCTGCTATGTCCACAGTGATAGAGGGTCCTCCTTTATGAGTGACGAGTTGCGCCGGTTCCTGCTTGCTAGGGGCATAGCTACTAGTCGCACCACGAGTTATAATCCCCGGGGGAATGGCCAGGTGGAGAGGGAGAATGCCACAGTGTGGAAGGCCATACTTTTAGCCCTTAAGTCACAAGGGTTGCCGGTCTCCCGATGGCAGGAGGTCCTCCCTGAGGCACTCCACTCTATCCGCTCCCTGTTGTGTACGTCCACTAATGCCACCCCTCACGAACGCTTATTCTCTTTTCCCAGGAAGTCTGTCACTGGGACCACCCTGCCAATTTGGCTGACGTCCCCGGGGCCAGTGCTGCTGCGTAAACATGCGAGGAGTAATAAGTACTCACCACTGGTCGAGAAGGTTCACCTCCTGCATGCTAATCCCCAGTATGCCTACGTGGTCTTGCCTGATGGGCGGGAGGACACGGTCTCTGTCCGCGACCTGGCGCCCGCCGGAGCAGCAGACCACTACCCCGAGCACTCCACGGTAGCTATGCACCCTGTACCCGAGGTGACTCCGCACGCCCCGTGCCCCACACAGACTCCGTATGCGTCTGTTCCAGGGCCCTCGCTTACACGCGAGGGGTCCCTGACACCTCCTGTTGGGACAGAATTAACCCACTCTCCGCCTTCGGAGCACACACCACCTCCGGCACCTGTGCCGTCATCACCTCCGGCTCCTGTGCAATTGCAGCCGGAGCTACGTAGATCGCAGCGAACGATTCGACCACCTGATCGACTTAACCTGTAAATATGCTTGGGAATTTTTTTAAACAAAGGGGGGGTGAATGTGGTGAACTAGATATACCTGTCTGACTGCTCCTGTGGCTCCTCCCAAGACCCTGCTGACTACCCCTGTGGCTCCTCCCACAGACCCCTGTATAAAGGCGACTGTGGCCTGCTGCTCTCCCTCATTTTCCCCAGGATGTAGTGTTGTCCTTCAGTCAATAAAAGCCGATATCTCACTTCCTAAGTCTCGGCGTGAGTTATTGATGGTGTATCAATGTTCCAGTTCCAGGCTCTGTGTTCCAGTTCCGGGCTCCGTGTTCCGGTTACAGGCTCCATGTCCCAGTTACAGGCTCTGTGTTCCGGTTACAGGCTCCATGTTCCAGTTCCAGTCTCCGTGTTCCAGTTCCAGGCTCCGTGTTCCGGTTACAGGCTCCATGTTCCAGTTACAGGCTCCATGTTTCAGTTACAGGCTCCGTGTTCCGGTTCCAGGCTCCAAGTTCCAGTTCCAGACTCCGTGTTCCAGTTCCAGGTTCTGTGTTCCCGTTCCAGGCTCCATGTTCCAGTTCCAGGCTCCGTGTTCCAGTTCCAGGTTCCGTGTTCCAGTTCCAGGCTCCATGTTCCAGTTATAGGCTCCGTGTTCCAGTTCCAGGCTTCGTGTTCCACTTTCAGGCTCCATGTTCCAGTTCCAGACTCCGTGTTCCAGTTCCAGGCTCCGTGTTCCGGTTTCAGGCTCCGTGTTCCGGTTACAGGCTCCGTGTTCCGGTTATAGGCTCCGTGTTCCAGTTCCAGGCGCCGTGTTCCAGTTCCAGACTCCGTGTTCCAGTTACAGGCTCCATGTTCCAGTTACAGGCTCCATGTTCCGGTTACAGGCTCCATGTTCCAGTTACAGGCTCCATGTTCCAGTTACAGGTTCCGTGTTCCAGTTTCAGGCTCCGTGTTCCAGTTCCAGACTCCATGTTGCAGTCAAGTCCGAGTCCAGGCTCTGTGTTCTAGTCGTGTCCAAGTCAAGTCCAAGTCAGCCCAAGCCTGTGTCCTGCTCTTGGGTCTGCTCCCTACGCTCGATTGCAACAGGTACGGGAGAACAGGGCTTATACGCCATGGGGCCTTACCTTCAGTTGGTTGAAAATTATGTTTGTGTAGTGGGGGCTAGTGGCAAATTTCATCACTGATGTTTGCCATCCTTTATACCAACATTCTCGACACACTGTCTCTCTATCTCATATCTCACATATCCATTCACACTCATATAGGCTTCAAGCAGCTATGCAGGGACCGAGAAACCTCCCTACTGAAATGCAACCGGAAACCTATTTGCTCACCTGTTCCCGTTCCCCACACACACACACACACACACACACACACACACACACACACACACACACACACACACACACACACACACACACACACACACACACACACACACACACACACACACACACACACACACACACACACACACACACACACACACACACACACCAGCCATAGCTACACATGTTCCTGCACACACCCAGACACAGACTCTCACAGGAGAATAACAAACCAGTGCCATAAAGTTTGCCAAACACAAGAGATTCTGCAGATGCTGGAAATCCAGAGCAAAACACTTTAAATGTTGGAGGAGCTCAGCAGGTCAGGCAGCAATTATAGAAATGGAAAAACAGCCGACGTTTCAGGCCGAGGCCCTTCTTCAGCATCCTTCACCATATAGCTTGTTGCTTCTTTAATTCTTGTTTTTTTAATTTCACTTGTTTTTTATTGATGATATTTTTATTATGAGTGATAGCATAGGGAAGGAAAGACATAAAGAGAGTCAGAATAATTCTGGAAGAACATGCAAGGTGCTCAGCTCACAGGGACACATTCTTAAATGCACACTCAGCACATAAAGTAAATGGATACATTTACACACCTGCACTAAAAATGTGCCTGATGTGGTCATTCTGTCAGAAAGTTCAGAACAGTTGGCCATGGTAGAACTGACTATTCCTTGGAAAGGCCAGATTGAGGAGGGGTTTGAGTGTAAGAAAGCCAAATACCAGGAGATGGTAGACCAGTGCCAGAGATTGAGGTGGAGGGCACGATGCCAGCCTATAGAGGTGGTGTGTCGAGGCTTTTCCAGCTTCTCATTGTGCAGACCTACTCTCTCCTTGGCATTGCGGGGACTGCAAAGAAAAGAGCCATCAGGACTACAACAGAGGCTGCTGAGCGAGCCTCCAGATGGCTGTGGATGAAGAGGTGTGGTCCGTGGATCAGTGCTGATGGGACACAAGCCTGGGCCTGATGAATCCTTCCTGGGTCACCTGGGTGAGAGCTTATGGTGCTGAAAGACCCAAACACCCAGTGAGCCCAGTTACATCACTGATGATATGTCCCAGGGCATCCTAGGATGTTACTCAGCATCAAGGACGGAATTGAATTTTCCCTTTATTTACAAAAGGACCACAAGAGCAAATATAAATTGAAATGCAGGGGGAAAAAAAGAGAATTAATTGGATTATCACTGACAAGCATTGGATGCCCTGGTTCCTCTTGCAAAACAATTTATTCCAGCTTTGATGAGGGGAGCCTTGTGCCAGCAGCCAGTATACCGATGAATCTGTCAACTTTGCTGGGTGGCTGTCAGTCAAATGCGGAGCTTGCTGTGGTTTGTGGTGCAGTCTGCATTAGCTCCCTGCTGAGATAATCCTTTTCTATCTTCTAGCCACTGAGAGGGCTTGCCACTACACTGCCATACTTTATGCTGTTAATTGAGTCGTTTTAGTTTAAATGTACTCTCCTTCGGTGTTCTGCTCAAAATACTTTTACGATAATTATTTGCTAGAGTTGTTTTTTTCTTCTGCAAACTGATGCAGAAAGTGTTGAGTCTTTTTTTACTAAGGTAATGAACCGTGCTGTGTTTTGATCGCTGTGGTTTTCCTGTTTGCGACTGTGGTTGCTATGCAGCCTGTTCTTTAACTCCACCTAATAAAGAGAAAGAAAAAAAAAAGAAGATATCCTTTCTTTTACACTGTTCTAGAATGACGAAACTGCTTATGAAGTTGAACCCAGTGCAGTTTCTGCATGGTTTAAACGTCTAGAATGTTCAAGGATGTGTCTTCTACAAGGAAGGGACTTCACTTTCAGAGAACTCTTCAGAGACTTATTTCTTTTTGGCATTTTTTCTTTCTCCTGTGTGCCTTCCTCTATCTTACCTTCTTTAGAACATGGCTAGGCATCTGCAGCCTCACCGTTCTGAGGCTCATCCCAATTGGCTGGCAAGGTACTCCCTCTTAGACTAGTTAAGGTGGCCAAGCTGTTTCCCAGCAACCCCCCACCTCTCCACACTTCAGCCAAACCTCTCCACCCTTGTTGTTCTTCACTGAGTGAAGAAAGTAGAAACTGATCGAGGAAGACGCCAAGTGCTTCACCACAACTGCATGTGAAACAGGAGGAAGTGGCCAGCACATACTCACCGTGGGCTCCTGCACCATTTCATTAACGCTTGCCTCAGCATCTTCTTGCTGTTCTGTCCTTTGGCTCCAAAAAAACAAATAGCTCATAATCAAGGGCATCCGCTCACAGCTAAGTCAAAAACCAACAGCACATCACTGACTGATGGAGACAGCCATGGAGATCCCAGCAGACTCCAGCAAAGATCAGCGTGCCGCAGGCATTGTCCAGTGGACACCTGCGTGGACCAACCTAAAAGAGGACCTCATGATACAGAGCAAGTTAGCAGAGACTGACTGGCATTGCCCTGCAGATTGTTTAATGTTCATTTCCAGTACACAAGTGTAAAGGAGAACAAAATAATTGTTACTCCAGATCCAATGTGGCACAAAAAAAATCCACAATATGATAAAGAACACACTAATAATAAAAAATATAATAATAAAACACAATAAATATAAATAAACAGACAACTTGTTTGTCCATAAAGTGACCCTAGGCAGAGGAGGGTCTGCACATGGAGGACACGGCCTCAGATAAGAGGGATGTCCATTTAAAACAGAGATTAGGAGGAATTTCTTTAGCCAGAGAGTGGTGAACTGTGGAATTCATTCCACAGGCATCTGTGCCGGCCAAGTCATTTGGCATATTTAAGGCAGAAGTTGATGGGTTCTTAATTGTTCAGGGCATGAAGGGATACGGGGAGAAGGCAGGAGACTGAGGCTAGAGGGAAAATAAATCAGCCATGGTGAAACGGTGGAGGAAACTCGTTAGGCCAAATTACCTAATTCTGCTCCTATAACTCATGATCTATGGTTTGATAAGGTGACTGTGGTGAACTACATTTACCTGTCTGGACTGCTCCTGTGACTCCTCCCACAGACCCCTGCTGACTGCTCCTGTGGCTCCTCCCACAGACCCCTGTATAAAGGCGATTGAGGCCTGAGCCCGTCCTCATTCTCCAGGATGTAGTGTTGTTCACTCTTCCAGTCAATAAAAGCCAATATCTCGCTTCTTACGTCTCAGAGTGAGTTATTGATGGTGCATCAGTGACTCAATGATAATGTAGTGGTGGTGGCAGTGTGGAGAGGTGGGTTAGTGGGTGGAGGTGTTGATCAGCCTTACTGTTTGGGGGAAGTAACTGTGTTTGAGTTCCTCACTGGGACCATCATGAGAGGAAAATTAACAGGGTAAACATTCAACTACAAGTCAATGGATCAAAGAAAAGTGGAGGGCTATGTGGGAGGAAAGGTTTAGATAGATAGATAGATAGATAGATAGATAGATACTTTATTGATCCCAAGGTAAATTACAATGCCACAGTAGCATTACAAGTGCACAGATATACAAATATACAAATATTACAAGAGAAGTTAGAAAGAATAAAAAAAATGTTACCTCAAACAGTATAGGAGGAGGTCATCACTTCCCCAGCAATAGGTTATCTCATTATAGAGCCTAATGGCTGAGGGTAAGAATGATCCCATGTAGTGCTCTTTGGAGCAGCACATTTGTCTTAGCCTATTACTAAAAGTGCTCCTCTGTTCAGCCAGGGTGGCGTGCAGAGGGTGAGAAACATTGTCCAGAATTGCCAGGATTTTCTGTAGGGTTCTTTGCTCTACCACACCCTCCAAGGTGTCCATTTTAACTCCTAAAATAGATCAGGAGTTCTCAACCTTATTTTATGCCATGGGGCCTTACCATTAGCCGAGAGGTCCGTGGACCCCAGACTGGGAACCCCTGGTTTGGATTGATCTTGGTGTAAGTTGAAGGGTCAGGAGAACAAGATGGGCTGAAGGGCCTGTACTGTGCTGCAATGTTCTAAGTTCTATGTTCAATGCTTGCTTGTGGCACGTGTATAATCCCTGTGTTTTCCACTTTAAGTGCACATAGTCTACCTGTAAATGTGCATCATCAAGATGAAGACAAACATTAGAGTAAATGAACAGTAATCAGTGTAATCAACATTCATTTACTTTGTGGACTTAAATAAATGGCTGATTTAGGTGATAACCCGCAGCAATTCTAAAGTTAATGAGTATGCAAACCAACTCTTTAGCATTTTAACTGCCTATTTTTGTGGGGAGACTGAAGAACAAGACAATAGAAACAGTGTTCTGACTAGGAGGAGAGGATGCCATTTAAAACATGGGATTATAATTCAGGCCAAGCACTACTGTCAAAATCACACAATCCAGAGAACACTCGTTGCTTCAGTGTACTGACTAATAGTTTAGATGGATACTTGTGCCTATCAGTCCAGTACTGACATTAATGAGATTCTTTATAAGTTGCAAGGAAGGCAAAACTCCCCTCTCACCAGAGTCTTCTATTCCTTCCCTTTCTACCTGATGTAAAGGAAAATGTCACTTTGGTTGGGAGACTGCATCATCAAGCACCTCCATTCCATTCACCAAAAGTGAAAATTACCAGTGTCCGAACATTTTATTTTCAGTTCCCATTTCCTTTCTGACATGTCAGTCAATGGACTTTTCTTGCGCCACGATGAGGGCGAAGGAGCAACATCTTATGTTCTGTTTGGCTAGCCTCCAAGCTGATGGCTTGAATATCGATTTCTCCTTCTGGTAAAAAAAAGTGTTTCCCTCCCCCTCCCCTCATCTTCTTTTCTCCACTCTGGACCATTACCTCTTCTCACTTGCCTATCACCTTCTCCTGGGTCCCCTCTTCCTACCCTTTCTTCTATGGTCCACTCTCCTTTCCTGTCAGATTCCTTCTTCTCCAGCCTTTTACCTTTCCTACCCACCTTGCTTCAGTTATTTCCTTTTAGCTCTTCTCCTTCCCCTTCTGCCACATTTTTATTCTAGTGTCGTTCATAAGACTATGAGACTTTGGAGCAGAGTTAGGCCATTCAGCCCATCGAGTCTGCTCCGCCATTCCATTATGGCTGATCCCACTCAACCCCATACACCTGCCTTCTGGCCATATCCTTTGATGCCCTGACCAATCAGGAAACTAGTAGTTTTCACTTTAAATATATCTACGGTCTTGATCTTCACAGCTGAACATTCCACAGATTCACTGCTCTCTGGCTAAAAAAAAGTCCCCCCTTACTCTGTTCTAGAGGCTGTGCCTTCTAGTTCAGTATACCCCACCATAAGAAACATCCTCTCCACACCCACCTTATCTAGTCCTTTCAACATTTGATATCTTTTAATGAGTGTCCCACAAGTTCTTCCAAATTCCAGTGGGTGCAGGCCCAAAGCTGCCAAATGCTCCTCATACAGTAACCTTTTCATTCCCAGAATCATCCTCGTGAACCTCCTCTGAACTCTCTCCAATGTTACCACATCCTTTCTGAGATATTGAGCCCATTACTGTTGACAATACTCCAAGTGCGGCCTGACCAATGTCTTATAAAGCCTCAGTATTATCTCCTTGCTTTTATATTCTATTCCCCTTGAAATGAATGCCAACATTGCATTTGCCTTTTTTACCACAGATGGAACCTGCAAATTAACCTTCCAGAATCTTGCACGAGGACTCCTAAGCCCCTTTGCATCTCTGATGTTTGAATTTTCTCCCCATTTAGATAATACTCTGCACTATTGTTCCTTTTACCAAAATGCATTATCATACATTTCCCAACATGGTATTCCATCTGCCACTTTTTACCCACACTTCCAATTTGTCTAAGTCCTTTGCAATCACATTGCTTCCTCAGCACTACCTTCCCCTCCACCTATCTTCCTATCTTCTGCAAACTTTACCACAATGTCATCAATTCTATTATCCAAATCATTGACAAGTAGTGGTCCCAAAACTGACTCCTGAGGAACGCCACCAGTCACTGGCAGCCAACCAGAAAAGGCCCCTTTTATTCCCACTCACTGCCTCCTGCACTGACGAACCAATGCTGACAACAGTCACTAACCTGGGATATGCGGCAGTGGAGATCACACAGCGACCCTGTTACTAGGTCCCTCGTGTTCACTACTAGGGACCTAGTGAACACTAGCAACCAGCATCTGCAGATTCTTTTGTGTTGGTGATTTGAACCATTTGTTACCCTAAACAAGTTTTGTGCATTGACTTTTTCTGTTCACATAACTGACCTTGAACGCTCCTATGACATCCATTTACAAGTCTTTTTCTTCTAATCACTGCTCTTCCTAGCTATTTTTCCCCATTCTATATCTCTAACTATTCCCTATGTCTTGTATCCTATGGGATCAAGTCTCTCTATAAGTCTGATCATGTTCAAAGTTTCAAAAGGTCTCAAAGGTACATTTAATGTCAGAGAAATGTATACAATATACATCCTGAAATGCTTTTTCTTCACAACCATTCACAAAAATCATCCCAAAGAATGAATGACAGTTAAATGTTAGAACTCCAAAGCACCCCCAGCTTCCCCCCCCACGTATAAGCAGCAGCAAAGCAGATCCCCCTCCCCCACCAGCAAAAAAAATCAGCACCCTCCACCGAGCACTCAAGTGTGCAGCAAATCACTAATAAAGACACAGACTTGCAGTACCCCAAAGACTACTTGCTTACATGGTAATTCGATGGTTCTCTCTCTCTTTCTCTCCCTAATAAGGGGAAAAGAGGTGTTTCCATTTCACTGTAAGAGGGGAGACATAAAAAACAACTCGCTGATTTACGATGTTAAAAGTCCATTGCGTCGTTATTTCCGAGCTCTGTGCCCAAAGAACTCGGGTCTCTGGGCACACAGCCAGCTCGCTGCTTTCCATCTCCCATCTCCCACGACACACCGATTTCCTGCAGAGGCACTGACCGCGAGTCTGCCCGCCTCCAGAGCCACGGAATCCCGAAATTCCGAAGACGCTTTAATCTTCTAGGCCACGTCCTTGGTATACAGAATAAAAGCCAGTCTTGAGACCCCGAGAGCAGATCCCATTCCCGCAAAGAACTGAAGTCAGTGTTTAACTCCAGGTCCGGGTCTTCAAAAAAACCCTGAAAGGGAAAAATAGAGATATTAAAGATAGAAATAGAACTGTTTCTGAAGATGCAAGCAAAGGAGTCGCCGTTAGGCACTGTTGTCTCCTAAACTCTGTATGGTTGCTTGCTGAGCCTGGAGTTTAGGTCGCAAATATTTCATCGTCAGTCAAGGTGATATTATCAGTGGGTGTTGTTTCTGCTAGTGACTGCACTTATATTGGTCTGACTCATTGTTCTGATTGGTGGGCTGTCGCACTGGTTGCTGGTCTTCTCTAGGTCCCAGCCAACTGGATAGATCAGTGCCCACGGCTCACCCCGCGGCCCCGATCCCCAGAGGCATAGGGTTGAAAATTGCGCCCAGTTCAATACACTTGTTGTTGAAATTGAGCTCGCATGCACCACTTGTGCTGGTAGCTCGTTCCACACTCTCACTTCTCTCCGAGTGAAGGAGTTTCCCCTCATCTTCCCCTTTCACCTTTCACCCTTAACCAATGACCTCTGGTTGTCATCCCATTTAACCTCAGTGAAAAAAACCTGCTGGCATTTATCCTATCTGTATCTCCTCATGATTTTGTATACATTTATTAAGTCTCCTCTCAGTCTTCCATGTTCCAAGGAAAGGGAGAGGAAAAGGGAGATAATGTTTCGGGCTGATGGTATACTACGTTGGCACACTTGCAGACTGCCCCCACCCCAGCACATCCCCAACACAAACGATGCATTTCACTGTATGTTTCAATGTACATGTGACAAATAAATCTAATCTCATTTAATCTTATTTTGGAAATGCTGTGTGGAGCAGGCCCTCCCGGCCCAATAAACTGCACTGCCCATCAATCTACCTGTTTTACCCTAGCTTAATCACAGTACAGTGTACAATGACCAATTAATCTATTAACCAGCACATCTTTGGACTGTGCGATGAAACCAGAGTACCCAGGGAAAACTCACACGGTCATGGAGAGAACATACAAACTCCTTATAGATGGCGCTGGAATTAGAACATAGAACATAGAACAATACAGCACAGTACAGGCCATTCAGCCCACAATGTTGTGCTGACCATTAAACCCTACCTCCCATATAACCCCCCACCTTAAATTCCTCCATATACCTGTCTAGTAGCCTCTTAAACTTCACTAGTGTATCTGCCTCCACCACTGACTCAGGTAGTGCATTCCACGCATCAACCACTCTTTGAGTCAAAAACCTTCCTCTAACATCCCCCTTGAACTTTCCACCCCTTACCTTAAAGCCGTATCCTCCTGTATTGAGCAGTGGTGCCCTGGGGAAGAGGCGCTGGCTGTCCACTCTATCTATTCCTCTTAATATCTTGTATACCTCTATCATGTCTCCTCTCATCCTCCTTCTCTCCAGAGAGTAAAGCCCTAGCTCCCTTATTGAACTCTAAACTCCGGAAATCTCTGATCTGTATGTAATGCGCTGTAAGGTTTCACTGCTAATGTAATGGCTTCTCTGTAGCAGCAATGGTTGGATTATGGCTGGAGATAACGGGGGTTTGGAATGTGCGCCATCCAATGACAGGCATGTTGTTCTTCCTTGTGGGTCTGAGAGCAGGGTCTTGTGGGTCTTTTGTTGGTGAGAGATGAAGAGAGAAGACGCAAAAGGAAAGAGGTGGTGGACCGGTGGACGGAGTAGACTCGCAGCGAGGCCCGGAGGAGGAAGTTGATGGGAATGAATGGACAGAACTGTGAGCTCTAACATGCGCATTAGGCAGTTTCATGAAAACAGGCCCTTTTTCATTTTATTTTCTTCACTAACCCGAGAGCCAGATTAAGATTTATAATGTTCAATCGTTTAATTGCATACAGTGTACTGTCTGATATTTTGCAGTTCGGATTTGTAACCCGGCATCACATCACACAAACGAGATTTCTCAGTTTGGCTGGGCCAGAGGCTGTCTCCCCCTAGACAAACGCATGCTGGCCGAGCCTGAGGGGAGCATGTAATAGTGTTGCTCTAACCACTACGCTACTGTGGCATGGAGCTCCTCCGGATTTCTTGTCTCCAGTGTTGCATCATCTGCTGCTTTAGTGGCAATTCCTTCGACGTATCAACAACAGTTTACATCTTTCTCCGGCCTTTACACCAAATGGCATCACACCCTATTTGGAGACACAAGAGACTGTGGATGCAAAAAAGAAAAGACAAACTGCTGAAGGAACTCAATGGATCCAGCAGCATCTGTGTAGGGAAAAGAATGGTGGTCATTTTGGGTGTGGCCCTGCATCAGGGCTAAGGGTATTAGGCAGAATAGCTGGTATAAACGGGAGAGCAGGAAGGGAAGTGAGTGGCCAATGTGGCTGCTAAATTGTCTTCTAGTTAGCCCCTTTGACCAGGATCATGTGAAGCCATGGGAGCAGGTGGTGGATGGTTGTATGAGCAGCTGGTGCATATCACAAATCCTGGTTATGTGACCACCATCGCCAGGCGGACAATCTCTGAAGAGTACTGATAACGGTTGAGGTTATCCCTCTTGTAAAGAACTGTCCAGAAGAAGGCAATGGCAAACCAGATGCCATGGCACATAATTTCGACGATGGTTATTGAAATAATGGGAGATTATAATCATAAGTTCAGACAGTTGTCAAGTTAAGATTTACTAAGTAGTATGAGTAAGGCTGAGCTCATAGCCTTGGCATGACGATGAGATTCAGTAAATATTATGGTCCCTGGTCATAGGTTAATGTTCAGTGAAGTGGAGGGCTTCCATTACAAACCAACATTCAATGCAATCTCGAACATACAGTAGCCCTGTCTATACCTGCTGCTTCCCTTTAGAACGGCCCTAAATACTAACAATATATTCTGCATTATTAGTAACATTAATTTCAGAAGGTGAAATACGCTTACTGATGCCATTATTTCTTTTTGCAAAATTGGAATATGAATTTAAAGAGGCAGAGGTTTGTCAAGGAACACCTTATACAGCAAACCAACTATTACTTTTGAGAATAGCACACCATTTTAAGCCTATTTATCTCGGATATGAATGACACGAATTGCACCATTTGCATCATTCTGTCTACCACAATCCAAGTGCGAAGAATAACAGAATATCATTTACATAGAGCTTAATAGAAGCTTTAAAATTCTGAGTGATTTTTCTTTGATAAAACTCATTAGTACTGAGCATAAAATTGTTACAGCCGAATCAGTAAATTGAAATTGGTACAAGTTTCTGTTCCTCTTCTTGCTACTGCTTATTAAGGTGAGGGATGATGCTGAACACATTTTATTGCTGCTTTTACTGAAGACCGGTCTGATAGCCGTTTACATAGCAAATCGCTAATGCACTCTAGGCAGCTGAACCAGATGAGATTAGCTGCAGCGATGTGAACACAGTGAATGTGCCTGCTATGATTTTGTGAGAGCAGTTTAAAAACTTCCACTTCCTGGATGGAGAGAGAGAGAGAGAGAGAGAGAGAGAGAGAGAGAGAGAGAGAGAGAGAGAGAGAGAGAGAGAGAGAGAGAGAGAGAGAGAGAGAGAGAGAGAGAGAGAGAGAGAGAGAGAGAGAGAGTGTGTGTGTGTGTGTGTGTGTGTGTGGTGCAAATGTGTCTGCAAGCATTTCCATGTCCATGTGGGTATATTAGAATCAGAATCAGGTTTAAAATCACTGGCATATGTCGTGAAATTTGTTGCTATGTGGCTGTAATACATTGCAATAAATAATAATAAAAACTCTCAATTGCAGTAAGAAGTATATCTATATCTCGATACATAAAAGTTTTAACTCAGTAGATCAGATAGTCTATGTTTCGTGTCGAATCGCTTCACTTGGACTGATCAAGCAGATGAAGAGTCTCCACCCAAAAACAGCGAATGTCCTTTCCCCTCTGAAGATGCTCCTGATCTACTGAGTTCCTCCAGCTTCCCGAGTATTGCTTCTGAAGCATTTGTAGCCAGTTCTGGAGATATTCAGAAGCAGAATCAGGTTTAATATCACTGGCGTAGGTCACAATATTGTTATGCGGTAGCAGTACATTGCAATACATAATAGTATATATATGTGTTAAATTAAATAAATAGTGCAAAAAAAAGTTATGAGGTAGTGTTCATGGGTTTAATGTCCATTCAGAAGTCTGATGGTGGAGGGGAAGAAGCTGTTCCTGAATCGTTGAGTGTGTGCCTTTACATTCCTCGATCTCCTACCCGATGGTGGCAATGAGAAGAGGGCATGTCCGGGGTAGTGGGAGTCCTTAATGATGGATGCCGCCTTTTTGAGCTATCCCTGTGTGGATGTGTGATTGTGTATTTGTGAGAAAGACCCTCCCTCTTCTGCAGTAAACTTAAAGGGGGTCTCTAATTTTGCAAGCTGGCTGGTGTCACGGAATTACCAGCCTCCCTAGATACTCACACCTCCAAATCTCACAAAGTAAATGACTTCAGTGTTCTTTTATTTAAAAAAAAACTTGGATTTAAAGCTGACGACAGACTGACAAGGCTAACTAAATCAGCTTTCACACAAATTAGAGATCGATTTCACATTCGTCAATTTGATAAAAGAAGTTGTGCGATACACTCTTATTTTGAATGGCAGGTCTCATAAAACTGAGTCCCTTTTAATCACCTACATAAACTTGCTTTAAAAGGAGTTATTAGAGCTGGGGGGCTTGTAGAGGGAGACTGAACCCTAGGTGAAGGGCCATGAACTGCCAGCCAGGCCTCGCCTCTGAGAAGGTAAGTTGTATTTCCTTTTTTCCAAAGGAAAACAGATGAAATGTTAGAGGTCTTCAAGATTATGAAGGGTTATGATGAAGTAAACAACTGCTCGATTGTCTCCCCTGATTGGCAAGAGGTTAATGAGAGTGAGCACAGATGTGGCATGGTCCCAAAAAGAATTAAAGGGAGGTTATTATGCAGACAGGTGGTGGGTGGGTCAGGACTGCAGGGGCTTGGGAAATCACAACTTGTAAATGTTTGCTGTGAGCAGTTGTGGAGGCAGAGTCCATAAATTCTTCAAGGAAAGAATTAGGTGGTGCTTGAAAAGGAGACAGGCTAAAAGAGTGGTGAGAAGATGAGTGGATTTAAAGGGGGTAAATTCCTGCAGAAGTGCAGGGTCAATTGTAGGCAAAGCTGATCATCTGGTTTCTGTCATGTTGCATCCCACTCTTCCAGACACACTTGTGGGTTTTAATTTCCCAAGGTACTTACAGAGAGAAACCCTCCCTGTAAACCTGCACCTTGTCTTAGCTTTGGAAGACAAGCTGCTCTTGCAAGAGCCAGGAATTTCACCCTTGCCAGGTTGCACTGAGGACATCATATCGTCACATCAGTACATTGCTCTCGGCCCCTGAACTTCATCCCACTGAAGTTTCCTTGAAATTCAAATAGAGTATGAGCAGTGTGCTGACATGACTATTTAATGTGACTGACTGGAGATACATTTGAAGGCAATAGTGCTGTCCAAAAAGATTTGGAAGTAACTTTGTGTTTATCCATCATTGGTTGTTGGAGTCATAGAAATATAGAAAGTAATGCTGTTGCAAAATAAAGAAAATTACAGTGCCTTGTTGATAACTTATAGAACTGGGCTCTCATAGTGGAGACAGAAAGAAGCAATTTTTGAACACTGGTTACTATTTGGCTATTTAGTGACCAGACACAAACTTAAGTTTCCCACTGCTTTTATCCCTAAGTTACACATGCTCATTCCTTGTGTGCAAACTCTCGATACTGCATAATATGTTGGCAGAGTAAATTTATGTCTGCACTGCCATTTGGAAATTTAGCTGCTGTCAGAATAAATTAGAGAGATTAATCTATTTGATTTGGTCTCATCCTATTGTAGATATTCCCTTTGTCCTAATAATTCTTCCTGTTTCCTTCCTCACAACTTAAAATTACCTTCTACGTTTTACTTTCCCAGTTCTATGACCTGAAGTGCTTCTCCTTCCACGTAGCATAATGGTTAGCATAACAGTATTTCAGCAGTAAGCTGTAGGAAGGGAGCTCAATTCCTGCTGCAGTCTGTAAGGAGTTCATATTTTCTACCTGTGACTTCCTCGGTTTTCTCCAGCAGCTCCGGTTTTCTCCCACATTCCAAAGATATATGGTTGGGGTCGGTGAGTTGTGGTTATGCTATTTTGGCACTGGAAGCTTGGCGGCACTTGCAGGCTGCCCTGGACAATCCTCACTGATTTGATTTGACGCAAGTAATGCATTTTACTGTATGATTTGATGTAGGTTCAAAGTTCAAAGTACAAAGTAAATTTTATTATCAAAATTCATATATGTCACCCTGAAAATCATTTTCTAGTGGGCACACTCAACAAATCTGTAAAATAGCAGCTACAACAGAAGAAAGACTGCCTAACGAAAAGGTTCAACCAGAGTACAGAGACAACAATCTGTGCCATGCAAACATAAATAAATAGCAATAAATATTGAAAACATGAAATGAAGAATTCTTGAAAGCGAGTCCATTGGTTACGGGAACATTCTAATTATTTTTAAGGTCCAAGGTCCTGATGGTTGAGGGATAATAACTGTCCCTGAATCTGGTGGTGCGAGTCCTGAGGCTCCTGTACATGTGACAATTAAAGCTAATCTTTAGGTGCTTTTGTGTTGCTTAGTGTTTCCAGCATTTTCTTGTCTTTTTTTTAACTTTAGGGACAGGGACATACACCCTCTTCCCTCTCCAGCAGTAGCTTTCTTCTGCTGATATGCAAGTGGAGTTCTGTACTGAAAGGATGGGCTAGTAGGATTTCCCTTGAATGAAAGTTCCTTTAATGTGATGTTGCCGTATGTAAGTTTTTCATTGCGCCAGTGAATGCATGTACTTGTATATATGACTATCAGCTTGACTTTGATTGTGAAAAGCACAGTCCAGATCTAAGAAAGGAATAAATAAAATAAAATAAGACCTTTTTCCACTTCTCACCTGCTTATTACTTCCCCCGGATCCTCTCCGCTATCTCTTTCTCCTATGGTCCACTCCCCTTTCCTATCAGATTTCTTCTTCTCCAGCCCTTGACCTTTCCCACTTATCTGGCTTCACCAATCACCTTCCAGTTAGCCTGTTCCCCCTCCACCCACATTTTCATTCTAGCATCTTCCCCCTTCCTTCTTAATCTTTAAGAAGGGTCTCAGCCCAAAAAGTCAGCTATCCATTCATTTCCACAGATGCTTGACCTGCTGAGTTTCTCCAGCATTTTGTATGTGTCTTGCTTTGGATTTCCAGCGTCTGCAGACTTTCTTGTGTTAATGATTGCTTGCACTTAAATATCATCTTTCATCTTACAAACGAGACTCTCCTCCAGTGACACCATGTATACTTCCATGCACCTCAGGGAAGCAGCTAACAAAACCAAGCACCCCTGCCATTCTGGTCATTCTCTCTTCTTCCACCTTCTGTCAGATCGAAGATGTAAGAGCATGAAAGCATGTACCAGCAGGCTCAGAGGAGTTTCTATCATGCTTTATCAGAACCTTGAATGGACCTCTCATAATCGAATGTGAACCTTTGGTCATCCAAGCCACATCATCATGGCTCTGGCACTTTATCTGTTTACCTGCACTGCACTTCCTTGGAAGTTGCAACAATATATTCTGTATTCTGTTTATCTTTAAACTGCCTCGATGTACTTAATGACTTTAATGGATGGCACATAAACAAAAGTTTTTCTCTCTATCTTGGTACGTGTGACATCAATAACAAAAAAAACAAAAAGAAAAACAACCTCAGGACAACCAAAGGATGCTTCAGAACCAATTACATACTTTCGGAGTACTTTCATCACTTTGATGTTGGAAATGTACGGGGCCAGTTGTACACAGCAGGACCCCGTAAACAGCGATATGAAAATAACAGATTCCGATCGTAGTCATGTTAGTTGAAGGGTAAATATTGGCTCCAGGTTACCAGGGGAGCAAAAATCATCTCTTAAATACAATTACATTAAATTTGTATTATGTTTACACCTGGATGTATATGAGTTTAAAATATCACGCTTATCCAGATGAAGGTACAACACTGTACAAAAGTCTTAGTCATATCTACGGTGTGTAGCTAGGGTGATAAAAATTTTGTACAGTACTGTATTTGTCAATGTGGATTGGAAAGCCAGTTTGTAAATCTGGTGGAACAAAGGATGTTGGAAATGACAAGGGTGGAGCATTGCAGGAGGGGTGTGGGCCAGGTGGCAGAGAAGGAGTGCTAGATGTTGGTGCCAACACATCCAGCCCTGAGACACCAGGCAATGCTCCTTGATTTCAGACAAGTGGATTGTTGGTTATTGCAGAATGTCTCTGGGTGCTTCCTGCTCCCTCCCCTCTCCCTGCTTCTTCCCATTCTCAGTCCACAATAGAGACCCATATCAGAATCAAGTTTATCAACACTTACGTATGTCATGAAGTTTGTTTTCTTTTAGTGGCAGCAGTACAGTGCAATACATAAAAGTGTTACTGTACTGCCAAAAGTCTTAGGCACCCGATCTATAGATACAGTATGTGCTAAAGACTTTTGCATAGTACTCTATCTCCAGCAGTGCAGCTCTCTCTCATCACTGCACTGGAGCCTTAGCCGGTCTCTCCATGTCTCTGGAGTGGAGATCAGTCTACTCACCAATGTGCATAAAGGCTAATCACTGGGTCAAAGATGTGGATGAATTAATACCATAAGACTGATGCACCATCAATAACTCTCGGAGACGTGAGGCGAGATATAGGCTTTTATTGGCTGGAAGGAAGAACAAGCAGCAATTGACCACCACACTACAACCTGGAGACTGAGGCCGGGGCTGTGTCTCCAATCGCCTTTATACAGGGGTCCGTGGGAGGAGCCACAGGAGCAGTCAGTGGGGGTGGGGGGGGGGCATGTCCAGACAGGTACATGTAGTTCACCACAAAGACATAAGAGCAGAATTAGGCAATTTGGCCATTGACTCTGTTCTTCCATTCAATCATTGCTGATTTATTATCCTTTTCAACCCCATTCTCCTACATTATCTCCATCACCTTTGACACCTTACTAATCAAGAACCTATCAAACCCTGCTTTAAATATACCTAATGATGTTGCCTCCACAGCCATCTGTAGCAATGATTGCACATATTCACCACCCTCTCGGTAGAGAAATCCTGACTCATCTCTGTTCTAAAGGGATGTCCTTGTATTCTGAGGCTGTATATGTCTATGGGACTACGTGCTGTGGAGTCTAACTCATGCCAATTTATGCTGATGGATTGTGCAAACTGATATGAGCTACTGTATCTGTGCTTGTTGGATAAGCAGTGGAGTTGTCACAACTAGGCTTGAGTTCTCTAGCTCATCACCATCCTGCCAATGTTTACTGTTGCTAACTGGATTTTTCCAACAGGCTAAAGTAGATGTAATGAAATCCTCTTATCTAGAAATGCTTGGGAGCTATAAATGACTTGCCTGGATTCGAATTTGCATATTAAGCTGATGAGGCAATGTAACCCCATTTAAAGGCTGCACACACATATGTTCAAATGTGTTGTAACCAGTCTGTGACTATTAAATGTTTATCAGAGTCTCCAAACCATTAAACCAACGTTGATGACTGGATGATTCTAAAGCACGGCTTCGGTTTGGAATATTTACCATAAAAAGGGATAATTACACTCACTTGCCCCAACTTTGAAATGTTCCCACAACCAATGATCTCACTTTAAGGACACTTTATCTTATGTTCTCGTTATTACTGCTATTTATTTACATTTGCATTTGCACAATTTGTTGTCTTCTGCACTCTGGTTGATCTTTCTTTGAACCTGTAACAGTTACTCTTCTGTCGATTTGCTGAATATGCCTGCAGGAAAATGAATCTCAAGGTTGTATATGGTGACATATGTGTACCTTGATAATAATATTTACCTTGAACTTTGAACTTGGAATATCAGGCTGTGATCCCTGAGAGAGGTAATGCTGCACTTTAAGGCATAAATAACCAGCTTTGAGTTCTTTATTTTGCTAGTACTTTTCTCCCTCCACTCCAGGGCGGCCAACCCTTCAAGATGCTGCTGGAGTCTCCAGGAATTAAAGATTAATCAGTCAGCAACCCCAGAGAAAAATCATAGGGGCATTAGAAAGACTTCTCGTTTTCTTTGAACATTCTTGTTAATGAATTATAAACAAATTATGGATGGTGAAAGCAAGTCTGCTTCACTGGGAGTTAAGAACTACCCAATCAAGTGGCAGAGAGAACCTGCTTTTTTTATTGGATGAAGTGTCGGATGCCCGATGGTGGAGGGGTGTGGGGCAGATGTAATTGAAAGGTCATGTAACTAAAGGATCAACTTTATTCACTATATACATTTACATGAATCAGGAAATGGCTGTGGTATGTTGGTGTGACATGCAACAAAAAGCAACAACAATAAGAATAAAGAATTATATAAAAAATAAATTTAAAGTACAGAAATGCGATAAAATGTGCACAAATACACAAACACCAGCACGTATTTGCAATGCAAACAACATTATAAAAAGTCTTTGCAGTGCAGTGCAGTAATTGAAGTAATTCATAAGAGGAGGTGGTGGTGGGTTATTAGAATGGCTGATCAGATTAACTGCCTGGGGGCTAAGAAACTTTTAAGACGACATAAACAGATGCTAGAAAACCAAAGCAACTCACACAAAATGCTAATCAGGCAGCATTTTGTGGGAATAAATAAATAGTCGACGTTTCGGTCCGAGACCCCTCTTCAGGACTGACATGAAGATGAAGTGAAGTTTTTATTTTAATAACTCTATAGCATTTTCCAGAAGGGAGGTTTTGGTAAAGGCAGTTTACTGGGAGGGTAGTGCCCGTGATGTATTTCCTGCCTCCTTCTTTGAGCTGGACACATACAAGACCTGTAGTGATAGCAGACTGCAGCCAATAACCTTTTCAGCTGACATAACAGTTGGCTGTAGTTTTTGTATATTGGGTGACGGTGCTGCACCAAACCAGACAATCATGGCTGATGTGTACTGAATAGCTCTTGTACCAAAAGCTACAGGAATTCATTGTGAAATAGATACACAGCTTCAGTACTTTCACACAGCGCATGATGGTGGCACAACCTGGAAATGGTTTCTAGTCCATGATCAAGAGTTGAAAGATGATGATAACTTGTGATATGATCACAAAGGACAAACAGAATGGAGCATTATTCCCAACAATTTTCTCTCCTGGAGAACAAATCGAGCCTCTGCTCATTTTTGGTTTTAAGACCATAAGACATTGGAAGAGAATTAGGCCATTCAGCCCATTGAGTCTGCTCTGCCATTCAATCATGGATGGTTTATTATTCCCTTCATCTGCCTTTTCCTCATAATCTTTGACACTCTTACTAATCAATATCCTGTCAATCTCCACTCCCAGTGTCATGGACTCCACAGCCATCTGTTGCAATGAATTTCACAGAGTCACTCGAGAAATTCCTCCACACTTCTGTTCTAAAGAGATGTCATTCTATTCTAAGGCTGTGTCCTTTGGTTCTAGATTCCCTCACTATAGGAAACATCTTCTCCACATCCACTCTTTCTGGGCCTTTCAATATTTGATAGGTTTCAATGAGATCCCCTCTTATTCTTCTAAACTCCAGCAAGTACACGCCCAGAGGCCCAAAACAGTCCTTATATGCTAACACTTTCAATCCTGAGATAATTCTTGTGATTTCCTCTGGACCCTCGCTTCTCCAATACCAGCATAATTGGATGACAGGCCCAATGCAGCTCTATAGTCAAAGGTGTCACAGTACAGTACTGTGCAGGTGCTACAGTGTTTTTACAGTACCAGATATATGGTATATAAGATATATGGGCCACAATGTTTTACAGTATCAGCGACTGAGGCTTAATTCCCACTGCTGTCTGTAAGGAGCTTGTACATTCTCCCTGTGACTATGTGGGTTTCCTCCCACAGTCCAAAGATATACTGGTTGGTTGGTTATTTGGTCATTGTAAATTACCCTGTGATTAAGCAAGGGTTATATTGGGGTAACTGGGTGGTATGGCTCAAAGGGCCGGAAGGGGCCGATTCCACAATGTTTCTCAATTCATAAATCAAATAAGTAAAATTGAGACCTCATATCTGTCTTCACCTGGATGTGAATGATGCTGTGGCACAATTAGGAGGCTGAGAGCACTGGCCTAAATTTATCATTAGATCTGCTGAGCAATTTGTCTTTATCATGTTGCAGTTAGTGGGAGCTTGCATTGTAAAGATTAGCTAGCAGATTTTGAAGTTTAAAATAACTCAAAAGTTGCTGCAAAGGCTAGTGAAAATGAAAAACATCCTATAAAATGTTATTACTTTTTCTTGTCTTCAAACATTGGCTTGTTTCTCAAATTATATTTTGAACACATCTATATATGTAAAGTCAGGGAGAAGCAGGAAGGTGCTCAGATGCTCCTAAGAGAAAAGGGAATTGGAGACTTCTCCCAAACTGAGAGTCTCTCCAACATCGTTTATCCCTAAGCAACATTTTAGGAACAGCTTCTACCCCTCCGTCTTCAGATTTCTGAGCGGACAATGAAATAAATGTTCACTACCTTACTATTTTTGTTCTCTTAATTCACTACTTATTTAATTTATATATATATATATATATATATATATATGTGTGTGTGTGTGTGTGTGTGTGTGTGTGTGCGTGTGTGTGTGTGTGTGTGTGTGTGTGTGTGTGCGTGTGTGTGTGTGTGTGTGTGTATGTAATTCTCATTATACTTTATGGTATTTTTAATGTATTTTTCTGTAATGCTGCTGCAAAACAGCAAATTGCGTGATAAGTGTTAGTGACATTAAATCTGATTCTGATCCTAGTTCCTTTCCTAGTTGTCACTTTCCCAATGTGATATCTGTTTTCCATCAGGCCCTCCTGACACCTCCTTTCCCCAACAACCTCAACGTCTTTCGATCAGGCTGAGTTATTCTACTTTGAGGAACACACACTTCTGGAATCCAGATGTTCCGGTATTTCCTTGTGTATAGGACCCTGACTGCAGTTTGCCACAAGCAATGAAAACCACTATTGGCCTTGGCAGAAGCATTGAAAACTCACCAGTTAGGAATTTTGCTGCTGAAGCATTAATAACAAAATGATTATAGGTCATCTGTTTTAGTTGGCTTCTCACAGTTCCTTAACTGCTATAATTAGATGATTAAGTGATGCTATAAGATAAGATAAGAAAGGAACACCATTATTTATACGGGCACCTTTCTCAACCTTCGGATATCCGAATGCACCCAGAGTGGATGCAGGATATTTGGAACATATTCACTGTTGTAATGTTATAGATTCATAGAGAGATACAGCAACAAAAAGGTTTCTTAATGTTGTTATAGCTGGGGGTGATAGTGGGGATTACCTCTCACTGCCTATTAAATGGTCCCAACCACGGCGCCTCAAAAAGCCTCTGATAACCAAGCCCAGCTCCTGGCCGTCATGCTGTGTCTTAACTGCTAAGCCTGCTGGAACCATTTCTGCTAACAGGAAAGGGGCAATGGCAGGCTACTGTCACCTTAAAACCTGTTGCTCTGGGCAAGTGATGCTGATTAGCCGTGGTTGGCAGCTTATCTAGGAGAAGGAAGACTCTGATTTCAAACCTCCGCCACCTTGTGGCTATACCCGCTCATGGAGTAAAACCTGAGGGGCAAATCTGGAGCTGAAGTCCCTAAGGAAATCCTACGTTAAGTTCAATGGCGTCTGACAACTCCTGCTATGCTGCTGGTGCCAAGTTGTATCAATCTCTGCCATTCCTTTGGGTTCATCAGATATGTGAAGAGGGGAAGCTTGCTACATGGGCAACAGCTTGTCCTCCATATCGAACCACCCAGGCTTGCGTATCTAGACAGTTAGTTCTGAGCTAGTTCTGTTTGTCTGCATTTGCCTCACATCTCTTCCTATCCGTGTACCTGTCCAAATGGTCTTTAAAGTCGCTCTTTGTACCTGTCTCAGCTACCTCAATTGGCAGTTAATTCCACATACACATAACATCACCTCTGCATGAAGAAACTGCCACTCTGGTGCCTTTAAATCCCTACCCTCTCACTTCACACCTGTCTCATCTGGTTTTTGATTTCCTTAACTGGGAAAAAAGACCAGGACCATTTGTAAAGTTGGAATGAAGTGGACATTTTGTGCATAGAACATACTAACGATCAAACCACCAATTAAATTGCATTGATTTCAGTATTTCAGGCACAAGTCAAATTCTGAGTTGGCAGAAGATGCCTCTGTCCCTGCAATATGTCAAATCCATCTCACCAGTCTCCCAAAGCTTCCACATACAATCAGTGGCTACTTTATTAATCACCAGTCCTTATAAAGAGAGAATTGAGTGTATGTTCGTGGTCTTCTGCTCCGTCCACTTTAGGGTTCAACACGTGCATTCAGGGATGCTCTTCTGCATACCACTTAGGCCACATTTCTTCCCCTTTCTGATGTTTGGTCTGAGCAACAATTGAACCTTTTTGACCATGTCTGCATGCTTTTATGCATTGAGTTGCCACCACATGATTGTCTGATTAGGTATTTGTATCATCGTGCAGGTGCACAGGTATACCTCACAGAGGGGTCACGGAGTATATGTACCGCTTGTCAGGCAATTGTAACCTGAGTGCTCATGGGGCAGAGTTGGGGAAGAGGCGACAGGGAAGTTGATGAGAAAAGGGCAATGGATGTTGTCTACATTGACTTTAGTAAGGCCTTTCACAAGGTCCTGCATGGTAGGCTGGTTTAGAAGGTTTGAAAACATTGGGTCCAGATTGGGCAGACCAATTGTATTAAAAATTGACTTGATGGTAGGAGCCCATAAGATATAGGAGCTGAATTAGGCTATTTGGCCCATCAACTCTAATCCGCTATTCAACCATGGCTGATTATCTTTAAAACCCTGCTCTCCTGTGTGATGGGAGTCCTTGATGGGGATGGTTTGGACCCAAATGCTGGAATCTCCGGAACAAGGATCGAGACACGATATCAAACTGAATCAAAAACTGAGCACAAAACAAACACTAAACATTACTAAGCAAACATGAGGAAATCTGCAGATGCTGGAAATTCAAGCAACACACACAAAATGCTGGTGGAACGCAGCAGGTCAGGCAGCATCTATAGGGAGAAGCACTGTCGACGTTTCGGTCCAAGACCCTTCGTCAGGACGAACTGAAAGGAAAGATAGTAAGAGAATAGTAAGATATTAAGAGATAGTAAGATAGATCTCTTACTATCTTTCCTTTCAGTTCATCCTGACGAAGGGCCTCGGCCCGAAACGTCGACAATGTTTCTTCCTATCGATGCTGCCTGGCCTGCTGCGTTCCACCAGCATTTTGTGTGTGTTACTAAACATTACTAGTCGGCTTATGACTGAGCACCAAACCTCAGGACAGGTGCCCAAAACATGATTGCCAAATAGTGGGATTGTTCTGAACCCTTAAAGGGGCTACACCAGCTATTCATACCCTGGAGAATTAGAGTGTCTAAATCCTGGAAGGTGAAGTGGTTGGGAGCATCTCGAAACACTCCTGCCTTTTCAGTGTAATCCTGCATCTTGGTAGAGGCAAATACATTGGATGCTTTTAAGAGACGTTTGGATAGGGTATAAGGAAAATGGAGGGATATGGACATTGTGTAGGTAGGAGGGACTCGTTAGTGGGGGATTTTTGATTTACCTTTTAGCTGGTTTGGTACAACATTGGGGGCCGAACAGCCTGCTCTTGTGTTGTACAGTTCTATGTCCTATATTCTATACTAAAAAGCTGAGTTTAGCAAAAAGCCTCTTGAGCTTGGCCATCACAACGGTGCCCAAGATTAGGGTCAATCGATGCTTGGGTATTGTCTGAGTAACATGGACCAACTTAGGGAGAGTCAGAAGTCAGTGAGTGTACCATGCCTGTTAGACTTTAAAAACTTGCCCTGAACAGATTTAACAGTTTGTGCCACTGAGATATTTAATAGAGTAGCTGTTTTCATCTGAATAAGCACATAAAATACATACAAATGAGACATTGTAAACCTATCACAGTACTTTGTACAAACTTTCTTACAGAAGGTGCTGGAATTGAATTCTGAACTCTAACTAACACCCTGAGTTGTAATAGCATTGTGCTAACTGTTATGTCCTCCAGGAGGACCACTGGGTTGCGTGCCTCAATGACCGAGAGTGCTATGTTGGCTGGAGTCAGGGCTTTATACATTGACTCTTGGAAGGGTCACCTATGCCAAACAGGTCAAAGGGTAGAGGCCAGACTAAGAGTGGTTCGCTAGTCCTCCAGATTCTGTGGGGTGGGGGGGGGGGGGTGTCGGGGAAGATCAGATCAAGGCTAACAACCCTGACTTATATAACAAAACTATTATGGAAACAACAATGAAGAAACTTCATTGCTGTCCTAAACACTAAAAGGCATACTGTAATGGCAGTAAGTAAGTGGTTTAGAGTCCTTGCATTTGTATGGATAATAACTGCTCTGAACCAATTGAAATAACAATTCATTTTCCTTTGGATATAGTCACTGTTTTCATTGTGCTAAAGATGATGCTGCACCATATCTGTATTTGTGTGTCTATATGTATTGGATTTTCAATTAACTAGTAGATGGATGTACTGTCTCGGGCAGGAAGATGCAGATTCCAATTGGGATTTAATGTAGCTGGATCAATAGTCAGACCATTTAAAACAACTGTGGATAACGACAGCATTCCCTTGAAAGCAAACTCAACCCTGATTATCATCATGGGTAAGCTGAAAGGCTTTTCACGATTATACAGCGTCTGTACTACTTGACTCCATTGCCTTCACTTTGCAATGAGACCAGGCTAAAGGACAGATTCTACCCTACTGTTATCAGATCTCTTACATGAGAAAAATGAACTCAGTTATGGTGCCATCCGTAAGAAATTTTGTACGCTCTTTCCGTGTATGTGTAGGGTTCCTCGGGGTGCTCTGGTTTTCTCCCAGATGTACTGACTAGTAGGTTAATTGGTCATTGTAAATTGTCCTGGGATTTGGCTTTGGGTTAAATCGGTGGGCTGCTGGGTGGTGCCTCACTGAATACAGTGTTCCGCGCTGTATCTCTGAACAGAACATAGAACTGTACGGCACAGGAGCAGGCCCTTTGGCCCACAATGTTGTGCTGAACCAGGTAAAAAACATCAGAAAACCCCCACAAACGAAAAAGAAACTCTCGTACATAGGTTTCCTGTCATCGCTGAACAACTACTACAAACTGGCATCACAAATTAATTGAGATAGGAACTGCTGAGAAAAATGGTTGGACTGAGTTTTTGTACCCTAAAGCCTTTAGCACTGACACCCATCTCCCAAGTCTTTCACAATAATAAATGCAAAATTGACCAAGGTCTACTTTGAAATGTTGTTAGTGCATTTGATATACAGAATCAGGATCTGTGCAGCTCTTGATTGCACAGATTCAACTGAAAGCAGCTGTTCACCATTCACACCCACACTCACACATACTGACACACTGTTACTCCATCGACACCCCCACACAACCCACCAACCCATTCTTCCTGCAGTCCACAACAAGCTGCATATCGAGGGAATGAGAACCTTTGCTGGTCACACAAAACTGTCCTGATCGTTGCAAGGGTTCCTTCTGGGCATTCAGCAGCTGCCTGCATTTGTGGGGAGCCAGAGGCTCCAGCATATTCCAATCTTTGTGATGCCTTTTTCCTCAGTAATATCAAAGAGAATGAAAGAATATCTCTGTAAATGCATTTCCTAAAGTCATGGTGTCATTCAGCATGGAAATAGGCCCTTTGGCCCAACTGGTCCATGCCGGCCAACTTGGTCATCCAAGTTGGTCCCATTAGCCAGTGTTTGGCCTATAACAAAGAACAATACAACACAGTACAGGCCATTCAGCCCACAATGTTGTGCCGACCCTTAAACCCTGCCTCCCATATAACCCTCCACCTTAAATTCCTCCATATATCTGTCTAGTAGTCTCTTAAATTTCACTAGTGTATCTGCCTCCACCACTGACTCATAACCTTCTCAACTTTTCCAAACCATATACCTGTCCAACTGTTTTCTGAAAGTTGCTTAAGTACCTGCCTCACCCATTTCCTCTGGCAGTTCATTCCACGCACATATCATTCTCTGCTTAAAAAATCTGTTGCCCTCAAGTTCTTATTAAGTTTTTACCTTCACTTAAACCTATGTCCTCTAATGTCTCTGGGAAAAATCTATTTGCATTCACCCTTCTATCTTCCTCATGATTTTCTCTTTAAGGTCATTCTTCAGTCTGCTATGCTCCAAGGAATAAGGTTCTTCCCTATCGAACCTCTCCTTTTTACTCAGTCCTGGTGTCCTGGCAGGTTCTTTGGAAGTCTTTTCTGTACTTTTTCTAGTCTAATAACCAAAATGATCACAGTACTTCCAAGTGTGTCCTCACCAGGGCCCTTGTCTTGAGTGGCCTTTCTGAGGCGGTAACCAACTGGAAAATGAGGCAAGGATCTACTCCAACTGATTTGGGAAGATTGTGCACTGGGGACGTTGAAGGTTAATGTGTCACCTCCATGGAGGGAGAAGTCCAAGAACAGAAGAGCAGCAAATGACCTCCTAAAGCATTTGGCAGAGTTCAGTGATGGCAGCCACACAATATCAAAACCTGTCAGTAATTGCTCATAGGAGAGCTCCAGGTTGGGTGTGGTATCTGGGAAGACTTCACAGGAGTGGCTCTTCACTGCTGAGCACTGCTTTGTCTCTTGCCTGAGGATGCTGACCCACCCAGCGAGGTCAGTCAATGCCATCCCCATGCCTCTGCTCAAGGAACCCTGCCAACGACACCATATGCCTGAATCATCCACCGACTGCCTCAGCAACTGAAGGCTGCACCCATCCCCTGAGGCATGCTCTGTGGGCTGTGCAGACTTGGGAAATGTTGGATCAGCATCTGAAACTGCTCAGCCAGTTTTCCTGACGCTAGCAGGGTGGTCCTCGTCAAGAAAATAAAACAGCCAAGTGGCTCATTCTGTTGAGACGGCTCCATGATGGCTGCTGGCTGCAGCTTTCTACTTTAATTCATGTTGGTAAGGGGGCGGGAGATGGATATTACACAACGATGAAGAGAAAAGATTAGCTTTATTTGTCTCATATACAAGGAAACACATAGTGAAATGTGTCATTGTGCCAATGACCAGCATGTCAGAGGATGCACTGGGGGTGGGGGGGGGCAGCCTGCAGGTGTTGCTATGCTTCCGGTGCCCACAGCTTACTAGCCATAGGTCTTTGGAATGTGGAATGAAACCGGAGCACCCGGAAGAAACTAACGAAGTCATGGGAAGAACGTACAAATTTCTTGCAGTCAGTGGAGGGTTATTGAACCTGGCCGCTGGTGCTGTAAGGTGTTACGCTAACTGCTATGCTAACATTCTACCCCCTACGGTACTCTGCTGCCCCCAAAGTAACACAAATGCACAAAAATCGTAATTTCTGCTGTAGAGTGCCCGAGGTCACATGGTGAATGGAAGTGTGCAGCACCAATTGATGCATTTATTAAGCTAAATATGTTGAAAATCTACAGCAGGGCAGTGAACATTTGAAAGAGGAAAGAAGGATAGAAACATTAAAGCTAGGAGAGGAGTAGGCCACTCGGCCTTTGGGCCTATACTACCATTCAACATCACCATCCACTTCAGTATACTGTTCCTGTCATCTCCCATACCACTAGATCCCATCAGCATTAAGAATTATACTCATCTCCTCTTTGAATAGATCCGATGACTTGGCCTCTATTGCTTTATGTTATGGAGCATTCCACAGATTTTTCACCATCTGGATATAGAAATTTCTCTCCTGACTTTGGATTTCCCAGTATCCTGATATTATGACCTCTGTTTCTGGACTCTGCAGCCTTTAAGAACATCTTCCCTCCATCTAATCTGTCTAGTCCTATGAGAATGTTACAGTTTTCTATGAGATGCCTTCCCATTCTTCTATATTCCAGTATAGGCTCAGCTGACCCAATCTCTCCTCACATGTAAATTCCATGTGAGGAATAGACTAGTGACCCTTTACTGCAGTTCATACATGGTAAGCACATCCTTCCTTAGTCAAAAAGAACAAAGCTCTACACAGAGCTCCAGATGGGGCCTCACCAAGGCTCTGTAGGGTTGCAACAAGATATCTATGTTTTTTGTGCTCGAATCATCTTGCAATGAAGACCAACATACCCTTTGTCTTCCTAACTGCCTGCTGCATCCTTCAGTGACTGTTGTACAGGGTCACAAGTCCTCATTGTACCTTTTCTTTTCTTAATTTATAATACTACAATTATTAATCTGACTTTCCATTTTTTATTCATTTTCGGGGTGTAGGCGTTACCAGCTAAGCCAGTATTCACTGCCCATCCCTAGTTGCCCTTGAGAAGGTGACCTGCCTTCTTGAACTGCTGCAGGCCCTGAGGTGTAGGTACACCCACAGTGCTGTTTCGAGAAATAATGTGGGCAACCTATCTTTTATCAATGTTAAACTGCACATGCCATATTCTTGTCAACTCATCTAACTGGTCTTAATCAACCTGGAACCACTTTACGCCCACGTCACTTTTGACATTCCTTCCATTTTTGTGTCATTCAGCCTCTTTGGTGATGTGTCATTCAGCTCCTTTATCTAAATCATTGCTCCATATTGTGAAATGTTGAGGTCCAGATATTGATCCTTGCAACATGATCTATGATCCAAGAAAAGCCCATTTATCCCTACACTCTGCTCCCCTACTGCAAGTAACTCTCAGTTTTGTCAGTACGGTATATTATTTCCAATTTCATTTGCTTTAATTTTGCACACTAAACTGTTGTGTATGATTTTATCCAAAGCCATCACTGAGTCCAGAAAAACACATGCCCCCTGTCTGCCTGATCTATTCTTCTACCTACATCATCCATAAATCTTCTGAACCAAATCAATAATTCGTAAATACCATAAGACCATGAGAAATAGGAGTAGAATTAGGGCACTTGGCCCATTGAAGCTACTCTGCCATTCCAACAAGCCTGATTTATTATCTCTCTCAACCCCATTCTCCTCCCTTCTCCTTGTAGCCCTGACTAAACAAGAACCTATCAACCTCCACTTTAAATATACATAATGACTTGGCCTTCACAGACAGCTGTGGCAATAAATTCCACATATTCACTACCCTCTGGCTAAAGGAATTCCTCCTCATCTCTGTTCTAAATAAGTAGCTTTCTATTCTGAGGCTATGCCCTTTGGTCCTGGGCTCTCCCACTATCCTTTTCAAATCCACTCTGTCTAGGCCTTTCAAAATTTGATAGGTTTCAATGAGATTCACCTCCCCCCCACACACCATTCTTCTAAACTCCTGTGAGTACAGATAGATAGATAGATAGATAGATACTTTATTCATCCCCATGGGGAAATTCAACATTTTTTCCAATGTCCCATACACTTGTTGTAGCAAAAACTCATTACATACAATACTTAACTCAGTAATAATATGATATGCATCTAAATCACTAACTCAAAAAGCATTAATAATAGCTTTAAAAAAGTTCTTAAGTCCTGGCAGTTGAATTGTAAAGCCTAATGGCATTGGGGAGTATTGACCTCTTCATCCTGTCTGAGGAGCATTGCATCGACAGTAACCTGTCGCTGAAACTGCTTCTCTGTCTCTGGATGGTGCTATGTAGAGGATGTTCAGGGTTTTCCATAATTGACCGTAGCCTACTCAGCGCCCTTCGCTCAGCTACCGATGTTAAACTCTCCAGTACTTTGCCCACGACAGAGCCCGCCTTCCTTATCAGCTTATTAAGACGTGAGGCGTCCTTCTTCTTAATGCTTCCTCCCCAACACGCCACCACAAAGAAGAGGGCGCTCTCAACAACTGACCTATAGAACATCTTCAGCATCTCACTGCAGACATTGAATGACGCCAACCTTCTAAGGAAGTACAGTCGACTCTGTGCCTTCCTGCACAAGGCATCTGTGTTGGCAGTCCAGTCTAGCTTCTCGTCCAACTGAACTCCCAGATACTTGTAGGTCTTAACCTGCTCCACACATTCTCCATTAATGATCACTGGCTCCATATGAGGCCTAGATCTCCTAAAGTCCACCACCATCTCCTTGGTCTTGGTGACATTGAGACGCAGGTAGTTTGAGTTGCACCATATCACAAAGTCCTGTATCAGTTTCCTATACTCCTCCTCCTGTCCATTCCTGACACACCCCACTATGGCCGTGTCATCAGCGAACTTCTGCACATGGCAGGACTCCGAGTTATATTGGAAGTCAGATGTGTACAGGGTGAACAGGACCGGAGAGAGTACGGTTCCCTGTGGCGCTCCTGTGCTGCTGACCACTGTGTCAGACCTACAGTCTCCCAACCGCACATACTGAGGTCTATCTGTCAAGTAGTCCACTATCCAATCCACCATGTGAGAGTCTACTCCCATCTCCGTTAGTTTGTGCTTTAAGATCTTGGGCTGGATGGTGTTAAAGGCACTAGAGAAGTCAAGGAATGTAATCCTCACAGCACAACTGACCCCATCTAGGTGAGAGAGTGATTTGTGCAGCAAATACGTGATAGCATCCTCCACTCCCACCTACAGGCCCAGATCTATCAAATGATCCTTATACATTAACCTTTTGTTCCTGGAAATAATATTGCGAACCTCATCTGGGCCCTTTCCAATGCTAGCACACCTTTTCTTAGATAATAGACCCAAGAGCATGCTTTCCCTTTCCTAAACCCATGTTGACTTTCTTCAATTCCAGTGATGATTTCCTTAATGTGTCTGGTATAATAGCTTCTAACATTTTCCCTATCATTGATGTTCAGCTCAATGGTCTGGTAATTCCTAGGTATCTTGTTTCCTCCTTCATCATATGGTAAGGTTACAATTTGCCAGTCACCAATTTGGAGGAACTGCATCTGAGCCTATAACACTTTGGAAAATGGCCACCAATGCATTCACTATTTCCAGGGCTTTTGAGACTCTGGGATATCATTAATCAGAAGCTAAGGATTTGTCAGCCTTTTGTCTCATTAATTTCTATAAACTGTATACTGATTTCTTTCAGTTCTGCCCTTTCTCTTGACCCTTGCACAAGATTAATGTTTCAGATGGCTTCGTCAATCTTAAAATTAGGAATGAAGATTAAAAGATCCAAAGTACATTTATTATCAAAGTATGTATGAGGTATACAATCCTGAGATTCGTCTTCCCCACAGACAGCCACAAAAGAAGGAACACCATGGAACCTGTTCAAGGAAAATATGAAACTCCCAATGGGCAAAAAAAAAAGAACAGATCGTGCAAAAAGAGCGCAAAACACACAGAGTATAAAACATCAAACCACAGAGTCCTTGAAACAGTCTAGGAATGTTCCGTTTAGCTCAGTTCAGTTCAATTTAGTGCCGTATGGAGAACAAATTTAATATTGTGCCTTGTGGTTCAAACAACAATTTGTTTAATGTTGTTTTGTCTCTTATTTTACGAGGAGTGACACAGATTGGCTGGTTGAGAGATGCTGCAAAAGCAACCTTGAACTCAACATAAACAAAACCAAGGAACTGATTGTAGACTCAGGAAGAGGAAAGTGGGTGAATACACACCAGTCCTTACTGAGGGGTCAGCGCTGGAAAGGCTGAGCAGCATCAAGTTCCTCAGTGTCTATATCTCTGAGCATCTCTCCTGGCTCAAAATTTCATGAAGAAGGCATGCCAGCAGCTCTACTTCATTAAGAGTTTGAGGAGATTTGGGAAATTTTATGTCTTGCACTGTACTGCTCCCGCAAAACAACTTATTCCATGACATGTCTCAGTGATGATGAACCTGATTCTCATTCCACTTCCATTGTTGTTAAATAAAAGAAGAGAGGACATAAAGAGTCCTCACAGCCTAAATGCATGCGCAAGATCTTTCCAATCAGCTCTGGCTCTATGCATTAGCTTGGAATGTGATTAAGCCATTCATACCTGCTCAGCAGAGGACAAGCATACAGGGGAACAGGGGAATAAGGAGAGAGGAATGGGACTGATTGCTCCACTGGAATCTGGCATAGGCCCAATGTAGCCTACTCATTCTCTCCTTATAAAACAGCCATGTCACTGTTAACATAGTGAATCTTCACTGTATGCTCTCTATAGCACTTTATGCTTTTTGAGGATAAGAAAAGTTCAAAGTTCAAAGTAAATTTATTATCAAAGTACATGCATGCCGCCTGACATTCATTTTCTTGTGGGCATGCTCAATAAATCTAATAACCATAACACAATCAATGGAAGTCCGCCCAACTGGGGCTATCAACCAGAGTGCAGAAGACAACAAACTGTGCAAGTACAAAAGAAGAAATAATAATAATAATAATAAATAAATAAGCAATAAATATTGAAAACATGAGATGAACAGTCCTTGAAAGTAAGTCCATTGATCAAGCTGTGCATAATATTCAGGTCTCAATAAGGTCCCATACAACTGTAATAACTCTTTCTTACTCTATCTTGAACTTGTCTCATAATAAAGGCACCACAGTGGTGTAGTGGTTAGCGTGAGGCCATTACAGCTTGGGGAGTCGGAGTTTGGAGTTCAGTTCCAGCGTCCTCTGTAAGATGTTTGCATGTTCTTTGCGTGAGCGTCTGGGTTTCTTCTGGGTGCTCTGGTTTCTTCCCACAGTCCAAAGACATACTGGTTAGTAGGTTAATTGATCATTGTAACTTGCCCTGTGATTAGGCTGGGGTTAAATTGTCCGATGATTAGCCTGTGATTGGGCGGTGCAGCTTGCTGGGCTGGAAGAACCTGTTCAACACCGTATCTCTAAATAAAAATAACTTACACCATTCTCATTGACACCTGACCATTTGTACAGGTAAATGAGGACATTAGCTCCAGGCATCTGACAGGCGTCTTTGATTTGTGGCAGGGATACTTGACAAGAATTTTTTGGTCATATGATAACTGATTGCATAACATGCAGCACATACAAGGCCCACAAAAAATTTCCATCTCTTTGACTTATCTGAATATGTTGCAGCTTGATAAAATTCTGGTTCGGCCACTTCTGGAGATTTGTATTCAGTTCTATTCAACTCAATACACTGTAGGAAGTGTGTGGAGATTTTGGAGAGGGGCAAGATGCAAAGGCTGAGGGGTGACCTGATAGAAGCTACTAAAATTAAGAGATGCATATATGGAGACACAGCTGACATTTTTTTTCCAGAATTGCAGTGGCACAGTAGAGTTATGGTTAGCACAATGCTTTACAGTACCAGCAACCTGGATTCAATTCCTGGCACTGCCCGTAAGGAGTTTGTACATTCTCCCTGTGATGGCTTCCTCCGAGTGCTCTGGGTTCCTCCCACAGTCCAAAGGCGTAATGGTCGGTAGGCTAATTGGTCATTGTAAATTGTCCCGTGATTAGGCTAGGATTAAATCGGGTTTGCTAGATGGTGTAGGCCAAACACCAGAAAAGTGTACTCCATGCTGTATCTCAATAAATAAATAAAAGAAATTAATAAATCAAAATGTCTATACAAGAGGGCATGCACTCTCCAGGTGCACCGGACTCGTCCAAACAGGTACCAGTTGGTAGTTATAAATTGTCCTGTGATTAGGCTAGGATTAAATCTGGGATTGCTGGGTAGTGCAGCTTGAAGGTCTGGAAGAGCCTATTCCACGCTGTATCTCAATAGTAAAAAATTACTATTTTTTTACTATTATTATTATTATTATTATTATTATTATTATTAGTAAATTACCGTACTCTCTCCGGTCCTGTTCACCCTGTACACATCTGACTTCCAATATAACTCGGAGTCCTGCCATGTGCAGAAGTTCGCTGATGACACGGCCATAGTGGGGTGTGTCAGGAATGGACAGGAGGAGGAGTATAGGAAACTGATACAGGACTTTGTGATATGGTGCAACTCAAACTACCTGCGTCTCAATGTCACCAAGACCAAGGAGATGGTGGTGGACTTTAGGAGATCTAGGCCTCATATGGAGCCAGTGATCATTAATGGAGAATGTGTGGAGCAGGTTAAGACCTACAAGTATCTGGGAGTACAGTTGGACGAGAAGCTAGACTGGACTGCCAACACAGATGCCTTGTGCAGGAAGGCACAGAGTCGACTGTACTTCCTTAGAAGGTTGGCGTCATTCAATGTCTGCAGTGAGATGCTGAAGATGTTCTATAGGTCAGTTGTTGAGAGCGCCCTCTTCTTTGTGGTGGCGTGTTGGGGAGGAAGCATTAAGAAGAAGGACGCCTCACGTCTTAATAAGCTGATAAGGAAGGCGGGCTCTGTCGTGGGCAAAGTACTGGAGAGTTTAACATCGGTAGCTGAGCGAAGGGCGCTGAGTAGGCTACGGTCAATTATGGAAAACCCTGAACATCCTCTACATAGCACCATCCAGAGACAGAGAAGCAGTTTCAGCGACAGGTTACTGTCGATGCAATGCTCCTCAGACAGGATGAAGAGGTCAATACTCCCCAATGCCATTAGGCTTTACAATTCAACTGCCAGGACTTAAGAACTTTTTTAAAGCTATTATTAATGCTTTTTGAGTTAGTGATTTAGATGCATATCATATTATTACTGAGTTAAGTATTGTATGTAATGAGTTTTTGCTACAACAAGTGTATGGGACATTGGAAAAAATGTTGAATTTCCCCATGGGGATGAATAAAGTATCTATCTATCTATCTATCTATCTTAAATACATCAAAATGTCTAATGCTAGAGGGCATGCATTTGAGGTGAGGGGGGAGAGTTCAAAGATGTGTGGGGCAAGTATTTTTATATGAAGATTGGGGAGTGCTGGAATGGCTGCCACGGGTGGTGATGGGAGGTAGATAAGACAGAGGCTTTTAAGAGACCTATGAATATGCAGAGAATGGAAGGGTATGAATCACATGGCGGCTAAGGAATTAGTGCAATTATTAGCTTAATTGCTTTGGCACAACATCATGTGTTTTATGTTCTAAATCGCCACACTTCCAAGAATTCTTGCATAGCCCAGTAAGTATTTCCTTTAAAGTATGCACATTCAATTCTCTGTTTAAAGTCCTTCTACTTTCCTTTCATGCAGTGCATTCTGAATTAAAATGATTAATTCTCCATCCCTTCCCTTTGGAACTTTTCTTCTGTCGTCGTTTTCTCGGGCCTTTTCATTTATTCCTGGGATTGACGCTGGATTCCTGGTTCCCTCCGAAGCAGCAGCTTTTAGGTGGTATCCTGGCACGGTGGCAGGTGCTGAAGCCTCACAGCCCTTGGGACCAAGGATCGGCCCTGGTCTTGAGCACTGTTGTGACGGCCACCCAAGTTCAGGAGGCTTTTTGCTCTACTCAGCTTTATAGCCCAGCAAAAAAAAAAAACTGCCCAAAGTTCAAGATGTTTATTGTTAATTCTTAGCCAGTATTCCTTAACCACCCTCTTGAGAAACAATATTGTCCAGGCTCAGGAAGCCTATTGTTGACAGCTGAGGCCGCAACCTAGTCAGAAGAAACAACATGTCTGTAAACCTAAGGCCTCTGTCATCTGACCCGGTTTTTACGTAGCATACAGATGAGGTCATCACTAGATGACTGGCAAAAGATGTTCGACTGTACTCTTCCTAGACAGTGCCTGGTCTGCTGAGTTCTTCCAGCATTTTGTGTGCGTTGCTCAGATTTCCAGCATCTGCAGATTTTCACTTGTTTGTGGAAAAAAAAATCAAAGTTCAAAGTACGAAGTAAAGTTACAATTAAGTATGTACATGTCAGCTGAGATTCATTTTCTTGCAGGCATTCACAGAAGATCAAAGGCATACGACAGAATTTAATGAAGACCTACATGTAAACACACTGACAAATACCAAGACGCAAAAGAGAAACTGTGGAGATACAAAAACCTAAACATGCAAATATACAAACAAATAAGTAAACAGATGAATAGACAAGTACAAATATGAGAAATTCTGCAGATGCTGGAGGTCTGGAGCGACAGGCACGAGATGCTGGAGGAACTCAGCAGGTCAGGCAGCATCTATGAAAATGAATAAAATAGTCGATGTTTTGGGCCAAGTCGCTTCTTCAGGACTTGAAAGGAAGGGGGAAGATACCAGAATAAAAAGGTGGGGGGGGGGGGGAAGGAAGAAGGGTAGATAGAAGGTAAAAGGTGAAGCCAGGTGGCTGGAGAGGAAGGAATCTGATAAGAGAGGAGAGTAGACCAAAGGAGAAAGGGAAGGAGGAGGGGACCAGGGGTGGAAGTGGTAGGCAGGTGATAAGAGATTAGAGGCCAGTGTAGATGATAGAAGAGCGGAGGAGTTGGGAAAAATTATTTTACCAGAAGGAGAATTTGACATTCATGACATCAGGTTGGAGGCTATCCAGACAGAAAATAAGGTGTGGCCTCTCGAACCTGAGCGTGACTCATAAATAAACAATACTGAGAGCATGAGTTGTAGAGTCCTTGAAAGTGAGTCCGTAGGTTGTGAAATCATTTCTGTGCTGATTGGAGTTATCCATGCTGGTTCAGGAGCCTGATGGTTGAAGTGTAATAACTGTTCCTGAAACTGATGGTGTGGGCCCTAAGGCTCCTGTATCTCCTTCACAATGGCAGCAGTGCGAAGAGAACTTGGCCTGGATGTGGGAGTTCTTGGTGATTGGTTCTGCTTTTTTGTAGCAGCATTCCTTGTGGCGGTACTCAAGTGTAGGTAGGAATGGAATGGGCTGTATCCATTACGTTTTCTAGGCTTTTCCATTCTTAGGCATTGGTGTTTCCATAGCAGGCTGTGATGCAACCAGTCAGGATACTCTCCACTGTGAAGTTAGTCAAAGTTTTAGATGACGGGCTCGGCCCAGGACAGATCCTGTGAAATTGTAACACCAATGAATTTAAATATTAGAAGGTAGTAAGGGTGCGGAGGAGTTACAGGTACGAAGAAATGGAATTCACTCTCCTGTCTCAACCCAAGAAGAATGCTTTCCTCGAACTTTCTTTTTGGGACAGATTACATGTTCATCTGCCGCTCATTGTTATGATTTGTAATTTTTGTGGTTGGAAATCCTTTGTAGAATTATAATCTGTTTTTGGAATTATTCCTCAAATAAATATGTTGCATTTAAATAAAATAATTATGTTTAATCTGCTTCATTAACCAGAAGTATTTCCTCTTTCATGGGGGGGGGGGGGGGTGGAATTCACAGTTCAATGCAGTGAGTATTGACAGCTAAACCCCTTCAGAAAAGAGACCAAAACAGTTAAGGAAACGTCTTTGAATTATAGGCTGATACGTAATCTCCCTAAATTGAGAGTACTTATAGACACCTACACTCAGTGACCACTTTATTAAGATTCTTCTGTACCTAATATAGTGACCACTGAGTGTACATTCATGGTCTTCTGCTGCTGTAGCCCATTCCCTTTAAAGTTCAGTGTGCTGTGCTTTCAGAGATGCTCCTCTGCACATCACTGTGGTAATGGCTGTTTATTTGAGTTACTGTCGCCTTCCTGTCAGCTTGACCCATCCAAGCCATTCTCCTCTGACCTCTCTCATTAACAAAGTTTTTTTCCCTACAGAACTGCTGCTCACTATATGTTTTTTTTTTGTTTTTCGCATCATTCTCTGTAAACTCTAGAGACCGTTGTGCATGAAAATCCCAGGAGATCAGCAGTTTCTGAGATACTCAAACCACCCTGTCTGGCACCAATATTCATTCCATGGTCAAAGTCAGTTAGATCATATTTGTCCTCCATTCTGATATTTGGTCTGGACATCAGTTGGCCATGACTGGATTGAGTTTATGCATTGAGTTGCTGCCACATGATCGGCTGATTAGATATTTGCACTAACAAGCAAGTGTACCTAATAATGTGGCCACTGAGTGTAAAAAACTTTTATGATTAGGTTTATTTATCACGTGTGTATTGAGGCATACAGTGAAATGCAACATTTGTGTCAAAAATATATCAGCGAGGATTCTGATTCTGGGCAGCTGGCAAGTGTCACCATGCTTCAAATGCCAACATTACATGACCTCAACTTACTGACTCCTTACAGGCAGAGCAGGAATTAAACCCTGATCACACAGCCAGCGCTGTAAAGCATTGTGCTAAACTCTAGCATAAGGTCATAAAGTCATAGAAAAGTACAGCACAGAAACAGGTCCTTTGACCCATCTTGTCTGTGCTGAACCATTCACTCTGCATCGGGACAATAGCTCTCCAAACCACTACCATCCATGTACCTGCTCAAACTTCTCCTAAACGTTGAATTTGAGCTTGCATGCAGCACTTGCATTGGCAGCTTGTTCTACACTTTCGTGACCCTCTGAGTGAAGAAGTTTCCCCTCATGTTCCCTTTAAACTTTCTCCTTTCACCCTTAACCCATGACCTCTAGTTACCCTACTTCAGTGGAAAAAGTCTGCTTGCATTTACCCTTTCTATTCCCCTCAGCGTTTTGTATACCTCTATCAAATCTCCTCCCAATCTTCTATGTTCCAAGGCCTGAAATCCTAACCTACTCAATCTTTTCTTACAACTCGGGTTCTCCAGACCCGGCAACATCCTTGTAAATTTTCTCTGTACTCTTTCAACTTTATTTAGATCTTGGTTTAAGCTTAGGACTCTGGAACAGGTATGCTCAATATCCTCAAAACGTCTCCGTGTAACCTGTGTACTCACTCCATGCTGGCCTGGATTTCCTTTCAAACCTCAAAGGTGTACAGCAGACACAAGAGACTGCATGGTCTAGAATTTGGACCAACGGGAATTCAATGGGTTAAACAGCATCCCTGAGGGGGTAACTGAATTGCTGATGTTTGGGATATGTATAGAATCAGGATTCTTCCTTGAACGACTTGACTTCCTTCGATTTGAACTATTATCACCAGCCTTTGAATTTGTCCAGCTTTTAATAGAAAACATACTTCCCGATCTGCTGGGTTCCTCCAGCTGACTGTTTGTATTGCAATAACATATTGTTTGTTTAATTGTATACTGCTAATTATCCGTTTGTGGAGGTTAATGCAAAAAAAAGCAGTATAGGATCCTATTTGCTTACATACACTGCATGGTTTTACCATCGTACCTGATTAATGCCAAGACATCTATGCCAGGTCCAGTAGACTCAAAAATAGTTCCTTCCTCAAGCTGTCAGGCTGATCAACACCTCCACCTGTCAACTCACCCCACTACCCCCCAACACCATTACATACACAGCAACCAGCATCACTACACTGTATGTACATACAATCAGTCTATGTGTATAACAGTAATACACACAAAATGCTGGAAGACCTCTGCCGGTCAGGCAGAATCTATGGATGGGAATCAACAGTCAACGCTTCAGCCGAGACCCTTCAACTGAACTCATGGCTCATAAGTCCTGATGAAGGATCTCGGCTCGAAACGTCGACTGTTTATTCAAATCCATAGATGCTGTCTGACTGGCTGAGCCCCACCAGCACATTGTGTGTATCGCTCAGGATTTCCAGCATCTGCAGTACCTCTTGTGTCTATGTATATAACTGTTACTTGGACATTGTGTTTTATAGGACTGCTTTTATATTTATATTTATTGTGGTTTTCTTTTGTTTCAGTTTTTTTAGTTGTGTGTTTTTATGCTCATTGTATTTTTGGCTAAAGTATTTTGGTGAAAGAAGCTTGCTCTTTGCAGTTTGAGATGAAGTCACTTTAACTCCTTCTGGCTCCCATGTGTATAATTGCAACATGGACTCCACCTTCAGAGAAACACTGCAGATTCTTCCCTCTAGTAGAGCAAAGTTAAACATGGCCCATGGAGCAGAAATGACAGTAGAATATCATTAAATCTGGATAACAGACAACAGATGCCATTCACCAAGGGATAAGGTTTTAATTCTTTAACTTTGCAGTACATTTACTTTTCAAGAACACAGTAATCTAAGGCTGCAAAATTACTTCTCCCTGTGTCTTTCACCAGTCTTTATGGAAATTCATTCAAAAGTATCTTCAATAAAGAATGGAGCTTGCATTTATATATTCTTATTATTGATTTGTGAAATGTGCACAGTGCTAGTACTGCCAGCATTTATAGTCAATCCCTAATTGTCCTGAAATTAGGTGCAGTTGAGAGTCAACCACATGAGCCCTGGAAGAAAAACTGATGCCAGAAACTCTCAATGTATCAGTCATCCGTGAAAAATTAATTATTTTATTTATATTTTATTTTTATTTGGCGATACAGCATGGACAATGCCTCTGGCCACCTATTTAACCCATGGACCCAAGCGGGCTAAATTAGGTGAGGGTAGCAGACGACCTCATACCCTGGTGAGATAGCGACGTCTCACTATCTCATGCTGAGATGACTTTGCAGGCATGCCCTAGCATGCAAAGTCAGCTCTAGCGGACTGGGCGCGTGAGGTCTGCAGTGAGATACAGCGGCCAGGAAGATGGAGAGCAAAGAGTATGAGAAGGCACAAAAGTCACCGCAGTTTGTGACACTTCTTCATACCACTGGATCTGGACCTTCAAGGTTGAGGGAGCAGGACTGCCCCAGTGCAACAGCTTTTCCACCCTAAAAACTCCCCCGCACAGGTTTCCTGTCATTGTCGGACACTGTGGGCAAGCACCAGCTGTTTCAGTGAGGCAGAAAGAATACTTCAGGTTGCTATACAACAAAACAATTGAATTTCTCCATCTTGAATCTATAATAAGGAGGCTTGTTGCTGACTCTCTGATTGTTATCTCCAGAGCTACACATGGATAGTGGTGGGTGGGGGACATGCCACTTTGATGTAGGACAAGTGTTTGGTGCTGTGCGAATTCTTGAGACAATGTACAGGAAGCTCTTTCTCTGCATGTACCTCGTGGTAATTTATGTTTGGAATCTTGTCGCTGATACTTCATGTAAAAGGAGTAAATGCTCAAGTCTCTCATGCTATCATCACTTGACTAGATAGGCATATACTTACACTCTACTTGTGCTGATTGTACAGAGAAGAATCTCTCCTCTTGTGAGCATGCAAGTCTTCACCCCTAACTTACTGTATGAGCTACAAGGTTCCGAAAGACTGAAGGACAAAGTTAATGGTTAATTGCTTAATGCAATCAGTATTGTACTAGACCAAGTAAAAATGTGAAAAATAACTGGATTCCTAAAGATCTTGTCAAAATTGGAGGGATGCATCCCAAGCATTCATAGATTCAAATATATATTATGCTTGGTTTATTGATAACAATGTAGGAATTTACGCAAAAACATGTAAAATTGTGCATTTTGGTAGGAAAAAAAAGAATGCAATAGTTAAAACATAGAAACATAGAAAATAGGTGCAGGAGTAGGCCATTCGGCTCTTTGAGCCTGCACCGCCATTCAGTATGATCATGGCTGATCATCCAACTCAGAACCCTGTACCTACTTTCTCTCCATACCCTCTGATCCCTTTAGCCACAAGGGCCATATCTAACTTCCTCTTAAATATAGCCAATGAACCAGCCTCAACTGTTTCCTGTGGCAGAGAATTCCACAGATTCACCACTCTCTGTGTGAAGAAGTTTTTCCTCACCTCGGTCCTAAAAGGCTTCCCCTTTATCCTTAAACTGTGACCCCTCGTTCTGGACTTCCCCAACATCGGAAACAATCTTTCTGCATCTAGCCTGTCCAATCCCTTTAGAATTTTATACGTTTCAATAAGATCTCCCCTCAATCTTCTAAATTCCAGTGAGTATAAGCCTAGTCGATCCAATCTTTCTTCATATGAAAGTCCTGCCATCCCAGGAATCAATCTGGTGAACCTTCTCTGTACTCCCTCTATGGCAAGAATATCTTTCCTCAGATTAGGGGACCAAAACTGCACACAATATTCTAGGTGCGGTCTCACCAAAGCCTTGTACAACTGCAGTAGAACCTCCCTGCTCCTGTACTCAAATCCTTTTGCTATGAATGCCAACATACCATTTGCCTTTTTCACCGCCTGCTGTACCTGCATGCCCACCTTCAATGACTGGTGTACAATGACACCCAGGTCTCGTTGCATCTCCCCTTTTCCTAATCGGCCACCATTCAGATAATAATCTGTTTTCCTGTTCTTGCAACCAAAGTGGATAACCTCACATTTATCCACATTAAATTGCATCTGCCATGAATTTGCCAACTCACCTAACCTATCCAAGTCACCCTGCATCCTCTTCGCATCCTCCTCACAGCTAACACTGCCGCCCAGCTTCATGTCATCCGCAAATTTGGAGATGCTGCATTTAATTCCCTCGTCTAAATCATTAATATATATTGTAAACAACTGGGGTCCCAGCACTGAGCCTTGCGGTACCCCACTAGTCACTGCCTGCCATTCTGAAAAGGTCCTGTTTACTCCCACTCTTTGCTTCCTGTCTGCCAACCAATTCTCTATCCACATCAATACCATACCCCCAATACCGTGTGCTTTAAGTTTGCACACTAATCTCCTGTGTAGGACCTTGTCAAAAGCCTTTTGAAAATTGTGACTGATTGTAAAATTGCTAAATTGTGACTGATTGTAACACTGGGAGTTGCAAAGGAATCTGGTTCCCTGGTATATTATTTGCAGAAAATGTTCAGATACTTAGGAAAGCTCACAGAATGCTATTGTTTACTGCTAGAATTAAAAATCAAATTTGAATTTGATGTCTTTGCACCTGTGATTTTTGAATATTTTCCCCTTTTAGAAAACGGTCTATGCTTTTATATCTTTTATCGAAGTCCATGTCCGTACACTTCCCTACACTATATTCCATCTGCAATTTCTTTGCCCATTCTCTCAATCTGCCTAAGTCTTCCTTAAGCTACATGCCCCTCCACCTATCATCATACTGCCTACAAACTTGGCCACAAAGTCATCAATTCTGTCATCCAAATCATTGACATATAACATGAAAAGAAGCTGTCCCAGCCCCAGTGGAAAATCACTAGTCACCAGCAGCCAACCAGAAAAGGCCCACTTTATCCCCAGTCTTTGCCTCCTGCCAGTCAGCCAATCTTTTATCCAATCTTTTATCTGAATGAATGCGTCCTAATGAAGAGTTTCGGCCCGAAACATTGACCATTTTCTCTTTTCCATAAATGCTGCCTGGCCTGCTGAGTTCATCTAGCATTTTGTGTGTATTAGACCGTAAGACCATAAGTCCATCAGATACAGGAGCATAATTAGGCCATTTGACTCATCAAGTCTGCTCTGCCATTTCATTAGGGCTGATCCAATTTTCCCCTCAGCCACAATTTCCTGCCTTCTCTCCATATGCCTTCATGCCCTGACCAACCAAGAATCTATCAATCTCTGCCTTAAGTATATATGATGACTTAGCCTGCACAGCTGCCTGTAGCGAAGACTTCCAAGTATTACTTTGATTTCCAGCATCTGCAGATTTTCACTTGTTTTCTGTCCATGATAGTACCTTTCCTGTATTACTATGGGCTCTTATTTGGTCCAGGTTACATCTGCCTTCAGACCTTTCTGCTTCCCAAGCACCATCTCATTAGAAATTATAAATATGTACAATCACTTTTGCCTCCGACAGACTCGAATTTCTGGTATACGGCTAGTGTCTTTCACAGTGAAGTTTGATTCAAAGTTCGTCCGCCATTTCTTCGTCCTCCATTACTACCCCTCCCACATCATTTTCCAGTGGTTTGAAATCTACCCTTGTTTCTCTTCTACTCTTAGTATATCTGGAAAAAAAATTATTTGTTATCTTCATTTATATTTTTGGATATCTTATTTTCATATTTCATCTTTTCTCTCCTGATGGCTTTTTATTTGCCTTCTGTTGGTTTTCATACCTTCTCATTAGTAATAGCAACTACCTTCACCTCTGACCCCTGACACTCTCAAATTTCTGTCACACTGCAAGAGTCTTCCACAGTGAATACTGACACAAAGTGCTTCTTAAGTTGCTAAGTTTGAACTTATTAACTTATTAATTTCATCCACCATTTCTTTTTCCCCCTTTACTACACTGGCACAATTGAGAGCATCCTGACTGGCTGCATCACTGCCTGGTATGGGAACTGTACTTCCCTCAATCGCAGGACTCTGCAGAGAGTGGTGCGGACAGCCCAGCGTATCTGTAGATGGGAACTTCCCACTATTCAGGACATTTACAAAGACAGGTGTGTAAAAAGGGCCTGAAGGATCATTGAGGACCCGAGTCACCCCAACCACAAACTGTTCCAGCTGCTACCATCTGGGAAATGGTACCACAGCATAAAAGCCAGGACCAACAGACTCCGGGACAGCTTCTTCCACCAGGCCATCAGACTGATTAACTCATGCTGATATAATTGTATTTCTATGTTATATTGACTGTCCTGTTGTATATATTATTTATTACAAATTACTATAAATTGCACATTGCACATCTAGATAGAACGTATTGTAATGATTTTTACTCCTCTTATATGTGAAGGATGTAAGTAATAAAGTCAATTCAATTCAATTCAATTCCAGCATCACTGCCTCCCAAGGGTTTGCCTTAAGCTCCCTAATCAAATATGGTTCATTACACAAAGCCCAGTCCAGAATTGCCTTTCCCCTAGTGAGCTCAACCACAAGTGTTCTAAAAACATTTCACAGAGACATTTCAGAAAGTTGTGAGCCTTTATACTGTTTCTCAAAAGACGATGGATTCACATTCTTTGAATATGCTTAAGACAGATATGTATTAATGTCTGTCTTAAACCTACTCAAAGACTCTACTTTCATCATCTTGATAATCAAGGGGTAATTGTTTGGAAAGGTATGAAGAAGACATGAACTTGAGGTTCCAGTGAGTCTGGGCATGAATTCATTGAATGGAGAACCATTCTAAGAAGACCAAGTGGCATACACCTGTGTTTTTTTGAATATTTCTATATTTAATATGATGGACCCCCATCACCACAAGACCATACAACATAGGAGCAGAATTAGGCCATTTGGCTCATTGAGTCTGCTTCTGCATTCCATCATGGCTGATCCTTTTTTCACTCCTCAGCCCCACTCCTCGGCCTTCTCCCCATAACCTTTGATGCCATGTCCATTCAAGAACCTATCAATCTTTGTCTTAAATACACCCAATGACCTGACCTCCACAGATGCATGTGGCAACAAATTCCACAAATTTACCACCCTCTGGCTAAAGAAATTTCTCTGCATTGCTGTATCAAATGGATGCCCCTCTATCCTGAGTTTGTGCCCTCTTGCCCAAGACTCCCCCACCATGGGGAACATCCTTTGCACATCTACTCTGTCTAGGCCTTTCAACATTCAAAAGGTTCCAATGAGATCTCCCCTCATCCTTCTAAATTTCACTGAGTACAGACCCAGTGCCATCAAACGTTCCTGGTATGATAAACATTTCATTCCTGGAATCGTCCTTGTGAACCTCCATTGGACGCCCTCCAATATCAGCACATCTTTTCTTAGATGAAGAGCCCAAAACTGTTCACAGTACTAAAGAAAAAGCATCACCAGTGCCTTATAAAGCCTCAGCATCACATCCCTGCTCTTGTGCTCTAGACCTCTTGAAATGAATGCTAAAACTGCATTTGGCTTCTTCACCACTGACTCAAACTGCAAGTTAACCTTTAGGGTGCTCTGCGCAAGGACTTCCAAGTGCCTTTGCATTTCAGAACTTTGGATTTTCTCCCTGTTTAGAAAATCGTCTGCACATTTATTTCTACTACCAAAGTGGATGACCATGCATTTTCCTACGTTGTATTTCATTTGCCACTTCCTCGCCCATTCTCCTAATCTGTCTAACCCCTTACCTGTTTCCTCAATACTACCTGCCCCTTCACCAATCTTTGGATCATCTGCAAACTTTGAAACAAAGTTATCTATTCCATCATCTAAATCATTGATATACAGCATAAAAAGAAACAAACCCAACATCGACCCCTGCGGAACACAACTACTCACTGGCAGCCAACCGGAAAAGGGTCCTTTTATTCTCACCCGCTGCCTCCTGCCAATCAGCCAACGCTTACCCAGGACATGCCCTCTTCTCACTGCGAGCACCAAGAAGAAGGTACAGGAGCTTGAAAACACACACTCAATGATTCAGGGATAGCTTCTTCCCCTCTGCCATCAGATTTCTGAATGGACATTGAACCCATGAACACTACCTTTTTTTGCACTACCTATTTAACTTAACTTAAAATTTAAATATACATATATTCGAGCCAAGACCCCTCTTGAAATGTCAACTATCTGTTCATTTCCATAGATGCTGACTGACCTACTGAGTTTCTGTGTGCGTTACTTTTGTTTCCAGAATATGCAGAATTTCTCGTTTATATATTAACAGTTTTTATAATTTACAGTTTTTCTTGTTATATATTGCACTGTACTGCTGCCACAAAAACAAGAAAAAATCATGACGTATGCCAGTGATATTAAACCTGATTCTGATTTGGAATTCTCGTATTTTAACCTCATGTATCTCCTTACTGAGAATTGTGATCTGCAGGCAGATTGATTACAGTGCTATCTATGCTTTCTTATCATCCCAATGTGAGAATAGTCTTTTGTCCCCAGGTATGCAACTGCATAGAAGGTTACCTGATGACAACAAGCCACTTCCTATCTCTTTACTTCATCAGAGCCGGGCAGTCTAGTTTTAATCTGAGACTGAATTCCATCACAGCCTGACTCCATCCTGCCAAGAGAATTTTATTCAGTATATTATGTGGAGTGTATAGTTTCTCTCCTTGCTTTTCGCAGCTCTGTCATGTCGTGTACTAAATGCAATTCTCAGTAATATATCTCTTGTGATTCATTTTTGTTTGTAACCCATTGTAGAAGTTGAATACCTCCAGGCTTAATCTCACCAGTACACTCTGATACACTTTCTCCGATATCCATTTGGCTCCATTGAACTCACTGCACCTGCTCCCAAACAATAAAAAGTCAACGGTGATCTTAAGGAGGTAATTAAATTGCAGGGATTTTCTGATGCCCACAAACCCTCAGGTTTGGCTCTTGCCGTTTACGACACATTAGTGTCACTGCATTGATCTGCAGTATTTTACTTGGCACTCTGCTAGTTTTTAAAAGATGATTGTCTTTCATGTTGATATTTTTTTGCCTGCTACCTTCTTACTTATTTAACTATATTGTTTATTTTGTTTTATCGTCCTCTCCTGAGCTCCCTGGACTCTGTTTTTAAACTTGCATACAGCACATGGAAACCTTGCTGAGTTTTAGTACAATGCATATCTTGAACGCTGGCTTCTGGTGATTGGTTTATTAATGAGATTGCGATTAGCTTTATTTGTCACTTTGAAATGTACAGTGAAATGCACGATTTTGCATCATACCAAGTCAGTGACGGTTGTGCTGTGCGTCCCACAGGCATCACCATACTTTTGGTTACAGCCTTGCATTCCCACAGCTCACTAACCCGAACCACACTGTATGTCTTTGGAATGTGGGAGAACAGATAATCGGTGGGGGGCGGTACCCACGCAAACACGAGGAGATTATACAAACCCCTCACAGACAGTGGCGGGAATCAAACTCTGATCTTTCAGATGGTTGTTGTAGAGCATAGCGCTAACCGCTACACTACCTTATTGCTTTTATTATTGTCACATATACCGAGATACAGCTCAGGGCGCATGTTTGCATTCCATCCAGACAGATTATTCCATACAGAAAGTAAACAGAGTAGCACAAAAGGAAAAGGAGAAACTGCAGACAAACAAAGTGCAAGGCCATGACTAGGTGGACTGAGAGATCAAGAGCTCATCTTCATCATGTAAGAGGTTTGCTCAAGAGTCGGGTAGCTGGAGCTCGTCAGCCTGGGAAGGCAGTCCATCTAAGAGAGGGAAAACTCTGATTTCAAATCTCGGCTGCCTTGCGGCCATACCCACTTATGGGAAAGGCTTTGGGAGTAAACCCTGAGGACAAATCCGGAGCTGGAGTCCCTAAGGCAGTCCAAAGTTGTCTTCAACCTCGCTCTGGCAACTCCTGCGACGACACCGGTGCCAAGCTGTATCGGGACTTGCCCTTCCCTTGGACAATATCGGTGTCGTGGAGAGGGGAGACTTGCTGCATGGGAACCTGCTGGCCTGCCATACAACCTTGCCCAGGCCTGCACCCTGGAAACTATTCCAGGCGCAGATCCATGGTCTCACGAGACTAACGGATGCCACCAAGAGTCTTGTGATAGTAGGGCTCACTCCACCAGGTTCAAGAACAGTTTCTACCCCTCAGCCATCAGGCTGTTGAATAAAGGGGGATAACTACACTCACTTTGCCCCATAATTGAAATGTTCCTGTAGCCAGTGATCTCACTTTAAGAACTCTTTATCTCATTATCTCATGTTCTCGTTATTTATTGCTGTTTATTTATATCTGCATTATGGTTGATCTTTCATTGACTCTTTATAGTTAATATTCTATAGATTTTCTGAGTATGCCCTCAGGAAAATGAATCTCAGACATGTATGTGGTGCCATATACTCTAATATTTCGATAATAAAATTTACTTTGAAGTTTGAGCTTTTGAATCTGGTGGTACATGTTCTCAAATTTTTGTGCCTCTGCTCAGTGGAAGGGGGGAGAAAAAGAATGACTGGGGTGTGAGGGGTCTTTGATTGTGTTGGCAGATTTTCCAAGGCAGTAGGAAGTGTACACAATGGAGAGCAGGCCTGTATGTGCAATGGACTAGGCTGTGTTCACACCTCAGCAGTTCCTCGCTGTCCTGGGAAGAGCAGCTGCCCCAACAAACTGTGATTCATCTGTCGAGGATACATTCTTTGGTGCACCTGGAAAAGCTGGTGAAAGTCATTAGGGACGTGCAGAATTTTCTTTGCCTTCTGAGCTAACAGAGGTGCTGATGATTTGAACCAGGGATAGTATCATTAATGTGTACAATGTTGGTGTCCTGCAGACTTAAGTTCTCAGAGAACATTCCTGATTTCACTTCCATGAGACCTAAGACCACTCACGCATGTCCCTACCAACCTTCCATGGTACCTGTGTTCAGTTACTGAGACAGTGTTGAAGCACTTCAACCTTGACATTCAAATATGAGGATTTCTGCCAAGTTATTTTTGAGTCTTCTTTCTCTGAAGATGGAATAGGGCAGACTGCCAATGGAACTAATTGTACATCACCTAACTGCGATTGCTACAGATTTTCTTTCTCCTGATATCTTCAAGGAGTGGATGGGCTAGGATCACAGAGTTCTACTGCAACGAGTGCTTTGGGCCTGTGCGGGCGAGCCAGAGTTTTTTGAGCATCTCTGTTGGTTAATTGTCGTTTAATGAAAGTCATTAATCGTCTACAGCTCCCCGTTTCTCTCAAGTGACTCGCTCTTTGTAATGTGGTCTCCTGGTGTTTTCTGTTTAAGCTTGTTAGGTTCATTTTGACGGGCCCAGGGATTCCCTGTTACTTGTATTATTTAAGCAGACACCCGATTAGTGCTAATTGCAAGGTCCTGGTTTTGAGAATGTTACCTCTCATGGTGTCACTTGACTGAGTTACCGATGTTCCTTTGGAGCTATTATGAATAAATTTTTTTTGTTGTCCCTACATTGGTATCTGTCTTTCCTTCCCACTTGTGTCTTGATATTGCCTGTGCACATCGTGACATCTACAGCATAGATACAGTCCACTTTGCATGCTAAATTAATGCCAGTCATCACGCCTATTTTACAAATCCCTCTATGCCCTCAAGTACCAGTCCAGATGCCATCTACATGTTGTTTTTGTTCCTGCCTCCACCACTTCCACTGTTGTAGTTAAATTTTTGGCACTAAAATCTCCACAGCCATGCATTCAAATTCCACCATGATGACTAGGAAAGTTTAAATTGCTAATTAAATGTGGAATAAAAGAACCTATTTAGCACCAGAAATGCTGGCCCGAAAGCCACCAGATTTCCATAAAATGGTGGAGTGCCATGGTAGTGTAGTGGTTACTGTGACACTATTACAGCCTGGGGCATTCCAGAGTTTGGAGTTCAATTCCAGCACCACCTGAAAAGAGTTTGTATGTTCTCCCTGTAAACTCATGGGTTTCCTCCAGGTGCTCTGTTTTCCTCCCAAAGTCCAAAGGTATACTGGTTAGTAGGTTAATTGGTCATTATAACTTGTCCTGTGTGGGTCTCAGTTGGTTGGGGTCGACAATGGATATTACATCTCAGCTGTCTACTTGATATACAAGCCAGGGTAGTACGATATGGAGATTAAGCTGTTGCCCATGTAGCAGATTTCTGCTCTCATTGTTACAGGAGTGACCTTGATGAGGAGGAGAGAGAAAGAGAGAGAGAGAGAGCCTGTCTGAGATATTGAAATGCTGGGTTATGGACTGTAGTTTTGATGGACCCTGGATCAAGGTCTCTTTGGGGGGCTTTTGCTTTTGCTTACGTGGTGGGGAGTTGGGGGTTCAGTGGTTCTCCAGGCTCGAGTGGGGGAGAGGGAGGGTCAATGCTTTTGCTACTGATTGTGTAAAGGGTGGGGGAGGGGGGCTTCAGGGCTTTGATGGTTCCATCATTCATTCTATGAGGTGTCTTGTTTCATGGATGTCTGAGAAGAGTACAAATTTCAGGTTGCACACTGTATATATTCTCTGACATTAAATGAACATTTGAACTTTTGAGCCTTTGAAGCTTTGAATCAAGATTGAGTTGAGATGGATAAAGTTTTGAAAGATTGGGAATTAAGACTACAGAAAAGTGCCTCGGAAGAGCAGTGATAACCTGAGGCAGATACATCACCAAGCTCCACAAGTTTGTCTCTTATTGAATGGTGGGGCAGAATCAAGAGGTTTGATTGCCTACCCCTGCTCCCCTTTTCTTGTGCCTGTACCTGTGATGTTTGTACTGCCCTCTGAAAGGGCTCATTCAGTTTGTGGGCAATTAGGGGTTGGGAATAAATGCAGGCATTTTCAATCAAGCCAGTTCCTATGGAGGAAAATAAGAAGCAAAAGACGTGAACATCTCTGTCAAAAAAACAGGTTAATCCTTCCATTTGGACAGAGGCTTTCGTTAAAGAGCTGTGTGCTCACAGCGATTTTGAAGCTGTACGCAAGCTGGCCTTTGAAGCTGTCAAAAAGAATTTGAGAAAAGAGCAACATAAAATATGTTACATCTTATTTAGGAGTGAGAGCAGGGGACTTGCATCTTTAATCAGATCTCCATGGGATCAGACTGTGCAAAGTGTGCCAGTTAGATAAAACAAGGGATAGAGGAATTCACTTTTGAAAGGAACTAATTAATTCTATCGTATAATGGTTGAAAATACTGCACCTAGATTGGCATGCAATTTATTAAATAAGTGTCACTTTAATATTTCAATATATCATTCATTTTTAATTTTTCTTTACAAAATTGACTTGGGAAGATCTGAAAACTAGCTTCATTTCAGCTGTTTGCTTTGTCTTGATGTGATGGGATGTGAACTTATGTCAGATCTGCACTTTTAAAGTCATCACAATCTCATTGAGAGCTGCAGCAATGGACAACCTCAGCCCAGCTCTGCAAACCCAGCTTGCAAATTAAGAAGTCTCCTACTTGAAAGGGCAATGCATTCATGCAATCATTTTTAGAAAATCTTTTACTGCCTGTTCCCCAACAAATAATGGGATGATGCCAGTTATGACAAGAAATTTATTGTTATTCCTGCTCTTCCTGTCACCCTGACTAATGACATTGACGGTTCACAAGCACTATTCCACTACACCAGACGTGACAGAGTGGGAGGGATTAAAGGAAGAGGGGTGGCATTACTAGTCAAGGAAAATGTCACTGCAGTGCTCAGTCAGGACAGACTGGAGAACACGTCAAGTGAGGCATTATGGGTGGAACTGAGAAATAATAAAAAAACGTTAATGGGCTATATTACAGACCACCCACCAGTATGAAGGAGTTAGAAGAACAAATTTGTAGAGAGATCATAGACTGTCGCAAGAAACATAAGTTTGTCATAGTAGATGATTTTAACTTTCCACATATTCACTGGAACTCCCATGCTGTAAAAGGACTAGATGTTTGTCAAATGTGTTCAGGAAAGTTTCCTTAATCAGTATCAGTATGTAGAAGTCCCAACAAGAGTGTGTGGATTACTTGATCTGTGATTAGGGAATGAGACAGGGCAGGTGACTGAAGTTTGTGCAGGTTAGCACTTTGTACCTAGTGATCACAATGCCATTTCTTTCAAAGTAAATATTCAGAAAGATAGGTCTGGTCCGTGGGTTGAGATTCTAAATTGGAGAAAGGCCAATTTTGATGGTGTCAGAACTGATCTGGCAAGTGTGGATTGGGACAGACTGCTTCCTGGCAAAAGTGTACTTGAATAGTGGGAGGCCTTCAAAAGTGAAAGTTTGAGAGTACAAAGTTTGTATGTGCCTTTCAGAATAAAAGGTAAAGATAACAGGTGTAGGGACCTTTGTTTTCAAGAGATAATGAAGCCCTGGTTAAGAGAAAAAAGGAGGTGCATAGCAGGTATAGGTAGGTAGGAACAAATGAGGTGCTTTTAGAGTATAAGAAATTCAAGAGAACACTTAAGAAAGAAATCAGGAAGGTTAAAAGAAGGCATGAGATTGTCTTCTCAGACAAGGTGGAGAATCCTGAGGGATTCTACAGATACTTTAAGAGCAAAAGGATTGCAAGGGACAAAATTAGTCCTTTGGAAGATCAGAACGATAATCCATGCATGGAACCAAAAGAGGTGGGGAGGATTTTAAATGCATTTTTTTGCATCTGTATTTACTCATGAGATGAACAGAGTCTATAGATATGAGGCAAAATGGCATCAACTTCATGGAATCTGTACAGATTACAGAGGAGGAGTTTGCTATCTTGAGGCAAATTAGAGTAGATAGATCCCGGGGTCTGACAAGGTGTTCCCTCAGACCCTGTGGGGGTCAAGTGCAGAAATTGTAAGGGCTCTAGCAGATATATTTAAATCATCCTTCGAGACAGGTGAGGTACCAGAGGATCGGAGGATAGCCGATGTTATTCCGCTGTTTAAGAAAGGCTCGAAACATAAACCAGGGAAATATAGGCTGGTGACCCTGACATCAATTGTGGGAAAGTAATTGAAAGGTATTCTAAGAGACTGGATATGTGTGATAGTATAGAGACTCATTAAGCATATTCAACATGGCTTTGTGCATGGGAGGTCATGTTTAACACACCTTACAGAGTTTTTCAAGGAAGTTGCTGAATGCAAGGCAATAGATGTTACATGGACTTTAGCAAGGCATTTGACAAGGCCCCGCATGGGAGGTTGGTTAAGAAGGTTCAGTCACTCAGCATTCAAGATGAGGTAGTAAATTGGATTAGACATTGGCTTTGTGGGAGAAACCAGAGAATGTTAGTAGATGGTTGTCTCTGACTGGAGACCTGAGACTAGTGGAGTGCTGCAGGGATCGGTGCTGGGTCCTTTGTTGTTTGTCATCTATATCAATGATCTGGATGGCAATATAGTTCACTGGATCAGAAAATATGCAGATGAACTCAGCAGGCCAGGGTATCATCTATGGAAGAGTGAACGTTTTGGGCCAAGACCCTTCATCAGTCTTGATGGAAAACTGAAATACAATCAGAGATTGTTGGAATCACTTAGCAAGTTAGGAAGTGCCCATGGAGAGGAAAACAGAATGAATGTTTCAGTTCATTGTTCTGAGTGATAAGTATAATTAACTCCGTTTCCTGTCTATAGATTCTGCCTGATATTTCCACCATGTTCTGTCTTTGTTTCAAAAAGTTGAGATAGCTAATTTGTTCCTTAAAGATAGAAGTATAGAAAAATAGCAATAGGAGTGGGCCATTTGGCCCTTCAAGAGCCCTCCAGGAATCATTGCAATCATGTCTGATCCTCTGCCTTATACCATATTCCCATTTCTCTCCCTGTTCTACTTGATGGCTCTTCACCTACTTTTTGCATATATCTAGCAACTTGGTCTCCACACCTTCCCCGGTTGAGAATTTGACAATTTCACTACTCTGCATGAAGAAATTCCTCCTCAGTTCAGTCCAAAATGTCTCACTGCAGTTCCTGACACATGGCAGATATGGAAGCCCAAAAGGTGTGTTCGAAACAGACCTGTGAACACAAGTGCACGCTGGCATTTACGTTCCCTGTGACGATTTCCAGCGTTCTCCAACCAATCTTATCAGCCGATCCTTCTGTTTCCTTCTTGCTTGTGTGTTTGTCAGTCATCCAGTCCTCTCCTTGAAGGCATTGCTGATGGTATGGGGTTCACAAAATGTCCAATCTTTAAATGATGAATTTATTTTAACTTTCCTACTGAATTTATACCTGACTATTTGTTGTATGTTTGATTGCAAAAAATGAATAAAAATTATGTGATGGTTTTCAAAATTCTATTAGAGAAGAACACCATAATGCCTACACTAAATGCTTTCTCATTAATCTAAGTTAAATAGCCTCACATGGACGAGGTCGTGTTTATATACCAGAGGATCTTTTCTGGGATGAGCATCTACATGTCATCACAAAGGAGGCACAACAGCACCTCTAATTCTTTGAAGTCTGCATAGATTCAGCATGTCAACAAAAACTTCTTCAACCTTCTATAGATGCGCAGTGGAGAGTATTTTGACTGGTTGCATCACAGCCTGGCTTGAACATGCCAAAAGCCTCCAGAAAGTGGTGGATACAGCCCGCTCCATCACAGGCCTCCCCACCACTGAGTATATTTGTATGTAACACTGTCACAAGAAAGGCACATCCATCATCAAATACCCTCACCCTCCATCTTATGCCCTCTTCTCGCTATTACCAACAGGCGGGAGCTACATCTTATACCACCAGCTCAGGAACAGTTATTACCCTACAAACATCGGGCTCCTGGACCAGTCGGAATAACTTCACTCACAACTGCTATGAACTGATTCTACGACCTACCGACTCACTTTGAAGATCTCTTTGCTTATTATTTGTAGAGTTTGTCTTTTTCTCTACATTGGCTGTAGAGAAAAAGACAAGTCAGTCTTTGTCTTTTTATGTATAGTTTTTTCCCCTAAATTCTATTGTATTTATTTTTTCTCTTGTAAATGCCTGCAAGCAAACTCAAGCTAGTACATGGCAACAGACTGTATACATACCTTGACAATGAATTTATTTTGAACTTTGAACTTCGAGGTGACTGCATTGAAAAGGCATATGTAAGTGTTAAGTTGGTTCGAAGCTGAGGTGGCTCCTTGCGATATTGTCCCAAACCAATAAGAGTCCATGTCTACTTTGATAATCCCTCCCAGGCCATCTGCTATTACACGTAACGTATAGCAGACTCATTTTAATGCAGTTTGATCATTCTACTGAGAGGTAGTGTGTGAATGGATTGTCACAATATGCAGACAACACAGGTGAGCAGATGGTGACAGTGTTTGTAATTAAACAATAGATGAACGATGTCAGAGAATAGAAATTACAGGCTTATTCTAATACAAGTTCAGAGGTAGAGATAGGAAAATTATTTCTACATTTCAAACAGAATTACTGGTATGTTATCATTTCTGAGCTTCAGTTTGATTTAAAAATACGCACATATTATGACAGAACTGTCGGAAATGGCAACTTGCAGGGCAGCTGGAAGCCAGAACACAGTCAAAGGTTCACACTCTGGTTTGATTGTTAGCTACAGTCCAGTTCTCAGGCTAAAACAGCTCTGAGACCTGATAGCTAATTCTTCTCGCTGACGCCTCCACTGATGGGTGTAATGCAAAGACCTGAGGGCTGGCCGCGGTACGATCCCAAACTGTCTGAAAGGCAGTGCCAGGATTGCCCTTTGCTGCAGTCAGCGAGTTTGGGTATTGTAGTACAGCCTTCCTTCTTCTCGCCGGTTCTAGACTTAATCGACTTTCGGCGGGGCTCCTGTGTTCCATTTCCCACGCAAACCCCAATAAGCTGCATCATCGCCCTAAGCCCCATACCATCAAAGTGTGCAAGTCAGGGTGGCTAGCTGTGATAGTGCTGGCTAGCCCCGTTGTCACAACGACACTCCTGCACTATATCAGACCTTTTCCCTCAGTGCCATGACCAAGGTATCTGGCATACCACCATTCACAGGGCAAGGTAGCCTATTAAAATTACAGCTTTAATTCTGCCGCAGTCAGCGAAGTAATGCTTTCTAGCTGGCCCTCTTAGTTCAGCACATTAACTTGTTTATCTGCTGCAGCGAAACTTCATAGCTTCATCAGTCATTCAGAGCTAGGGAAAACAAAAGACAGAGACCAAGATTTGCATGGTGCTCAATTATACATTAGCGTACATCACTTGGCAATCTGTTCATATCAATTTAATTAGATTTTAATACTGCCTCTGATCTTGTTGTCTAATTAACAGCACTGGCTGGCAATAAAGCATAACCATGCACCCAGCAACACCTTTGATCTCGACCATATGGAGCTTCTCAACGCTCTTGAGAAAGTTCACTATCCACAATATGGACTGTGACAAGTGTAGGGGGAAGAGGGAAGGGGGGGGGGGGAAATATTGTGTTCCCCAGATGGTCAGATATCACTCATGCTTTCAACTTTATTGATTAATTTCTCTGTCAATTGGTTTTGATTAAAAATAAATAAAACATGCTCTTAATGGTGTATGCAAATCAAGTTGAGGGAGGAGGATCAGCTTCTTCAGTTCTTCTGTTTTCCATTTCTCCCTGACTAGCTTCCAAAATAAAATTGTTTTGAGGAGGGGAAAGGGAATAGTTTTAACCCTGTGAGTTCTGGTTTCCGATTGAAGGTCAGAGCAGGATTAACGAGATTCAGTCCATTTACTTTTGTAATATTCCATTCGGCTTGGTTCTGCTTCCTAACAGTGTCAGCGCCAGCAAGCACTGGTATTCCAGATGATAATTAGAAGTGACTCCATCTTGCAAGGAATGGATTTTAGTCAGATTTTTGTGCTTCTGGATTTAACCCTTTCAAAATAGTGCTGTGAGCAATGACCCCAAGTGATTGATTTTTTGATTTGTTTGTAGTTAATGGATGCTGTTCAGGAGTCTTCCTTTCGGATCTGTGAGTCACGCACTAGAATGTTCAAAGCCTCTCAGGAATACTGTTGGTCTAATTTTCCCAACTTCCTGAAGTAGGGAGGAAGCCTGTATGATTGAGGCTTACTTATTTATTCATGGAATTAGGAGTGTGAAGAGTTAATTGTGCTGTACTTCTCAGGTTATATCTGAACACAAGTAATTATTGAAGGAGAAATCTTGTGACAGCACTTCATAACATCAATCAATTTTGTTATTCTTCTGTGATCCCAGTTTTTATTTATTTATTTACTGAAATAGTAAGCCCTTTTGGCCCTTCGAGCCATGCCACCTAGCAACCCTAGCCCAATTACAGGTCAACTTACAATTTACCTATCACCCAGTTCGTCTTTGGAACCTGGAGCACCCCGAGGTCATGGGGAGAATATGCAAACTCCTTACAGGCATCGGTGGGAATTGAACCCAGGTCACTGGTACTGTAAAGTGTAGTGCTAACCACTATGCTACTGTGCCCACTACGTCACACGCCAAAGCAAATGCTTGGACAGTATGGGGATCGATCCCATGACCTTGGCATCTGACCAGCTGAGCTAACCATCCTACAAGTTAAAACAATTGCCATGAGATATTATCAGAAAACACCTTTTGGAAGCAGGACACAAATAGTTAAGGCATCTCTTCTGCAATACAGAGGAGTATGGTGTTTTTATCCCTTCTAAAGCACTCGAGAAGCATGGTGCAACATCCTGACACTATTTCCAGGAGGGAGTAATCAGCTACACAGCACCAGGACTTTCTTTATTAGTATATTTCATCCCAAAATATCCCAGAGGAGATCTGATTCAAAAATCTTGTTAGAATCATAGAAGTTGATGGGCAAAAAAAAAATCCAGAAAGATCCTGTGGGACAGATTGCAAACTCCAATAAGATTTTGCGCTCTACTTCCCAGGATTTAATAGAATCCCCGAGGACAAAATCCAAAATATCATGGGCTTTTTAGGTTGGAGATTTTCTGAAATAAATGGAAATTTCACCAAAGGCTCATTGTCTGTTTGATAGAGAAGTTTTCTCAGTTTATTTTCTCTCTCTCTCTCTCTCTCTCTCTCTCTTTCTCTCTCTCTCTCTCTCTTCAAGTAATCATCTTGAGAACAATCTCCAGCTCAGGTGGATGAATTTTAGAAAGTGTAATTTGCATTGGATGCACAGAGCTCATTTCGGACATTTAGAGCAATTTATTTCAGGAGCAGTGCAAATCTAAACCTGATCTTTGAAAAGATACGAATCTGTGGCTTGATGGAGTTGCCTCTGACATCAAAATTTGCTTCCATTTGCTATTAAACCCCTGACTCAAAACTTACTACTCCCCCCACCCCCCGAACCCTTCATTTCCCACCAGTCCAACATAAAGTGAGAAAATAGCTGCATCTGATAGCCAGATTATAAATTATTTCTTGTGCCTCGCGAGCTGAAATGTTTTAAAAGGGATGTTGGAAATCTGTTATGCGTCAAGCAGTCCATGGAGGCATTAGGGAGAACGGCTGATTCCTTCTCCCTTGGAACTGCAGTGTTAATTTTGAAATATAAGAACAGAATGTGAAGAATGCTAATTTGTCATTAGGAAGATTAACGCAATCAGGGGAATCGGAGGATCTCGCTTCGATTTGGAGATTATTGACACGGTGTGATGATAGGAAATCTGTGGTGTGGCGAGGGAAGTCAATCCATTTCGTGTGAAAAGAGACTCACATATTTTAAAGCGTACAATTTGGCTGAATTGCAGCAGAATTTCTGAGTGGCACTATGCTGGCGATAGATGGCAAGGAGTGAGTCATGAGCTATTTTATGTAATGTCGCATGTCAAAACGGCTGTGCAGTGAGTTGGGACAGCAGGAACTGTTGATTACTTTTTTTTTAACCCCTTCCCTTAATCAAAGGAAAGAGGACTGAAGCACCGATCCAAAGTGCGCAAAATAATGTTTTCACAATCTCCAAACCCCATCTCCACTTCACCCCAACCACTCCAGCCCCTCACTTCCCACCCAGCAGGTAGTTAAGCCAAGCATTGATGTTTAACTTATTTAGAGACACAGTACAGAACATGCCTCCAGGAGAACCACAGGCTTGCCGTGGTTCGGAGGCTCGTGTGACTCAATGACCTGGAGAGCTATGTTGGTTGCAGTCAGAACTTTATACTTTGGCTCTTGGTGGGGTCACCCAGGCCAAACTGCCCAAAGGGTAGAGAACAGACTAAGAGTGGTCTCCCAGACCTCCATGTTCAGGGGTTCAGCTCAGGGCTGATTGGTAAAACAAAATTGTTATGGACGCACAATGAAGAATCCTTTTACATCAGAGTGGTCAAGAGGTGGAGGTGGAGGACCTTCATTGCTGCTCTAAACGCCAGCGCTGTAACAGGCAGAAAGTAAGAAAATACGGAACAAACCCGTCCAGCCCAACGAGCCGTACCACCCAGCAACCCGACTATTATACCCTTGCCTACTCACAGGGCAATTTACTATAACCAATAAACTTACCCAGTACGTCTTTAGAATGCGGCAGGGAACCAAAGAGCCTGGAGGTAACCCACTTGGTCATGGAGAGAACGTGCAAACTACAAACGGTACTTACAGATAGCACTGGAATTGAACTCTGAACTCGGTAACACCCCAAGCTGTAATAATGTTGTGCTAACCTCTACGGTACCATGGTGATTAAGAATGTTTTAGATCCATGTTAAAAAACCCCATTCTGTTTATTTATTTATACATTTTGAGATAGAGTGTGGAGTAGGCCCTTCCAGCCCTTCAAGGAGAGCCACCTCAGCAAACCCCAACAAACTTGATTAGCCCTAACCTAATCACAGGACAATTTACAATGACCAACTAGCCTGCCTGGTTCATCTTTGGACTGTGGGAAGAAACTAGAGTACCTGGGCAAAGTCCACACATTCCATGGGGATGATGTACAAAAGCTCCTTACAGAACAGCGCCAGAACTGAACTCTGAACTCTGCAACACCCTGAGCTATAATAACGTTGCATTAAACTGTCCAAATGCCTCTTAAACATTACAGTTTTGGCTGCCTCCTCTGACAGCTTGTCCTTGTATTTACAAAGCCCCCGACATATAAGCTGCAGCCATTGTATAAGACATTGGTGAGGCTGATTTGGAGTATGGTGTGCAGTTTTGGTCATCTATGACACAAATAGGGTTGAAAGAGTACAGAGAAAATTTATAAGGATGTTGCAGAGTCTGGATATATGGTAAGATTGAATAGGTTAGAACTTTATTTCTTGGAACGTAGAAGATTAAGAGGAGACTTAATGGGTATATACAAAATTATGAGGGGTATGGATAGGGTAAATGCAAGCAAACATTTTATATTGAGGTTGGGTGAGCTGACAACTAGAGGTCAGGAGTTAACGGTGAAAGGTGAAAATTTAAGGGGAACACGAGGGGAAACTTCTTCACTCAGAGGTTTGTGAGAGTGTGGAACAAGCAGCCAGTGCAAGTGATGCATGCAAACTCGATTTCAATGTTTAAGAGAAGTTTGGATAGGCGTGTGGATGGTAGAGGTATGGAGTTGGAAATGCATTGCTCCATTATCTTCATTTCCAATTAATTTCGAATTTCTTCATCTACCAAATTTCCCTTACTCACCCAGCACACCTTTCCTTCCTGCCACTTAACTGAATACATGCTCTTCTCAAGATCCAGCCCACAATTATTTAAACCTTGTTATCATTGCCTCTTTAAAAAGGCTTTGCAGGTATTCTCCAATCACTGGCCTCCTATGGAAAATTAAAAAGTTATAATGAAGTAGCATTTTTTCATTATTTTTTCTTGATTCATGTTGGACAAAATAGTGAAATATAGGATAGGACTAATTTTACTCTATTTGTATTTCCTGCAAGAACTAAAGTAAGGTCAAAAACATTCAAGGTTCCTGAAAGTATAAACTAGTTTGGTGAGATTTTAAATAAGATGAAATATATCCAATGATAATCTCAATGTTTATCTTATTAGGCACAGTTATTTTAAATTGATCAAAATTCAACAGCTGTACCACTGTTAAATAATAAACCTTCTTAGCCTTTTGCTGCAAATGTTCAGCCATTATTAACTTAGTTCATTGATTCCATTGAAAACTGTGCATTAATGTGCTGTTCCTTCATCGTCACTGGGTGTAAATGATAAGGCCCTCTCCAGCAGCTGCTCATCAGAAGGACTGTAATGGATCAAGAACATGGCTCAGCATCTCACGAGGCAATTGAGGATTGGCAAAAAATTGTGGCCTTGGTAGTAGCACCTTTATTCCAAAAATAAATTTTATAAGATGTCTTGTTCAATTATCTCTTGAAAATTTGCTCTTTGGTGTTCTGTCTGATGCAGTCAATAGCAAATGCCTAAGCTCATAGGGGCAAGCTTACTAAGATCATAAAACTTCCCAAACCATTATCTACTGCAATAATGACTATATTTACTTCATGAAAGTCTGCAGATTGCTGGATATCCAAAGCACCACCCACAAAATGCTGGAGGAACGCAGCAGGTCAGGCAGCATCGATGGAAATAAATAAACAGTCGCTATTTCAGCCAAACACCCTTCTACAGAACAGTAAAGGAAGGGGGAAGATGCCAGAATAAAAAGGTAATGGGGAGGTGAAGGAGGATAGCTAGAAGGTGATAGGTGAAACCAAGTGGGTAGGAAAGAGTGGACCATAAGAGAAAGGGAAGGAGGAGGGGACCGAGGGGGAGGTAAGAGGCCAGAGTAAGAGGAGAGGGAGAGGGATTTTTTTCCAACTAGAAAAATAAATTGATATTCATGCCATCAGGTTGGAGGGTACTCAGATGGAATAAAAGGTGTTGCTCCTCCACCCTGAGGGTGGTCTCACCTTGGCACGAGAGGAGGCCCTGACTCAGCAAGTCAGAATGGGAATGGAAACTGGAATGTAAATGTTTGGCCATTGGTTTTTGGCTGATAGAGCTAAGGTGCTCAACAAAGCAATCCCCCAATTTATGATGGGTGTCACCAATGCAGAGAAGATACTTGCTTCTCTAGTTTAGGTGCACTTTAGGAAGTCCTGATGTGAAGAGTGACATACAAATACAAATTATTTCTCATTGAATAATTTTATTCTGTAGAGAAAGTAAAATGAAAATGTGGTAATTTTTATAAAAGTAGTCTTTTAGATCTTATTTGTGGAAGGTATTCTTAATCATTCAATTATTGTAGATGAATTGATAACACATGATGGCTAAACAAATAAAATTCTTGTTTTAAAACAGGTAGGCTCAGTGCTGAAGAAGTGTCTCAGCCCAAAACGTCAACTGCTTACTCTTCTGCATAACTGCTGCTGGACCTACTGAGTTCCTCCAGTATTGTGTGTGTGTTGCTCAGATTTCCAGCATCTATGGGTTTTCTCCTGTTTCACATTTCAAGTGTTTTGCTTTTGATACATCAGATTTACTGATACACACCCTGTATCTGCCAATCAGAAAGAAGCATTAAAAAAATCTAGTAGTTTTGTGAGCTGCACGTGAAACGTCACCATGCATCACCAGCGCCATCTTGGATCTACAAGGATTGTTGCCACAGGAAAGCATCATCAAGGACCCCCACTGTACTGGCCAATCTCTCTTCTTGCTGCTGCTATTGGGAAGGAACTACAGGAGCCTTAGGTCCAACTGTTGAAGGAACAGTTATTACTCTTCAATCATCAGATTCCTGAACCACTCACCGCAGCAACTTATGGACTCACTTTGAAGAACTCTTCACAAGTCGTGTTCTCAATACTTATTTATTTATTATTTGTTTTTGCATTTGTAAGTTTGTTTTCATTTACACACTTTCATTGATTCTGTTGTATTTCTTTGTTCTACTATGAATGCCTGCAAAAATGAATCTCAATGTAGTGTGAATGGTGACATATCCCCATTTTGATAATAAATTTACTTTGAACCTTGAGAAGCATATTAATATAGATGGAAAGTTACTGAAGGGAAAATGGCAAAATGGAAAAGGCCACATGCCGTGTTAAACCAGGTTGGTCCACAGACTATGCAAGATTTGCCAGACTATGACCTGCATCCAAGCTACCTAATCACTGGCAGCAGATAATCAATCTCCAGAAGGCTAATGATCTGTGGAAGCAGAGGTGTAAGATAATTCAGATGCTGGAAGAACTCAACGGGTCAGGCCGCATCCATTGAGGAAAATGGACAGCTGATGTTTCGGGTCAAGACCCTTCATTTGGATTTATGAAAATTTCCAAGAGTAATTCCTTTAGAAGCACAAGCACTCCTGCCTTTTGCCTACTTTGAATAAGCCCTCTCATTCAGGTTTAGGAGCAGTTAGCACCCTTCAACCATCAGGCTCCTGAAACACCATGAATAATTTCAAAAGGTTCAAAAAGATTCAAGGATTTAAAGGTTCATTTATTATCAAAGAATGTATGCAGTATACAACTCTGAGATTCTTCTCCATGGCCATGGAACAAAGAAAAGCCATGGAAATCAGTTCAGAGAGAAACAGCAAACCCCCTCCCCACAGAAAAAGAATGGTAATACAATCAAGGACCACCCCCAAACCCCTCTCCCCTGGCACAAGAACATTGGCCCTGAAATCCCCCTCTCCCTGCACAAAAAACTGACAAAAATGCAAGAACATTAATCACCAAACCACCCTCCCCCACACAAAGTCAAAGAACAGCATTCCCCAAAATCCTTCCTCCCTGCGCAGAAAATTAACAAAAATGCAGCAAGAACATTGACCCCAAATCCCCCTAAAACATGAAAGAAGGGGAGAAAACCCATAATATAAAAACCATAAGACTGAAAAGTCCATAGTTCATAGTCCAAATCCGTAAGTGAAGGGACCTTGGTAAATTCCTTCAACATCATTGAAAGAGAGAGACACAGAGGCCTACCCTTCTGGGATGAATTTCAATCTTCACAACACCGAATTGATAGCCGAACACAATCTATGGACTTACTTTCAAACACTCTACAATCTATGTTCTATTTGTTTATTCATCCAGTTATTTCTTTCTTTATTCATTCATCCATCTCTTTATTTATCTGTTTGTATTTTTTATTCTATTTGCACAGTTTGTCTTTTTCACGTTGATTGCTCTTTAAGTCCATCTCTGTGGACTTATTCTATTGTACTTATTTCTTTATTCTACTGTAAATGCCCACAAGAAAATTAATCTCAGGGCTGCATATGATGACATATACGTACTCTGATAACAAATTTACTTTGAACTTTCTTTCTACTATCCTGGTTGTTGTCTTTTTCATACACTAGGAGGGAAAAGTTAGGTTCTTGTATGCTGACTCAGTGCTAATGAATGAAAGTTTATTAATATCCCATACTGCAGAATAGTCTAATCACAGGGAACACTTTCCAGGACTGGTTACACTGAAATCATTTGTCCCCTCTAGTAAATACTCATTGATTTATCCTGGTGTAGCTCCATAAAGAGCAAACCCAATTTCATAGTACATAGAACCAGCATAGCACAGCACAGGAAAAGGCCATTCAACCGACACTGTTTTATTAAATTCAATGCCTAACCTAAGTAATCTGTTCTCCCCACAAAACATTTATATCCTTCTGTTCTCTGAACATTCATCTGCCTATTTAAGAGTTTCTTAAATCCCTGCATCATATTTACCTCCAGGCATTCCAGGCACCTGCCACTCTACATGTCTGAAAGAATTGTCCTGGACATCTTCTTTGAACTTATCCCTTCTCACCTTAAGTGCACACTCTCTATTTCGAGGCATTTTAACACTGAGAAAAAGGCACTAACTCTCTATCTACACTTCTCACAGTCATACAGACTTCTATCAAGTCTCACCTCAGCTTCTACCATTCCAAGGAAGACAAATCAAGTTTGTCCTATCTCTCCTTATAGTACGTGCCATCTAATCCAGGCAGCCATCTTACCTACTTGACCATGTAAATAAAAAAACACAGAACACTAGGGATTCTCAGCAGGTCAGGCAGCACCTGTGGGGAGGGAAACACATAAATGACTGATGACATTTCTGACAGGTATCTCTAATGGTTGCTGTTTTTATTTCAGATTTTCTGTACCTGCAGAAGTTTGGCTTTCGGTTTCTTTAGCTCTTTCAACAAAATAATCCACTAGCCAGCGCATAGACCATGAATACTAGCAGCCCTATTTATTGAGTAGATTGGTTTCCATTGATTACTTTATATTGAACAGTATCTTCTCATGAGAACTGTAGGGTAATAAATTTTTGTGGCGTTTAGAAGGACAACAAAAACGTTTTTTTTGTGGCCAATAATCTCAAAATATTCAGTTGGCTATTATGGATGAGCATACCTGATACGTGACTAACCAAGCAAGCACAATCCTTTGAATCCTGCTGCAGGAAGAAACAACCAGGTGAACAGAGGGAAGACTAAAGTGTGTAATCAAAACATCCTTGAAGAAATGTAACATTGGTAATTTGTAGTGTGTGACCGTTCAAAAAGAAGAGCATGCATTTAGCATGGTACTAAAAACCCCAAGTGCTTATGCTGGGGGCACACAATAGCCCAGCACAATTGGCTGAAGGAGTGGACCACCTTGTAAAGTAATGACTTCCCCATCCCATCGGGAAGTTCATGTCCCAACTATGGAAGAATCTTATGTGTTCAAATTGTCCTTCCCCCCCTGCCCCACCACCCACAATCCATCATAGAACCAGCATTTTAAACGTAAGAGATTCTGCTGGAAGTCTTGAGCAAAACACACAAAATGCTGGAAGAACTCAGAAAGCCAGGCAGCATCTATAGAGAGGAATAAACAGTTGATGTTTTGGGCTGTGGCCCTGTCCTAATGAAGGATCTTGGCCTGAAACATCAACTGTTTAGAAGCTGTCTGACTAGCTAAGTTTCTCCAGCATTTTGTGTGCATTGAATTAGAATGATAGCAAGTCATCCTTGACACAGAAAGTTGTTTTCCATCTTTAGAACTATCAATTAGGAATAAATTGTGATTCAAATTAACCTTCATACTATCCCAATGATTTATATCTCAATGCCTTATGCATTACTTTTGTGGTCATTGGGACATTTATCAGGAGTGCTTCTTACGCAGGGCCCTTAGTATTAATAAAGATCCCAGCCATCCATTCAGCATCCTCTCTGACTTTCTACCATCAGGCAGGAGACTAGGATGCATAAAGACAAGAACGGTCAGGATGAGAAACAATTCTTCCCTCAGGCTATTAGGCTTCTGAACACCCTGCTGCATTGTATTTGAAGTGTCACTGGTTAATCTGATCCATACTTCACAATATTTAATATTAATGCACTTTAGTTAGTGTTTATGTGTGAGCTGTCTGTAGATTTTATCTTTACCTTCATAACTTATCGTGTGTTATATGTGTTACGTGTGCTATTGAGCTTTACACCCTGGTTCAGAGAAATGTTGTCCCATTTCTATATACATTATACGTTATATACATGTATATAGATAAAATACAATAAACTTGACTTGACTTGAAGGAACGCAATGCTAGAAAATGAAATATGCTCTACAACTTGATAGGTAGCATTGCCATGAAGACCTCCCAGTCAAGACAGCATGGATTAAATGTAGAGTAAAGATCCCTTCCATTCTGTCCAAACCTGAGATGAACATTCTGGCTGTTCCAGAAGAACACTTTTGTTTCTCATGCCAGCACTTCCTTGTGGACTGTCTCAGCAAGGGTGCCAGCCTAGTGCTGGTTCGTGACAAATGGGCGGTTTCACACTGTAGCTGCAGTCCCACTGGGAACGGAATGAAGCCTGCCAAAATTCATTTCACTCATGACTGTTCTAGCTGGCAAAGTCAAAACTCCCCTCTGAGCCAATGTTGGCTGGATTTTTCTTGAGACTAACGGAGAGGAGCATTACTCTTCATCTAACTTGTTCCATTCTCCTCTGGGAAGGCTTTGATCATAACAGGCGGCAAAGGATAAATTCCGCTCTTCAGTCATTCAAATTTTATCTAGAAACAATTATCAGTGATTGTCACAAGATAAATTTGCATACTCCATTCATATTTATAATCCCTTTAAAGGAATGCAATGCTGATTAAATTTAAACAAACTGAAGGAAATAATTCACTTTATAAATAAAATTCTCTTCAAGGTGTTCTGAATTATATGATGCAGTGCTACAGAAACATTTTGAATTAACATTAAACATTCTCACTCTAATTTCTTCTTCCTGAAAACCTCATGTAATGTGTTATTTCATTTAGAAGTACAACCTAGAGATTTAGGTATGAGACAACATATCCTCAATGTGTTTGCAAGATATTATTTCAGCAGAGGGATTAACCTATTATGTTCCAGTGGACTTCAATGAAAGTGGCACAAACACAAGAAAATCTGTCAAAATCCTTCATAAATGCTTCATAACCGTTCATAAAAATAAAGGGCTTTCGCCCAAAGTATCGACTGTTTATTCCTTTCCATAGATGCTGCCTGACCTGCTGAGTTCCTCCAGCACTTTGTTTGTGTTACTTTAACAAAAGCGTTACATTCTTCAGTCAGCCTTATTATTCACCTAATTGGCTCTTTGGTCCAGTAAGTGTAGTACAATGATAGAGATAAATTTCTGTGTATCTCTACTCTGCACTCCATATTTGACTTGTATTAAAAATAGAATACAAAATTATAAGGAGTATTGATAGGGTATTTGCAAGCCGAGGCTTTTTCTTTTTAGGTTGGATGAGACTAGAATTAGAGATCATAGGTTAAGGGTGGAAGGTAAAAATGTTTAAGCTGAATGTGAGTGGGGACTTCTTCACTCAGAGGCTGGTGAGAGTGTAGAACGAGCTTCCAGTGGAAGTGGTGGATGAGGGTTCAATTTCAACATTTAAGAGAAATTTGGATAGGTAAAAGGATGGGAGGGTCTCGAGGGCAATGGTGCGAGTACAGAAGGTTGGGACTAGGCAGAATAATAGTTCCACGTAGATTAAATAGGCCAAAGGGTCTGCATCTGTACTGTACTGTTCTATGACTCTTTCGTGCTTGTCTATGTCTAGCAGGAAGGAAAGAGTCGTCTACTTTTTGACATGTGATTTGTCCTTGCTATCCATTTTGATCATTTCATAAATGGAGTCACTTGCCATGTTCCCCTGCTCTATGCAACTCCTTCCTTAAATCTCTTCTCAATAATGTTATTCACCTTTGCACTTGTTTCCATCATTATCTAATTTACTTTTTTTTAAAATTAGTGATATTATTATGAAGTGGAATTGCCAGAGAATATTGAATCTCATCATGAATGAAATGGTTATGGACCTCAGGAGGACTCACATCTCTCACACACACCTTTACATTAGCAGCAGAGAACGCATTCTACATTGTCAAGAAAACTCACTAACACCTTGACTTTCTGAGGAGGCTGAAGAGAGCTGGACTTTGCACATCTAGTACTCATCTCATTCTACAGATGTGCAGTAGAGAGCATCCTGACAAGCTGCATCCCTGCCTGGTACGGAAACTGCACTGTGGTGGACCGGAAGGGTCTACAATGGGCAGTCAAAATTGCATCACTAGTGCCAGTCCACCCATTATCAAGGACATATATACAGAACGATGTCAGAAAAGGGCCAATGAAAACATGAAAGATCCCATACAGCCTGCTCATGAACTATTAATCCCACTTGCATCGGGGGGGGGGGTGTGGGGGGTGGTAGGCTAAGTAGCAAGGACGTCAAGACCAAAGACAATAACCTTCCCCAAGCAGTAAGGCTGATCAACACCTCCACCAAACACCTCCATCACTACTTTATTGCCTCCTGTCAGTCACCTCATGTACAGCCTAGCATCAGTTTATATACAAGCAATCTATGTATACAAGCTATCTTATGTATTTATATTTTTTGTGTTTTTTTATTGTTTTGTTCTTTATCTTAATTTTTCTGCTGCTTTAGACCTGGAGTAACAAATATTTTATTCTCCTGGAAATGACATTAAACAATTTTGAAACTTGAACCTCGAATCTAAGAAGTTGGCTGTTTGGTTACCTAAAGAATGAAAGAAGAAACTCTTCTTGTCTGTTTGCTCCATTTGTAATTTTCCCCAAATTTAATAATAGATTAAAACATTTTCTGTAATTGCATTTTGATGTTTAATGTACCTACACTTGGAAAGATTGCAGTTGCTTCATTGACAGAAAACTGACTTAAACAAATATGGTTCTGACATTCAATTAATGAATTCCAAACACCTATTTTTGGGAAGAAAAATAAATGTAATTTTGTTAATTTTGGTCACATATTGGTACAAAGAACATGAATCCATTTGGTGGCCAGGACCACCAGACTCAAAAACAGTTACTTTCCCCAAGCAATAGGACTGATCAACACCCACTGACCCACCCACCATGACCCTAACCACCACTACTTTATCATTTCCTGTCAGAGTTATCATGTGCATAGACATTTCTGTGCCTAGCGTCACTTTATGGCAATAAAATCAATCTATCTGTATAAGCTCTCTTTTGTATTTATTGTCATCTTTATTATTGTGTTCTTTATCTTATTGTGTTTTTTAATGCTGCATCGAACTGAAGTAATATTTATTTCACTTGTGTACTGGACATGACATCAAACAATCTTGAAAATACAATGGAAAATAGGGGGTAAATGAGTTTGCAATGAACTGCCGGCATTGAACAGATATTTTTTTTAAACTCCAGAGTTTTTGTATCAGCCAATGTATTAATGTATATTATATTCTGTGTGTTATAGAAGGTTCATTGACACTAACACGTGCCGAATAGCAGCAAATGTCTCAGAACATTACAATGTTAGGTGAATGCAAAACAGAAAATCTGTATTGCACAACCAGAACAAAATTCCTATACACATCCATCTGCTAGGTTCTGGATTTATGGACAATTTCAGACATCGTGTCCACATCAGTCTGACCGACATATCCTTCCGAGATGCTGTCTACCTTGTTCTTGTCATTACCTCAGCAGTGCATTGTTCAAAACTCAAAGTTTAAAGTAAATTTATTATCAAAGTACATACTTGTCACCATATACAACCCTGGGATTCATTTGCTTGCAGACATACTGAATAAATACAAAGAAATACAATGGAATCAAATAAAATCCACACAGAACAAAAACAGTCAAACAACTAATATGCAAAAGACAAAAAAACCTGTGCAAATACAAAAAAGAGCAAACAAAATAATAATAATAATAAATAAATAGGCAATATATATCGAGAACGAAACAAAGAATCCTTGAAAGTGAGTCCATAGGTTGTGGAAACAGTTCAGTGATGGGGTGAGTGAAGTTGAAAGAAGTTATTCCCCATGGTTCAAGAGCCTGATCGTTGAAGGGTGATGCCTGTTCCTGAAGCTGCTGGTGTGGAACTTGAGGCTCCTTCACCTCCTTCCTGATGGTAGCTGTGAGAAGAAAACGCATTGCGGCAGTGCATTGCTACATCTTTGTTTTCTACCCAGCAAATAATATTTGGTTTGTAAAATCTGAACAAGGAAAAGTTTGAAGTAAAATGACAGACATGAATATTTGGCACTAATTGAAGTGTTTGAGTTTGTTGCTCCATTACCATACATTATTTTCTTTCTTGCAAGTCTGAAAAGCCTGACAACAAAGCCGTTTTAATAAGCATGAATAGTGGTAAGGTGAATCTAATTTTCCCTTCTCAGCCCCTCAGTTCCTGTATTAACAAGGAACTTGTATGAATTGAAAGTCAAATGTAAGTAAAGATTTTTTCCCCTCAATTGCAACAAAAAATGTTAAAAATGAGTTTAACGTGTCAGTTGTAAAAGACTACAGTGTTCTGGATAGTATTTGTTTTATTATTTAACATGAAAACTACATGGTATTTTACTGTGATAAATAACATCAATAATAGTCACAGCAAAAGCAAAAGAGTCTGTAATCAAAAGAAGCTTTGGAAGAAAACTTTTAAGTGATATATTGCGTGTGGGTGTAGTGCTGCATTCAAATCTTGCCGAGTTTGTCGGATTAAATGAGATTATATTTACAAATACGTTGCTGGAAGGCCTTTAATTTTGGAAAATGCTTGTATTTAACAGTAGATGACATTGTCATACCATTTTAGTATAGATGTAATGGATGCTACAAAGTATTTGAAGTGAACAAGATTTTTTTTGCTCAAATGATGTTTTTTTTGGTTTTCCAACTATCTTTAATAGATTTAGTATGTACCACAAAGATACTTCATTTGAAACAACAGTTGGAACAGTAGCTTCAGTAACAAGGAACTATGCAAAATGATGTCTACTAATCCAGCTATTTTATTTGAAGAGTCCTTTATATATACTTCAGAAGTCTCATACTTTAGAACAAAGCCCTCCAACTTTATTTTAATTTATCGAGTCACAGAGCACCAGAATACCAGAACACACCCTACAGCCCATTGACTCTGTGCTGAACTATTCTGCCTAATAATATTGACGTGTACCTGGACCATAGCCCTCCATAACCCTCTTATCCATGAACTTAGCCAAACTTCTCCAAAATGTTGAAATCGAACCTGTGTCCACCAATTCAGGTCCTGATGAAGGGTCTCAGCCAGAAGCATCGACTCTTTTCCATAGATGCTATCTGGTCTGCTGAGCTCCCTCAGCATTCTGTGTATGTTGCTTCGATTTCCAGAATCTGCAGATTTTCTCTTGTTTTTGACATTACTCCCGCCTCTGAGTTTCCTTTCAATTAGTCTTTATGTTTTGGAATTACAAAACCTAACAGTGGTGATGAGAAATAAATGAATGGACCTGAGGTGACTACTCAGCTATTGAAGAGCAGCGAGACATTCTAATTTTGAAAAAGTGCAGCTAGAAACGGTTAAGTTAAAAAATAATCGCAGCCCGTTTCTTCTTCACAAGAAGAGAATGACGTTTAAGTTAAAAAAAAGGCAAAAACATAGAAGAATTCATGGGCCCATAAATAGCGATGATAATCATAAATGAAATAAAAGCAGAAATGGTTGACTACATCAGAAAGACAGATGCATTCGATTCCGCAAGAGATAACTAGATGCTGTACATGGAACAAATTGAGCTGCATTTTGGATCAAATGAAATAGCCAATGAAAAGCGACTGCCAGGTTTGCTGAGTGCATTTGGTGGAAGAGAGTACAGTTTGCTTACAAGTTTCCCATAAACATTTCATCTTACACCATTAACCTGTGACCTTTAGTTCTAGTTTCACCCAACCTCAGTGGAGAAGAGCTTGCTTGCATAAACTTTATCAATACATATAATTTTGTAAACAATATTCCAATTTTGCATTAGATAGATAGATAGATAGATACTTTATTCATCCCCATGGGGAAATTCAACTTTTTTTCCAATGTCCCATACACTTGTTGTAGCATAACTAATTACATACAATACTTAACTCAGTAAAAAAATATTATATGCATCTAAATCACTATCTCAAAAAGCATTAATAATAGCTTTTAAAAAGTTCTTAAGTCCTGGCGGTAGAATTGTAAAGCCTAATGGCATTGGGGAGTATTGATCTCTTCATCCTGTCTGAGGAGCATTGCATCGATAGTAACCTGTCGCTGAAACTGCTTCTCTGTCTCTGGATGGTGCTATGTAGAGGATGTTCAGAGTTATCATTTTCATTCATTTCAAGAAAAGTTGTTTTTATTTTCTTGAGAGCTGTGGACTTTTGAACCAGCGGATTTACACCCCCCCCACCCCCCCCATCCCCTGAGGGAAACCTGTAGAGTGGACTTTTCCAGACTTTTATATTGAAGGCTTTATGAAGAAATATTCAGACTGATGCACTGATGCTCCCACACAGTAGTGGGGAAGAGTTGTATAGGCGTTATCTTTTGGAATAGATATTAAACACTTCTATCAGATACAAAATTCAAGATTCAAGTTTATTTATCGCATGTGCAGTACATTGAAACATACTGTGAAATGCATCATTTGCGTTGACAACCAACACACCCGAGCATGTGCAGGGAGAAGCCCACAAGTGTCACCACACATTCTCTTGCCAACATAACATGTCTACAATGCTCGGCTGAACAACCGAGAACACACAAAAAAAGAACACAGCAAGCAACAAAACAACAGCAGCAGAGCAAACCCATGTTCCTCCCTCCTACCCATGCCAATACAAGGTCTTCTAACTCTGAGACAGCCCGTATTCTTTGGCCTTCAGCCTCCAGCTAACCAGAAACATGGTTCTGTCTCAGTTGCTAGCATGTCATTTTCTGAATCTTACATCTTTGGGTTTAAGATCTACCCTAGCAACTTGGGACCAAGAAAGAGGGCTCACAAAGAAATGCAAAGCTGAGAAAACTGCACTGCTGGGGCAGCTATCTTCCAGATGGATGTTCAGCAGAGGCTTTGTGTTTTCTTGGTACAGCTGTTAGAGCTGCTTCCTGGAGATCTGGAATGGAGATTGTCTATTCTCCCACCTCCTCCCCCTGCTCTGCTTTAAGCTGGTGATGTGATGATGAGGCTGTACTGCCATGGCTGAGACCTGCTTTGAACCACAGTCATAAACAGGCCACTTGGCCATTGATCCACCATCTGGTACAGAGTGGCCACTGGACAGGATTGGAAAAGCTCCATCACGGCACTAGCCTGCCAGCATCAGGAACAGCTTCAGAAGGTGATGCCTGAAAAAGGCGGCATCCATTATTGAACACCTCCCTTCCTAGGACATGGTCTCTTCTTATTGATAGCATCAGAGAGGAGGCAGAGGAGCCTAAAGACACGCACTCAATGTTCAGGAGCAGCTTCTTCCCCTCCGCCATCAGATTTCTGCATGGACGATGAACCGACCCACAACCCATAACCTTTTTGCACTACTCATTTAAGTTAATTTTTGATATATGTCTTTTTGTAATTTATTGTGTTTTTTATTCATTGCACCGTACTGCTGCTGCAAAACAAATTTTACATGTACACTTTGATAGTGATAATAATCATGATGCTGACTAGGAAACACTAATCTGTGTTTGATTCCCAGAACCCAGCCCGTAACCTTTTCATGAAACACTTCCCACCTATAAGAATACTTCTTCTAACCACTTCCCCATGCAGTGCATTCCAGATTTCAACCACCTCCTTGGAGGAAACATTCTTCTTTTCCATATCTCCTCCCCCTGACTTTAACTAAGCCTCTGGTCATAGTCTCTTCCGAGGGAAATATTTTCATATGACTGATCTCTCATAGATTTGTATACCTCGGTCAGGGCTCTCTCAACTTCCTTCATTTCAAATAATCCAAATTCAAAGAATCTTAAATTATTCCAGAAAAAAATGTAGTCCTTGTCCAGTGTAGCCTAACCAGTAATTTAGTATTTCATACACCTAATTTTGGTAGCAGCCAGCAGGATTACTGGTTGGGCCGCATCTAGAGCAGTGCATTCACTTTTGGTTGCCCCATTATAGGAAGGATGTGGAGAATTTGGAGAAGGTACAAAAGAAGATTAGAGGCATATACTATAGGAGAGGCTGGTCAAACATGGACTGTTTTTATTTGGAGCAGCAGAGGCTGAGGGAGGCCTGAGAAATTTGTAAGATATGAGAGACATAGATGGAGTAGAAAACCATAAGACTATAATATATAGAATCAGAATTAGGCCATTTGGCCCATCAAGTCTGCTCTGCCATTTCATCATGGCTGATCCATTTTTTCCTCTCGGCCCCAATCTCTTGCCTTCTGTGCATATCTCTTCATGCCCTGACTAATCAAGAACCTATCAGCCTTTGCCTTAAATATACCCAGTGACTTGGCCTCCATAGAGGCCTGTGGCAACGAATTCCACAGATCCAGCACTCTCCGGCTAAAGTAATATTCCTCCTCATCTCCATTCTAAGAGGATGCCCCTCTATTCTGAGACCGTGTTTCCATTGGAAATATTCTCTCAACATGCACTCTATCAAAGCCTTACATCATTCAATACGTTTCAATTGGAACAGCCCTCATTCTTCCAAATTCCAGTGAATACAGGCCCAGAGCCACCAAACGCTCTTTATATGCAAGCTACTTACTCCTGGAAAAATTTCTGTGAACCTCCTTTGAACCCCCTCCAGTTTCAGCACATCCTTTCTAAGATAAGGAGCCCAGAACTGTTCACAATACTCCAAGTGAGGCAGTGTATTCTTTTCCCTGGGTCGAAATTTCTCACACCAGAGGGCATGCATTTAAGGTGAAGGTGGTAATTTCAAAGGAGATGTACGGGACAAGTTTTGGTAAGATGGTAGCATGTTTGACCGCAACGGCTTCTACGGGGTCAAGCAAAGTTGTTATTGTCCTTTTAAAATGAATATTTTACGATGGCAAGATTCTGCTGGACATTAAGAACTTAAAGCACTGCAGGGTTAGCTCATCAGTGAGTTGCTTGTTGGTGGAGAAACTGAAAGAGCTGTACTTGATTCAGATTGCAATGCTGCCTACGTCGGAGAGACATTGGACGAGTCAGTGCATGAAGGTGGTGAGCAGTCTAACAGCAAGAGATCATCTTACTCACTTCTCTTGCGATTGCAAGACCCATTTGGAAGTTGTTAACGTGGAATGCTGCAAGTCCGATTCACTGAATTTTTGGTGGGCGGCAGGGGAACTGCGTGGCCTTGGTCATAACAAGGTCTCGGCCTCAAGCCGCGAGGTCGCCTGCTTAGAGCCGCCAAGGAGAGAGGCATTGGAGTCAGTGCACGCCACCGTGAGCAGTGTGGACGGGCGTCCAAGCTTGCATCGGTGCAGTTCCCCCAATGTTCGAAAACAAGCTGTATTATTTTCGACTGCTGATTTCTGCAACGTTCATGGACTCAGGATCTTGGAGTATATTTTTGTGTGTGACTATTTTACTGATATCTTACATATGCTTGCTATCTTATATGTACTATATGTGCCTTTTGATGTGTATGACTGTTGGTAATGTGTTTGCACCTTCGCCCCGGAGTAATGCTGTCTCGTTTGGCTGTATTCATGGCTAATCATGTATGATTGAATGACAAGTAAACTGAAACTTGGAACAGAACTTTTTTTTAACAAAGAAAGTGATAACAGAGGAGGGAAATATGAAGAGGAATTTAAGAGGCTCTTAGGTAGGTGCATGAATGTGCAGAGAATGGGGGATATAAACATTATTTAGGCAGAAGGGACTAGTTTAGTTATGCATTTAAATAATAGTTTAATTAATTTGAAACAACATCGTAAACTGAAGGACCTGTTGCTGTGCTGACGTCTGTGTTCTGTGTCCTGCAACAATGAGACGCTACCTTGCTGGTCACCATTGAAGGAGTGCTGGTGGCAGGGTGAGGGGAAGTTGCAGGTTGTTATGGGCCATTGAGCTCAGTGCGGTAGTTCACATCAAGAAGTGACAACCTGCCATCTCTTACCTGATGTTATTTACACACTTACTTATGCCCTGCCCAAAATGGCAGGTGGACTATCTGATCTTGTGGCCATGCATCAACCACCTCACTGTAAACAATTTGCCAGCTGAAGTCTACAAAGGCCATCTGGTGCTGAAAACCTTGCCTGCTTATATAAGCTTATATGACATAGGAGCATAATTAGGCCATTCAGCCCATCAAGTCTACTCCACGTAGCATACATCTCATCTTGAAGCAGCAGAATTCACAAAATCATCGTCATTGGCAATAGGCACTAATGCTCTTGTGGTTTTTTCTGTCATGCACGGTAGAAAACATTTAGGTTCCAGCTAGCACTGATGGAAAGATTATTATTTGAATTATTTGGTGCAAGCAATCAAAAATGGGAGTGACGAAGCAACAAGTTGTTTTGAAGAGTGCTCTTTAGGATCTCAGCCAATGGAGACACACCCAATCAAAATGCTGAACAAGAGTAATAGAAATGGATTAATTTATCACCTTTACATAGTCATCCCTGACTCACTGTCATTGTCTCTAAAGGTCAAGCTGATGTACACAGACCTTGATAATTAATTATTTTCGCTGGAGCTTAAAACTGACCAAAATACTTGCTCATTTACAGTCTAGAAGTTTTGAAAATCTGTTAACATGTAAAAGAATGTTCTTTCTCACTTGTTAGATTACACCTAATGTTTTGTTAAATGTTTTCAGTAAATTTATATTAGCAGCTTTACAAATTCTAGGACATAATACATGAAGCCAGCACTTGCACAACTTTTCCCACAGATGGGGTGGGGCCAAGCAGTAAAATCTATTACATCACAGATCTGTTTATATTGGGAGGGTCAGTTTTTACGGATCAGACATCAGATTGGGGAAGAAAGGTGATCTAAGTGGTTTTGACCGTGGAATGATTGTTGGTGCCAGACGGGGTGGTTTGAGAATCTCAGAAACTGTGGATCTCTTGGGATTTTCAGGCATAACAGTCTAGAGTTTGGTGTGAAAAACAAAAGACATATATCCAGTGAGCAGTGAGCAAATATAGGTGGGCGAGAGGTTCAGGAAGGTATAGCCAGACTGGTTTAAGCTGACAAGATGGCGACAGTAAGTCAAATAACCATGCTTTACAACAGCGCTGTGCAAAAGCTCAACTCTGAACGCACAGCACGTCAAACCTTGAAGCCGAAGGACAACAGCGGCAGAAGACCACAAACATACACTCAATGGCCATTTTGTTTAGTACAGGAAATGTTTGGAGGAAAGAACGTGTGATTATACATTGGACATGTTGTGGGAGCGTGTTGATATGTAGGGATATCCCATTTGTTCTAACAGGGACAGCCTGTATTCGTAAGAAGAAAGAGTGAACCAAGCTGTTACCAGTTGTTTGATTTTAGCAATAAACCCTAATATCAATGAAAGTCTCCTCTTTGAAGCAAACATTTCAGGAGTTTGTGCTGAATGGATGGGTGTGTGATAGAGGCAGATACATGAAGGACATTGAAGAGATTCTTAGAATGAATGAAAGAAACAAGGAGAGGTATGTGGGAAGGAAGTATTAAATTGACCTTAGAATAGGTTGAACGTTGGCACAACCGTGAACCAAGGAGTCGTTAATGTGCTGTACTGTTCCATGTTCAATGTTCTATGTTCAAGTTTGAATCCTGGTGCTGAATCATGGACCTGCACTGGGACCATAGCCCTCCACGCCTCCACTATCCATGTACATATACAAACTTCTCTTCAAAGTTGAAATCGAGCTCACATGCACCACTTGGCATGGCAGCTCATTCCACACTCTCATGACCCTCTAAGTGAAGAAGTTTACCCTCATGCTCCCCTTAAACTCTTCATCTTTCACTCATACCCCATGACCTCCAATTGTAATCCCAGCCAGCCTCAGTGGAAAGTGCCTGCTTGCATTTACCCTATCTATACCCCTCATCATTTTGTATACCTCTCTCAAATCACCTCTAAATCTTCTACATTCCAAGGAATAAAGTCCTAACCAATTCAAACTTTTTTTATAGAGTCATAGAACACTACAGCACAGAAACAGGCCCTTTGGCCCATATAGTCTATGCCGCTCTATCATTCTGCCTCTTCCCATCCAGACCATGGACTTCCATACCTCTCCCATCCATGTACCTATCCCAATTTCTCTGAAATATTGAAATCGAACACCATCCACCACTTCCACTGGTAGCTCATTCCACACTCTCACCACCTTCTGAGTGAAGAAATGCCCCCTCATGTTTGCCTTACACATGACCTCCATGGCCTCTCATTCTAGTCTCACCCAACCTCAGTGGAAAAATAACCTGCTCGCATTTACTCCCCTCATAAGTTTGTATACCTCTATCAAATCTCCCCTCATTCTCTAGCCCTCTACGGAATAAACCTTTCACTATAACTAGGTCCTCAAGTCTAGCAGCTGGAAGCTGAAAGCCTACTTTAGCTAGATAGAACATAGAACGGTACAACACAGCAGCAGGTCCTTTGTCCCACAATGTTGTGCCGACCCAGCTAAAAAAGTAAACCAAAAACTAATCCTTTCTACTTACACAATGTCCATATCCCTCCATCTTTCTCACATTCATGTTCCTATCTAAATATCTTTTAAAAACCTCGAGTCTGATTACCTCTAACTCCATACCAAGCAGTGCATTCCAGGCATCCTCCACTTTTGGAGTGAAAAACTTACTCCTCACATCTCCTTTGAACCTACCCGCTCTCAACTTCGATGCATACCCTCCGGTATTAGACATTTCGACCCTGGGAAAAAATACTCCCTGAATTAAACCATGTTAAACCCATTTCCTCCTCATTCCTGTTCTATTAAAATGGGCTATTTTAAGTCCACATTGTCCTGGTGCTGATCATATATCTTCCACGTTTTTACCTTCGGCTCCTCCATTTGTGTATTGAAAAGAAGGCTGGCTAATAGTTTTAGTTAGGAAAGGCAATTGGTCATTGGATGGTGATTATTATATCTGGCTACAAAGGGGGATTCTCTTCTACAAACATTATATAAAGCCTTGCTTGCAACAAAAAACCCAATGCTTTGTCTGTAAGCCTTCCATTGCGGAAAGAGCAAGTTATGAAAATCTTTGCAAACTTACCACTTACTCACTGTCACCAAGATGCCACTCGCAACAGCTCACCTTAACCCCTACACAACTGCAATAATGATACCATCTGGCGCATCACTGGAACGAAGGGTCTACACTGAGGAAAAGATGCCAAATAACTATTTAATAATTAATGAGTTAAAGGGATATGTCAGATCTGATATCTAGTTTAAGCGTATTCTGACATTTGTCTGTCCATATGAAGGTATATTGAGTGGGAAGGGAGTGTGAAAGCAAGATTGAAATGCACAGTGAACTAAGTATATATATTTTGGAAACTGTGATGAATATTCAGATCCATTAGAATATTTTGTTGAACATTTTATTGCACAGCCAGACAACAGTGTGCAGAATGAACATTACCTGGGAAATCCAAATATAACCTATTGCTGGAGAATGGTTAATTCATTTCAAAAGTCAAAGTTTAAAATAAATTTATTATCAAAATACATATATTTCACTCTATACAATCCTGAGATTAATTTTCTGGTGAGTATTCACAGTAAGTACAAGGAGCAGAACAGAATCAATGAAAGTCGGTTCTTAACAAGATAAACAAACAACCAGTGTGCAAAATCAACAAACGTGCAAATACATAGAATCATACAACATATAAATCTAAAGCATGTTACAGGCCCTTCGACCCACAATATTGTGCCAACCATGTAACCTACTCTGGAAACTGCCTAGAATTACCCTACCGCATAGCCCTCTCATTTCCTAAACTCCATGTACCTATCTAAGAGTCTCTTAAAAGACCCTATTGTATTCACCTCTACCACTGTCACCAGCAGTGCATTCCACGCACCCAGCACTCTCTGTTTGGAAAGTAAAAAAAATACAAAAAGATGGAGAAAATAAATTAGCAATAAATATCAAGAGCATGGGATTAAGAGTGCCTGAAAGTGAGTCCTTAGGTTGTGGGAACATTTCAGTGATGGGGCAAATGAAGCTGAGTGAAGATATCCCCTTTGTTTCAAGATCATGATGGCTGAGGGTTAATAACTGGAAGGTATGGTAGTGTAGTGGTTAGCACAACACTTTGCATTACCAGCGACCAGGGTTCATTTCCCGTTGCTGCCTGTAAGGAGTTTGTACATTCTCCCGTGACCGTGTGGATTTCCTCTGGGCATTTGATTTCCTCCCATTGTCCAAAGGCTAAACAGTTGGGCATTATAAATTGCCTTGTGATTAGGCTAGGATTAAATCGGGTGATTTCTGGGCAGCATGGCTTCGCAGTACCGGAAGGGCCTTTTCTGCGCTGTCTCTCAATAAATAGGTAACAGTTCCTGAAACCAGTCATGTGGGTTCTCAGGTTCCTGTTCCTCCTTCCTGATGGCAGCAGTGAGAAGAGATCGTGGCTCTTTGATGGCGGATGCTGCTGCTTTCATGTGACACAGCTCCTTGTAGATATGCTCAAAGAGACTACTGGGGTGATTTCACAACTGTTCTACCTAATCACTTAAATGCACAAACACCTCTCATTAGCCAACATACCAAACCAGAATGGATGTGTTTCATAGTTGTGGTCATGCAAGTATTCTGCAAATTTTAGTTGAAACTAATACCCAGCCTGCCCTCTTTGGTTTAAATTCTCTGCATATCAGCTGCAGAATTTAGGTTCAGGTAACTGATTTGCCCTGAAATGGAGCTACACTAAGAAAGTTTCAGTAAAGAGGGGTATATGGGGTGCTCAGGGAGGGGTAACACCTCTGGTGAAGCAGCAGGTCATGTCCATTCTGGGGCAGCTCACTCTCTTTTGTCCCCATTGGACACTCAGCTCTCATATGCAGCTTCAAGTAGCTGCTTGTATTTGATAGTGGCCACACCCCAGTATACTGCTTCGACAGGCGGGCTAAACCAGTTGAGGGTAGCCGGCAGGCCTCATACCTCACTGAGATATGGATATGCCTGTCCTGGCATGTGAAGCCAGCTCTGACAGACAGGGCAGATGAGATCTACAGAGAGATCCAATGGTCAGGAAGGTAGTTCTGCAATACATCATAGAGGGCAAAGGGCATGAACGTAAGGAAGGACAAGTCAATGATTGGGTACAAATGCAGACAGAGCTAAGAGGGAAATTGCATCATAGAGGGAAAATTCAAAAGGGTGAAGAAGGCAGGACTGAAGGTGTTGTATTTCAATGCGTGCAGCATTTGGGGTAAGGTGGATGAACTCGCGGCGCATTTAGAGATTAGTCAGAATGACTTTGTGGGTATCAGTGAGTTGTGGCTGAAAGAAAGCCATAATTGGGAGCTTAATATCAAAGGATATACTTTGCATCGAAAGGACAAACAGGAAGGCATAGGTGGTGGTGTGGATGTGTTGGTAAGAGGTGGAATTACATCCCTAGAAAGAAGTGACATAGGGTCAGAGAATGTTGAATCTTTGTGGGTGAAGTTAGAAATTGCAAGGGTGAAAATATCTAGGCCTCCAAATAATAGCCAAGATGTGGGGCTGAGATTGTAAAGGAAGCTGGAAAAGGCATGTAAAAAGGATAATGACGCAATCGTAATGGGAGAAGTCAATATGCAAGGGGATTGGGATAGTCAGGTTGGTGTCAGATTGCAAGAGAGGGAATTTGTTGAATGTCTACTAGATGGCTTTTTAGAGCAGATTATGCTTGAACTTAGTCAGGGTAAGACTATCTTAGATTGAGAGATGTGTAATGACCCAGATCTTGTTAGGGAGCTTAACATAAAGGAATCCTTGGGAGGCAGTGATCATAATATAATTGAATTCAAACTGCAATTTGAGAGGGAGAGGCATGACTCATACATATCTGTATTGTAATGGAATAAAGAGAATTACAGAGGCGTGAGAGGCGAGCCTGCCCAGATAGATTGGAGGAGGATACTGGTGGGGATGACGGCAGAGCAGAGATGGCTGAAGTTTCTGGGAATAGCTCACAAGCTGCAGGATAGATACGTCCCACAGAGGAAGAAGTTCTCAAATGGCAGGGGTAGGCAACCTTGGCTGACAAAGGAAGTTAAGGACTGCATAAAAGCCCAGGAAAGGGCATATAGGGTAGCAAAAGTGAGTGGGAAGCTGGATGATTGGGAAGCTTTTAAAATCCAATGAAAGGTAACTAAAAAAAACTATAAGAAGGGAAAAGATGAAATATGAAGGCTGACTAGCCAATAATATAAAGCAGGATATCAAATGTTTTTCAGTTATATAAAGAATAAAAGGGAGGTGAGAGTTGATGTTGGACCACTGGAAGATGATGCTGGTGAGGTAGTAATGGGGGACAAAGAAATGGCAGATGGATTTAATGAGTACTTTACATTTTTCTTCACTGTGGAAGACACTAGCAGTGACTCACTGGTCTGTGAGTGTCAGGAGCAGGAGTGAGTGCCATTACTATTACAATGGAAAAAGTGCCAGGCAAACTCAAAAGGCTTAAGGTGGATAAGCCACCTGGGCCAGATGGACTATATCCCAGGGTCCTGACAGAAGTTGCTGAAGAGATAACAGATGCATTGGTCATGATCTTTCAAGAATCATTTGATTCTGGCATGATCCTGGAGGACTGGAAGATTGCAAATGCCACTCTGCTCTTTAAGAAGGGAGGAAAGCAAAAGAAAGGAAATTATAGGCCAGTTAGCCTAATCTCCATGCTTGGCAAACTGTTGGAGTCTATTATTAAGGATGAGGTTTTGAGGTACTTGGAAACTAATGATAAAATAAGTCAAAGTCAGCATGGTTTCTGTCATGGGAAATCTTGCCTGACAAATCTTTTAGAGCTCCTGGAAGAAGTAACAAGCAGGGTGGCACCGAAGAGGCAGTTGATGTCATTTACTTGGATTTTCAGAAGGCATTTGATAAGGTGCCACACCTGAGGCTGCTTAACAATGTAAAATCCGGTAGCATTACAGGAAAGATCTTGGCATGGATAGAAGAACAGCTGAAATGCAGGACGCAGCAAGTGGGAATAAAAGGGGCCTATCCTGGTTGGTTGCTGGACAATATTAGGACTGCTGTTTTTCACGTTGTTTGTCAATGACTTAGATAATGGAATTGATGGCTTTGTGGCAAAACTAGTGCCGAGGAAGCAATACAATTGCAGCAGCACTTAGACAAATTAGAAGAATGGGCAAAAATGGCAGATGGGATACAGTATTGGGAATTGCATGATAATGGAGTTTGGTAAAAGGAACAATAGTGCAGACTATTGTCTAAAAGGGGAAAAGGTTCAAACATCAGAGGTGCAAAGGGACTTAGGAGTCCTTGTACAAGACTCCCAGAAGGTTAATTCACAGGTTGAGTCTGTGGTAAAGAAGGCAAATGCAATAAATGGCATTTATTTCAAGGGTAGTAGAATATAAAAGCAAGGAGATAATGCTGAGCCTTTATAAGACTCTAGTCAGGCTGCTCTTTGGATTGACTTTTTTTCTTACACCCTTTACATACATGAGGAGTAAAAATCTTTACATTACGTCTCCGTCTAAATGTGCAATGTGCAATGATAGTAATTTATAATCATTTATAATAAATAGAACAGTCAATATAACATAGAAATACACTCAAATCAGTGTGAGTTCATCAGTCTGATGACCTGGTAGAAGAAGCTGTTCCGGAGTCTGTTGGTCCTGGCTTTTATGCTGCGGTACCATTTCCCAGATGGTAGCAGCTGGAATAGTTTGTGGTTGGGGTGACTCGGGTCTCCAATAATCCTACGGGCCATTTTTACTCACTTGTCCTTGTATATGTCCTGAATCACGGGAAGTTCACAACTACAGATGTGCTGGGCTGTCTGCACCACTCTCTGCAGAGTGCTGAGATTGAGGGAAGTACAGTTCCCACACCAGGCAGTGATGCAGCCAGTCAGGATGCTCTCAATTGTGCCCCTGGAGAAAGTTCTTAGGATTTGGGGGCCCATATTAAACTTCCTCAACTGTCTGAGGTGAAAGAGGCGCTGTTGTACCTTTTTCACCACACAGCTGGTGTGTACAGACCACGTGAGGTCCTCGGTGATGTGGATCCTGAGGAACTTGAAGCTGTTTACCCCTCAACCCCGGAGCCATTGATGTCAATAGGGGTGAGCCAGTCTCCATTCCTCCTGTAGTCCACAACCAGCTCCTTTGTTTTTGTGACATTGAGGGAGAGGTTGGGTTCCTGACACCACCGTGTCAGAGATAAGACTTTTTCCCAGTTGGCTACCTTGTTATTGTTTGGGATTAGGCTAATCAATGTAGTGTTGTTGGCAAATTTAATTAGCAGATTAGAGCTGTGGATGGTGACACAGTCATGGGTATACAGGGAGTAAAGGAGGGGACTTAGTACACAGTCCAGAGGGGCTCCTGTGTTGAGAGTCAGAGGGGTGGAGGTGAGGGAGCCCATTCTTAACACCTGCCGGCGATCTGACAGGAAGTTCAGGATCCAGCTGCACAAGGCAGGGTGAAGGCCGAGGTCTCTGAGCTTTTTGTTGAGGCTGGGTGGAATTATGGTGTTGAATGCTGAACTGTAGTCCAAAAACAGCATTCTCACACAAGCATCCTTCTTCTCCAGATGTTTAGGGTGGTATGTGAATACTTGGAGTATTGTCAACAGTTTTGGGCCCCATAACTCAGAAAGGATGTGTTGTCATTGGAGAGAGTCCAGAGGAGGTTCACAAGGATGATTCTGGGAATGAAGGAGTTAATATATGAGGCGCGTTTGGCAGTTTTGGTCTGTATTCACTGGAATTTAGAAGAATGCGGGAGGATCTCATTAAAACATACCGAATTTTGAAAGGACTAGATAGGGTGGATGCGGAGAGGATGTTTCCTGCTGAGGGGGTATCCAGAACTAAAGGACATAGCATCAAAATTGAGGGGCAACCCTTTAGAACAGAGGTAAGGAAGATTTTTTTCAGCCAGGAAGTAGTGACTCTCTGGAATACTCTGCCACAGACTGCGTTGGAGGCCAAGTCTGTGGGTATATTTAAGGCAGAAGTTGATTGTTTCTTGATCAGTCAGGGCATCAAAGGATATGGTGAGAAGGCAGGTGTGTGGGGTTGAGTGGGATCAGCCATGATGGAATGGTGGAGCAGACTCGCTGGGCTGAATGGTCTAATTCTGACCCTATGTCTCATGGTCTTATTGTCTTGTGGCATATTGAGGCACAGAAGACATCATGGTTATCCACTGCAACCAAGGAAGTCATCAGTGGGTGACGACTCATACCACTGGATCCAGAATTCTGCAATTGAGAGAGTGGAACTGCCCAATGCAATCGCTTTTTCCACTTTAAAAACTCTCCCACACAGGTGTCCAGCTATCATCGGATACGATGGACAACCATCAACATTAGTAAAGATGACCCTGAAGCTGCTGGGATTTTTTTTTAAGCCAGTTTGGCTCACTCAGGCCTTTCAGACAAAGAATGTACAACACTGGTCTGGCTGTGACTTCAGGCCCACAGCAATGGTTTTGAATGGCCGAGCAAGGTATTCAGTTCAAAGTGATTTTGGAATGGAGAATCAATTTAGATCTAGTCAGTACTGACTGCATCTTCTGAAGGAAGAAAAAGATATGCAACGATTTCTGTTTGGGAGTCAAAATGGTGCAAAGAGCAAAGCCATGACAGCTCCAGCATCCTAGGTTCCATCATGAGACAGAACGTAGACCAATAGAGTACAGGAACAAAGCTGAAGGCCTAATTAAGCACAAACCTGTGCTGGGCACTATGCCAAATAAAACTGACTCTCTACTACCTGCATACTATCTGTATCCCTCCATTTCCTATGCATTCAGGTGTCTATCTAAAAGCCTCTCAAATGCCACTAATCATATCTGATCCCATCACTTCCCCTGGTAGTCCATTCCAAGCACCTACCACTCACTGAGGAAAGACACGGTTTGAATGCATCTCCTTGAGTATTTGACTTGACCCGGGAAACAAAGATTCAGACTGTCTATCCTATCTATGTGTCGTAATTTTATAAAATCATAGCAGGTCTCCCCTCAGTCTCTGACACTCCAACATTTCTCCATTTAAGCTCATACCCTCTAATCCAGGCAGCGTCCTGGATGTGACCAGGACATCACCCAGGGCATGCCCTCTTCTCATTGCTACCATCAGGGAGGAGGTACAGGAGCCAGAAGGTACAACAATTCAACAATTCAGGAACAGCTTTCCGTTTTGCCATCAGATTTCTGAATGGACATTGAATTCATGAACACTACCTCACTACTTTTTCTTTGCACTACTTATTTAATTGTTGTTTTATATATATGTATATATATTACAGTAATTCACAGTTTAGAAATATAGAAACATAGAAAACATTCACCACAATACAGGCCCTTTGGCCCACAAAGTTGTGCCGACCATGTCTGTACCTTAGAACTACCTAGGCTTTACCCATACCCCTCTATTTTTCTAAGCTCCACGTAGCCATCCAGGAGTCTCTTAAAAGACCCTATCATTTCCACCTCCACCACCGCCACTGGCAGCCCATTCTCTTACCACTCTCTGCATAAAAAACTTACCTCTGACATCTCCTCTGTACCTACTTTCAAGCACCTTAAACTATGCCCCTTCATGCTAGCCATTTCAACCCTGGGAAAAAGCCTCTGACTATCCAGGATGTCCAGTGTGTCCAGGATGGATTCCTGTCATGGTATGTTGACAGGCCAACTAGGGGGAATACCATACTAGATCTAGTATTAGGTAACGAACCATGTCAGGTCACAGATCTCTCAGTGGGTGAGCATCTGGGGGACAGTGATCACCGCTCCCTGACCTTTAGCATTATCATGGAAAAGGATAGAATCAGAGAGGACAGGAAAATTTTTAATTGGGGAAGGGCAAATTATGAGGCCATAAGGCTAGAACTTGCGGGTGTGAATTGGGATGATGTTTTTGCAAGGAAATGTACTATGGACATGTGGTCGATGTTTCGGGATATCTTGCAGGATGTTGGATAAATTTGTCCCGGTGAGGAAGATAAAGAATGGTAGGGTGAAGGAACCATGGGTGACAAGTGAAGTGGAAAATCTGGTCAGGTGGAAGAAGGCAGCATACATGAGGTTTAGGAAGCAAGGATCAGATGGGTCTATTGAGGAATATAGGGTAGCAAGAAAGGAGCTTAAGAAGGGGCTGAGAAGAGCAAGAAGGGGGCATGAGAAGGCCTTGGTGAGTAGGGTAAAGGAAAACCCCAAGGCATTCTTCAATTATGTGAAGAACAAAAGGATGACAGGAGTGAAGGTAGGACCAATTAGAGATAAAAGTGGGAAGATGTGCCTGGAGGCTATGGAAGTGAGCGAGGTCCTCAATGAATACTACTCTTCGGTATCCACCAATGAGAGGGAACTTGTTGACGGTGAGGACAATATGAGTGAGGTTGATATTCTGGAGCATGTTGATATTAAGGGAGAGGAGGTGTTGGAGTTGTTAAAATACATTAGGACGGATAAGTCCCCGGGGCCTGACGGAATATTCCCCAGGCTGCTCCACGAGGCAAGGGAAGAGATTGCTGAGCCTCTGGCTAGGATCTTTATGTCCTCGTTGTCCACAGGAATAGTACCGGAGGATTGGAGGGAGGCGAATGTTGTCCCCTTGTTCAAAAAAGGTAGTAGGGATAGTCCAGGTAATTATAGACCAGTGAGCCTTACATCTGTGGTGGGAGAACTGTTGGAAAAGATTCTTAGAGATAGGATCTATGGGCGTTTAGAGAATCATGGTCTGATCAGGGACAGTCAGCATGGCTTTGTGAAGGGCAGATCGTGCCTAACAAGCCTGACAGAGTACTTTGAGGAGGTGACCAGGCATATAGATGAGGGTAGTGCAGTGGATGTGATCTACATGGATTTTAGTAAGGCATTTGACAAGGTTCCACATGGTAGGCTTATTCAGAAAGTCAGACGGCATGGGATCCAGGGAAGTTTGGCCAGGTGGATTCAGAATTGGCTTGCCTTCAGAAGGCAGAGGGTTGTGGCTAGTGGTGTCCCACAAGGATCTGTTCTGGGACCTCTACTTTTCATGATTTTTATTAACGACCTGGATGTGGGGGTAGAAGGGTGTGTTGGCAAGCTTGCAGATGACACAAAGGTTGGTGATATTGTAGATAGTGTAGAGGATTGTTGAAGATTGCAGAGAGACATTGATAGGATGCAGAAGTGGGCTGAGCAGTGGCAGATGGAGTTCAACCTGGAGAAGTGTGAGGTTGTACACTTTGGAAGGACAAACTCCAAGGTAGAGTACAAAGTAAATGGCAGGATACTTGGTAGTGTGGAGGAGCAGAGGGATCTGGGGGTACATGTCCACAGATCCCTGAAAGTTGCCTCACAGGTAGATAGGGTAGTTAAGAAAGCTTATGGGGTGTTAGCTTTCATAAGTCGAGGGATAAAGTTTAAGAGACGTGATGTAATGATGTAGCTCTATAAAACTCTAGTTAGGCCACACTTGGAGTACTGTGTCCAGTTCTGGTTGCCTCACTATAGGAAGGATGTAGAAGCATTGGAAAGGGTACAGAGGAGATTTACCAGGATGCTCCCTGGTTTAGAGAGTTTGGATTATGATCAGAGATTAAGGGAGCTAGGGCTTTACTCTTTGGAGAGAAGGAGGATGAGAGGAGACATGATAGAGGTGTACAAGATATTATGAGGAATAGACAGAGTGGATAGCCAGCGCCTCTTCCCCAGGGCACCACTGCTCAGTACATGGCTTTAAGTTAAGGGGAGGGAGGTTCAAGGGGGATATTACAGGAAGGTTTTTTACTCAGAGAGTGGTTGGTGCGTGGAATGCACTGTGGGAGTCAGTGGTGGAGGCGGACACACTAGTGAAGTTTAAGAGTCTACTAGACAGGTATATGGAGGAATTTAAGGCGGGGGGTTATATGTGAGGCAGGGTTTGAGGGTTAGCACAATATTCTGGGCCGAAGGGCCTGTAATGTGCTGTACTATTCTATGTTCTATGTTCTATGTTATCCACATGATCAATGCCCCTCATTATCTTGTACACCTCTATCAGGTCACCTCTCATCCCCTGCTGCTCCAAGGAGAAAAGACCGAGTTCACTCAACCTGTTCTCATAGGGCATGCTCCCCAATACAGGCAACATTCTTGTAAATCTCCTCTGCATGCTTTCTATGGTTTCCACGTCCTTCCTGGAGTGAGGCGACCAGAACTGAGCACAGTACTCCAAGTGAGGTCTGACCAGGGACCAGCAGCAACATTACCTCTCGGCTCTTAAACTCAATCCCACGATTGATGAAGGTCAATGCACCGTATGCCTTCTTAACCACAGAGTCAACCTACGCAGCAGCTTTGAGTTTCCTATGGACTCGGACCCCAAGATCGCTCTGATCCTCCACACTGCCAAGAGTCTTACCATTAATGCTATATTCTGCTATCATATTTGACCTACCAAAATGAACCACCTCACACTTATCTCAGTTGAACTCCATCTGCCACTTCTCAGCCCAGTTTTGCATCCTATCAATATCCCGTTGTAACCTCTGACAGCCCTCCACACTCTCCACAATCTCCACCATACCCCCAACCTTTGTGTCAACAGCAAATTTACTAACCCAATCCTCTATTTCCTCATCCAAGGTCATTTATAAAAATCACAAAGAGTAGAGGTCCCAGAACAGATCCCTGAGGCACACCACTGGTCACTGGCCTCCATGCAGAATATGACCCGTATACAACCACTCTTTGCCTTCTGTGGGCAAGCCAGTTCTTGATACACAAAGCAATGTCCCCTTGGATCCCATGCCTCCTTACTTTCTCAATAAGCCTTGCGTGGAGTACCGTATCAAATGCCTTGCTAAAATCCATATACACTACATCTATGGGTCTACCTTCATCAATGTGTTTAGTCACATCCTCAAAAAATTCAATCAGGCTCGTAAGGCCCAACCTGCCTTTGACAAAGCCATGCTGACTATTTCAAATCATATTATGCCTTTCCAAATGTTCATAAATCCTGCCTCTCAGGATCTTCTCCATCAATTTACGAACCACTGAAGCAAGACTCACTGGCCTATAATTTCCTTGGCTAACTCTACTCTTTTTCTTGAATTAGGGAACAACATCTGCAACCCTCCAATCCTCCAGAACCTCTCCCATTCTCACTGATGGTGCAATTAATTCATGTAAGTGTTTTTATTATTATGTATTGCAATGTACCACTGCTGCGTAACAACAAATTTCACAACATCTGCTGGTGATATTAATCCCAATTCTGATTCTGAATCTCTTTTGTACCTTTTCCACATTCCTCTTACAATGGAGTGACCACAATTGCATGCAATACTCAAAATGCAGCCTGACCAACATTTAATATAGCTGACCTCCAGTGTTGTTGGTGAGTATTTTGCACCTTCTCCTTATGACACAAGGGTTCCTCTAGGTGCTCCATTTTCCTCCCACATCCCAAAGACATGATGTCAGTAGGAAAAAATGGCTACTGTAAAATACCATTAATGTGTAGAGGACTGACAGAGTCTGGGTGTTGTTGAGTAGAATGTAGGGATGATAAAATGAGTTTAATGTAGGATTGGTGTCAATGGATATTTGATGGCTAATGAGGACTTGGGAGGCCAAAGATCTTTTGTTCAGTGATATTAAGGTTTTTAAAAAGGTTCATTAATAAGAATCTCCCTGATTGATGGAATGTTACTGTCATGTATCATTTATCAAACTCATCCAGACTTCCCTAAAAGTTGAATAGTTCCAAGCTCATGTCCTTCAACACTTGGAAGGATAATGGCTCCAGCAGCAAGTGAACTCCTGCTGTGATAGATCCTTTCCAAGGTCAAGGATAAGACAATAAGACCATAAGGCAGAAGAGGCCATTCAGCCAATTGAGTCTGCTCCACTATTCCATTCTGGCTGACTTATTATCTCTCTCAACTCCATTCACCAGCCTTATCCCCATAACTTTTACACTCTGACTGATCAAGAACCTATCACTTACTGCTCGTTATGTTGCTGGTGTTTCAGGAAGTAATGAAGGTCCTCCATCTCTGGCCATGTTCAGGGCTTCCTTCATCATGAGAGTAGCTTTCTTTCGGTTTTAACCACAGTCAGTCATTCAAGTCCCAGACGGAGACTCAGGAATACGATCGCACTTAGAAGGATTCTTCTTTGCTGTGTCGATAAGAGTTTTGTTTTACCAGTTAGGAGTTGTTGGCTCTGAGCTGAACCCCCAAACCTGGAATACTGGTGGACCACTCTTAGTCTGGCTTTCCCCCTTTGACCTGTTTGGTTTGCTCTGACTCCAGCCAGCATAGCTCTTGGGGTCATTAAGGAACACAAGCCTCTAAACCATGCCAAGGATGTGATCCTCTTGGAGTCAAAAATCTATCAACTTCCATTTTAAATATACCCTACTGCATAGCCTCCACAGCTGTTTGTGGCAATGAATTCCATTGACTGTCCACCTTCTTGGGACCAGAATCTTTGAAGATAGCCTCAAGATTCGGAGGAGTAGATTTAGGACAGAGATGAGGAGGAACTGCTTTTACTAGAGAGTGGTGAATCTGTGGAATTCTCTGCCCAACAAAACAGTGGTGGCTACCTCAGTAAATATATTTAAGACAAGGTTGGATAGATTTTTGCATAGCAGGGGAATTAATGGTTATGGAGAAAGGCAGGTGGTTGGAGACGAGTCCACAGCCAGATCAACCAGATGGCCTACTCCTTCTCCTACTTCTTATGTTCTTATGTTCTGGCTAAAGGATCAAGGATCAAGGATCAACTTTATTCGCCATATATATTTACAGGTATAACTCTTCTGCCACTGTCATTGTTGCTGACTTGACATCTTGGCGCTTCTTACCCTACAGCAGTCCTTCACCACATAGCTGGCAACCATTAAGTGAATTAATTGGCCATCAAGCAGATTACATAGTCCTGAGTCTGTGAACGGCTCTGTACAAGTGGAGCTGACCTATTCCCCCTATGCTGAGCAGGTATGAAGTGGACCGTCCTTATTTTAGCAAATATAAAGTTAAGGGCACAGTTACTTACTTACACCGCTGGTGTATGGGACAGAAATGAAGGTCCTCCATCTCTGACTGTATAGAAGAATTCTTCATTGCTGTTTCTGTAACAATTTTTTTTTACCAGTCAGGGTTGTTGGCCCTGAGCTGAACTCCAGAATCTGAAGAACCAGTGGACCACTCATAGTCTGGCTTCTGCCTTTGGTCTGTTTAGTATGGGTGACCCTACTGAAAGCCAATGGACAAGGCCAGTCAACATAGCTCACTGGGTCATTAAGGCATGCAAGCTTCCAAACCCTATGGCAAGGTTGTGATCCTCCTGGAGGTTAAGGGCATACATTTAGTAATAATCCACTGTAACAAAGAGATAATTTCTTAACCTTACAGATGCTTGCAGTAGACTTGCATGTTGCAGAATCTCCACTTGTTGATCGATTTAAAATCATTTGTGACTTAAAACAGGGTGCTGATGCTTGGCTCGTTTGAGAGACTTGCTCATTTTAATTTACTGCTCCACTTGAACCTGAAGACTGAATTAACACTCTTTGTTCAGCTGAAGTCATGTTGTTGATCACAAATGAGTGAACATATCAAAATGAAAAAGATACACTATAAATAAAAGTGATCCTAATAAATCATTTTTCTCCCCCCTGGCAAGTTTACAGCTTCTGATGTGAAACGCAGGACTTAACCTGCTCCAAAGGCCTCTTCCATAAAAGGTGAAAGACAGAGATGTACTTGACACTAAAAGCTTGACTTCAAATGCTGACGGAAATCCATTTTCCTGTTTTATTGCCCATTCCGGCTGCTTCATTTCAAAGGCAGGAATTTCTATTCCGACACATAAAATTCCCTTTGTTCTCTCACCCTCTAGCTCTCAGTGCCAGCACAGCCGTACCATGGGGAGCGACGTAGATCAAACACTCGAAGCCCCTCTACCTGGACTTGAATGATGCCCCTGGCATTCTCAATTAAGTAGCTTGGAAACTCATCACTATCACCTCAAATTGTCACTAGAAGTGATTTATTGGACGTATACATTTTATAGCACTTTAAATGGAGGATATTTTTCCCAGCGCAGACTTTTAGGATTCACTTTTTTAAATAAAAAAAAATCATTCATGAGTTGTAACCATCTCTGGCAAGACCCATGCCCAGCTCTCCTTGTATGACTTGCATGGGACATGTAAGAGTCAGACATAGGCCAGACCAAGTAACAAGAGCAAATTTGCTTTCCTAAAGGATCTCAGTGAACCAGATGTTTCTTTGCAGCAATCCAGAAGATACTAACTTTGATTCCAGATTTATTTTAATTAATTAACTGAATCTAAATTCCCCAGCTGCCATGATGTGTTTTCATGTTGAGATCATGTCTCCGGATCACTAGCCCAAGCCTCCAGATGCCTAATACAGTAACATAGCTAAAGCGATCATTTTTTCATACAATAGCACTTCATATTTAAGCTTGTTTCCATTGGTTAGGTAGATAATGTCATGGTGGATTGACTGCAGATTGTCGATCAATGATACATATTGGAAAACATCCCATTGATTATTACTGAAGTTCAGCTGATCATCAAACGAGACTCCCTGAGTGTGTGGATGTTACATCTAACCAAATTGTAGATAAGACGTTACGTTTATTTTTGTGCTGATCATAGACACTGACACACTCATATTCAGATGGATGACAAAGGCATTGTAATCGTGAGTCCTTGGAGATCTCATTAAAAGCAAAAACGTTCCCCAACTGTCATCATGGGTGAGCTGAAATGTCATTTATCATCGTGGTTATTTTTGTTTGTGACCATCTGTCAGTGGTGCCGCTACTGCAGACTGCTCAGTAGACTCTGATAATGTTATCAAGGCCAGGATGCCTCCATATTGGCTTCCAACATAATGTTTCAATTGTGTTGAACACTTGTCCTTTTAATGGGAAAATCCTAGTTCCAACATCACCCGACAAATCTTCCAAAACTGTGTGTTTTTGATACAAACTCTGGTACAGGTGACGGTGTGCAGCAAGAAACGAGTTCTGGTTTCTCCACAGTCTTTTATGCAATGCGTTATCCCGTTGAAGATTTCAGGCATCTTCAGTAGTTGTTGGGATATTCTGAAGGTTAACTTGCAGGTTGAGCTGGTAGTAAAGGACACAGGTGCAATGTTAGCATTCATTTCGAGAGGACTAGAATATAAAAGCAAGGATGTAATGCTGAAGGTTTATAAGGCATTAGTCAGACTGTATCTGGAGTATTGTGAGCAGTTTTGAGCCCCTGATCTAAGAAAGGACCCAAAGGGTAGGGTCCAAAGGATTCAGAAGAATAATCCAAGGAATGAAAGGATTTGATGGCTCAGGGCCTATACTTCTCCGAGTTTAGAAGAATGAGCTGGGGGAGTCTCAGTGAAGCCCATTGAAACTGCAAGTCCTAGATAGAGTGGATGTGGAGAAGATGTTTCCAAGGGAGTCTAGGACCAGAGGGCACAACCTCAGAATGTAAGAACATCCCTTCAGAACAGAGAAAAGGAGGAATTTCTTTCGACGGAGTGTGGTGAATCTGTGGAATTCATGTCATGAGGCCATGCCATTGTTAATCTTTAAAGCCGAGGTTGATAGTTTAGTAAGGCCGTCAAAGGTAGAAGACAGGAGAAAGGTGTTAAGAAGGATAATAAATCAGCCATAATCGAATGGTGGAGCAAACAATGAAGCTGACAATAAGGCGAAGCGTTCCAAATGAGGTAGGCTGTGAGTGTAAGGTTTATTTTTTCCGATACAAGAGGGCTGTTCAATAGTCTTACATCTGTGGAATAGAAGCTGTCCTTCAGTCTAGTGGTGCGTTTTTTTAAGCTTTTGCAGCTTCTGAGATTCTGAGCAGCTTCCTGTGGAGGCAAAGGAGAAATGAAACCATTTGGAAGGCACCAAACTAGTTCTGTACTCTCAAGAGCTGACTGAGAACTGTCATGAGAGACCAAACACTTTGTGACCTTTGGTTTGCATGCTGCTAAAGATGCCTTTTTTTTTAAGCTCAGGAACTTCTACAGGTTAATTAGTGAGATCTACTTCGTATCTGTCAATAGGCAGTGCAACAACTTTGGTGAACGAATATGAAAAGAACTTAAGCCCTGTAGACCATGAGACTATAAAACGCAAGAATAGAATTAGGCCTTTCAGGCCATCAAACCTTCCCTGCCATTCAATCATGGCTGATTTATTATCCCTCTCAATCCCATTCTCCTCTCTTTTCCCATAACCTTTTATGTCCTTACCAAGCAAGAACCTATTAACACCCACTTTCAATATACCCAATGAATCGCCTCCACAGCTGACTGCGGCAATGCATTCTATTCTGAAACTGTGCTCTCTGGTCTTAGAAGCAGAGAATCTGGTCCTAGAGACAGATTCAGTCACTGAATTAACTGAAACTGGAGCGAATTGAAGTGAACTGTTTCTGAGTTGTCTGGGGCATGTGCATAGTTGGAATTCTGATAGAAACTTCATTGAATCTCACTGAGTGAAATTGATGCTGGTAAGTAATCTTCAACAAGATATGTTTATTAGATTTTTCAGAAATTAAACATAAAAATTAACACTGTTGCCTGTAAACTTCTGCAAATAATATTTGGGCAGTTAGTTCCAGATTGAACCATTTAGACCATAAAACTGTTAGAGATAGGAGCAGAATTTGATAATTCAGCCCATTGATTCTGCTCTGTCATTCATCTGTAGCTGATTAATTATCCCTCTCAATCCCATTCTCCTGACTTCTCCCTGTAACCTTTGACACACAGCTATCAGCCTCCATTTCAAATATACCCAAATGACTTGGATTCTACAGCTGTCTGTGACAATGATTCACTATGAGACATAAAAAAGTACTAAAGAAATGCCTCCTCATCTCTATTGTAAAATGAAGTCCTTCCATTCTGAGGCTGTGCCCGCTGGTCCTAGACTCCCTTACTATAGAAAACATTTTATCCACATCCATGCTACCTAGGCCTTTCAATATTCAAAAGGTTTCAATAAGATTTCCTCTCATTCTTGTAAACTCCAACAAGTACAGGCCCAGAACCATCAAACACTCCTTATACGTTAACCCTGTCATTCTTGGGATCAATCTCATGAATTTCCAGACCATCTCTAATGCCAATTTGGCCAGAAGTTATTTTGAATCAAAAGAACTTTTGCTTTAAACTTTTAAAATAAGCAGGTCATTCCTTCATTTCAATGATTGACATTTACTAATCACCTTACACATGGTATGATTAATAAACAAGTCTATTCTGTTACAGGATGTTTATTGAGCTTAGTTTAGCTCATGAATTTTTGACTGACTCTGAAATCATTGGGTTATTTAGACTGCCTGTCCTGTGTGGGTTCGAGGGAATGTCAATCTGACAGAAGCATTACTCTTCAGATGAAAACTTCAACTGAAGCTCACTCTATCTTTGCAGTTGGATGTAAAGGCACTGTCTAATTCAAAGCAGAGGTCCTTCTCTGGTATCCTAGTAAACGTTCAAAGTTTCACCACCCCCTTGGAAGTTTTCATGTTTTGTTGTTTTACAACATTGAATCGCAATGGATTTAATTTCACGGGAATGGCTTAAAAACAACAAAGTTAATATCCTGGACTGGCCAAGTCAGAGTCCAGACCTCAATCCAATTGAGAATTTGTGACTGGACTTGAAGAGGGCCATTCACTCATGATCCCATGCAAACTGACTAAGCTTGAGCAGTTTTGTAAAGAAGAATGGGGAAAAATTGCAGTGTCCATATGTGCAAAGCTGATAGAGACCTACCAACACAGACTCAAGGCTGTAATTGTTGCCAAAGGTACATCTACTGAACACTGACTTGAAGGGGGTGAATACTTATTCAATCAATTATTTTGGGTTTTAGATTTGTAATTAATTTAGGTTGCTTTGTAGAGATCTGTTTCTACTTTGACTCAAAGGAGTCTTTTACTGTTGATCAGCATCAAAAAGGCCAAATTAAATTCACTGTGATACAATGTTGTAAAACAAAGGAACATGAAAACTTCTGGGGGGGGGGGGTTTGTGAATACTTTTTATAGACACTGTATGACATCGTGTTCTACCCATTGATTCATTTTCTTGTGGGCAGTCACAGTAAATACAAAGAAACCCCAGAGAATCAATGAAAAACTTTTCACAACAAAGACAACCAATGTGTAAAAAAACAACAAATGGTGCAAATACAAAGAATCAGAGTACTAATAATAAATACTGTCTCTTTGTCCCCCCAGCACCCACACCTCCACGAGTTCTCCGCCTGCTATAACGCTGAGCTCTTCTTCTGCCGCCTCTGCCTCCATGCCTACTTTTTTGGCAAGGACTCTCCACCCCACACCAATGACCCCTTCTCCTGGTTTCAAGCCTCCTCCTCTTCCTGGACACCCCGCTCTGGTCTTCTGCCTGCCCTGGGTCCTTTCGTTGCCAACTGCCGACAGGACATAGTCACGACTTCACCACTCCTCTCTCCAATTTCAGCCTCACTGCTTCCGAATGCTCTGCTCTCCACTCTTTGTCGTCCATCTTAATATGGGTGTGTCAGTGTCTATGATCAGCACAAAAATAAATGTAACATCAGCACACTCAGGGAGTCTTGTTTGATGATAGGCTAAGCTTCAACTAATCCTAACCTCACCATCAAATCTGCAGATAAGGGGGGTGCTGTAGTGGTCTGGCAGACTGATCTCTACCTTCCTGAGGCCCAGCGCCAACTCTCAGACGCCTCCTCTTACTTACCCCTTGAACAGGACCCCAGTAAGGAGCACCAGACCATTGTCCCCAAACACCACCACTGACCTTATTAACTCTGGGGATCTCCCATTCACTGCCAACAACCTCATAGTTCCCTCACCCACAAGATCCATAAACCTGCTTGTCCAGGTAGGCCCATTGTCTCCGTTTGTTCCTGCCCCACTGAACTCATATCTGCATACCTCAACTCAGTTTTATACTCCTATTTCGTTCAGTCCCTTCCATGACGCTTCACACGCTCTTGACCTTTTCCATGATTTCAAATTCTCTTATTTTCACCATGGATGTCCAGTCCCTGTACACGCCCACCCCCCTCCCCACCAGGAAGGCCTCAGAGCTCTCTATTACTTTCTGAATACCAGACCCAATCAGTTCCCCTCCACCACCAATCTCCTCTGTGTGGCAGAATTTGTCCTCACTCTCAGTAATTTCTCCTTTGGCTCCTCACACATACCTCAAACAAAAGGTGTAGCAATGGGTACTCATGTGGGTTCCAGCTATGCCTGCCTTTTAGTCCGCTACATGGAACAGTCTATATTCCAAGCCTACACTGGTGTCATTCCACAACTTTTCCTATGCTACATCGTCAAATGCAATGTGGAGCTCGACGACTTCCTCAACTTTGCCTCCAACTTCCATCCTACCCTCAAATTTACTTGGTCCATTTCTGATAACTCCCTCCCCTTTCTTGATCTCTCTGTCTCTATCTCTGGAGACAGCTGATCTATTATAAACCCATTGCTTCTCACAGCTACCTGGACTATACATCTTCCTGCACTATTACAAGGAAAAATACCGTCCCCTTCTCTCAATTTCTCTGTCTCTGCCGTATCTACTCTCAGAATGAAGCTTTTTATCCAGAACAAAGGAGAGGTCCTCTTTCTTTAAAGAAAGGGGCTTTTCTTCCTCCATCATCAACACTGCCCTGAACAGCATCTCTTCCATTTTGCGCATGTCTGCCTTCACCCCCAGCCTCTCACCACCCCACCAGGGAGAGGGGTCCACTTGTCCTCACCTACCACCCCACCAGCCTCCACATCCAGCACGTAATTCTCTGTAACTTCTGCCATCTCCAACGGGATCCCACCACCAAGCACATCTGTTCCTCCTATCCACTTACTGCTTTCTGCAGGGATCATTCCCTGCGCGACTCCCTTTTCTATTCATCCCTTCCCACTGATCTTCATCCTGGTACAGTACTTACCTTTGCAAGCGGAACAGGTGCTACACCTCACTACTATTCAGGGCCCCAAACAGTCCTTCCAGGTGAAGCGACACTTCATCTGTGAATCTGCTGGGGTCAGATGCTGTGTCCGGTGCTCTTGGTGTGGCCTCCTGTATATCGATGAGATTGGCAGATCGCTTCACTGAGCACCTATGCTCTGCCCGCCAGAAGAAGCAAGCTACCCATTTCAATTCCTCTTCTCATTCCCATTTCAACATGTCCTCCGTGGCCTCCTCTACTGTTGTGATGAGGCAACACTCAGGTCGGAGGAGCAACACCTTATATTGTGTCTCGGTAGCCTCCAACCTGATGACATGAACATCAATTTCTCAAACTTCCAGTAATTACCTTTCCTACACACCCAACCCCCCCCCCCCCCCCCCCCAGCCATTTCACCGTCACCTATTCCCTTTCCCTTCTCTCACCTTATCTCCTTACCTGCCCATCACCTCTTTCTGGTGCTCCCCTCCCTTTCTTTCATGGCCTCCTGTCCTCTCCTATCAGATTCCCCCTTCTCCAGACCTAGATCTCTTTCACAAATAAACCTCCCAGCACTTCACCCTTCACCTCCGCACTCCTCAGTTTCACCTATCACCTTGTGTTTCTTCCTCCTCTCCCTCATCGTTTTTTCCAGTCCTGATGAAGTGTCTTGGCCCAAAACGTCAACTATACACCTTTCCATAGATGCTGCCTGACCTGCTGAGTTCCTCCAGCATTTTGTGTGTATTGCTTGGATTTCCAGCATCTGCAGATTTTCTATTGTTTTTAATATTGAGAATATGAGTTGTTGAGTCCTTGAAAGTGAGTCCATGGTTGTGGAAACAATTCAGTGTTGAGCTGAGTGAAGTTATCCTCTCTGGTTCAAGAGCCTGATGTTTGAGGGGTCATAGCTGGTCCTGAACATGGTGATGTGATTAATCTTCATCCCTTAGCTGACGGCACTATAAGTACTTTGCAATTGTATTATAGCCCTGTAAAATGTATTCAACAATTTTTAAAGTTCATTGGGTTATCTTTCGGAACACAGTAGATATGACCCTTGTTATAGTATATTACCCATTTATAAATTTGCTTGCTTCAGCAATCTTGTTCCTAAGCAGTTTCAGCTGGAAGACTCAATTCAAAATGATAACAAAGTTCAAAGTTGAATGTTGAAAGTAAATTTATTGTTAATGTACGTAAATCGCACCATATACTATGTTGAGATTCATTTTCTTGCAGGTATTTATAGGGAAATAAACAAATATAATCCAGCCAGTAAAAAACTACATGCAAACAATGATGTCAACAACATGCACTTATTTAGAACCAATAGTATAATAAACCAACGATGCTATCAGGTGACAGGAATCAGTGAGCTAACATCTTACGCATACACTGAGCCTCCTCTAAGTGCATTTGATAAGTAAAGCTAGGTGAAATGGGTCTTTTCTTGTTATCCTTACTAGGCCTCTCATAATTTTATACACCACAGTTAATCCTCCTCTCAGCCTCCTTTATTCCAAAGAAAGCAATATCGGCAGAGCTGGCTTTAAATTATTTAACAATTATTAATTTCACTATTTAGACAAGCAGTAAAATTTAAGAGACACAACTAAAAGTGAAGAAACATTTGCTAAATTAATAATTTGGAGATTGTCCTAATTGCTAGCTTCTACACAATGGCTCACAGATCCCCAATTTTAAAAAAAAAGCATCTCTCATCCTGCAAGATAATATGTAGTTGAATAGGTGGCTTTCAAGATAAATGTCCGAAACAAAAGTTTTCCAAAGGCTTCAAAAGTGAAGTCTCATTCTGCTACAAATACAATTCCCATTATCACCTTTCTGAGGATGCTGCATTAATTGCACTTCAACAGAGTTTTAATCATCCTATAGCAAGTAGAATGAGAATCTGTAATTTGAACAAGGTCACAGCCACTCCACATTCCACTGCTCAGTTGTCCAAGAGGTCACAGTTAATCTGATAACCAATAACCCATTGGTGACCCATCCTGTATTTCATTAAATAGAATCCTAAAGAGGTTATTTAAGTCACTTTATCTCAGGAGTCCCTTGAGTACTTATTCGATGCGACCAGGCACAGAGCCTCTAAACCTGAGATGAGTGCTGTCTGGAAATGAAAAAAAAGCGTATGACAATAAGGATCTTTAAACTAATCTGTTTTTGACAATATTCTTAGTATATAGCGCATTCTTTTTGCTTTTAATGCTGTCGAGTGATTGCTTTTCATCCAGGATGTCATTATCTATCCTGCTTAGGTAATAAAGATTCTTAACAGATTGCATGGTGTCGGCATTAAGCAAACCCTACTTTCTTACAATAGCAAACAATATGGTATATATTGAATAGCTGCCTGTCAGTATACAAAAGAGCACTTCTTTTTACTGGGGTTTAGCCTGCAATAAGGATTTTCATTATCTTTCTTACCTTTTAGGTATTTATCATGGAATTTCTCTCAGCCTGGTACTGTGTCTGAGCTGCTGCAAAGCTTCATTCTCCATTGTTAGCTTTCCACACCTCAGGTGGTTGAAAAGCAAAACGCTGCAGATGCTGGAAATCTGAAAGAAAAGCAGTAAGTGTTGGGGATACCAGTAGGTCGGACAATGAATGTGATAATGGAGCGATGCCATTTGGCTTCTGGGGTGATGGAATAGAAGCAGGACGATATTCCCACTGCTGATTGCTCCGAACAGTTTCCAGACTTAGACAAAGAAGCTCAGTGTCTGGGCTTGTAAATGTAGAGTGGTCAACTGAATGGAGGGCAAGTTTTAGCTGAAGAAATAATTTTCTGTACATTTTGACTGTGTGATATTGTAAGATGGGCAATACTAGTTGGGAAGCTGATTTTTGATTTTTACCTGGTTTTATTTCCATTGATGTCACAGTCTCAAGAAACTACAATCTGCAGCAAGGTATATAGTTGAGGAGATTCAAAGTACATTTATTATCGAAGTACGTATACAGTATACAACCCTGATATTCATCTTCCCCACAGACAGCCACGAAACAAATAAACACCATGGAACCCATTCAAAGAAAATATTAAACATCAAATCGCAGAATCCGTAAAATGGTCTAGGAGTATTCATTTTAGTTCAGTTCAGTCCAGTGCTGTGTCATTCATTGACTATTTGCTTCTAATTTCATTTATCCAAAATGTAGATGTATCTAGGTCAGAAACAGAGAACAGTGCCCTGTTTTGTTGCCCTCTCCAGCCTGGTACTTGCTTTTCTATTGCATCAACACCTCTGTATTTACGTAAGAACAGAGAACATTACAGCACAGTATAGGTCCCTGAATTTTTCTGTCATCTAACTGACTATCTAAGAGTCTATTAAGTGTTCCTTGAACACCAGCCAAGGCATTGTGTTCCACACATCCACCACTCTCTGCATAAGGAAACTATCTCTGACATCCCCCCCCCATACTTCCCTCCAACCACCTTAAAATTAAGCCCTCTTGTATTTGCTATATCTCTTTTGAGAAAAAGTCACCGGATGTCCATGTTATCTATTCCTCTTACCATTTTATACACCTCTATCAGGTTACCTCTCATCCTTCTTTTTCCAAAGAGAAAAAAGCTCTATGTTGCTCAACCTATGCTCATAAGACATGCTCTCTATTCCAGGCAGCATCTTGGCAATTCTCCTCTGCACCCTTTCTAAAGCTTCCACATCCCACCTATAATGAGGTGACCAGAACTGAACACAATGCTCCAAGTGTGGTCTAACCAGAGTTTTATAGAGCTGCAACATTACCTGTGACTCTTGAATTCAATATCTTGACTAATGAACATATCTTAACAACTCTTTCAAATTGCTTGTCAACCTTGAGGGATCTATGAATGCAGATTCCAAGATCCCTCTATCTCCCCACACTGCTAAGAATCCTACCATTAACCTTTGATTCTGCCTCCTGATTTGACCTTCCAAAAAGAATCACTTCTTCAGTTCACTCTGCACTCTTTCACTAGATTGTCAGGCTAGATGTTTGATTCCACATGCTAACAGCTTCAAAGCATAAATCCACCTCCTGAGCCACAGCTTAAGCTTAGTTTGTAGTGTTCAACATATTGATAAAAGTGTTGGCTGTAGAACACTGGGAGCTCCCAGTTTGAAATTCTGGGAAGTAACGTGGCATAATTTCGACCATGATGTTGTAGAAAACACTATTTTCTACAGGAGCACCATTGAGCGTGTCCTGTCTGCATTGGTATGTGGTACAGAAGCTGCAAGATTTTGGATTACAAAGATTCTACAGAGGACAGTATAATCTGTCGAGAGGGTCACTGGGGTCTTCCTCCCCCTTATTTGTGACATTTACTGCATTGTATAAGAAGGGCCTCAAGTATTGCTGAAGGTCCCTACCACCCATCCCACAATCTCTCGACAGGGTGTGCAGTTACGGCCCGAGTGCAGAGAGGCACACTGAGGTGAATCACCAGTTCACTGACTTATAGTGGGAACTGTACAGAAAATAAGGGAATAAAAACAATAAAAGCTAGGCCAACAAGAACTGTCAAATGAAAGCTAATGCTGATAAAGCGGCTCGGCCATCATAGCTTATTACTTAATAAATACTGCTCCTTAGCGTTGTCAGTCTAAACGGTAGCCTTCTTCCCTGGAACCAGGACAATGGTAAGCAGGGAGCATTGAGGTTGCTGTGCTTCTGATCTTGTCTTGACAAGACTGCACTGAGAGGAAGGGAGTTAACTACCACCACAATGAAACACTGATTGGCTGGATCACGTATACTCATGAGTGCGATTGTTGAACCCATTCCGCAGACCGCCTGCAGGGAGCAAAGACCCCATGGCAGAGTCTGTGGTTGTGACATCTCTTGGACCTACTACTGTTGGAAAAAGGTACAGGAACATCAGGACCAGGACTGCCAGTGTGGGTAACTACCAAGGTCTCGTCACTAGGACAGTGGTCTGTTTGCTGTTTACTTGTGTTGAACAATTCACATGCATTTTGAATTATAGTCTAAGACTAGAGATTGCAGCCACAGAATAGAGGGGCATCCTTTTAGAATGGAGATGTGGAGGAATTTCCTGAGCCAGAGAGTGGTGAGTCTGTGGAATTCATTGCCACAGGCAGGTATGGAGGCCAAATCATTGGGTATATTTAAGGCAGAGGTTGATAGATTCAAGATTAGTTAGGGCATGAAGGGATATGGGGAGAGAGCAGGGGATTGTGGTCGGGAGGGAAAATGGATTAGCCATGGTGGAGCAGACTTGATGGGCCAAATAGCCTAACTCTACTTCTATATTTTATGGTCTTATGGTATGTGGGTATACCATAGTCTGGAGGAAGACTTTTGCTTGGTTTTATATATATAGCCCTACCCCACTTTTTGTGATTTTTATTAACGACCTAGATGTGGGGGTAGAAGGGTGGGTTGGCAAGTTTGCAGACGACACAAAGGTTGGGGGTGTTGTGGATAGTGTAGAGTATTTTCAAAGATTGCAGAGAGACATTGATAGGATGCAGAAGTGGGCTGAGAAGTGGTAGATGGAATTCAACCCGGAGAAGTGTGAGGTGCTACACTTTGGAAGGACAAACTCCAAGGCAGAGTACAAAGTAAATGGCAGGATACTTGGTAGAGTGGAGGAGCAGAGGGATCTGGGGGTACATGTCCACAGATTCCTGAAAATTGCCTCACAGGTAGATAGGGTAGTTAAGAAAGCTTATGGGGTGTTAGCTTTCATAAGCCGAGGGATAGTGTTTAAGAGTCACGAGGTACTGATGCAGCTCTATAAAACTCTGGTTAGGCCATACTTGGAGTATTGTGTCCAGTTCTGGTCTCCTCACTATAGGAAGGATGTGGAAGCATTGGAAAGGGTACAGAGGAGATTTACCAGGATGCTGCCAGGTTTAGAGAGTATGGATTATGATCAGAGATTAAGGGAGCTAGGGCTTTACTCTTTGGAGAGGAAGAGGATGAGAGGAGACATGATAGAGGTGTACAAGATATTAAGAGGAATAGATAGAGTGGACAGCCAGTGCCTCTTCCCCAGGGCACCACTGCTCAATACAAGAGGACATGGCTTTAAGGTAAGGCTTGGAAAGTTCAAGGGGGATATTAGAGGAAGGTTTTTTACTCAGAGAGTGGTTGGTGCGTGGAATGCACTGCTTGAGTCAGTGGTGGAGGGAGATACACTAGTGAAATTTAAGAGACTACTAGACAGGTATATGGAGGAATTTAAGCTGAGGGGACATATGGGAGGCAGGGTTAAAGGGTCAGCACAACATTGTGGGCCAAAGGGCCTATACTGTGCTGTACTATTCCACGTTCTATGTTCTATATACAGTCAGATGACAATGAACTTGAAATTAAATTTCCATTTGTAATTATTGTGTGATCTTCACTGTGATATTAATGCCAGGGCACAGAATCTGTCCTTCTAATGCCTTGGGATAGATATTCCTCCCATATTAGGACTATAAATATTGATAATAATAAAATAGAATATAGAACATAAAACAGTACAACTCAGGAACAAGCTCTTCAGCCTATGATGTTCTACCAAACTAATTAGGCTAGTGACGCTTCATTCCTTCTGTCTGCATGTGGTCCATATCCCTCCACTTTCTTCATATTCATTTCCCTATTTAAGAGAATCTCAGATGCCTCTATTACTGTACATCAAGGATGAGAGGGGATCTGATTGAAACATATAAGATTATTAAGGGATTGGACACACTGGAGGCAGGAAGCATGTTCCTGCTGATGGGTGAGTCCAGAACTAGAGGCCACAGTTTAAGAATAAGGGGTAGGCCATTTAGAACAGGGATGCGGAAAAACTTTTTCACCCAGAGAGTGGTGGATTGTGGAATGCTCTGCCCCAGAAGGCAGTGGAGGCCAAGTCTCTGGATGCATTCAAGAGAGAGTTAGATAGAGCTCTTATAGATAGCGGGGGTCAAGGGATATGGGGAGAGGGCAGGAACAGGGTAATAATTATGTATGATCAGCCATGATCACAGTGAATGGCGGTGCTGGCTAGAAGGGCTGAATGGCCTACTCCTGCACCTACTGTCTATTGTCTATCAATAAAAAATAATTACAGGTGCTAACAGGCAGGATCCAAAATGTTTTATTTCCTTAAAATCTCAGATATGTATTTCAGATTCAGGGAAATTTTTTTGCTGAACCCAATCCTGGCTTATTCTTTTTAAACAACAGACCCAAAATGCTGGGGGAACTCAGCAGATCAGGCAGCATCTATGAAAATGAATAAACAGTCGACGTTTCGGCCGAGACCCTTCCTCGGAACTGGAAAGGAAGGGGGAAGTTGCCAGAATAAAAAGGTGGCAGAGGGAAAGGAGGATAGCTAGAAGGTGACAGGTGAAACCAGGTGGGTAGGAAAGGTAAAGGGTTGGAGAAGAAGGAATCTGAGAGGAGAGGAGAGTGGACCATAGGAGAAAGAAAAGAAAGGGGGGAAAGCCGGGGGAGGTGATAGGATCCTATGGTCCACTTACTTCTCCTATCAGATTCCTTCCTTTCCAGCCCTTTATCTCTCCTACCCACGTGGTTTCACCTATCACCTTCTAGCTATCCCCATGCCACCTTTTTATTCTGGCATCCAATCAACTTCCTTTCGAGTGCTGAAGAAGTGTTTCGGCCTGAAACGTCGACTGCTCATTCCTCACCATAGATGCTGCCTGATCTGCTGAGTTCCTCCAGAATTTATTGTGTGTTGCTTTGGATCTCCAGTGTCTGCAGATTTTCTCATGTTCATTATTCTTAATCTTTATTCTACATGATGGGATGCACAGCTCAAGGCAAGATTAAAAGGTAGCTTCTGCAAGCAAACATACACAGGGTGAAATATATTTACTGACAATTCCATGCCAGCACAGCAAGACACACAAAGATTATAACATCTTAATCTGATGAGATCAGATATGAGAAATCTCTGATATTTCAGATGGAAATTCTGAATTTTCAGTCCAAAATTTTTTGAAGATTAAAATTAACAGTAATTTTAACATGAATACTGTTCTTCTTTTAGTAGATGCATTGATTGCTGAGGATTTCCTGAATAAATCTTTGTGAAAAAGGAGAAAGATAAGATAGAATATTTATCAAATAACTTCTCAATCAGTTAAGTCCCTTGATATTGTATTTGAATTGATCGTGGACACTTTAAGTGTGAGTTCTGAGTCTATCAAAACTAAGAATCAATGAGTTAACTTTGGTAAAGGAAATCCATTTCAATTAGGCTGATGAAAATTTATTGCACGCATAGCAGAAGTATTTACTGTCACTACTGTGACAGATAATTCAAACAATCCCAAGTTTTAATCCCTTTCACCAACTTGAATGGCAAAAGTTGAAGCATATAGAAAGACCATCAGCTTCACTGCAAGCACACTGATCCAATATAAAGAGAACCAGTGTATAGCTAACCTGGAGACTGCTTTCCTTTCATAGGTATTTCTGAGCTCTGCAGATCGATGCTGTCGAATGCTCAGGTCAAAGGTCAAAATGTCATCTGTGTCACATGCCTAAAGCCTTGAAATAGTAGATTTGAGGATTATTTAATGGACATTGCAGATGCTGCTTCTTCAGATTCTAGATTAGTGCTTCATCTTTATCCCAATAGATTTCTCCTGTTTCCTTCACTGTGCGTGCGAGGCTTTTGGAAGTAAAGAATCAAATGTTATCCTATTGGGTAATCCTTATTCGAATTGCTCCCAACTGCTGGTTCGGGAATTTACATCACGGAGGCAGACCAGGCAGCCATGTAATGGATGCAGCCCAGTCCATCACAGGCCTCCGAAAGACCTCCTCTCCTCTGAGCACAAGGTGCTGCCGCAAGAAAGCAGCGTCCATCTTCACGGAACCCCACAGTTCAGGCCATGCTCTTTTCTCACTGATGCTATCAGGAAGGAGGTAGAGAAGCCTTCGGTCCCACACCACCAGGTTCAGGAACGGTTATTATCCTTCAACCATCAGGTTCTTGAACCAGAGGGGATAACTTCACTCAGCTCAGCACTGAACTGATTCAATAACCTATGGATTCATTTTCAAGGACTTCACAACTGATGTTCTTAGTTTGTCTGTTTGGCTATCTATATACGTTTATATATATTTACTTACAAAAGTATCTGTTTGTTTATTTGTAAATTGCAGTTTGTCTTCTTTTGCACATTCTCATAGTCTTTGTCTGTGTGTAGTTTCTCATTGATTCAGTTGTATTTCTTTGTTCTGTTAATTTATTTAGAGATACAGTGTGAAACAGGCCCTACCAGCCCAACAAGACATGCTGCCCAGCAACCCAATAATTTAACCTTAGCCAACACAGGACAATCTACAATGACCAATTAACCTACTAATTGGAACGTCTGTGGACTGTGGGAGGAAACTGGAGCACTCGGAAGAAATCCACACGCAGATGGGAAGAACATCCAATCTTTCTTACAGAGGATGCTGAAATTGAACTCCAAACACTCAAGCTGTCATAGCCACTATCCACTACACTACTGTGACACTACATTCAACAGTGAATATCTGCAAGAAAATAAATCTTGAATGGTGACATATATGTACTTCAATAATAGATTTACTTTGAACTTCTACTGGGGACTTCTATACAAAATAAAGGAGGAGGAGCTTAGGAAGACTCCTTTGCTTGCATCTTCGGAAACAGCTCTATTTCCATCTTTAATATCTCTATTTTTCCCTTTCAGGGTTCTTTTGAAGACCCTAACCAGGAGTTACAAGCTGACTATGGTTCTTTGCGGGAATGGGAACCGCTGTTGGGGTTTCACGACTGGCTGTTATTCGGCACGCCAAGGTCAAAATCTCATGGCTCTGGAGACGTGCGGATCAAATGTCGGTGTCCAGGCGGATCGGTGTGTCGTGGGAGATGGAAGATCTAAGGCTGTGTGCCCAGAGACCCAAGATCTTTGGGCACAGAGCTCGGAAAATGTGACGCAACAGACTTTTAACATCAGTGGGTTGTTTGTTATGTCACCCCTCTCACTATGAAATGTAGACAACTCTTTCTCCCTCATTTGGGAGAGAGAGTACCAGTGGTATGTTGAATAACAGGTGACCAAGCAGTCCTTGGAGTGGAGTACTGCAAGTCTCTGTCTTTACTGTTGCTTCGCTCACGCTTGTGTGTTTGGTGGTGGGTGCCAATGCTCTAATTTTGCCAGTGGGGTGAGGGGGTACCTTTGCTTGTTGCCGCTTACGCAGGGGAGGGAGAGGAGCTGGGGCGGGTACTCTGGGGTTCTAACATTTAACTGTCATTCATTCTTTGGGGGCACTCTTTCATGGATGGTTGCGAAGAAAAAGCATTTCAGGATGTATATTGTATACATTTCTCTGACATTAAATGTACTTTTGAAACCTTTGAACTTTGATCTGTCTGTTCCAGTCAGTATCAAGGACTGTCTATGCAAGACATTAGATGGGAGGGTGATAGAATAGTCTCCACCTCCTCGGATGATGGAACCCTAGCAACACTCAAAAAGCTCATCGTTATCCAGAACAAATCAACCTTTCTATTAATCATTCCTAGCCATTAAATTCCTCACAGGCATTCCCAACCTGGGGACCATGGACCCTCAGTTAATGGTAAGGCTCCATGGAAAATAGAGGTTGGGAACCCTTGCAATGGCTGAAGTGAATGCCAGTGACAAAATACACTATAATTATTTGTCACTGACTGATCTGGCAGAACCTCCCAAAACCATGCTGTCTATGACAAAAGATGACTAAGGCAGTATGTACATGTGATCACCCAACCTGCAGATTCCCCCCAACTCTCACAGCTAATGGAACTATTGACTCACAGTTACAGTACCATGGGCTCAGTCCTTACCTCCAGTACTGACTGTGTGGGGTCTGGTTGTCCTCCCCATGACTGTGTCAGTTTCCCCACTGAAGTACCTGTTTCCTCCCCATCCTAAAGATGTGCATGTTGGTAACGACTAAGTTACTTGTTGACTTACTGCCCATTATACTGCTGGTGTTTAGGGCCAGCAATGAAGATCCTTCATCTCTATCTCTATAGAAGGATTCTTCATTGCTGTTTCTCCAACGATGTTTTTCAGCAGTCAGGGTTGTTTGCCCGGAGCTGAACACCTGAACCTGGAGGGATGCTGGATATACTCTTAGTCTGGCTTTCACTCTGACCTGTTTGGTATGTGTGACCCGACTAAGAGGCTCAAGGCTCTGACTCCAGTCAACATAGCTCTCTGGGTCAAAAAGACACACAAGACTCCAAACTCTATAACAAGGTTGTGGTCTTCTTGGAGGTAGGGATTCAATGGTCACTGTAAATCGTGTAGTTAGCGGCAGAATTGCAGGGGTAGTGGATAGGAATGTGGGGAGACTAAAATAGATGCCAGTTGATTTCTGTGCTGCGCATCCTCTTTGTCTCTATTCTCTAACATGGAATATATTGCCTGTCTTATATCATTTCTAGGCCTAGATTACTGAACTCTTTGCCCAAGAGTATTCAGTAAGTATGCTCAATAAAAGGACTGCAGTGGCTTAAGAAGATAGCTCAGATCTACTTTCTCAATAATTGCTCACTTCAGTAATGATGCCTAGGTCTTGGAAGCAAATTAAATCAAATATCTTTGCCGCACTTCTCTTCATTCTCGGTATGGGTGCTAAATTCTTAAAATAGATTGTGTAGATTACGTTTGTACTCTCGTTAGGATAGAAGACTAAGGGGGCTGAGAATTTTGTGAAGATTACGGTAGCTGGTAGGGAGGAATCCATCACAGAGTCATACAGTGGTACTGCATGGGACTAAACCTTTGGCACAGGGTTGTCCACACTGACAAAGTTGCCTAGCTGAGGTAGTCCAATTTGCTCGCATTTGAGCCACGTTCCTCTAAACCTGTGGTTCTCAACGTGGGTGATATCGGCCCCCCCCCCTTCCCCCGGCAGAGTTTCTAATGTGACAGTAAAGATAAAGGAGATGGTGGGTGGACACTTGATAGAAATGGGGGCAGATAAGGGATTACAGGCTTAATTTAAGAAATGAATTACTTATTATAAGCATTTGATCCGTAGTGTCACATAACGGATTACAATGATCATGTAATCACTTCATCTCTTGCTAACCCACCGTTCTCTTAGACTTTGCATGAAGCGTGCTATAATTGTTGAAGAACAATGAGACACTTCTGTACTTGGCATTCACTACTGTAGTACAGCTGATACAATTCCCATACGCTAAGCGTGCAGTGACGTATTTCCTATGAATTAGGGTACGGCATTCAATGGGGTAAACCTCAGATTAGGCTCTTTCAAATGGCCTTGACCGTATTTCTCTAGTCTATTGCCCAACTGAGGTATCGCTGTCCCACTTTATCTACCTTCAGGCAGAGAGTTAGGCTTCGCCTGAACTATGATGACATCATAATTTTTCCATTTATTGGTGGCAGCACTTGAGGTTGGACTTAAACAATAGGTGATTGAAAGTGTGGAATATTGGAAATATTGATTTATACTAGCACCAAGCAAACGACAGCAGTCAATGTGCCTTTTGTGTGAAATTTTTTTTTTCAAATGAGGCAATGAAACCGTCCAGGGTCCTTCAACATTTGAAGAGAATACATGCTTATAAAGCAAACTAGAACTTGGCTTATTCACTCTAGTCACCTCCTGAAAACTTACAGAAACAGAAAACACGTGTGCCAGCATTTCACAACAAAACAGTGATGGATTGCATTCTTCATACAGCATTTCATGACTCATTACTAAATCTGGTAAGCTCCATACAATTGGAAAAAAGTTGATTCTGCCAGCAGTAAGGGAGATTTTGAGTATGGTTTTGCATAAGTCTCAAGACCAAGCAGTGACTCTGTTCAGCAGCAATTCTGTTCAAAGACGAATAGAAAAAGATGTCTGAGAATGCGGAAGAACCATTGTGCAACATACTTCGAACAACAGAATTTGCTTTGCAATTGGATGAGTCAACTTTGCCAGGCAACTAATATTTGCTTCTTTGTTTTGTTTGCTTAATAAAGGGTAAAAGCATGAGTTGTTATTTTTAAGGGTACTAGAAACAGACAGAAAAGGGGGAGTCAATATTTCAGGTTGCGGAGCAATTTTTCAAAAAGGACATTTCGTTCATCAACGTTCTTACTTGGGCAACAGATTGATGACAGGACACTACAATAGGCTTTTTACTTTCTTGAAAAATGCTGTACCTAACATATTTACTATTCACTGCGTAAATTCCCAGACATCTTGTCGCAAAAAGCTCAGTGATCTCAATAAGTTCAATAGGTACATTGATGTCAGAGAAATGTATACAATATACATCCTGAAATTCTTTTTCTTTGCAAGCATCCACCAAAAACAGGAGTACCCCAAAGAATGAATGACAGTTAAACGTTAGAACCCCAAAGCCCCTCCCTGGCTTGCCCTCCCACGCACAAGCAGCAGCAAGGCGACAATCCCCCCTCCCCCACCAACAAAAAAGCATCAGCGCCCTCCACTGAGCACTCAAGCGTGCAGCAAAGCATCAATAAAGACACAGACTTGCAGTGTACAAATGACTACTTGTTCACCTGGTAATTTGACATACCACAGGCTCTCTCTCTCCCTCATAAGAGAAAAAGAGGTGTCCTGTTTTCACAATGAGAGGGGGGACATAACAAACAACTCGCTGATTTATGATGTTAAATTCTGTTGCGTCTCTTTTTCCGAGCTCTGCGCCCAGAGAATCGGCTCTGGCCACACAGATCCCGATGTTCCGTGTTCCCACGATGTCTCAGTCGGGGGCACCAACCTTGAATCAGCCCGTCTCCAGAGCCATGAAACTCTGGCACCCTGATGGTGCGCTGGGTTTCCAGGCCGCGTCCTTGGCACATCAAAAAGCGGCCGGTCGTGAGGCCCTGAAAGTGGGTCGCATTCCCACAAAGAACTAAAGTCGGAGTGTAGCACCAGGTCAAGGTCTTCAAAAAAAACCTTGAAAAGGAAAGAAAGAGCTATCAAAGATAGAAGAGAGAAAAAGATAGAAAGCTGTTTCCAAAGATGCAAGGAAAGGAGTTGCCATTTAGCGCTATCTTAACTTTGCCCTGCCCTCTGAACTTCCATCCAACTTCCAGATTGGGTAATAAATCCATTCCCGGGCACTTGTAATGAGGAATTAACAGGAAGGATGAAGGAAGGATCTCGCTACAAAATGACTTTCAGCTGAGGCCAAGGTTCAAAAAGACATGTGAAGACTTCTGCTTGCACAAAGAAATCTCGGAACACTATACTGCAGTGTGGAAAAAAGTCAATATGATTTTTATTGACTTTCCAACGTCATATTTAGTGGAGTGCAACTTCAGTGCAGTTGCTCAACTTTATTTAAAACAATGAAACAGACTACAAATTACTGCACGTGGGGATTTGAGACTCCTTCTGAGTGACGTTCAGTCTGACGTTGAGAAGCTGATATCGTTGCACTAAGCCCATCCATCTCATTGAAAGGTGAAAGTAATGAGATAGTGAATTGTTGGACCACTAATGCATGCTCTAAAATTGTTGATTAAAATTGTTTTTTCTGTAATTAAAGAAATAGTTTTACTTATAGTTCTGAGTAGATTTGAATAATATTTGTAATTATTTGTCACTGCTTTGAACTTGCAGCACTTATTTTCTTTCAGTAAGCATTGTAAATCAAAATCTTTTATAGTTTTTATGTAATACCCAGAAAGGGAGGGGGCGCTGGGAATGTGGTCTGGAAGTCTAGGGGGTGGTAATCTAAAAAAGTTCGGGAATCACCGCTCTAAGCCTTTCGTATCCATGTAACTGTCCAAGAGCTTTTTAAGTGTCATAAAAATATTTATTTCTACTATTTTCTCTCAAGCTTGCTCCATACAATCAGCACCTTCTGTGTGAAAATAAGTTATCCCTCAGGTCCTTTTTACATATTTCCACTCTCATTATACACCTCTGTAATTGAGTTTTGGACTTCCCTACCCTGTGAAAAAGACTTCTGCTCTTTACTTCTCTATGACCCTCATGAATTTCTGAACTATCATCACAGCCACTGCCTGTGTCATTCAGTCTTTCCTGTTCTCAGCCAATCACACCCCTTCCCTTTCATTCTTTGCATCCTCTCCCTTTCTTTAAAGCACTTCATAATTTAACTTTATCCAGAACTGAGGTTCATTGACTTTCCCTCTCTGTCTTTCTCTGTCTATCTCACTCTTGCTCTGCCTCTCTTTTTTTCCTCTTTCTCTCTTTCTCTCTTCTCTCTTTTTTTTAATCTCCTTTCCCCTCTCTTTCTCTCTGTCTGGATGCCACCTGACCTGCTCAAGATTTTGAACTTGCCCTGCCTTTATTTTATAACCAAGTTTGATGATCCAGAAGAAGGAAGGACAATTCTAAAATTAGGGCAGATTGGTATGTAATGATGTCAGGAAGCACATCTCCAACTGGTGAAATCTGCAGTTCTCTCCTCTTCAGTGTTTCTTGAGTCAGTTGATAATCTCAAAGCAGAGATTGGTTGAATATACTTTGACTGATATTTTAAAGGTCAGTGCAATTAAGTTGCAGCTTGACTATCATCTCATTGAGGGTTTGAACAGGTTTAAGGAGATGCATGGTCTACCTTTGTTCCTCTGTCTCCTACGACTGCATTTCTGACTCCCTTTTGAATAAGTCACAATTTCTCTGATAACAAGTATTCTAATTCCTGCAAAAAATTCTGTGCTCAAAAATCCTGTGTGCGAATTCTTCTATTTATCATATAACCATATAACAATTACAGCACGGAAACAGGTCATATCGGCCTTTCTAGTCCGTGCCGAACGCTTACTCTCACCTAGTCCCACTGACCTGCACTCAGCCCATAACCCTCCATTCCTTTCCTGTCCATATACCTATCCAATTTTGCTTTAAATGACAATACCGAACCTGCCTCTACTGCTTCTACTGGAAACTCATTCCACACAGCTGCCACTCTCTGAGTAAAGAAATTCCCCCTCATGTTACCCTTAAATTTTTGCCCCCTAAGTCTCAACTCATATCCTCTTGTTTGAATCTCCCCTACTCTCAATGGAAAAAGCCTATCCACGTCAACTCTATATATCCCCCTCATAATTTTAAATACTTCTATCAAGTCCCCCCTCAACCTTCTACGCTCCAAAGAATAAAGACCTAACTTGTTCAATCTTTCCCTGTAACTTAGGTGCTGAAACCCAGGTAACATTCTAGTAAATCTTCACTGTACTCTCTCTATTTTGTTGTCATCTTTCCTATAATTCAGAGACCAGAACTGTACACAATACTCCAAATTCGGCCTTACCAATGCCTTGTACAATTTTAACATTACATCCCAACTCCTATACTCAATGCTCTGATTTATAAAGGCCAGCATACCAAAAGCTTTCTTCACCACCCTATCCACATGAGATTCCACCTTCAGGGAACTATGCACCATTATTCCTAGATTACCCTGTTCTACTGCATTCTTCAATGACCTACCATTTACTGTGTATGTCCTATTTGGATTATTCCTACCAAAATGTAGCATGTCACATTAGTAACACTTCTTTTATCCTGATGGTGTTGGAGAACTTATACCAACTATTATTTTCTCATAATATTTGCCTCTTCTCCAAAATTGCAATGAGCTTGTGCTGTGCCCTTTCCAAGGAAAAAATGGGGTTAAAATATATCCATATATATTTTTCACATCTTCTCTCTTCTTTTTCTAATAACAATCATGGCCATAAATGCCATCGTCATATACCACAGCACATAATGAACAAACAAACTCCCTGTTTAAATATTGCTTATTAAACACATTTACCTTTTGTTGCATCTGCTAAACATGTACATTATACGTATTTATCCACACAAAATGCTGAAGGAACTCACCAGGTCAGGAAGCATCTATGGAAAGGAATATAGAGTGCTATCTTTGATTTCCAGTATCTGTAGAATGTTTTGTGTTTATGCATATTTATCTACTATTTCATCTACTCAACACATGCATTATTCACATTTGTCATCTGTTGCCTGTGTTAAACATGTACAGTATGCTATGTTATGCAAAGTTATGCTATGTTATGCAATATCATCTCTGATGCATGTACTAAACACATACATAGGTACATTACACACACATTTAACCTTCTGTTCTGTGTGCTAAACATACATATAACACGTACTGAACGCATATTCTTGTACTGCAGCATTTATGTACATTTTGCATAAATGCATGTTCAGCTTCCAAAAGCTGATAGAAGCAAACAATAGAAGGGGGGCACAGTGCTAGGCACAATGTCTGAACACAGAGGCTTTTGCTGACCACTGCTTAGCGCGGCCTCCTTACAATTTGCATCTTAATCCTCAGATCAGCTCTCAACTGCAATACTTTGAGTAAACTCCTTCCAGCCACTCCTTTGTTACGAACTGTGGTCCTTTTTGTGATCACCCTTCCCTTCATAATTTCATTCTCTTTGCATTTCCATGAGTCTGAATCAGTTAGGAAATTCTCAGTTAGACTTTTGTATTGTGCTCTCCACAAACCCCCCCTCCACCCCCCACACCCTTTGAAGGCCCAACTACAGTTGGGTGCTGGTAACAGTTTTCTGCAATTGAGCTCTGGGTGTGAGATGTTTTCCTTCATTCGGGCAAGATCTGTGGGCCACTGAAACAGAATCAGAATCAGTTCCGATTTAATATCACTGGCATATGCCGTGAAATTTAACTTTATGGCAGCAGTATAATGAAATCCATGATAAATATATACAGAGAAAAAAGAGTTGCATTAAGTATATATATGTCTATTAAATATTTAAGTTAAAATAAGTAGTACAAAAATAACAGAAATAAAAAAGTAGTGAGGTAGTGTTTGTGGGTTTAATGTCCATTTAGGAATTGGATGGCAGAGGGGAAGAAGCTGTTCCTGAATCACTGAGTGTGTGCCTAAGCCTTCCCGACAGTACAGAGAGGAGAGTGTATGTCCTGGGTGGTGGAGATCCAAAATGATGGATGCCACTTTCCTGAGGCACTGCTCCTTGGATACCATGGAGGCTGGTACCGATGATGGAGCTAACTAATTTTACAGCGCCCCTCCCCCCATATCAGATGGTGGTGCGGCCAGTTCGAATGCTCTCCATAGTACATCTGTAGAAGTTATCGAGTGTTTTAGATGACAAACCAAATCTCCTCTAACTCCTAATGAAGTATCGCCACTGTTTTACCTTCTTTATGGCTGCATTAACATGTTGCATCCAGGTTAAATCCTCAGAGATATTGACACACAGGAACTTGAAATTGCTCACTCTCTCCACTTCTGATCCCTCCATGAGGTTTGGCTTGTGTTCCTTCGTCTTACCCTTTCTGAAGCTACAATCGGTTCTTTGGTCTTGCTGATGTTGAGTAGAAGGCCGTTGCTGTGATACCACTTAACTAACTGGTTTATCTTGCTCCTGTACACCCATTCAGCACCATCTGAAATTCTGCCAACAGTGGTTATATAATCAGCAAATTTATAGATGCTGTTTGAGCTATGCCAAGCCACACAGCCATTGGTGGAAAGAGTAGAGCAGTGGGCTAAGCACATATCCCTGTGAAGCGCCAGTGTTAATTATCAGCGAGGTAGAGGTGTCATTTGTAATCTGTACAGATTGTGGTCTTTCAGTTAGGAAGTAGAGATCCAGTTGCCGAGGGGGGGGTTCAGAGTCAAGCTTCTGTTGCACTTTGATCAGGAATGATGATGTTAAATGCTGAGATATAGTCAATAATCAGAGAGAGAGAGATACAAAATGGAAGCAGACTCTTTGGTCCTCTAAGTCCATGTTGGCCCACCAGCCACCTTGATACATCATCCCTACTCAGACCTGCTTTCATCTCTCACATTCTAATCAACAGCTCTGTAGATTTTACCCTGGACTACACACTAAGAGCAAGTCGCTGCTCTTAAACACCGCAATTTAAATTACTACTGCATGCATGAGGGACTGCACGTTTATAGCCCAGCGGCGGCAGTTGGAGCAGTATGTAACACTGCACCAGTGTTGCACAGTGTGCAGTGTGTACGAGATGTAACACTGAGCATCATAGGAAGTCATTCCTACCTGTGGCCATCAAACTTTACAACCCCTCCCTTGGAGTGTCAGACACCCTGAGCCAATAGGGTGGTCCTGGACTTATTTTTCCACTTGGCATGATTAACTTATTATTATTTAATTATTTATGGTTTTATATTGCTATAGTTCTTCACTATTCTTGGTGATGCGGCTGTAACGAATCCCAGTTTCCCTCAGGATCAATAAAGTATGTCTGTCTGTCTGTCTATGGACAAGACAAGACTAAAGGCAATTTAAGGTGATCAATTAACTTATCAACCTTTTGTCTTTGATTTGTGGAGGAAACCAGAGCTCTAGCAGGAAACACATATGCAGCATCTCTAGTTTCATGCAGGTTTAAGTAGATTTGGCATGTCTGGATAAAGACCTTAGCTAAAACTTTGACAAACTTCTATTGATGCACAGTGGAGATTATCCTAACTGGCTGCATCATGGTTTGTATGGAAACACCAATGCCCAGAAATGGAACTATCTACAGCAAGTGGTGGATACAGTCCATTGGGCAGATGGTTCAAGAGCCTTAGGTCCCACACCACCAGGCTCAGGAATTGTTATTACCCTACAATTATCAGGCTCCTGAAATGGCACGGACAACTTCACTCACCTCAACTCTGAATTGATTCCACAACATAAAGACTGATTTTCAAGGATTGTACAGCTCACATTCTCAGCATTATTTTATTTATTTTTTATGTGCTCAATTTGCCTTCTTTTGCACATTGGGTCTTTGTCAGTCTTTGTTAAGACCATAAGAGATAGGAGCAGAATTAGTCCTTTTGGCCCGTTGAGTCTGCTCCATCACTTCATCATGGCTGATCTTAACCCCCATTCTAAACTTTGTTGATGTATAGTTTATCATAAATTCTCTTATGTTACTTTATATTCCTGTAAATGGTAATGAGCAAATGAATCTCAAAGTGCCATATACTGTACATGTATTGATAACAAATTTACTTTGTTATTGCATTGAATCTGATCACTGAGAGAACTTGCAGGTTTCACAGAGTCAGCATCGGAAGTCATTATTGAATCTGGGTTGTAGTGCCTATATTCGTGGTGCCACTGAACCATCAGTTTTAGTAACCTGGTGCATTTGGGGAGGAATTGACACCTACCACCAATACACAGGCCTGGTAAAACCAAAGTCTGGTGGGAACAACTTCTGGGCCATTGTATTGTGTGCCAGAATGACCGATTGTAACCTACTGCCTGTTCCCAAAAACCTTACCTAATTTAATTAGAGAAGCTGTAGGGTGTCTTGGATAAGGTCCAATTCTAGCCCAACCCAATGGAACACACCCAAGATTTGGGTACATTTCGATCTGACACCTCATTTCTGAGCTGACCTCTTATTAAAATTAATAATGATTACACAGCTTGGCTCTGGTTCAAAAGCTTGTCATTGATTGGTGCCACAGGTACCACTGCGAAACTGAATGGTTGTCAGCTGACTTTAAGATTTATCTGACTTCTAATCTCATGTCAATATACATTGCGGCTCCAAAAACGCCTCGGTAGACAAGGAATCCACACCAGAGTGACAATCCAAGTGTAGAGAAATCTGCAAAATTCTTAGATATATGTTAAGCTTTGAGGCATTGATGCAACACCTTTTTTCCAGATGATTTTAATAATCATTTATGTGAGCTCTGAAAGAAGATTCGCAGGTGATAAGATAGATACTAAATCTGCCTTTCCAGCTGTGTCTTTCATTTGGCACTGAGTCACATTTTAATCATAATTGTCTGTGCTTTGCAAAGACTGGTAAGTGCTGAAAATTTAATGTCCATGTCTGATGCCGCCCACTTCAGTTTAGCTTGGAGGCTTTTTGGCAGGTGAAGAATACTGCAAGACAAGTTATAGCAGCTGTTAACCTGTCCAGGGAGTAGTCCACTTCAATTGCATATCTCAACACTTGTTTGGGTAATTACAGCAAATTTCAATTAAGATTTTTCCTGATAATTATACATGTCATTTCAGAAAATTTAGTCTCAAAAATCTAAAAGTATTCTTCCAATATCCACCATTTCAGCTACTGTCTTGCTATTCATCCACCTGTCCTCATGTTCTGCCTACCACAATAGATAAACACTCCGTATTTTTCATTTTACTATGCAGACATGCACACTTCACAGGAACTGGAGAAAACTGTCTTTGAAAATGAGCAGAGACCTGCCTTCTCTTCAAAAATTGTAAATAGATTGGCCACATCCTTGTGGTGTACTGATAACATGCTGATTAACAGCTCTCTCCTGTGCACATTAATAGCATAGAATTCACACTGTTCTGGTGCAAAAACCTTCCAACCTTTACATCATTTTCATTATTGGAAAAGAAAAATGTGTTGTTATTTCTTTGTTTCTGGGAAGATAGATTGCATGTAAATGAATTATCCACTGTAATCTTGTGATTTGAACTCTCTCCTCCTTGTTCCATATCTGCTTCCTTGAAGCCTCCTTTCTTCAAGCATATCCTTGGACTTCACCTCTGATGTCTTCCCAATTTCGAAGCATTGTCTTATCTGCTCTGTCGAGTGAGTGGGATGTTATTAAAGCTGTTATATAAGCGCCAGCTGTGGTTGCACATGAAGTTGTCTTTGAGCTGTGAAAAGGATGTTGTGGTAGTATGAAAAAAAACCTGAAAAATGGTAGAGAGTGGCCTCACTGTTGTAAGTCAGTTACACTGACCAGGATGAAGCCTATTCATTAATTTAGCATCTCTGACACTTAATTAGTCCTTTTCTTTCTTAGCCCTTACTAAAGTGTACTTTCCAAAGTTTTGAGCTTCTCCAAAACATTTCTATGTCAGACTCCTTTCTTTTTTCTTTCTTCCTTTCATTCTCTTTCCCTCTCTCTCTTTTCTTTCTTTCTCACATTGTGTTTTCTCTCTTTCTATTTCATTCTCTCTTTCCCTCATTTTACCTCTCTATTTCTGTCTTTCTATCTCTTTGTTTTTCTCATTCATTTTCTTTCTGCCTCATTTTTGTCCTCTATCCAATTTTATTTCTGACTTTTTCGTTCATTTCCTTCCATCCTCCATTTCCTTTACTGTTGACTGAAAGCTTCCCTAGCATTTCCCCATTCCTTGCGCTTCCCCAATGGTTGCACTTAACTTCCGAATCTTTACGACTCCCAGCCATCTCAAGGACTTGCCACTGTGGCCTTTCCGCAACGGAGAGCAGACCAGAAGTTGTGAGTAGGCCTCAAGAAGTTTAGGATGAGACACAGCCCTGATAACCTTTTCACAGCTCCTGACACTTTTTCAACCATCTTTGATGATTTACCACCCATAGCTGACTAAATGTGAGAGGCCAGGTAAGAAATGTATCCACCCTCTCCTGATCAGGAACTGCCCCTGGTCTCACTTCAGCTAGCTGGTGATTCTGTGTGGTCCAACTAGTAAGCTGATAGGTTATCCAAGGTCATTGTCTCCAGCAAGGATCAAATCACTGTAATCTTTGCTTCTGATTGTGTTTTCTTTTTTATTTTAATAATTTAACAATAATATTGGCATTATATTTGATGTAGCTTTTCCTCTTTATCCCTTCCATTATGAAGACCATAAGACCATAAGACATAAGAACAGAATCAGGCCATTCAGCCCATCGACTCTCTCTGCCATTCCATCATGGCTGATCTATTATCCTTCTCAACCTAATTCTCTGGCCTTATCCCCAAAACCATTGACACCCTGATTAATCAAAAACCTATCAAGCTCCACCTTAAATAAATCCAACGACTTGGTGTCCACAGCTGTCTGTGGCAGTGAAGACCACAGATCCACCATCCTCTAGCTAAATAAATTTGTCCTCATCTTTGTTGTAAATGAATGTCCCTCAATTCTGAGGCTGTGCTCTCTGCTGCAAGACGCCCCCAATATAGGAATCATCCTCTCCACATCCACTTTATCCAGAACTTTCAATTTTCGATAGGTTGCAATAAGATCCCCCTCATTCTTCTAAACTCCAGCGAGTACATGCCCAGAGCCATCAAACGCTGCTCATATGTTAACTCTTTCATTCCTGGGATGTTTCTCGTGAACCTCCTCTGAACCCGCTCCAAAGCCAGTATATCTTCCATCCTTCATTACTGCCACAGTGCCCTTTCTATCTTAACACAAGTGATGCTGAATTAGTCATCCATGAATGAGCCAATTCTCACCTAGATGGCTCCGGCTTCAGTAAGCATCTATTCAATAAGCAATAATAAGTGCTACTTACTCGTTGGCCCTGCCCTACCTTGCCTGTATCTTCACTTTAGCTTGACAAACCCTATACTTAAGGCAACTGAAAGACTGATGGAGAGATACAATTAGTATTTCCAAACAGTGATCACAATGATGTCACAAACCGCAAGATTGAAGTGTAAGTGGTTTATGAACATCAGCTAAATCTCAATATCGAATTATTCTGTGCTGTCAGTTATTTACTATTCTTCATGATATACAGACCTAAAGTAAATAATATTAGCCTATGGATGAGTGTTAAGACTTACACTTAAATGCCTTCTATTATTGGTTGACCCTCTTCCTACCTCAGCTCTTCTGCTGGAAGCCACACATTGTTTTGGTGCTCATTTTGATCACTGGCAAGGTTTGTATCTTCATCCTCCATTGACTCCAGCTCACTCAAAAATCTGCCAACTCATATTCAAGCTCTTACAAGATCCCATTAATCCAACACCTACTGTCCTCATCGCTTTCCATTAGCTCCTGGTCCAATAGTGACTCCATTTTAAAATTAACATTTTTATTTTTAAACTTCTCAGTGGCTTACCCCTTTCCTTTTTTCCTTTTTTCTATACCACCCTCCAGGTCTGAAGATCTCCTAGTCTCTTAAGGCTCCTCTGCAATGTCATCACCTTTTCCATTGCCTCTCAAAGCCCAGGAACATCTTTATAGATATTTCCTCCTTAATCTTTTCCACTTCTCCTTTTATTCCTTGAGACTCTTCATAAAAATTAGCCCTTTGACCAAGCTTCTCAATTGACCTATCTTTCCTAAAAAGTTCCTTATTTGATAATGCCTCATAACCAGAAATGCACCACTGTTTTCAAGGAATGCTCTGGTTGAATAGAATAAGGAAGTAAGAATCATGGAATTGTACAGCCTGGTAACAGGCCTTTTGGCCCAATGTATCCATGACAACCCTGATTTTTATCAGTCCCATTTGCCTGCATTTGGTCCATATCCCTCTAAATCAGGAGCTCCCAACCTGGGGTCCAGGGACCTCTTGCTTAATGTTATTAGTCCATGGCATAAAAAAGGTTGGGAACCCCTGCTGTAAACCCTTGCTATTCATGTACCTGTCCAAATGGTCTTTAGAATGTTTCTGCCTGGTTTGGTGTATAATGACAGCAAGTCTGAGATACCAAATTCAGTTTGTAGACTACAATTTGATGGACTCTGGATCAGTGGACTCTTTCATGGTTCTGCTGCTACTCAGTGGTGGGGCATGGGGGTTTGGTGCTTCTGCTTGTGCGGGTGGGAGTGGGGGTGTCGATGTTTTGCTACTGCTTATGCTAAGCACGGAAGAGGGGCAGTGCCTTCGGTGCGTCGATGTTTCTATTACACTATGAGGGTTCTTTGTTTGACAGACTTCTGGGAAGAGGACGAATTTCAGATTGTATACTCTATACGTACTCTGATATTAAGTGCACTTTGAAACTTTGATCTTAACTGAATGAGAAAGTAGGGTCGCGGCTCCCATTCCCATATTCTGAAGCACTCAAATTCTTAAAGGCATTACATAAACGTGAAATATCATTGTGGTGGGTCTCTGATGTAGAAAGTAAGATTATAATGACTTAGCACCACTGAATTGTATTGTCCTGTTGCAGATTTTATAGAGCTGATGGAAAAGTTTAAACTCTTCACTGCAAAACTATAACAGTCAACACCTTGAAGTATCTGAGGTCAAGGAGTTTGTGACAGAGTTACAGAGTCATAGACCAATATAGCTCTGATATAGGCCCTTCGGCCCAACAAGTCCATGCCAACTATGGTGCCCAACCAGCTGGTCCCAATTTTTTGTGTTCAGCCCATGTCTCTCTAAGCATTGACCCGCTATATACCTGTACGTATCTATTTTCTGTCTGTATTGTATTTTGTGTTGCACTTTTATTCTGGATAATTTGTCATGTGGGTTTGGGTGAAGTAAAAGCGAAAAGTATGGTTCTCACTTTGTGATGGCCACCTGATGACATCTGCTCCTGGCTGAAGGCTATGGTTGCCTCATAGGGTATCTGGAGAATGCACTCTAACAGGTTTATGTAGCAAGTGTCTTAGATCAGTTTAATCTGGTTAAAGCAGTGGGTAGGCCGGGGGGAATGATAATTTTTTTTGTTGACTGTATAAATATGTTAAGATTGCTTAACACTTAAGAATGCTTAAGAACATATGAATACGCTTAGACCGATTTTTTTGTTATATCATAAGACCATAGAGCCCCAATTAGGCAATTAGGCTCATTGAGTCTGCTCCACTATTTCATCATGGCTGATCCATTTTTCATCTCAGCCCCAATGTCCTGCCTTCCCCCGTACCCCTTCATGCCTAACCAATCAAGAATCTATCAACTTCTGCCTTAAATATACATAAAGACTTGGCCTCCCCAGCTGTCTATGGCAAAGAATTCCGCAGATTCATCACCTTCTGGCTAAAGAACTTCCTCTTCATCACCATTCTAAAAGAACACCCCTCTATCCTGAGGCTGTGTCCTCTGGTCTTAGACTCTCCCACCATAGGAAACATCCTCTCCACATCCACCTAATCAAGGCCTTTCACCAGTTGAGAGGTTTCAATGAGGGCATCCCTCAATCTGTTGAATTCTACTGAATACAGGGACAGAGCCTTCAAACACTTTTCATCTGACAAACTATTCAATCCTGGAACCCTCTCCAGTTTCAGCACATCCCTTCTAAGATAAGGTGCCCAAACCTGTTCACAATACTCCAAGTGAGGCCTCACCAGTGCTTTATAAAGTCTCAACATTACATCCTTGCTTTTATATTCTGGTCCTTTTGAAATTAATGCTAACATTGCATTTGCCTTCCTCACCACGGGTTCAGCCTGCAAATTAACCTTTAGGGAATCCTGCACAAGGACTCGCAAGTACTTTTGCACCTCCATTTTTTGTATTTTCTCTCCATTTAGAAAGCAGTCAACCCTTTTATTTCTTCTCCCAAAGTGCATGAACATACAGTTCCTGACATTGTATTCCATCTGCCATTGCTTTGCCCATTCTCCGAATCTACAAGATACATAAAGTGTAAAAGAGAGGCAAGAGAGGACACTGGAGAGCTGGAAAAGGATACTGGAGAGGTAGTAATGGGGAACAATGAAATGGTGGATGAGCTAAATAAGTATTTTGCATCAGTCTTCACTGTGGAAGACACCAGCAGTATGGTGGAATTTCCAGATGTCAGGGGGCATGAAGTGTGTGAAGTTATCATAACTAGAGAGAAGATCCTTAGGAAACTGAATGGTCCGAAGGGAGCTACGTCACTCCAGAGTTCTGAAAGAGGTGGCTGAAGAGATCATGGAAGCATTAGTAATGATCTTTCAAGAACCACAAAATTCTGGAATGGTACCAAAAGACTGGAAAATTGCAAATGTCACTCCTCTTTTCAAGAAAGGAAACTATAGGCTAGTTAGTTTGAACTCAGAAGAGTTGAAACTGAAAAGAGTTTGAACTTTGAAGGCAGAAGAAAGGAAACTATAGGCTAGTTAGTTTGAACTCAGTGGTTGGGAAGATGTTGGAGTTGATTATTAAGGTTGATGTTTCTGGGTACTTGGAGGCACATGATAAAATAGGCCACAGTCAGCATGGTTTCCTCAAGGGAAAATCTTGCCTGGCAAATCTGTTGAATTCTTTGAAGAAGCAGCAAACAGGACGGACAAAGGAAAATCGGTTGATGTTGTGTGGTGAACTACATATACCTGTCTGGACTGCTCCTGTGGCTCCTCCCACAGACCCCTGTATAAAGGCGATTGAGGCCTGAGCCCGGCCTCATTCTCCAAGACGTAGTGTTGTTCATTCTTCCAGTCAATAAAAGCCGTTATCTCGCTTCTTACGTCTCAGAGTGAGTTATTGATGGTGCATCATGTTGGGTGCTTAGATTTTCAGAAGGCCTTTGAAAAGGTGCCACACATGAGGCTGCTTAACAAGCCACAGGCCCATGGTATTACAGGAAAGAATCTAGCATGGATAAAGCAGTGGCTGATCCGCAGGAGGCAAAGACTGGGAATAAATAAAGGGAGCCTTTCTAGTTGACTGCCGGTGACCAGGTAACTCATGCCCTCTAGTCCAGGCAACATCCACCTAATGTAAGAGTAAGGTCGATGCTTACAAAAGGCGTGAAGGATTCATCCTTGAAGTTTTTCAGTGTTCGTTTAAAGAAAACTCTCTAAACATATGATTAATTCTGTACGTGAATGTTAGCTCCGGTTTGTGGTTTGGATACCACAAGGCAAATACGACAGCCAGAAATTGGCTAAGCTGATTGGTCCCAGTTGGTCATAGACAATACCAAGGATATGCCTTGGTTAACCTCCTTGGAGCAACACTATAGTGATAAAATGTACGTATTGTGTCAATCAGAATGGGCATTCCTCTGAGAGCATTGAGCTGAACAATACATACTGGCTGAGGGAATTGAAAACGGCTTTGCCATTGCAGGGATGTATTTCCTAGGTAGTCTTGGGTCCCAGGGCTCATTCCGACTATCTAGGTACTTCAGGATGTTCACTGTTTTAATTTTGCAACATGAATCTCAAACTGTTCTCTTAAGTAAAGAGTGCCGTGACAGAGCAGGTCTGCCATAAGTAATTTCTTCCTACCCCACCCCCCCTCCATCAAGTAGCCCCATAGTTCTCATTGTCCCTCTCTGGCAGTGCTGACATTATGCTTATTGGGTGCCCAGCATGGACACTTTTCGTTGTAGTTGCACACTCCAGGACAGTGGCATTCTTTGATGCGTTCTGTTTGTTATTCGTTCCAGATTTCAGGGAGGGGACCCGACTGATGGGTGGTGTGACTTTAAAAAAAGGTGCCTGTTTGTGATGGCACATGTTCAGTGTTGGCTCAGTGGAAGAGTCCAGTGTGGGGGATGGGGGAGAGTGCTGGCTCTCGGAAAATGATTAGTTATCGCTTGATTTTGTTGTGCAATGTCATTGTCATCTTATTGTGAAGAATACATTTGTGGACATTTGTGATTGTGAAGAAGGATGTGAATTTCTGTATTTTTATTTGGTACCAGCTCCCTCCACCCCCACATTCTATTATCATTTTGCCATTTTTTTTTGCACTGTAAATATTTTTACACTTTTTCTAAAAGTTTTCCACCCCTGACACACAATGAACACTTTTGCACTATATGTGCTATTGCAGCCTGCTGTCTAATTTTTAAAGTCCACACCTTCATAAGGGCATGAGAGCCTCACCAAAACCCTCTGATGTGACAAGTGCATTGAGCAATGGGCTGGAAATAATGTTGCCTTGGTACAACTATCGAAGGCAGCATTCCCTTCCAAGCTAGCTAAATGGTGTGCTGGAGAATGTAGCTGGGATTTCTTTTTTTATTTAGGGATACAGCGCAAAACAGGCCCTGCCAGCTCACCAAACCGCACCGCCCGGCAACCCACTGATTTAACCCTAGCCTAATCACAGAAGAATTTACAATGATCAATTCACCTACTAGCCTGTACATCTTTAGACTGGGGAAGGAAACCCACCAGCTCATGGGAAGAACGTACAAACTTTCTTACAGAGGACGCCATAAATGAACTCTGAACTCTGATGTCCCAAGCTGTAATAGCATCACACTAATTTCTACGATACTGTGGTGTCCTAATGAATGTACCTTTAATGATCAGAGGGTATTTCTGATTTGCTCCACAGATCTGATGTGATTGTTGGGCTGATTTTAAGGCCTCCTATGGATGGAATGTGGATACTTAAATTAGCTAGAGGAAATAGGTAGGTCCAAACAGAATGAAGAACACCACAGTACCTCCACCACTATTAAACTTTTTCACATTTCCTATACCTTGGTTAATTCATGTGACACTCTATTGACCCTGCATTAGTTATGTGTTGGTTTAAAACAAAAGCACCACTGACTAACTTTGGTGACTGAATTTTATAAGCAGTGGCCGTCACTCCTTGCATCCCTGTCTGTTGCTGTTTTATAGATCAGAGGTTGGGCAATGGGCATCTGAAGTGGAATTGCTCTCGTCTGTACACCACAGAGTTCTATTGAAAAAAAGAGACCTTTCAATCTTCTGAACTCTTTAATCTTCTGCCTTTCTCTCCTGCTGCCGAGTCTTGAATCTATAAGCTTTCTTTGACCTTACTTGACGTTGTACATGGCTCCAATCATAATCCTTCCCCAGTTTGGCTTTGCATACACATTTCCCAGTGATGGACAAGTGGGATTCTGGCTGACATACGTTCGGTCCTGGCTTCAAGTGGCCAAGTGTCAGAAACTTTGCTGCCTCCCTGGTGGAGATCAAGGAATGTGCCTCAAGATGGGGATGCAACAGCAGCCAGTCTATCAGAGGAGCTGGAGCCTAAGCCTAGAACAGCACCGTTGCTCAAAGTTTGAAGTTCAAAGTACATTCATATCATCATACATACTTTGAACTTTGAGATTAATTTCCTTACAGGCATTCACAGTAGAACAAAGACATACACAACAAAAAACTACACACAAAGGATGACAACCAGAGTGCAAAAAGAAGACAAACTCAGCAAATACCAAGTAAGTAAGTAAATAGATACTCAGGTTCTCAATATTATTTATTTTTTGTTTATTTATCTATCTGTTTGAATTGTGGAACGTTTGAAAATGAGTCCATAGTTTGTGGCATCAGTTCAGATTTCATAGTTTAGAGTCTCAGTGGCCTCTCTCAAAAGTTTCTGTTCCTGGTTATTTTAAAGTAACTAGCCAGATAGAACAGACCACCATAGGCTAAAGTTTTAATATCCCAATCCATAACTTCCTGTTCCACTTAGGACTATACAAGCACAGAAAGTTGAAGCAATTTTTTACATAAGGTAACAATTGTTTCTCACTGGCTCTGATAAGAAATTGTACAGCGTCTCCAATCTCCAGCCAGAGAGTCTCCAACCATTGCACCCCTAATGCTCAGCAGCTTTATTATGACTTACCACCAAGGTCCAGGAGGTTATCATTGACCAGAAGATCAACTGGACTGGCTACGTGAATAATTCTGCTACAAGAGCAGTTTATATATCTGCAATGAGTATATCCTTCCATCGTTTACAGGGCACCGTTTGGGAATGCACTCAATTACTTGCCATATGTTTGGGATCAGTGTAGCTCCAACAATAGTCAATCCACTTCAGTACGATCTGTTCCATCACCTTCCACTATTGGGACACCATAGACAGGGCAATAGATGGTGCCTTCCCCAAGTTACCTATATTATAGCTTCTCCGAGGAGCATCACCTTGCTTCGATAGAGGGGCCCATGAGTTCCTGAGATCCCAAGAGCTATGCCAACTAGAGTTTAGCCGCATGGTACTTAATTCCTGGTATGGTCACCCATGGCGGTAAGAATAAGGGGGATTTTCTAGACAAATAAGAAGATAACACAACACAGTGGCATTGAAGGTGGAGGAAGGCTGCAGTACTGAAGGTCCCCAGTTGTCTTGCACTCCGTGCCACTGGACCCTGACCCTGATCAGTCAAGGACCATGTGGTGTCTGCCTGTGCATCAGGAGAACCTCATATTCGACTCGAGTGATCACATTGTTACTATATTCAGAAAAGTAAGCATTGAATAAGTTGTTTTGCAAATCAGTGAATCTAATGATTTGTCAAATGGCACCAAGTTTTGAAATGCAACTCATTACGCCAGCTTCTTGAAATTGTATTAGACGGTTTTCATTTCTGTTCCAGAAGAATCTCTGCTGTCCTTCTGGGATATTATTCTGAAGAGTAGATGAGTTTTCCATATGATAACTAATACTTCTTCTTCTTCTTGTATAACGCATTGGTGAGGTCTAATTTGGAGTATCGTGTGCAGTTTTGATCACCTACTGTACCTACAGGAAAGATGCAAATAAGGTTGAAAAAGTACAGACAAAATTTACAAGGATGTTGCCAGGTCTGGATGACCTGAGTTATCAGGAAAGATTGAATCGGTTAGGACTTTATTCCATAGAATGTTGAAGACTGAGAGAAGATTTGATAGAGGTATCCAAAATTATGAGGGGTATAGATAGGGTCAATGCAAGAAGGCTTTTTCCGCTGAGGTTGGGTGGGACTACAACTCAAGGTCATGGGTTAAGGGAGAAAGGTGAAAAGTTTAAAAGAAACATGAGGGAAACTTCACTCAGACGGTCATGAGAGTGTGGAATTAGCTGCTAGTGCAAGTAGTGCATGTGAGCTTGATTTCAACATTGAAGCGAAGTTTGGATAGGTACATGGACAGTAGAGATATGGAGGGCTATGGTCGCAGTGCAGGTCGATGGGAGTAGGAAATTTAAATGGTTCGGCACAGACTAAATGGGCTGAAGAGTCTATTACTGTGCTGTACTTGTCTATGACTCTATGACTTTTAGGTAGACCCTTGGGATTGAGGATGACTTGTATTTAGCACAGTTCTATAGGTTCTGGTGTAGCTGACAGGAATTGTCTGATAGGCTGATGGGTGCACAGTTAGGGACATGGTGCTTTCTGGACTTAAAACATTTGGAGGAATATCTCTAGGTCTTTGAGATCCTGCTTTTGGTTGTCCATATATCAGCAGAGTATAGGGGAGTGGGACCATTATTGTCAAGAATTTTGTGCTGGGTTGGAATTCCTAATCTTTAAATATCCTTTTCCCTCACTTGGCCAATGACTGCTGTGCACTTGAAGTACTGTTGAATTTTAAATTAATTGTGCGTATCTTTGCTGCAATTTAGCTCCCAAAATATGGGAAGTGCTCATAAACACAAGAGATTCTTCAGATGCTGGAAATCCGGAATAGCTCAAACAAAATGCTGGAGGAATTCAGCAGGTCAGGCAACAGTTATGGAGAAAAATAAAGAATTGATGTTGTGGGCCAAGAGCCTTCATTAAAAAGTAAAGATAAATCGCTAGAAAAAGTAGGTGGGTGGAGAAGAAAGGGGGGTGGAGAAGGGGAAAGTAGAATGTTTACTCTTTATTCCTTTCCATGTATGCTACCTGATCTGCTAATTCCCCCCTGCATTTTGTGTGTCTGTTAAATTGGACAGTTTCCCCATTCCCCGTCCTGTAGAAAGCTCACTGCAGGAGAATTTTGCCAAATATGACATTGTGGAGCGAAAGATGAAAAACGTGTTGACGCAATGAAGAACCTTGCATTCAGATGCACTGACGTTCATCTGTGGAAGATCCATTGATTAAGATCATGCCCTAACCTAATAATTATGCATTTAGCAATGTCAGGGGAAAAAAAGGTTATCTGGACATTATTCCACAGTGGGAGCATGGTGTGAGCAAATTGACAGCTTTTCCTACAATACACAAATGACTGAGATCAAAAAATTACTTCATTGGCTGTAAATGTTTTGTAACATCCTAAGAGTATATTGTTACTGTAAAGAGCAGCTATGATGACAGGTCATTGACCTAAAATATAAACTCTTCTTTGCTGAGTACTTTCTAATTGTTATATAATTGCAAGGATTCCTACCTTGCAGATAAGGTACCCATTAATGCTCTTGGAGCCACATCATAAACAGCATGGACATCATAAGGTCTTACAGGGATAAGGATATGACCCATCAACTGACTCAGTTAATTCCTAATTCCAATTATTTCTCTCTCTCTCTGTCTATCCTTCTTTCTCTCTCTTACTCTCTCTCCCCCACTCTCTCTCCCTCTTTCTCTCCCTTTCTCCCTCTCATCCATCCTTCCCTACTTATACCCCCCCTCAGTCAAGCCTTCTGTCACTGTGTTGCTCGGTAGGTGGGATTTGAGCATCTTCCCAAACCTTCGGTATTGGTCATTGGATTACTACTTGTTAAAACGAAGCAATTATTCTAACAATATGTAAATGTGGATATATTTATATTTGTTGTGTATATTTTAGGGGTATGGCAGAGGTTTATTATGTGGGGATGGTAAGTGGTTTTCAACTTCCTTTAAATTCTACCCACTTACCCCTCTCTCTCTCTCTCTCTCTCTCTCTCTGTTACTTTTTTAACCTCAGGTGCAAATCAGGCCTGTACGTTTTGCCAGGGGCTCTGTCATCTTCAATAATATTCCCAAACTAATTTTCACCTGGTACCAATGAAGACTCGCAGTTTGGCAACTGTGAATACTCTGTCCATTTATACTCCTATCGCTGAACTCAGTAGCTCTGGCACCTCTGTCGATGTCCACTCATCAAAGGCCCATTTGAATCTTCATAGCTCAGTATCAAATCAGGAAGTAGACATTCCAATGGAGTCACCACAGTCTGTGATTAAAAATATTGATCTCAATAAATAGTCTGGGTTTAAAGCAAAAAACAAATGCAATTCGATTGAACTAGAAGCAGAGGCTAGAGGGAGAAAATTAATTTTAAAGGGTAAAGCAAGCCTGGCAGGGATAGCTTCAGTGGTATTCCAGCCAATCAGTCGCACCAAGGGTAACCAGCTGTGGAACAGTGACTCCCATAGGATCATAAGAGCAAGCTGCCAGATCTGGCAAAGCCAGCAAACCGTGCTGTCAAACAGTCAGCAGTGAAAGAGTTAATTAACCTTGAACTACTGTAATTCCTGCTCTTTTACCAAAGAACCTAATCGCATACATTTGTCGCTTTGCAGGGGGAACATCAATACCCAGGGAGTCTCTGCATTCTATGGGTGCACATTATAGGCAGTAACATTTCTGGTGTAATCATGCATATTATTTTTTTCCTCACTCCTCTGACCAGCGTGAAGCTGTTGCCACTAATGTATTCTGAGCCAGACCAACTGCCGCTGTGAAAAAGACTTGCTTGAGCGACCGTAATAATTGGAAAATTATTTTGATAGCCTGAAACAATCTAATATATTACAGAATTTTATTAAAATAATATCAAATCAAATTAACTGCTATTCCATAATGAATTAAGTAACAAGGTAGGCAGATATTAATCTGCACTTGCTCCCAGGCAAGAGGGAAGAAGTTCATTTATTAAGTTAGCTCTCGCGGCTTGTGAGGGCTGTGGATGGGAAATGTGTGCATTTGTGAGTGCGTGTGTGTATGAGTGTGTGTGTGTGTGCGCGTGTGTGTGTGTGTGTATGTGTGTGTGTGTTTGTGTGTGTGTGCACGTGTGTGTGCATGCGTGTGTGTGTGTCCATATCCGTTTGTGCATACGTGTACATATACTGTCTGTAGTTTAGGAGGATTGATCTTTCACATTTAACAAGAGCAAACAAAATGAAAAGCTGGCTTTTAAGAGTACATTTGAACAGAATGGAGGATAGCCCAAAGACTTGCTGCTGCTGACAGCCAGAACACTGAGAAGGAAAGCCACTGTGATTAGTTGGATAATAAGCCGTAATCGACTGCAGCCTGAGTCGACTACAATTATTATGACTAATTAATCCCTGGCAAAAAAAATCTATTTTCTTTCAAATTTTATGTCACTAGACGCAGGCAAACCATTCTGAGACCAGAAAGTCCCAATTCTCAGGACTTTTTTGTTTTACTTTTCTCTAAATCTACAGCAACTTACAAGATCATTTTAGTCCTTTTGTTGGAATTGCAGGTATGATGCCTACCTCCCGGGCTTATTGTTAAAGACTGCAATTTGCAGTTCAGTTTGAAATGTGCTCCCAGATACTTACGACTTTTCTGTGCATGTCACTGAACTTTGTTTAAAATGTAAGTCGTCACCTGCAATTTGTCCAGAAGGAGTCTAACTGCTCGATTGCATTGAGGACTTCATTCATTAATGTCCTTCCCCTCCTTTACCAATCCAGTGGGGTGTTAGCGGACTTGTGTTAGCACAGCGGGTAAGTTAGTGGACTAACACTGAGAGACCTAGACTATTGATCTAAAGGAATGAACTCAAATCCCATCTCAGTATCTTGGGAGTTGAAATTCTAGTAATTAGATGAACCCTGAATAAGAAGTTAGTATCAGTAATCATGACATGTATATCGACTTGTGCTCCTATGTTTTGTGGTCTTATGGATCTTAAAGGCATCTTCTAAAAATATAAAAAAAACTTACTGTCATAGAGTCATACTGCATGTAAACAGGCACTTAGGTGCACCTCAACCTCTATCCAGGTTGGACAATTTTGCTTTCATGTGGCCTATACTCTTGTCTGTCTTCTTCTTGGGCCCCTAACTCCCAGTGGAGCTTAGGCCATTGAAGACCTCCCATCTCCATTGTCCAAAGTCGATGGCGTGGTTGGAGTTCATCAATGTTTCTGTAATCCATTACATCCACTGTGCAGGGGATTGGCCTCTACAGCTTCATCAGGGCCCGGTTGGTCAGCATTACCTGCTTCCACCCTTACGACAGGGATGTAGGGTTGGACTTTGAGAGGCATCTGCGAACTTGCCCAAATGTTGTAGTACCCACCTCAACCACCTCCTCTGGCAACTTGTTCTTGACACTTAATTCCTCTGTGTGAAAGGTCAGGTTCCTCTCAAATCTTTTCCCTCTCACCTTAAATCTAAGTCCTCTAGTGTTAGACTCCTTTATCCTTGAGAAAATTGTGGTCTTTAATACCCTTTATGGGAGGAAACCTGCTAACCATGCCCAGTCTAACAATGCATTTAAATGCACTTTAAAGTGGACTGGCACACCAGTCAGTACAGCAGTAATTAGGGACGGTAGCAGATGCTGGCACCCACATCCTGTGCGGGAATAAATAGGGAAAGAATCTCCGAGAAGGTGTTCTGTCTTAGGGCAAGAATCCAGATCTTGACAGAAGCACGGCTCTACAGGAGGCATATGGACAATAAGCTCACTGTGCTGGATCTGTGATTAAAAACTCCAGGGATCTCCTGAACACAACAGTGTTAGAAGTCACACACTGCCTGTCCACAGAAAGGTTAGAATTAATATGCTTAGCTTATGCTCAAAATCTGGCAGGACTGTGTGGAAGGGAGAGTGGGGTTGGGGGGGGGGGGGTGGAGTGGGAGGGGGTGGCAGGCAATTTGTTCTGAGCACAATCGAAGCCCTCATGTTGTGTCACGGGTGCTGGCGTGTCAGACGCTGTCGACGGGTCAGCGCGGCCTCGGTATCTGGTTTCTTGGGTCACTGCAAGAACAACAGCAAATCAGACGGGATATCTACAGAATAGCAGGCTTTTGAACCATCCAGGGTCCAATTAATTGCACACATGTGGCTCTTCAATTGGCTTCCCATAATGAGGACATTTAAAAAAATTGGTGTCATGCCATGAATATGCAATAGGGCTGTGATTCCATGTGTAAAATTACTTCTCCAGTCCTCTTTATGCCTTAAGCAGTGTGAATATAGAATCATAAGATGATGCTGTAATGCAGGAGGATGCCTGGCCTTTTAACTACGAGGCAGCTCATTGGAGGAGTTATCCACTCACCTGTCCTATCCCCACGGTCTCATAAATACTTCTCCTCTTGCAAATATGCAATCATCCCTTAATGAGTTTCACCCACCACTTTTCAGCACAGCACACTACTGAAGCAATGATGGAAGATCATTGACCTGAAACCATTAACTCGATTTCTTTCTCCATGGATACTGCATGACTTGTTGAGAATTTCCAACATTCTCTGTTTCTCAGAAACTATTATTTCCCCCAGGCTATCAGGCTGATCAACACCTCCACCCATTAATCTACCCCAACAACCCCTACTCCCACTGCATACTCCTCCCTATTCCCCCCATCACCTTTCATCCCCCCTATGCATGGCCACTTTACACCTACACTCATACCTACATGGACACTCACCATCCTCCTGTGTTTTCATATGCCCTCTTGCCAAGAGTCTCTTTGTCACCTTATCATTTCCTGTCAGGGTCACCTTACGTACAGATACTTGGCACCTAGCTTCACCTGATATACATACACTCAGCATATGTATGTAAGCTAAGTTTATGTGCAGTACATATGGCCACATTCAGTTACTTGAACGCTGTGTTTTACAGGGTTGCTTTTCTATTCATATTTATTGTTTTTTCAAACAATTATCGATTTCTCAAACCTCTGGGAATTACCCTCTGCTCCTCTTCTTCACCATTCCCCATTCTTGTTTCCCTCTCACGCCTTCTTCCCTTACCTGCCCGTTACCTCCCTTTGGCTCTCCTCCCCCTTCCTCCATGGTCTTCGGTCCGCTCCTATTAGATTCCCCCTTCTCCAGGCCTTTATCTCTTCCACCAATCAACTTCCCAGCTCTTTACTTCATCCTCTCCCCCAGGAAACCCAGGTGGGAAAGTTTTTAAAGTGGGAAATCCATTGCACTGGGGCTTTTGCACTCCCTTGACCTCAGAAATCCAGCTCCAATGGTACAAAGAATTGCTACAAACTGGCGTCCCTCTTGGTTGCAGTGGGTGATCTTGATGTCTTATGTGCCTTGACATGCCCTTCACTCTCCATGGAGCATAGCAGTACCCCCTTCCTGGCGGCTGGATCATTCACCCAGCCCACCGGAGCTGACCACATATGTGTCCCTGTCTCACCGGGATTCGAGGTCACTGGCTACCCTCAGCTGGTTTAACCAGCCTGTCGAAGCAGTGAACCAGGGTCTGGCCACTCTCACGTGCAAACAGCCACTTGGAGCCACAGGTGATAACTGAGAGTCTGGTGGGACCAAAAGTGAGTGAGCTGCCCTGGAACAGGCTACCCTTCTCTGGGACACCCCATACACCTCAAGCAGGAGCACCTAAGTGACAATTCCTGTGTACTACTGAACAGAAAATATGGTCTCCCTTCCTTTCCCTGAGCTCCCATGTGTCAGTATATGTTGCAGCTTCTAAGTGAAGATACAATTGGATTTTACTGTGCTGGCTTCCATGATCAAATAGTCTGGTAATTCAATAGGAGAAAAACTTTGGGGATAAGAGATTCAAGTTTCAAGATTGTTTATTGTTATTCCTCAGCATGTGAGTATTAAGGAGAACAAAATGATTGTTACTCTGGATCTGATGCAGTGTAAAAAACACAACGAACTTGAAAAACATAAACAGAAGAGATTCTGCAGATGCTGGAAATCCAAAGCAACACACATAAAATGCTGAGGGAACTCAGCAGCTCAGGCAACATCTCCGGAAGTAAACAGCTAGTCAACATTTCGGGCCGTGACCGTTCTTCGGGACTGAGAAGGAAGAGGGAAGGTGCCAGAATAAAAAAAAAGTAGGAGAAGAGGAGAGAGGTTAACTGGAAGGTTACAGGTGAAACCAGATGGGTGGGAAAGGTCAAGGGCTGGAGGGGAAGGAATCTGATAGGAGAGGAGAATGGACAATGGAAGAAAGGGAAGCGGGGAAAGCAATAGGCAGGTGAGAAGAAGTGAAAGTTAGAGTGGGGAATGGAACAACACAATAAAAAGCAAAAATAAACAAGGACACAAAAGGTACTGCAGATGCTGGAAATCTAGAGCGATACACAATATGCTGGAGAAGCTCAGCATGTCAGGCATCTAGGGATGGGAATAAACAGTGAACATTTCAAGCCAAGACCCTTCATCAGGATTGGAAAGGAAAGGGGAGGAAGTCAGAATAAAAAGGTGAGAGAAGTACAAGGTGGCAGGTGATAGGTGAAACCAGGAGAGGGTGAGAGGATGAAGTAAAGAGCTGGGAAGTTGATTGTACAGGCTGCGTGACCATCTGGTAAGCACAGGACGTACTCTGTCATTGAGGAGTTGTGAGGAAACTGACAAATCCTAGGGTTCTGAGAATCCAGAAGATTAAAAGAGCTGATTATGGATGTTCTGGTGAGGACCTCAAAATTCTATGGGTTTTGGAATGCTTCCTGCAAGATGGAGGATAGTAACCATGAACACAAGATATTCTGCAGATGCTGGAAATCCAGAGTAATACATACAAAATGCTGGAAGAATTCAGCAGGTCAGATAGCATCTATGGAAATGAATAAGCTGTTAATGTTTTTGGCAGAGCCTCTTCTTCTGGAAAGGAAGGGGGAAGATGCCAGAATACAAGAGATGGGTGGAGGGGAAGGAGGACTAGTTGGAAGGCAATAGGTGAGTGGGAAAGATGAAGAGCTGGAGAAGAAGAAAACTGATAGAGGAGGAGAGTGGACAATGGGAGAAAGAGAAGAAGGGAGGTGATAGACAGGTGAAGATAAAAAGTAAGGGGCCAGAGAGGGGAATAGAAGGAGAGGGAAGGGGGAGGGAAATCAATACCGGAAGGAGAAATTGATGTTCATGCCATTGGGTTAGAGGCTGCCCAAACGGAATTTGAGGTATTATTCCTTCACCATGAGTGTGGCCTCATCATGGACTGACATGTTGGAATGGGAATGGAGATATGAATTAAAATGGTTGTCACCAGGAAAATACGCTCTTGGCGGATGGAGCAGAGGTGTTCAAGAAAGTGGTCCGGGAACAACCAACCTATTAGCCTGACATTAAGATTAAGAAAAATGTTGAAATTTGTAATGAATAATGAAATAATAGAGCATCTACCATGCATCAGTGGCTGTGGGCACTTCTGAAATTTTGAAAAAGCTTTTGTCAAACAAAGTTTTTCTAGAAGATAATGGATTAGATTGAGTTAATGTTTCAAGGAATCTAGGTATCCTTTCACACAACTGCCTAAAGGTCAGTGTGTGTTGTACTATATTCTTATAGAGCCTTTCCCAACCCTACTAATCAATGCTGTCTGAGAACTCTTGCTCACATTTAAACTAATAAGATAAATGATGTCACTTTAGGGTCTGATGGTGTAGTTGAAAGCAATTAGACAGGAACATGGTAGGTTGTTCTTTAAATCAGATATAAGTACAAGAGTGGAAATAGCTCACTGTACTTACACAGGGGTTTGTGAAAATTTTCTCAAACAGAGGACAAGATCAGAAAGGGAGTGAAGTGAATATTGACCGGACTGATTCCTGGGATGGCAGTGTTGTTGATGAGGAGAGACTGAGTAGACCAGGCCTGCATTCTCTGGAGTTTAAAAAACTGAGAGATGATCTAATTTGGGAAAATTCATATAGCGAAAATACTTACACCCTAGAACCAGTAGTCACAGGGAAAGGAGTAGGACATTGCCTCATCACCATCATTATGTGCTGTGTCATATGACGCGGGCAATTATGCTCTCATGACCATGATTGTTCTTGTCAAAGTTTTCCACAGAAGTGGTTTATTGTTCCCTTCTTCTGGACAGTTTCTTCATAAGATAGGTAACCCTAGCCATTATCAATACTCTTAAGTGATTGTCTACCTGGTATCAGTAGTCACATAACCAGAACTTGTGATATGCACCCAGCTGCTCATACATCCATCCACCATTTGCTTCAAGTGACTCTGGTCTGGGGGATAAGCAGGAGCTACACCCTGCCCAAGGGTGACCTGCAGGCTAGCAGAGGGAAGGAGCAGCTTCCACCTCCTTTGGTGGAGATGTACCTTCACCCTACCACCCGTCATTAGGATATTTAGGACTAAAATAAGGAGAAACTTTTTTATTCACTGGAAGGATCCCATTCCATTGGAGAACTTACCATAATCCAAGAAGGGCAGAGCAGAAAGAGAGTTTGCTCCCTATTATGGAGTCATGGCACATTGATAATGATGGCTCTGTAATTCTCTACCTCAGAAACTTAATCTCTGAGTTCACTAGAAACAGAAATTGGTAAATTGAGTTACTATTACCTCATATACCTTGGTGAAAGATTGGTGCAAGTGCTGGGTTATGGACTCTAGATCAAGGTGTGTTGGCGCGTGGCCTAGTGGATAAGGCATCGGTCTAGTGATCTGAAGGTCACTGGTTCAAGCCTCAGCTGAGGCAGCGTGTTGTGTCCTTGAGCAAGGCACTTAACAACACATTGCTCTGCGACGTCACCGGTGCCAAGCTGCTTTGGTCCTAGTGCCCTTCCCTTGGACAACATCAGTGGCGTGGAGAGGGGAAGGCTTGCAGCTTGGGCAACTGCTGAAACCTTTCAAGGCACAAATCCATGGTCTCACAAGACTAACGGATTCTCACGAGATCCAGGTGCTTTTGGGGGATTTTGCTATTGCTAGCCTGTGGGGGTGTAGTGTCTCTGCTGGTGCAAGTGGGGGAGGGGAGTGGAGCATCAGTGCTTGTGTGGTGCAAAGGGGAAGGGATGTCTTTGGGTTCAGACATTACTATCATTTAGTCTTTGGGCTTTTCTGTTTTGTGTCTATCTCTGCAAAGAGTAAGAATTTCAGGCTGTATACTGTATACAATCTCTGACATTAAATTGAACCATATGGTATTTTAGTCTGGTTCTCTTTCTCTCTTTTCCCCCCTCACTATAATCTCCCCCCAGCCCTACCTTTCTTTCTCTTTTATTTCCCATAATTCTCCACCTTCCCCCTAGCTTATTTCCCTCCAGCCTATCACTTCCCAGCTCTCTACTTCATCCCTCCCCCCACTTCTTATCCCCCCCCTCAACCATCCCATGTTACTTCACTCCTGATGAAGGGTTTCAGCCCGAAACGTCGTCACTACCTCTTCCCATAGATGCTGTCTGGCCTGCTGAGTTCTGCCAGCATTTTGTGTTCTTATTTATTTCCAGCATCTGCAGATTCACTCGTGTTTTTGGTTTGAACTATTTGATGTATTTCTGGATATTGGCAGAGTAACGGGAAATGGAGATAGTTCATGAACATAGAGCTGAGGTAGAAAATCTTGATCTTTATGAATGGCAAAGCAGGCTTGAACAGCTCAATAGTCTCACCCTGTTTCTATGATATTCTTATAGAGTTTTTCATATCCATAGTAATAACTTCCAATTTGATGTTGATTTCCCTTTGGTGCCTAATCTTAGGGGCAAATCCCCTCCTTACTTAATGTGAATTTGCATTAGGTCACATGACAGCCAACAATTTATGATAGGACTGTCTCTGTAACTTTTCAATTCTGAATTGTCTTCTTAATGTGGGGTGTATGGGGTGTCTAGGGAGGGGTAGCACCTCTGGTGGGGGACCTGCCGTGCCCTTTTTTAGGGCAGCTCGTCCATCTTTCGTCCCCACCTGGTGCTCAGCTCTCACCTGTGGCTCCAAGTAGCTGTAGCACGCGCAGCGGCCCAGTAAACCGTCTCGGCAGACGGGCCAAACCAGGTGAGGGTATCCGACGGGTCTTCGACCCTCGGTGAGGGAGGGGATCTGCCTGTCCCAGCGTGTGAAGTCTGGCCATAGCGGATTGAGCGGAAGAGACCGATTAATGGTCCAACGGTCAAGAGGGCTGGCCAGCAGGCGTGGTGGAGTGCTAAGAGCGTGACAAGGCACTCAGACGTCCTGGTCACCCACTGCATGAGGTGGTGATCTCTTAAAACTCACCCGGCAGAAGGCCAAGGCAAACCACTGCTGTAACCTGCCACGTACATGATTTCCCAACAGGTCAGAGCGGCATGGAGGGAAATCATCCGCTAACTGGAAGTTCCAGATGCGATCTAACAACAAACGTTTCAGAGCCTTGGCTCCAAAACAGTTTTGTGGTAATTGTGTTTTTCATGAAAGAGCCGGAGTTTAGTCCAAGGCTGCTTGTCTCCGACAGATAAGCAGTAGGCTTATACTGATGTTATTTGACCAGCAGCACAGGAACAAGTTGGAGTCATGCTCGCTTGACATCTAGCAATAGAGATTCAGCATTTTTGTAGTTTCTGTGCTGCTTGAACTTAGCCCAAGGATCCAAGAAGTAAGGGAGCTGTTGGAATATAACATTTCCTTCAAAGTAAGGTTGCCGACTGCTTCTTTTAAGGGATAGTCCACATGTAATTTTCTGCTACCAGCCTTGCATAGTCAGACACAAAATGCTGGCCGCAATACTCGGAGGCCTTTCGGATCACCTATAATTACAACTAAGTCTGGGCTCCCTTCAAAATAAATACAAGTCTGTGGTTTGGAAATCTGGTGTTGGGTTCCATGCGTCTGGTGCCCCATAACAAGGCCTGAGCCAGAACTTGCCTGGCAAATTCCAGTGTGATCTCCCTTTGATAATCAGGAATAAAAAGAGTCTGGTATTACAGGGATTTCTTAACTCCTTCATTGCCGATGACTGGCACTTGCCTTGTTGCAGAGTGGAAGGATAATGGCACGGTGGTATTATATAAGCAAGCTACATCAGGTAATAATTGTACATTGTTGAATGATTGGTTAATACCAATGCACATAAGGCAACATAATGTGCTGGATAGGAGCAGACGGAAGACTTTAAGGCTGTAATTTAAAATGACACTTCCTTCTAATACAGGATCTAACCAGCTTTTTGTGGTGCCAAGTTAAAACTCTCAAACCAGCCGCACAAATGGGCCTTAGGCCTTGCCAAACTCAGCCGGATTCAAACCTGGCTGAGTTTGTGGGGAGGGGGCACTGTGCAGGATCGAAATAAGCTGCAGAAAGTTGTAAACTCAGTCAGCTCCATCAAGGCACTAGCCTCCCCAGCATCCAGGACATTTTCAAAGAATGATACCTCAAAAAAGGTAGCATCCATCATTAAGGACCCCCTCTTGTCTCTTCTCATTGCTTATCAGCAAGAAAGTACAGGAGCCTGAAGACACACACTCAACAACTCAGGAATAGCTTCTTCCCCTCTTCCAGAATGGACATTAAACCGATGAACATTACCTTACTACTTTTTTCTCTTTTTACACTACTTATTTAATAGGCACCTAATAAAGTGGCTACTGATTGTATGCTCATGGTCTTCTGCTGCTGTAGTCTATTCACATCAAGGTTCGATATGCTCTTCTGCACACTACTGTAGTAACTAGAAGAATTGGATCAGCCCATGATTGAATGGTGGTGCAGACCCGATGGGCTGAATGGCCTACTTCTGCTCCTATATCTTATGGTCTAACACGTGGTTACTTGAGTTGCTATCGCCTTCCTGCCATTCTCTTCTGACCTCTCTAATTAACAAGGCTTTCTCACCCATAGAACTGCTGCTCTTTGGGTGTCTTTTTTTCGCTTTTTGCACCATTCCCTGTAAATTCTAAAGACTGTAGAATGTGAAGATCCCAGGAGATCTGCAGTTTCCCAGATACTCAAACCACCCCGTCAGACACCAACAATCATTCCACAGTCAAAATCACTTAGATCGCATTTCTTCTGCATTCTGATGTTTGGTTCGAACAACAACTGAACTTCTTGACTACGTCTGCATGCATTTATGCATTGAGTTGCTGCCACATGATAGGCTGATTAAATATTTGCATTAACGGGCAGGTGTGCAGGTGTACCTAATAAAGTGGCCGCTGAATACTACAGCTGCAAAAAGAGGTCACCAGACTACCCTGTAGTGAGTGAGCCAACCAAAATTATTTTCCCATTTCCAAGGCACAAATCAGGTGCATGCATTCTCTATTTGCTTGGATGATTGTAGATAATGCAGTGCGCTACCACACCATTTGAGAGACCTGACACCATTTAAGAAGCCCGGCTCTACTGAGGACAAAGCACCTGGCTTGAGGCACCACAATTTTTTAAAAAATTGAGCAGTCCTTTTCTCTCCGCACCACCCCACAGTGGCCACAGTGTGTACCATCTGTATAATGTAGTGCAGTTATTCGCCTGGGGCGCTCTGAAAAGACCTGCCAAATCTGCAGCCTCTACAACCAATGGTTCCAGGTCAACAAGTGTTTGGGAACTCTATACTTGCAGATCTACTCCAGTTTATACTTATTCCTGACTCAGAAATGTGTCAACAACAGCCCTGGGTCTCATTCCTGGAATTCACAGCCAGCATTGTAGAGGTACCAGGGGCTGAAGCAGTTAGAGAAGTTAAATTCAGCATCAATTTACCAGAGGCAGTAAATACTGACCTTAGTTATGCTTGGTGGAAGGGTGGAAACAGGGCTTGTTTTGCTGTTGTTGTTTTGTTTTGTTGTTTTTATTGTTGCCTGTGTTGTTCTGCTGTACAAAGTGGGCATTCTCTGTTGGCACTGGAACGTGTGGCGACTCTTGCAGTCTGTCCCCAGCGCATCCTTAGGTTACTTAGGCTGTTAATGCCAAGGACACATTTAACACAAATGAATCTGTTCTGAACATTCTCTGTAGCTTTACACTTTATTCTGTACTGTTATTGTTTTACCTTGCAAGAACTCTTCATGTTCTTCTCATGTTCAAATGTAATTGCCCTTGAAAGGCCTGTGGTGAGCTACCAGCATAAGCTCTGCGGTCCTGGTGAAGATGCTCCCACACTGGTGTTGAGCAGTGAATTACACCCAGAGCAAAGAATGATTCTGGTATAATTTTATCAGGAATTGTAGAATTGGCAACACTGGAGGCTTGTCTATCCCTCCTGACCAGGAGACCAATCTCAGTTTCCAGACCTTTATCCTGACCTGCTGAGTTCCTCCAGCATCTCAGGTGCAGTGCTCTTGAATGAAGGCCATCATTAAACACGTATATTGGTGTGAGTGACATATTTATTGCTTATTTATCATTATTATGTCCTTTTTTCTTTCTTTTTGTATTTGCACAGTTTGTCCTTTGCGCTTCAGTTGTCTGTCCTGTTGAGTGCGGTCTTTCATTGATTCTATTATGTTTCTTTGTATTTGCTGTCTTTTCAAAGGCAATTACACGCTGATGATGACTATATCCTATACATTAATAAAATAAACTTAGCCAACAGTGTCAGTATGTCAATGTGGACAGAGCCGGAAGCTTGACTATTCCTCTTGAACTTGAGGCCAGCCCCATTTTGTGAACCTCTTGAATGAAGGCCATTTTAAAACACGCATGTCAACTTGAGTGATCATTGCCGCCCGAGTGCGGCCTGTTCGGGAGCGCAGGAATAAACATCAAGCCAAAAGAGAAACTGAAGCAGAGCTGTTTATGAAGCGTTTGTGGATGTCAGGATTCGGGCCAACTTGTTACAGATGCGCAAAGCCTTTTAAAGAGAAAGTGGCTGTTGTGTGCTTGAGATTACGCATGGAAGATGGTTTATCTGTTGCAGCCAGTGCTCTGGAATCCTGCAATGTAAACAGGGTGGATTCTGCAGTCTTGGCAGCTTTGGTCACCTTAGGTTCTGGGTAATGTCAAGACACATCACTTTTCTTTAATAAGGCTTGGGACAGGGACAGGGGCTGAGAATAGTTGGCTGACCTAAACATTCAAAACGAGGTTTTAAATTAAAAGCAAAGCACCAAAGCTTCTTCCAGCTGCCTCGTTGTTGATAACTTTGTGGAAGGGTATATCTGATCTGTGGTGGTCCTAGGTGGCCAAATGTGCAGCTGCCCTTTCATTTGGAAGACATGACCACTCCAGAAGTGTGACTCCTGTCCTGAACTGATTTCAGTGGCGAAAGTGCCCGTAACTTAGAGAGTCCAGCTCCTTGACTGAGATAATTGCTGAGGTTAAATCCACTTAACACCTCCCACCCCCCCCCCCCCAAGTATTTTGCAGGCAGATTCCAATCTTCAAAAGGCCAGCCTTCCACTTTTTTTATATAATTGATAATATTCCTGCATTATTAAGTAAGTCTAATCTTGCTAACTCCTTCCCTGCTGTCAGTGTATGCAGAGAAGGCAGGATTAGTAACCTCGGGGGGATAGAGAGGATACAAGGAAGAAGGGGGAGGGGGGAGCATTTGGGTCACTTATGAACCGAGGGGGTTCTGCTGGGCACAGGCGACAGCTGTAACAGATTTGAATATGAATCCTATCTGCCAGCACAGCTATGCAAAGACTTGGCAGGACCTGGTGGTAATCTTTCCTGCACAAATGTCTCCGCATTGTGACATTTCCTTACAGAGATCTTGGTAATTAAAGTAAAAATTGATGGCATGAAAGCTCCATACTATTACATCTCACTAATTCCAAATAACGCAGGTCGAAGGATAAGCCTATAGTGTGTTTTTGCAAGGTCCAAGGTTAACCCTCTTTAACCCCATCAGGTTAGATTGCCACTATCATGAGAATAGATGCTTCTGGCTTTCAGTCTGTCTGGCTGTGTAATTATCTATCCATCTTGATATTTCCCACTCTGTCTCTCTGTTTGTCTATCACTCTATCTATCTATAGGTATTCCAATCAATGTATCTATCTGTCTATAAATTATCAGGGTATATCTATCTATTCATCTGCCTATTTATCTGTCTGTCTATCTATCTGTCAATATATCTGTCTATCAATCTATCTATCTATCCATCTATCTATCTGTCCACATATCTGTCTATCTATCCATCCATTATCTGCCTGTCTATTTATGAATGGTCATTGATTGTCCCACAATATTAAAATAAACAGATCAAGCTAGCAAATTACTACAGAAGAAGTTTGTTACTTGGAACAAGCTAATCGAGTGTGATGACCCAGTCATGAATTTAGCACATCTGAAGTCTAATTTGGGGATATTCTCTCAATCAATGCCAACTGAATCAAATACTAACACACAAAGAACGAGAGGAACTCATTGTAGCAAATAGATTCAGTCCCAGGTAACTTTATATGTCCCACTGAAAGTTCTTGATCTGAAATGTTGACTCTCCATAGATGTTGTCTAAGCTGTTGAATTCCTTCAGCATTTTGTGTGTTGCTCCAGATTTCCAGCATCTTGTGAGCACTTACTAATTTTTCGTTCATGTGTGTAACTGGTTTCACTGCTGTATTTACAAACTATGTTCATGTAAGTGTGCATGATGTTAGTTTCATTGTTGTTAAAGCTCTTTATTGCAGACCTGTCTAAAGCTTTAAGGGGAAACATTTTCTCTTTTGCTTCAAATGAGACTACAACAAGATTATTTTGAGCTCTTCATAATTTGATTTGTCTTTGAAAGAGGCAACAGCATGGAGAAAGGCTTTCCTGTTGAGGTCACATTGAATTCAGAGGGTGCTGAGTGTGTGGAACGAGCTGCCAGCAGAAGTGGTGGATGCAGGTGCAATTTCAACATTTAAGAGAAATTTGATAGGTACATGGATGGGAGGGGTATGGAGGGCTGTGGTCTGAGTGCAGGTTGATGGGACTGGGCAGTCTAGGTGGGTCGAAGGGCCTCTTTTTTGTACTGTAGTACTCTATGACTCTATAATGATGGAAGAAGTTTGCCAAGGTGTGGTCCATTCCTCTAATTCATGGGTTGTTGGGTTGTGTTGGGGCGCACTGTGTGTACTCTACACCTCTGATCAGCACGGCTCGAAGGGCTGGAAGGGCCTGTTCTGAGCAGTATCTCTAAAAATTAAATTATACAGTAAATGTGTCATTTTGTGTCAATGGCCAACACAGTCCGAGGATTGTGCAGAGGCATAAGTGCCATCATGCTTCCTTTGCCAAACTACCTGAAGAGGAGAAAGTTCCGGTCATTAACTACCATGACAACTTAATTAGAATGTGTATTTTAAACTAGCATGTGCATGGGCAGCAGCTAGTCTAAGCTAACAGGACTACCACAGTGTTTAGTACCAGTTCCACGCTCTCAGGAAGACTGCGGTCTTCCTTTGTTGCAGTGGATGACCATGACTTCTTCTGTGCCTTGTCATGCCCGTCGTGTTCCAAGGTGCATTGATCCATCACCTTCCTAGCCGTTGGATCTCACTGTAGATCTTATCCACCCAGTCTGCCAGAGCTGATTTCACGTGCTGGGGCAAACCTGTCCCTGAGTCGCCAGCTTCCACACCACTGAGCACATTTACAAGGAGTGCTGCCACAAGAAAGCAGCACCAAATCATCATAGACATCCACCATCAGGTGGCACAACACCAGACTCAGGAACAGTTATTACTCTTCTACCATCAGGCTCGTAACTTCACTCACCACAACTCTGAATTGATTCCGCAACCTACAGGCTTATTTTCAAGTGCTCCACAACTCAGGTTCTCAGTATTATTTATTTATTTGCACAATTTGTCTTCTTTTGCACATTGGTTCTTTCGACCTTTGTTTATTTGTAATTTTTCATAAACTTAATTGTACTTCTTTATTTCCTGTAAATGCCGGCAAGAAAATGGATCTCCAGGTTGTGTACAGTGATATATATGCTAAAATGGATTTCCAGGTACAATATAATGATATATATGTGTTTTGATAATAAATTTACTTTGACTTTGATTCAAAGTTTCTTCTTCCTGCATGAGATCATCATGGGATTATTTTACATCATTCCCGAGATGAACTGGATGTACGTTTGTAAGATGCCACCAACCTTCTTCCCCCCCCTCCCACCACCGTGTCCATATCAACTGATCCCTTCCTCTCATTTTCACTTCTTTTTCATCCTGCCTACCCCCCACTGTTCCTGCCTCAGTACCGAGCCAAAGGCTTCAAAATACACCGTGGTTTCCAATGCAAGGCCGTCATTGGACGGTAACAGCTGGACGCCAGCTTCCGTCCCCACTGAGTGTGCTTGGGAACGTGTACTAGGGCTTCCCAGACCGTTGTGCCTATTATTGCTGAATCAAAAGCTAAACTTTCTGTCATTGTCTGATTCTCCGACACAAGCGCTCGCATCCTTCCTCCGCTGAGGTTTCTCCTCAACAACCGGAAGCTTATTGAAAATCAGCAAATTTTTCAGAGCCCAGGAATAATTTAGAGAAAATGAGGTGGAGCTTTCTCTTTCCAATCTCCCCGGTATGTGACGCTATGGCTGACTGTTCATCACCTGGGCTATTAGATGTTGCTGTTGAAAAAAAAGATGGGAGATTAATGGTGTTTGATTAACTTCTTGGGTCTTATTAATATTCATTAGAATGGAATTGCTGTTATGAATGAGATGTTAGAGTACAGCATAGCTCAGCAGACCTGGGGATGAAGCCGTATTCAGTTGGGAGATGTGTACAGCTGGCAAACTGTATCGGTAAAGGTGGACTTTATCAAATTTTTTTGCTTCTTTATTAACGGGAGAGAAAAAGATCTAATATCAGCTTTGAAGCTTTGAAGCCAAGTTTGCCGTAAAATACCATGAATGTGGCTTGCAAGCCCCATTATGCTGCAGTTGTATGAGACGTTGGCGAGGCCACGCTTGGAGTATTGTGTTCTGTCTTGGTCACCTTGCTATTGGAAAGATGCCATTAAGCTGGAAAAAGAGCAGAGGTGTTTTTCAGGATGATCCCAGGAATTGAGGGACCAGGTTGTCAGGAGAAGCTGGCAGCTAGGATTTTATTTTTTAGAGTGTAAGGGACTGGCAGAATGATCTTATCGAAGTGTATAAAGCAATGAGGAGCATATATAACAGTATGCACACAGTCTCAGGCAGAGTGTTAAGGTGAGATGGCAATGATCGAATAGGAACCTGAGGGATAACATATTCATTCAGAGACTGGTACCAGCAGAAGTTGTTGTGGCAGGTAAAATATCAGCAGGTAAAGACAGCTGGACAGGTACAGATTATGGATAGAAATGGTTTAGAAGGATATGGGTGAAGTGCAAGCAAATGGCACTACCTTAGATTGTCACCTTGGTGGGTATGGATTAGTTGGGACAATGGGGTTTATCTCCATGCTGACTTATTCTATTACTCTGTGTATTCCAATTTATCTATGCTCCATGGATTTATCGATGAAGATTTTGGGGATCTAACATTACTGACGAAGTTGAACTCTGACATATCCATCTTCAGAAGGCGATGTCTCAAAAATGTGGCATCCACATTAAGGACCCCCATCACCCAGGACGTGCCCTCCTCTCATTGCTGTCATCAAGGAGGAGGTACAGGAATCTAAAGACACACACTTAATGTTTTAGGAACAGCTTCTTCCCCTCCACCATCAGATTTCTGAATGAACATTGAACCCACGTACACTACCTCACAACGTTTTTCTTTCTTTTTGCATTACCCTTTATAAATATTATTCTTGTACTCAGCGCTTGTTCTTGTGCTGCCATGAAAGATGTCTCTGTGCTGCCCCTCAGCCCTGCCATTTCCAGCCATTGGTAGGACTTTCTTATGTTAGCCATCTCTGATATCTGGTGATGGTACATCCTGTGCAGTGGCTTGTCCTGCCATGGCCTCTGGTCCTCTGGCTCTGCTTCACCCACTTCCATTTCCATATGCTCTACCTGCTGTCTGAAGTATTCTCCTAGCAGGTCATCCTTAGGGGCCATCTTCCTGACACGTTCATGGATGTTTCTCATTTCTTCTAGGACTGTATCCTTGACACTTCCAAATCCCCATCTTCTTTTATTCTGGTGGGTGTACATTTGCTTGAAGTTGGACGTTGGATGGAATCCTCCATGTATGGTTAGTAGTTAGGTCTTGATGTCAGCGGCTTCCAGTTTGTTTCTTGGGAAGCACACTATTGTAGCTGGGTATCTGAACACTGATAGGGCGAACGTGTTGATGGCTCTGATCTTGTTCTTCCCATTCAGCTGGCTTATTAGGACCTCTCTTGCTCTTTGGAGGTACTTGGATGTTGTATCCTTCCTTGAGTCCTCATTGAGGCTGCCATACGCCTGCAGGTACTTGTAACTGCCCCGTACATCTGGTATGTGGCCTTCAGGAAACTCGACTCCTGCAATCTCGATGAGTTTTCCTCTTTTCACTACCATCCGGCTGCACTTTTCCAGTCCAAATGACATCCCGATGTCTCCGCTGTACACCCTTGTCAGTTGGATTAGTGAGTCAATGTCTCTTTCATTTCTTGCATACAGCTTGAGGTCATCCATAAACTGGAGGTGGCTGATGGTCACTCCACTCTTGAGCCTGTAGCCATATCCGCTCTTGATCTGGCTGAGGGGGTTCAAGCCTGTGCAGAACAGCAGTGGGGATAGTGCATCACCCTGGTATATTCCACATCTGATGGCCACTTCCGCTATTGGTTTTCAGTTATCTTCTAGCATTGACCTCCAACAGCCCAACGAGTACTTGATGAAGGTCCTTAGTGTCTTGCTGTACAGATGCAGGCATCCCAGGATCCATGTGTGAGGCATTGAGTCGTTTGCTTTCTGGTGGCTGATCTATGCTGTGCTTAGGTTAGTTTGCCTGGTCTTGGAGTCTCGCATGACTGCTTTGTCTACCAGTAGCTGGTACCAGGAGCCCCTGGTTCCATTAGCAGGGCTCAGGAATTTATACACATGTTCCTTCAGCTTGGTGGTCATGATGCCTGATAGGAGCTTCCATGTTGGTCCATTGGGTGGTGGGGTGGAGCAAAACAAGATGCATCAATTGGATTTGTAGGAGAATGTTTTCTCCTACAAGGGAAATTAAGCATTCTGGATCTATATGTTTAAAGTTTGGAAGAGTGGGGTGTTATTAATTGAAATGCACAATCTTGAGACAAGATTGATACCTGGACGATTTTTTCTCTCTCCCATATGGGTCTCCAGATAAGGGAGACGGTCATTAAGGCCTGATTGGAAGAAATTTCTTCACCCAGATGGCTGTGAATTTTCAGATTTCTCTGCCCTGAAGGGTTTTGGCAGCTCAGTCCCTAAGTATATTCAAGACAGAGACTGACAGATTTTTGAATTTTATGGAAATTTAGGAATTTTGGGTTAAAGAAGGAAATTAGACGTATTATTGAATGGCTGGACAAGTATGAGAAGCTGAAAGGCCTGTTCCTACTTCTGTTCCTCATGTTACGACGTACTTACTTGATTCTGGCTACTGATAAGTTGGTCTCTTTAAGCCTCTGTGCAGAGAAAACACTACAAGTTGAAGTTTGGTTATGTAATCTGTCTTACATCTTGAGTGAGCATGTTGACACACAGACCAGTAACTGAAGAACACCACAGGCATCTGTGACTTTCTTGAGCGCATTTTTTTTTCAAAGGTGTAAAGTCTTCCTGAAAAAAAGCGTGCAGGTCCTCTTCTGCCTTTGTTGCATTTTCCGCTCAAGATGGTGACACGCAGAAGGCAAGGTGTTGCGTTTTGCTGCGTTTTATGTCATTGCGCCGTTCATTTGGCAACCAATGAAAGGCTTGGCAGTCAATTCTTCCTGAAGAGGTTGGCCGTTAAGATTGAAATTAATAGCAGCAGGCTGCAGTGGCTGGCTTTGCACTGTTCTGTCTATTGTTTATGGGATTTGTTGCGAATTTTAAAAAAAACACAGCTAAAACTTGTCTGTCTCAGCTTTGCGGCTTCATTCTGTAGTGTAAAACAGAAATTACACAAAAGACGATACCGCAGCTCAACTTGTATTTCAGAAGTGAATTCTATGGCTCACGTATAAAATACCAAAGCAATATCTCACTTCATTTTACTTGTGAGTGTGTGCGCACATTGTCTGCAAGAAATATTTAACAGAATTATAGAAGACTCTTAGTTCCACAAAGAAGTTTAGATTACATTGGAATAAACAGAGCCAAAGAAACCCGCTTTGACCCCTCTGACTAATTACAAAGTGCAATTGAGAGGCAGAGATACTATATACTCAGTACCTCAGAACTTGTATAATATATGCACATTATTAGCACGGTAACAAATATAACCAATTGTGATTAGTCTCTTATACTCCTCAGTATTGTCACTTTGCAATGGTGGAGGATTGTCACTTTGCAATGGTGGAGATGCTTGTATATTCCTGTGATCCTGAGAGTGACACTATCTGGAGTTCAGCCATCTGACACTTAGCTCCTGGTAGGGTCATCTATGCTAGTGATGCACCATCAATAACTCTCTGAGACGTGAGGCGAAATATCGGCTTTTATTGACTGGAAGAAAGAACAAGCAGCAATTGACCACCATGCTACATCCTGGAGACTGAGAGGCAGGGCTCAGGCCCCAATTGCCTTTATACCGGGGTCTGTGGGAGGAGCCACGGTCAGTGGGAGGAGCCACAGGAGCAGTCAGCAGGTGGGGGGGGGGGGCGTGTCCAGACAGGTATATGTAGTTCACCACAGCTAGTTAGGTCAAGGGGGGAGGTTCCAGATAAACAGCGATCTAACCAAGACATCAGCACTGGAGCTTGCGGAAGGTGACGGCACATCACAATGACAGTGAAGGGCCCCCAGTCATCTTGCATTCCATGTCACTGGACCTTGACCCTGATCTGTCAAGGACTGTGTGGTGGCAGCCCGTACATCAGCCTCCCCACGTGAAGCAAAGTCATACACGGGCCTTTTCCATTAAGGGAATCCACCCTAACATCCCAGATTAAGTCCTATGTGGATCCTGAATCGGCCTCTATAGCCAGCTGAGGACCCACCAATAGACAAGGAAGACATCATATAGGACTCGAGTGATCGAACTGCTACTATACCTCTCAATATTAAATTATTATAGTTTATGCCCCAGTAAAATGCTATACCACATTACCTCTATTGTCAATGTCATGTTATATGCTCCTCAACACATTATACTCCCTTGTACCACATTATATTCCATGTACTCAGTTTGATCGTTATGTACCATGTTGTATGACATGGGCGATCATGGGCTTTCCGTGACCATGATTGTTCTTGGCAAATTTTTCTACAGAAATGGTTTGCCATTGCCTTCTTCTGGGCAGTGTCCTTACAAGACAGGTGATTCCAGCCATTATCAATATTCTTCAGAGATTGTCTGCATGGCGTTAGTGGTCACATAACCAGGACTTGTGATATGCACTGACTGCTCATATGACTATCCACCACCTGCTCCCATGGCTTTATGTGACACCAATCAGGCATCTAAGCAGGTGCTACACCTTGCCCAAGGGTAACCTGCAGTCTAGGGGAAGGAAGGAGGGATGGTAGAGATGTTTCTCCACCCCACTACCCAATGCTCTGAGTACTGTGTTAGATTCTCACATATTTAACCCTTATACTTTACTAAACTCGCCCTCATAAACCTGTAGCATATTACTTCTTCTCTAAAATCTTTGGTACACCTTTGTTACTTTCACCCCTTTTTTCTTCTTTTATGTTTCAATTCCATTTAATACGATATAATACTTTGACTGTAAGAAAAAGGAGCAGAATCAGGCCATTCTTAGATATGGGCCCAAAACTGCCCACAATACTCCAAACATAATCTGAAAGAAATTCAATAGACATGTCAGGCAATATTCCCCCTTAGGAAACCATCCTGACTGTGGCCTTTTTCTTCATATGCGCTCAAAGCCTCATCCTAGTTGGACTCTAACACCTTGTGAACCACTGAAGTCAGGCTAACTGGCCTATAATTTCCTGTCTTTTTCCTCCTTCCCTTCATAAAGAGTGGATTGACATTCACAGTTTTCTAGTCCTCTGTAACGATTTCAAAATCCAGTGATGTTTTATGAATCTTCTTCCCTTCAGCTTCGTTTAATACCTTTTTAAAAGAACTGTGAATGTGGCTGGTGAATGGTACACAAACATACACCTTAGAAGCTACCACACAGGTAGTTTAAATGAAAACTTTCAGCAGACAAGTATTTTTAATCGCCTCTCTCAAGCTCACCTACTAATGAAAGTTAAGCATTCATTTATACAATAATTGTATGGCCTCTGACCATGTAATAGACTCACTTGTTAGGGCATACACTTGTGTGGAATGTTTGGCATAGTTTTGTACAGCGTTTCAAGGGGAGCCTTCAGCAAATGCTGACAGGTATAAGGAGTGGGACTTTCATTATTGGCCAAGTTGGATAAGAAAATAAGGACTTGAAGGTCCTAAGTATAAACCTGTATCAACACAATTTATCCAGTAACCCCTGACAACAGACATTACTATGGGTCTCAAACATGGCCAAACTTGATAGAGGCACACATCAAAGTGTGTCTGCATATCTCACATTCAGAAAACATTATCTACCTTTAGACACAAATTAATTAACATGACCACCCCAGAATTCAAAGCAACTATGAGCTACAGACGCATACAAAAGACGCAGAACAGAGTCTAGACTAAACCTACTCATTGATTTTAATATTAAGCTATATTCAAATAGCACAAGAAGTAACCTTCTTTTCACACAGTGAAATGAAACATTCAGGATAATATACTGTCTTCTGGGATGAAAATACCAAACACTGTTTGATTATTGGGTTACCATTCGGTTCACTTGAGACTAAAATCAAAATTAGAACAATATCTTCAGGATTTTATTTCAGCAGAATAGCAGTACAGTCAAAGTGTGTTGCACTTGGAGAAGAGTCATGTGAGAAAGGCATGTAAATAACAGGAACAACCTTACATCATCTGAGAGGAGATTCGCCAGAGGTATACAAAATTATAAGGGGCATAAAACGGGTAAATGCAAGCAGGCTTTTTCCACTGAGATTGGGCGGGACTACAACCAGAGGTCATGGGTTAAAGGTGAAAGGTGAAAAAGTTTAAGGGGGCTGTGAGAGAATAGAATGAGCTGCTAGCACAAGTGGTGCATGCGAGCTTGATTTCAACATTTAAGGGAAGTTTGGATAGATACATGGATGGTAGGAGTATGAAAGGCTATGGCCCTGGTGCAGGTTGATGGGAATAGGCAGTTTAAATGTTTCAGCATGGACTAGATGGGCTGAAGGGCCTGTTTTTGAGCTGTTCTTTTCTATGCCTCTATAACTAACATTACTCGTGATCTTTAGAAGGTTGCACAGGACATCTATTACGAAGAAAACAGTTCAGGAGAGATAGAGACAAAAGGTTATAATTTTCTCATGGTGTAAAGAATTGTTACACTGGTATTTGGTGATCTAATAATTTTGCCATGGTGTGTAAAAGGGATAGTTCAGTCTTCTTGTAAGGTATTTTTATTACCTTTTAAAGAGGAATGTGGGTTAATCCGAGTAATACCATAAAAGGGGTGTCAGAGGTACACAGGACAGCACAGAATTAGTCAAGAAATTCTACACAAAGGGGATAATGAACAAAAACAGAGCTCATGATGAAGCTTGTATAAAACACTGGCTCTGCTACAACTGAAGTTCTACATCAAAATCTAATCACCACGCGTGAGTCAGGATATGAACTTCCAAGAGATAGTGCGGAAAAATTTCCTTGAATGGTTTGAGGGATGAGTAACTTCAGATACAATGCTATAGTGGGATTGTTCTCCCTGGAGGAAATAAGTTTGACAGGAGATTTGATCCAACTATCCAAAATAATGACCAGCTTTGACAAGGTAAGTTGAAGAAGCTGCTCATAGTCCAAGGAACCTGGGATTCATATGTAAAGGTTTGAGCAAAAGGGATGTAACAGGATTTATTTTACAAGGAACGTTGTTACTTCTTCTGTAGATGGGGCAGTGATGATTTCTCATGACTCCTCACCGCAGCACTTACCTTAGTCCCTCCAATTTTCATGTCTCTTCTCCTGAAGACTTCAGTGAGGCGAATAGATTGGATAGCTTTATCTCAACAAACATGAACAAAATAGATCAAACAAACTTGTCAAAGACTGTTCATTATCAAAGACTGCATACTCTATACAACCTTGAGACCCTTGTAAAGGATTGTGACTCTCTACACTCCATGATGGAGACTTCAGTGTAGGGGGTTACCAGTCTGTGGGTTGGACTCCGTCATTCCCGTTATGACGTGTTTCCAGTTTCTGGTGCTCCTTTGTTTTGTTGTTATTTCGGGCGATTTTGATCAGCTGCCTGCAAATGACAAGCAACACAGTGCTGGATTAAGCTGGGCTGAGCTGAGTTGGATGTGCCTGGATTTTGTGATAATATTCCGTGTATTTCACTCATTTTATTTCTACTTTTGTGCCGTTTGCACGACTTGGTTTGTTTTTGTGCTTTGGGGTGGAGGTGGGGGTTCGGTGTTTTCCTTTGAATGTTTTCCAGAGTTTTCTTTGCTTTGAGGTTGTCTGTGGGAAGGCAAATCTCAGGGTTGTATACTGAATACATATTTGCTAATAAATGTACTTTGAAACTTTGGAGTCCTTTTCAAGGCCGTTCAGCTCATTGTGTCCATGTTGGTCAAAATAAAGCTATCCAATCTATTCCCAGTTGCCAACTCTAGGTTTGTAGTTTCTCATGTCAAATACCCTCAAGTACGCTTACAAAAATGTCGTAACTGTGATGGAGGTTTCTGTCTCTATCAGCCTTTCCAACAGAGAATTCTAAACCCACACCACTTTCTGGGTGAAATGTTTTTGCTCATTTCCTCTCAAATACTTCCACCAGTTGCTTGAAATCATTGTAAGGCAGTTGTTCGAATCATGATGGGCCAAATATCCTCTTTCAGCACTGATTCTTATTTCAGCCCTAGTTCAGGGATTTGGGGTTTGTACTTACACTTGCTCTTTGGCCTTTCACTTTGGGAAGGGTTGCTGTAGATTTGACTTCTGAAGGAAGACCGGGGCTGCTGTGTATGTAGGTGTATCAGAGATTGAAGCACAGTGGTGGGTATGATAGAGCACAGCCTCATATCTCCAGATACCTGGGCGCAGTCTGGACCTCTGAGGCTCTCAGTATAGAGTTGTAAGGCTCTTGCTGTGACTGCAGGAGCTCCCTCTGGGTACTCCAGTTTCCACCCAGGTTCTCAAGACGTGCAGGTTGAGTCAGACTCAGAATTAGAATCAGCTTTAATATCACTGACCTATGTTGTGAAATTTGTTGTTTTACACTAACATATGAATTATAATAAGAACATATATTTAAAAAAAGAAATAAGTGGTGCAAAAAGAGAGCAAAAATAGCGAGGTAGTGTTCATGGGTTCATTGTCTGTTCAGAAATCTGATGGTGGAAGGGAAGAAGCTTTTCCTAAAATGTTGAATATGTGGCTTCAGGCTCCTCTACCTCCTCCCTGAAGGTAGTAAAGAGATTAGTTGGTTAAATGGCTGCTGGAAATTGCTCCTATTTGTGGATGAGTGGGAAAATTCTGGGAGCATTGCAGGAAATGTAAGGAGAATAAAAAAAAATTAATATAAATGGTTGCTTGATAATAGGTGTGATGCCCTTGAGCCAAAAGGCATGTTTCTGTGCTGTATGACTCCTCTGTTGTTCACTCGTTCTAGCAGTTTACCCCGTCACAGCCCATCCTCTTTGTTCCCCACTTCCTTCTTAAAACCTTCTCACTGCTCTGGCTGACCTTGAGCCCTGAATGCTGACTTGTCAACAAGTAGGTTGAATCATAAACACGAGGAAGTCTGCAGATGCTCAAAAACCTGAGCAACACACACAAAATGGTGGAGGACTCAAAAGGTCAGGAAGCATCTATGGAAATGAATAGATCAATATTTCAGGTGGAAGGCTTCTTTGGGCTTGAAAAGGAAGGGGAAGATGCCGGAATAAAAAAAAAAGGTGGGAAGAAGGAAAGGAGGCTAGCTGGAAGGTGATAGGTGAAGCCAGGTTTTTTTTAGGAAAGGTAAAGAGCTGGAGAAGAAGGAATCAGATAGGAGAGGAGATTGGACCATAGTAGAAAGGACAGGAAATATTGGAAAGCAGATTGAATGACGTTTGGATGCAGAAGGTATCTGCCAACTTCGATTCTTGTTGGACTCTTTTTCTCCTTAAAAAAAGGCTTCTTGTAACAAGTTTATGGCATCCTATCCCTTTCCTTTCCATTTTCTGACTTCTTCCCCCTTCCTTTCCAGTTCTGATGAAGGGTCTCAGTCTGAAGCACCAACCGTTTATTCCCCTCGTTAGGTGCTGTCTGACCTGCTGAGTTCTTCTAGCATTTTGTGTGTTGCTCTGGATTTCCAGAATCTGCAGAATCTCTTGTGTTTATGACAATCTTCTTTCTCAGTTAGGCCATCCACATCCTCATGTAGCACTGCTCACAAGGACTAAACAAAGAATCATAGAGCCCTGTGGCATAGCTGGAGATCACATAGTCTACCTAGTCCACTTTGTCCATGCACACCAATAACGGAATTTTAAGTTAAGCTCGTTAGCCAGCTCCTGGTCATAGCCCTTGATGAAGTGTGTGTCTTTAGGCTTCTGTACCTCCTTCCTGATGATATCATTGAGACAAGGTCCTGGATGATATATGCTGCCTTTTTGAGGCATCATTACTTAAAGATATTCTGGATGCTATGGAGGCTAGTGTCCATGATGTTCCAAGCTTTCTGCAGCTTCTTTTGATCCTGTGCAGTAGCCCTACCTCCCAAACTGGATGGTGATGAAGCCCGGTAAAATGCTCTCCGATGTCCAGAATCTTAGTAGTCAATAAAAAAGTTTTCAACTTTTCTCTGACCCTTCGTTTAGTTAATAAAAATCTACACATCCTAATTACTGATTTATCTGAGGGAATAGATACTTAAAATCTAATAATGGAAACAAAACCTACAGATACTAAAATAATAAATAAAACAGGAAACATTGGAAACACTCACCTGTGTTATTTCAACTTGAAAACCCCATGTCAAAAAAATGACAAGTTCAACCTAAAGTGGTGACTATTTCTCCTTCCACAGATGCTGCCTGACCTGATGAGTGTTTCCAACATTTTCTGTCTTTAGTACAGATTAACACTGGTGGCGTGTTATATTTTGGAGCAATTCCTTACTTTCTACCCTGTGTAGGCCTTTCAAAATTGTATATACCTCAGTTATATCTTCCCTTAGGATCCTTTGTTTCAAAGAACCCTGAGAGTGAGGAACAAGCCTATGTTTAGCCAATTTCAGTGCAGGGCCAGATTGAAAAGTTTGGGTGTTGGGGCAAGAGGCAAGGGAGGATTCGGTGTTCAGCTCACTTCTCCATGAGGTTTACTCATCTCTGCACTGAACTGAGGATGTGGCCAACAGCTACTGGGCTCCTGGGCCGACTGCCACAATGAACTAGCTTAATGGCTGTGGACTCACTTTTATGAATGTAGTCCTGAGTTTTATTTGTTTACCTGTTATTGTTTGATGACTTGCTTTTCACTCATTGGGTGTTTGACAGTCTTTCATAATGGAGTCTGATGGGTTTCTTTGTTTTCGTGTCTGCCTAAAAGAAGACGGATTTCAAAGTTGTACATGGTATACATTGGTCTCCCAGTGGTGTAGTGGCATCTGCACCAAACTTCGAGCTGAGTGGTCTCAGGTTCGAATCCTTTTGGCTCCTCGCACACTTTCCATAAGTGCTGGGTTGAGCGCTGAGTTAGCAACTTAGTCTTGTAAAAAGCAAAATGCTAAAGAAACGGCAAAGGCTGTCGCCCGATGTGTCACAAGACGTGGCGAGGAACATATAGTATGCATACTTAGAACTTCCGAATTTTGAAAACATACTTTAAACTAAATTATGATGGCTTATTTATTAATTATTATTATTATTAAGTCTTTTCTTTTGTATTTGCATAGTTTGTTGTCTTTTGCACACTAGTTGATTGTCTGTTCTGTTGGGTGCAGTCTTTCATTAATTCTATTGTGTTTCTTGTACTTACTGCAAATGCCCACAAGAAAATGAATCTCAGGATTGTATATGGTGACGTTCAGTATCTTTACTTGCTAATAAGTTTACATTGAACTTTGAAATGACTGAGCAGCAGTAGTAATCTCAGCTCCTTGGGAATGAGCTGGCAACCTCCATGCCCCCATAGCGACCAATTCACTCAGTTCTCAGATGGATCCAGGTTTCTATTTCAAACACTAGTTGAGAGACGGTGCTGGTCAATTGCAACAGGGGAATGTTTCATGAAAAGATCAGAGGAGCAAACAGCAATCAACACGTTCACAGTTGCCATGTGATGACTTCAGTCTGCCCTTCTCTGTACATGAGGCATGTTCACCATTCAGCATCGCTCCCAGAAGTCCATAAAATGCCTTCAGTTGGCGAGGTTTATCAGAACGGTGTGGGAGGGGAAAGGCACTGGGGCCAGGGTGGGAGTGGTAAGATGTTTAATCTGCAGACAAAGTCGAAGTGTCTTGCATGCTGGTCACCCACTCTGTGTTTGATCTGCCCCTTTGTTGGAAAGACTGTATTATGAATAGTGAATGCTAATCTGAGGCATCCACAGGAAATCATTGAAGCAAACACATAAATAGCGAAAAAGTAAAGAAAATGAGGGAGACACTCAGAAGGTCTGGCATGACCACGGGATGGGGAGAAGAGAGAAAGAGAAGAGGAGAGAGAGAGAGTGAGAGTGAGAGAGTGAGAGAGAGAGAGAGAGAGAGAGAGAGAGAGAGAGACAGACAGACAGACAGACAGATCAACAGTATCTGATTTGAAACATTAACTCATTCCCTCTTTGCAGATGCTAACTGGCCTGCTAAATATTCCAAACACTTTATGTTTATTACACAAAGTGCTAGAGGAGCTCAGCAGGTCAGGCAGCATTTCTGGAGAGGAATAAAGCTGATGTTTTGGGGCGAGACCCTTCATAATACATGGTGTGGGAGTCCTGATGAAAGGTCAGCTTGAATCGTTGGCTATTTATTCCTCTTCATTGACGCTGTTTGACTTGCTGAGTTCCTCCAGCATTGTGCATGTGTGTTTCTCTGGATATCCAACATCTGCCGGATCTCTTGTGCTTCTGTTTATTACAAACAGATCACTGTTACACTGCTGCAGCTCCGCAATAAATCCAAATCCTCGGGAGCCAGGAAGACTCAGAATTTGGCACCGAAGCACTTAGTTCAGGGTGGTCCATCCTTTCAGTGTGAAAATTGGATTCAAGAATCTGACTGATGTTTGTTGACTACACCCAAGCGTGTTTTCATATGTGTTTAGTAGGCACAGGCCTCCTGTCAGTGCTTGCATCAGAGAATTGTGGAGCCTGCCGCAGACTATCTGAGGGGCTTCAGCTTGGAGTTAAAGAGTAGCTTCACACCCAGGGGATTGTGTCTTACTGACTTGGGGCCAGGAGGTCGTCCCGGCCTGATTCCTGTGGGCGCTGACACAGACTTCAGAAGGAGCCGGAATTGGCCCCAGACAAAGCTGGGACATATTCCTGTACTGTCTCAATGAGTTAATTACCTGGCTTAATCTACTTTTTTGGCGCAGCACATGCTGACACTTTTCCAATTGATTGGCACCCACACCCAAAGCACGAAACCACCTCAGTGAAGAAATTAATCCGATGGCAAGAGCTAAACATCTAGTAAACGTAGAACATGGAAACGTACAGCACAGGAGCAGGCCCATCAGCCTATGATCTGTGGGGTTAGTGTGCGTAGGGCATTTTAGTTATCCACTATTCCCTACGTAAAATATTTTCCCCACACAACTCTCTAAAATTTTTCTTCTTACTAGATCTGTTGGAGATACGTCTCTACTAAAGAAGGTGTAATGTGACCCTTCTGTCTGCTAGCCTGCAGGTCACCCTTGGGCAAGATGGAGCATCTGCTTACCCCCACCCCTCATATCTCCCACCCCGATCAGGGTCACGAGAAGCCATGGGAGTAGGTGGTGGATGGTCGTATGAACAACTGGTGCTATTATAAGTCCTGGTTATGCGGTCATTGATACCAGACAGTCTTTGAAGAGTATTGATAAAAGCTGGGGGCCACATCTTGTAAAGACACTGCCAAGAAGAAGGCAATGGCAAACCACTTCAGTAGAAGAATTTGCCAAGAACAGTCATGGAAGGACCATGATCACCCATGTCATACAACATGCCACAAAATGAACAAATGGCCTCTAGTATTTGACATTTCTACCCTGAGAAAGAGACTGACTATCAACCCCATCCACATAATTATATAAACTTCTATTAGTTCTCTTCTCAGCCCACAATGCTCCAGAGAAAAGCCACCCAAGTCTGTCTAACCTCTTCTTACAACTAATACCCTCAAATCTATGCACCACCTTGGTGAACCTCCTTTGTACCCTCTTCAAAGTCTGCACATCCTTTCCATAGTGGAGGGACAAGAATACTCCAAATGCGGCCTAATCAAAAGTTTATGCAGCATATTAAGATTTAAATTATTTTAACATTAATTTTAGATTAGCTATTAAATTTTGTGGATCATCGATAGATATGATTAATCTGTTTTAAGAAAATATCTTACAAATTAATTTTGGTCACAGTGCAAAATAGATTGGGTTCAGAAAACCATAACACATCTTTTGATGTGCTGCCCTAGGCCCAGGATGCAAATGCAATTACAAGGAATGCACAACAGCACCTCTATGTCCTTAGAAGTTTGTGAAGATTCGGCATGACATCTAAAACTTTGACAAACTTCTACAGTTGTGTGGTGGTGAGTATATTGACTGGCAGTATTACAGTCCAGAATGCCCTTGAATAAAACGTCCTACAAAACATAATGGATAGGCCCCAATCCATCACAAGTAAAGCCCTGCCCACCATTGAGCACATCCTCATGGAGCGTTGTCGCAGGAAAGCAGCATCCATCACTGCCCAGAACATGCTCTCTTCTTGCTGTTGCCATCAGGAAGTATGTGCAGGAACCTCACAAATCACATCAGCAGGTTCAGGAACAGTTATTACCTCTCAGCCACCAGGCTCTTGAACCAAACGGGATAACTCTATGTATTCCATCACTGAAATATTCCCACAACCTATGGATTCACTTTCAAGGACTCTTCATTTCATGATCTCAACATTTATTGCTTATTTATTTATTTTTATTACTTCTCTTTCTGTATTTGCACAGTTTGTTGTCTTTTGCACACTGAACATCTATGTTGGTGTGGTCTTTTATTGATTCTATTATGGATTTATTGTGTATGCCCTTAAGAAAATGAATCTCAGGGTTGTTTATGGTAACATATATGTATTTTGATAATAAATTTACTTTGAACTTTGAAATTTGACTGGATATTTGTTCTGGACTCAACACTGAATAATGTTGGTTAATTAGCAATTTAATTGTCATTATATTTTCAGTTTCTTATTCTTCTGATAACTTAAGATTTTATTTGTCTCCTTTGAACACCTCCTCCAGATAGTCCTTTCAGCAAATGTAATAACTGCCCTTATCTAGTCACTTTTCTCATCTCTTCTCGCACTTACAGATCAAGGATTTTGGTTTGGGATCTCAGAAAATGTGACAAAGGTGAAAATTTTGCCAGGTATCAAGTTGCTCAGCATTTCTGATTCTCCAGGATGTTGTTGCTACCGTGCCCTTCGTGCCACCCCTTTTCCCACCTCCAGGACTTTTCCTCTTCCTTCCTTCAAACTCTGGCTTTTCCTGTTCCTTACTAATGTCCTCCCTACCGCACACCAACTCCACGGCAGTAAGAAGGAGTCAAACCGCAGGCTCCAGCCTCACCACCCTTCATGAAAAGTCAGGGCGTATGTGGCTGCAGGCAAAATGTTACCGCTTTAGGAAGGCAGCGTTTGAAGCTGTGAGTCAGGAATCTGGCTTCACTTTTCACTAGTAACAGTTTGAAGAGGGAGGGAGGGAGGAAAATGGAAGCAAGATAAAATGGGAGAGAGACAGACAGGGAAGGGGTAGATAGAGAGGTAGTAAGAGAGAAAGTGAAAGGGAGAGAGAGCAAGAAAAAGAGATAGGGAGGGAGGAAGGGCGAGGGAGAGATATTTCTCTCCCTTTTACCTCCTAGTCACTGTCCACCTCTTCTCCCTTTCTTCTCATTGTCTGTTATCCATCTCCACTACCTCGGCTATTTTCTGTCCCCTGCTTACTTGCTGAACACATTCTCTTCTTACCCACTAACACTCTTTTATCTAAATCCATGCTTCCCTGCTTTTTCTCTTTCACTTCACCATTCATCATCCCCCACTCCCTCTCTCCCATAGCGTTCTCTCTTGCCCACTTCCTTCCTCACTCCTATCAGAATTTCACTTGGGTTTTATTCCTTCCTCCCACAACATGCCCAACATTCCTATTCCCTCCCAACCTATTCTCTCTTCACTCCAATCCTTCATTCCTCCCATTGCCTCTTTCCTCTCCTTCTATACCCACTTTTCCCACTCTTTACCTTCTCCCTATCTTCCCTATTCAGACCCTTTGCCTGGTTCCACCTTCTAAGAGCAAAGAATTCAAGCACAACTCTACTGGCTGGATCTCAGCTCATACCAAGTCCCGGCCGACCATTACCTCCTGATGACCTACATTGTCACTTGTTCCAAAAAAACAACATATTTTTAACTTCTCCATCCTTGTTCTCAAGTCCTTGCTATCATTATAACCTTCTCAGCTCCACAGTCCTGCGAGGTATTTCTCCAGATTTGGCTCCAGTGTAAACTCATTTTCTTTAATCAGGTCATATTAGCAACCACATATTAAGTCTGGAATTTGTCCCTGAACCTCTGAGTTAGTATAAATTTCTCATCACTTAAGGTCTCTTAAAACATTAAAAACTGTTGGACCAAGTCTTTTGTACTAATATCATATATGGGTCAATGTCACTTTTTCTGATTTGATATCATGAGACAAACTCACTGTTGGTATGGCCAATGTTCATTGACTTTCCCTAACTATTAATGACAAAGATTTGCTCTCTTCAGTTAGTGAATTTTAATGGTAAAGGTTTTTTCACATCGTAAACAGAAAATACAGGAAACACATTCACCTGTCTAACACCTCTCCCTGGGTCCCCTTCTTCTTCCCTTTCTCCCATGATCCACTCTCCTCTCCTATCAGATTTCCTCTTCCCCAGCCATGTACCTTTCCCACCCACCTAGCTTCACCTTCAAGCTCATCCTTCTTCTCAGTCCCCCACCTTTTTATCCTGGCATCTTCCCCCTTCCTTTCCAGTCCTGAAGAAGTGTTTTGGCCTGAAATGTCAACTCCCGATCCCTTCCAGCTCCGAACCACAGCTCCGCTGCAGACTTCCTCAGAGCTCAGGCCCAGCTCTTCTCCCCTCACTCTACAGCCATTCAGACCGTTTCACCCCTTGGAGGGGCAGCGCAACAAGAGGAGCTTCTGGAGTAGGAAGGGTGCAATCGTCTTGATGGGATTGTGCGACAGACCCCACAATAGCCACCAGGACATTGAGGAACAGATGAGTAATAAGAATAAGGAAATGTGTAAAAATAAAATGTCCCAGTTTGTCTTGAGGGATTTCACCTTTCCCAATACAAACTGGGACATTCTCAGTGTAAGGGATTTAGATAGGGAGAATTTGTTAAATGTATCCAGGATGTGTGTACTGTAGAAAGTATATAAAGCTTCGTAAATTAGGATCGAATGGAGCACTTAAGGGGTATAACGAAGCCAAAAAAGAACAAAAGAAGGGAATTGGGAAAGCCAAGAGGGGCCTTGAAAAGTCCTTGGCAAGTAGGGTTAAGGTGAGTCCCAAGATGATTGTTAAGCAAGTGGTTTCTGAGTTCTTGGAGGCACATGATAAAATAGGCCGTAGTCTGTGGAGTTTCCTTCAGGGAAAATCTTGCCTGACAAATCTGTTGGAATTATTAATTATTAATCATTCATTTCCATAGATGCTGCCTGACCTGCTGAGTTCTTCTAGCATTTTGCATATGTTGGGCAGGTGGTATCAGTGAATAGAGAGCCAGGTTAATGTTTCAAATTGTGAAGACTCTTCAGCAGTTGATGCAGATAGCATTGAGATCAGAACTTTGATAACTTTTTATGGCTAACAAAACAAGAAAGCATAATTTAAGGTGAGAAAAAAGAAATTTTGAAGTTTTTTTCTATATGGAGTATTGATACTTGGAAATGTTATCAGGTATTCAAGTATTCGAGAATTCAGGATTGTTTAATATCATTGCCAGTACACATGTGCTAAGGAAAATGAAATAGTTGTTACTCTGATGCAGCACAAAAACCCACAATAAAATAAACAGCACAACAAATATAAATACATAAGATAGCTAATATATATATATACACACAAAGTACACTGCAGATGCTGTGGTCAAATCAACATGTACAAACACGCTGGAGAAACTCAGCTGGTCGGGCAGCATCCGTGGAAACGAGCAGTCAACGTTTCAGGCCGAGACCCTTCATCAGGACTGAAGAAGGAGGGGGCAGGAGCCCTATAAAGAAGGTGGGGGGAGGGTGGAAGGTGCCAGGTGAAAAACCAATCAGAGTAAAGATCAAGGGGTGAGGGAGGGGAAGCAGGGAGGGGATAAGCAGGAAAGGTGAAGAAGGAATGTAAGGGGAAAGCACTATGGGTAGTAGAAGAAGGCAGAAGAATCATGAGAGAGGTGATAGGCAGCTGGAAGACGAGGCAGAGTGAAACTGGGATGGGGGAAGGGAGAGGGAAGGAGTTACCGGAAGTTGGAGAATTCGATGTTCATACCAAGGGGCTGGAGACTACCCCGACGGTATATGTGGTGTTGCTCCTCCAACCTGAGTTTGGCCTCATCATGGCAGTAGAGGAGGCCATGTATGGACATATCCGAATGGGAATGTGAAGCAAAGTTGAAGTGGGTGGCAACCGGGAGATGGATGGAGTGGAGGTGCTCGACGAAGTGGTCCCCCAATCTGTGTTGGGTCTCAGCAATGTAGAGGAGGCCACACCGGGAGCACTGGATGCAATAGATTACCCCAACAGATTCACAAGTGAAGTGTTGCCTCACCTGGAAGGACTGTTTGGGGCCCTGAATGGTGGTAAGAGGGGGGGTGTAGGGACAGGCGTAGCACTTACGCTTGCAGGGATAAGTACCAGGTGTGTGTGTATGTATATATATAGATTGATTGTACATCTATAAAGTGACACTAGACACAGGAGTGTCTGTACACAGGGTGACTGACAGGAAATGATAAAGTGGTGGTGGTGGGGAAGTGGAGCGGTGGGTTAGTGGGTTGACGTGTTGATCAGACTTACTGCTGGTGTAAAGTAACTGCTGTTGAGTGTGGTGATCCTGGTGTGGATGCTACGTAGCCTCCTTCTGATGGGAGTGGGACAAACAGTCCATGAGTGGGACTCTTCATGATGTTACTGGCCTTTTTTCACACCAGAAAGTGCCAGAAAACAGACAAAGCAGGTGCAAAGGAGCTGATTGATACAGTTAAGAGGTGTTTGGACAGATAGTTAAATTGGCAAGATATAAAAGATACAGTCCTAATGTAGGCAAATGGGACTAATGTTGATGAACAAAGGTTTGCCAAAGGAAGGGTGGGCCAAAGACCCTATTCCTGTGCTCTGTAATTCCATGACTCCATAGCAGATGGTTAGAGCTGGTATTCTCCAGTGAGTATCTCACCTCCTGACACTCCATCTTAAAGCCACAAGTTGGCCCTCAACAACACTCATTACCATCAAAGAAACTGCAACCAGCTTTATTGACTCCCCACTGCACAAAATGTTCACCCATGTTTGATTTTTGATTTCCATCATACACAATAAGGTTAGGAAAGGGTGTTGCAGGATTTGGGTCCAGTGGTGATGAAGGATAGATAATATATTTCCAAATCAGGATGGCGTGTGACTAGGAGAGGAATCTATAGTTGAATTTGTAGGTGATACATACTCTAATGGTGGTGAAAGGAATGAATATATTTGCTGAGGTGAATAGTGGTAGTCCAAAATGCTGGGCCATCTTTCCTTGATGCACTGAGTGTTGTCAATACCATCTAGAGCTAACTTGGGCCCTGCAGGTGTTGGAAAGGACCTTCTGAGTAGTATTCATGCAGTTTCTATACATTTACACCTCAACCTGAATAGTTAACTACATATGCTTAGCACAAAATGAGCTCAATCCAGCCTGCTATGGCCACTATAGAGGTTCTGGTCAATGGCGATATCCCCAGCAGTTGATGGTGCCACTGATCACCAATGGTTCCATGAAGATAATGACATAACATATTAAGAAAAAATTATCCACAAAATGGTTCATTTTCCTCATGGTGAATTTGGTCAAAATTTTGACAATGTTTTAGGGTGGCATTGTGGGATTAGAGTTCAGGAGCCTGGACTAATTGATGACTCTGCTAATAAGTTTGACTCTGACCGTTGCTGCTGAAGAATTCAAATTCACAATGTTGGTTAAAATTTATGGTAAAAAGAAGCTAATATGAGTATTGTTGACCATGATACTGCTGGACTGTTACAAAAAACCCTTCATAAATGCACCTTCAGAGAAGTAAATTTCTCTCCCCTTTTAGGCATGATCCACATCTAATCCCAGACCCTCAGCAGTGTAGACAAATCCCAACTGCTCTCAAGGGTAATTAGGAATGGAGAACTGACACTGGCCATTCAGAGAACACTTATTTATAAATCAATAAGTCTCACAGTTCCAAGACATTAAAATAATATGGCTTAATTATTTCCCCCACCTTCTCTCCTTATGGATCCTGAATAATGACATCACCCACACAATTCACCAGACTCACTGTGTAAACAGATAGCAGCTTAGGTGAGAAAAATAGTGAATGCTTCATGTCTGTGACCTTCTCCATTGACGAGTATGGTTCGGCCATAATTCAGTCAGAGGTTGAATTATGAGCTTAGAATTATTGCAACATGGGAAGTGCAGCAGAGTTTCAAGTTTGTTCTATTCTGCAGTCTGACTAAACCCCAAAAATCTTGGAATCAGAATCAGGATTAGATTTAATATCACCAACACATGTCGTGAAACCTGATTGCTTTACAGCAGCTGTACAATGAAATATATGACAAATAAATATAGAGAAAAGAAAACAGAGTTGCATTAAGTATATATACAAGGGGTATTTGATAAGTTCGTGGCCTACGGTAGAAGGAGATGAGTTATTAACTTCAAACTTTCTGCATTTTCACTCAAAGAGCTGAACTGCACATGCATGTAACAAGAGCTGTATAACACACCTCCTTCTACCTTAGGTCTCAAACTTATCAATCACCCCTTGTGTGTGTATATAAATTTTTGAATAGACAATAAACCCATGAACCCACGGGCAGCACGTCTGTGGTTAGTAGGACACTTCGCAGTGCCAGCGGTCCAGGTTCAATTCTCGCTTCAGTCTGTAAGGAGTTTGTATCTTCTCCCTGTGACCACGTGTTTCCTCAGGGTGCTCCAGTTTCCTTCCACAGTCCACAGATATACCGGTTTGTAGGTTAATCGATCATTGTAAAATAGCCCGTGATCAGGCTAGGGTTAAATTGAGTGTTGAAGGTTCTATTCCACACCGTGTCTCAATAAATACATAATATTCTGCTTTGGACTGTAGATTGTAGACCCTGGGATCTCACAGAAGTGACTATCCTTCATATTAATTTATGAACCTGGATTCTGCTCTGGAAGACTGTTTTGAGTTGGGTAATGTAGAAAAGACTGTCTACAGTCCTGCCCTGAACTGTTCCTTCCTCCTCTTTCTCTTTCCCTCCTTGACCAGCTACAAGAAGGCAATTTCTTCACTCTCTTACCTGTTGATGATGTCATGGAGGTAAAATCTGATTTCACTCAGCCTTTAGTCATCGAAAAAGAGGAGGAGTTCAACTATGTGGTAGTGACAGTGAGAGGGCTACCTATTTTGCTGGTTGATTTGAAGTGGTCCCTGGGTTTAGATGCAGGTATGTGGGACATGGCAAAAGACCAGGCCAGCATGCATTTAATGGGCTGAAGAGCCTGTTCTGAGCTGTAATGCTCAATGAACCCATGGCCTATGATATACCTGTTATGGGTATCACAGTTACTCACCTCTTGAGTTCCACATCTCAGTCCACGCTCTACTGTGAAGTGCTTCATATAAACAATCTGCTGGAGGAACTCAGCAGATCAAGCAGCATCTATGGGAAGAAAGGAATTGTTGATGTTTCAGATCTAAAGCCTGCACCAGAAGTACTTGACACAACTGTTTAATATGACTTAACTAGATTTCTTTCCAAGTGCAACTTGCCCCATATTGGACAAAGTCTTCCTCTGGATGGTGCAGAGACAGCAGTTGGGAAGTGAGTCGAGTTCTTCAAAGTCAATGTCAAAGTAAATTTATTATCAAAGTACATATACATCACCATCTACTACTCTGAGATTAATTTTCTTTCAGTCATTTACAGAGAAAAAAAGAAATACAATAGAATTTATGAAAAAATATATGTACATAAACAAAAACTGACAAACAACCAATCAGCAAAAGACAGATTGTTGAAAAGAAAGAATAAATGAATAATACTGAGACTAAAGGTGGTAAAGTCCTTGAAAGTGAGTCCATAGACTGTGGAATCAATTCTGAGTTGATGTGAATGAAGTTATCCATACTGGTTCGGTTGTAGGGTAATAACTGTTCCTGAGCCTGGTGCTTCAGGACCTGGACCCACTGTAATTTGCCTGTCGCCACAATAGGTCAACGGCAGATGCAATCTCAAAGCCTCTTCACACGGCCTTAGACTACCTGGACAACACAAACACCCATGTCAGGATACTGTTCATCGACTATAGCTCAGCATTTAATACCATCATTCCCATAATCCTGATTGAGAAGTTACAGAACCTGGGCCTCTGTACCTCCCTCTGCAATTGGATCCTCAACTTCCTAACCAGAAGACCATAATCTGTGCGTATTAGTGATAACATCTCCTCCTCGCTAATGATCAGCACTGGTGCACCTCAGGGGTGCGTGCTTAGCCCACTGCTCTACTCTCTCTACACCCATGACTGTGTGGCTAGGCATAGCTCAAATACCATCTATAAATTTGCTGATGATACAGCCATTGTTGGTAGAATCTCAGGTGGTGATGAGAGGGTGTACAGGAGTGAGATATGCCAACTAGTGGAGTGGTGTCGCAGCAACAACCTGGCTCTCAACATCAGTAAGACGAAAGAGCTGATTTTGGACTTCAGGAAGGGTAAGACGAAGGAACACACACCAATCCTCATAGAGGGATCAGAAGTGGAGAGAGTGAGCAGTTTTAAGTTCCTGGATGTCAAGATCTCTGAGAACCTAACCTGGACCTAACATATGGATGTAGTTATAAAGAAGGCAAAAGACAGTGACTACACTTTATTAGGAATTTGAAGAGATTTGGCATGTCAACAAATACACTCAAAAACTTCCATAGATGTACTGTGGAGAGCATTCTGACAGGCTGCATCACTGTCTGGTATGGGGGGGGGGCTGCTACACAGGACTGAAAGAGGCTGCAGAGGGTTGTAAATTTAGTTGGCTCCATCTTGGGTACTAGTCTACAAAATACCCAGGACATCTTCAGGGAATGGTGTCTCAGAAAGGCAGCGTCCAATATCAAGGACTTCCAGCACCCTGGCCATGCCCTTTTCTCACTTTTGCCATCAGGTAGGAGGTACAGAAGCCTGAAGGCACACACTCAGCAATTCAGGAACAGCTTCTTCCCCTCTGCCATCCAATTCCTAAATGGACATTGAACCTGTTAACACTACCTCACTTCTTTAATATATATTATTTCTGTTTTTTGCATGATTTTTAATCTATTCAATATACGTATGCTGTAATTGAGTGACTGATTAATTAATTAATTAATTTATTTATTTATTTATTTTTTCTTCATCTATATTATGTATAGCATTGAACTGCTGGTGATAATAAACCTGATTCTGATTCTGATTCTGGTGTGGGACATAAAGCTTCTGTACCTCCTGCTTAATGGTTGTAGCGAGAAGAGAGCATGGCCTGGATGGGCAGGGGTCCTTGACGATGGATGCTGCTTTCTTGTGGTACTGCTCAATGTAGATGTGCTTAAAGGTGGGAAGGGCACTGGATGTGATGGACTGGGCTCCTGAGTTCTTATCCTGATATTCCTAGGTAAAGAGTAATAAAGTCACAGAGCCATAGAATGTACAGCACAGAAACAGGCTCTTCTAGTCCATACCAAACCATTTGAACTGCCTACTCCCATTGACCTAAACTGGGGCCATTGTCTTCCATGCACTAGCATGTACCTGTCCAAACTCCTCAAGAGAATGCGGTTCTGAGCAATTGCAGAGCATATTTTCATCCCAAACCCTAATGCAGCCATGAACTCATTGAGTGACAGAACTGTACCAAAGGGCTGAATGGCCTGTGCTTACTTGCACTCTCTTGCTGTAAAGTTAGACATATTCATCCTTTTTGATCAAGGGACCCCCCTTCCTCCCATCTGAATGTAACACCGCCCAGATTGCCCAACTTCCTGTAGACCAGAGGGTATGACCTTTGTGATTCGAGATGGCCCTGACCTGTTCGTGGCGTCTTTTTAAAGTGACAGTTATTGGGGAAGGGAAGAAAATGATTGCCTGGTGAAGATCTCCACCACACCGGACTACGTGGCAAGTCTTCTGTGGTGAATAAGAGATAAGCAGAGCAGGTGAGCTGTGTAAAGTGCAACCCAAATACTGAAAATAGAACAGCATCAGCCTAGGGCAAACACCAGCTGTAAATCATGCATTAACAAGGTGGCATCGTTATATAATAACTCCTGAACACAAGCCACGTTTTTTGTTGCTGATGCAGATATTATCATTAGATTTTTATTACATATTTTAGAGCTCAAGATAAGAACTCGAGCACCAAAACAGAACTCAAGCCTTTTCTTAATCGTCATTTAACACTCACTATGTGTTTGTATCTGAACAAAGCTACACCTCTCCGCTTAAGTCCCTGCTCAGAGTAGATCTAAGATGGTGACTGTGTGGAATGAAATAATTATTTTTTTTTGCTCGCATTTTAGCGAGAGTGCAAGAGCTGTGATTAAAGTGGATGATGACAGCGTCAGGAAGCGCAGGAGAGAGAAATGGATTGCATCCCCTGTCAGGAAGCGGAAAATAAACTGCCCACTGGCATCGGGTGCACATAAAGCAAAAGTCCCACAGATGGTTCATTTTCCAGTATAGTCCCTTGACATTCATTTTCTTTGAACCGTGGGTCTTGCTGATTGTTTTAATAAGAAGAAATAAGGTGTTTGTCAGCTGAAAAGATTTTAGCGGAGTCTCTGGTTACACACAGATGGTGGGCAGGTCCCTGGTTGGAGTAACTTGTTAAAAGGAAGGCTGCCCTCTCGACCAGTACCTCGTCTGAGTGGCCTGCAAAGATGTGACACAAATTGTACCATGGAGATCTGGGGCACGACAGCAATTCCACATCTTGTACCCTACTGATTTCAATCTCATTACAGCGTGCACCTGCCCAAGGGCAGTAATGTCCCTGGTAGGAGGAAAAAGCAAAACGCAAAGGCCTCTTCTCCCTGAGTACTTCTATCTATATAGCTACCTCATAACACAGGGGAGACATTATCTGCAGGGCTGTGACCAAGATCTAGGAAGTGGAATTAGCAGGAGCAGTTTGCTTTCAGCTGCTGTGGACATATTGGTTTGAATAACCCCCTTTTTATCTGGTAAATTTCTACAAATTTATGGACTAGAATGTATAATAGAGCTAAAATTGAATGATATTTATTTATTTAGAGATACAGTGCAGAACAGGTCCTTCTGGCCGCATCATTCAGCAAACCACCTATTTAACACTAGCCTAATCTCAGGACAATTTACAATGTCCAATTAACTTACTAACTGGTACAGCTTTGGTACGTCTGTGGGAGGAAACCGGAGCAATCGGAGGAAACTAGTGCAGTTCACAGGGAGGACATACAAAATCTGACAGATGTTGTCAGAATTAAAATCCAAACTCCAACGCCTCAAGCTGCAATAACTTCACGCTAACTGTTCCATTACGTGGCTTTCTCGTGCCTATTTGTCCGAGAACCTTTAGGACTTTTTGGAGATTTGGTAGAGTTATGCAAAATTCTGAGGGGTATAGATAGGGTAAATGCAAGCAGGCTTTTTCCACGGAGGTTGGGTGGGACTACAACTAGAGGTCATGGGTTAAGGGTGAAAGGAGAAACTTCTCCACTCAGAGAGACGTGAGAGTGTGGAACGAACTGCTAGCACTAGTAGTGCCTGTGAGCTTGATCTCAAACCTTAAGAGAAGTTTGGATAGGTACATGAATGGTAGGGATATGGAGGGCTATGGTCTCAGTGCAGGTCAATGGGAGAAGCAGATCAAATGGACTCAACACGGAAAAGATGGGCCAAAAGACCTGTTTCTGTGCTGTATTTCTCTATGACTTTATGACCTTTTATGCCTACTAGATTAAACTTTACACCATTTACTAGCATCCTTTCCTCATTGATCTCCTGCCACTGTCCAGCAGCTAAATTATTATGGAGGGTAGGTTGGGATCCAGGTTTGGAGACAACAGGTGCTGGAATCTGGAGGAAAACAAGCTGCAGGAGGAACTCCACGGGTCAAGGAGCAGAGGGATAATCGATGTTTTAGGTCAGGTCCCTGCACCAGGATTGAGAGCGTAAAGTGGGGGACAGCCACTATGAAGCAGTAAAAGAGAGGGGTGAGGAAAGAGATGGCAGGCGATAGGTGGATCCAGGTGTGGTGGAGTTGATGGGTAGATGGAGTCAGGCATTAGAGGGGTGACTGGAGACAGGGTCAGAGAGCGGAAAGTGATTAGTGGAGATAATAAAGAGCTGCAGATAATATAATGTGATAAAAAGGGAGGCGCTGAGTTGTACTAGACAGAGGAGGTATGATGCGCAGGTGGGAATAGTGAAGCAATGGTTAGATGAGCTGAGTGGCCTGTCTCTGTGATGTCTATTTAAGTTATTCATTTGCGGGACCCGCAGGTCGCTGCGGAGTGTAGTTTTTCAGCACTCCTCGTCATCATCATTATGCGATGGATCTGATGTCATATGATAGGTCTAGGCCTTCAGTTTTCAGAATGAAGAAGAACTATGACCTTAGTGACACACACAAAATGCTGGAGGAACTCAGCAGGTCAGGCAGCACCTATGGAAATGAATAAACAGTCGATGTTTCGGGCCGAGACCCTTCATCAGGACCAGATATCGTGGTAAAACTTTTGTAATTGAGATTGGCACTGGCATCATCATCATTATCTGCCATGTCATATGACATGCGCAATCATTCTCTTTCCATGACAATGCTTGTTCTTGGCAAATTTTTCTACAGAGGTGGTTTGCCATTGCTTTCTTCTCGGCAGTGTCTTTACAGTACTCTTCAGAGATTGTCTGCCTGGTATCAGTGGCCGTATAACCAGGATTTGTGATCTGCACCAGTTGTTCATTCGACCATCTGCCACCTGCTCCCATGGCTTCACTTGAGCATGATAAGGGGCCTAAGTGCCTCCTACACCTTGCCCAAGGGTGACCTGCAGTCTACACCTCCTTTGGTTGAGATGTATCTCCACTCCACGCTATCACCCATGTTGTCGGGGTGTTGTCATCTACAGCAGGAGGCTACCGGCCAGGTCACAATGTGCGTTGAAGTAACTTGATAACCATAGGATAATAATCTCCATAATCTTCAGACCTCTGGCTCTATTTTGTTGATTCATGTTCTGAACAGGTTCATTCTGCAGCTATAGCAGGAGATTGTTGAATTGTCTGAAGTAAGCTCATTACTATCTCACTGCACTATTTCAAAGTGAGGGGAAATGAAGGGTTAGGGGATTATTGGGGATAGACTAGAAAATGGAATTGAAGTTGTACAAGTAAGAGTAGGAGGGAGAGATAATGTGAAAGCAGAAGGAATGGGTATAAAAGGGGAGGTATGAAATAATTCTGCATTTCAAGTTTTTCAGTTCAATAAAGATATAAGACTGCAGACGATTCAATAATTTAAAAAGGGCTTTGACCTGAAACGCAAGAGAACCTGCAGACGCTGGGAATCCAGGCGAACACACACAGAATGCTGAAGGAATCCAGCAGGTCTGGTAGCATCTATGGAGAGGAAGAAATAGCCAATATTTTGGGCTAAATCCCTATGAAGATTCTTGGCCGGAAACATCAACAGTCTATTCCTCTCCAAAAATGCTGCCTGACCTACTAAATTCCTTCAGCATTTTGTGTGTTGCTTTTTACCTGAAATGTTGACAATACCTTTCCCCCTACAGATCCATTGAGTTACTTCAGTAGATTGCTTATTTTTGGTCCCATAATGTGCTAGCTGATATATTAGTAGTTTTACTTTCAATATTTCAGACAAACTTAGAGGATTTAAAGTGACATTGAAGTATTGTGAATATCAGAGACTGGTAAAATTGGAGGTCAGACTTAATCAGTTATCAGTCTTATAAAGATCCTCACCATGAAGTTCTGAACTCCATACTGAATCTTGAATCTGTAGGATGATCTTCGTTAGAAGATCACTGAAGGCCTAGGAAAAGGTCAGAGTTGGTGTAGAGACTGGCAATTAATGCCAAAGCTTAGGGTAACAGCTGTGAACTGAATGGAGGTGTTCAGCAAATTACCCAGCAAATTTACCTATGGTTCACAATGCAGAAGCAGGGAGTAAAAGGCTTGTGAGATTTTAACTTGCTTCTTTGACTAGAAAGCGTATTGGTAGAGCTGGAGTGTGGGAAGAGAGGATTTCACTTTTCTATTGTACACATTTTGGGTGGTGGCATGAATCTGTATCTCCACCAAAGGAGATGTAAGGTGCTCCTTCCCACTGCTAGCATGCAGGTCACCTTGGGCAAGGTGTAGCACCTGCTTAGTCCACAGATCAGGATCATGTGAAGTCATGGGAGCAGATGGTGGATGGTTGTATGAGGAGCTGGTGCAGATCACAAGTCCTGGTTATGTGACCACTGATTCCAGGCAGACAATCTCTGAAGAGTCTTGATAATGGCTGGGGTCACCCGTCTTGTAAAGACACTACCCAGAAGAAGGCAATGGCAAAAAAGTTCTGTAGAAAAATTTGACAAGAACAGCCATCTTCATAGACCATGATTGTCCATGTCATATGACATGGCACAAGATGATGATGATGATGTAGACAATATTTTGCGTTTAGCTGCCTGGTGTCTGTTGATTTACTGATATGAGTCACTGAAAGTGAAGATTACTTTCAATTTCTTTCTCTACAAGCTGAAATCAAACTAAATTTAACAGCCAAAGTAGCTTCTCTGACCTGAACAGTTAAAGAGAAACTTACATGTCTTAACACTGCACTAGTAAAGTGTTTGTATCCATTAGGTAAAGATCTTCACCAATATTGCATCATTAACTGATAATCTAACAAGAATCACTCCAAACCTGAAAATAAAAGTGAAATAAGCAGGTTTCATAGGCTTCTGTCAAATTGCTGGTGATGCGCAACTGGTCATTAAATTTTGTCAAGCTAAGGCAGATGAATTGCTATTTTTATCGTTTAAGTAATAGTTGGCAAAATTTGTGCCATTGCATTGGGAATCTATGCAATTGGCTAAAGGTTTGCAAAACAGTTTAAATGTGAAATACTCAGTGATGTGCTAATGAGGCCTCTCATGGAGTATTGTGAGCATTTTTGAACCCCTTATCCAAGAAAGGATGCACTGACATTGGAGAAAATTCAAAGGAAGTTCACAAAAATAATTCCGGGATTGAAAGGCTTGTTATATGAGGAGTGTTTGATGGCTCTGGGCCTCTACTCACTGGAATTCAGAAGAATGAGAGGAGACCTCATTGGAACCTATTGAACATTGAAAGGCCTCAATAGAGTGGATGTGGAGGAGATGTTTCCTCTGATGGGGGAATCTAAGAATAGAGGACACAGCCTCAGAATAGAATGGAGATGAGGAGGAATTTACTTTGGCAGAGAGTGCTCAAAGTGGGGTATTTGTTGCCACAGGCAGGTGCGGTGGCCAAGTCATTGGGTATGTTTAAGGCAGAGGTTGTTAGATTCTTGATTGGTTAGGACATGAAGGGATATGGGGTGAAGGCAGGAGACTGGGGTGGAGAGGGAAAATGGATCAGCCATGATGAAATGGCAGAGCAGACTCGATGGGCCAAATGGCTTAATTCTGCTCCTATATCTTATGGTCTTATGGCTTTATGTTTTTATCCAGAGTATTGAGATTTCAGCTTCAATAATAATTATTACCCCTTAGCCATCGTGCTCTTGAAACTGTGTGGATAACTTCACTCACTTCAACACTGAAATGTTCTCCACAACCTATGGACTCACTTTCAAGGACTCTACAACTCATGTTCTTAATATATGTTACTTATTTAATATTCTTTTGTTTTTTTTTCTGATTTGTACATGTAACCCTCAGGCTTGGCCAGCACATGTTCGTCTAGGGGAAAACAACCTCTGGCCCCGCCAAACTGAGAAATCTCGTTTGTGTGGATGCTGTGTGATGTGTTGCCTGGTTACAAATCCATACTGCAAAATATCAAACAGTACACAATATGTGATTCAACGATTGATCTTTATAATTGTTAATTTGACTATATGGTTAGTAAAGAAACAGAAAAAGAAAGGGGCCCATTCTCATGAAACAGTCAATTGCACATTGTTGGAGCTCACTGTTGGTTCATTTGTTCCCGTCAACCTCCGAGTGTAGCCGGCCCTCAGACCCTCGCTCCTCAGTCCACTCCGTCCAGTGGTCTTCTGGCTCTCTCCATTCGTGTCCTCTCTTTCCATCATTCCCCGATGAAAAACCACTGAAAACCCGGCTCCCAGACCCCCAAGAAAGAACAGCATTTCTCCTATTCGTTAGCCCCGCATTCCAAAGCCCCGTTACCTCTAGTCATATCCTAAACATTGCTGCTACAGAGAAACCATTACTTTGCAGTGAAACACTACAGAGAGGCCATTACATTAGCAGTGAAACCTTACAGCATGTTACATACAAAATATTATATTTTACACATAGGTTGTTTGTCCGTCTTTGATGTGTGCCATTTTTCATTAATTCTATTGTGTTTCTTTGTACTTACTGTGAATGACCACAAGAAAGTGAATCTCAGGATAGTATATGGTGGCATATTTGCACTTGGATTATAAATTTATTTTAAACTGAACTTAGTGCCCGGGCATCGAATACTTTGTAATGCGTTATTTTTTATTCCTGGGACTGCGGAGAAGTCCTACTTATTGATCTCTTTTACTTAGACATAAGAAGTGTACTGACAGCAGATTTATTAGCAATGTTGAGGGATGCACGGACTTTCTCTTCATGATGTAGGTTGCCTGGGAAGTTGGTTTAATAATTGCTCATTGGTTTGGGGTTTAATTAGGTACTAGATTTTCGGATTGCAGAATTAGGCACTGCAGTTCATCGAAAATAAATTTTGAAAAGTTACTTAATAATCTAGAAGAATGCTTTGAGTAGCAATGCACATTCTCCCATAAGATCAAATTTATTCAACGATATATTGTTACCAGCATTGGCAAGTTCCTTTATAATAACCGAGAAGCTAAGAAGCAAAGATTAGTCCTTGGAAGTGCAAATACTCCTTGAGGAATTGGCCTCATGATCCTATAGCAGCAAGTGGGTTATATAACTCAGGTCACAAGCAGAACCATTCCTGGATGATTATATTGTGCTCCACTTTTCACTTTGAAAACTTAAGCCAATATGAGAACTTTAAACCACTCATTGTAGTTCCCCTGCCTTTCAATTTTCACTTGTTAGAATGCTTGTCATAAAGCCAATTAAGCTATGGTCAGATCTTCTTCTGAAAATCCAGCTAATCAGATCACAGGGCGTAATCCACGATGGGGTTATTAACTTTAGCATCGGTCAGGATGATGGTAACTATTGAATGCCTCCACTCAGATACCTTCTGCTGGTGCCCCATTATATCAAACTGAACTTGCACATCAGATTTTGTCTTTATTACAAGCTCTTTAATGCAAGCTTGATTTCAACGTTTAAGAAAAGTTTGGATAGGTACATGGATGGTTGTGGAATGCAGGGATATGGTCCAAGGGCAGGTCAATGGGAGTAGGCAGCTTAAATGATTTGTCATGGACTGAGGAGCCTGCATTTCTGCTGTACTGAGAGAGAGAGCCTGGGGATGCCGAAATGGAAGGAACAGTTAAATTTTGATGTAATATGGACCATAGTCTCCCTTTGGGGTCTTTGCTTTTGCTGGCATGGTGGGTGATAAGAATGCCATTGCTTTATGCTAGAATAAGTGGGGAGGGGGGGGTGGGATAGTTGATGGTGCATGCATGTGGGACGAGGGCAGGGGGCTAAGGAGTTCTTACTATTTTTCTATCAATCATTCTTTGGGGATTTTCTCCTGATTCATGGATGTCTGCGAAGAGTAAGAATTTCAGGTTGTATACAGTATATGTTCTCTAATATTAAATTGAACCATTGAACCTTTGTACTTTTCTACGACTTTATAAATCTATCCCTGAACAAACGGATTAGCAGGAATAATTCACGTGGCTTCTCAAGCCTTCTCCACTATTTAGTGTGATACGTTTTATAACCTCAACTCCACACGCGCATCAATCTCTGGCAACCTCTTGGCTCATGGTTTTCAAAAACCGTAAAAAGATTTTGCCTCCACCGGCCTTTGGAAGAAAAGTTATTTTGCATCATTGATGCTAACCCCATATTTTCTAGATCTTCCCATTAGAGAAAACATCCACTCTATCAACACTTTTCATCAAGACCGTTCTTGCTCCTCTGGATGAAACCAGCAGCTTATACAGCCTTCCTGCCTAAGGCAACTTGCCTATTCCAGATGACGTAAAATACCGCAGATGCTGGAATCTAGAGCAACACAAAGAAGGATGGAGAAACTCAACAGGTCAGGCATAATCTGCAGCAGTATGGTGGCGTAGTGGTTAGCACATCACTTTACAGCACCAGTTTAATTCCTGTTGTTGCCTTTAAGGAGTCTGTACGCTTTCCCTGTGACCACCAGCCCAGGCAGTGTATTCCAGCACTTTCTGTGTAAAAAAATATTGCCTCTCACATCTCCTTTGAAATTAGCCCATTCTGGTATTAGACATGTTAGTGGCAGTAACAATAACTTATTGGACATTGTTACTGGCACTGGAATTTTCATTCCAGATTTATCATAAGTGGGATTGGAACCCATGCTTGGAACGAGGGATCTGGCCTCTGGATGCAGGTCCAGTAGATTAACCACTTTGCCACCACATGCCATCTTATTACAGCATACCCTGATGTCAGCCACGATTCATCTGGTACATTCTTGTCCCTGAGTCAGCTTTGCTCACCCCGAGATGCGTGCATGAATAAAACTGGCAGCCCCAGCACGGACCTTGTTCATCGGTGTTACATAGTACCAGAGCCAGCAGGGGATTTATCAATTGACCTTGTGAAACATGTGAAAGTGGATGGTAAGCAAGAGTTTGTAAGTGTAACCAACACTTTAAAGCTTGTAACATCTCACACAACATACTGCAGGAACTCAGCAGATCAGGCAGTATCTGTGGTGGGGAATAAATTCAACATTCAAATTTAAATGTAAATATTATTATCAAAGTGTATATATATATATGTCACCATATACAACCCTGAGATTCATTTTCTTGTGGACATGCACAGAAAATCTATAGAATGTTAACTATAACAGGATCAATGAAAGATCAACCAGAGTGCAGAAGACACCAAACATGCAAATATAAATGTAAATAAAGAGTAATAAGTAATGAAAATGTGAGATGAAGAGTCCTTAAAGTGAGATCATTGGTTGCAGGAACATTTCAATGATGGGGCAGGTGAGTGTAGTTATCCCCTTTTATTCAAGAGCCTGATGGTTGAGGGGTAGTATTCAGGCCTAGACCCTTCATCAGGACACCCACCATCCAGCATCGGCAGAATTTCTCATGTTTAAAGCTTTCAGCATGACCTTCTTTGACAAGTTCTGCTTTTGTGTTCCAAGATATTGAAAATTTGATGTTTTTTTATATAATGACTTACAGCAATAATGATATTACCTCCTCAAATATCCAACAGAAAAGTCAGCAAACCAAGTATAACACATAAGGAAATAATATTGCAAGCAACCAGATTAACCAAAGGCACAAGTTTTAAGGAAAAAAATTAGACAAGAGGCTAAAAGTCGCAAGCTGGAGAGGTTTAGAGAAGGAATTCCAGAATGTGGGGTCATAGAGTCACAGAACACTACAGCACAGAATAGGCCCTTTGGCCCATCCTGTCCATACCAAACCAGTAATGTGTCCAGTCCCATAGCTGGCCATAGCTCAGACATGGACTATAGCTCTCCATTCCCAGGTTTAGCAGCTGAAGGTATGGATGCCGATGGTGAAATCAGAATTGGAGGAATGGAGGAAGGTGGTAAGGCTGAAAGAGATAGCAGAAATAGGAAAGGGAGAGACAATCAAGGGATTTTAAAATGACTGAGAATTTAACTTCCTTTGTAGTCATCTTAAATAGCTAGTGGATGCAATTGTATGAGTATGTTTCCAGTTCACTGTTAAGAACTCTTGAAAAATACTTTTATATCCAAGGCTATGATTATTGGATTTGCAATGTTGAGGAGCTACAGGCAAATTTTGAAGAAGTCCATAAAATTGGTTATTACATGGGCATTTTGAAACCTTATCCTAAAAATATCATTGTATGCTGAAACACACACACATTCACACATGCACATTATGGTTGACTCTGGTTTTGTGTGTGCTAATATGTCTGTGTGGGAGCTGTGGTCTCTTCCATAGATGGAATAGTAGATTGGCTGATAATGCATTTGCACAGGTAGCTTGTGAAGTAGCTTGATATGACCATTTTGCTGTGTGCTTGTTCTGGTTTGCCCTCCAGAAGAAGGCATACTCACTGTCCTGTGTTTAAACTGGCCATCTCCCACCCAAATGATCTCGTTAGGTGCAGTGATGTCAAATATCAAAGAGCCTGGGTTTCTTGAGCTTTGATGATTGAGAGCCATTCAGATCTATTCTAGCTGGGATTGTCCATGAAGGTTCTGGAATTCTAGGTCCTGAAGTTCTTATTGTGGTGTTGGAAATCCCTGTGCATGGTGTCTTTTAATGTGAGTAGTCATTGCATACTGACCATTGCTTACCACTGAGCAATATCTGTTTGCATGCAGGCACACATACACACAAACGTGAGATACCCAAGGAATTAGTTTTCACTTTTCCTGCGAATCTGTAGGGGTCATATCCAATGTTCCTGATGTAGCCTCCTCTACATTGATAAGATCCAACATAAATTTGGGACTGTTTTGTCGAGCACCTCCATTCCATCTGCCAGAAGTGGAATTTCCCAGTGGCCCAACCATTTTAATTCATATCCCCATTCCTGTTCTGACATGGAGGTCCATGGCCTCCTCTTCTATCATGATGTGACTCTAAGGTTGGAGGAGAACACCTCATATTCTGTCTAGGTAGCCTCCAACCTGATGGCATGAGTATTGATTTTCTCTGTAATTTTTTTCAATTTCTTTTCCTTTCCCCTCCCCATTTTCTCTTCTTATATTCCCCACTCTCCCTACTTGCCGGTCACCTCCCCGCTGTGCTTCTCCTCCTTCCCTTTCTCCCATGGTCCACTCTCCTCTCCTATCAGATTCCTTAATCTCCAGCTCTTTGCCTTTTCCACCCACCTGTCTTTACCTATCACCTTCTAGTGAGTTTCCTTCACCTCCCGCAACCTTCTTATTCTGACATCTTCTCCTTATTTTCCAGTCCTAAGGAAGTGTCTCAGACCGAAAGATCGACTGTTTATTCTGCCTGAACTGCTGAATTCCTCCCGCACTCTGTGTGCATTACTCTGGATTTCCCAGAGTCTGCAGAATCTCCTGTGCTTCTGTTTCGTTCTACCTTCTTTCTATGCAATCGATTTATGCAACCAGTTGGTTCCTGTTCCTTTAAAAGGCAGCAAGAGAGACGGTTGGATTGAAGGGCAGAGGTGCCCTTGTCTTTACAGCAGCCTCCATTGGAAGGCTGAGAAACAGACACATACTCTCAGCATGGATCCCGTCACCGTTTTGTGAGTGCACAGCTAGTATCCATTCGCCTGCAGGGCAAAACAAAATTATAAGGAAGCCCCTCTAGTGCCCTGCACCCTGTGAGGCAGTAATAAACTACAGAGCATTTAGCTGCATGGCTGAGCACTGGTGGTGTGTGCTCACATCAATTCTGGCAACTGCCAGTCAAACACGAGATGAGAGCATGAAAGATCTAATCTTCCAAAGCCAAGGGGATGTCTTACTTGTGGATGTGTGTAATATTTACCAAGGTGAAAGGCAGCAACATCAAGTATGACAGGGGGAAAAAATACAGAGTATAACCTTGTTATCTTTAATGACCTGATCATCGCCCTTCACTTTGCCTTGCTCAAATATCTCTGTCTTTTGTGTGTCTGCATGCGTGTGTGTGTGTGTGTGTGCGCGCGCGCGTGCGCATGGGTGGGTGATCAGGAGGTAAGAGGCTGCTTTTACTGTTGCTGCTTGTCTGCTCTGCGAACACAGTGGCCATGCTACATTGGCGCCGGAACGTGTGGTGACCCTTGCGGGCAGCCCCCCAGCACGTCCTTAGGTTGTTTCTGTCATTGGCGCAAATGGCGCGTCTCACTCCAGTCCTCATGTACGCGGAGCGGCACGGTAGCGTTGAGGTCAGCACGATGCCTTGCAGCACTCGCGACCCAGGTTCAGCTCCTGCCGCTGCTTGTAAGGAGTTTGTACACTCTCCCCGTGACTGCGTGGGTTTCCTCTGGGCGCTCTGGTTTCCTCCCACAGTCCAAAGATGCGACGATTGGTGGGTTAATTGGTCATTGTAAGCGGTCCAGTGATTATGCAAGGGCTAACTTGTCGGATTGCTGGGCGGCTGGCTCAAAGAGCCAGTAAGTCCTATTCCAGACTGTAGGTCAATAAATAAAAATAAGTAAGTGAATCTGAATTCTCTCTGTCTTTAATATTCAAACTCTACTTACAACCAAGAGCTCAGATAACATCTGCTGTTATTTACCTGATCTGCTTGTGTATCATAGAGAGATGTTGCTACACTGATATGAGCCATTCAGCCTGTGGTGCAGGCACTGTTCCATGTTGAAAGAGTTTTCCACACTCACTTTATTACCTACAACCCTGAAAATTAATCACCCTTTGGCAAGGTACCTTATCGAAGCGTTTGTACAACCCACATCCACCAACTGCTAAAGGCAGCATATTCTAAAGCTAACTGCACTATAAAGGCACTCACAAAATGCTGGTGGAACACAGCAGGCCAGGCAGCATCTACAGGGAGAAGCGCTGTCGACGTTTCAGGCTGAGACCCTTCGTCAGTACTCTGTATGTTTCTAGTGATAGAAATAATCATTATATATAATAATAACGTATCATATAATATTATACCAATCAAATGGTGAAAGGCCTTGCTAGAGTGGACATGGCGAGGATGTTTCCTATGCTGAGGGAATCTAAGACCAGAGGACACAGCCTCAGAATAGAGAGGTATCCTTTTAGAATGAAGATGAGGAGGAATTTCTTTAGCTAGAGAGTGGAGAATCTGTGGAATTCTTTGTCACAGGCGGCTGTGGTTCCACACGGAAGGTTAGTTAGGAAGGTTCAACCGCTAGGTATTAATATTGAAGTAGTAAAATGGATTCAACAGTGGCTGGATGGGAGATGCCAGATAGTAGTGGTGGATAACTATTTGTCAGGTTGGAGGCCAGTGACTAGTGGTGTGCCTCAGGGATCTGTACTGGGTCCAGTGCTGTTTGTCATATACATTAATGATCTGGATGATGGGGTGGTAAATTGGATTAGTAAGTATGCAGATGATACTAAGATTGTGGTGTTGTGGATAATGAAGTAGGTTTTCAAAGCTTGCAGAGAGATTTAGGACAGTTAGAAGAGTGGGCTGCAAGATGGCAGATGGAGTTTAATGCTGATAAGTGTGAGGTGCTACACTTTGGTAGGACTAATCAAAATAGGATATACATGGTAAATGGTAGGGCATTGAGGAATGCAGTAGAACAGAGTGATCTAGGAATAATAGTGCATAGTTCCCTGAAGGTGGAATCTCATGTGGATCGGGTGGTGAAGAAAGCTTTTGGTATGCTGGTCTTTATAAATCAGAGCATTGAGTATAGGAGTTGGGATGTAATGTTAAAATTGTACAAGGCATTGGTGAGGCTAAATTTGGAGTATTGTGTACAGTTCTGGTCACCGAATTATAGGAAAGATGTCAACAAAATAGAGAGAGTACAGAAGAGATTTGCTAGAATGTTACCTGGGTTCCAGCACCTAAGTTACAGAGAAAGGTTGAACAAGTTGAAGGATGAGAGGGGATCTGATTGAAACATATAAGATTATTAAGGGTTTGGACATGCTAGAGGCAGGAAACATGTTCCCGATTTGGGGGAGTCCAGAACCAAAGGCCACAGTTTAAGAATAAGGGGTAGGCCATTTAGTACAGAGTTCAGGAAAGAACTTTTTCACCCAGAGAGTTGTGGATCTATGGAATGCTCTGCCTCAGAAGGCAGTGGAGGCCAATTCTCTGGATGCTTTCAAGAAAGAGTTAGATAGAGCTCTTAAAGATAGCGGAGTCAAGGGAAATGGGGAGAAGGCAGGAACTGTACTGATTGTGGATGATCAGCCATGATCACATTGAGTGGTGGTGCTGGCTCGAAGGGCCGAATGGCCTACTTCTGGGTCTATTGTCGATTGTCTATTAAAAGTTAGGTCTTTATTCTTTGGAGCGTAGAAGTTTGACGGGGGACTTGATAGAGGTATTTCAAATTATGAGGGAGATAGATAGAGTTGACGTGGATAGGCTTTTTCCATTGAGAGTAGGGCAGATTCAAACAAGAGGACATGGGTTGAGAGTTAAGGGGCAAAAGTTTAGGGGTAACACAAGGGGGAACTTCTTTAATCAGAGAGTGGTAGCTGTGTGGAACGAGCTTCCAGTAGAAGTGGTAGAGGCAGGTTCGGTATTGTCATTTAAAAAAAAAATTGGATAGGTGGATGGACAGGAAAGGAATGAAGGGTTACTGGCTGAGTGCAGGTCGGTGGGACTAGGCGAGAGTAAGCGTCAGCATGGACTAGAAGGGCCGAGATGGCCTGTTTCCATGCTGTAATTGTTATATGGTTATATATGGTTAAGTCTTTATGTATATCTAAGGAAGTTAGATTCTTGATTGATCAGGGCATGAGGGACATGGGGGGACAGCAGGAGACTGGGACTGAGAGGGAAAATAGATCAGCCATGATGAAATGACAGAGCAGACTTGATGGACCAAATGGCCTAATTCTGCTCCAATATCTTATGGTCTTAAGGTCTTATACAATAATATATAATATACAATAATCTTTATATATCAGTAATCACTATGAAGACACTATGATAGCAATAATCATTTAATGAGGTATGAGCTTTGCAATCAGGAAATAAACCAGTGCAGGTTCATCGGACACTTTTACAGCAAGGTCCTGTGATGTTTAATGTGTTATTCTAACATGACCCTAAGTTACATGATTCCACAAGTAGCAGGATTGAACATGTTTTGGAGACAGCAGTTGGCAAAGTTTCATGTTGAGAAAGAAAGAAATCAGTTTTCTCTTCACTATTGGTTGCCACCAACTTGTTTTACTGATAGGTGGAGGCGCAGGTAGTGTTGAGGAAACAGTGGGTCTGCAGATGAACTTAGACAGATTAGGAGAATGGACAATGAAGAGTTAATGATAAAGAGTGATTGACAACTCTGGGCCTGTACCTGCCAGAGTTTAGAGGAATGAGGAGGGGATCTCATTGAAACCGATCAAATATTGAAGGGCCTGTTTAGAGTGGACATGGAAAGGATGTTTTCAGTCGGGGGAGGGGGGTGTGAGTCTAGGAGCAGTGGGCACAGACACAAAATAGAAGGACATCACTTTTGAACAGAAATTAGGAAAAATTTCTTTAGCCAGAAGGTGGTGAATCTAAGTAGCTTGATAGGTTGTTTGGTTGATAGATCAACAGAGGTTCTTGTTTTGTAAATGTGGCAAAGTTTATGAGGAGAAGAAGAGGAAATGGAGTTGAGAGAGACAATAAATCAACCATAATGGAATGGCAGAATAGACTTGATGGGCCAAATGTCTTATTTTCCTATGGTCTAATTATTATGCAGTGATCCCTTAAAGCAAAGAATTTATGTGGAAAGAACTGGGTTCGCATAGCCCCAGAACACTTCCTGGAACTTACAGATTAATGGAACGTAGAGCTACTGTAGGTAAAGGAATAAACATGAGGATATCAGAAATAATTACAGGAATAGCCCACCCAGCTCTTTAAGGCCAGTCGGACATTAAACAAGATTATGTCTGAACTTCTATCTCAATGATCTCAATGAGATTCTATCTCAAAAAAAACATTTCGGGAATAGGTTCTTCCTCTCTGCCATCCAATTTCTGAATGGACATTGAACGCATAATTGCTACCTCACTACTTCTTTGTTCTCTTTTTGCACTACTTACTTAATTTAATCCTTTTAATATAGAGTCACAGAGTCATAGAAAAGTATAGCACAGAATCAGGCTCTTTGGCCTATCAAGACCATGCTGAACCATTTAAATGGCATACCCCCATCCACATGCACTGGGACCATAGCCCTCCATACCCCTGCCATCCATGTACCTATCCAAACTTATCTTAGCCATTGAAACTGAGCTCGCATGCACCATTTGCGCTGGCAGATACTTACTGTAATATACAGTTTTTATTATTATTCATTGCAATGAACTGCTGCCTCATAGCAACAAACTTCATGACATACGCCTGTGATAGTAAACCTGATTCTGATGTCATTTCCTCATTTCCCTGCTTTATCCCTGTATTTTATTTTGTTTCCCTTTTGCACTAAAGTCTTGTTTTTGCTCAGTGCTTTTATTTTGCTCTGCACTGTCTTGTATAATTTATGTTTTGTGTGTAGTTTGAATCTATGTGCCCATGACGCTGCTGCAAGAAAGATTCTCACTGTACGTACACCTCCCTGTATTTATACACATGACATTAAACCTGACGACTTAATTATTCTATTATTTGTCCGATATACAGAAATCTATCAATCTCTGTTAGTATTAAATCAATAACTGAGTCTCATGGCAGCCTGAAATAAAAAAATGAAAGATTTATCACTCTCTTGAGTGAAGAGTTTTTTCCTGATTTGAAACCCAGATAGCTTACCCCTTATTATGAGACTGAGGCCGTTACTTTCAGGTCCCGCAGCTAGGCCAACGCTCCACTTTGCATTTCTCCTCTTGAGCCTTGTGTGAGTTCCTACTGCAGAAAATTGTAGAAGTAAGATAATTAGAGGCAAGAAAAGAGGAGGTCGTGAAGATCAAGGAATTAATGGCTATGTGGAACCTGGCAGAGACCAGGAGAAGATAACCCACGATGGATATTGAATGTTGGGATAGGCTTGAGGGGCAATACTCCTGCTCAAATTTAATTGTGCTTGTGTACTTCTGTTCTTCCTTATGCCTGAACCCTGTTTTCACATTTCTTTCTGGAGTTTCCATGTGAGCCTCAGAATATTTATTTATGTAGTTACTGAGATACAGCTTGGAAAAGGCCCTTCTGGCCTTTCAAGCCATGCTGCCTGGCAACCCTCGACTTAACCTTCGCCTAATCATGGGACAATTGATAATGACCAAATAACTTATCAACCGGACTGTGGGAGGAAACTGGAGCACTGGGAAGAAACCCACACTGTCACGGGGAGAACATACTAACTTCCTGCAGGCAGCAGCGGGTCGCTGGTCAAGTCAAGTCAAGTCAACTTTTATTGTCATTTCGACCATAACTGCTGGTATAGTGCATAGTAAAAATGAGACAGCTTTTTCAGGACCATGGTGTTACATGACACAGTACAAAAACTAGACTGAACTACGTAATAAAAAAAAACAACACAGAGAAAGCTGCACTAGACTACAGACCTACACTGGACTGCATAAAGTGCACAAAAACAGTGCAGGCATTACAATAAAAAATAAACAGGACAGTAGGGCAAGGTGTCAGTCCAGGCTCTGGGTATTGAGGAGTCTGATAGCTTGGGGGAAGAAACTGTTACGTAGTATGGTCGTGAGAACCCGAATGCTTCGGAGCCTTTTCCCAGACGGCAGGAGGGAGAAGAGATTGTATGAGGGGTGCATGGGGTCCTTCATAATGCTTTTCCTTTGTGGATGCAGTGTTTAGTGTAAATGTCCATGATGGCGGGAAGAGAGACCCCGATGATCTTCTCAGCTGACCTCACTATCCGCTGCAGGGTCTTGCGATCTGAGATGGTGCAATTTCCGAGCCAGGCAGCGATGCAGCTGCTCAGGATGCTCTCAATACAACCCCTGTAGAATGTGTGTGTGTGTGTAATGTGATTCAATGGTACTGTGAAGCTTTGCACTAACCATTGTCCTGTTTAGGACAGTGATGAGGAGGAATTTCTTTAGCCAGAGAGTGGTGAATCTGTGGAATCCATTGGCACAGGCGGCTGTGGAGGCCACGTCATTGGGTATATTTAAGGCAGAGGTTGAAAGATTCTTGATTAGTCAGGGCATGAAGGGATACGGGGAGGAGGCAGGAGATTGGGGCTGAGACGGAAAGTGGATCAGTTAAGATGAAATGTTGGAGAAGACTCGATGGGCCAAATGGCCTAATTCTACTCCTATAGCTTATGGTCTTAAACCACAGGCTCCCCATGGTGTACCCGCTATAGAGCTTTCGGCAATGCCTGTGGCCCTCTCTTATTTCAGACATCTTGACTTCATTTGCAAATTAACGTAGCATATGTTCTGGATTTCAAGCTTCACAAATACACATAAATTATTTGTTTCAGCCATAACTTTTCAAAGGCACATTTTGCAAAGTTGTATTTTCCATGCAATGAAATCATCAAATGACACTGATAGGATTTACATTACAAAATTCCAACACTCAGCAATACAGTCACTGGTTCACCACCAGAAATGTTTGCAATTGAAAAGAAAGTGCTTAAGAAGTAAGTCTTACAACTGTAATCACTTGTTGAAGGAGGACATAGCAACACGAGCAGGAAAGAGTCACCTGGTCCCGTAAGCCTGCCTCACCATTCCACATGATCATGGCTTGTCTACCCCAGTCCCCATTTCTTCTTCTGTTCCAATTCACTACAGTACACAACTGCCCCGTTTCAAAACTGTATCCACCACTTCTTTGAATACTCACAGTGATCTAAGTAAGTCTCTACAGCTTTTTGCAGGTCCAGAGATCCACCACAAAGCAAATTCCAGTGATTCACCACAATACAGTTTAGCTGCTTGTGATAGCACCAGCCTCTCTTCCCAGGAAAAAACCACAGTGAACCTCTTCTGGACTACCTCCAATGCTCCTATGTAGATTTTCTTAAGTAAAGGGAACAAAACTGTACCCATTACCATGGAAGTTAACTCACTTGCAGCCTGTACAATTGTAACAATACTTACTCCCCTCCTTTCCTTTACCATTCCCTATTCTTGTTTCCCTCTCACACCTTCTCTTCCAACCTGCCCATCACCTCCCACTGGTGTTCCTCCCCCTTTCCTTTCTTCCATGGCCTTCTGTCTGTCCTCTCCTATCAGATTCCCCCTTCTCTAGCCCTTCATCTCTTCTACCATTCAACTTCCAGCTTTTTACTTCTCTCCTGGTTTCACCTATCACCTACCACCTTATACTTCTTTTTCCTTTCACCCTACCTTCTTGTTCTGACTTCTTTACCCTTCCTTTGCATTCCTGATGAAAGGTCTTAGCCTGAAATGGTGACTGCTTGTTCCCATCCATGGATGCTGCCTGATCTGCTGATCTCCTCCGGCACATTGTATGTATTGGTCTAGATTTCCAGGATCTGCAGTATGTCTTGTGTCTATGTAACAATACTTCTCTACTTTACACTCAAACGCCTTGGGAATAGCATTCAATCTCAAATTGCTTACCTGACTAGTTGTTACATCTGTCATCTAACTTTTTGGGATTTACATATGTCCAATACACCCACATCCCTCAGCACTCCACTCATCTGCAGTCTTCCCCTACTTACATAGTAGCTTTTCTTTTGATGCTTCTTTGTGTGTGTCCTCTTTCACCACTGTACCCATTTGCCAGGTTTTACTTTCTCTGCTCACTCATCCCATCTCTATCTCTTCTAAGAATCCAAGCATCCTCATTGTAAGACACCCTCCCACTAATCATATCATTGGCTTACACTCTGTCCCTTCGCCAGTCATTAATACAGATACTAACAAACTGAGCACCAGGAACTAATTCTTAGGACAGTTCACTAATTTGTCCAGCCTGCAAAAGGCCATTTATTTTTCCTCACTATCTTTTAAGTGATAACTTGCCTCCAATCCATACTAACACATTTCCCCCAATACTGCAAACCTTTATTTTGTGTGCAAATCTACTATGTGGACTTTTGTCATTTGCCTTCTGGGAATCCAAAAAAGATAATTTTGGAGATTCCTCTCTATCGACTCAACTTGTAACATCCATGATGATCTCTAACAAATTTATCAAATACCATTCACCTTTCTTAAAACAAGTTGACTTTCTTTGATTGCACTAAATGACTGGTTATTTCTCACTTAATTATAAACTCCAACACCTTGATAATTGACTCCCAGCATTTTGCCAATGACAGATGTTAAGCTAACTGGCCCACGATTTCCCACATTATCTCCCTTCCTCTCTGAACAAGGGAGACACATTTACAGTTTTCCGATCTCCTGGAATTCAGTGAGTTTTTTTGGGGGCGAAGGCACTTCAATTGATGGTTCCAATCCTTTTGTATCCACTTCCTTTAAAATCTTTGGCTGCAATCTTTCATCATAGTGGCTTCCTTAATACTTTGAACCTTCAAGGTTCAAGATTCAAGATTGTTCAATGTCATTTCCAGTGCACAAGCTTAAAGGAGAGCAAAATAATTGTTCCTCTGGATCCAAAGCAGCATAAAAACCTACAATATGATAAAGAACACCATAATAACAAAGCATAATCAAAATAAATACATAAAATAGCTCATATGCATAGATTGATTTTATGTCCATAAGTGGACACTAGGCACAGAACTGTCTGAACATTAGGTGTCTCTGACAGGATATGATAAAATAGTTGGGGTGGGGGTGTGGAGGGTGGATTAGTGGTTGGAGGTGCTGCTCAAACTTATTGCTTAGGGAAAGCAACTGTTTACTGTCTAGTGGACTCGGTTTGGATGCTATGTAGCCTCCACCCTGCTGGGATTGAGACAAACAGCCCATGAGCACATTGGATGGGATCCTTCCCGTTTTCGACTCCTTTCTGCATATATGTCCTCAAGGGCAGGTAGGCTGGTGAGAGGGATTATAATTTCTTCTATCCTAGTTGAAACTTGCCCAATTATTTTCTTTTGGATATTTGTAGTGTCCTCCAAAACTTTGATGCAAAGGACTGATTTAAAGTATCCACTATTTCCTCAGTTCATTTTATTAATTCCCCAATACTTTTGGTTCTAATATTTACATGTTCTGAGAAGTGCTTGTTTAATTACTCCTGGAGCAGGGAATATTCCCCTGTTTGCTATATCCATGAGGGTGGGAAGGATGGGACACATGGATTTTGCTGCCTTCTGGGTTGATGGTCACCAGATGTTTGAGGTCTGGTGTAATTTGCTCAGTGAGTTGTGCCCCTGAACTTAAATCAGAATTCCACTCACTAACAGCATTCAGATTATCTTATCCTGGATCTGAGGCTGTTGATGTTTATTGTCACACCATACAGGCATCTTCCCCTTCTTTTCCAGTCATGATGAAGGGTTTTGGCCCGAAATGTTGGCTATTTATTTCCATAGACGCTGCCTGACCTGTTGAGTTCATCCAGCTTTTTCTGTGTTTTGCCCTGGATTTCCATCATCTGCAGAATCTCTTGTGTTTTGATTTGCTACTCCCTGGGTCCCTGGGTTAAGTAGGGTTAAGTTCCTGAGAAACGTCCATAAGCCCATTTTCCTGTAAGTCCAAAATTAATCTTTATTTTTTGTTGTTTCACATTGTTTCACTCTGCATACATAGAAACATTGAAAACATACAGCACAATACAGGCTCTTCGGCCCACAATGCTGTGTCGATCATGTACTTACTTTAGAAATTACCTCGGTTTACCCATAGCCCTCTATTTTTCTAAACTCCATTTACCTATCCAGGAGTTTCTTAAAAGACCCTATTGTATCTGCCTCCACCACTGTTGCCAGCAGCCCATTCCACGCACTCACCACTCTCTGCATAAAAAACTTACCCCTGACATCTCCTCTTTACCTACTTCCAAGCACCTTAAAACTTTGCCCTCTCGTGTTAGCCATTTCAGCCCTGGGAATAAGCCTCTGACTATCCACATGATCAATGCCTCTCATCATCTTATACACCTCTATCAGGTCGCCTCTCATCCTCCATCGCTCCAAGGAGAAAAGGCCGAGTTCACTCAACCTGTTTTCATAAGGCATGCTCCCCAATCCAGGCAACATCCTTGTAAATCTCCTCTGCAGCCTTTCTATAGTTTCCACATCCTTCCTGCAGTGAGGTGACCAGAACAGAGCACAGAACTGCAAGTGGGGTCTGACCAAGGTCCTATAAAGCTGCAACATTACCTCTCAGCTCCTAAATTCAATTCCACGGTTGATGAAGGCCAATGCACTATATAACTTCTTAACCATGGAGTCAACCTCCGCAGCAGCTTTGAGTGTCCTATGGACTGGGACCCCAAGATCCCTCTGATCTTCCACACTACCAAGAGTCTTACCATTAATACTATATTCTACCATCATATTTGACTTACCAAAATGAACCACTTCACACTTATCTGGGTTGAACTCCATCTGCCACTTCTCAGCCCAGTTTTGCTTCCATTTCATTGAATATTCACCTCAGCCTACACATAATGAAACTAATAGGTTATATACCATTGATTATATTCCATTTGTTAATTAATACTACAAATTATTTTACAATTATTACTACTATGGGTGGCAGGGTGCAGATACATCTCTACCAAAGGAGGTGTAAGGGGCTTTTTCCCTCTGCTAACCTGCACTTCATCCTTGGCAAGGTGTAGCACCTGCTTAGTTCCCCCACACCCCCAGTCAGGGTCCCGTGAAGCCATGGGAGCAGGTGGTGGATGCTTGTCTGAGCAGCTGGTGCACATCACAAGTCCTGGTTATGCAACCACTGACGCCAGGCAGACAGTCTCTGAAGAGAATTGATAATGGCTGGGGTCACTCGTCTTGTAAAGTCACTGCCCAGAAGAAGGCAATGGCAAACCACCTCTGTTCTAAAATTTGCCGAGAACAATCATGGTCAACAGATGGAACACCATGATCGCCAATGACACGCAGCATGGCACAGAACGAATGAAAGAACTACTATATTGGAAAGTTCTTTTACAATATTGGAGACTTTGCATTATATAGGATTTCAATAAGTCAGTTCCTTCATAACCTGGGAAAACCCTGTATTGATATTGGAGGGGGGAGAAAAAGCACACACACACATTTCCTCAACCAAACCTCCAATTGGTTGTAAAAGTACTTAGAGAATGCACTTGTTCAATTTTGTGATCATGTCTCTGGTATACAAAGCTGAATGCTGAACCTTTGACTGAATGGTACAAAGCACTACCCATAGTTGACAAGAGGCAGTGGGGACATGTCTCCTCAGACTTGCCCAGTGAGCAGATGCTTGTACATGGGGGTTCTGGAGTGAAAGTGAACACAGGTAAAGCACCTGATCTACAGGTTCACCTGTGTGTTCAAAGTCAAAGGGCTGAGCCTGTGGCTGTTCACTTCTGCTATTTTTGAACTCCCCATCCCTGTAACATTGATCCTTACTGACAATGCCTTGTTATGGAATCAGACTTAAACATCTTCTGTTTTATCACCAGCTTACAAACCAGTTCTCCTAAATGAGAGTAATTTTCCCGAAGTTTAGTGTTCTGTTCTCCAGTCCCATTTTCGCTGTAGTAAATGTTATTCTGTTAATTATTCATGAACCTACTAGAATAGATCCAGTGTAAATATCAGCCAGTAAGCCTCTTAAGCTCCAATAAACTATCCTGTTTTCGTAAATAGAAAATGGTTTCTAAATAAATTAGTTTTTCTAGTGCAATATTCTTAATCTGCAGTTTGTTTTTAAAACTGTATACAAATGATATGTATACACAAATTATAGAAAATGAGGTTCCACATAATTGGACGTCATTGTAGACATAAGCATATTCACACTGTGTGTACAGGCCACATGAAGTGTATTGGTTAGAATGTTAAGTGTTATTTGTACAGTTTGATCTCACGTTTTTGCAAGATCTCCTCTCATCGAAGCGTTCATTTGCTGCTCCGAGGTTTGCAGTATGCCTCGACTCACCAGAGTAACACATCACAGAAAGAAGCCTTTGTGTCTGTGCCAGCTCTTTCCTCAGCACTCTCACAATATTTAGTCCTCATGGAGTGGTGAGGGTGGGGGCCTCACCGGGGTGGCCTGAGAGAGAGCAGGGTGACCATAGAAACAAGCACACCAGCCGCAGCAGGCGAGAAAGATGGGAGAGATCCGTAAACCTGAGAGGCAGAGAGACATTGTAGAGCCACGTGTCCGATGCATTGACGTCGGTCACTTAAGCAATTCCCTTTTCAATACTACTATTGAATCTGGTTGCTCCAAGGTTTCAGGCAGAAGAATTTCCGATCTGCTATATAGTCTTAATCTAAGATTCTCCTTTTGTAATTTACTCTGTTGCTTATTATTCTCTGTAAACTCTTCATATCTTTGACTAAGTCCATTATATCTCGCTCTAAGATTATCTGCTCCAGAGAGAGCATTTCTCAATGAATGGCCATTCCTCCTGCTTAATTTGTGGTCAGATTTCCAATGACTGTGACAGAACATGCTTTCTGATACAGACCATGTTCAGTTCTTAAGTTTGCTTCTCTGAGAGTTTGTCCACATTCTGTATCGATTGGATCTTTGACCAAACATGATTATATCTTAGCAACACATATAAAATGCTGGAGGAACTCAGCAGGCTAGGCAGTATCTATGGAAAAGAGTAAACAGTTAATGCTTCAGGCTGAAAGCTTTCATCAGCACCAAAATGTCAACTATTTACTCTTTTCCATAGATGCTGCCTGACATCGAAACATAGAAAATAGGTGCAGGAGTAGGTCATTCAGCCCTTCGAGCCTGCACCACCATTCAGTATGATCATGGCTGATCACCCAACTCAGAACCCTGTACCTGCTTTCTCTCCATACCCCCTGATCCCTTTAGCCACAAGGGCCATATCTAACTCCCTCTTAAATATAGCCAATAAGCCGGCCTCAACTGTGGAGTTCTTCCAGCATTTCATGGGTGTTGCTTTGCATTTCCAGCAACTGCAGATTTTCTCATGTTTATGCTTATCTCTTAATCCAGGTTCCAGCAGAGACTCAGAAGCTCACTTCTGGTTGTCAGCAAGCTTAGCTTGAAGCACGACACTTATCATAAAGCCATAAGACATAGGAGCAGGGTTGGGGCCATTTGGCCCATCGAGCCTTCTCTACCTATCAGGTCTCACAGCCTTTCTATTAACAATAGGTAACACACACAGTGAAGCTATTTAACTTTTCAAACGTAGTTTCATCCTATCAAATCCTATCTCTGTACCTGTAAGCCTTTATCCTGCACTCTGTAATTGTGTTACCTTGTCCTATTTCAGTGCATTGCTGTAATGAATTAATCTGTATGAACAGTATGCAGGTCAAGGTTTTCACTGTACCCTGCAACATTTGTTAGTAATAAATCAACTTATTAATAAATTTAATAATAGATTAATTTATCCATCATGGGTAAAGCTGTCCCAAACATCTACATGAAACACTGTTGCATGAAAGCATCATCAGGGACCCCACATTCAGGACATGGTCTCTTCTCACAGAGCTTCAGGACTGGCAACCACCAGGTTCAGGAACCGTTACTATCCCTCAGCCATCAGGGTCTTGAACAAAGGGGATAATTTCACTCAACATCACTCGTCCCGCTATTGAAATGTTCCTGCAACCAGTGGCCACACACACAAAGTGCTGGAGGAACTCAGCAGGCTAGGCAGCATCTAGGAAGAGAGGACAGTTGACATTTTGGGCCGAAATCCTTTGGCAGGACTGAAAACGTTAGAACCCCAAAGCACCCTCTCCCCCTTCCCTGTGCAAGCAGTAGCAAAACAGCTAAGTTCTCCCACCCCCTCCCTACCCACTTCAACAAAAATCCTCAGCGTCCACCAACCACCAAGCAATAGCAAAGCCCCCAAAGAGAGACCATGATCTGCAGTCAGCAAAAACTATTGATTACCCAGCAGTTTGTCATACCACAGGCTTATTCTCTCACTCACAAGGGACAGAGAGATGTCACCCATTTCACAGCAAAATGGGAGACTACCAGTTGTTGTTCCAATGTTACAGTCTGTTGTGTTGCTTTTTATTCTGAGATCCTCCGATTTGAGGAGAGTTGGCAGCTTACTCTTCCCACCATCAGGAGAAAGAGAGAGAGGGAGCAACTGCTCAAGTACAAAGACCTTTATCCACAGCATCCGCTGCCACCAAGTCCTGAAGTTCCTTTTCCCACTACGCCTCAATCGGCAGCACCAACTTGGAATCGGTTGTCCACAGGTCCACACAGAGCTGTACCCCGGCGTCTTCCTTGCCACGCCAGGAGAGTGTCAGAAAACAGCTGGCTGATCAATGAGCTCCAAAAATGGGATCTCATCGCCGTGAAGAAAATGCAGTTTAAGTGGTGTTACAGATCAGGGATCTCAACAGAACCCCAGCCATCTTCAAAAGGAAAAAAAAGAAACAGTAAAGGGAAGAATTTAAACCATTTCTGCAAATGAGAATGAGCTCGAAGAGGCAGCCATTTGGTAACATGTAAGACCATAAGATATAGGAGCAGAATTAGACCATTTGGCCCAGTGTGTCTGCATCATCATGGCTGATCCAATTTTCCTCTCAGCTCCAATCTCCTGCCTTTTCTCTGTATCCCTTCAGGCTCTGACCACTCAAGAATCTATCAAACTCTGTCTTAAATATACATAAAGACTTGGCCTCCACAGCTAGCCCTGGCAAAGAACTCCACAATTTCACCACTCTGATTGAAGAAATTCCTCCTCATCTCCATTTTAAAAGTATGCCCCTCCATTTGACTTAGACGCTCCCACCATAGGAAAAATTCTCTCCACATCCACTCTATCCAGGCCTTTAGGTGTCACTGAGGTCACCCCTCATTTTTCTGAATTCTAGTGAATACAAGCTCAGAGCCATCGAATGCTCTTCATATGACAAACAATTCAATCCTGGAATGTACTTTGATAATAAAATTTTCTTTGAATTTACTTTGAACTTTGAATTCAATAATTTATCAATTCCCCTTTGTCCTGCCACCTTCTCTGTAACTTAAAATCGTCTTTCATAACATTCTTTTTTCTGCTTTGCACATAGAAAGTTAGTTATAAAAATAATATATTTATTAGTAATTAAAGTAATTTTATAACTTACTTTTATAACAGACCTGAGACATTTAACTCTGTTTCTCTCTCGACAGCTGCTGCTAGACCTGCTGAGTTTTCAGTATGTTCTGCTTTCATCCCATATTTCCAACATTTGCAATTTTTGCTGCTTTTTACACCAACTATTCCACAACACCCAGCAGTAGCTGGTTTAGACAATCTGTCGCCAAGTTCACTCATGGACCCTGCTCATTGCTGGAATGAACAACATTTATTTTTTGAGCTTAATTATCTCTTGAACTGGATTGGCCATCCCAGTTACTGGGCACACAGTGACGACAATATGGCAACTGCGACCCCACAGCTCCAGCGACCAGGTTCAATTCTGTGCCAGGTTTGAACATTCACCTCTGACCTTGTAGGTTTCCTTTGGGTGCTCCAGTTTCCTCCCACATCCCAAAGACATGTTACTAGATTAATTGACAGTTATAGATTGTCCCTAGCACGTAGGTGAGTGGTAGAGTCAGTGCAGTGGGGGGAAGATTTTGAGGAGAATGTGGGGAGATTAGTGTAAATGGATGTTTGATGGTTCACACAGATTCAACAGGCTGAATGTCTTTTGGGATCAGAAGTGAAAAGAGTGAGCAATTTCAAGTTCCTGAGTGTCAATATCTTTGCAGATTTATCCTGGGCCAACGTATTGATGCAGCTACAAAGGAGGCAGGACAGCAACTCCATTTCAAGTGTGAGGAGGTTTGGTATGTTACCAAATACACTCACAAATTTCTACAGATGTACTGTGGAGAGCATTCTAACTGGCTGCATCACTGTCTAGCGTGAGGGGGCAGGTGGTACTGCACAGGATCAGAAAAAGCTTCAGAGAGTTGTAAACCTAGTCAGCTCCATCATGGGACAATAGTCTCCATAGTATTTAGGACACCTTCAAGGACCGATGCTTCAGAAAGGCAGCGTCCATCATTAAGAATGCCCATCGCCTTGGTCATGCCATGTTCGCATTGCTACTATTAGGGAGAAGGTACAGAAGCCTGAAGACGCACACTCAGGAACAGCTTCTTCCCTTTGCTATTCAATTTATAAATGGACGTTGAACCCATGAACTCTATCTCATTACTTTCTTTGTTTATTTTTGCAAGACGTACTTAAATTGACTATTTAATATATACACACTTACTATAATTCACAGGGTTTTTATCTATTATTATGTATTGCATTGTGCTGCTGCTGCAAAGACAACAAATTTCATGGCATGTGATGGTGATATTAATCCTGATTCTGACCCTGACTCTATAATTTTAATGATTAGCATGTTTGTGAGTCAATAGTCTCATAAAGGTTTTAGTGAACCATTAGTTTTGGAGATACCACTAATTCTACTAATTTTGTTTTGAATTTCAGATTTATTTCTAATTCCTTCAGCTTGAGCCATCATGATGGAACTTGAGCTAATATTTACTGATCAATGATCCAGGCCTTCGGTTATGAACCCAGTAATTTAACCATAATGTCAACATGTTCATAATTATCATAGTACCAATTTCATTGAAATCAGATGGATCAGACTTCCCAAGCTCCATCAAAAATAGCTAGATAATTCCATTACTGTCCTCTCCCACATCAGGAGACATAAGTATTGGATGTTATGGGTATATACTGTATATAAAATAAAGTGGCCACTGAATGTATTTTTGTATGTTCAAGGTGGTCTGCTGCTGAAGCCCAGTCACTTCAAGGTTCAAATGTTTTGCATTCAGAGATGATCTTCTGCACACCACTGTTGTTACGTGTGGTTATTTGAGTTACTGTCACCTTCCTGTCCAGTCTGGCCATTCTCCCCTGATCTCTCTCATTAACAAGGCTTTTTTGCCCACAGATCTGTGACTTGTTGGATGGTCTTATTTTTTCACTATTCTCTGTAAACTCTAGAGACTGTTACATGTGAAAATCCCAGGAGATCAGCAGTTTTAAGACACTCAAACCTCCCTGTTTGGCACCATGGTCAAAGTCACTTAGATCACATTTTTCCCCATTCTGATGTCGCTGCGTGTTGCTAAGATGGTGGGATGGAGAAGGAGTTGTTTTTCTCCAGAGGTAGCATGCACAGATGCTGTGGTAAGAAGACCAGGTACTAGCTAAAGTCATTAATAAATGTCAAGACACAAAACAGCAGATTCTGTGAGCAACTGTGTTAAGAGCGCCTGACTGGAAAATATCAACCAACCCAGGTCCCCAGCAGCAAACAGCCACTGGCATGATCCTGAAGCTTGTCATGGATCATCACTGGCTGGTGTGGAGGGAGTGTCATAGGTGTGGAGGCATATAGTCTGCGGGCTTGAAAAATGTTATTTGAGGGAGAGAAGTCAAACTTCATTTTGCAGTTCAAGTGGGTCACTGCTTCAGATGGGCAACTGTGGAGAACAGATTTATTAAAATCAGCTGTGGAGAAGAGCTAGGTGTGACACACTGTTAAAGAGGAGAAAAACAAAAATGAGTGGTACCTGCAAAACGATCGGGCTCACCTTGGCAAAGTGCAAGGATACAGTACTGAGGCAATGGTAGGACTACACTTGAGGTATCGTGAGCACTTTCGGGCCCATTATCTAAGAAAAGATGTGCTGCCTTTCAGGAGGGTCTAGCTTTACGAGAATGATTCCGGGAACAAAAAAGTTTAATGTGTGAGGAACGTTTGAAGGCTTTGGGCCTGGAGTTTAGAAGAACAGGGGAGGGGCTGTTATTGAAATCTATTGAATAATAAAAAGCCTAGATCAAGTGGATGTGGAGAGGATGCTTCCTACAGTGGGGGAAGTCTAGCTGCAGAGGGCACAGCCTCAGAATAGAGGGAAGCCCACTTGGAACAGAAATGAGGAGGAATTACTTTAGTCAGAGTGTGTGAATCATTGCAACAGACAGCAGAGGAGGCCAAGACATTGGATGTATTTAAAGCAGTGGTTGATAGGTTCTTAATTAGTCAGGGAGTCAAAGGTTACAGGGATAAGACAGGAGACTGGGGTTGAGAGAGACAATAAATCAGCCATGATGGAATGATGGCACAGACCTGATGGACCAAATGGCCTAATTCTGCACCTGTGTCTTATGTTCTTTTCAATCAGCTTGTGTTCAGTCTGGAAGGAGACTGCACTGATGTGCTAACTTACTTTGCTTGGCTGCACTGTCATTGAATTCAGCAGTGGCTTCTGGTTCACTCCATGTAGAAGAGAGAAGACACTTCTCACCCTGTCATCCAGCTCAATTTGCCCTCCTCCTCCTTTCATTCACTTAATTAATGCCAGGGTAATGAATTTGCGCCGCTCCGGTTTGTTATTTTACAGAGGGGGATTTATTGCTGGAGTAATATATGTCACAACAGATGCACAACAAAGTGATGTAGTTGGGGTCTGCCAAGTGCAGTATCTATCACCCTATTGATTTTCTGGCAGTTATGTCATGAATCCTTTGTCATAAGCTCAAGTACAAGAGGCAGGAACCACCATCGATCGACGGATGAACTAGTGTCACAGCCTTTTGCAGAGTGCATTCCTTTTGTCAGTACCATTAGCTCTGTACAGCATTTCTGAGCAGCTGGGATGCCTGAAGTATAGCCTGCTCTTCTGTCCCTCTCCTCCATCTTCAGTCTCCCTTCCCTCCTTTCCTCACTGGATCTTCCCTAGCCTCTGGCTGAGAGGATGATGATGCCATGGTAGCGTAGAGGTTAGCGTGACACTACTGCAGCTCGGGGTGTTCCGGAGTTCAAAGTTCAGTTCTGGCATCCCCTGTAAGGAGTCTCTGTATGTCCTCACCGTGTAATGCTTGGGTTTCCCCCGGGCGCTCTGCTTTCCTCCCATAGTCCAAAGATGTACCTGGTAGGTCAATTGCTCATTGTATGTTGTTCCATGATGAGGTTAGGGTTCAGTCAAGGTTGTGGGTGTGGGGGGGCAGAGTTGCTGAGGCAAAAGGGCCGGTAGGCCCTATTCCACACTGTATCTCTAAATAAAGATTAAAATAAAATAAATAAGACCAGCTCGCTCTTCCTGGCATTCCGTAACAATCAGCTGGAAAGAGGAGAGCAATGCAAACCGAGCCGAGCTGCATGATACCAGTCTGCAGCTTTCTTGCCTCCTCCCTGCCCCCAACCCTCCGCCCACCCTTTCCTCTGAAGCAATGCCTTGTTATCGACTGGCACCGTACCAAGTGACCCAGCTGAGAACTGACAAAAACTCACCCAACTGAGGCAACAGAGTTTGAGTGACAGGTGCCCCTGGGATTCAATCACAGGACCATCTGGTTGGGAATTGAGCATTCAACCTCTCGAGCCACCACACTGCCTTCTTGTTCTATTTTTAATTTGTTGTTACCACCTATTTATTCCTATATTTCCTGCTGTTGCACAATTTCCCCCAACACAGAATGTGCAAAATGGTGTCCTCTTTGCGGTCTGGCAGGGACAAGCTTCAGGGACGTTGCCGTCGACAACAGTTCTGCGATTTCAAACCAGCATTTAGATATTTTCTTGAGATCAGTGAGCCGACACTCAAGAGCCAGATTCTCACATGCAGTCGATCGGACTTCAGAGTTTTTAAAGGGTTTATGCTTGAGTTCAAAGGTATGAAGCAAGCCTTATCGAAGCTGTTGGCCAGGTTCATCTTGAGGCTGAAGTGATTGCAGATCTGCAAAATGAACTGGGCACAAATTCAGTCCGGCAAACTTTCAGATTCCATTTGTGAAGCAAGGAAGTATCACTGAGTATCATTTTTCCTTGTCAGAAGTTAGTGAGTGTTTGGAACTCTCTTCCTCAATGGTCAGTGGCTGCATATTCTTCAGATATTTTTAATATGAAATACTGGAACAAGCAAAATAAGCAGCTTCAAGGTTGGGGGAAACGGCTGAATTAAAATCAAATTAGCCACAATTATTAAATGACAGAGCAGATATGAGGAACATTCTTGTGATCCTAATTTGTATGTTTGTGTGTTTGTATAAATTTTATGGGTTTCGAAGAAGAGAGAGGGATTGTGTTTTCCTGGCCAGTGTGTGTCGGGGTCACAATCTCAAAGAAAGGGGTCAGCCATTTAGGACAGAAATGTTTTCATCTAGAAAACAGTAAGTCATTCAGATTCTCTGCCTGAGAGAGTTGTGGAAGTTCTGTTGCTGAGCAAGTCCAAGTCAAAGTTAGTGCAGGAGAATGGTGTTGAGATAGAAGCTTGGACATGAACTTATTGAATGGTGGAGTGGGCCAGAACCTGAAGCAGAATCAGGTTTAATATCGCTGTTATACATCATGGAAGTTTTGCAGCAGCAATGGAGTACAATACATATTAAAGAAAAGCAAAAAAAAAGAGAGGTAGTATACATGGAAGCATCGGGCTGGTTCATCTTGCTGCTCTGTGACATTTACTCAGCTTATGCTGAACTGTAGATCTCAGTCTCCAGTTTAACTATTTACGTGATTATACAGAAAGTTTGAAGTTAATAACTCATCTCCTTCTACATTAGCCCATGAACTTATCAATCACCCCTGATGAGTTATTAGCTTCAAACTTTCTGCATAATCACTCAAACAGTTGACCTGCATATGCATGTAACGAGAGCTGTGTAACTCATCTCCTTCTACCTTAGGCCATGAACTTATCAATCACCCCTGCTGTGAACACTTTCTGGAGGTCCAAGATCCATATGCTCCACAACCACTGGACTAAGTGTGTAAATGTAGGAGGGGACTATGTTGAAAAATAAATGTGCTAGGTTTCCTAAAATGGACTCCTTCTACCTTAGGCCACAAACATATCAATCACCCCTTGGAGGTGTTGGATGCTCTTTTTTCAGTGTGTTTTTTAGTTTTCTTTGTTTTGTGGCTGCCTGTTAGGAGCCGAATCTCAAGGTTTTCTAATGTACACATACTTGGATAATAAATGTACTTTGGACTTCGAACTTAGAAATTTGATCTTCAGCAGGAACGCATCACCAAGGACCTCCACCATGCAGGACATGCTCTTTACTTGCTGCTAGCATAGGGCAAGAGGTACAGGAGCCTTAGGTCCCGCACCACCAGCTTCAGGAACAGTTATTATTCTTTTCAGGCTCTGAACCAACATGGATAACTTCACTCACCTCAAAACTGAACTGATTCCACAACCTATAGACTCATTTTCAAGGGCTCTACGACTCTTGTTCTCAGTATTATTTTTTATTTATTTATTATCTGTTGGGTTTTTTTTTTGCACATTGGTTGTTTGCCAGACTTTTTGTGCAGTTTTTATTGATTCTATTGTATTGCATTGTTCTACCGTGAATGCCCGCAAGAAAATTAATCTCAGAATGGTACATGGTGACACTTTGTTAATAAATTTACTTTGCACTGTGAGCTTTGTAGTTTGAACTCAGTGGTTCGTGCATGCACTGAAAGAAGTGATCAATGTTTTGGATCTAGGCCCTGTATCAGGACTGAGAAACTGGCAATAATTTAAAGAGATTTGTTAATATCTCTTGATGGAGCTTGAAACAGGGTGCATCTGCTTCTGAACTCAAGGGCATAAGGTGTTTCTGTGTTGCAGAGCGCAGGCATAGAACTGGCCTGAAACTCATACTGCAGTCTGCTGAGGTTTCTTTAGGATAACATCCACTCACCACCTATGCAGTCAGCCCAATCGCAAGGCTGAGCTCTTCGAGTAGGTTCTGAGGAACAATTCCAGCCGTTTCACAGAATGTTGAATTTCTTATCTGTACAAAGCATCCTTTGGGTAAGTAATACACAGAAAATGCTAGAGGAACTCAGCAAGTCAGGTAGCATCGTCGGAAATTAATAAACAGTCAATGTTCCAGGCCGAGGCCCTTTTTAAGGACTGGAAAGGAAAGGGTAAGATGCCAGAATAACAAGGTGGGGGGAGGAGAAGGAGGAGAAGAAGGTGCTTGTGAATGCTGGTGGGTTGGAAAAATAAAGGGCTGGAGAGGAAGAAATCTGATAGGAGAGGAGAGTGGACTACAGGAGAAAGGGAAGGAGGAGGGGACCCAGGGGGATGTGATAGGCAGCTGAGAAGAGGAAAGAGGACAGAGTGGGAAATCCTTTGGATAAAATATCTGAAATTTATAATACACCTACAAAGACTAAGAGGAAAGAATGAAAACAGAACATTTGGAGGTTATATCTTTACATCTATTCAGCATAAAACTACTCCGCATTATTTACTTAAATGGAATTGACTAAGCCTGTCTACACTTGTATTGTCAGGGACAAAGGAAACTGCTAATTTCACTGCTCTTCTGGAGCTACTAGAGAGATACTGGATTTGGTGACTTTCTGCTGTCTTTTATTTAGGCAACATTTTCAATGCGACTTAACTCTTGGATCAGTGAGACTCATTTTAAATACTTGTAGCATATGTGGTTGTTCTCTGAAAGTGTCATAGCCTGAATGTTCTAAGCTGAACTAGAATAGATGACAACCTCCTTGTTTGGGAGTAGTAATGCTTTGAAAATTTACTGCCCTGGATTATGGAAGCTTTGCAGTCCAGCTAGCAAATCCATCTGCTTATGGCTTGTAGTAGCAGTAGAGGTGTGATCACTCATGTCGAGTGTGATGTTCTCCTGAGGGAGCTCCTCAGGTGGCTGCAGAGGCAAATCCAGGATCTACATAATATGGTGCAGTGTGGACATGGGTAAGTGATGGCTGCAGTCAGTGGTTGAGTCTTCTGGCTGTTCATTCTCCTCCTTTCACAGATGCTGCTTGCTCTCTGCTCTGATGTAGCGCAGCTTCCTCTTGAACAGTGTATCTATTGAGTGCAATGTCTCCCCAGCTTTTAGATGTAACATTAAGTTTCTTTTGCCAATTTTGAAGTTCTATTTGAAACGATTCCTCTGCCCACCAGGGGCTCGCTGACCTTCCTTCAACTGGGAGCAAACCATTTATTTGGGGAGACATGAGTTAAGCATTTAGATGCCATGACCTATCCACTTGGGTTGGTGTTGTTTTATCCTGGTGGAGATGCTGTTCATGTTGGTCACCTAACACACGCTGGTGTTAGTGTGCCTGTCTCTCCAGATGATCCTCAAAATATTTTGTAACTTTCTTTATTGTTCCAGGGCTTTCAGGTTTCTTCTGTAGGTGGTCCATGATTCAGCTCCATGCCGCATTGTGGGAAGGACGACTGGCTCTACAGACCGAAAGTTTTATTTGGACCTGTTGGATGCTTCCAACAGAGGCCACCGAGGTGATTGTGGAGGGGTCAGCAGCGTTCAGACCAGGCGTGAGTTCTGAGTCATGAAAGTACTGTTCGATATTCTGAGATTTATGTGATTTTTGGATGGTACTTTATACTGGTCGCCTTCATCGTTTTGGCATTTGTTACCCTGTGGCCAGTTGGCGGGTGGGTGATCTGTTAGTTTTTTGGGTGAGAGAAAGGGGGTTGGAAGTTTTGATGTTACTGTCGCTGTTCTTTTTTATGAGTGAGGGGGTGGGGGATTGTTACTGTCACTGCTTATTTCTCCTGTGGGGGATTCATGCTATTGTTGCTGATTTTTTTCTGTGGGGGAGGGGGGCGATTTTGGGGTTTGCAAGTTTTGTTTCTTTTTCTTTTGCGTGCGAGGTGGTGGGAGTTAATGTCTTTCAACAACTTCAATGTGTTTCTATATTTCATGACTACCTGGAGTAGACAAATATCAGAGTTGTATTTTGCATGCATACTTTGACAATAAAGTGAACCATTGAGGTCACAGTCTATGACTTGTATCACCATTACCAACCTGCATGCCAATTTACACCTGAAAAATCAAGTATGGGATATCATTTGATACAATTCCTGTTACTGAGTTTGCATTATAAATGTATATGTTTATAAAGCACCTTTCGTGATCTCAGTCAATGTTCAAATGCTAAAGAGACAAAGATGTACATATATTACATATATGTAAAGATATTACATATATGTACTATATTACTCTTGCAGTCTCTGCATGGATTTATAGAGTCAAAGATGACAACAGACCAGAAGCAGGCCTTCCATGCCAAAATGCTATTCTGCCAACTTCCATTGACCTGCTCCTGCACCATAGGCCTCCATACCCCCTCCCATCCCTGTACATATCCAAACTTCTTGTGTTGAAAATGTTCAATTAGATTCTTAAGCTGATAATATGTTATAACAGGAACTTCTATGGAGAACTGTTCAAACACTCTATAAGAACATCAGTGCATCCATGTATATCACAAGCATACAAAAAGCATACTGTCTTCCCCTTTTTATAAAGATCAAGTAGCTCACAAAGTCAAATTATTTGCAAATTTACCTTGTTGCAGGTCTTCTAAATCTTTTGGTCTTCTCAATGAAATTATATCCACTCCATGGCTAGAGGAACTTCCCTGCTTGTATTGTTTCTGTAGAATCATAGCTTTTTTATATTGAGATACAGCACAGATTAGGTCTTTCAGACTCTTCTAGCTGTGTCACCCAGCAACCCCCGATTTAACCCTAGCCTAATCACAGGACAATTGACAATGACCTATTAACTTACCACCTGGCATATCTTTGGACTGTGGGAGGAAACCGGAGCACCCGGAGGAAACCCATGCAGTCACAGGAAGAACACACAAACTCCTTGCAGGTAGCGGTGGAAATTAAACCCAGACGCAAGAAAATCTGCAGATGCTGGAAATCCAAGGCAACACAAACAAAACACTAGAGGAACTCAGCAGGCTAGGCAGCAACTATGGAAACGAATGAAGGGGCTCGGCCTGAAACATCGACTGTTTACTCTTCTCCATAGATGCTGCCTGGCCTGCTGAGTTACTGCACGCATTTTGTGAGATTTGGAATTGAATCCAGTTTCCTCCCACATTCCATAAATATTATTTTAGTTATTTTTCAGTGCAGTTTGAATCCAATTCTCCTTCTGTAAAGAATGCTTCTCTTCCATTCTCCACAATTAAGCTTCGATCTTGCTGGCCATCTTCAATTCTGTAAAGGAGTCTTTAGATCTGCAGTCTTGAATATTTTCAGATTTCCTGCCTCCTCAATTGCTTTAGTGCTTTTTTTTCCCCAGACTGGTTGCAACCAAATTGCTTCTACCTTTTGTCCAAGTTTTGAGCCGGCACGGTAGCATTGTGTTAAGCACAACACCTTACAGCGCCAGGCGTTCATGTTCATTTCCTGAGGCTGCTTATAAGGAGTTTGTACGTTCTTCCCATTAGCTCATGGGTTTCCTTCAGGGGCTCCACATCCCAAAGATGTACAAATTAGAGGGTCATCTGGTCACTTGGGTGTATTTGGGCAGTGTGGCTCATTTAGTTGGAAGGGTCTGTTACTGCAATGTATCTCCAAATAAAATAAATCTTTAAAAAAAAGTCATCTGTTTTCTGCGAGAAGGCAGAACTTGTTTCTTCTGAGTTATGCACTTTGATTAGGCAACTGCTTGAACAGTTCTAACATTCAAAGATTTTCCTCTCTTTACTTGTGGCTTTTGGTCAAAAAAATCTTTTTTTTGCACAAAAAAAGATTGCATTTAACTGTGGCTTCTTGTCCAGTCTTGCTTGAAATATCTTCAATGATGACTTCACACCATAAGGTAGATCTGTGCATACATCGAGACCTCTGTGTACTAATTGTTAAATACTGTTGACTTCCTGATCTGCAATCAACTGAGTAAATGCATGTATCAGATTAGGCTAGTGAAAGCTTTAGTCCCTGTCAACACTGCACATAAATAGAATTTAGAATATATAGTCCCCACTACTCTTGTAAAAAACTTGCCTTTCACACCTCCTTTGAAATTGCCACCCCCCCCCCCCCCACACCTTAAATGCATGCCCTCTGGTATTATACATTTCAGCCTTGGGGAAAAAGACACTGCCTGTCTACTCTATCTATGTCTCTCATAATCTCTGAACATCCTCTACATAGCACCATCCAGAGACAGAGAAGCAGTTTCAGCGACAGGTTACTATCGATACAATGCTCCTCAGACAGGATGAAGAGGTCAATACTCCCCAATGCCATTAGGCTTTACAATTCTACCGCCAGGACTTAAGAACTTTTTAAAAGCTATTATTAATGCTTTTTGAGATAGTGATTTAGATGCATATCATATTTTTTACTGAGTTAAGTATTGTATGTAATTAGTTTTGCTACAACAAGTGTATGGGACATTGGAAAAAAAAGTTGAATTTCCCCATGGGGATGAATAAAGTATCTATCTATCTATCTATCTATCTATCTATCTATCTTATTAACCTCTGTCAGATCTTCCCTCAGCCTCGGTCACTTGTGAGAAAACACCCTAAGTTTGTCCAACCTCTGATTATTGCATATTTGATCAATTGGTCATTTTAAATTGTTCTGTGATTAGTTTAGGGTTAAATTGGGGCAGTTGCGGTTGCAGGAGAAGTGCTGCTCAAAAGCTGGAATGGTCTGCTCCGCACTGTATAGCTAAAAATAAAATATTTAATAAATAAATAACAATTTAAAAAACAAGTACATGTATGGTCTCTTCTTTTACCTCTTTTATATTATTAGCTAGCTTTCTTTCATAGAAAGCTGCTGCACAGTAGCACAGTATGGATCGTTCGGCCCATGATGTTGTGCTAACACTTCAACCTACTTTGAGATCAATCTAACACTTCCTTCTGCATGGACCTCCATTTCTCTTTCATCCATGTGCCTATCTAAACAACCCTAAAGTACCTACTTCTACCACCATCCCTGGCATGCACCTACCACTCTCTGTGTATAAAAAAACTACCTCTGACTTACCCCTATACTTCTCTCCAAACACCTTAAAGTTTGCCTTTCACTTTCACCATTTCCAGCCTGAGAAAAAGTCTTCTATTTTATCTTTTTGCTTCTTTAGTTGCCATCTGTTGGTTTTTGAAAGCTTTCCAATCCTTCAGCTTCATGTTAAATTTTGCAATATTACATGCCCTCTCTTTTACTTTTATTTTGTAAATTTAGCAAATATTTCTCCATTCCTCAGTTTCTAACAGGAAATTCAACTAATTTCACAAAGGCAACTTTCATTGTTCCTGCCGTGCCTTTTGCCAACAATATACGCCTCCGGGAGCTATGATGGTGATGTGACACATTAAATTCACCAGCAGTGAGATTTTCAACTATTTTCACTTACTCATGAAGACCCTGTTTAATTCTGATCCAAATTCTCCTGAAACTTTCAAGATGCATTGTTTGCCCTTGCCGATGCCTGTGGCTTCCTATGACCTCAATTGCCATCTCACATATGTGTGCCTTGACTTCTTTGGCTGCGGAGGTCAGGGTCACAGTCATTCTCAGCTTCCTAGCCTCAGGAACCTTCCAGGTTGCTGCGGCTGACCTCTGCCTCATCTCACATTTCGCTGTGCACAGCTGTATTAGAGACACCAAACAAGTCGAGAAGAGGAGGCTTCTTTCTCTATCCATCAGGGCACAGGAGAGTGTGATAAGGACACCAGTGTTTCTTTGCAGATCGTGCCCGCAGTCTCTCCATGGCAGATGCATGCTAAGAGTGCCAGTCCAAAGCCTGGAGATCCTTTGTGGCCTCTGTGACCAAACAAGCATCCATTCACTGGACAGTAATGTACTCCAGCCTCTTTAGATTCTCGGCCTTCTCCTAATCCCATTGATTCATTCTCTCCTGCGGGAAAAGTGTAAATTGTCCCTGTAAGAGCAGGCTGCGAAGATTGCACACGCTGATAATGTGCAACACATCAATGGGGCTTGCCTTGCTGACACCAACAACGTTAGTGTCAGCCTGTGTTATCTATGAAAACCCTTCTGGGTACACTTCCTACCTGTCTCCTCACTGACCTGGCACAACTAGCACAGGCCCATTCCTCTGACTGGGTTGGACGACCTTCACTTAAATGTTTTAAGATAATATATTTTACTAACAATTCATTAAAAATTACTTCTAGTTTCTCAGTCCCAAACTCAGCAACACTTTTCTGTAACTTCATATTAAGCAGTAATAAATCAGGGTAACTGTTGTTGTTGACTAGCAGACACTTCACCACTCATCTGAATGACTTCTTCAGTTCTGATCCATGGTGGGTAGTTTATAAACTCTGTGAGCTGTTTAAAGGTATAGCAATCGCATGAGGGTCATTAAGAGCCATAGAGGTAATGAGAGGGTCATTAGACAACACACACAAAATGCTGGTGGAACACAACAGGCCAGGCAGCATCTATAGGGAGAAGTGCTGTCAAAGTTTCGGGCCGAGACCCTTCGTCAGTCCTGACACCAGCATTTTGTGTGTGTTGTTGTTTGAATTTCCAGCATCTGCAGATTTCCTCGTGAGAGGGTCATTAGTCTTATCTTTACATGAATGGAAGTGTGAACAGTTGTGGAGACACCGGGGTAGAGATATTAGGACTACATTGTAAATAGCTGAGAGGTGATCTCGTACCCCACCCCCTCTGTTCAGGGATGGCTTTTCCAGTTTGAGAAAGATGGCTTCTTTAACCCCTCTTTCAAACCACCTGTCCTCCCTGTCCCAAAATGTGCACATTGTTATCATCAAAGGAGTGACCCTTGTTCTTTAGGTGTAGATACGCAGTCGAGTCTTAACTGAAGTGTTTGTCCTCCTGTGTTGGGCATTCCGTTTGTGAAGTGGTTGCTTTGTCTCGCCGGTTTTGCTCCCAACACATATTTGCATGTTGACGCAAATTACATATTTCACTGTATGTTCTGATGTTTCAATGTGCATGTGACAAATAAGGCTAATCTTTATTTTACCTTTAGGGAGAATATGCAAACTCCAGTCAGACTGCACCGGAGGTCAGATTGAACCCAGTTCACTGGGGCAATGAGGCCAGATTCAGGATCAGAATCAGGTTTAATATCACCGGCATATGTCATATATGTCATGAAATTTGTTAATGTTTGCAGCAGCAGTACAATGCATGCTAAATATAGAGAAAATAAGTGAATTAAAGTGAATTACAGTAAATATATATAAAAGTTAAATTAAATAAGTAATGCAAAAACAAAATTAAAAAAAGTAATGAAGTAGTGTTCATGGGTTCAATGTCCATTCAGAAATCATATAGCTGACGGGAAGAAGTTGTCCCTGAATCACTGACTGTGTGCCTTCAGGCTTCTGCGCCTCCTTCCTGATGGTAACAGTGAGAAAAGGGCATGGGTGATGGGTGTCCTTAATAATGGACGTCACCTTTCTGAGTCTCCGCTCCTTGAAGATGTCTTGGATACTATGGAAGCTAATACACATGATTTTACAACTTTCTGTAGCTTACTTTGATCCTGTGTGATAGTCCAGGCCCCCATACCAGACAGGAGTCACTCTATTAGCCACAAATAATTCAACAAGTGCTTGTGGTAAAGCAATATTCTATACCAGCATTGAAGTGGTTAAATGGAAAGTAAGTTGCAAAGACAACTGAATAATGGACATAATGCAAAATGTTATTGTTGGACAAGAACCACTTTTCAACAGAAGTGAATGAGAATGTTATGGTGTCATGTTCTGCATGAAGAGATACGTGTTTACTCAGATGGTAGTGCGTTGCACGTTGGAATGAGGAATGGCAATTATTCCAAGTAAATGCTATCCCTATGTCAGAGATTTATCTGAATCCACAGCATTGAATTCAGAACAAAATAAAATAGGAAATGAATGCTGAGGTAATTCAATCAGAAAAGATTTGGAGACACAAGTGGTTTCATTCTGCATGGAGTCCTTGTGAAAACTCTTTTTTTAATTCACTCTACAGCCTTGTGCACAGTGGCAATCTGAAATAAAAAGATTAAATTTCAGGGAAATGCAAATGTATCCAATGATGAGAAAAATCAGAACAGGAAGTGAGTATTTACTGTATTAAACCTATTTCATCATCCATAGAAATCACAGTTAATCTGTCATTTTAAACCATTTATCACTCTAGTAAAACCATTCTTCACTCACTTAAACCTAAACTGTGGTGTTCCAGAACTGCTCCCAGTACTGCAGGTGAGGCCTGACCAGACATAACATCTACCTGGTCCTTTAATATATTCAAGAATATTCAGTTATTATTTCAATTATTTATTTACTTATTTATTGAGATACAGCACAGAATAGGACCTTCTGGCCCTTTCGAGCCAAATCGCCCAGCAATGACCCGATTTAATCCCTGATGAATCACAGCGCAATTGACCATGACCTGTTAACCTACCAACGAGTACATTTGTACAGATTGTGGGAGGAAACCAGAGCACCAGGAGGAAACCCACATGGTCACAGGGAGAACGTAGAAACTCCTTACACTTCAATATGGAAGCACCCGAACAAACTACCTCCCCCCACCATAACTTGTGAAATCAGGGTCTTTTTAAATCTTGAGCCACACGCTCAAAATGCTGGAGGAACTCAGCAGGCCTGGCAGCATCTGTGGAAAAGACGTTTCGGGCTGAGATCCTTCACCAGGACTGAGAAGGAAAGGGGAAGAAGTCAAAGTAAGAAATTACTGGCGAGAGGAGAGGAAGAAATACAAGGTGGCAGGTGATTGGCGAAACCAGGAGAGGGGGAGGGATGAAGCAAAGAGCTGGGAAGTCTATTGGTGAAGGAGATAAAGGGCTGGAGAAGAGAGAATCTGATAGGAGAGGACAGAAGACCATGGAAGAAAGGGAAGGGAGAGGAGCACCAGAGGGAGGCACGTAAAATTATTTCTTGGTTACCTGTAGCCTGTCCGCAACCCATTACCCACCACAACACTTACTCCATATTCAATTTAAACCACTTTATATATCCATTTGTTCTTAATAGTCACATTTGATATTCTGTTCTAAGCTTTTTGTGTCTTTAGTGGAGAGTTTTCCATTTGTTATGGTTTTGTCCATTAACTTAATCTATTTCATCTGCACCAGTTACCATGCTCCTATCAATACACTCAAAATGCTGGAGGAACTTTGTAAGTCAGGCAGCATCTATGGCAAAAAGTACAGTTGGTGCTTCAGGCTCAGACCCTATCTTTGTGGCTTTAGAAAGTTTCAGAGGGAACTATAAGCACACAGTGCACTGTGTACTGCCAGTACTGGGGGAATTAATGTACACAGGCATACAGATGAGAAATCATTCATTTACCTCCTCACATCTGAAGGGTAACATCTGAGAGTTCAAAGTTTAAAGTACGTTTATTATCAAATTACCTTTGCAGTTTACAACTCTTCCCACCCCCCTCCCATGCACAAAAAGAAGGCATCATGCAAACGGCAGCAAGAACATCAACACCCCACATGCAAAAAATAATTTGCAAACTGGAGCTCAAAGAAGATTTATGAGGATGTTGCGAAATCTCGAGGGCCTGAACTGTAGGGGTAGGTTGAGTAGGCTATGATTTTATGCCTTGAAGCACAGGAGGTTGAGGGGTGACCTTGTAGAGGTGTGTAAAATTATGGATGAAGGCACAGATAGAATGTATGCACACAGTCTTTTTCTCAGGAAAGGAGAACCAAGAACTAGATGGCATAAGTTTAAAGCGAGAGATGAAAGATTTATAGGGGAAATGAGTGACAACTTCCCCATTCAGAGGATAATAAGTATATGGAGTGAACTACCAGAGATGTAGTTGAGGCAGATATATTAATGACATTAAAAGTACATTTGGATAAGGTTTTAGAGCAGGGCTTCCCAAACTTTTTTATGCCATGTGGACTTACTACTAATTGAGGGGTCCATGGATCCCAGGTTGGAAACCCCTGGTTTTGAGGGATATGGGCAGGATAATGGACTAACTTGGCGGCTATCATGGTCAGCATGGTTGAACTGGGCTGAAGAGCCTGTTTCTGTGCTGTATAACTCCATAGCTCTATCAACATTTGTTTTTTGAGTATTTGAAACACATTGGTTTCTCAAAGTAAGTGCTACTCCATCTACCAAACAATCAGGTCATGTGGTATTGAGTGTGGGAGAGTGCTCATCATAACCTTGCTGTGGCTATGCAAGAGTCATCTCACTAGTTCCAATGCTCTTCCTTTTTAGCAACTTTCTCAAACTCCATTTTAATTTTACTGTTGAACTCTTTATATTGTCCATTTGTAGTAGGCTTTTTTATTCTCAGTGTGAATTGCCTCCCAGTCTGCTCCTGTGTTATTGAGTATAGGAGTTGATAGTATATAGAGCATTGAGTATAGGAGTTGAGATGTAATGTTAAAATTGTACAAGGCATTGGTAAGGCCGAATTTGGAGTATTGTGTACAGTTCTGGTCACCGAATTATAGGAAAGATGTCAACAAAATAGAGAGAGTACAGAGGAGATTTACTAGACTGTTACCTGGGTTTCAGCACCTAAGTTACAGGGAAAGGTTGAACAAGTTAGGTCTTTATTCTTTGGAGCATAGAAGGTTGAGGGGGGACTTGATAGAGGTATTTAAAATTATGAGGGGGATAGAGTTGATGTGGATAGGCTTTTTCCATTGAGAGTAGGGGAGATTCAAACAAGAGGACATGAGTTGACAGTTAGGGGGCAAAGTTTAAGGGTAACATGAGGGGGAATTTCTTTACTCAGAGAGTGGTAGCTGTGTGGAACGAGCTTCCAGTAGAAGTGGTAGAGGCAGGTTCGGTACTGTTATTTAAAGTAAAATTGGATAGGTATATGGACAGGAAAGGAATGGAGGATTATGGGCTGAATGTGGGCCAGTGGGACTCGGTGAGAGTAAGCATTCAGCACGGACTAGAAGGGCCAAGATGGCCTGTTTCCATGCTGTAATTGTTATATGGTTATGTGAGAAGTAGACATTGATACAAATAATAGCCAGTCTTCAAAAAAAACTGTTCAATTGTTAACTATAAGCAGTGATCAGTTTTGAAATGAAAAGGACAGCTCTGTAAGCAAAGAATACTGTCTACAGAGCACAATCCCACAACAGTCAGCTGGATGCTCAAGTGGTATGGCTTTTAAACTGAAATTTGTTTATTTATTTATTGAGATGCAATGTGAATCTGACACTTCGAGCTGGGCCGTCCAGCAATCCCTGGTTTAATCCTAGCCTAATCATGGGACAATTTACCAATTAACCTACCAACTGGTCTGTCTTTGGACTGTGGGAGGAAACTGGAGCACCCGGAGGAAATCCACGTGGTCACGGGGATAACGTACAAACTCTTCACACGCTGTGATGGGAATTGAACCCGGGTCGCTGGCACTGTAAAGCGTTGTGCTAACCACTACACTATCGTGCCGCACCATGCAAGGTTCTCATATACACCTCCCGAATATTATATTAATTGGTCTATATCACACCAAGAGATCAAGAATTAAGCATGTTGAACCTTGAACCTCTGCACCACAGTGCATCAGTGCTAAAGTCAAAGTGTTGTATCTTTTCACAAACAAAAGAAAAGCTGCAGATCCTGGAAATCAAAGGAACATGCACAAAATGCCGGGGGAATTCAGCAGGCAAGGCAGCATCCATGGAAAAAAGCAAACAGTCGACGTTTCAGGCAGAGATCCCTTTCCTGATAAAAGGTCTTGGCCTGAAGCATTGACTTTTTGCTCTTTTCCAAAGATGCTGCCTGGCCTGCTGAGTTCCACCAGTTTTTTGTGTGTGTTGACTTGTATCTTTTACTAGATACCATGGTCCAAAGTCTTGTTCCTATGATGTACTGTTCTAATTGTCGACACTTCTATGGGGCAATGTCGTAAGATGGACAAGGAGTCCTTTCCCCAGAACGTGACCTATCTTGCCATCTCAAAACTGACCCTTTCCTTATTTTTTTTCCCCTGCTCCCGGCTCAGTGCTGAACACATTCCTTTATCTGCTTTGATTTATTTTGTTTCTTCCCAGATCTATAAAGAGCAGAGTCAAAAAGTTATTTATTTTGCTCTCTAGACGCCAATGAATCACAGTAAGTAAGTTATAATTTATTCAGACTAGAGGTCTGAGTGCGTAATCTGGGACATAAATAGTTTCATTCCAGTTTGTTCCTTTAACTCGTGGTAGGAAGGACAGATTAATAAATGCCTTGAAAGATATTTACCATTTCAGCCCATAACAGGGAAAAAAATATGTAACTTGGCTATACGCATTTGCTTAACAAGAAGCTACAGCTCAAGTGATTTGGTTAACAAGAGTGGTTACGATGACTAGACACAGAATTTATGTTTTAAAATGACTCAGTGGAAGTATTAATTTCTATCAGGTGTTCGCTTCACTGGAATTGATTCGCTCTTACAGGCAGTGCTCTTCGTAAAAAAGAGAATTAGTGATAATGCTACATTCCTGGTACACACATCTCAGTAAATAGGCTGCACGCTTAATAAGAATGGACATTGCAATGATGGTGGAGCACTTTGCCGAAAAATCAATTGGATCCGCTTTACTGCTGTGAGCCGAGGATTCTGAGTATCCAGGCATGCAATGGAGCTTGTATTACTGATGTGGATTATTGGGAGCTGAAGTGAGCTGGGGAGGAGTAGAAGAGTGGTTCTGATTACCATCACAACAGGAAGTGCAGAGCTCAGATGGCAGCACTGTGGACCTGACCATGACCCTCCACATCCTTCACGACCGATGCAGGTCAACAGGAAGTCAAGTCTGGGTTGTCAGTTTGCTGCCTCCGTGCTAGACCTTTGCTACTGTCACTGACCCTGGCCTTCAGTGCCAACCTTGTTCTCTAGCCCAGGCTGCCCTTCCTTTGTGTGCAGAGTCCTTTCCTAAGGAAACAATTAACCCTTTCACATCCACATAATGCAGTGCATGTAACACGATCACTGCCAGACCAAAATATAGCATTACCATATGGTCCTTACAAATTAGTATTGATCTGTTGGGAAATAATTTAAACAACAATGACATGTCAACCTTGTACGTAGCTTCTGTGTGACATGCAGATGAGGAACCTTTCCCAACTTTGTTTTTTGATTATATAGGGCAGCCCCTCATTACTGCAAACTACTTGGCTTTCCAGTATGACAATGAAGCTTAACAGAGTACTAACATCAAAAATAAGAGCTTTAAAGTACAGTGGAAACACATTTCTTAGCGATAATTTCCCCACTTTTCATCATCACCCTTCCCCCTCCGTTCATAGTAAAATTACTTATATCAATTCTCTGATTTTCAAAAATCTAGTGGTAGTTGGTAGTAATTTCTAAGGATACAATTAATAATCATATCCATTTTATAAATAACAACTGATCACTGTGGAGATTTCCTCAGTGTGAAATAAAGACCATCAAATCTATTCACAAAGTATTGTCTTGCATGGCTCGTACTGAATAGATATGTGCTCATCATGGATCCCAACTTCTAGACTGCTGTGCCCATATACTACAGAAATGAAATTTATCTCTTCCTGTTTTTGCTGGAGTTTAAAGCTTTTTCTATACTTCACAATGAAGAATTTCCATATTGCTACAGCGTGGGTTTCAATCTCTCATATCACTGTTGACCCCAACCTTTCGCATTCTCACCTTTCCTTAGCTCTACTCACCCAGCTTTGACCCAGCCCCTGCCCTCCCCCCAAGGAAGATGATGAGGCCATGAACTGCTCCCTGACCCCCACTGTCAGTGTTGCTTCAGGGAGTAACTTGGTAGCAAGGCACAAGTCACAAGAGTCCTCAAGGAAAGGTATTGGTCGGGCATTGAAATTTGAGAGAGAATTAATCATCGACGTTGGGCTTGTTAGAATGTCAGGGCTTGACTCCACCATTGGATTTTTAAATTAAAAATCCAATTAATGGGGAAAATGGGTGACCCCAAGGCCCCTAAAAATGAGTCACAGTTTGATCTGTGGTCACTGATGCAATATCGACCACATTGTCTAGAAACTGGATTTCATATAACTTTGGTGTTCTCAATCTGTTCAAAGTAAGTTTATTATCAAAGTACATGTATGTCACCATATACAACCCTGAGATTCATGATCTTGCTTGCTTACTCAAGAAACTGAATCTCAGGGTTGTATATGAAAACATACTCTGCTACAGCAATCCAGCAATCCCTGACCTGTCAAACCATCACCATCTTGCCTTCCAGGGTTAGAGTGCTGTGCAGGGAAAAAAATATCAATGTGTCATTTTATTCCTGAGTGTCTTGAAGCCAATACTTCCAGCACTCTGGAAGCATTTGATTTGAATCAAATGAATGGAGTAAGTATAATCTAATGTTCCCTGAGTATAACCAGAATGGGATATAGCGAGTACAATGGCAGAGAACAGGCAACTGGTACATCAGTACAGAACTGATCTTCCAGTCAAATTGCTGCACATTTATGGACTATTGGTCTTTTCATATTAACCATTCATTGTATACTGCTCTTGCTGACATCAACTCATTTACACGTTGAATTAAAGCACTCCAAGAATCTAATTTTCCTGTTGGGTATAAACGCAAGTAGAATTTTAATGCTAAACACAAAGGATTCTGCAGATTCTGGAAATGTGGAAGAACACACACAAAATTCTGGAGGAATTCAGCAAGTCAGCCATGAGCCCTGATGAAGGGTCTCGGGCCAAAACGTTGACTGTTTATTCATTTACATTATTGCTGCCTGACCTGCTGAGTTCCTCCAGCATTTGATGTGTGTTGCTTCAGTTGGCTGAAAAAGAGAGGTGTAGACAACTAGGTGAAAGAAGGCTTGTTGCCTCCCAGGTGCTGGGGGTCGGGGATGTCTTGGGTCACATCCATGGCATTCTAAAGGGGAAGGGTGAGGAGCCAGAAGTCTTGGTACATATTGGCACCAATGACATAGGTAGAAAAGGGAGGAGGTCCTGAAGAGAGAATTTAGGGAGTTAGGTAGGAAGCTGAAAAGCAGGACTTACAAGGTAGTAATCTCTGGATTGCTGCCTGTGTCATGTGGCAGTGAGAGTAAAAATAGGATGATAAGGCAGATGAGTGCATGGTTGAGGAACTGGTGCAGGTGGCAGGGCTTCAGATTTCTGGATCATTACAATCTCTTCTGGGGAATGTATAATGTACAAAAAGATTGAGTTACACCTTAACCCAAGGGGGACCTTGCCAGCAGGTTTACTGGAGCTTTTGGTGAGGGTTTAAACTAGTTTGTCAGAGAGATGGGAACCAGAGTGATAGGACTAAGGATTGGTGTGGTTGGTATACAAGCAGCTTGTAGTGAGATTGTTAGGAAGAACATACAGATAGATGATAGGGCAAAATTGCAGTCAATGGGATGAGTTGCAGTGTAACATGGGAGCAAAATTGAAACGGTTGATGAATATGGAACTGAAGGTGAAATAATTTGTAGAATTCTTATGAAATGGCTTTTCAGAGCAGCTTGTGATTGAGCCTACTAGGGGAAAGGCTGTTCTGGATTGGATATTGAGTAATTAACTGAACTTGATTATGAAGCTTAAGGTAAAGGAACCAATGATAAGGCACAGAAGATAATGATCATCCATTGCAACCAAGGATGACCCAGTTTGTGATGCTTGTTTCTACCACTTGACCCAGACATCTGAGGTCAAGAGAGTGGAAATACCCAGGTTCAAAGTTTCTTCCACATTAAAAACTCTCTCGCCACCCAACTCAATGCACTGCATAGTGATCTGATCTGTTTGAACAGCATGAACCTTTCACTGTACCTTGGTACATGTGACAATTACAAACCAATTCCAATTCCAATTGTAAAACAGATAACTGAGAGCTTCAGTGTCACCTTTGCCAATATTGTCTATTGACAATGAACTATTTAAACAAGTGAAAGTAAATTTCCCAAGTACAATGGCAGAATCAGATTTAATGTCACTGCAGTTTTTTTTTCCAATCCTGTGCAGAGGCCCCTCCATACCAGATAGTATTCATAGCTTAGGGTTTTAAACTGGGAAACAGTAACTTACCTACAGCACCCCTAGGACTGCTTAGAGTTTAGACCAGGGCTCATGATTAACCCCTTGGTTAATGATAGGGGTCCATAGCATAACAAAGGTTGGGAACTCCTGGTTGAGACTGTTTTGTTGATCAGGAGCTGTGCACAATCCACAACATGTTGGACTGAATCACAAAACACTGGTGGGCTGGTATCATGAGATACCAGCCATTCTTCATTGGCAGGTAATCTGTTAGCGCTCAGGTTTGCACAGGCATTTACACTGGCCCCTTCAGAAGTGCATTGTGGGACGTTTTATGAGTGATGGCTGCAACGCCATCCTTTAGTCCATTCAGCCCATCCCACTGTGCTGCCAGGCCCTTTGGAAGCAGAGCGGCTACAAACACTCCTCCTTCCAGGCAAAAGCCTGATGATCTGCTGGGAGTGGCAAACAACCAGTTCTGTGACAAATTGCTTCACAATTCAGTTAGTACGGTTGTAATTTAATCTCTTTACTATTTCGACATTAAACCCGAGATTTCATCATTTTAGGCCTTTGGCTGTGAACATCTTTCTCACTTAACCCAATAGCAACAATGATGCTGTCTTCCTTTAGCCTCCAAAAATGCTTCATCGTTCAAGTTCAAATTTATATTCATCTGACCATACATATATACAACAAAACAAAACAACATTCCTCCTGACCACCGTGCACCACCATATATATCACATATAGATTTCCCATCCATATTGGCCCTCTAGTTTTCTTTTATCTATGTGACTGTCTAGTTAGTGTCTCTTAAATGTCTCTAATGCCCTGCCAGCATGCCACCGGGTTGCTCCACATACCCACCACTCTCCGTGTAAACATCCTACCTCTGACATCCCCCCATACTTTCCTCCAATCACCTTAACATCATGTCCCCTTGTATTCTCAAAATTATATTCCGTTGGGGTACTGTGGTTAATTGCCTCAACAGTAATCCAGAGATCAAATTCTGAGCTATATGAGGGATTGAAATTCAGTTCATAAATTGGAATTTTCATCAACTAGATCACCAAAATAACTAACAGTGTGTCATAAAAATAAATTTGGTCTTGAAAGGAAATTGACTCTCCTTATTTAATCTGGCTTATTTTTAACTTCACGTAATTTGTGTTGAATGTACTGGAAGGCATAAGCTGTAGGGCTGAAATTTAATAAAATCTGAGGGTTCACCCCAGAGGAAGTTCAATATATGGAATTAGCTGACAGAAAACTGAGGTTGGTTTTCCATTGAGGTTGGGTGAGAATTCAACGAGGGATCATGGGTTCAGGATGAAAGGTGAAATACTTTGGGGAAACATGAGGGGAGATTTCTTCACTTAGGGTCATGGGCGTGTGGAGTGGTAAATGTGAGCTTAATTTCAACATTTAACAGAGATTGGGTTGCTATGTGGATGGTAGGGCTATGGAGGGCGATGGTCCTGGTGCAGGTCAATGGGAGTAGGCCGTTTAAATGGTTTGGCATGGACTAGATGGGCCGAGGGGCCTGTTTCAGTGCTGAGCTTTTCTATGACTCTATCATTCTATAATGATATAATGTGGCAGGTGTGCTACCAACACTTTAAAGATATACACAAGAGATTCTGCAGATGCTCGAAAACACTTGCTCGAAAGATACTTGGACAGGTTTATGAATAGGAAAAGTCAGAGGAATATAGGATACACATGGGCAAGGTGGATGAACTTAGCTGGGATTCTTGGTAAGTACGGACAAGTTGGGCTGTAAGACCATTTCCGTGCAGGATGACTCTATGACTCCATAGCAATTGCAGGTTGTTGATTCTGGAAAATACCCTTAAAATGGAACCGCAAGCCAGATGTAGCTTTATAAATAGGGATGGGTAACAAGTCATATCACATGAAATTCTGCAGATGCTGTAAATCTTGAGAAACACACACAAAATGTGGGCTGAACTCAACAAGTCTGTCAGCAGCTATGGAAGAAATAATCAATCGACTTGTCAGGCCACGAGCCTCTATCAAACTGTTGAAGGGTCTCGGCTCAAAACGTTGACTGCTTTCTCCTGTCCTCAGATGATGCCTGACTTCTTTGTTCCTCCAACATTTTGTGCATATTGATGTGTAACAAATGCCTTTTCTTGCCCCAATTCCTGAAAGATGAATAGATTTAAAACCAAACTAGGAAGATGGCCGAAAGCTCGGTTGGAGATAAGGTGAAAGGGCCACCTTGATCGGACGAGATCGAGTGGGAGTTTTGGGAAGCGGACCCCGAGCCTGCAGCTGCGGCCATCAATGACAGAGGCGCCAAACATCAAGCAGCCCAAAGAAGATGAACTCAGGGACAGCAGAGGAGGCGAAGGTTGATTATTGTACCTGGATCTCGGCTGCTCTGCATTGTTGGCACAGATCTGTCAACAGCACATTCAACACCAGCTCCCGTGCATTCTGGTATTTGTTCAAGAGAAACAAAGCACCCATCTGTTAGGTGGGAAGGAAAACCTAGGAAGTGCACTTCACTTGTTTGGTGTCACACTGTTGAATCTGTCAGGGTGTACTAATCACATAACTATTCCCCGATGGGCACTCTGGCAACACTCCAAGATTCCTGCAACTAGTTTTTTTTCTCCTTCTCTCAGTAAATCAAAACCAAAGAGAACGGCAGTCTCCTGAAAGGGAAGATTTATTATGTGAATGATTTCTGAACATTAATATAAATCATGAGGCAAGAGTTACACATACCATCATCAGGCAGTTAATGCAAACATCAAAAAAGCCAGTAATTAAAAGGAGGGAGATGTAGGTGTTGTCTGGTTCATTCTATATTAGCCTGGAGAACAGAGAGGTTTTGTTTCAGGAAAGGAGATAGGGTGGGGTGCTGGGCAAGCAATCGTCTGGAAAAGAGAACTAGAAAGTTAGACTGCAGAATCATAGAACTTAGTTCAGATTATGCTGTCACTTTGAGTAAGTGATACAATCAAAAACACAGAAACAGGCCATTTGGCCCATCAACTATCAATTACCCATCTATGCTAATCCTACAATCCTAGTTCCTAGTATTTAATTCAACTCACCTTATCCCTGCATTTCATAAATTTTGGTGCTTCCACCACTCCACATCCTCCACTATCAACAGTCTATCCAGGATAATGGAGGAAATCAGCAGGTCAGGAAACATTTATGGAGGGGGGTAAACAGTCGACATTTCAGGCTGAAAATGGAATAGAGAAGAATCCAGAATGAGAAGGAGAGGGGAGGGGAGGTAGTACAAGCTAGCAGGTGATAGGTGAGACCAGGTGAGGGGAAAGGTAGGTGGGTAGGATTTGGGGGGGAATCAGGTGAGAAGCTGGGAGTTGATAGGTGGAAGAAGTAAAGGGTTGAAGAAGAAGAAATCTGATAGGAAGGTAGAGTGGACTATGAGAGAAAGAGGAGGAGGAGGAACACCAAGAGAACTGATGGGCAGGCAAGGAGAAGAGAGGAGACAAGGGGGAGCCAGAATGGGGAATGGACAAATAGAGACGCAGGTGGGAGGAAAAATTACTGCAAGTTAGAAAAATTTATATTCATCCATCAGATTGGAGGCTACCTGGTTGAAATATGAGATGTTGCTCCTCCAACTTGAGGGTGACCTCATCGTGGAAGTAGAGAAGGCCATGAACTGACATGTTGGAATAGGAATGGGGAGTAGAATTGGAATAGGTGGCCATAGGGAAAGCCTGGCTTTTGTGGCTGACAGAGTGAAGGTACTCGATGGTATCTTTGCATAGTAGGGGAATTAAGGGTTAATGGGAAAAGGCAGGTAGGTGGAGATGAGTCCATGGCCAGGTCAGCCATGATCTTATTGAATGGTGGAACAGACTCGATGGACCAGATTGGCTGCGCCTGCTCCTATTTCTTATGTACTCACGTTACGATGAAGTGGTCCCCCAATCAACGTCAGGTCTCACTGGTACGAGGAGGCTGTACTGGGAGCACATTGGGTGAGGTCTCAGCAAGGAAGGCAAGTTAATGCACGTGTGCAAGAGATAGGAATATAAGAAATATGACTGCTGGGGAATCCTCTGAGAGTTGGTGTCGATTCACTAAGCTGATTAGTCTCCTTTCATGTTGCAAGAAAATATATAAAAGTAATGTATGTCCTGAGGAAGGGTCTCGGCCCAGAGCACTGACTGTTTATTCCCATCCATAGATGCTGCTTGATCTTCTGAGTTCCTCCAGCATTTTGTGTGCATGATGATGTATGAAACAGAGCAGTTCTTCTTGGAACCTGGGGAGTGTGCAGGAAGATCTGACTTTTCTCAAAGTGGGGAATCCCACAGATTTTACTTCATTAAAATGTGCTTCAAAAACCTGTAAGATGTCAGTGAAAAACAGGAAGTACTGGGGACATTTGGGTACTTGGACTATCATAAACCTGAACTTAAGAAAAGGAAGCTGTGGTCGCAGTACTGTAGCATACAGGTCTTTCTGATAATTGGTTATTATTGTCACAGGTACTGAGGCACAGTGAAAAAAATTTGTTTTGCATGCCATCGATACAGATCATTTCACAACTTCATTGCAAGGGAAAGGCAATAACATGTCGGCGTCAAGTACTGGGCCTACTATGTCTCGTAGTCTTAAAGTCTATATATGTTTAAAGTGGAGTTTGATAGGCGCTTGATTAGTCAGGGCATGAAAGGTTATGGGAAGAAGGCAGAAGAATGGGACTGAGAGGGTAAATAAGTCAGACATGATAGAATGTGGAGCACACTTGATGGGTCAAATGGCCTCTTATGATCTTATGTGTTACAGAAAAAGTGAAGTGCAGATAGGCAATAAGATTCAAAGTAAATTTATTATCAAAGTACATATATGTCACCTTATACAACTGTGAGGTTAATTTTCTTGTGAACATGAATCCACAAGGATGCAAGGGTGCAAAGCCATAACAAGATAACTTGTCAGGTCAAGAGTTCATCTTCTTTGTACAAAACATTTATTAAATATTCTTATAACAAGCTTCTTAATTTTATTTTGTGTTCCTGTCTCTGTTTCCAATTTTATTGCACTCGCCAGAATCCATTGGTAACAGCGAGCTTTCTGAAGGTGATCACGCAAACTGAAATTATCAAAATAATAACAGGGATTCCAGTGATTGAATGTTAGCTGTTTTGATTATGCAAGAAGTACTTGATACCCTTGTCTTCCATACCAACACATCTGCACCGGCAGATGTGATCTGATGTTAGTTTGAAAGTCTGTGAACGTGCACAGGCACAATGCAGATACTGTTCAGTAAAGTTTACAAAATTTTTGTCACAGAACCAATCCAAGAAAAAAAAAACCACAGGATGAAGCTTTAACCACAGTCCATGGGCTTTTTTTGACCTCACAGGAACCTTTGATTCTGTCAGTGAAAAGGGATTACAGAAAATCCTTCTGTAATTTCTGTGCTTGGAAGCATATCGCCTTAGGTATCTATCATCACAGGGCATAGGTTGTAGATGAGGAATAACGGAATTACAGTGGACCTGAGGGAAAGCATTTTCACAGCGAAGGTATTTGATGTCCGCATCATACTACCTGAGAGGGTAGTGGAGGAAAACGTTCCCATAACGTTCAAGCAGCATTTAGATGAACACTTGGACAGCCGACATCTAGAGAGCAAATGACCAAGTTCTGGGGAGATTAGTGCTTCACGGACATGCTGAGTTACAAGTCCTGTCAATGACACCTTGTGACATTTTGTTGATCATTGAGAATAGAGAAGATATTGCTTTTTATAAACAGGGCATACATGGATAATTTTCCACGTGGGTTTGTAAAAGCCTGATTTGTAACAGTATGGATACCAGGTTGGCCGGAAGCGAAGCTTGTTTTGGAAATCAGGTGTCTAGTATTACATCTGGGTGATGTCTGGCCCATGGCCTTTACTGATTCTAATGCCCTCAGCTGTTTCATGATATCATGTGGAGTGAATCAAACTGGATGAAGACAGTCATAGAGTCATAGAGCACTACAGCACAGAAACAGTCCCTTTGGCCCATCTAATCCATATTGAACTATTTGTCTGCCTAGTCACATTGACCTGCACCCAGACTATAGCCCTGTATAGCCCTTCCATCCATGTACCTACCCAAATAGCTGTTAAATGTTTAAATCAAACCCACATCCACTGGCAGATCGTTCCAATCTCACCACACTCTGAGTGAAGATATTCCCCCTCGATTTCCCCTTAGACATCTTACATTTCACCCTTAACCCATGGTCTCTAATTCTAGTCCCACTCAACCTCAGTGGAAAAAGCCTGCTTACGTTTACCCTATCAATGCTCCTCATAATTTTGTATACCTCTATCAAATCTCCCCTCATGCAACTACAGTATATAAAGGGAATAAAACATTAACCTATTCAACCTTTCTCTATAACTCAGGTCCTCAAGCCCTGGAAACATCCTTGCAAATTTTCTCGTTGCTTTGTGTGCAGTTTTGTGTGATGGTGGGGATATCAGGGAGAAGCCAAGATAACTCGTCACGGCACTTCGGGCTGAACTGTCCCTCCTAAAGACACCTACATACAACATCATGGAAACACTGAATTAATGTAGCAAGAAAGGAGGCCACTTGGCCCACTGAATCCATACTAGTTCATTGTGGAACAATATTTAGTATACTTCCGTCTTTTCTTTCTGAGTCCTGCAAGTTATTTTAATTTCAGTTCTCTTTCAGAATCAGAATCAGATTTAATATGTCATGAAATTTGTTGTTAAATTAAATAACTAGTCAATAATAGAAATTTAAAAGTTCATGGGTTCCATTTCCCTTCAGAAATTTGATAGCAGAGGTGAGGAAGCTATTCCTGTATCATTGAGTGTGTGCCTTCAGGCTCCTGTACTTCCTTCCTGATGGTAGCAATGAGAAGAAGCCATGTTCTGGGAGATGGGGTTCTTAATGATGGATGCTGCCTTTCTGAGACATCACCCTTTTGAAGATGTCTTGGATGCTGAGCATTCTGTTTCTTCCATATTAACAACTACAGAGCTCCAGAATGTCATTACTCCCTGTATAAAAATAATTCCTCACATCTCTGATATATCTTTTACCCATATCTTCAATGGGCATGGCAACCTTTACCAATCTTATTTTTCTTTTAGTTTTCCTGTACAGTTTCCATACACTCCTTTTTTTTGAATTTGCTATATAGTTACAAACTCTATTCTATTGAGTGCATACTCTTTCTATCTTCAGGCTTGTAATTTTATTTTCAGGAAGTCCATCATAATTTTATTTCTCCTTCTTTCTCCGCCCTTGTTACCTCACAGTTGCAGTGTATAAGATCCTTTTATGAGCCATTGCCTTAACAAAGTGATAGAGTAAAGTTTGGGTGGTACTGGGTTTGTTGTTGTTGCTGGTGGTTGTCCACCGTGTCCAAAGACAGGAGATCTGTGCAGGAGAGTTTTTAAATTGGAAAAACTGTTGCACTCTCTCGACGTTGGAAGTCCTGGTCCAGTGATATGAACAATCATCACAAACTGGGGTCTTCTTTGGCTGAACTTGCTTTGTCTTCTGTGCCTTGTCATGCCCTTCGCTCTCCATGGAGCGTTGAAGCACCATCTTCCAAGCTGCTGTTAGATCTCACTGTAATCTCATTTACCCAGTCCATCGGGGCTGACTTCACATGCTAGGACAGGCATGTCCCTATTTCACTGGATACGAGGCTCCTGGCTGTCTCGCCTGTTGAAATGGTGTACTGGGGTGCGGTTACTGTCACATACAAATAACTACATGGAGCCACCGTTGAGAGCAGAGTGTCCAGTGAGGACCAAAGGTGAGTGAGCTGCCCCAGAATGGACATAGTAAGCCCCTTCACCGAAGGTGGTACCCCTCCCTGGACACCCATATACCCCACAAGGATGGCTATAAATCATTATCTTTGTGTACCAGTAGGCCTAGATTTAAGCCTGAGGTCTTAACACTGACATTTTTTTTTACACAAATAGCTTTCTGGATTTACATGAGGCTCACAAACCCGTGGTCAGTCAGAAAAAGGAATTTTTTTACAGCGATATAACTTGAAAGGTGAGTGAAAATAATTAAAGAAGAAATCAATAAAAAATTATCTGTACAGAAAATCTTTGTAAGAAAACTCCACAGTGGGGCCTGACCTGCAGCTCTCGATGAATGTCAGGTTTATCTAGTATAATCTTTTCCCTCAAAAGGTGAACAAAAGCTGCTAGAAGAGGAAATGACCACTGAAAAATTTTATCTACTTTTTTTTAATGGTTTGACGGAAAAATCCAGCAAAACCCGTCCAACGGCATTTCATTAAACCAGTCAAACTAATGCGTGTTTGTGGCAACTGAATATCTTACAGCTATGGACTGGAGTTTTAAATTTAATAAAATCCTTAATGATTAACCCTCTGCATGCTGATTAGTCCTGTTTGTTTCAGCAACAAGTACTAATAATGCGGTAAAATGCTCTAAAGATCTTGACAGGAAGGCTATCAACAGCATGGGATGAATGGCCTCTTTTTGTGGTGTGAATTCTGTTACTGTTGCTATCATTGAAAATCAGCAGTAAACTGCATAAGTACTAAAAGAATGGTGGAAGATACAACTTTCAGGTAATAAGGGATGAGATGTAGAGGGATAGTACTTCAGAACTCCAGAGGTGCATTTCTTGAATGCTGAATGCATTGTTACTCTTTATCGATTACAGCTATCATCCCTATCGTCCCTTCAAAACTAATCAATAAGCTTTGAGACCTTGGTCTCAATACCTCCGTGTGCAATTTCCTCACTTACAGACCCCAATCGGTACAGAATGGTAACAACATCTGCTGCATGATGCAGCAGACCAGACTACAGCGCACAGTGAGGACTGCCGAGCGCATCATTGGAGCCTCCCTGCCCTCTATTGTGGACCTGTACTCTTCCAGGTTGAAGAAGAGGGCGGGGAACATCATAAAGGACTCCTCCCATCCTGCGCATGGACTGTTTGATCTGCTTCCGTCTGGTAGGCGCTTCAGATCCCTCCAGACTAAGACTAATAGGCACTGGAGAAGTTTTTTCCCTACTGCGGTCACTTTGCTGAACAGTTAACTGCCGGTTAACTGTCGGCTAACTATTACTTGGATTGCACTACCTGTATGTATAATCTATATTTTCATTTATATTTATCATTATTATTGTTATGAGCAGAGAGACAACATCTGCCGGAAGTAAATTCCTTGTATGTGCATAGGTACTTGGCGATTAAAGTCTGATTCTGATTCTGATTCTGATGATCTCCGTCAGCACAGGTACACCACAAGGCTGTGTGCTTAACCCCCTGCTCTACTCACTTTACAATTATGATTGTGAAGCTAAGCACAGATTCAGTGCCATATTCAAGTTTATTGACAACACCACTGTTGGCCGAATCAAAGGTGGTGACGAATCTGTACATAGGAGGGAGATTGAAAATCTGGCTGGGTGGTGGAACAACAACAACCTCTCACTCAATGTCAGCAGGACCAAGGAGATGATTATTGACCTCAGGAGGAGAATACCAGAGGTTCATGAACCAGTCCTTATTGGGGCATCAGAGATGGAGAGGGTCAGCAACTTGATGAGGAACAATGGGGACATGTTGAACTTCTTCAGTTTTCTGAGAAGTAGAGACACTGGTGTGCTTTTTTTTGGCCATAGTATTACTGCTTTGTCTATAGACTGTGAGAAACTGTTGGGAGCTGTGGACCCAGCTCTGCACATCACAGGAAGCATCCTCTCCTCTGAGTCTATACGCCTTGCTGTCTCAGTAAAGCAGCCAGCATAATCAAAGACTCCACCCATTGGGACGTTCTCTCTTCTCCCCTCTTCCATAAGGCAGAAGATACAAAAGCCTGAAAGCACATACCACCAGCCTCAAGGACATCTTCTCTCCCAGCATTATTATTAATTTATTTATTGAGATTTAGTACAACACAGGCCCTTCTGGCCTTTTGAACTACTCTGCCCAGCAACCCCCAGATCACAGGGCAATTCACAGTGACCATATAATCTACCAACCAGTACATCTTTGGACTGTGAGAGGAAACCAGAGCACCCGAAGGAAACGCACATTGTCACCGGGAGAACATACAAATACCTTACAGACAGCGGCGGGAATTGAACCCAGGTCACTAGTACTGTAAAACTTTGTGCTAACCACTCCACTCCCAAATTCTAGAATGGATCTCTTTTACGATTAGATGAACTCTTGACCTCACAATCGACCTTGCTATGATCTCACTTCTCATCGTTTACCTACACTGCACTTTCTCTGTAGCTTTTGCTCTTTTGCCCAGAAAGCAGCGTCTCTACTTTCTGTGAATGCAGAGAAAAGTCCATTTCCCACCCCCGCATTCTCACCACATTCTACAGAGGATGTATCGAGAGCATCCTGAGCAGCTGCATCACTGCCTGGTTCGGGAATTGCTCCATTTCAGATCGCAAGACCCTGTGGCGGATAGTGAGGTCAGCTGCGAAGATCATCAGGGTCTCTCTTCCCACTATTACAGACATTTACACCACACACTGCACCCGCAAAGCTAACATTATTGTGAAGGACCATACGCACCCCTCATACAAACTCTTCTCCCTCCTGCCATCTGGGAAAAGGCACCGAAGCATTCGGGCTCATGACCAGACTATGTAATAGTTTCTTCCCCCAAGCCATCAGACTCCTCAATACTCAGAGTCTAGACTGACATTGTAATGTGTCCTTTACTGTGCCTATTGTCTTGTTTATTAATTATTGTACTGCCCTGCACTGTTTTGTGCACTTTATGTAGTCCTGTGCAGTCTCATGCAGTTTTTATGTTGTTTTATGTAGTCTAGTGTAGCCTTGTGCTGTCTCACATATTCTAGTGTAGTTTTGTGTTGTTTCATGTAGCACCAGAGTCCTGGAGGAACTTTGTTTCATTTTTATTGTGTACTGTACCAGCAGTTTATGGTTGAAATGACAATAAAAGCAACTTGAACTTGAACTTATTCTGCATTGTTATTGTTTTACATTGTTCTACCTCAATGCTCTGTATAATGATTGGGTCTGTATGAACAATGTGCAAGACAAGATTTTCACTGTATCTTGGTATATGTGACATTAGACCAAAGAACTGATGAGGCAAGGGAACAAACAGCAGTCCTCAAAGAGGGATCAGAAGTGGAAAGAGTGAGCAACTTCAAGTTCTTGGATGTCAATATCTCTGAGGAACTGACCTGGACCTAACATATTGATGCAGCTACCTCGAAGGCAAGACAGCAGCTATATTTCATTCGGAGTTTGAGGAGATTTGGTACGTCACCAAAAACACTCAAAAATTACGGCTGATGTACTGTGGAGAGCATTCTAACTGGCTGCATCACCGTCTGGTACGGGAGGCGAGTGCTACTGCACAGAATCAAAGTAAGCTGCAGAGAGCTGTAAACTCAATCATGAGCACTAGCCTCCATAGTATTCAGAACATCTTCAAGGAGAAATGTCTCAAAACGGCGGCGTCCATCATTAAGGACCCCCATCACCCAGATCGTGCCTTGTTCTCATTGCTATCATCAGGAAGGCAGTGGTGGTAGTCCTTTGGACTCAAAGAAGACACAATGAATGGCACCACAGAAACCAGTGCATGATGGAGTTTTAAGCGAAACAGCCATTACACAGGGTAATCCCACTCTCGGCAGAAGAGACCTTGATCCTGTGGCATGGACAAACGTTACGGCTGGAGACCTCTCCTGCTGCAGTGGATGAACAGGACATCTGAGTGCCTTGTCGTGCTCTAAGCGCTCCACCACGCCTTCTGGGCTGCCTTCCTGACCGTTGGACCATTAATTGGTCTCCTCCGCTCAATCCGCTATGGCCAGACTTCACACGCTGGGACAGGCAGATCCCCTCCCTCACCGAGGGTCGAAGACCCGTCGGATACCCTCACCTGGTTTGGCCCGTCTGCCGAGATGGTTTACTGGGCCGCTGCGCGTGCTACAGCTACTTGGAGCCACAGGTGAGAGCTGAGCACCAGGTGGGGACCAAAGGTGGACGAGCTGCCCTGAAAAAAGGCACGGCAGGCCCCCCACCAGAGGTGCTTCCCTTCCCTAGACACCCCATGCACCCTAGGAAAGCAGTACAGAAGCCTAAAGGAATACACTCACTGATTTAGGAGCAGCTACTTCCCCTCTGCCATCCAACTTCTGAATGGACACTGAACTCAAGAACACTAACTCAAACAACACACACAGTGCTGGAGGAACTCAGCAGGCCAGGCAGCATCTATACTCGATGTTTTGGTTCAACATCCTGATGAAGGGTTTTGGCCTGAAACGTTGACTGTACTTTTTTCCATAGATGCTGCCTGGCCTGCAGAGTTCCTCCAGCATTGTGTGTGTGTGTGTGTGTTGCTTGAATTCCCAGCATCTACAGATTTTCTTCTGTTTGTGAACACTAACTCACTTCTTTTTTTATTTCCATTTTTGCACTACTTATTTTATTATATATATATGTATATAATTGATTGTATATATTATATATACAGTTGGTAGAATCTCAGGTGGTGATGAGAGGGCATACAGGAGTGAGATATGCCAACTAGTAGAGTGGTGCCACAGCAACAACCTGGCACTCAAACTCAGTAAGACGAAAGAGCTGATTGTGGACTTCCGGAAGGGTAAGACGAAGGGTCACATACCAATCTTCATAGAGGGATCAGAAGTGGAGAGAGTGAGCAGTTTCAAGTTCCTGGGTGTTCAAGATCTCTGAGGATCTAACCTGGTCCCAACATATTGATGTAGTTATAAAGAAGGCAAGACAGCAGCCATACTTCATTAGGAGTTTGAAGAGATTTGGTATGTCAACAAATACACTCAAAAACTTCTATAGATGTACTGTGGAGAGCATTCTGACAGGCTGCATCATTGCCTGGTATGGGGGGGGGGGCTACTGCATAGGGCTGAAAGAAGCTGCAGAGAGTTTTAAATCTAGTCAGCTACATCTTGGGTATGAGTCTACAAAGCACCCAGGACATCTTCAGGGAATGGTATCTCAGAAAGGCAGCGTCCATTATTAAGGACCTCCAGCACCCAGGGCATGCCCCTTTCTCATTGTTACCATCAGGGAGGAGGTACAGAAGCCTGAAGACACACACTCAGCGATTCAGGAACAGCTTCTTCCCCTCTGCCATCCGATTTCTAAATGGACATTGAACCCTTGGACACTACCTCACTTTTTTAGTACAGTATTTCCATTTTTGCACATTTTTAAAATCTATTCAATACATATATACTGTATGATTTGCTTATTTATTTTTTAATTTCATTTATTATTTCTTTCTATGTTATGTATTGCATTGAACTTCTGTTGCTAAGTTAACAAATTTCACATCACATGCTGATGATAATAAACCTGATTCTGATTCTAATATATATATACTGCAATTTATGTTTTTTTCTGTTATTATGTACTGCAGTGTACCGCTGCCACAAAGTCAACAAATTTCATGACATATGCCAGTGATGTTAGACCTGATTCTGATTTTGAACAGTAAACTAACACCAATACCAATAATTATAGATTCATACAGTACAGAAGAAGGTGAATCGGCACGTTAGGCATCCTCCTACACCAACTCAATTTTTCTCCCAGATTCTATCACTCACTTACTCTGGGGCAACTTATAATACCCCAGTATGTCTTTAGATGTGCGAGGGAACTCAATTACTGAGATGAAATCATACTCTCAGAAGGAGAATGTTCAGGTTCCACACAGACATTACCAGAGGTCAGGATCGTCAGAACACTGGGGCAAGATATTGTGTGCGTATGTGGGTGACAGGCTAGCTAAAGGGCAATCTGGTCTCTTGGCTCTGTCTTCCCAATGTCAAACTGGAAGAATTTTATGTTCCTGCAGTATAGGCTGTCAGATAAATGTCCTGCCAATCTAGAGGGACTGAAAATGTCATATGGAATTGGTCCTGAGGTACATCTGGGAGCCATAATCACCTTTTTGGATCCTGCTGAAGAGGGGAGATTTTTAGATGTTAAATAGGAGACATGTCTTTGGAGATAGGAGAGATTAAAGTGCATAATTGGGAAGGGAAGCCAGAGCAGAAGAGTGTGACCTTCAACTGCATTTCATCTATTCTCTAAGCACAATTTCCACACATTCATCACATCCAGGTGTTGATAACTTCTGCACATCTTCTAGTTTTAACCTCTTCTCTGCCATCAAATGCACTTATTGCTTCACACCGAACTTTGTTATCATCTTACAATATTTCAGCTCTGTCCCAGAGCATCTGTGTGCAGTGAAATACAGTGTCAATAAAGGCAACGATGTATGCCACAGCCCCCAAAGGAATGATCAAGTCAGTAAAACTAAAGTCAGCTTCTTCCCAAGGCTGTTGTGCAGCTGAATAATGCTACACCCTGACTCATCATGGCCTTGACTGTATCAGACTCACTTATTTGAATGGAAATATGGAAACTTTTAAAAATTAAGCTGGACAACATGCATTGTAAATAAAAGGCAACACGAGTGAATCTGCAGATGCCGAAACCCTTCATCAGGAGTGAAACGTCGTCACTACCTCCTCCCATAGATGCTGTCTGGCCTGCTGAGTTCTGCCAGCATTTTGTGTTTTTTATGCATTGTAAATATCTGTTTTGCCCAGACTGGAGTAGGACCACAATCTTGTTGTCTTGAGCAATGACAATAAAGTCGTTTTCTATTGCTGTGACTTGGTCCATGATGCATAACTCATCAAGTACCATGGAAGTCTTCTTGTGTTCCCCTTTTAAGTGGCTTCATACTTGGCATTAGATATATCATGGTTATGTCAAAACATTATTATGTATGTAGAAAAAGCTGTGCCTGAATCTTGATTTTTGCACCAAATTTGTTAAAAGAAATACCTGACAGTTAAATAGCATATCTTAGAATAATACAGTTATACACTTTTAAAGTCATAAAGGATGTAAAATTACCCTTCAACGCATTGTGTCCATCGAGAGCTTTAATCCCCATCTCCAACAGCTGGCCTGAATCATTCCACACCTGGGCAATTCAAATTCTCATCAAGATAATCGTTAACTGTTGTTAATGCATCTCTGTTCTTCACACACTCAGAAAGTAAATTCCATTTCCAAGCTTCTCTCCTTTTCCTCAAACACCACCTATGTCTCTGATCCTATACCTTAAACCCATGTACTATTGTTATACATGTCTCCACCAAGGGTCAATGTTTCTCACCATCTACCCTAGCTATGCTCTTCAAGGTTTTGTATAGCTCAATCTTGTCCCACCTTCTCCACTCACTCAGAGTTCTTCACTCAGGGACAACACTTTTGATCTAGTGTCCTCTGGTACTACCAACACAGATGCCTTGTGCAGGAAGGCACAGAGTCGACTGTACTTCCTAAGAAGGTTGGCGTCATTCAATGTCTGTAGTGAGATGCTGAAGATGTTCTATAGGTCAGTTGTGGAGAGCGCCCTCTTCTTTGTGGTGGCGTGTTGGGGAGGAAGCATTAAGAAGAGGGACGCCTCACGTCTTAATAAGCTGGTAAGGAAGGCGGGCTCTGTCGTGGGCAAAGTACGGGAGAGTTTAACATCGGTAGCTGAGCGAAGGGCGCTGAGTAGGCTACGGTCAATTATGGATAACTCTGAACATCCTCTACATAGCACCATCCAGAGACAGAGAAGCAGTTTCAGCGACAGGTTACTATCGATGCAATGCTCCTCAGACAGGATGAAGAGGTCAATACTCCCCAATGCCATTAGGCTTTACAATTCTACCGCCAGGACTTAAGAACTTTTTAAAAGCTATTATTAATGCTTTTTGAGATAGTGATTTAGATGTATATCATATTTTTTACTGAGTTAAGTATTGTATGTAATTAGTTTTGCTACAACAAGTGTATGGGACATTGGAAAAAAGTTGAATTTCCCCATGGGGATGAATAAAGTATCTATCTATCTATCTATCTATCTGGTAAATCATCCTGCTGAATCCTTTTCATTGCAGTCTTATCCATTCTATCACTAACATCACTGTGCATCAATTCTGAGCCCAACGTATTGATGCAATCATGAACAATGCACGACAGTAGTGAAACTTCATTAGGAGTTGGAGGAGATTTGCCAAAGACTCTAAGAAATTTCTGCAGATGTACCTTGTTGCATCACTGTTGTACGGAGACTCGAATGCACAGAATCAAGAAGTTGCAAAGGGTTGTAGACTCAGCCAGCTCCATTACAGGCACTAGCCTTCCCACCATCAAGGACATCTTCAAAAGGCAGTGCCTCAATTAGGCAGCCTAGCATCTATTATTAAGGGCCCTCATCATCCTGGACATGCCCTCTTCATTACTACAATAGGAGACTCAGGAACCACACTCAACATTTCAGGAACACAATCCTTACTTCTGACATTAGGTTTCTGAACAGTCCGTGAACACCACCTTGCTTTCCCTCTTTTGGACTATTTAATTATTTACCTTTCACTGCAAGATATAGCAATGTTTTATGTCTTGCCCTGTACCACTGCCAAAACACAACAAATTTCACAGCACATGCCAGTGATAAGAAACATGATTCTGATTCTGCTTTTGAACTACACTCCAGTTGTAGCCCAAGTAATGCTTTATAAAGTTGCACCATAACCCCCTTGCTTTTAAGTTTTATGTCCTGGGTAATGAAGGACAGTATCCCATATGCATTCTTAACCATTTCAACTACTAACGCTGCTCCTTCAGAGACGCCTGGAAATATAAAGTGAGGTCCTCTGTTCCTCAGCATTTCCCAGGTTCCAATTATTTATTGTGTTTATTTTAGCTATCGTAATCTCCCAAAATGCGTCATGGAGCCACAGAGCACTACAGAACAGAAACAGGTCCATCAGCCAATTAGACCGTGCTGAACTGTTATTCTGCCTAGTCCTATCAACCTACACACAGACCATAGTCCTCCATACCCCCTCCCATCCATGTAGCTATCCAAATTTCTCTTAAATGCTGAAATCAAACCCATAACCACCACTTCCGCTGGCAGTTTATTTCACAATTGCACTACCATCTGAGTGAAGAAATTCCCCCTCATCTACTCCTTAAACATTTCACCTTTCACCCTTAAATTATGACCCAGTCTCACCCAACTACAGTGGAAGAAGTCTGCTTGCATTTACTCTATCAATACCCCTTATAATTTTGCATTCCTCTATCAAATCTCTGCTCATTCTCCTATGCTCAGAATCAAGTTTAATATCACCGACATTTGTTCTGGAATGTGTTAGGTTAACGGCAGCAGTACAATGCAATTCATGATAGTATAGGAAAATAATAAGTAAATCAGTTACATTATGTGTGTGTATATATATATATATATTTATTTACTTCATTAGGAATTTGAAGAGATTTGGTATGTCAACAAACACACTCAAAATTTCTGTAGATGTACCGTGAAGAGCATTCTGACAGGCTGTATTACTGTTGGTATTGGGGGGGGGGGGGGGGGAGGGGGGCGGGGTTACTGCACAGGACCAAAAGAAGCTGCAGAGGGTTTTAAATCTAGTCAGCTACATCTTGGGTACTAGCCTACAAAGTACTCAGGACATCTTCAAGGAGCTGTGTCTCAGAAAGACAGTGTCCATTGTTAAGGACCTCCAGCACCCAGGGCATGTCCTTTTCTCAATGTTACCATCAGGCGGGAGACGGAGAAGCCTGAAGGCACACACTCAGCGATTCAGGAAAAGCTTCTTCCCCTCTGATATCCAATTCCTAAATGGACATTGAACCCTTGGACACTACCTCACTTTTTTAAAATATGTAGTATTTCTGTTTTTTGAACGATTTTTAATCTATTCAATATATGTATACTGTATAATGTATACTGGGTAAGATTTATTTATTCATTATTATTATCATTTTATTTATTTTTTCTTCTATAGTATGTATTGCATTAAGCTGCTGCTACTAAGTTAATGAATTTCATATCACATGCTGGTGATAATAAACCTGATTCTGATTCTGCCTATAGAGAATATAAGACGTAACCTTTTCAAACTTTTCCTCTTACTCAATTCTTAAAGACCCTGCAACGTCATTGTAAATTTTCTCCGTACTGTTTCAATCTTATTAATATCTTTCCTATAGGTAGAGGACCAGAAAATACGATACTCCAAATTATACCTCAACAACATCTTTTTCAACTTTGATGTAACATCTCAATTCCTGTACACAATGCTTTGATTTATGAAGATCAAGGTGCCAAAAGCTCCTTTTATTACCCTATCTCGCTAAAATGCCACTTTCATGGAATTATGGATCTTTATTCCCAGATCCCTCTAACAATGTTATGATTAAACTTCATCTGCCATTTCTCTGTCTATCTTACCTATTCAATAATAACATTCAGTTGCTAAGAACTTCTCACTGTTTTATCAATGATTTTTATGTGACCAGCTAAGCTTCTTATGATAGCTCCTCATTTCATGACTTTTAATAGAACATAGTACAGCACAGTACAGGCCCTTCGGCCCCCAATGTTGTTGCGACCCTTAAACCCTGCCTCCCACATAACCCCCCACCTTAAATTCCTCCATATACCTGTCCAGTAGTCTCTTAAGTTTCACTAGTGTGTCTGCCTCCACCACTGACTCAGGCAGTGCATTCCACACACCAACCACTCTCTGAGTGAAAAACCTTCCTCTAATATCCCCCTTGAACTTCCCAGCCCTTACCTTAAAGCCATGTCCTCTTGTATTGAGCAGTGGTGCCATGGGGAAGAGGCGCTGGCTGTCCACTCTATCTATTCCTCTTAATATCTTGTATACAAATCAATTTCATCACATTGATGTCCAAAAATCCCAAAACATTGTCAAAAACTTTGTCAGGGAGCTAATCTAGACAAATCAAAGTTCCAGAAATAACAAGAAAAATAATGGTGCCAACTTATGACTATGTGATGCTAAAAGTGGAAAGTACCCAAAATGCAGAGTACAATTAGAGAGATGGAACCTGACCGGAGAGCAGAGTGGATCATAGGAGAAACGGAAGAGGGGATAGCGGGGGATCTAGGAGAAAGTGATTGGCAGATGGAAGAGGTAAAAGGCCAGTGTGGGAAATAGAAGGAGAGGGGAGGGGGAGGGAAAAAATAACCAGAAGGAGAAATCAAGGTTCATGTCATCAGGTTGGAGGCTACCCAGATGGAAAATAAGATGCTGCTCCTTTACCCTGAGGCTGGCCTCATCTTGGCCAAAGAGGAGGCTATTGAGTGACATGTCAGAATGGGGGGGGGGGGGGGAAGGTGAGTGAGCAGGTGTAGCACATTGGCCATTTGCAGGGATAAGTGCCGGGAGGGAGATTAGTGAGGACAGACGAATGGACAAGGGAATCGTGGAGGAGAAATCCCTGCAGAAAGTCGGGATGTATAATGTTACATCCTCTATTGTTTTTGCATATTAACTCTCTCCCTCCAATGTTACTAGTTCAATGCAATGATGTACAACTCAGCACCAAGTGGAGTGGGCGAGGTACACCCAAACACACAAGAAATGTATGGGATATGATGTTATTAAAATATAAGATGGAAGACTGTATTACAGACACATTGGGTGAAACAAGCTCTTCTTATGGTCAAAATGCTGTCATATTTCCATTGTTGGATCGAAGAGTTGAAAACTTGCATCATGCTATGCATTCTCTATTGCCTGGCAAGATACTTTTTAAATTATTCACTATAGGACATGGGTGTTGTTAGGAAGACCAGTATTTAATGCTCATGATGAATTATTTTTAAGAAGAAGGCTCTGAACCACCATGATCCTCAAAGTGGAGATACTGCTACACTGAGTCATTGTCACTAAACGCTACAGCAGAGAAACAGACCCCTTCAGCCCATCGAGTCGGCACTGAATTATTAATCTGCCTAGACCCATCGATGTGCATCCAGACCATAGCCCTCCATACCTCTCCCATCCATGTACCTATCCAAACTTCGCTTAAGTGTTGAAATCAAGGCCCACATCCATCACTTGCACTGGCAGCTTTTACCACATTCTCACCACCCCAAGTGAAGAAGCTCCCCCCAATGTTTCTCTTAAACATTTTACCTTTCACCCTTTGCCCATGACCTCTTGTTTTAGTCCTACCCAATCTTAGTGGAAAAACCTATCTGCATTTACCCTTTCTACTTTTGTTTATTGTATCATACTCTACCAGAGCCTCGGTGACCACTTATTTTTTCAAGTGGTTGTCTTGCAGGAAAGATTCTGTGAGTGGTCCCCCAAGTCCTGCTCACAGCGCAGTGTGTTTTTTTACGAGGCTGCGTTGCGAGCTCAACACTCAACCCGGCACAGATGGAAAGCTGGATTCAAACTTGGGAACCTTCGCTCCGGAGTCTGGCGCTGATGTCCCTGCGTCACCCTTTCTCTACCCCTAATAATTAGGGTGGCGTAGTAGCATAGTGGGTAGCATAATGCTTTACAGTAGAGGTGTTCACACCGTTGCCAATAAGGAGTTTGTGTGTTCTCCCTGTGACCACGTAGATTTCCTCTGGCTGCTCCCTTTTCCTCCCAACGTCTAAGGACTACTAGTTGGCAGTTTAGTTGGTCATTGTAACGTGTTCTGATTAGACTAGGGTTAAATTAGGAGTTGCTGGGCAGTGCGACCCAAAGAGCCAGAAGGGCCTAGTCTGCGCAGTACCCCCAATAAACAAAAATAAAGAAATAATTGTGTATACTTCTATCAATACTGCAATCAATACTTCATAACCATATTGCTGTTCAGCTATGATGTTCCAGGATTTCGACCCATTGTCAACAATATATTTTGAAATATAGAAACATATAAAACCTACAGCACAATACAGACCCTTCGGCCCGTAAAGCTGTGCCAAACACGTCCTTACCTGAGAAATTACCCAGGGTTACCCATAGCCCTCTATTTTTCTGAGCTCCATATGCCTGTCCAGACCCTATCGTATCAGCCTCCACCACCATCACCGGCAGCCCATTTCATGCACTCACCACTCTCTGTGTAAAAAGCTTATCCCTGGCATCTCCTCTGTACCTACTTCCAGGCACCTTAAAACTGTGCCTTCTCATGTTAAGCATTTCTGCCATGGGAAAAAGCCTCTGACTATCCACATGATCAATGCCTCTCATCATCTTATACACTTACATTTCTGAGTCAGAAGTATTGAGGCACATGAGCTTTGATTAGGGATTTTGCCAAATATTTGGCATGGATTTCTGGTTCCAAAATGCGTGTGCATCATTTGTTGTCTGCTCTATTTTCTGGAAATAACACTATAAGATTTGCTCTGGAAGAAGGGTCTCCCTGGATGCTGCCTGACTTGCTGAATTCCTTCAGTATTTTGTGTATGTTGATACAAGAATTCCACAAGAGATACAAGTTTTATATGAGTGAGTGAGACCTCCACAGATCAGGGTCAGCCATATCCTGGCTGTCTAGAGCAGAACAAAATGGAGGGCAAGCTGCCCCTCTCCAGGCATCTGATGAACCAAAGGAATGGTGGAGGCTGGCACAGTTCAGCACCAGCGGATTGCAGGAGTTGCCAATCCATATTGAGCTTGACGCAGGACTCTATATTTTTCCCTCGGGGTATTCCTGAAGCCTTCCCCGTGAGTGGGTATAGCTGTAAGGCAGCAGATCAGAATTTTTCTTCTAGATGAGCTTCTAACTACAGCTGATGAGCCCCATCCGCCCAAAAAAGTTTGTAAACATGTACAGAAATGACTCTGACATTCATTGCAAAATGCAAATTATGGCCAAACATTACATATTCCTAGCTGCTATCATGCACAGACTTGTGAAGTAGTCCCACCCTGTCTGGCCTTCCTGTTATGTCGGTGCCCAGACATCACTCACCAAACTACTGTCCAAATTTCCTCCCACTCACAAACCTATTAGACCTGATTATCTAGAGTCAAAGGGATGGGAATCGTTAATTCGGTTTGGATGTTATGACATGCTCGCCTTTATTAGGGCATTGCTGCAAGGTGACAGAATGGTGAACTGGGTTTCAGGAGACTCAGGAAGATAACAATAGGGTAGAAGGGATGAATGGCCTCATATTGGTACTGGTGTATTAATGTCATATTACAAAGATACAGTGAAAGGCTTGTCTTGCAGAGTGTTCATACAGATCAGATCATTACACAGTGCATTAAGGTAGAAATATTATTATGTATTGTAGTGTACTGATGCTAAAAAGACAACAAATTTCATGACATATGCCAGTGATATTACACCTGATTCTTACTCTGATTCTGAGCAACAATAAAGTGTAACAGCCACGAATAAAGTGCAGAACAGGTAAACATTAAAGAGCAGGATCATAACGAGGTAGATTGTGAGGCCAGGAGTCTATGTTACACAACCTCACTGGGTAGAAATATGTGACTGAGAGCTGTGTTTATATCTACTGGACTTGGGCATCATTGATAAATGCCAGCATTTGCTCGCTCTCCCTTATTGATCCTGAAATGATTACCTTTCAAATCCATGTGGTGGGTAGGTAAGGATTCTGTGATATGGAATGCGTCTGTGCCTGACCAGACGCAGGCTTACGGGAGGAAAGCTGACTTTGATTTCGATTTTTAGTAGTGTGCAGGCTCTTACGTTTGTTTAGTAACTAACAATGCCTGTGGTGTACCTGCAGTCAAAGGCAGGGTCACGCTCACTCTCAGAAACCTCGCCTCAGGAGTATTGCAGGCAGAATCTGCTGTGATGTACCCCGATCATTCTACAAAGTAATGTGAAGAAGATATCTTTCACCTCTCATTGTTGGTAAGTATGACTTTTCCTGTCAGACGTAAGGAGACCTTTGGCTGTAGTGTAGGAATTCATCCTAATACTGCCTGTTTCCTGGCAACTCCCTGCCATTAGTGCTCCTCTTTTGTCAGACATCTTTCTTCAGTTCTTTCCTTATTTCTGAATATGGAAACATTCCTCTTTATCCACGATTTTCTCTGGCATTTCTGGCCTCCTGGCTTGAAGCAAAGCCTGCTTCAGGGATGTGGTGACTGTGATCTGAGTGCGGTCAGTCTGCATAAAGCTCACTCAGTTAACAGTGATGCACAACTTTGTCTATGCCTACAGGAGCGACATCACTGACTTTTTATGTAATATTCTGCTTGAACTTCATGTTCAGCTTGTTACTAAAGCTTGTTCTTTTCTGTGAGGAGCAAACACTAGCTGTGATTCAGTCCACATAATTTTAAACAAATCCAACCAGCTGGTGGATCTCAAACATCAACCAGAGTTTTAACTGAAATCGCGACAATTCCTTCCATCTTTCAGCTCTCCCCCCCTCCCCCCCACCGCCCACAGATGCTATTCAACCCACTAAGTGCCTACAGGAATATGGTTGTCGCTCAAGGCTGAAGCATCTGCAATCTCTTGTGTCTCTGTTTAGTGCCAGCAACAAATCTTGCCAACAACTAAACGACATTTAGTGACATCATTAAATGTCAGGAGAGAGCGCAATAATACATGGGCCTTTTCCCATCATTCATAATTGATATTACTTAGAGATACAGCATGGCAGCAGACCCTTCCTGGCCCCACAAACCAGTGCCACCCACTACACCAATGTGACCAATTAACCTACTAACCTGGATGTCTTTAAAATGTGGGACGACACCAGAGTACCTGAAGGAAACTCACGCAGCAACGGAAAGAAGGCACAAACTCCTTATTGGCAGCAGTGGGAATTGAACCTGGGTCGCTAACTCTGTTATAGCGTTACACGAACCCCTAAGCTACCATGCCATCTGAAATCTAATCCAAACCTTCTTAATAAATAGAGTTAGCTCAGTCTGTAACAGTGTGCAGGACTGATTAATCACATATTAAATAGAATTCCGTCTATTGTTCTTTTTTGTGTGATTTGCAGTTGAATTTTTAGACTAATAAGATTGTCAAAAAGATAGTGGAAAGATACAAGAGATTTTGCAGATGCAACGCGCGCAACATTCTGGAGGAACTCAGCTAATCTGGCAGCATCTGTGGAAATGAATATACAGTCAACATTTCAAGCCTAGACCCTTCATCAGGACTAGAAAGAAAGGGGGAAAAAGACAGAATCTTTATAATGAAAGAAGTCCGTTTTGCACGGGGATGTAGTGTACACCATTGGAATGTGGGAGGAAGCCAGAGTATCCGGAGGAAATCCACATGGGCACAGGGAGAACTTTCAAACTCCTCATAGACAGCAGCCATTGTTTAGTTAGCTATTGTGAACTAAAATAAGAAAGATAACACTAAGCATTATCAAACAATACTTGTTAATGAGAACTTACTCAAGTGAGTTGTTAAGGACAGAGACTGAGCACCTTGAAAACTTTCAGTCCATCAGGAATAGACAGTGTGGAATTATAAAGTCTGACAAACCTAATTGATTTTATTTGAAGGGATAACTAAACTAGTGGACAGCAGACTGTCAACAAAAGTTATTTATTCTCAAAAGGAATTGATAACTTTTTCAGAGAGTGAGAGAAAAAATAACTGAATTGAAAGCATATTATTGACTTGGTTAGAAAATTGGTTGCACATCAGGGGACACAGAGTAGGGATAATGGGCAAGTGCTCTAATTGGCAGGATGTGACTAGTGGTGTCCCGGAAGGATCTGAAGTGGTGCCTCAGTTAATCACAGTATTTATTACTGATTTAGTTGATAGAAAAGGAGCAGTATATCTAAATTTATTGATGTCACAAAAGCAGGCAACACTGGCGGACCAAGCTACGATGTTCGCTGTCCTATCGTATCTTAGCTGGGAAGAAAAGCACTAATTAAGTTACAAAAGTACATTAATAATGTAATTGAAATGTAGCAAGTAAGCTGTGAGGAAATGCAGTCTGGATCTTCAATAGAGTATTTTCTAAATGATAAAAAAAAACGTAGATGTCCAAGGAGATTTGGGGAACAATATACGTCATTCTCTGAAAATTTTCTAGACATGTTCAAAAAGCATTCAAAAAATCAAATGAAATATATATTCTTCCATTGGGAGGAATAGATTACAGGCCATAGAGATTCTGAAGGATTAGGCAAAACCATATGATCATATGAACAGCCTGCAAAGTAGCTTCATCAGAATGATGGCTTCAACCAAGAAGGAAATATTGGGGAAGAATATACTTCTGAATTTAGAAGATTAATTTTTGATTAATTTTCAAGATGTTAAAAAGAACTGATTCAATCTATGGAGATTATTCACTTAACCGTTAAGTGAGGAACATATAAAAATTAGTACTGGGGCTTTCAGGAGTGAGGATGACAAAAGCCTCTTCAGTTAAAGAATGGTGTGTGTTTGCTGTTTTGAACCAATGGGGTTTGATAACTGTTTTATTCATTATATGCCAGATTTTTTTCATAATTCTATCTATCAAGTGTTTTGGGAAAATGAGAGGAGTATTAACCAGTGAGCCAGATCAAGGGCAACACAAACACAAGAAAGTCTGCAGATACTGGAAATCCACAGGAACACACACAAAATGATCAAGAAGAACAGTCTAGGCTCAAGGGGAAAGTAGTCTAACCATTTTCTGTGTCTATGTCCTTGCTAGCCAATGGGTCTGCAATAAAATGCTATCTCCAATGTCTTCTTTCATGGTTAATTCTAAGTTTAGTAGCTGGCATTCCATGATGTGCCCAAGACTATTAATATGCAAGTTATATGTGATTCAGATTGGTTCAGTGAAAGCTCTCTGGTATCTGAATGAGAAGAATGGGGGTTCAAGCCCTACTTTAGTAGGTGAACATATAATCTAGGGTGGCTCTTCCTTTAAATCATAGAATTGTTACTATAAGATCATAAGGCATAGGAGCAGAATTAGGCTGTTCAGCCTATAGAGTCTGCTCTGCTATTCCCTCATGGCTGATTTATTACCTGTCTCAACCCCATTTTCCTGCCTTCTCCCTAAATCCTTTGACTCCTTTACTAATCAATAACCTATCAACCTCTGCTTTAAATATACCCAATTGCTTGGCCTCCACAGTTGTATGTGGCAATGAATTCCACAGACTTTCTACCCTCCTGCTATAAAAATTCCTCCCCATCTCTGTTCTAAGGGTATGTCCTTCTATTCTGAGGCTGTGTCCTCTGGTCCTAGATTCCTGCACTATAGGAAACATCCTCTCCACATCCACTCTATCTGGACCTTTCAAAACTTGATAGGCTCCTCTGGGCCCTGTCTGATGTCCTTTATTAGTTGAGGGGCTCAGTACTCCAAGTGTGGCTGGACCAATGCTTTATAAAGACTCAGTATTATATTATATTCTTGCTTTTATATTTTATATTATGTTAACATTGCACTTAGTTTCCTTACCACCAACTCAACCTGCAGTTAACTTTTACGGAATTATGCAGGAGGATTCCCTAGTTCCTTTGCACCTTTGATTTCTGAATTTTTTCCCTGTTGGGAAAATAGGCTACACCAATATTCCTTCTACCAAACTGCATGAATATACTGCTTGGATAAACTACATTGATTACTGCTTAGAATATTACTCCTATCATCTCTACTTTGGTACAGCTCACTTGTCCTGCTCCTTGCTCATACTGTTACCCTGTCTTCATTTCAGATAATTATCAAGCTCCTTTTTTAAGTCCTGTAATGGAACCTGAGATTTGGAACGTCACCAAAGACTCTTGCAAATTTCTACTGTGGAGAACATTCTGACTGATCGTATAACTGGCTGTGAGGGAGGTTCCAAATAACAGGATCAGAAAAAGTTGCCAAGGATTGTAAACTTAGCCAGCTTCATCATGGTCACTTGCCTCCCCACCATCGAGGGCACCTTTAAAAGACGTCGATCATTAAGGACCTTAGCCGTCCAGGACATGCCCTTTTCTCAATAGTACCACCAGAGAGGAAGCACAGGAGTCTGAAGATGAACACTCAGCGATTCAGGAACATTGCTGCTTCCTCTCCACCATCAAATTTCCGAACTGTCCATAAACTCATGAACGATATATTACCATCCTGCTTTCACGCTATTTGCTTTCGTACTGTGACATATATTAATGGTTTTTGTGTGTATCGCACTGTACTTCGGCCACAACTCAACAAATTTCACAACCGGAGCACTCAAAGGATACCTACGTGGTCCTGGAGAGAATGTACAAACTCATAACAGATGGTGCTGGAACTGTTATAGCTTCTTGCTAGCTGCTACACTACTGTGGCATCCTTGAAGATCCAGTTCAAGGAATATACGTGCCAGTATTTCTCCACATTGGAGGCCAAGTATATGCAGACCTTTGCTCTGAAAGATCTATGTGAAAAGTCCATGGATGGTTTAGCCATTTCATTCAATTATGGGTAGGAGTCTATCATTGGAGAGATAATCTGGGCCACCTTGTGAAGGAGTGGTTCTTTTTATAAAGATCTGACTTCTGTTGATGTCATTTGCTCACTGACATACTACTTATGATTGTAGCGCTCACTTGGAAAGTGTTAGGGAGATTTTACACTCAGTAGCCACTTTATTAGATACACCTGTACACTGCACGATAAGGCAAATATCAAATCAGCCAATCATGTGCCAACAACTCAATGCATAAAAGCATGCAGACATGGTCGAAAGATTCAGTTGTTGTTCAGACCAAACAACAGAATGGGAAAAAATGTGATCTAAGTGACTTTGACTGTGGAATAATTGTTGGTGTCAGAATGAGTAGCTGATCTTCTGCGATTTTCACACACAGCAGTCTCCAGAGTTTACAGAGATTGGTGAAAAAAACAAAAAAATATGGTAAGCAGCAGTTCTGTGGGCAAAAACGCCTTGTTAATGAGAGAGGTTGGAGGACAATGGCCAGACTGGTTTAAACTGACAGGAAGATGTCAGTAACTCATAAAACCATGCGTTGTAAGAGACCGAGGGTCTAGTGAGATGGAGGAACTGAGGGAAATACATGTTAGTAAGGAAGTGGTATTAGGTAAATTGAAGGGATTAAAGGCAGATAAATCCCCAGGGCCAGATGATCTGCATCCCAGAGTGCTTAAGGAAGTAGCCCAAGAAATAGTGGATGCATTAGTGATAATTTTTCAAAACTCCTTAGATTCTGGATTAGTTCCTGAGGATTGGAGGGTGGCTAATGTAACCCCACTTTTTAAAAAAGGAGGGAGAGAAAAACCGGGGAATTATAGACCGGTTAGTCTGACATCGGTGGTGGGGAAAATGCTAGAGTCAGTTTTAAAGATGTGATAACAGCACATTTGGAAAGAGGTGAAATCATCAGACAAAGTCAGCATGGATTTGTGAAAGGAAAATCATGTCTGACGAATCTTATAGAATTTTTTGAAAATGTAACTAGTAGAGTGGATAGGGGAGAGCCAGTGGATGTGGTATATTTAGATTTTCAAAAGGCTTTTGACAAGGTCCCACACAGGAGATTAGTGTGCAAACTTAAAGCACACGGTATTGGGGGTATGGTATTGATGTGGATAGAGAATTGGTTGGCAGACAGGAAGCAAAGAGTGGGAGTAAGCGGGACCTTTTCAGAATGGCAGGTAGTGACTAGTGGGGTACCGCAAGGCTCAGTGCTGGGACCCCAGTTGTTTACAATATATATTAATGATTTAGACGAGGGAATTAAATGCAGCATCTCCAAGTTTGCGGATGACATGAAGCTGGGCGGCGGTGTTAGCTGTGAGGAGGATGCTAAGAGGATGCATGGTGACTTGGATAGGTTAGGGGGCAAATTTATGGCAGATGCAATTTAATGTGGATAAATGTGAGATTATCCACTTTGGTTGCAAGAACAGGAAAACAGATTATTATCTGAACAGTGGCCGATTAGGAAAAGGGGAGATGCAACGAGACCTGGGTGTCATTGTACACCAGTCATTGAAAGTGGGCATGCAGGTACAGCAGGCGGTGAAAAAGGCAAATGGTATGTTGGCATTCATAGCAAAAGGATTTGAGTACAGGAGCAGGGAGGTTCTACTGCAGTTGTACAAGGCCTTGGTGAAACCGCACCTAGAGTATTGTGTGCAGTTTTGGTCCCCTAATCTGAGGAAAGACATTCTTGCCATAGAGGGAGTACAGAGAAAGTTCACCAGATTGATTCCTGGGATGGCAGGACTTTCATATGAAGAAAGACTGGATCGACTAGGCTTATACTCACTAGAATTTAGAAGATTGAGGGGGGATCTTATTGAAACGTATAAAATTCTAAAGGGATTGGACAGGCTAGATGCAGGAAGATTGTTTCCAATGTTGGGGAAGTCCAGAACAAGGGGTCACAGTTTAAGGATAAAGGGGAAGCCTTTTAGGACTGAAATGAAGAAAAACCTTCACACAGAGAGTGGTGAATCTGTGGAATTCTCTGCCACAGGAAACAGTTGAGGCTGGTTCATTGGCTATATTTAAGAGGAAGTTAGATATGGCCCTTGTGGCTAAAGGGATCAGAGGGTATGGAGAGAAAGCAGGTACAGGGTTCTGAGTTGGATGATCAGCCATGATCATACTGAATGTCAGTGCAGGCTCGAAGGGCCGAATGGCCTACTCCTGCACCTATTTTCTATGGTTCTATGTTGCAATAGTGGTGTGCAAAACAGCATCTCTGAACCATGACCTGTTCAATCTTGGAGCGGATGGGTGACAGCAGCAGAAGACTACACCGGATTCCACTCTTGTACCTAATAAAGTGGCCGTATGTCACTTCAGATTAGGTGACATTTCATAAGAAGAGCAAAGCAACTTGACCTCCTCTAGTTTCATCTCGTGAATGGCTGTATTGTCAGCATGTGTTTTGGTTGCCCCCAATAACACCAGTCACTGCACAGAAAATTTATGTCTTGTGTGACTGCCTTGGAAACATTTCAATGAAGAGCTTGGGTGCCATAAAAAATACAAGGATTTCTCTTTTCTTTATTTTACTCTGTAAAAGCAATTATATTTTTTATTTACATATTTATTTATTTGCCATTTTGACATATGTTGCTGATGTAGTAATTGTGTAGATTTGCTGAGCTACGGGTGATCTCACTGAATATTGATAGAGTCATGGAAGAATGCAGCACAGAAACAGGCCCTTTGGCCCATCTAATTTGTGCCAAACCATTAATCTCTCTAGTTCCTTTGACCTGCACCCGGGACATAACCCTTCATACATCTCCCATCCACGTACTTATTCAAAATTTTCTTATAGTAAGTGTTGAAATCGCATTGATATCCACCAACTCCACTGGCAGATTGTTCCACACTCTCACCACTTGCTGAGTGATGAACCTTTCCCTCGTGTTCCCCTTAAACATTTCACATTTCAACCTTAACCCATGACCTCTAGGTGTAGTCTCACTCAACCTAAGTGGAAGTAGCCTGCTTGAAGTTCTCTATCTATACCCTCATAATTTTGTATACCATAGCTCTGTCAAATCACCCCTCTTTCTTCTATGCTCATGGGAAAGATGTCTTAACCTATTCAACCTTATCCTATAACTCAGTTTCTCCAGTCCTTTCCTATATACTGTTAATAAGTGAACACTAATATAATCTTTCATATCATAAAATTCATAAGACAAAGTAAGGGCAGTACAATAGCACAACACTTTACAGTACCGGTGACCCAGTATGACCGCTGTTTGTAAGGAGTTTCTATGCTCTCCTCGTGACCATGTGGATTTCCTCCGGGTGCTCCAGGTTTCTCCTACACTCCAAAATTTGGTAGGTTAAGTAGGCATTGTAAGTTGTCTCGTCATTAAGCTAGGATTAAATCAGGGAATTGTTGGGCTGCACAGTTTGAAGGGCTGATAGGGCCCACTCTGCACCGTATGTCAATAATAAAAATGTAAATGAAAAGTTGTGTTTCGACAGCCAAGACTCCAGGCTGCATAATGACTGCCACAACATACAGCAGGAATTCTAGTCCATGTTTTACTGTCGCAGAGTTGTAGAGTATTAACTTTAGAAAACAAAAGTCCGCAGGATTTTGTGAGGTGAGAGAAAAGAGCCTTTTTTAATATTGAAAAGAGTGTAGAACTTATGTCCAGAACATCTCAGCACCTGCATCGACCAAATGCATTTACGTGGTTAACTGAGAGGATAAACAGGAGCAAATACCAGAATGTCAGTTACTGGCATTGCTCCAGCGACCGGATTCATTATTCTGAAAGTTCAGCAAATCTGACGCCTGGGACAATTGTTGTTCCTCAGCCTCTCTGGCCCAGACAGCTCGCCTCTTCCATGTCTTTTTTTACTTTGTCTGTCCCAGCTTTAGCTTAATAGCTGCCAAATGAACATTTTAAACACCCTTTAAATATGCTGTTGGCTTTTGTGTTTTGGTTTTGAAGAAAGCTCAGTTGTGATTTAGCTGGATCATAAACAACTAGACTGTTGTCATTGGTGAATGCACTTCTTACAGACACACCTGAGCCGTGATTCAAAGCTTTAAAAGAAAAATCACTGCTGTTACTTTGCTCTCAAGCCTTCTACACCCCACAAATGACCCAAGGGGAAAGAAAACATACCACTTGGACGTGGGAATCACTGCTCTCAGTAAACTCCGCATACCTTGCAACAGGATAATGCCTTGCCTTAAACCACATAATGTTGGGCATTATAAGCCAATTACAGTCTGCCCAGTCACCCACTGGCTCATTAGACAGGTGAGGAAGTCATTCTTCTCACAGTACAGCCTTAGACCACAGTATTATAGCCTGAAGCCCCAAGGCTGTGCAGGCTGTTACAGCATCTGACGCTTCCTTAATCAATGATTGCTTTTGGAACATTGCACAGATTAAATTCTTTACTAATCTGGGGGGAAAAAAAGTCTTAGGTTCAAAATGAAGCTGGTTTGCAACTTGCCAGGGGTCCAAGAACTGTGGCACCTGGCTGTTAGTGTAGGCCCCACTCAACCACGGCAACGGTATATACAGCCGCATATAGACAGTCCTTGCAGACTGCTGGTGGCGGAGAAACAACTCTTATTTGTCAGTTTAAGATTAAGTCATGAGATGGGTGAAGCTTCTGAACCGCACCAATGCTTTGACCTCACATCCCTGGAGAGAGGCTGCAAACAAGTGTAAAACCTGTTCCTCTTACTGTCCATAAGCATGAGCATATTTGGCTCCAAGTCATTCACAGTCCCAGAAAGACAGGGGTCAGCTGGATGTGTTTCGTTTTTGCAAAGTATAATGACACGGAACAAGGATTGCAGTGGAAATGTTTAATAGAGGCATTCTGACACACTCAAATGAAATGTCTCTGTGCACTGATTCTAATTGTTTTCAAGGAAGTTTCCAACCCTTCCACATTCCCCACCATCACTACTTTATCATTTCCTGTGAGACATCTTATGTACAGACTCTCCTGTACCTAGTGTCACTTTATGGACGTACAATCAATCTATGAATATAAGCTATCAGAATCGGGTTTAATATCACTGGTATAGATCATGACATTTATCGTTTTGTGGCAGCATGGCAATGCAATAGATAACCAATCTTTACAGTGGAATAAGAAGTATATATATATATATATATATATATATATATACACACACAATAAATTAGGTAAGAATTGCAAAGAGAGAGGGAAAGTACTGAGGAAGTGTTTATGGATTCTTTGTCCATTCAGGAATGATGTATTTATATTTATTCTGTTTATTTATTACGATGTTCTTTAACTTATTTTGTTTTTTGTGCTGGACTGGTTCCAGATTGACAATATTTTATTTCCTCTTTCCTGTTGAGTCCTCCAAGAGGACCACTTCCTTGCTAGGGTTTGGAGGCTTGCACACCTCAAAGACCCAGAGAGCTATGTTGGCTGGAGTTAGGGCTTTTAGTTTGGCTCTTGATGGGGTCATCCATGCAAAAAAACAGGTCAAAGGGTAGAGGCCAGACTAACAGTGGTCTACTGGTCGTCCAGGTTTGGGAGTTTAGCTCAGAGCTAATAAACTTGACTGGTCAGAAAACAATTGTTATGGAAGTAGCAATGAAGAATTCTTCTTTATAGACAGAGATGGAGGACCTTCGTTGCTGCCCTAAACACCTGCGGCGTTTGGGACGGTAAGTAAGTAAGTCTGTTACTGCTGAGTACGGAAATTATATTAAACAATCTTGAATCTTGATGTCAAAGCTTGCAATTTATCATTGAGAAATGTGGAAGCTTAATTAATGTGTTGCTTGTTCCACTGATATTGCATTGTCAAAATATTCGGAGTTTAGAAACTTCACTAAGAGCATTTTCACCAAATGGCAAAATGTGACAAGGATATTTCTTTTTTTTTATTGGTTTTTTTATACATTTTCTACATCGCTACAGATAAAAAAAACCCAGATCGAAATGAAGAACATTAATACAGTGCAAAAATAAACATACAATAATAATATAATACAAAAGAAGATAATTGAGAAAGCACCCAAATTGAAGATATGTAAAATTAGTATCCTCCCTAAGCCCCGCAACAAAAAAAAACTCCAGACCAACCACAACACAATCTAGAGCATATATGTCAAACTCAAGGCCCGCAGGCCAAATCCGGCCCACGGTGGAATTATCTTTGGCCCGCGAGATAATATCTAATTACTATTAAAGCTGGCCCCAGTAATCGAAGCGCCTATGGCGTATGATATGGCTAATGCTGAGTTTATTCAGGTACCAGGTTTTCAGGGTTTTTAGTGTTTATTCGGCAGTCTTGCTCAGCAGTCTTCTTCATAAGAAACAGAATTTGTAAAGTGAAACACTTTGTAGTTATAGCAGAGACTGAGACACATGAGAGCAGGCTGAAAAAACGGAAGCAACGAAAGCTGCGTTCGCACGCGTCCGACTGATCCGGCCCGCATGAAGCTGCATTTTGCTCAATCCGGCCCGTGACCTAAAATGAGTTTGACACCCCTGATCTAGAGAGTATACATCAGGACATTCAAACTCCCAAAACTGTAAATACACTTAGCAACAGAAGATATTAATGCCTACTACCAACAAAAAAGGAGCTGAAAGCAAAGGACCGAAAAAAAAAACCTTAGTTAAGAGGAAGGTTATGAAAGTACTCAATAAAAGGTCCCCAGACCTTATGGAACTTTGTATCCGAATTAAGAACTGAATAATGAATTTTTTCAAGGTCTAAGCAGGACATAATATCATTAAGCAATTGGGCATGCATGGGCGGGGCAACATCCCTCCATCTAAGGAGGATTAAACGTCTAGCCAGGAGAGAAGCAAAAGATAATATTCGACACTTAGTCGAACTCAGACGTAAATCTGTCTCACCCAAAAAACCGAACAAAGCAATTAAAGGGTTAGGTTCTAGGTGGTGATTCAGAATACAAGATAAAGTTATGAAGACGTCTTTCCAAAATTTCTCCAAGCTAGGACAAAACCAGTACATATGAATGAGAGAGGCCTTGCCCCTTTTGCATTTATCACAGAGAGGACTAATGTTAGGGTAAAATCGAGATAGTTTAGATTTAGACATATGGGCTCTATGAAGATATTTCAAATATAAAGGAAGCATGCCAGCCAATTGAGTTTTTGTTGGGGCATATAGGTGGAGTAATTTTAGCTCTCTATCGGACCCGTCTCCTCACTCAGGGCCTTGCTAGTTTCGCATTGTAAGTTCCAGCATGCACCTATTCACATTTGCAAGAGGACCTGTTCAAGAGGCATAGACTCAAGAAAGTGGCATCCATCCTCAAGGATCCTCACCATCTGGGGCAAGCCCTCTTCTTGTTTCTACCATCAGGGAGGAGATGCAGGAGCCTGAAGACCAAACTCAATGATTCAGAAACTTCTTCCCCTCTGCCATCAGAATTCTGAATGCTCCATTACGCCATGAACATTAGCCCATCCTCCTTTTATTTGCACTATTTATATGTTTTGTAATTTCTATATTTTTTGCCTTTGCACTGTACCGCTGTTGTAAAACAACACATTTCAGGTCTCCTTCACAGGGTAGGTTAAGTGTTCCAAGTTCCTGGAAATTCACGTCATGGACGACCTCACCTGATCCCTCAATATCACCTCCCTGAATAAGAAAGCACAGCAGCACCTCCACTTCCTGAAGAGATAGAGGTCAGTGAGGCTCTCCCCCTCACAGCGATCTTAACTGAATTTTACAGGAGCACCACTGAGAGCGTCCCGACAAGCTACATCTCCATCTGGTCTGGGAGCGGTTGAGCATTGGACTGGAAGACACTACAAAAGAATATGAGAATGGCCAAGAGGGTCGTACAGAGCTCCCTACTGTCTGTCCGGTACATTTATCAGGAGCGCTGTGTATGCAGGGTCCTTAGTATTATCAAGGAACCCTCCCATCCATCCAGCATCCTCCTGGACTTTCTACCATCAGGAAGGAGACTCTGATGCATAAAAACAAGAGCAGTGAGGATGGGTAACAGCTTCTTCACTCAGGCTATTAGGTGTCTGGTCTCCTTGCCATGACGTATTCGAAGTGTCACTGGAGAATTTTGTACTGTACCATACAATATTTAATTTATGCACTTTACATTGTATATTTGTAGACTTATTTCTCACTTTCCTAAGTTATTGTGTGTTATATGTGTGTCATGTATATAATTATGCTTTACACCCTGGTCCAGAAAAACGTCTCAGTATACATGTATATAGCTAAATGACAATAAACTTGACTTGAACTTGAATTTGAACTTGATATAAGAGAGTGATAATAAAGCTAATTCTAATTCTGATTATGTTTTTCCCTGACACTACTTGCAAAGATGCTGAAAGCTAGTAGCAGCCAAGCCGGGTTTCTGTAAATGCTGCTGAAAGATCTCTCTAATGATACTGTCTGATCGAAGTGGCGGGGCCTGTGTAAGAGTGCAAGGAATGACCCGTGGTTTGGATGATTTAAGTGCCGGGTCAGATTGAAATGGTCAGGGTTTCGGGGCTGGAGGCAAGGACAGGCTGGTTCAGCTTGCTGTTCTGTGAGACCTACCCATCTCTGCAGTGAGCTTCAGCTCGCTGTTCTGTAGTTTACTCGTCTCCATACTGAATTGAGGCTGTGGCCTGCAACTGAATCCGCCTGGCTGTGGACACTTTCGTAAACTTAGCTGCTTTTATTGCTTCACAACAAGAGAAAATCTGCAGATACTGGAAATCTGAGCAACACACACAAAATGCTGGAGGAACTCAGCAGGTCAGGCAGCATCTATGGAAAAGAGGACAGTCGATGTTTCGGGCCAAAATCCTTCAGCAGGGTTTCAAAGTCCTGCCGAAGGGTTTTGGCCCGAAATGTCGACTGTATTCTTTGCACAGATGCTGCCTGGCCTGCTGAGTTCCTCCAGCATTTTGTGTGTGCTACTTTTATTGTCGGCATGATTTGATTCTTCTGTCTTACACACTGGGTGTTCGATGGTCTTTTTTTAATGGGGTTCTTTTAATGGCTGCCTGTAAGGAGACGAATCTTAACATTGTATAAAATATGCATACTTTGATAATAAATGTACTTTGAACTTTGATCTGCAACGTCCCTCCAGCAGTTCATCTTATGCTCAAATAAGGACAAGGTGGTTAGCCATCTCCTGGAGGCTCTGAGCTGAAAGGCCTATGGAAGGAACTTGCCTCTTTAGCAGGGAGGATGCCGTGCCTTTACAAAACAATCTGCCTGTCTAAGCCTGACCAGGAGTGGGCCTTGTGGCATTTGGACTTGGTCCAAGTTCACCTTCTGTCACTTGACACCAGGACAGACAATAGAAGCATTATTTGCATCGCTTTGTCCTTATAACTTGACAGGCACAGCTGTACGAACAAAGGCCGTCTCAGATTTCACTGCAAAACCCGCTCAAGTCCCCATCCTCCCATTGATGAAGGAGTCACAAGGAGAGGGATCTATCAGTTTTTGATAAGCACCTTCAAAACACCGACAGACAAGGGAACATGAAACACAAAAAGATTACATCCAAAATAACACAGTGTAGTGGCCTGTTAATCCTTTTAGTCTTTGTGCAACAATTAACAGCTGAGTCATGGTGAGAAATGAGTTTATTAGAGTCATTCAGTCATAGAGCACTACAGCACAGAAATAGGCCCTTCAGCCCATCTAGTCCATATCAAACTATTAATCTGCCTGGTCCCAGACTATAACCCTCCATACCCCTCCCATCCAAATTTCTCTGAAGTGTTGAAATTGAAACCACCGCCACTTGCACTGGAAGCTCATTCTACACTCTCACCAGACTTTACCCCTCATGTTCCCCTTAAACATTTCACCTTACACCCTTAAAGTCATCCTCTAGTTCTCGTCTCAACCGACCCCAGTGGAAAAAGCTTGCTTGCATTTACCCTATCTGTACTCTTCATTTAGTGGCAGGGTGGAGATGCGTCACCAAAGTAGGTGTAAGGCACTCCTTCTCTCTGCTAGTCTTCAGATTACCCTTGGGCAAGGTGTAGCACCTGCTTAGCAACCCCCACCCCTAGATCAGGGTAACGTGAAGCAATGGGAGCAGGTGGTGAATGGTCGTATGAGCAGCTGGTGCATATCACAAGTCCTGGTCTTGTGACAACTGACGCCAGGCAGACAATGTCTGAAGAGTATTGATAATGGCCGGGGTCACCCTGATTGTATAAGACATTGCCCAAAAAGAAGGCAATAGCAATCCAATTCTGCAGAAAAATTTGCCAAGAACAATCACGGTCATGGAAAGTCCATGATCACCTGTGTCATACGACATGGCACATAACCATACCCTTTGTAATTTTTGTATATCTCTGTTAAATCTCCCCTCATTCTCCTGCGCTCTAGGGAATAAAGTCCTATTCTTCTTAAGCTGTTTATAGAATTGGAGAAAGTTACAACATAGAAGAAGGCCATTCATCCCTTTACGTTTCTGCTGCTTAATGAGCTTCTCAGACTGGTCCCACCTTCCAGCTCTGGTGCATTACCATGGTAGTCACAACTCCCACTCTGAGTTAATATTGCATGCTCCCTGTCAAGATAGCATTAACCTGCAGTCTCTGTTGAGGTCGTGGCTCAGATTTAGTCATTATTCAGTCCATAGGGATGATTTTAGGGATAGAGATGGGGAGCTTAGGGTTTAAGGCCAGTAATGTAGTGGAGATAGAGTTCAGATTAGGGTTTTGGGACTTGAAATTGGAGGAGTTACAGGTCAGGCCGGGGTCTAAGCTCCAGTTAGTACTCCATGTCCAAAGCCGGTGATGTGGACATGTGATGAAGGACAACTGGTCTATTTTCAAAGGACAGAGACATGGATGTGTGATGGTTAACGCAAACCATGCATTTCCCTGAATGTTTCAATGTACTGTACATGTGATGAATAAATGATTGTGAACCTGCTTGGGATTTTAGAGCCATAAAGTCAGAGTAATGTAACCCCTTCAGCCCATCTTGTCCATGCTGACCCAGATTCCCATCTATGTGGTCCAATTTGCCCACGTTTGGCCCATATCCTTCTGAAACTTTCCTATTTATGTGTCTGTCCAAGAGCCTTTTACATGTTGTTAATGTACTTTCTTAACCACTTTCTCTGGCAGCCTGTTTCATATATACACAACCTGCGCATGAAGAAATCACACCCCAAGTCCATTTTAAAAATGTCCCCTCAGCCTAAACCTACGCCCTTTGTTTTTGATTCACTTTCTCTCAGAGGCAAAAAGAAACCCTGTGCATTCACCCTCTCCTGTGCTCCAATGAATGAACACCTCATCTGCTATACCATTCTCCATTACTCAGGCACTCGAGCCCTGGAATCATTTTCATGAATCTTCTTTGCAGTCTTTCACCTGAATGACATGTTTTCTATGACAGGGTAAGCCACACTGGACACTGTACTCCAAGTGCTGCCACACCATTGTCTTGTACTACTGAAATGTAATGTCTAACTCTTGTCCTCAGTGTCCTGTCTCAGGAAGGCCACTATGCCAAAAGCCACCTTCACCACCCTATCTACCTGTGACGTCACTTCCAGGGAATTACGTGCGTGTATGCCCAGGTCCCTCTGTTCTACTTCTATTTATCTATTATATTTAGAAATACAGTGTGGAACAGGCCTCTTTGGACCAGTGAGCTGCACCACCAGCAATCCACTATTTAATCCTCGTCTAATCACAGGATAATTTACAACGACCAATTAACTGGTAGGTCTTTGGACTGTAGGAGGAAATCAGAGCACCAGGAGGCAATCTACATGTTCACGGGGGAACATACAAATTCCTTACAGACCCGTTGGAATTGAACTTCAAACTCCAACACCATGAGTTGTAATAGAGTTGTGTTAACTGTGGTGCTCCTTTGGGACCCCTATTCTACAATAGAGAAAATTGTGAAAATCTTTACCTGGTTGAACTTTCAAACATGAGGAAATCTGCAGATACTGGAAATCCAAGGCAACACACTCAAAACGCTGGAGGAAATCAGCAGGTCAGACAGCATCTATGGAAATGAATAAACAGTCAACCTTTGGGGCTGAGACCCTTCCTCAGGACTAGAAAGGAAGGGGAAGGAGTCAGACTAAGGAAGGGAAGTGGGATGAGCACCAGAAGGAGGCGATTGGGGTGGAGGGGAGGAATAAGGACAAGGTGGAAGGTGTTAGGTGAAACTGAGAAAGGGGAAAGGGGTGAAGTAAAGAGCTGGGAAGTTGATTGGTGAAAGAGGTAAAGGGCTGGAGATTTCTCAAACTTCTGGTAATTGTTACCACCTCCTCTCCTTCACCATTCCGCATTCCTGTTTCCCTCTCACATCTTCTCTTCCCATATGCCCATTACCGCCCTTTGTGCTCCTCCCCCTTCCCTTTCTTAGTCTGGCTTCTTCCCCCTTCCTTTCCAATCCTGAAGAAGGGCCTAGGCCTGAAATTTTGACTGTTTATTCATTTCCATAGATGCAGGCTGGTTTAACTTTGGTGGCATTGGAATAGCATAGTTTCTTGACTATTGGATATTATTCTATTAATAGTCCAAAACTTTTACTTCACTCTTTTCTTTGATTTTACACACTTTTTACAGTGAATGCAGGAACAGAGCTTACTGAGATTCAAGGGAGGAATGACAAATAGAGTAACACATACAAAATGCTGGAGGAGCTCAACAGGTCAGACAGCATCTATGGAAATGAATAAACAGTAGATGTTACAAGCCAAGACCTTTCATCAGGACCTGAAAATTATTCCTCTCCATAGATGCTGATTTCCTTCATCGTTTTATGTGTGTTATTCAGGATTTCCAGCATCTGCAGAATCTCTTTGTTTATATGCAGCAGACAGATGCAGGTTAGTTGAAAGGAAGATGTGTTTTGTTGAGTTTAATGCAAAGGTTCACAACCTGGCATCCAAGAATCCCTCACTTAATGGTAGGGGTCTATGGCATAAAAAAGATTGGAAACTCCTGGTTGAAAGATACCAGAGGAAGCAGAATGCCAGTGTGTTTAAAAGGAGGACAGGAAACTATTTATTTATTTATTCTTTAATCCATCCATTCATTCATTTAGTTTTTTATTGAGATACAGTGCAGAATAAACTCTTCCGACCTTTTGAGTCATGCTGCCCACCAATCCATCTATTTGACCCTAGCCTAATCATAGAACAATTTACAATGATCAATTAGCTTACTGACCGGTACATCCTTGGACTCTGGGAGGAAACCGGAGCACCCAGGGTAAACTCACGCTGCCACGGGGAGAACGTACAGATTCCTACAGGCAGCCGTGGGAATTGAACCCGGTTTGCTGGCACTGTAAAGGGTTGTGCTAACCACTACGCTATCACGCCACCATGGTAAGTGAAAGGGAGAACATAATCTGGGTTCCTACTGACTAGAAGAGAAGATGGCAATCAGCACCAGATAAGCCATCAAGATTTCTGAATAGTTGGATAGCATACCATGCTTGTTAACTCTGGCGAAGATTTTGGCCTTTGGCCGCACCTTCAGGTAGTGAATTGCAGACCCTCAGCATCCTCAGACTGAAATCTTTTTCCCTCATCTTCCCTCAAATCATTTCACTAATTACTGTGGCTTACAGTTAATTGGGACACATTGGGACAAGTATATTTTGGCCCAAACATGTGGTTGCCCTTCATGGGAATAATTGAAAAAGGTTTTAAAAAGACAAACTAACATTTAACCGAATAACAAATTATGTATTTAAATGAAATACAGAACAAATTAGAAAAAATTAGAATACTACTTCAGTACTATAAAACTGTCTATTAGTTCTTAATAGTTATCGACAGGGGAATTCATTCAGTGTATGCTGCCATGTTTTTTCGAATGACTGTAAATGAACAAAATCAGTGCAGACACCCAGTGCAGATAATGGACTGCCCTTGTTGCCTTCCTGCATGAATAGTGTCAAAAATCACTGCATTTTGAATCGGTGTCTTTCAACCCAAATTGATAACAAAAGCACATGCAACTGACACAATTTACAAACCGTTCTCTCAGTGTAGTGTCGAACAGCCACACAAGTGCACACAACTGTCACTAGATAGAAACTGTTTAGCAACCATATCCTGCCCCAATTAAGTGTCACAGTGCCCCAAATAAACTAAGGGAATCCCAGCTGTTTTCTCAGTCAGTGTTTGTTCTTTAATAGTTGTCCCAAACAAGCTTTAGCCCTGATTAACTAACACAACGTGCACTGCAGATGCTGTGGTCAAATCAAGACGTACAAAAAAGCTGGATGAACTCAGCAGGTCGGACTTCATCGAGCACCGACGCTCCGTCCGCCAGGATCTCCCGGTTGCCACTCACTTCAACTCTCCCTCTCATTCCCATTCGGATATGTCCGTACATGGCCTCCTCTACTGCCATGATGAGGCCAAACTTCGATTGGAAGAACAACATCTCATATACCGTCTGGGTAGTCTCCAGTCCCTTGGTATGAACATCGAATTCTCCAACTTCCGGTAATTCCCTCCCTCTCCTTTCCCCATCCCAACTCTACTCTGTCTCCTCTTCTAGCTGCCTATCACCTCTCATGACTCTGCCTTCTTCTACTACCCATAGTGCTTTCCCCTTGGATTCCTTCTTCACTTCTCCTGCCTATCCCCTCCCTGCTTCCCCTCCCCCACCCCTTGATCTTTCCTCTGATTGGTTTTCCACCCTCTCCCCAACTTCTTTATAGGGACCCTGCCCCCTCCTTCTTTAGTCCTGAGGAAGGGTTTCGACTCGAAACATTGATTACTTCTTTCAACAAATGCTGCCCGACCTGCTGAGTTCATCCAGCTTTTTTGTAAGCCCTGATTAACTGATGGCCCAATTAACTAAAATCCATTAAATACTTCAAATCTGAGTTTCTGGTGGAATTTGAAAATCCTTTAACATATATAAAACACATTATATAAATCAACAAACAGGACTTGTTTTCAAGTTGCAAAATATATTTAACCACCCCCGCCTTTATCTGCAGAGAATAAGCAAGATCAATATTTCACTGGGGACATTCTGTGGATCAATACATTCTGACCTTGAACTCTCATTTTACAGGTCAATCCTTAAAGAGCATATAAACCCACGACGGTGAAGGTAGGGATGTCTGTCTGGCGACCGTCCCACAGCTATGATGGAGCACTGTACTAGATGGTCCTTGAACCACACAGTGGTTGAGGAGAAGAATCCTTGAAAAGGAGTCAAACCCACAGTGGAGGAGAGGAAAGTCATGAAGGACATATCAAACCACAGTAGTGGGGAAGAATCATTAATGACCAATAAACTCCACGGTTGTAAAAGGGGAGAGTCTTAAATGTGCAGGAAACCCACAATGGCGGAGTGAGGGTTCTAAATGTGGCCAGGAAACCCACAATGGTAAAAGTGGAGAGTCCTGGATGACCCATCAAACCACAGTGGTAGAACAAGAGGTTCATGGAGTGAATTCAAAAGCTCTGATGCAGTCTGAAACACATTGTATGGGGGAAACAGCATTACATGGCTCTGAATCATCTGCATGTTTTTGTGGGAGTGGGAGTTACAGTATGGGGATAGGTATGTTGTATTTGCTGAGCCTGGGTTGATAGATGCAGTGATGAGTTCCGGCCTCCACAATCCTGTGAAGTGAATGAGCTTGTTGCTATTCCAGTGCAGCTTATGAACCGTGATGTCATCGAGGTCACCTCTAGCGCAATTATACCAACCTCTGGTCTTCTCTTTTCCTTCATTTCGCTATGGGTGAGGAGATCTAGGGCAATAGCTCAAGTATTCACACAACATATACATAACAGCACATACAGAGCGCTGGAGGAATTCAGCAGATCAGGCAACATCGATGGAAAAGAGTAAACATTCAATGTTTTAGGCCAAGGGCCCTTCTTCAGGACCGTATATATATATATAAATATAAAACAGTTTGGTTAGGCCACACTTGGAGTGTTTTGTGCAGTTCTAGCCGTCCATTACAGGAAGAAGGATGTGGGGTCCCTTTGGAAAGTGTGCATAAGGGGTTTACTAGAATCCTGTCTGGATTGGAGGGTGTGAGCTGTAAGAAGAGATTGGACAAATGTGGTATTTAAGAGGCTGTTCGACATATACAAGGAATGTGGGAATATGGATCATATACATGCAGAAGAGATCTACCTCAATTTAACATGAAGTTCACTGCTGACATTCGGGCTGAAGAGCCTTTTCCGATGCTGTATGTGCTGTATTCTATTGCCAATCTGCAGTAAACTGCCAATAAATTAATTTTATTGTCAAAAAAGACAAAAACTACTGGAAGTGAACGAAAGAACTGAAGAATCCAAAGAAAGATCCCTTCAGTCAATATCAACAGATTACTCGGCCATTGTCATTTTGCTGTTATAAAAGCTTGCTGAGCTCATAGTGACTCTAAAGAGTACTTCATCAAGTTCAAAGTTCAAAGTGCAATTATTATTGAAGTATGTATACTATATGCAACCTTGCGAATTATTGCCTTACAAGCAGACTGTGGTAAACTATGTATACCTGTCTGGACACGCCCCTCTCCTATCGTTCACTTCCAGTCTCCGAGAGTTATTGATGGTGCATCACAGACACAAAACTTAGAAACCCAATAGAAACCATTAAAACAAAGAAGTCTGTCAAACACCCAATATGCAGAAAATAAAATTGTGCAAGTAACGAAAGCAAGCAAACAACAGAAGTTCATGAAAGTGAGTCCACAGCCGTGAAGTCAGTCATCACTGCAGCCCATCCGGGAGCCCGTTAGTTGCAAGCCACAGCCTCAATTCAACGCTAAATTTGAGAATTTGAACGGTTCCACATCAATACTTATCTTTCTTTTTTTCTTGTCTTTCATGTATTAGATTCCATCCATTGTGCAGAGAAATTGCTGTGATGTGATTCATCAGAATTTCTGGGGTCATCAAAGATTGCACAGAAGGTGACAAAGGCTAGTGGCAGGAAGTGGGCACAGCTTTGCTTCACCTTAGAGAAACACAGTGAAGTGTATGTATACTGCCATAAGTCCCCATACTTCTTCTAATTGTACAAGAGCAGGGCTAAGCTCTGCTTTAAAAAAATATTCCTTTAGAATCATAATCAGGCTTATTATCACTGACATATGCTGTGAAATTTGTTGAAATTTGTTGGCAGTACAGTGCAATGCATAAAAATACTCTAAGTTACAATAAAAACATAAATAAATAGTGCAAAAGAGAAATAGCGAATTAGTGTTCATGGGTTCAGGTGAAACCTGATGGTGGGGGTGAAGAAGCTGTTCCTAAAACATTGGGTGTGGGTCTTCTACCTCTTCTATCTGCTCCATGACGGTAGAAATGAGAAGGGGACACATTGAAGAGCAAGGCTCTTTAATGTAACACTCACAAAACACTGAAGAAATTCAGCAGGTCAGACAGTAACTATAGAAAAGAATAAACAGTCAATGTTTCAGTCTGAGACCCTTCAACAGGACTGAGTAGGAAGGCAGAAGATGCCAGAATAAAAAGACGAGGAAAAGAAATAAGCTGGAAGATGACAGGGGAAGCCAGGTCAGTAGGAAAGGTCAAGGGCTGGAGAAGAATGAATCTGATAGGAGAGGAGAGTGGACCATAGGAGAAAGGGAAGGGGAGGAGGAGAACCTGGTCAGAGTAGGGAATAGAGGAAATGGGGGGGGGGGGGGGTGGAATTTTGTTTATCGCAAAGTGAAATTGATATTCATGCCTTCAAGGTGGAGGGTACTAAAACAAAATATAAGGTGTTACTCCTCCACCCTTAATGCCACCTTCTTGAGCTGCTGCTGTTTGAAGATATGGTCAATGATGAGGAGGCTAATGCCAATGATGTGTGTTTCTTTCATTCTTTTCTTGTAATCTGTAAACAGTGGAATTTACCACAATTTGCCTTTCAATGCAGCAGCTGGCTTGTTCAAGTTTGTTTATTGTTGCCATGGGCTTATATACATAGGCTAAACAATATTCAACATATCATCTCCTCTAAACTTATGGTCCTGCTCTAAGACCTGTGCTTCTGTGCCTTCCTTTGCAATTGGATCTTTGACTTCCTCACTGGGAAATCGTAATCAGTATGGATTGGAAACCTCATATCATTCTCAGTGACCATCAATACAGGCACACCTCTGGGCTGTGTGCTCAGCCCCTTTTTCTACCCTCCCTAGGAATTTCAGAGGGAAAGAAGAGTTAAACACATGAGTTGGGTCTGGAATCACGGGTAAACCTGACTGGGAAAAGAATTGTTCCCCTGATAGGTATTAGGGAACCAGATGGGTTTTATAACACTCTTGTAATTTTTGCAGTCATCACCATTTAGGACTGAAGTTAAGCTATACTACTATAGTGATGTAGCAATGGGATGGTTGGTGCACAACTATGGATAGTTTGATTGCTGTACCACCAGTATAATCAATATTATGCTTGACTTACTTATAAGTGTTACCATCAGCAAGAAGGTATAGGAGCCTGAAGGCAAACACTCAGTGATTCAGGAACAGTTTCTTCCTCTCTGCTATAAAATTTCTGAATTCATGAGCACCATCTCACTGCTTTTATTTGCTCTTTTTGCACTACAGATTTAATTTAACATTTAAAATATATATTTAGTTCTTATTGTAATTTATAGTTTTATTGTTATGTATCGCAATGTACTGCTGCCACAAAACAACAAATTCCTTACTGCCTGTTAAGCCACTGGCGTTTAGGGCAACAATGAAAATCCTCCATCTCTGGCAGTGTTCAGGACTTCCTTCATCAGGTCAGTAATTTCCTCTCAGTTTTCACCACTGTTAGTCATGAAGTCCTAGGTGGAGACTCAGGAATACCAATGCAATCAGATGAAGAAGGGTTCTTCATTGCTGCTGCTTCATTAACAATTTTGTTTTACCGGTCAGGGTTGTTAGCCCTGGGCTGAAACCTGAACATGGAGGACCAATATACCATGCTTAGTCTGGCCTCTACACTTGGACCTGTTTGGCATTGGTGGCCCTACCAAAAGCCAAAGCATAAAGCCCTGACTCCCAACATAACTCTCCGGGTCATTGAGGAACACAAGATTCCAAATCATGACAAAGTTGTGGTCCTTCTGGGGGCAGTGATATTAAACCTGATTCTGAATATCCAATTCTGTTTCTAGTCAGCAGTTCGATTGTCATAGCTCTTTCAAGTTCAGGTTCCCTGTCATAGGCATACGTACAAGGGATATAAATGCTATGAAAACATTAACTTTTTACAGCAGCAGCCGCACAATGTGTTACAAATTTGACGAACATAGTAACATGAACTTAAATTAACATAGATTATATATGTATAATTTACGTGACAGAAGAGCCATAATGATACAAGTGCAAGTTGAGAGACAGAAAAAGAAATATAAGCTGAGGAGGTTTTTGGATTTTTGGGTCAGTTCAAGAACTTTCTGGCAGTGGGGAAGAACCTGGTGATGATGTTGGTCTTCAGGCTTCTGCGCCTCCTGCCTGATGGCAGCATTAAGAAGAAAGCAGGAGGACCCAGATGATGGAAATTGCCTACCTGAGACATTACCTCTTGTAGATGATCTCAATGATGGGGACAGCATTACCTGTGATGGAATTGGCTGAGTCCACTGCTCTTTGTAGCCATCCTGAATCAATCACAAAATAGTGGGAGTGGTGGGGGTGTGCACAAGTAGAGGGCTTGATTCTATGATAGAACTAAACTTGCTTCATGTGCTTTGTATGGAGACCGAGCCCTGACCCTGAGATTCACAGGTCGTTGACATCACTGCCACCAGATTTATTTTGTACTTGGTCAAAACTGTAAATAAAAAGTAATAATTTATTTTTAAAGCATTATAAATTACTTTGCAGTGGTAAGAAATCAGTCATGAATGGTCCAACAAAAAGGAAAGCACTTAACTTTACCTAATATTTATAATAATGAAAGTACTTGCACCACTGAATGGCGCCCTAGCACAAATACAATAAAGAGGAACAAGTAAATATTTAATCTGACCATTTGGGTCATCCTTTCATGTTGGGATACTGAGCTTGAGAAAAGTGGCTGTATTTTGATGGATGTTACTCCACCCTGCGTTCACAAAGTATTGTTCAGTGTATCTGGGAGTAGAGATGAAAGAAGTCATCTTCAAGCCTTACAAAGTTGGCTTATAATGTCAGTGTTCTATGTAAACAGGGGCACACTGAGTATTTTCACATTCCTTGAGTCATAGAGCCACAAGACACTACAGCACAGAAACAGGCCCTTTGGCCCAACTAGTCCGTACTGAACCATAGCCTAGTCCCATCAACATGCACCTGGACCATAGCCCTCCAAACCCCTCCCATGTAAGTACCTATCCAAATATCTCTTACGTGTTGAAATCGAACCTGCATGCACCGCACTGGCAGCTCAATCCATACTCTCACCATCCTCTGAGTGAAGAAGTTCTCCCTCATGTTCCCTTTAAATATTTCACCTTTCATGCTTAACCCATGATCACTATTTGTAATCTTATGAAACTTCAGTGGAAAAAGCCTGCTTTCATTTACCCTATCTATGCCACTCATAATAATTACTCTATCAAATCATCTCTCATTCTTCTATTCTCTAGGGAATAAAGTCCTAACCTATTCAACCTTTCTCTATAACTCAGGTCCTCAAGTTTTTGTAATTTTTTTCTGCACTCTTTCAGTCTTAAAGTATGGGATAATGTAAATTGCTGGTAATATTGATGGGTGGCAGTAGAGTCTGAGGAGCTGATGAGCATGTCAGAGAGAAGTAGAAGTTACACGAAAAGAGGCAAAAATTAACTGATGTGAATGTTCTGAGAGCTAGCATCTATGTAATAGGCTGAATGTCCTCCTTCTGTGACATTAAAAAATATAGAATATGAAGCATTCAACATTTGTAGAAATTGTGCAAAATCACTTAGTGAGTTGAAAGTTCCAAGCATGATTCAAAAAGTTGGAAGGGAACAAGAGACAGGGGAAAAGAGAATGTGAATAAAAAGAGAGAGAAAATTACAAATTACGAAAAAGAAACTAAAGATGAAAATAAAGAAAAAAAAAAGCTTTGCATTTGAAAACATTTTTCACAACTGCTCAAAACACTTGACACCAAAACAAGTACTTTTGAAGTGTGTTCACTGTTGTAATGTGGGAAGTGCTGCAGCGAATGTGTCTGCCCAACTCATCTATTTCCGGTGTGAGTGGGGAGTAAATCAGATTTATCCCACAATGTTACTAAGACTTTGCCAAGCTTTGATGTGGAAAATAGTAATTATTGAAATAGGGAGGGAAGGAAGAAGTTCGCTTATCTGGACTTCTAAGCTCCTGTACTTTCCTGAAGAAGGCAGAAGATAGAAGAGGGAATGAGCAGGGTAGCAGGCATTATTGATGATACGGTTACCCTTCCTGATGGACTGGGTGGAAGGAAGTGGTGAGCCTGTGATGGAACGGACAGTGTTTACCAATCTCTGTAGATTCCATTAGACCAGAACAGAGTAGTTACCACAGCAGGCTGCAATGCAGCCTATCAGGTATGATTCAGATGTCCAGGGCCGATATGGGCTCCTAGCCTTCGGATATATTTTGTTATTGCATAATCTTAGTTTTCTAAATTAGTTTTTAATGTTGCCAAGTGCTTTCTCAAACAAAATAACTTAAACTAGTTTATGACATACTTGAATATCAGAAAGCCTAGGATAAAGTGGATGTGGAGAAGATGTTTCCATCAATGGAAATCTAGGACCAGAGGGCACAGCCTCAGAAAACAAGGATATCCTTTTAGAACAGAAATGAGGAGGAATTTCTTTAGCCAGAGGATGGTGAATCTGTGGAATTCATTGCCACATAAGGCTATGGAGGCCAAGTCACTGGGTATATTTAAAGTGGAATTTGCCTTGTCGTTAATGGTTATGAGGAGAAGACAGGAGAATAGGATTGAGGGGGATAATAAATCAGCTATAATGGAATGGTGGAGCCAAATCATCAGGCTGAATGGCCTGATTCTATCCTATGTCTTATGGTCTTACAATAGTACTGTCTATTTTTACATCTGCTCAGCTTTCAGATAGGACAGTCCATTGGTGGCAGACTGGATTAACCAGCATGTCACTGGAGACATTTGATCCAAGATTAGTTGGCCTCCGCAACTATAGCTTTCACTTAAGTGGCAACTTTAAAATGACAGGAGACAAAATAAGTATATTTTAAGGGATTTACATAGAAAACCAGCACCTATCTTATCAATTCATTGTATTACAATCTTGCTGCCCTTTATGGCAAGCAACCCATAGATTTTCAAAATAAAAATATTGCAGATGCTGGAAATCTAAAATGTGATCAGCGGATGCTGGAAACGTTCAGTAAATCAGGCAGCCTATGTGGAAAGAGAAACAATTCAAATTTCAGGTCTAAGACCCTTCAGAAGTAACTGTTATTCGATATTTTGTTTGAGACCATAGACCATAAGACACAGGAACAGAATTAGGCCATTTGGCCCATTTCATCATGTCTGATCCATTTTTCCTCTCAGCTCCAGTCTCTTGCCTTCTTCCCTTATCACTTCATGCCCTGGTTATTAATTTTATTATAAATGTTGTTAGTTTTATTATACATTTTGCTTAGTTGACATTTTACTAAGCTGCTTATCCTGTGCAGTACTTAACATGAAAGAATAAATTTGAAGAGAATAACATCAGATATGAATAAATTTCTCTTGGGCTTCCAGCTGAGTACAGGTATCGATTATAATTGACGATACAATGACAAACTCTGTCAGCTTCATAAGGGATGACACCTGGGCATGTCTAGTTCAGTGATATTTATACCCCCATAAAGCAACCCTTCTGATTGATTAGTCCTCATTCAATCAGGTTTCTGTTCTCCCACCTTGTTTACAATTGAATTCCTGTTCTTAATTGGAGTGAGACCTTTGTCTTTGTTAAAATTCTTTTCCTCTAGTTTTATTTCAATGGCTTCCTTCACCAGGTGGTCCCAAAGTTCATTGGTGCAGCACAGTGGTTTTTCCTATGGCCAAAGCCATCCTGGAAACCCGCATCAAAGTTGTGGAAGTGAATCCATTTGGGTTACCTGGAGAAATCGGTTGTAGCAGACACCGCTTTCGCAATGGCCATAGAAAAAACTACTGTGCTTGACTCACTGATTTTGGCTGCTAGATTCCAGAATCTGCACTAGCTTGTGTCTCAGGTCTAAGTCTCTAGTCTTGGCTGTGAGGGCAGGGAATAGTCCTTGCTCTTCAATGCATCAACATCATTGCGGAGTTACTTACTTAGAGATACCGTGTGGACCAGGCCCTTCCAACCCAGCAACCCACCTACCTATCTATCACCAGCCGAATCACAGGACAATTTACAACAACCAATTAACCTACTAACTGGCTTGCCTTTGGACTGTGGGAGGAAACCAGAGCACCCAGAGAAAACCCATGTGCTCATTGGAAGAGCGTACAATCTTTCTTAAAGATGGCACTGGAACTGAACTCTCAACTCCAACACCTTGAGCTGTAATAGCATTGTGCTAACCACTATGTCCTCCTCCAAGACAGCCACAACCTTGTCATGGTTTGGAGGCCTGTGTGCCTCAGGACCTGGAGAGCTAAATTGGTTGGAGTCAGGGCTTTATGGTTTGGCTCATGGTACAGTCAACCATACCAAACAGGTCAAAAGTTGGAGGCCAAACTATGAATAGCCCAATGATCCTCCAGGTTTGGGGGTTCATCTCAGGGCTAAGAACCCTAATTGGTAAAACATAATTATTACAGACTCAGCAATGAAGAATTTCTCCTTCTGGTGAACAAGCTCCACCCCCCTCTTTCCTCTATTCCCCACTCTAGCCTTTCACATCTTCTCACCCGCCTATTACTTCTCCCTGGGTCCCCTCTTCCTTTTCTTTCTACTATTGTCTGCTCTCCTCTCCTATCAGATTCTTTCTTCTCCAGCTCTTGACCTTTCCCACCCACCTGACTTCACCTATCACCTTCCAGCTAGCCTCCTATCCCCTCCCCAAAACTGTTTTATTCTGGCATCTTCCCCCTTCTTTCTCAGTCCTGTTTACTCTTTCCCATAGATACTGCCTACCTGCTGAGTTCTCCCAGCGTTTCATTTGAGTCGCAATGAAGAATCCTTCTGGACAGACAGATTACTGTATTTTCCGATTGTCCTGTAACAACTTAGCAAGAGACAAAAGTGAGTGAGTGTACAATACATCCTAAATTTTAAAAATTTGTCGCTGAACAGACTAAACAGTTTGCGCCACTGAGGTATTTGTTAGGAGAGACATAGAGTATGTGTTTTCATCTGAATAAACACAAGACATCGTAAACCTTTCATGATGCTTTATTGAAGAGGTTAACTTTCAACCATAGCCAGCACTAGGAAACCTGATAATGTGTTATACCAGACCAAAGTTGGATCAGTCTAGGCATGACCAGGCCGCCTGACCACAAACCACAATGAACACACCAGCATCAGGCCGAGACCCAATTAGGGCCTCCTGTTCATTACCCGCAAAGAGGGAGGTGGTGGGGGGGGGGGGGGGGCGCGGAGTGGTCACTGCCGTACTCAGCCACAGATTATTAACTGTGGCCACATGCAGTATGCACACTTGCAGCATGTTTTACTGGAGACGTATGGCACCAGACTGCAGAGTGTGAGAGTAGTAATTATAGGTGGGAGTCATTCTCTTTAAAGGGAAACCTGATCCTATTCCTCAGCCTACTTTTTCCACAACAGATGCCCAGTTGATGGACTTTCAGGCCTTGGAAGAGCGGTTGTGGAGAGGATGTTTCCTATGGTAGGGGATTCCACGACCAGAGGATACAGTCTCAGAAAAGGATGCCCATTTAGCACGGAGACGAAGAGAAATTTCTTTAGCCAGAGAGTGGTGTATCTGTGGAATTTGTTGCCACAGGCAGCTGTGGAGGCCATGTCATTGGGTATATTTAAGGCAGAGAATGATAGATCCTGGATTAGTCAGGTTTGAAGGAACATGAGGAGAAGGCAGGAGACTGGGTCTGAGAGCGAAAATGGATCAGACACGATGAAATGGTGGAGCTGACTCAATTTGATCAATGGCTAACTCTGCTCCTTTATCTTATGGCCTTATAGTCTAAAGAAATAGTGACCTGCACACCTCCTTGACTTTTGACAGTTATTGGCAGTATGGGCCTGCCCGGTAACTCTTAGAGAAACTTTCAATGTCCAAGGTACACTCTCATCCCATTCTTCCATGACAAGCACTCTTCACCTTATTTGATTTCACAAAATAAAAATATGTTTTAGCAAAGTGGCTTGCAATCTTTGAATATTGTCCCTAAAATATCACAGAGAGTGAAATGGTCAGGCAGTAATTACCAGTAATGATAGGATATTTCAGAAATGAGAGGCCGAAGGATAGATGACCTAACAAAAGGCAAAATAATTAGAGAAGGCCACCTTCTGCTTTAAATGGCACAGGTGAATCCCAGCAACTTCTGGCTGGCGGCTAACAAAACAAGCAAAACAACTGAGTACATTGTTAATCTCTTTCTGGCAAACAATCACCACAAACACTAGCCTGTAACTTCCCTTTGTACTTGGAGGCAACTTGATGTGGCAGAACTGAGGTGAGGCGCGGCAGCGGGTCCATCGCTGAGAGTGAGGACGATCTGTAGATCGATTGATTTAAGCGCTGGGTTGAATCCAGGAGGCGGTCGGTGTCCAGTCCCCAGAATGCATCAAAGCGACAGAACCCGATGTTTGACGAGTTAAGCACCAGGCCGAACCGGGAAGGCTGGGTATAGGCCGAGTCAAGGCAGCAGGGTCCAAGCTGTGGAGCATATCAAGGTGACTGAACCCAATGTTTGGATGGTGATTCAGGTGTTGGGCTAGATTGGAAAGGTCAGTAGGTCAGGTCCTGAGATGAGGGATGAGCTGGTTCAGCTTGCTGCTACGCAATGTTTACTTGACTCTGCGCTGAACTATGGGTCTTGGACTCTATTTGTGGACTTCAGTTCAGAATGCTATTTACTTGTGGTTGTTTTTTTTTCAGGACAAACTAGCTTCTTAAACTTCCCTAATGTATCTGCCTCTACCACAATCCCTGACAAGGAATTCCACTCATCACCAACCTGTGTAAGAAATTTACCCATTGACATCCCTCCTATACTTTCCTCCAATCATATTGAAACTATGCCCCATCTTATTGGCCAATGTACACCTCTATCAAGTCAAGCTCTCATCCTCCTTCCCTGCAATGAGAGAAGTGCAAGCTCATTCAGCCTTTCCTCATTAGACGTGCTCTTCAATCCAGGCAGCATCTTGGTGAATCTCCTCTGCATCCTCTCTTAAGCTTCCACATATTTCCGATAATGAGGCGACCAGAACTGAACAGAATATTCCAAGTACTGTCTACCCAGCCTTTTATAAAGCTGCAGCATTACCTCATGGCTCCTGAACTCAATTCCCCAACTAGTGGAGGCCAACTCACCATATGCCTTCTTAACATCCCTATCAGCTTGAGGGATATGCTGGTTAGAACGGTGAAGGATAAGCACCAGCAGTAATCAGTTGAGATGAACAGTCTTCTTTCTGCAGCATGCACTCCATGTAAGAAAGCTTTTGGAACGTTGGCTTTCCTAGATCAAATTATTGAGTACAGGATTTGGGATGTTATGTTGAAGTTGTATAAGACATTGCTGATGGCTAATTTGGAGCATTGTGTGCAGTTTTGGTCATCTAACTGCAGGAAAGATGTAAATAAGGTTGAAAGAGTACCGAGAAAATTTACTAGATCGTTGCTGGGTCTGGAGAACCTGAGTTACAGGGAAGGATTGAATAGGTTAGGACTTTATTCCTTAGAACATAGAAGATTGAGAGGAGATTTGGTATTCAAAATTATGAGGGATATAGATAGAGTAAATCCAAGCAGGCTCTTTTCACTGAGGTTGGGTTGGACTGAAACCAGCGGTCAAGGGTTAAGGTTGAAAGGTGAAAAGTTTAAGGGGAACATGAGTGGAAACTACTTCACGTGCTGGTCAATGGGAGTAGGCAGTTTAAAGGGTTTTGGCATGGACTAGATGGGCTGAAGGGCCTTTTTTCTGTGCTGCACTTTTCTATGGCTCTGTGACTCTGATTCAGTTTAACAATCACCCTATCAAGCTCTCAGCTTTGGCAGTTCAATGAAGCCCATTTGCCTTTGTTTGATTTTTCGCCTCAGCTTCTTTCTGTGCGATGCCGAGGATGGCACAAGAAGGGCCAAAAGTCTGTAGCTTTGTCAGTGAGCATTCTGCCGCTAATTTGTCACTTTGCCTGACAATACTTTTTTAATACAACACATAGTAAGTGAACCGGCCCAGCTGGGGGTCAGTATCACATTTCACTGCTGTTCAGTTTAATTTAACTCGTTAAATTATTTTTCTTCAGTGGATGGCAGCTCAAGAGAAAAGTGCTGTGTATTCCAAGACCCATGATTTTGGTCTGTTTTACACGTTGAAAGCAATATTAAAAATATAATTCAGTCACATAATAATTGAGGTTTAAAATCAGCCATCGAGCTGCAGTGTGAGTAGTATCTGACTTGTTCCAGGCACCTGTGTGATATGATTAATATTTCCACGAGTGTGGTTGCCGTTCTCTCTCTGGTGACTTTGTCACTCGTGAGTTATCTGTTCAGTCTCAACGGTGGTGATATAAATCACACGTTACATGGGTGGCAGTGACATACCCGCGTTGTTGTTTGCAGGAAGCTCGGGTTTCTGATCACACAGGGCTGAGCCTTCCATTTTGTTCTTCTCTTCCTCTGAAAATTCATGCCAGTTCTGAAACTCGGCGCCCTTCTCCTCCTCATAAACGCCATGCTATTCGAACTGCATTGCCACAACGGCTCAGAATTCTGCGTCGCGCTGTGGGTGGAGGAAAAGGCAGAGGCTCCTCCTGCTGAGGATAGAGAGGAATTTCCTCAACCACCAGGGTTCCTCCCGTCCATCCTGGACATTCTCTCTTCTCCCCTCTCCCATCCGGCCGAAGTTACAAAAGCCTGAAAGCTCACGGGTAATTTCTACACCGCTGTTAAACCAGGAGCGTCATGATAGCATAATGGTTAGCACAACACTTTACAGTACAGGCAGCTCGTGTTCAACCCCTGCCGCCGCTTGTAGGGACTTTGTGATTTCTCCCTCTGACCACCTGGCTACCCTTCGCGGGCTCTGGTTTCAAGTCAAGTCAAGTCAACTTTTATTGTCATTTCGACCATAACTGCTGGCACAGTGCATAGTAAAAATGAGACAACGTTTTTCAGAACATGGTGTTACATGACAGAGTACAAAAAACTAGACTGAACAACGTAATAAAAAAACACAGAGAAAGCTACACTAGACTACAGACCTACACTGGACTGCATAAAGTGCACAAAAACATTGCAGGCATTACAATAAATAATAAACAGGACAGTAGGGCAAGGTGTCAGTCCAGGCTCTGGGTATTGAGGAGTCTGATAGCTTGGGGGAAGAAACTGTTACATAGTCTGGTCATGAGAGCCCGAATGCTTTGGTGCCTTTTCCCAGACGGCAGGAGGGAGAAGAGATTGTATGAGGGGTGCTTGGGGTCCTTCATAATGCTGTTTCCTTTGCAGATGCAGCGTGTGGTGTAAATGTCCATGATGGCGGGAAGAGAGACCCCGATGATCTTCTCAGCTGACCTCACTATCCGCTGCAGGGTCTTGCGATCCGAGACGGTGCAATTCCCGAACCAGGCAGTGATGCAGTTGCTCAGGATGCTCTCGATACATCCTCTGTAGAATGTGATGAGGTTGTGGGGTGGGGGGGGGGGGGGGGAGATGGACTTTCCTCAGCCTTCGCAAAAAGTAGAGACGCTGCTGGGCCCTCACAGTCCAAAGACATAATGGTTGATTCTGTTGATTCCTGTGATTAGGCTCGTATTAGATCGGGGGATTGCTTGGTTGCATGACTCGAAGGGCCAGAAGGGCTAATTCTGTGCTGTATCACAATAAATAAATAACACAACTATCTGAGTCCCTATTATGATAAATTGGACTCTTGACCGCACAATCTACCTCATTATGATCCGGTACTTTATTTTTTTCCACTTTTGCAACTGTTATGATTTATTCTGCATTTTTATTGTGTTAACTTTCTTCTACCTAGACTATGCGAATGAGTGAAGATCTGATGTAACTGCAAAATTATGAGGGGTGACCGCAAGCAGGATTTTTCCACTGAGGTTGGGTGCGACAGGAACTAGAGGTCATGGGTTAAGGGCGAAATGTTTAAGGGGAACATGTGGGGGAACTTTGTCTCTCAGAGGGAGATGAGTATGGAATGAGCTGCCAGTGCAACTGGTAGATGCAGGCTCGATTTTAACATTTAAATGCAGTTTGGATAGGTACGTGGACAGGAAGGGTAAGAAGGCCCATGGTCCAGGTGCGGGTCGATGCGATGAGGCAGTTTTGTCATGGACTGAAAGGCCTGTTTCTGTGCTGTAGTGTTCTATGACTAGCTCAATGCATTGTGTAATGATTTGATCTGTATGAACAGTATGCAAATCAGGTTTTTTACTGTATCTCGATACACGTGACAATTCCAATTCCATTGAAGTTGCCGGACACACAAGTCCTTCCAATTTTCACAGAAGCATCAGCTGCATTACTGTCTGGTGCAAGCATTGCAGGGCATCCATCCACTGGTCCATACAAAAGATAGCGAGGACCGCTGAGAGGATCATTGATGTCTCTCTGTTACCCATCTAATTATCAGCAGCATTGTGTATGCAGAGTCTTGGCGTTGTCAATGATCCCTCCCATTTGTCCAACAATCTCTCTGACCCCCTACCGTCAGGCAGAAGGTACCATAGCAGTAGGTCAAGGACTGTTAGGGTGGGAAACAGCTTCTTTCCCAGGCTGTAAGACTATCAAACTCTCTGCCACCACCCAAAATTCATCACATATGAAGTGCTGGTAGCATTATCGTGTTTACTTTTTAACTTGTGTCTTAAATGCAGCCTATTATTTGTCAATTTATTTGTGCTAATATTCCTCCATGTTTTGTGTGTGAGTTATATGAACTGTGTTGTGATCCTTGGTCCAGAGGAGCATTGTTTCACTTGTGGTACACATGAATACCATTGACTGACAATAAACTTGAACTTGTAAACATGAGGAAGTCTGCAGCTGCTGGAAATCCAGAGCAACACACACAAAATGCCGGAGGAACTCAGCAGGTAGGAAACATCTATGGAAATGAATAAACAGTTGATGTTTCGGGCCAAGACTCATTTTCAGAACTGAAATGGAAAGGGGAAGATGTCAGAATCTTGAACTTGAACTTAAACTTGTACTTGTACAAGGTTGGGTACAGGCCGAATCGAGGTGGAGGGGTCTCCCAAAGCATATGAAAGTGACAGAATCTGATGTTTGGACAATGATTCAATCACCTGGCCAAACTGGAACAGTTGGGTCCAGGCTGAATCCAGGTGCCGGGTTCCAAGCCCCAGAACGTATCAAAATACCTGATGTTCAGACGCCATTTTAAGCACCAGGCCAGATTGGAAAGTTCAGGGTGTCAGGGACCGAGGTGAGGATTGGGTCAGTTCATTTCTCTGCTCCATGACACTTACTCGGCTCTGCGCTGAACTGAGGGTTTGTGGACGGACTCTCTTTTAGTGGACTTCAGTTCTGAATGTTACCTGCCTGATTTTACTGTTTGCGTGATTCTTTTTCTCTGCCATTGGGTGTTTGATGGTCTTCTTTTTTAGTGGATTTTCTTGAGTTTCTTTCTTTTGTGGCTGCCTGTAAAGAGATGAATCTGAAGGTTCTATCACATATACATGCTTTGATGATAAATGTACTTTGAACTTTGAACTTATTGAGGTAACAAATAAAACATAACGAAGTATGAAGTATAATCGTGTACTTCCTACCTTCACATCAGCAAAGACACCTGGCAGCGGGGAATTGAATCTTAGGCAAGTGTAATAATGTCTGATTTCAAACCGATCCCTAAGAAAGTAAATTGCAGTTTTAAATGATTGACGTGCTGCTTGGAATTCAGTGTCCTTTATTCTTGTCAAGGAAAATACATTAAAAACTGTAGTCTTCTTTGCTTTTATAAATTCCTTGTCATTTTGAAATCCCATGGACAATCTGGATGCCAAATAAACAGACTTAGGTTTGACTGATATGCTGATGAAAATGATAATTAATCAGCCATGATGGAATAGTAGAGCAGACTTGATGGGCTGAATGGCTTAATTCAGCCTACGTCTTATGCTCTTATGGTCTCTATGGACTTTAGAGCTACACTGGCAGGGGAAAAGTGCAATTACTTAAATTGTAGGAATTGAAAATAGAAAGATGACTGTTCTTCCAAGGATTTAATATTATTTTGTGCCTAGTATTTCTCCCAGATGTCTAAAAGTCCAAGACCGAATGATCTTGTGTCCAGGTTAGTTGCCAAGAAGGTAGACAAATGGTATCAGCTGTAGATCTTGTGTAGGTAGAATATCAAACCCATCTGCTGTCTAATGGTGAATGGGAACACACTGCAAGAGCTGAAAGCTCATGTTACCATGTGTTACAGTGTCAGCAAAGCAGCATTTGGTACAGGGGAGGAGGTTAGTCCTAAATTACTGTGAAAAGTGTCGGCCAGCACGATTAACAAGAAAGCTCAGATATCAAGTGGCAGAATTATGTACAAGCACACTGCAATTGAAATAGAGAAATGTCAGAACCCTTCGAGAGAGCACAGACGGACATTCATGGAGATAACAGAGGTGATTAGATAGCGATCGTCAGACAAAGTAGCAAACATGGTATATAAATCAAGTAGTGGTCTTGAAGCATTGTTTCAGAATGATGCTTAGGGCATTCACTTCATCTAATTCTGATTTCAATGTAAATTATCAAAGTGCATATATGTCACTATACGCAACCCTGAGATTCCTTCTCTTGCGGGCATACTTAATAAATTGATTAATCATAATAGAATCAATGAAAGAGCACACTAACTGGGCATATAACAAGTGTGCAAAAGCCAACTAACTGTGTAAGGACAAAAGAAAGTAATAATAATATTATTATTAATAATAATAATTTAAAAAATGAATGTGCTTGACTATGTTCATACTACAGGTTTTACCAGCTTGAGATGAGAAAAAAATAAAAATACTGCTAACTCAGAAACATGAAGAAATTATCACTACAGAAGAAAAAGTTAACTAATGGAAGAGAATAATGACCCTCCACAGAAGACATCCCAACGATCTGAGCAGAGTAGATGTTGACAAGGAAGTGTGAATGCTTGGCTCAGAGTTGGAGACACTTTCCCAGAAACAGAAGTTCTTTGTGTCAATACAGAACCAGGTGGATAACATTTAAAAAAAAATCAAAGATACATAATAAAAGACCAACAATTCAAGATACGGTAATAAGTGCAGAACATGCCAAGAGATACCAGAAACAATCTAACACATTACAGGATACTGCAGCATTTTAACTCAATCTGATTACTTACACAAGCTTAATCAAGTGGCAAGCATCATTCACCAAAATCTTGTTTAGAAATATAAACCCATAAAAGACACCATACATTACTATAAATACAAAGCCTGATCCAATTTTAGAGTCAGAGTCCAACAAATTATATTACTATTGATTCATAATTACTGATCGGACAATCCATAATAACCATATGGATATGATATTACAGGATAAATAAGCAAGAACAACTTATTTAATAGATATAGCCATTCCAAACACAGATAATGTACAGAAATCAATAAGTGAAAAACACAAGAAATATGCTGAATTAAAAGATGTAATTCAAGGACTATGGACATGAACAGGGTGTCATCCCGAAGTCACTACACAATAGCATTAAACAGTATTTATGTAAATCTTCAGAACTCTACAATACTAAACACTACTAGAATAGTCAGAAAGTTCCTAGCAATTGAGAAATAAGTGTGCCTGGCAATATCCTTACTACAGGTTTTGCCAACTTGAGCTGAGAAAGAAATGAAAAAACAACAATAATAAAGCAATAAGTATTGAAAACATGAGATGAAGAGTGCTTGAAAGCACGTCAATAGGTTGTGGGAACCTTTCAGTGATGGGGAAAAGTGAAGTTGGTGACGCTATTCTCTTTAGTTCCTCACACAAAATGCTGGTGGAATGCAGCAGGTCAGGCAGCATCTATAGGGAGAAGCACTGTCGATGTTTTGGGCCAAGGCCCTTCGTCAGGACCTTCGTCAGGGTCTCAGCCCGAAGCGTCGACAGCGCTTCTCCCTATAGATGCTTCCTGGCCTGCTGCGTTCCACCAGCATTTTGTGTGTGTTGTTGTTTGAATTTCCAGCGTCTTCAGATTTCCTCGTGTTTGCTCTTTAGTTCCTGATGGCTAAAGGGTAATAACTACTCCTGAAGCTGGCGGTGTGAGTATTGAGGCTCCTGTACCTTTGTCCTGATGGCAGCAGTGTGAAGAGAGCAGGACCAAGGTGATAGGGGTCCTTGATGATGGATGCTGCTTTCCTGAGCCAGTGCTGCAAGTAGACGTGTTCAGAGGAGGGGAGAAATTTACCTGTGATGGACTGGGCGATATCCACTATTTTTGTAGGATTTTCCATTCAAGGACAAGATTTCAAAATGCAATAATTGACCTTGGAAGTGCAAGGCTGCAAAGATGCTGTACGGAAATTGGAAATATTGGAATGAAAACATTGTGATTTCAAGTGATTTGTCTTTCTAGAATAAAGATCACATTTGCAATGGTTTTGAATGAAAAATGAGAAGTTATCATTCTTTTGCCATCCAAGTTACCCAGTTCATGAAACTGGTTTAGCAGCACAGATGATAATTTACTTTTGTCTGTATCTGTAGATGGTTATTGTTGAAACAAATAGTGCTGTTTGTCACTACAGTAAAAGTTAAAGCCATTCGACATCATCACACTTCACACTAAGTTCCTACACCCTCCATGAGGTAAATTGAATTTATAATGTTTTCGATTTCTCACCAAGTTTCGCCCCTCCCACCCTTCCTAATGCCTCTCTTGCTGATATTAATTCTTTGCCTGGCTACAGTTCATACTTCAATGGACAACGTCTGGGATCCTAATGTTTGATATACACTCAGGAACCTCCAGTGTATGCTCATGGTCTTCTGCTGCTGCAGCCCATCCACTTCAAGGTTTGACATGTCCTGTGTTCAGAGAAGCCCTCTTGCACACCACTGTTGTAACACGTAGTTATTTGAGTTACTGTCACCTTCCTGTCAGCTTGAACCAGTCTGGTTATTCTCCTCTGATCTCTCTCATTAACAAGGCATTTTCACTCTCAGAACTGCCTCTCACTGGATGTTTTATTTTTAATTTTTGCACTATTCTGTCAACAGCACAGGAGCGCCGCAGGGAACCGTACTCTCTCCGGTCCTGTTCACCCTGTACACATCAGACTTCCAATATAACTCGAGTCCTGCCATGTGCAGAAGTTCGCTGATGACACGGCCATAGTGGGGTGTGTCAGGAATGGACAGGAGGAGGAGTATAGGAAACTGATACAGGACTTTGTGATATGGTGCAACTCAAACTACCTGCGTCTCAATATCACCAAGACCAAGGAGATGGTGGTGGACTTTAGGAGATCTAGGCCTCATATGGAGCCAGTGATCATTAATGGAGAATGTGTGGAGCAGGTTAAGACCTACAAGTATCTGGGAGTACAGTTAGACGAGAAGCTAGACTGGACTGCCAACACAGATGCCTTGTGCAGGAAGGCACAGAGTCGACTGTACTTCCTTAGAAGGTTGGCGTCATTCAATGTCTGTAGTGAGATGCTGAAGATGTTCTATAGGTCAGTTGTGGAGAGCGCCCTCTTCTTTGTGGTGGCGTGTTGGGGAGGAAGCATTAAGAAGAGGGACGCCTCACGTCTTAATAAGCTGGTAAGGAAGGCGGGCTCTGTCGTGGGCAAAGTTCTGGAGAGTTTAACATCGGTAGCTGAGCGAAGGGCGCTGAGTAGGCTACAGTCAATTATGGATAACTCTGAACATCCTCTACATAGCACCATCCAGAGACAGAGAAGCAGTTTCAGCGACAGGTTACTATCGATGCAATGCTCCTCAGACAGGATGAAGAGGTCAATACTCCCCAATGCCATTAGGCTTTACAATTCTACCGCCAGGACTTAAGAACTTTTTAAAAGCTATTATTAATGCTTTTTGAGATAGTGATTTAGATGTATATCATATTTTTTACTGAGTTAAGTATTGTATGTAATTAGTTTTGCTACAACAAGTGTATGGGACATTGGAAAAAAAAGTTGAATTTCCCCATGGGGATGAATAAAGTATCTATCTATCTATCTATCTATTCTTTGTAAACTCCCAACTTTTTTATGACTTGGACCCTTACCATTAACTGAAGAGTCCTTTGCCCCTATGTAAGGAAACCCTGCCCTAGAGACTGTTGTGTGTAAAAATCCCAGGAGATCTGCAGTTTCTGAGATCCTCAAACCATCCCATCTGCCACCAACGGTCATTCCATGGTCAAAATAATTTCGATCACATTTCTGCCCCATTCTGATGCTTGGTCCATGTCTGCATGCTGTTATACATCAAGCTGCTTCACATAATTGGTTGATTAGATACTTGCATTAACAAGCAAGTGTACAGGTGTTCCAAATAAAGTGGTCACTGAGTGTACTGCTAGTATTGTTGATTTTTACAATTGCAGAAATTTGAATTCCACTAATGTGCTTCTGAATATTGGAATCATGATTAAAAACCTTCACCAGTCTTCCCAGTGAGCACAGTTGTTCGTTGCAATGCCCATCTTTACACCATGTCTAATCTAAGAAGTAAACAGTCAAATACAACAGGTCCCTTTGAAGGATGTGTTAATTTGCCTGGTTCAGTCAGTCAACGCCCTCATGTGGAGGGGTGAGTGGACTGTAGAGTCACATAAATAGTGATCCTGCGGAGAGTGAGGGTGAGGGGGACATGTGCTTTGTTATAGGTTCTCATTTGTCCCTCCACACTGATCTTCCTCCTGGCACTTATCTTGCAAGTGGGACAAGTGCTACACTTGACCCTATACCTCCTTCCTCACTATCACTCAGGGCCCCAAACAGTCCTTTCAGTCACTCCACCTGTGAGTCTGCTGGGATCACCTACTGTATCTGGTGCTCCTGGTGCAGCATCATCCTCTACGTTGGTGAGACCCAATGTATGTCATGGGACCATTTGGTTGGTACCTTCACTCCATTTGCCACAGGATTTCCCAGTGGCCACACAGTTCAATTCAACCTCCCATTCCCATTCCAGCATGTCAGTCGATGATATCCAGAACTGTCACAATGAGGTCACACTCAAGCACCTCATATTTTGTCTGGCTAACTTCCATTCTGATGGCATGAACATCAATTTCTCTAATTTCTGGCAGTATTGTATATTGTACCTTTATATTTGGTACCTTTAAAAACAGTGTTGCCTTGCTGTTATTGGCCATGGATTAAGAGCACCAGGCAGTGAAGAGACGGTCTTTGGTAGATGGAATAATGGCATAGACCATTTCTAACCAGGGAGCAAATTTGGAAATCAGGGGTGAAAAGATTCCTGGGAATTCTAATGTAAGATTACCTAAGGTAAACTTGCAGGTAGAATCAGTAATAAAGAAAGCAAATGCAACATTTACACACATTTCCAGAGGATTAGAACATAAAATAAAGGATGTAATTACAGGCAAGGCCCTCCCCACCATTGAACACAACTCAAGAAAGCAGCATCTATCATCAAGGACCCCCACCATCCAAGCCATGCTCTCTTCTCGCCACTGCCATTGGGAAGAAGGTACAGGAGCTTTTGATGCCCCACTGCCAGGTTCAACAACAGTCGTTACCCTACAACTATCAGGCTCCTGAACTAACGTGGATAACTTCACTCACCTCAACAATGAACTGATTCCACATCACTTTCAAGTTCTCACTATTTCATATTACTTACCTATATTTTTTTTAAATTTGAAAGTCTCCTTTTTATGTTGTCCTCTTTTGCACGCTGTTTGCATAGAGTCATAGAAAAGTGTAGCAAAGAAACAGGCCCTTCGGCCTACCTAATCCATGCTGAACCATTTAAACTACATACACCTATCGACCTGCACTGGGACCATAGCTCTCCACACCCCCACCATCCATGTACCTATCCAAATTTCTCTAAAACATTGAAATCAAGCTCGCTTGCACTACTTGCACTGGTAGCTAGTTCCACATGCTCACAGTCTTCTGAGTGAAGAGGTTTCCCCTCGTGTTCAACTTTCACCCTTAACCCATGATCTCTTGTTGTAGTCCCACCCAAGCTCAGTGGAAAAAGCATGCTTGCATTTGCCCTATCTATATTCCTCATAATTTTGTATAACTCTATCAAACCCCACTTTCAATCTTCTATGTTCCAATGAATAAAGTCCTAAACTTTTCCATCATTCTTTATAAGTCAGAATTGAGGGACATCCATTGAGAACAAAGACAAATTAAAATTTCTTTAGCTTGAAGATGTTGAATCTGTGGAATTCTTTCCCACAAATGACTGAGCAAGACAAGGTATTGGGTGTACTTAAGTCAGCGTTTGATAGGTTCCATGGGCAATCGGGGTTCCAAAGGTTACTGGGAGAAGGCAGGAGAATGGGGTTGAGAGGGATAATAAATCAGCCATGATGGAATGGTGCAGCAGAGCCAATGGGCTGAATGGCCTAATTCGGCTCTTAGGCGTTATTGTCTAACATCTAATCTCCCGACTTGCTCCAATCTGAAAACTTCATGGTTTGATGGTCCCTTTAGGGGGTCATGTGAGGAACGAGTGCTAAAGGAAGCAATTTGTGAGATCTGCATGTTGTGAAGTCATGACCATTCTGAACAGAACTGTGACTTTGGTTGACTCTCTACAAGCTCAGCTTACTGTATGCTCTTGCAAGAAAAAACAGCTTAATTACTGCTGAACCCTGCCTTATTGATGAAGGCTCTGAGTGACAGACAAAGGTCTTGCCAGGTGCACCTGATTACATATTACTATTTTGCAATGGATCAGCCAAACACGTTATAATTTTATTTCAACAGTGAGGGGATTTTCTCTGGCATTGCTCTCACTGTCTACTTACGTTATTGTGGTTTGGTTGGGCTTGAAACTGCTCTGAGCAACTTTTCGCAGAATTTGAAGATATACTGATATTGAATTTCATAACCCACGAATTATATCACCCTTCATCAGTAACTGCAATGTCACTCGAATCAGAATGTAGTGCAGAAAAGAGAACTTTTCTAAGTTTAAGAAGCCAAGTTCACAAAGAGCAACATATGGTGCAGTCTCCTTTCTTAAATTAAACAGATAATCATCTTCCCTTTTGTTCCTGCCCTCCCTCTCCTTTTTTTTGCTGCTTACTTTTGTTTAAAACCTGTTAAATTTCAAACCTTTTCCATTTCTAAAGAAAGGTCACTAACCTGAAATGTGCTATGTGTTTCTTTCCTCACATATGCAGCTAGAAACTGCTAACTGTTTTTTTTTTGTTTTCAAAGACCCAGAATACTACAGAACAGAACAGGCCTCCTGTCTGCTCCATCTATTATTCACCTCCACAGTCGTCCCACTCCACTCCCACTCACCTCCCCTATGTGGAACCACCTGCCTGTCATCTCAGAATCAGAATCAGGTTTAATCTCACTGGCAGATGTCGTGAAATTTGTTGTTTTGCAGAAGCATTATAATGCAATACATAATAAAAAAAACACTCAAAAATTACAATTAAATAAATGAGTGATGTAAAATTGCCGTCTCTGCCTGTAAGGAGTTTTATAAGTTCTCCCTGCGGCCGCGTGGTTTTTCTCTGGGTGATCCAGTTTCCTCCCAGAGTCCAGAGACGTACTGGTTGGAAGGTTAATTTGCTATTGTAAGTTGTTCTGTGATTAGGCCAGGATTCAATTGGGATGCTGCTGGGTGGCATGGTTCAAAAGGCCAGAAGGGCTTCTTCCATGCTATATATCAATATAAATAAGAGAACAAAAAAATAGTGAGGTAGTGCACCTGAGTTCATTGTCCATTCCAAAATTCTTAACATCCCTTCTTAGTCCACTAACCACCTTGTAATCCTTTCTTACTATTCCCCTTGTCCTCTTTTTGCAGGTAATCGCACCTTTTCACTCTTGTTAGAGTTTTGGCCCAAATCAATGGCAATTACTTTTGTGTGACCCGCTGAGTTCCTCCAGCACGTTGCCTGTTGCTCTACTTCCCAGCATCTGCCACCTCTGTGTCTCCAGAGGAACAGGTCTTTTCACCCATAATCTCCCTGCCTCTCCAAACTATTCTCAACAACCTTCACAGGGCTTACATTGCTTGTTCATATGGCATTTTAAATACCACTTATACATTGCAATCCTATTTGCTTCCACCAAGCACTGTTTTCCCAGGCATTTAACACTCTCTTTGTAAGAAATCGCTATAAGTTTCCCCCCCTTTCATATTAAATCGATGCCCTTTAGTATTTGACATTTTGCAAGAAAAGCCTCAGCCCAAAACATTGATTGGTTATTCATTTCCAGAGATGCTGCCTGGCCTGCTGAGTTCCTCCAGCATTTTGTGTGTGTTGCTTTGGATTTCCAGCATCTGCAGATTTTCTCATGTTTATAATTTTATACATTTCTATCTTAAACCTTAATTTTTTATTAATTTATGTGCCATGTGTTTCACAGGCTAAACCAGTTTATTTTTAATTTCAAATAATATTACCTCACTCATAAAATTTGCAAATGCATATGACGTACAACACTCATTCCTCACCACTTTTATGCAAGGCATATAATCCCAGTTACATTATCTCAAATATTAATTTTTGCTTACATAGACCACTCAAGCAAAGTCCAAGAAGTTTTTTTTAACGCAGGTTCAAATCTGAGTTTATTTGTCATTCAACCATATAGTGAATCGAGCTAAATGAAAAAGCATTCCTCCAGGACCATGGTTTAAAACACAGAACCAACACCTATGCACAGCACATAGCACATTTTGCACGTAGAGTTACAACAACAGAAAATTATTTAGTCACAACAATAAAAATATACCTGTAGCCCAAGTCCCTGAGTGTCATGGCCTGTAGGTTGATGGTGCAATAGTCCTCATCACCCATTAGTACAGCCGCAGATGATTGCAGTCCAACTTACCTTCTGCCGAGCGAACACTGGAGAGCAGCACCGACAGGAGGGGCCCGCCCCCAACCCTAGCACTTACTCCCCCTCTCTACCACACTGTTTCTGATACCTCCTTCCCTGGGTGGCCCCAACAGGTGACCCCATGGCATGAAGGCCTGCTCTGCACAACGACCGGGACAATGCGGCTCCCCCCGCCGTCGGTCTCACCAAAGTCCAATAGGGTCTTGCAGTCACAAGGTAAATATCCGAGATAATCCTTTGCACCGCTTGTTGCTCTGCGCAAAGCCTCCGTGCAACACCTTTGACAGTTCCTCCTGGTGTTGCTGTAGTCACTGGCAACATGGTGCACACAGGTCCAACTCCACCTCCACTGAGCAACTCGCCAGTAGGACGGCCTTGCAGAATTTGATGTTCTCAATATCCAGTCTGTCTTGTGATCACACAAAAGGAGCAAAGGTTGAAAATTACACCTTTGTTTGGGCCCGGAGAGGCCGCTGCCACCATGCGTGCTACCATCTTACTGGAAACCTCTCTATGTGGATTGGTAGGAGAAACTGCGGCCTTTCCCCAAACAGCGGAAGTGTCAGCTGTACTAAACTCCAATAAGGCCCCCATCATTAAGTCAACTGTGCAGAGATATTCATCTCCTGGCTTTGGAAAACCACCGTTCTAACTTGCTGGTAGACCAGAAGGAATTATCGACTGAAAACTTGGCCTTCCAACAGCGATTGGTATTTGTATCAAAGTGCAGCTCTGTGAAGAGTCCAGATTGAGGGGAATTTGATGGAGGTATATAAAATTATAAGGGTAAGTAAGGGTAAATGCAAGCAAGCTTTTCTCACTGAGGTTGGGTGAGACTTCAACTAGAGGTCATGGGTTAAGGTTGAAAGGTGAGATGTGTAAAGGGAACTTCTTCACTCAGAGGGTTGTGAAAGTGTGGAATCAGCTGCTAGTGTCAATGGTGGATGTGATTTTGATTTCAACATTTAAGAGAAGATTGGATAGCTATCTGGATGGGAAGGCTCTGGTCTGGGTGCAGGTTGATGGGATAAGGCAGTTTAAATGGTTCAGCATGGAATGGATGGGCTGAAGGGTCTGTTTCTGTGCTGTAGTTTTCTATGATTCTAATGCACAAAATCCTGTGCTATGCGACTTTCAGAAGATCACTGTACCTTCTACCAAACGTCCCTAGTAAATGCACTAGAATATTAATTGTTTCTCTTGCCTAACCTACTGAGTTTCTGCTTTTACTATGAATTTAAAGTTTGCCAGTGTACCTAAAGAAGTAAAATCCTAGACACCAAAAGATCTAGTAGGGTGCTGCCACCAAAGTCACAGAAGTACTGGAATTTGGGGATTTATTGCACGCTCACTTGCTAGATTGAAATGGTTTGGGAGTTGGGATTATTGCAATTGTGCTGAATATTAAACAACTCATTGTGAGGTGATTCAGACTTCTAAATGTGCCTGGAGATCATGCCAAAAGGTATCTTGCTGATGTTGAAATTCAGGAAGGTAAAATGTGCTGAGAGAAGTTCTCCAGACCTTTGGTAGTATAAACAATAATTTTCTCTGTAAGAGGTTACAGTTTCATCTGCTTGCACACAACCCTCATAAAGCATGCACAAATTCATTACATTGGGAAAGGAAACTTAAATAAACACTAATTTGTTTCTTCTTTCCTTCTTTGCTCACACAAACTGATGATTCAGCAAAAATAAAGCTTCATGCTATGCTCAAAGCCTTGTGAACAGTGTCTTTTGTCAGCCTTGTTACATCGACTCTTGTCTATCAGACATTCCAACCCAACAAGTAACTGCTTGAAGTAATGTACAGCTGGCAAACAGTAACCTGTTTGCTGTTATGTAGCACTGTCATTGTAGCAAAAATTCCTAAGGTGTTTCCCAGAAGCACTATCAGACAGAATTTGATATTGGAATCGCATAAGGCGATTTGAAGGTAGGTGGAAAACTGCTTTAAAGAAGGGAATGACATAGGGACAAATATATGAGAGCGATTATTTCATAGTATGTGGTGTCTTTGTTGAGTTTTCAGATTCATCATGTGACATATGAGTTTCTCCTGGGTATATTTTCTCTCACATTCCCTGGGGTGTATGTCTTCCCCCTTCCTTTTCAGTCCTGAAGAAGATCTCGGCCTATAACATTGACTGTTAGTTCATTTCCATTGATGCTGCCTGACCTCAGTTCCTTCAACATCTTGTGTGCTTTGCTTTGGATTTCCAGCGTCTGCAGAATTTCGTATGTTTATGGGTAGCTTCCAACCTGATGGCATAGATTTCTCCTTCTGGTAAAAAAAAACTCCATCCCTTTTCTTCTATTCCCCAATCTGGCCTCTTACCTATTCTCACTTGCTTATCACTTCCCCAGGGTGCCCCTCCTCCTTTCCTTTCTCCTATGGTCCACTCTCCTATCCTATCAATTTCCTTCCTTTCCAGCCCTTTATGTTTCCCTCCAACCTGGCTTCACCTATCACCTTCTATCCTCCTTCTCCCTACACCTTTTTATTCTGGCATCTTTCCCCTTTCTTATCAGTCCTGAAGAAGGGTCCTGGGCTGAAACTTTGACTGTTTTGTCCATTTCCATGGATGTTACCTCACCTGCTGAGTTCCTCCAGCATGTTTTGTGCCTTGCTGTGAATTGCCCCTAGTGTGGTGATAAGTGGTAGAACATGGGGTGAGCTGATAGGTAAGTGGAAGGAATAACATGAGAATAGTGAGATGGTTGATTGATGGCTGGCATGGTCTTGGCGTGTTAAGGCTTCTGGTTTATAAATGTTTACAAGTTTATTTCACGTGTGTGGATGGTGTTCAGAACATGTTCTAGCTTCCAAAGATGCAATGTTGGAAGCCAAAGATGCATAAGTGACCAGGACTGCACATATTTTGGTAGGTTGTCAGATCTACCAATGAGGGGGTTGTAGCAAGGGTCAGGCCATATAGGGTTCAGAAGTCAGGAGAAAGAGTTGTAAATGTGAGAGATGCATTAAACGAAGTAATACCAGTTTAAACACAAGAGATAATCTCCAGCCACTGGTCAGGTGGAAATAACACCCTGAATGCCTTGAAAGGGGATACATCCACATTTGTGTCCACGAACTTGGCTTAAGACAGGTTTCATTATCATTGAAAAGGTTAATCATTTTCTGTTTTGAACAAAAAGTAGTGAATTGGTTGCACAGATACTGCAGTTCGTGCCAAGAAGGAACAGAGTGTGATTTTACGCTCAATTACCCTGTACTTTTTTGTGTTGATGGTAAGACTTAATTTGTTTAGCATCGTTATCGAGTGTATCACATAGGGAATGTATCGCTCCTCACTGGAGTTCCCCTCACTTGAAACCAGGCCCAGCATTGACAATGACATTCTCTGCTGTGGTCTAGTAAGGTGCAAAATATACACGCAGTGGCCACTTTATTACACACCTCCTGTGGTTTTCTCTGGCTTTAGCCCATTACTTCAAGGTTGTGTGTTTGTTCAGAGATGTTCTGCACACCACTGTTGTAATGCATGTTATTCTGAGTTACTATCACCTTCCTGTCAGTTTGAACTAGTCTGGCCATTATTCTCTGAACTCTCTCATTAACAAGGCGTTTTCACCCACAGAACTGCCACTCACACCGTTGAACAAGGAGTGCTATCGCAGGAAAGCAGAATCCATCAGCAAAAATCGTGTTATCTGGGCCATGCTCTCTTCTCACTGCTGCCATCAGGAAGGAGGTACATGAGCCGTAGATCCCACACCGCCAGGTTTAGGAACAGTTATTACTACTGAAATGTAAGGCTCTTGAACCAGAAGGGATACCTTTCATTCACTCCAACACTGAACTGATTCCACAACCTATGGACTCTATTTCAAGGACTCTACAACTCATGTTCCTGGAACCATTCTCTGTAAAGTCTAAAGACTGGCGTACATGAAAATCTCAAGAGATCGGCAGTTTCTGTGATATTCAAAACAGCCCATTTGGCATCAACAGTCATTTGATGGTCAAAGTCACTTAGATCACATCTTTTCCATATTCTGATGTTTGATCTGAGATCTAGTTTATTTATCGTTTTCTGATATTTTTTCCTTCAAATTTTTTAATAATGCAATGATCAGACCTACTGTTAATACTACAACCCAGATCTGATACAGGTTCAGCTTGGCTTTCTGTGTTTTGATGACTTTTTTACTTTGGACTCTTCAATTTTTTTTCCTCTTATTCCATCACAGATGTGATGTATCTGCTCCTCTGGGTTCATCATCACTGTAGAGTAATGCAAACGGTGTGCAAAGTGATATATATATATAAAAAAGAGTGATGTATTTATATATATATATAAACTTATTCCAAGATTATTGTATGATGCAGTGAATGCTTTCTTGTTTAATGTATAACAGTTTGCAAATACACCATAAGAACCAACCTGTTCAAATCTAATCTAATATATTTTTTTGTATTGAGGTTTAAGCAAGAAGACACAGCAGTCCCTCAACTTTCTTAGAAGATTTGGCATATCATCTAAAGCTTTGACAAACTTTTATAAATACATGGTGGAGATTATATTGATGGGTTGCATCACAGCCTGTTACAGAAACACCATTGACCATTCACCATTGCCGTTGAATGGAAAAGCCTACAAAAAGTAGTGGGTACAGAGCAACACACACAAAATGCTGGAGGAACTCAGCAGGCCAGGCAGAATCTATGGAAAAGAGTTCATCACAAGTTAAGCTCTCCCTACCACTGAACAATGAGTGTTATCAAAGGAAAGCAGCATCTATCATTGAGGATCTTGCTACCTGGGCCATGCTGTCTTCTCACTGCTGCCATTAGGAAGGAGGTACAGAAATCATAGGTCCCACACCACCAGGTTCAGGAACAGCTATTATCCCTCAACCTCTTGAACCAGAAGGGATAACTTCATTCATCCCAACACTGAACTGATTCCACAGCCCATGGATGCTATTTAAAGGACTCAACATCTATTTATTATTATTTGACTTTTTGATTCTTTTTGTATTTGCACAATTTGTTGTCTTTTAAACATTGGTTGTTTTGCCTGTTTTTGTGTGTAGCTTTTCTCATTGATTCTGTTGAGTTTCTTTGCATTTACTGTGAATGCCCGCAAGAAAATGAATCTCAGGATAGTATACGGTGACATATATGCACTTTGATCATAAATTTACCTTGACCTTCTGAACTTTGAATTTTGTTTTTCCAAGTCTTTTTTCCTTCAGTGGTTTGTTTAAGTTAAATACAACCTTCCTTCTGTGTGTTATCTGAATCGACAGAACTTGACTCTAATGCTGCTGCAAGCAACTTTTTCACTGTATTTGTACCTGACCAACTTGTGCACATGATAATAAACCTGTGGAGGGTTGTAGACTCAGCAAGCTCCATCATAGGCACTAGCCTCCCCACCATCAGGGACACCTTCAAGAGACAGGGCCTCAGCATCCTTCAATAAGGGCCCTCACCGTTCTGGCAGGACACACCTTCTCCTCATCGATCGATCAGAGAGGAGGTACAGGAGGCTGAAGACACAGACTCAGATTTCAAGGAATAGCTTCTCCCCTCTGCCATCAGATTTCTGAACAGTCCACGAACTACTTATCTCTATTTTTTTGCAATCCTCGTCTTTTTCTCTTCAATCCTGATGAAGGGTCTCGGCTCAAAACATTGACTGTAATCTTTTCCATTGATGCTGCCTGATCTGTTGAGTTCCTCCAGCATGTTGTTTTAATATTACCAGTAAATATTGTGAAATTTGTTATGCAGTGGCAGTATATTGCAATATATAATAAAAAAACTGTAAATTACAGTATGTGTGTGTGTGTATATATACACACACATTATATATTAAAAACTTAAATTAAATAAATAATGCAAAAAGATCAGTGATAGATTTTTAAAATGCCTTAAAACAACATTGCTTACTGTATTGTCCATGTCTGTAGCTGCAGATTTCAGCTGTAGCAGTCTAAAACAGGACTATTTGAAGATTTCCATCAGAGCTGCTTGCATGAATTGCCTTTTTAATGACACCACCAGAACTTCAATATGTCAACATTCCCTTCCACCATAGCAGGTCCACTTTGGTTTGGGTGTTTCATGGAACTGAATCATCTCCTGTTATAAAGAACGATACACTGAAAATTATAATTAAAATGTTGTCTAGAATTGCGCAGAAATGCACATACAGTACCTGGAAGCATATCCCCGCATAATAGCACAAGATATTATAACTAGTAATGTTAGCACATTGTACTCTGTCTTTGAAATTCAGACCACTGACTTTAATGAATGACTTACTGAGGCAAAGAACAAGACATAGATATCGGCAATGAATTTCTAGGCAAAAATGTATTGTATGATACATGTAACATCTTATAATTCTTGTGACAGAACAAAACTCCTGCCATCATACTGTGTCATGTTTTGCTATAATTGGGAATGTCTTGTGATGATTAGTCAAGCTGACTTCCATTAATTCTCATGCATGATGCTTTTATATTGATGTTATTTGGTACCCCCTACAGTAGTTAGCTTCAGATTTTACCATACCTGTTGACATAATGGTGCAGAGCTATCTAGAAGTTTGGTTTGCACACGATTCCTCCTTTGGTAAGATTTTATATCCTTATAAGAGTTATTCCATTCATTTCATTTTCTGCTGATCCAAGATTTGATTTTGCATTTCTGGTCCAGTTGTGTTTCCTCCAGTCACATTTGTGTGTTCCCTCTTGTCCCTGGCCTCCACCATGCCTTCCCTGACCATTTTCTGGAGAAGCACTTCTGTTTCCTTTCACAACTCCTAATGAACTTCGATCATCCTTCTCTGTCACTTTCTTAACTTTGCCACTGGAGTCCCATAAGGTTCCAATTTCCACCTCCCGCCACCACCCCCAGCCATCTGCCCCTTCGACTGATCCACTGATCAGCCCTTTCTTGGACACTTGGATTCTCCTTGTCAGGAAATGTAGATGGGGCTCAATCCAAAAACAGAGCAGTGGAGACCATTCAGTGGTGAATGATAAATTAATAATAGACTAAAATAATAAACCACGAGGGGCCACAAATACAGCAGGCAACAAGGTAAACTTTAGACCGCGAGAGCAAAGGTTAGGAACAACAGTTTGAAACTGGCTGATTCGATGAGTGAACAAGGACCGTGGATGAGAACTGGCTGCTGGTGATGAGTCTGGAATGAGTGGCAGCAGGTGACTCCTATTAGCTGGGTGGAGACTGGGAGATCCCTGGGAGCCTGGGAGACTGGGAGAAGACCTGACAGGACCATCACCCTCCCCTTTCCCATGGTCAACACCCAACAGCCCAAGATGATCCAGATCAGTCCAGTAAAACTCACTGACGAGCGATGGATCTAAGATGTAACTGGACAGCACCCAAGATCTCTCCTCCAGGCTGTGCCCTTCTCAGCTGATCAGGTACTACATACTTCATTCACGGAAAAATGAATCGAACAACCGGTGAACTGTGTCCACTGGACCATCTTCCACTATCCTCAGGTTCCGGAGGTGTGGGCTCAGTTGGGTAGAGCGGTCCATAGGTAATGGGCTTGAGGCAGAACATGTGGAAAGTAGAAATTTAGTGAGGTCTAGTTTTTCCTCCATCTCCACAGACTTATGGGGTGGAGTGAACTGAGGTGGCAGCAGCTGGTGCAACAGGCAGGTCCTCAACTTGGCAGAGCAGTGGATGACCAGGTGAAGTTAGGGTTGTGAGTAGAGAGCTAGGAGTAACCCAGGATGAGAGGAGTGTTAGGTGAGTCGATCAGGAGGAGTTGGATGGACTTGCAGAGCTCTCTAACAATCGTATGCACAGACCACAGACAATGGCCATAACGTTGAAGAGGTGTGAGACAGAGTTGGTAGGGAGTACAATCTGCACACACAGAGTCCAATTCAGAAATTTGTCTTCAGCTTCAGAATCCACCAGTGCCTCGTGTATGTGTAAGGCTGACAGAATGTGGTGGAGAATAGAGAAGTGAGACGGGCTATGGTGCTGGAATTAGTGGCTGGGAAAAGATTGCCAGATAAATGGCCTCTTGCCTCTATCTGGTTGCTGTGGGCATTCAACGCTTTAGTGGCCAACTGCTCCACAGTAGGCACAGGAGTTTTTTCTCCACCAATGCTTGTACTCTTGGGTAGGGTTAGGGAAACTTTCCCTAACTGCCTGGGTTCTGTAGGCGTTGGTGATGATCTTGGGGGGTGTCATTCCATAAGACGCTTATTAACACGGGCAGCCGGAGTGATGAGGCTTTCGAGCTCACTGGGCATCTCCCAGGTAGATAACAACACACACAAAATGCTGGTGGATTGCAGCAGGCCAGGCAGCATCTATAGGGAGAAGCACTGGTGACGTTTCGGGCCGAGACCCTTCGTCAGGACTAACTATCTAACTGAAAGGAAAGATAGTAAGAGATCTGAAAGTAGGGGGGAGGGGAAAATGCAAAATGATAGGAGAAGACTGGAGGGGGTGGGGTGAAGCTGAGAGCCAGAAAGGTGATTGGCAAAAGGGATACAGAGCTGGAGAAGGGAAAGGATCATGGGACGGGAGGCCTCGGGAGAAAGAGAGGGGGAGGGGAGCACTAGAGGGAAATGGAGAACAGGCAGAGTGATGGGCAGAAAAAGAGGAAAAAAAAGGAGGAGGGGGAGAAAACTAAATATATCAGGGATGGGGTAAGAATGGGAGGAGGGGCATTAACAGAAGTTAGAGAAGTCAATGTCCACGCCATCAGGTTGGAGGCTACCCAGCCGGTATATAAGGTGTTGTTCCTCCAACCTGAGTGTGGCTTCATCTGGACAGTAGAGGAAGCCATGGATAGAAAGATCAGAATGGGAATGGGATGTGGAATTAAAATGTATGGCCACTGGGAGATCCTGCTTTCTCTGGCTGACAGAGCGTAGGTGTTCAGCGAAACAGTCTCCCAGTCTGCGTCAGGTCTCACCAATATATGAAAGGCCACACTGGGAGCACCGGACGCAGTATACCACACCAGCCGACTCATAGGTGAAGTGTCACCTCACCTGGAAGGACTGTCTGGGACCCTGAATGGTGGTGATGGATTTCCTCATGTTCCCAGTTAGATAGCCCATCTTTCAAGCACTCTGAGAGGCCGTGATGATAATGGGTCAACAGTCCTTCCACATTCTGGATGTATTCCACTGCAAGGGTTTTGAATTCCATGGTGTAATCCAGCACAGAGCATAAACCTTGGTAAAGGCAAAGCATCAGATCCGCTGCCTCCCTTCCACTTCCCAGATGGTCTAAAACCTGGCGTACCTCAGTGATGAAATCCTCATATTTGCTGCAAATAGTGACTTCTTGGCTCAGTGAGTAGTGGCCTAGGTCAGAGGTCGCTCAGCAAAGAGAGTGATGAGGAAGGCAATCTTGGCTTATGCTTCGAATACGGAGATGGCTGGAGCTCAAAGTGTAAGACACAGTGGGACAGGAGGCTGTGGCATTGGGCTGGAAATCCATTGAGGCATTTGGGCGTGGAATTCCAGGGCTCAGAGGGAGGAGGTTGAGTGGTGCACAGTGGTTCCCTGCTGCTTCTGGAACATGTGCTCGTGACAGCAGATGACTTCCTTTAGGTGAGCATACTCTGCCAGGTCAATCATTGGTTCACTCATTCTGCAGGGGAAATGAAGAGGAGACTCGGCTCAAGCACAGAGCGGTGGAGATGATTCAGTGGTGAACAGTAACTTTAATTGTTGCTGTTGTTCCTTTTCACACCTTGTGACACATCGGGTAGCACTTTTGTCGTTTCCATAGCACTTGACTGTTTTTTTATGAGGCAGAGTTGCTAGCTCGACGCTCAACCCAGCACGGATGGAAAGCATGCAAAGAGCTAGCCGGATTCAAACTCAGGATCACTTGCCTCAAAGTCCAACGCCAATGCCACTACATCACCGGCCAGCAGTAAGTTTAATAATAGACTGCAAAATGGCAGCACGGTTGCGCAGTGGTCAGCACAACACTTTTTGATACCAACGGCTTGGGTTCATTTCCCACAACAGTCAGTGAAAAATATTCGCATTCTCCCCATGATCACATGGGTTTCCTCCAGGTGCTCCAGTTTCCTCTCACAGTCCAAAGACCTATTGGTTAGTTGGTTACCTGGTTATCGTGAATTGTCCCGTGATTAGGCTAGGGCTAAGTCAGGGGTTGCTGATCAGCTTGAAAGGGCAGTGGATCTCAATACGTAAACAAACAAATAAGTAAATAACAAGCCACAAGAGGCTGCAAAACAAGAGAAAACAGAAACCAAACGCAACAGGCAACCAAGTAGACTTTAGATTGGGAAAGTGAAAGCTAAGTGGTTTGCTAAGGGGAAGGTTTATGGGGTTTGCAGGTTTTGTTTCTTTTTCGTTTTCATGTGGGACGGGGGGGGGTGGATTGATGTATTTTCTTTCAACAGCTTCCATGGTTTTTCTGTATTTCATGACTACCTGGAGAAGACAAATCTCAGCGATGTATTCTGCATACATATTTTGATAATAAAATGAACCTTTAGAGCAACTGGTTGCGGCTGGCTGGTTCGATGAGTGAACCAGGACTGTGGATGAGCACTTGGGTTAAATAGGCTGCAGGTGATGAGTTCAGAATGAGCGGCAGGTGAATCCTATTAGCAGGGTGGAGACTGGGAAATGTCTGCATGTGCAGGCTGGGAAGTGTCAATGGAAGTAGGCTTGACACTTCCAACATTATCCACATCATTTGTGAAAGCTTTTATTTTCAGTATGTGTACTTGTCCTTCTGGATATTCTCTCTTTCTAACAAAAGTAACCATGCTGCTCTTTCTCAATCATGGAATATTTGGAATTGTTTCAGCTAGTCAAGTCTTTGCCATATTACTAACAGTTCTCCCCTTTTTTTCCTGCCCCTCTTCAACAAATGCAGATCAATTTCATTGTGGAGAGAAGCCACACTTGATTTGAAATGTTTGGTGTTAGCAAGTGTTACTTATCTTCTTGTTTATCGGTAGGATGTTATTTAGAATGCATAAAATCATGTCAAGTGCAAATGTTGCTAATAATAGACAATGTGTGGAGTAGAATATTTAGTCTTTTCCATGCACACCGATGCTTCACGTCAATATTTATTGACAGAAATATATCTTGAGATAGGTTGTTAATACAATGTGCCGTGGTTAAATATTGCAGCTCAGAGATAGATGCTCAATGATGCAATCATCTAAAACCATGCAGGATTCAAAGTGCTAGGGATGAGGCAGAAAGTATGTGAACCGATACAAAATATTTTATGAGCTCAAGAGTTTTTCAAAATAATTTGCAGCCATTGATATACTTCTGAACAGCAGTAATCGTTGGAGGAAATGAGGCAGCCAATTTGCAAATGGTGAACTCCCTGAAGCAACCAAATAATCTGTTTCTTCAGGGATAAAATCCCCTGATCTTCTGTGAAACAGTGTGATGGAAAGTTTTGCTTCCAGCTGAGAGGGCCGACAAGACCCTTTGGCTTCTTGTTTCTAACACTGAAACATTCACAGTACTGTATTGAAGCTTTTCCCTGAAACCATCAGTAAAACTAATTTGTTATCACATTCCAATAACTGACAAGCAACTTACACCTTAGAAAGGCCACAGTCTCATGTATCCAGTGAGGCTCCACTGCCTTAGACCCTCTCCTTAAATTGTGAATGAATAGTTTCAAGAAAGACTGAAACAAACGGGTGTTTGAAATGAACTGCTGGTTGCTTCCTGACAGGTAAAATGCAAATGTTTAGGTAGAAAGTATTCTGCTTCATGCAGGCTATTGGTTTGTTTGATATGTTGTAATTTTTTAATATATTAAGCCATGGTAGATTGAATGAATTTGATGAGGTGAATCTCAGCTCTTGCTCCATAAAATCAGAACCAAAATCAGGTTTAATATCACCAGCTTATGTCTGAAATTTAACTTAGTGGCAGCAGTACAATGCAATACATAATAATGGAGAAAGAAATAAATAAGTAAATAAATTACTATAAGTACATGTATGTATGTATTTAATATGGGTTCAATGTCCATTTAGGAATTAGATAGCAAAGGGGAAGAATTGTTCTTGAATCACTTGAGTGTGTACCTTCAGGCTTCTGTACCTCCTCCCTGACGGTCATAATGAGGTGAAGACATGTCCTGGGTGATGGAGATCTTTAACAATGGACTGAAGGAAGAAAACAGCTGAGTATTTTAAACACAAAGTACACTGCAGATGGGGTGGTCAAATCAACACTTACAAACAAACTGGAGGATCTCAGCAGGTCAGACGAAGGGTCTCGGCCGGAAACGTTGACTGCTCGTTTCAGCGGATGCTGCCCAACCTGCTGAGTTCCTCCAGCTTGTTTGTACGAGCTGAGTATTTTGTTCCTCCTATCCTGTTCCCTTGTTAAAATGGAAACAGCCCCACTGTTGAAAGATTGTAAAAAAGTCCACTTAGGACAGGTGCAAAACATATAGGAGATGGAGATGGGAAAAATTGGAAATGGGTAGGTATAAACCTTGTGCAGGAAGGCACAGAGTCGACTGTACTTCCTTAGAAGGTTGGCGTCATTCAATGTCTGTAGTGAGATGCTGAAGATGTTCTATAGGTCAGTTGTGGAGAGCGCCCTCTTCTTTGTGGTGGCGTGTTGGGGAGGAAGCATTAAGAAGAGGGACGCCTCACGTCTTAATAAGCTGGTAAGGAAGGCGGGCTCTGTCGTGGGCAAAGTACTGGAGAGTTTAACATCGGTAGCTGAGCGAAGGGCGCTGAGTAGGCTACGGTCAATTATGGAAAACTCTGAACATCCTCTACATAGCACCATCCAGAGACAGAGAAGCAGTTTCAGCGACAGGTTACTATCGATGCAATGCTCCTCAGACAGGATGAAGAGGTCAATACTCCCCAATGCCATTAGGCTTTACAATTCTACCGCCAGGACTTAAGAACTTTTAAAAAGCTATTATTAGTGCTTTTTGAGATAGTGATTTGGATGCATATCACATTTTTTTGCTGAGTTAAGTATTGTATGTGGTTAGTTTTGCTACAACAAGTGTATGGGACATTGGAAAAAAGTTGAATTTCCCCACGGGGATGAATAAAGTATCTATCTATCTATCTATCTATCTATCTAATCCCATTTGCAGCTCACAGCAACACATCTGGTAATTGATAATGCCTGACTTAAGCAATAGGTAAAGAATTGAGGATCAAGGATCAAATTCAAAGTTCGAAGTAAATTTATGTTCAAAGTACATAAAGTACGTAAATATCCCTGTATACTACCCTGAGATCCATTTTCTTGTGGGCATTCACAATTAAGTACCAATAAACACAATAGTATCAATGAAAAGCACTTTATTCGCCATATACATTTACATGTATGAGGAACTTGCTGCAATGTGTTGGTGTGACGTACAACAAAGACCAACAACATTGAACAGTTATAAAGATTTGTATAACAAATAAGGTTAGAGGTTACAGATTTGGAATAAAATGTTCATAAGTACATAGACACCAACATGTATTTACAAAGGAACATCATTATAAAATGTAGTTTAACGTGTTTAAGCTGCAATGCAGTGATAGGGGGTAACAGCTAGAAGGGGGTGGGGGCTAACTAGAATGGTTGATCAGATTAATAGCCTGGGAGAAGAAACTTTTAAGGTGGTATGAAGTTTTTATTTTAACAGTCCAAAATGCTTTCCTGAAATGATTTGATTTCACCTGTTCAGCCTGATTTCAACCGTTCTCCCCTCCACCAACAGGCAGACATCGTCTATGTCAAATGTAGTATAATATTACAACCCAAGGCCAATATCACCTTATCTGTCGATTTTGGGGAGTCCCAGTAAAGGGTAAGAAACTACGTAACTGATGCAGTTGAAGGTGTGAAAGTAAGAAGGCCCACTCACATTTTAACATAAGCTTATCCTATAGATTACATGCAAAGTTTACTTGAAATTGTAAGCTGCAGAGAGTTATAAATGCAATCAGCTCCATCATGAGCACTAATCTCTGTAGTATCCAGGACATCTTCAAGGAGTGATGCTTCAGAAAGCATCATTAGGGACCTCTGTCACCCAGGTCACCTTGTTCTCACTGTTCCCATCAGGAAGGAGGTACAGAAGCCTGAAGACACACACTCCATGATTCAGGAACAGCTTCTTCCCCTCTGCCAGTAAGTACATATATACTTACTGTAATTCATAGTTTTTCTCTCTATTATTATTTATCACATTGCACTGCCACTGCAAAGTCAACAAATGTTACAACATATGCCAATGATATTAAACTTGATTCTGAAATGCTTGTAACTTGGATAAAGAGATTCTACTCATAAAACCCAAATGTTTCCCGTGCTCTAAGAAAAATGTTAGTATGCCTACAGTAATATGGATTTAAATCTGACTTGGGAGCCAACCATTAAGAATTGTACCTGACATATAGAATTCCTCCTTAATTCTTTTCCATTCCTTCCCATTATATGTATTTCTATTAGCTCCCCTCAGCCCTACAATTGCATTGGCAACCCCCGACGGGGTGCAGTACTTCCTGGATAAAGCACTCTCAAGCAACTGTTTACGTGTGAGATGCATTTCAAGTACAAGTCACCATTGTTATCGTATTAAATACAGGGTTAATGTTTGGCTCTTCACTCCTCTCTCTCATAGAATACTTGTATATGGATATTTATAATGCACTAATTACGAGAGCATTGGAGAGGGCTGTGACTCCGTGCCATCGTCTCATGCCTTTAATAGTCACTTATCATTCAAAGAATGACAGTGATTTGATTTTGCTTCATAGACAATTACACTTCAGTGTTCATTTGAAAGCACTGGAGATAGTCCTAGTTATTAACATGAAGGGGTGTGCTATTAATTCAGTATTAGTCATAAAATAAAACAAAACTACACTGCAGTTCACACAACGTAGACCTGTAACCAGGAAAATCAGTGAAGCACATTGCTGGAGGGCAGAAGGAGTTAAAAAAAATCAGATATTCAGAACACCAGTCCCAGATCCTCTTTTGTTTATCTGTCCCAGTGTCCCTCATTCTTTTATGCTTCTGGCATGAACAGATGTTTATTAGGAATCTCTAGTTACAACGCTCCTTTTTATTACTGGTAGTGGCTCAGATAATAAGATTATAATGGACTTATATCAACTTGTGCTGAGATTGGAGACTGAAGCGCAGTGCAGTTTCATAGACTAACAGAAGCAAGGTTGATAATACTAACGCAAGTCAATTACTTTCTGTAATATATACAAGCTGCTAAATAACTCCACATCTCACAGAGAACAAAAGAAAGCTGACCCCTGTAAGGTTCCCCTGCCAATCACATGATAAATATCACTCATTTGCTTTCATCATTTTGCAAAGACATGTAATGTGGACTCACTGATAGTTCAAAAGATGATTGGGAAGTTCTGGAATTAAGCTGTAAATTAATCCTGTTCTCTCATTATCCCAGTAATGCACTGTACTGCTAAGGCAAAACAACATATGTCAGTGATAATAAACCTGATTTTCATTCTGATAAACCATCATTATTAGCGTAACACTATTACAGCTTGGTGCGGTGGAGTTCAGAGTTCAATCCTATAGACCTCCAAAAGGAACCTATACATCCTCACTGTGGAATATGTGGGTTTCTTCCAGATGCTCTGGTTTCCTCCCACAGTCCAAAGATGGACCGGTTGGTAATCTAAATTGTCATTGTAAATTGTCCTGTGATTAGGTTAGAGTTAAATGAAGGATTGCTCGGTAGCCCAGCTCAAAGGGCCGGATGGGCCTCATCCATACTGTTTCTCTAAGTAAGACCATAAGACCATAAGATACAAGAGAAGGATTAGACATCTGCAGATTTCCTCGTGATTGAGAACAATATTTTTAAATCCTCAGGTAAAATTCTCTGAAGGAATCTGTCTTTTATATTGAATGCTAAGTTCTTCCAAATTGCAAATACTGTATATATAGATTTTAAAGTCAAAACTAACTCAGGTGCACAAAATGCCTGATTAAGTATTATAAAGATATTAAATGGCATTATTTATTTATTTATTGGAATATTGTGAGCAGTTTTTGGGCCCCTCTTTGAGAAAGGATGTGCTGACTTTGGAGAGGGTTCAAAGGAAATTCACGACACTGATTCTGGGATTGAAAGGCTTGTCATATGAGGAGTGTTTGATGGCTCTGGGCCTCTACTCACTGGAATTCCGAAGAATTTGGGGTGACCTAGTTGAAACCAATTGAATGGTGAAAGGCTTTGATAGAGTGGGTGTGGAGGGGATACTTCCTCTGGGGAGAGAGTCCAAGACCAGAGGACACAGCCTCAGAGTAGAGGGACGTCTTTTTAGAATGGAGATCAGGAGGAATTTCTTTGGTCAGAGAGTGGTGAATCTGTGGAATTCATTGCCGTCAGTGGCCATGAAGGCCAGTTTATTAGGTATATTTAAGGCAGAGTTTGGTACATTTTTGATTAGTCGGGGCCTGAAGGGATATGGGGAGATTGGGACTGAGAGGGAAAATGGATCCGCCATGATGAAATGGTGGAGCAGACTCAATGGGCCAAAATGGCCTAATTCTTCCCCTGTACCTCTTGGTCTTATGGTCTTATTTAGTGATGCAGTGCTGAATAGGACCTTCAGGCCCTCTGAGCCATGCCCAGCAATCCCTGATGTAACTCTAGCCTAATCACAGGACAATTTGCATGACAATTTAACCTACTAACTGGTATGTACTTGGACTTTGGGAGGAAACCCACACATCCCATGGGGTGGACGTATAAATTCCTTGCAGAGGACTCCAGGATTGAACTCTGAACTCCGACGCCTCAAGCTGAAATAGTGTTGAGCCGACTGCTATGTCACCGTATACTGGGCACCAGTGACACCCCATGGAACACTATGCTGACAGTGTACAAGTTCTTGCTTATTATGTTACCCACTCTATATAAAAGGAATTTATTACTCTGGATTTGAATCAGATTTTTCAGAAGAGAATGCTTCCCACTATTCCCAAGTAGGCTTTGACGCAGAGTAATTAGAAGTGAAGGTAATATCGTGGATAAATGTGGTTTGCACCGCTCATGCATACCACATTACACTCACCTCCTTAGATTCGTTAACCCTCAAAACTGATTGCGTAGCAGTTTGCCTTCACTAACCACCGCAGAGTTCCTGTGTATCACCCATGACAACCATTTTAATTGGTAGGTAGGTGGGAGTCACCTTCAGGGAGACATTACTTAACATCACTGTCTAAGTTATTCACCAGAAATGCCTCCTCATGTAAAGTGTATACAAAATGAAAATGAATCTCAGGGTTGTCTATGGTGACATATAAATACTTTGATAATAAATTTACCTTGAACTTTGATCAATCCTATCCTCTTTATTACAGAGTCTGATCAAACTGAGATATCCTGAAATCTCTGGTGTAGTTTTAAGCGCGGATAATGATATTACTCCTGGGCTCGATTCTGAAACGCACATGGGTGAAGGGGATTGGGGGTGGAGGAGAGGCAGTAGGCTTTCCTTCCTCTGATGCTTATCCACAAGATTATAATTTTTTCATATTCGCATTTAAAACCAGAACACCTGTGACCAAAAGGATGTTATGATCAGATATGTGCCAAGTGAAAGGTAAAAGATCTTAAAGAGAGATAATATAGCAACAGCACCCAGCTGTGTGTCTGCAGTTAAAGGTCACAAATGTACATCAGGGCACACAGTTGTCACAAGGATGTGAAGCCACCGATGTTATATGTTGTCTGGATTATCAAGGTCAGGTTTAATATCACCAGTGTATCTCGTGAAATTTGTTTTGTGACATCACTACAGTGCAATACATGATAATAAAAGTATAAATTACAATATTAAGTACAGTCCCTCGCTATATATATATATGTCCCTAAGACATTTGCACAGTATTACAGTAATTTTATGTATTACACTGTTCCATTCCCCCCCCAAAAAAAAACAAATTTCATGACATATGTGAGTGATAGTAACCCTGATTCTGATATGGATCTCTATTGTGGACTGACAGTGGGAAGGGGGGGCAAGGAGAGGGGAATCATGGTTGGGAAAAGGGGAAGGAAGAGGGGAGCGAGTGGGAAGCATCAGAAAGGTATTCTGTAATGATTAATAAACTAATTGTTCAGAATCAACTGACCTTGCCTGGTGTCTCAGGGCAGCTGCTCCAACCCCTTGGCTCTGGCACTCCTTCTCTGCCACCCCTTCCATACCTCTCCCGCGGCACTCCAGCCTCGCCATTTCTACCTTCCTTTCTTCCCACCAGAGTTGATGAATACAGTGCAAAGGTCTTAGGTATCCTAGCTATATATATTTTTGCTTGGTACTGTATATATTAAAAAAAATTAAATTAAATAAGTAATGTAAAAAAAAGAGGAAAAGGAAATAGTGACATAGTGTTCATGGGTTCAATGTCCATTCAGAAATCTGATGGTAAAGGGGAAGAAGATATTCCTGAAACTTTGACTGTGTGTCTTTCAGGCTCCTGTACCTCCTCCTTGATGGTAGCAATGAGGACTGGGTATGTACTGGATGCTGCATGTCCTTTTTGGATCTCACCGTTTTGAGGCATCGCCTTTTGAAGATGTCCTCAGTACTGGCGAGGCTGGTGGCCATGATGGAGCTGGCTGTGTTTCTAACTTTCTACAGCTTTTTCTGATCCTGGGCAGTGGCCCCTCCACACCTCATGGTGATGCAACCAGTTAGACTGCTCTCCACGGTACTGCTGTAGAAATTTGTGATTGTCCTTGGAGACATACCAAATCTCCTCAGACTCCTAATGAAATATAGCCACTGCCATGCCTTCTTTGTAACTACATCATTATGTTGATTTTCAGAGATGTTGACACCCAGGAATTTGAAACTGTTCGCTATTTCCACTCCTAATCCCTCAATGAAAACTGATGTGCGTTCCCATGACTTTCCCTTCTTGAAGTTTGCAATGAATTCCATGGTCTTACTGATATTGAGTGCAGGGCCTGGTGTTGTGATACCATTCATCTGGCTGATCTATCTTGCTCTTGTACACCTCCTTGTCACCATCTGAAACTCTGCCTGCATTAGCTATGTTGGCGGCAAATAGAATGCATTTGAGCGATGCCTAGCCACACATTCACAGGTGTAGACAAAGTAGAGCAGTGGGCTAAGCATGTATCCATGGGATGTATTAGTGTTGATTGTCAGCGAGGAGGAGATATTTTTTCCAATCAGAACAAACTGTAGCCTGCCTGTGAGGAAGTCATGCGAGGTATAGAGGCACAGGTTTTGGAGCTTGTTGATTAGAACTAAGGGTATGACTGTGTTGAATGCTGAGCTGTAATCAATAAACATCAGGCTGATGTAGGTATTACTATTGTCTTGGTGGTCCAAGGCCGAGTGGAGAGCCATTGAGATTGCATCCACTGTAAACCTATTGTGGTAGTAGGCAAATTGCATCCGGTCAGGATCCTTGCTTAGTCAGGAATTGATTCTAGCCACGATCAACCTCTCAAAGCAGTTCATCACAGTAAATGTGAATCCCACTGGGTGAGAGTCATTGAGGCAGTTCACCCTGCTCTTCTTGGCACTGCTATGATTTTCACCCTTCTGAAGCAGGCAGGAACCTCTGCATGCAGCACTGAGAGATTGAAGATGTCGTTGAACGCTCCCGCCAGTTGGTTGGCACAGATTCTCAGAGCCCTACCAGGTACAGCGTCAGAAAGATGTTATGACGTTGGTCTCCAAGACAGAGATCACAGGGTCGCTGGATGCTCCAGAGGTTTGCCTAAATGTAGTTTTATTCCCCCTTTGAAAGCGTGCATAAAATGCATGAAGTACATCTGGGAGTGAAGCATCACAACCATTCGTGATGCAACGGATTTCTGAGAATTCTGGGATATTAGGCTTAATGAAAGAAAGAAAAGACTATGTGTAGATGTGGTGTTGAAATTCCAGCTGTTTTACTAGAGTTGGAATCACGAGCTTATAGACCTCATTTTGATCTAGTTAGGCTTAACTTATTCAAGATGTCGCCCCTGTTCTTTCTAATACTTCAGCCAGTATCATTTAAGTGTGCCTTCCCCAGGTGCTTTATCCCTTCAAGAAAAGCAAAAGGTCACAAGTTGGATCTTGGTGCAAATGCAGCCTTATTTTTTCTCTCTCTCTTACACACACACACACACACACACACACACACACACACACACACACACACACACACACACACACACACACACACACACACACACACACACACACACACACACACACACACACACACACACACACACACACACACACTCCTGTTCAAGATTATTTAATGTCATTTCCAGTAAAGGAGAATGAAATAGTTGTTACTCCAGATCCAATACTGCTCAGAAAAACACAATAAGATAAAGAACACAATAATAACAAAAACACAATAAATAAAAATACATGATAGCTTCCACAGATGGATTGATTATACGTCCACAAAGTGACGCTAGGCACCGGAGTGTTGGTACATAAAGTGACTGACAGGAAATAATAAAATAGTGCTGGGGGGGGGGGGGTGTGTGGAGGAGTGGGTAATATATAATTTGAGTTACAACTATTTCTCCAAATCCCAATTACTATCCATTACAATCTGCTGATGGAACTCAGTGGATCGAGGTACACATGTGGAGAGGAAGTAGTTGGTGACATAAAGGTTTCCTCATGCAATTTCAACCCAAAATATTGGCAACTTCTTCCCTCCCCCCCACGCAGATGCTGCTCAACACACAGTTTCACCAGCAGATAGTCTGCTGCTTCCGATTCCAGCATCTGTTCACTCTTGAGCCTCCGCTGTCCATTACACTCAGGGCTGTTCACGGATATCTTTGCTGGTCTCCCAGAGCCTATGCTCCTCTGCCCCCCATGAAGGTTAGTCTCCTGCCTCAGGTGCTGCTGGTACCATCTTTGCTCATTTGGTTGGAGCTCTCAAAGTGGGCCTAATCCCCAGCTTCTATTGAGATTGTTGGGATGGAGCGATCATTGACAAGGCCTCGGGCCTGGGTAAGTATCTCAGATGGGTGGAAGAGAGACTCCAATGATCCTCTCAGCGGTCGTTGCAATACTTTGTAGGGTCCTGCAGTCAGATGTCTTGCATTTCCTGCACCAGGGAGAGATGCAGCTGGTCAGGTGCTCTCAATGTATTTCATTAATTTCTTCAGGTGTCATTTATTGTGGGTCCCTTTCCTGGCTGGTCCTCACAGCGAGAATGAACCAATGCAAAGCTCTGTGTTGCATATTCAACTACATATCAACTGTTTGCTTTTCTGTAGCTGTAATGGGCCCCTGGAAATGTTTCACCTCAGGTCTGTGATGAAGTGTAATCAAGCTCCCACCACTTCCTGCGAGGCACGTCAGCACTTTCACTGTGTCCTCGTCCTGCCACGCAGCGATGTGACATCAACAGACACAGTGTGTTATTGTGTACATCATCATGCCCTCACATTCGCATCAGAATCAGGTTCAAAATCACCAACATACGTCATGAAGTTTGCTAACTTAGCAGCAGCAGTACAAATGCAACGTTATATATATATATACATGATAATATAGAGGAAAATAATTAAGTAAATCAATTGCAGTATGTATATGTATATTAAATACCTACTATTAACTGTGTTATGTTGATATTTCCCCATGATAGCATTACCTTTCAGTATTTGCAGAGAGAAGATAGATCATATTCATGATAATAATTGGTGTAAATGTTGATTCCACTGAGAAAGGGCAGATGCTGCATCCCCCTTTCCTTTCCAGTCCTGAAGAAAGGGACTGGCCGGAAACCGACTCTTATTCCTTTCATATATACAGAAAGGTGCTGGGAAAGGACCAGTAACATCATGAAGGATCCCACGCACTCTGCTCACAAACTATTTGTCCCAGTCCCAGCAGCGAGGAGGCTGTGTAGCATCCTTGTCAGGACCACCAGACTCACAAGCGGTTACTTTCCCCAGGCAGTAATCTGGGGAGTTGGATGCATGGTGTCAGCAAGACTGGAGCTGGAGAGGCCCTTGTGTTTGCGGTTTGCCGGGGGCGGGGGGGGGGGGGGTGAGAGTTTGGGAAAGGGACTTGTTTGTTCTGTTGTTTGTGCTCTGCTGTGTAATGTGTTGGGTTGAACAATGCAAACATGCTATGTTAGCACCAGAAGGTATGGTGACAATTGCATTCTGCCCCCCGAACATCCTTGGGTGTGTTGGTTGTTAATGCAAAGGAGGTATTTCATTGTATGCTTCTTAATTACAGTACTGTGCAAAAGTCTTCGGCACATGTATGTGGCTAGGGTGCCGTGCTGTGTTTGTCAATGTGGAGCAGAGAGCGAGTTTGTAAATCTGGCAGGAGCAGAAGATGTCAGTAGTGGCAAGGGTGGAGCACCATGGGAGGGGTGTGGAACAAGTGGCCAGGGGAAGTGAGTGGGGGTGATGTGGGTGGGGACACACCCAGCCCTGAGACAACAGGCAAGGTCATTTGATACCAAACATTTGGTTTATTGATCATTACAGAATGATCAGCTAGCTAACACCCCAGTTATCTATCTTTATCGATGCCGAAGATCTTTGCACAGTACTGTGCATGTGAGAAATAATTCTGAATTTGAATCTGACCTTCATCTGAATTGTAACTTTTGTAATTTCACTATGATCCAAAACATCTTACAGCCAGTAAAATGCCTCATGTATTAAAACAATCTGTGCAGTATCAACATCCACAATGCTGTAGTATTAAATAATGGGCTTCAGTATCATAAGTATTGACTGGGGATAAACTTAAATGTATTGGTCAGGAATTTCAAACTTAGATTTTTAAAACTTCAAACTTACAAATTTTAAATTTTCCTCCTCTCACTTTAAACCTGTGTCCTCTAGTTTTGGAGTTCCCTACCCTGAAGTGGTGGCGCACGAGAGTGGAAAGCAAATCAAAGTATAGCTGATTTAAGCACTGAGTCGGATTATAAAAATTAAGGCTTCAACGCCGAGGACAAGGGATGAACCGATGTTCAGCTCTGTACTCCGTGTGGCTTTACTCACCTCAGCACTGAAGTACGGCTGAGCTGTGGCCTGCAGCCATCGGGATCCTGGGCGGGTCTCAAAGCTGAACTAACTCCCTGGCTGTGGACGAACTTCTGGGGACTCTGCACATTATTTGTAAACTTTTATCATTATTTGCACGGATGGCTGATAGTCTTTGTTGTGTGATGTTTTTCATGGATTTTATCGTATTTCTTTGTTTTGTGGCTGCCTGCAAGAAGATGAATCTCACACTTTGATAATAAAAGTACTTTGAACTTTAAGGAAAGTGCTGTGGCTATTCACCTTGTTTATGCCTCACATAATTTTATGAACCTCTCTTACAGGGGTTCCCAAACTCACCACCATAGATCCCAGGTTGGGAACCTCTGCTTTATAACTTCACATCTCTGCTTCCTACACTCCCAGAGAATAAAAGCCCTGCCCTATCCAAGCCAAGAGGTGACATTACAGAGGTGCATAAATCATAAATCATAATGGTCATGTATTTGGTGAATGCACACAGTCTTTTTGCCAGGCTGGGGTAACTGCAGGCTATAGACTTAAAGTGAGAGGAGAGGGAAAAGATTTAATCAGAAATTAAACAACAGCTTTTTCATACAGAGTGTGGTCAGTATGTGGAAATAGCTCCCAAAGAAAGTGGCAGGGGCAGGCGCAATTAAACATTTAAAAGAGATTTGGGCAGGTACATGGATGAGAAAGGTTTAGAATGATATCGGTCAAATGCAGGTAAATGGGACAAGCTTATCTGAGCATCTTGGGCAACTCAGACCATATGGAACAAACGATCTGTTCCATACCATGAAGACACCATGACTGTACCCTCCCTCTCTTTATAATGCTATCTCTCCCTTTAACTAAAACAGGTAGAACGATGTCCTCTGCAGTACGTATGAATGAATGTCTTTACTTAGAGATACAGCACGTAACAAACTCTTCTGGCCCAAAGAGCTGCACTAGCAAATCACCTATTTAACTGTAGCTTCATTTACAATGGCTTAAATGTGCTGCTGAAACACAGTGACAACTTGCTGGTAGCAAACACAACTATTAAATACTTTATTACTCACACTTTTTCTTAAATGCCGGACCAAAATGGAAAGGTCCAGTGTGGGCCGAATCGAAGTGGTCAGTTCGGAGAACGTATCAAAGTGGCAGGGTCTGAGTCCAGGAGCAAGGAATGACTGCTGTTTGGCCAATTTAAACGTTGGACCAGATTGAAAAGGGCAGGATGTTGGGGCTGGAGGCAAGGAACAGGCCACTGTTCATCTCTCTGCTTCTCGAGGTTTATGTGTCTCTGCACAAAGCTGAGGCTGTAATCTGTAAGTAACAGGCTCCTGGATCAGTGTGACAGGCTTTGCGGCTGTGAACCCACTTTCGTGAACTCAGCTCTGAATGTTATTTGCTTTCTTTTATTGCTAACACGATTTTGTTTGCACATTGGCTGTTAAACAGTCTTCTTTATTTAATGAGTTCTACTGGGTTTCTTTGTTTTGTGGCTGCCCGTACAGAGATGAATCTCAAGGTTGTATATAGTATACATACTTTGATAAATGTACTTCGAACTTTTGGAAATACCATCCAGTACGTCTTTGGACTGTGGGAGGAAACCAGAGCACCCCAAGGAAACACAAGTGCTCACAGGCAGGACGTACAAAGCTCTTACAGAGAACGCCAGAATTGAAATCCAAGCCCTTATGCCCCGTGCGTCATGGTAACTAATACGCCACAGTGGTGCCATGTGTTGACTAAGTTGTTGTTAGAAGTTGTCTCTAATCCTGCACATTGATTAGGGAGTCATTCAGTCACTTTGATTCGTGAAATGCATTCCTGTTTAAACACCACTGCAGTGCACGTTCTGAACGCAGTTAAGTTCAAACATCACCACTGTGACATTCATCCTATCTGTCCACCTATTAACTCGTCGCTCCCCTAGACGCACGTGTCTAATTACATACAGACGGTGCTGCAACAGAAATGACTACTAATCCTGCCCCTGGTAGCTGTGGGATAATGAGGAAAGGAATCGGTAATAAGAAGGAAGTAATGATAACAGATAAAGAGAGAACAGAGAAGAGTGATATATCTTCAAAGGAGAGTGCAAAGGAAATTCAGGGATAAAAAGCAAAAGAGAGATAAGAAATTATAGAGAAAGGGGGGATATCTTTCCATTCAGCAGTCTCTCAGAAGCAGATTGTCATCCAATTAGAGGCAGGTAGACTGTTTGATTAATCTACCTGAAACAAAAAGCTCACAGAAGTCACTGTACCAGGAGGCACCGAAGTACCTTGTAATCCTTAGGGATTCTAAGTGCCGTGCATTAATGTGATCAGGTGTGCCTGCATAGTCATATTCCAGGACAACTGTCTGGTTTGAATTATTGCAGCTAATTGTGAAAGCCGGCTTGTGGTGTTGGGAAGAGCAGATTGAGACGACTGATGGACTATCTACTAGCAAGGTCCGTGCCTAACTCCCAGGCTCGGCCGTGGCCATCGTCCTGCCCTCTCATTACGCCATTTCATTCCTCCAGGTGGTTATTTATGAGAATACCCTTTGGTTTCGTAACTTCTACCATTCACTGTGACTCACTTGTATTGAATTCTATTTCCACTTCATCTCTGTGTTCCAGGCCTCGTCAAACATCTTACGTACAGTACTGTGCAGAAATCTTAGGCACGTATATATACAGTAGCTAGGGTGCTTAAGACTTTGGCACAGTATTATATTTGTCAATGTGGAGCAGAGGGCAAGTCTGTAAATCTGGCAGGAGCAAAGGATGTTGGGAATGGTGAGGGTGGAGCATCATGGGAAGGGTGTGGGACAGGCGGCAGAGAAGGAGTGCCAGGGGAGGGGGGTGGCATGGGTGCAGACACACACAGCCCTGAGACATCAGGCAAGGTCATTCGATTCCAAACAATTAGTTTATTGATCATTACAGAATGTCTCTCTCGTGAATCTGCACTCTCCCCTCTCCCTTCCCCTTTTCCCAGCCATGATTCCCCACTCCCTGCCCCCTTCCCACTCTCAGCCCACAATAGAGACCCATAACAGAATCTGGTTTATCATCACTCACATCTGCTATGAAATTTGTTTGTTTTTTGTGGCTGGAATACGGTGCATTATATAAAATTACTACAGTACTGTGTGAAAGTCTTACACACCCTTGCTCTATATATATGCCTAAGACTTTTGCACAGAACTGTGTATCTCGAGTAACACATGCAAAGTGCGGAAGGAACTCAGCAGATTAGGCAGCATATATAAAAAGGAATAAGATTTGATGAGTCAGACTGAGATTTTATTGATTATTGCTTTAAAGCTCTAATGGATTATAAACTGATCTTTGGTGGTGTTCTTGCTTTAGATGGTGAGGGATGACTCACCACAGCAGCTCAATAGAGAAGAGAGGATCTCCACAGTAATTCTGTCATACAAAGGCACCATGACGTCACCGTAGCATGACAGACATTACTGTACAAGAGGACAGTGTTTGGTCCATCATATTTCGGAAAAAGTTCATCCCAGGGGAATATCCCAGTTCACCCTGCATCTGGTCCCAGTAACAGTAGTAGTGCGATCACTCGAGTTGAGTGTGATATTCTCTTAAGAGGTTATTCTCTCAAGTGGCTACAGAGGCTGATCTGGGATCCATATAATTCAAGATGGATCCCTTTAATGGAGAATGCCTGCTCATGACTTTGTTTAATGTGGAGAGGCTGATGCAGGGGTAGAGACCACATGGTTCTTGACAGATTAGAGTCAATGTATAGCAGCATAGAGTGGAAGATGACTGGACACCCTTCACTGCTGAAGCTTTCCTCCACTTCCACTCACGTGGTGATGTGTTATCATCTTCAACCAGCCACTGTTGAGTCTTGGTTTGGAAACTCCCCTTTGACTTTATGAGGAGTTAGGCGCCAGATGACTAAACTCCAGTCAGCATCACTCTTGGGTTTGAAGGGACACACCAGACAGGCCTCTCCACCATGATAAGGTGATGATTGTTGGGGTAGGGTCACTGATATGAGGCCAATCACTCATTGCCGTCCCTGTGTGTTTTATTTTCAACAGTGTCTGATTTCAACTCCACTGAATTTCCACCCAAATTAATGCTATTATTTAGTCTACAAAGTCAACACATCTTTAAGTGAGCTAGTTATTGACTGACAAGAATTATTGTACTAGCACAGATGGCCAATATAAGGGCTGAAAGCAGTGTGCTCATCCCTCGAGGTACCAACAGAATGCAGAGAATGGAATACGTTAGACGAGATGTTGTTTGTCTGAGTGCCCAGGTCCTCTCAGTTATTGGTCTGACCAATGTTAGTCCCTCAACTAACAATGCATGACAAATATCTGATGTGGAACAGTAGTGTGCACTAAACCACTCTGACCTTTCTTAAATATATCTTTACTAGTGGATTGTAAAAGTCTTTTGTGATTTATAGAAGATATTATACTGTGTAACACTATTTATTTTTCCCATAGAGTTTTGTGCTACCCCACAAACTGCTGTGATAGTTTGGTGGTCTACGATTTCTTTGAGATTCCTGTTTAATTCAGGAGAATAAGGCATAAAGGTGCCTCTAGCCTTTGCTAACTACTTGCATTGAGCTGGAGTATAAATGGACAGGGTGGACATTGTCAAAAATGCCTAACATTTGCCAACATGAGACACAAAGGGATGGAGTCTAAGAACTATTCCTGTCACAGAAGACAAGTTGGCACTGGCCAAGAACGAATGTAGTTGCCGTCACTTTCTGCGCCACAGTTGATGCCAATGTTTCACTCACCCAGGTTGAGTTAAGCCAACAGCTTTAAAGTAGTTCAAAGTACAAGTATCTGGGAGTACAGTTGGACGAGAAGCTAGACTGGACTGCCAACACAGATGCCTTGTGCAGGAAGGCACAGAGTCGACTGTACTTCCTTAGAAGGTTGGCGTCATTCAATGTCTGCAGTGAGATGCTGAAGATGTTCTATAGGTCAGTTGTTGAGAGCGCCCTCTTCTTTGTGGTGGCGTGTTGGGGAGGAAGCATTAAGAAGAAGGACGCCTCACGTCTTAATAAGCTGATAAGGAAGGCGGGCTCTGTCGTGGGCAAAGTACTGGAGAGTTTAACATCGGTAGCTGAGCGAAGGGCGCTGAGTAGGCTACGGTCAATTATGGAAAACCCTGAACATCCTCTACATAGCACCATCCAGAGACAGAGAAGCAGTTTCAGCGACAGGTTACTGTCGATGCAATGCTCCTCAGACAGGATGAAGAGGTCAATACTCCCCAATGCCATTAGGCTTTACAATTCAACTGCCAGGACTTAAGAACTTTTTTTTTAAAGCTATTATTAATGCTTTTTGAGTTAGTGATTTAGATGCATATCATATTATTACTGAGTTAAGTATTGTATGTAATGAGTTTTTGCTACAACAAGTGTATGGGACATTGGAAAAAATGTTGAATTTCCCCATGGGGATGAATAAAGTATCTATCTATCTATCTATCTATCTAAATTTATTAGCAAAGTACATATAATTCACCAATACTACTCTGAGATTCATTTACTTGTGGGCATTCACAGTAAAACAAAGAAATAGGATAGAATCCATGAAAACTATACACAAAGAAAGACAAACAGCCAATATGGAAAAGAAAACAAACTGTCCAAATACAAAAAACTATATTAATCATCATTATCAACATCAACACCAATAAGTGAATAATTCTAAGAACATGAGTTGTAGAGTCTTTGCAAGTGGATCCATAGGTTGTGGAATCAGTTCAGTTAATGAGTTTGGGACTTTTCCAAGTATTTGTGGTGCTACTGTTGGAGATGAATCACAGTGTGGAGGTGAGGGGACAGAGGTAGAACTGGAGATGAGAATGGCAGAAACCTGATGCACATTGATGCACCATCAATAACTCACCCTGAGACGTAAAGGCGAGGTATCGGCTTTTATTGACTGGAAGAAGGAACAAGTAGTGAGTGACCACCATACTACATCCTGGAGACAGAGAGGCCGGGCTCAGACCTCAATCGCCTTTATACCGGGGTCTGTGGGAGGAGCCACAGGAGCAGTCAGCAGGGGGCGTGTCCAGACAGGTATGTGTAGTTCACCACACACATTTGTTTGGATAGTGTCTTTTGATGAACCACTTTACCTTCAGATGTGGAACAGGGAGATGGCAATAAAAAGCCATATCATATTTCTGTTGCAAATGGAGGCACTGATATTTCAGTCACAGTTTGATACATAATGGAGTTAGTTCACTGACTAGCAAAACAGGTGCTATATTTATTATAAATGTGTGATAAAGGAAATACGCGAAAAATTTACAAAAGAAGACACTTCTCTTAACGTATTCTCCCTAATGCAAATTCCTAATTCCTAATACAGCAGAGATGGTCCAAAGGGAAACTGGAAAAGACCCTATTGGTTTCTCAGGTCTACATGACAATCCTAAATGGCTGGAATATGTAGCAAAAATTCCAGTTTCCCATTTTTACCAGCTCTGGGATGAACTTGCTTTTGATGGAGTTTGCCTTATGTAGAGATTGAGAGTTGTACCATCCAAGCTGAGAACTAATGTGCAAGAAAGCCTGCAGATGCTGGAAATCCAAACCAACGCACACAAAATGTTGGAGGAACCCAGCAGGTTAGGAAATGAATAAACAGACAATGTTTTGGGCTGAGACCCTTCTTTAGGACTGAAAAGAATGTGGGGGGGGGGGGAAGAAGCCAGAATAAAACACGTGGGGAGTCGAGAAAGAGGCTAGCCAGAAGGTGATAGGTGAAGCCAGGTAGGTGGGAAAGATAAAGGCTGGAGAAGAAAGATTCTGATAGGCCAAGTTCCTAGGAGGCATATGTGTCTATGGTAGTGGGTCTGGATAAGTACAGGAATTAAGAGTCGGAGGGCAGTAGAGATTACAAAGGATCTTAGCCTTATACACAGAGGTCTACAGCTATGCTCGGATCAATTTACCCTCTACCTCTGCTGTAATTGTGCATCTGGCTTCCATTTGATTGGCAACAAATGTCAAAAAATGTTTTCAATCATTACCCACCTGGAATGCAATTCCTGACAGACTTGGCCCCAGCGGGCACGACGAGTGTAGTACTGGTGCCACTTAAACCTCTGAATAATTGCTTTTTCACTTCACCCATTGTATTGTGTTTAATTCTGGTCACCTCAATATAGGAAAGATGTGGAAGCTTTAGAGACAGTGCAGAGATGATTTACCAACGTTCTGCCTGGATTAGGGAACATGACCTATAAGGAAAAGGTTCCGAAAGTTAAGGGTTTTCTCTTTGGAGAGGTGGAAAATGAAAGGTGACTTGACAGAGGTGTATAAGATGATAAGAGGCATCAACAGAGTGAACAGCCAGCACCTTTTTCCCAAGTGTGGCAGTGGCTAATGCAAGAGAACAGACTTTCACAGCGATTGGAGGAAAGTATAGAGGGGATGTCAGAGGTAGGTTTTTAACATGGAGAGTGGTGAGTTGATGGAATGCACTGTTGTGGGTGTGCTTGTAAAGACAGACACGTTAGGGACATTTAATAGAGTCATATGGATGAAAGAAAAATGGAGGGCTATTTAAGAGGGAATAGATAGATTACCGGTAGGTTAAAAGTTTGACACAATATTGTGGGCCAAAGGGTCTGCAGTGTGCTGTACTGTTTGAAGTTGTTAGACAATCGTGAAAACCGTGTTGATTTGCAGCAGTAAACCACAGCTACGGGACTTGGTACTTCTATCTGGTTTCTGTGAAAATGTGCAAGTCCTTCTTTAATACCTGATAAATTGGGATTTTGTACCATACACTGAAACTGAGTTGTTTTATCAGAACCCAGAGTGATATGTCACTGTGTGGCCACAATTGAGTGCAAATATTTATCCATGTGTTCTTCTAATGCTCAGCACGGTTAAGGTTATCTATATCGGCTCACTGAATTTGAATGATTCCTTAAGTTGCAAATATTTTATTGACAATTTTGCAGTCTTCTGGTTACTCTATAAATTGTAAATTTCCTGTTTTCTGCAGAGGAAAGCTTTGGGCAATAGGAAGCAAAGCACAAGTAAATGTAAGATAACTATGAAGAATGTGCCTTAAAATGTACAAGGAGACCTGCCCTTTAGTGAAAAATATCACCTATTTCATTGGGGGAACAAGTACATGCCATTTACAGTCCTTAGAGGCAGGAAATGCTTCACTGAGTGGGATTAGCCGGGCAACAGCGGTAGCATCATACTAAGCTGCTGGCATTTCTCAATGCACGTGCCTTCAAGTTCAGCACATGAAAGCCGCATGCTTTTCACCGGAGTTTTGCTGACTGTGTTCTGATTTTGAACTCCACATGGAGTCCAGCAGCAGGGAGTGAACTTGTTGCAACTCCCCAGCACCTATCCTGTTGTCTCTGCTTGCAGAACCTGAGACAGTTAGCTCTGGTGCAGGCACTGTATGCCCATCCATTTTAATGGAGGCGCAGCTGTGAAGAAGTGCAGGCATGAGTTAATTTACATTTTTTGAATTAATTCAGTTTTAATTCATTTTTCTGTTTATACTTGTTTGCTTTGGTTAATTTTTAAGTTTCTGTTTGAGTTTTTATTTATCGTTTCATTGGATTTTAATTGTTTTTTGAATTTTTATGAATGTCTGAGACTTTCAGAAATATTCAATGTCTTTCAGTCTTTGACAGTCAGCAAACCCTGATTGGTTTTAGCCATCAGCCATCTTTTTTTCAACACTTTAGTAGATGGAAGTCATTACCACCCAATCAATGATGTGCAGGGGGCCCAATGGTTGTGCAGGATCTCACTAGATGCCCCATGACAAAGGAAAAATTGATTGCACTCTGCTTTTATGGGTGTTAAAGTGATTGACAAGGCCACTTTGGCACTTTGAATCCTTCCACAGATGGGGCAGGAGGAACTATTGTGCTAGACAGCTGGGTGGATTGTGAGCTGGTCTGTTTTTTCTGGTGTTTAATTTGGGCTACCATGTTCTCCTGATGGGTGGACCAAGATATCAGAAATTTAAGAAAATCATCTTGGTGATCATTTGTAAGCCATGATCTTAACTATTGGGTCCACACTAGAGCCATTTCTAGTGCAGATTGGCATCAGGCAAGACTTATGTTTAAAATCTCAATATTTCTCTCTGAAGTTCTATACCTCTCCAATGAGCTTTTGCTGGAGTGGAGTAGGTCAACAGGATAAACAAAGGACCTTAAGACCAAAAGATATAGGTACAGAATTTCGCTGTTTGGCCCACTGAGTCTGCTCCGCCATTTCATCATGGCTGATCCAATCTCCTGGATTCTACCCATATCCCTTCATGCCCTGAATCTATTAACCTCTGCCTTAAATCTTCATGAAGACTTGGCCTCTACAGCTGCCTGTGGCAAAGAATTCCACAGATTCACGACACTCTGGCTAAAGAAACTTCTCCTCCTTTCCCTTCTAAAGGGACACTCCGCTATTCTGAGGCTGTGTTCTCTGGCCTTAGATGTTCTCACCATCCACATCCACTCAATCAAGGCCTTTTGCGACTCATTCTTCTGAATTCTAGTGAATGCGGGCCCAGGGCTATCAAACGCTCTTCATATGATAAGCCTTTCAATCCATCTTCCTGCTTTTTACTTCCATAAGTCGGTAGTTCCAAGACTGTGTGGGGTCATTTGACATTACAATAGTATTTCATTATTGGGCATACACATATGTAGACCATAAAGCATAGGAGCAGAATTATGCTATTTGGCCCATTGAGTCTACTCTCCCATCCTATAATGGCTGACTTATTATTCTTCTCAACCCCATTCTCCTACTTTCTCCCCTTAACCTTTGACACCTTTACTAATCAAGAAACTATCAACCTCTATTTTAAATATGCCAATGACTTGGACTCCACAGCCGTCTGTGGCTGATTCTCCATCCTCGGTCTAAAGAAATTCTTTTTCATCTCTGTTCTAAAGGGCCATCCTTGTTGAGCTTCTGGTTCTAGACTCTCTCACTATAAGAAGCTTAATTTCCATGTCCACTCTATCTAAGCCTTGCAATATTCGACAGGTTTCAATGAGATCCCCACTCAGTCTTCTAAACTCCAGTGAGTGCAGGCCTAGTGCCATCAAATGCTCCTCATATATTAACCCTTTTATTCTCATGAAATTTCTCTGGACCCTCTCCAATGTCAGCAGACCTTTCTTAGATAGCCCAAAACTGCTCACGTTATTCTATATGCCATCTGACAAATGCCTTAAGCTTCAACATTACATCTTGCTTTTATATTCTAGTCCTCTTGAAAGAAATGAAAACATTGCATTTGCTTTCCTTACTACCAACTCACCACCCTAAAGGAGATATTATCAATTGCCCATTGTTCATCATACATCTCCTCTCAGTTCTTCAGTTCAAAAGATAAAATTCCCAATTCAAATATCTTATAAAGTCATAGAACAATACAGTACAGAAAGAGGCCTTTTAGTCCACTGAGTTCACTTCATGTTTAAGATAGCACCACCAAGGATGTGCAACAGCTTACTGATAGTTCGAAAGCAAAGGAATTCGATTAACACAAAGAAGCTGCAGAGGGTCATAAATTTAGTTGGCTCCATCTTGGGTACTAGCCTACAAAATACCCAGGACACCTTCAAGGAAAGGTGTCTCAGAAAGGCAGCGTCCATTATTAAGGGCCTCCACCACCCAGGGCATGTCCTTTTCTCACTGTTACCATCAGGACGGAGGTACAGAAGCCTGAAGGCACACACTCAGTGATTCAGGAACAGCTTCTTCCCCTCTGCCATCCGATTCCTAACTGGACTTTGAATCCGTAAATGCTACCTCACTTTTTATTTATATATTACTTCTCTTTTACTGATTCAATTAATAACACTTTTTTTGAAGTGAATTGTGGCAAACTATCACCACAAACAATGAAGAGGCGAGTGAGTGTGAAGCAAACTCGAGAGATATGCCCTGCTGGTGCCCTGTAAAATCAACACACTTGGAGTTGCAGCCATGCTGGTTGGAGTGGACGATTCGGGGCTGAGGGGGGAAAGATGGGACAGAGAACCTCTGATGCCCGTCCAGCTGGTCCGGGTATGAGGATGGATCGCTCTAAGTGCTGAGCCGATTGGGAGAGGTCAAGGACGGCTACTTTGGCAGCAAAATCCAGGTCCGAAGTGAATCACTAGGCAACATGTTCTAGAGTGATTTGCCGCAGCAAGGCCTGAGTCCTAATGTGAAGAACAATCTAAATGTTGGTCCAGATAGACTGGAAAGGCAGGTGTCGAGATTCGGCTGAGGTTGGGTCGCTCTGGTTACCAAGCAGATTTGGGGAGGTCGAGAATAGCTTCTCTGACAGCAAATCCTCTGGCCCGGAATGATATGCCGTGGTGGGGCCCGGGTCCTAGTGCAAGGTTCGGACAATTTAACCACCAGTCCGGATAGTCTGATGGTTCCTTTCTTCAGGATGGTAAGGTTGTGCGACTGGCCGTGGCTGCTGTGCTTCATATCTATGAATTTACCAACAATTTGCCGTACTAATATGATGAACTGAATACTGAGGATTTGGGCCTACTCTGGGCTGCTCCGGGGATTTGGATCTAAGTACTCAGTTTGGTTTGGAATGCTGTTATTGTTGCCTGCTTCTATTGTTTGCATGATTTGTTTTTTTTTGTCTTTCTCTGTGGGCACTGGGGGGTTGGTCTTATTTTTTTTAATTGATTTCTTTCCGGTTCCTTGCTTTGCAACTGCCTGTAAACAAACAAATCTCGAGACTGTATAATTTATACATTATTTGATAATAAGTGCACTTTGAATCAATAACCAGACACACATTGACACTAATCCGACACTAATGCCATTATATTTTTTTCTAATTCCCCTCAACTTTCCCCCAGATTACATAGTTTTCCTACATACTAGGGGCAATAACCAATTCCACCCATATTGCCTCTTATAAGGATTCAGTGTATCAGACCATCGTTAGGCCATTTGACAATAAAGATGTATGATGATCAAATCTGAAGCAAAGCTCTGGGACCACAGGGTAAGACAGGGTAAATGGAACTGATGGGATTGCTTAGCTAAGAGCAGGCATGGATTCATAGATTCAATGGATTCTGTTGTCTAAGTTGAGCTGCTGTGGGTAGCATCAAGGCTCTCAGTGTAAACATAAATGTTCTTTGTCCACTTTGAGCTGCTCTGGCCCAGGAATCCCCAGGAGACCTTTGCAGGTTACAGTCGTTCAAGGCAGCTCTGCGGACATCTTTGACTGTGTTCCTCTGTTCACCTTGTGCTATCTTCCCATAACAAACCTGAGAACATAAGACCTCTTTTTGCTCTCTGACTTTGGGTTCTTTTATGGAGAAGGCCTGTTTGGATCACAGCAAACCAACATTGGCAAAGAGGCAAAAGTAGAAAGGAAAATCGCTTAAGCTTTCTATCAGTCTATGATGACTCACATCATTCTAATGATGCCTAACATAATCTTGACGAACAGCCCTTCATCTTCCATCTGGGCATGTTGTAACTTTCTAGGTTCATCAATAAATTTGGGGAACTTGCTTTCTGCTGTAGATTATCCATCTGTAATGTTAACAGTTCTTTCTCTCAATAACATTGCCTTCTGAGTTAGGCATTTCACAGTTCTCTCCACATTCTTCTGTTTATCTTCTTTCTAAAATCCCTCATTAATGTATCAACTAGATGGCTTAGTCAACAATTGAGCACAATGTGAATCCTGCCTGGACCCTATCAAATATATTCGTTTGGTTCTTTCCCAATCCTCCCCTACCTTCTCTTTACCAGTTTTCACCTTTTCCCTATTCGAACTAGGAGTCTTTGACATGAATTTTAAACAAAGTTAGAACCAATAGCTTAACGGGACGCAATAAAACACTGCTGAGGCAGATAACAGTAGTAAGTCTGACCTTTAATCTTAATCATCAAATTGATTATCACATTCATATTGAACTCTTACACATTTTTATATGGAAGCACTTTAATGTTCTAAAGGACCAGGTGGATTATCACAGTCCATGCAAGTAAGTTCTTTCATAAAAACAATATCCATCTTGCCATCACAGCTTTCATTATTCCTTGACACATCATCACACATTCCACAGAATTTGGTAGAAATGTCACTGCCTTCACCAAAGGAAAAGAATATTACATTTTGTGAAGTACTTCTCACCAGTCAGTCCTCACATTGTGAGGATAATGTAGAATATTCACTCACTGGCAGATGGCTGCTGAGAATACGTAAGAGTGAATCTATTTTTGAGGTGAAGGTTTGCTCTCAGCAAGCTGTGAGATATTGGCACAGAGACATGAGGCGACACAGCTGACTTTTTGCTGTCCTCTATATTGTCTGGGTAGGTGAGCTGTTTGGATCTACGGTATTGTGCAAAAGTCTTAGGCACATATACGTATATAACTAGGGAACCTAAGACTTTGCACAATACTATAATAATTTTATGCATTGCACTGTACCATTGCTCAAAAAATATAACAATTTCATGCCATCTGTGAGTGATGATAAACTTGATTCTGATGTACATCTCTATTGTGGACTGAGAGTAGGAAGGGGGCAGGGAGAGGGGAATCATGGTCGGGAAAAGGGAAAGGGAGAGGGAAGGGAACAGGAAGCACCAGAGAGACATTCTGTAATGATCAATAAAACAATTGTTTGAAATCAAATGACCTTGCCTGGTGTCTCTGATCTGGGTAGGTCTGCACCTGCACCACCCCCCTGCCCCTGGCACTTCCTTTTTGCCACCTGTTCCACACCCCTTCACCATTCCCAGAGTCCTTTGCTCCACCAGATTTATAAACTTGCTCCCCATTCAATGTTGACAAGTATGGTACTGTGCAGAAGTCTTAGGCACCCTAGCTATACATAAATAGCCCATCACTACCTTCTTAGGACATCTTAAAATGGGCACAAGGTGCAGCCTCAGCAGTGACGATACCTGAAGATGAATAGCAGCAATATTAGCTTGCTGGAGCCATGTGAGGTAATGGTGTTTTTTCATTTCCAGGGAATCCATCTTTTTTTTCCAATAGCATGTTACCTCAGTTGTGATAATTCGTGCTTTGATGGATTTAAAGTTGCTGCGTCAGTCGAGCTGTTAGGTTAAAGTAATTTTGTGGTCTTGTCCGTGTCTCATTAACAGGGGTGTCAGTAAGATCAGTGCTGAGTTGGCAAGTTTCCACTTGAGTTTAAGCTTAATGTGAATATTGTGCCAAAAATCACATAAAAGAAGAGTAAAAATGCCTCAGTTCAGTGAGAAGAAACTACACCATATTTCACAATATCATTCTTCAGACCTCCTCAGGAGGCATCTCTAATAGGGGCTGCAGAAAAAAATAGTGTGATTTCCACAAGTCCACCTTGTTAAGGTTTTCTCCAACATGGGGCACCTCGCCTTGTCCACAGGTACAGGACTGCCAAGTGTTGGTTTGAGCGATTCCTTCCCTTGGCTGTTGACACTATTTTGTTCTTCAGGGGCATCGATCGTTGCAGCAAAATGCATGACAGCTATTGTCACTTCCTCCGAGTCGCAGTAACTATGCTGCTCCTACTCTGCCATCTCTCTGTCACACAAGTGATGCCTTTGAAAGATTCAACATAACTGCAACTAAAACTTGATCCCCTCCTCCCCACACTGTCTCATGTTAGAAGAGATGGTGGGGTGACCGTTGCTTGTTGGGAGGAAATGTTTTCCATCCATACCAAGTTTTGTGAAATGGGAGCATCTTGAATATTTCGAGACAACCCATGGTATTAGGGATCACACAGCCACATGGCACGTAAACAGGACTTTTAGCCCACCGAGATTGTACCAACCAGGTAGCACCCATTTTTGTACCGTGTCATATGACACAGACAATCATGGTTTCATGGCCAAGATTGTTCTTAGGAAATTTTTCTACAGAAGTGATTTGCCATTGCCTTCTTCTGGGCAGTGCCTTTACAAGATGTGTCGCTTTAGCCATTATCAATACTCTTCAGAGATTTTCTGCCTGGTGTCAGTGGTCGCATAACCAGGACTTGTGATGTGCACTGGCTGCACAAATAACCATCCACACCTGCTGCCATGGCTTCACGCGACCCTGATTGGGAGGCTAAGCAGGTGCTACACCTTGCCCAAGGGTGTCCTGTAGGCTAGCGAAGGGAAGGAGCACCTTACATCTCCTTTGATCGAGATGTATCTCCACTGTCTCATTGAACCATTTACACAAATTCTATTTAATTATCTGAAACAAAATCGTCAAATGTTGGAAATTCTCAGCAGGTTGAGCCTCATTTTTGGGAAGGGAACAGAATCAGTGTTTCAGGTCGGAGGTGCTTTGTCAGAACTGGAAAGGAAAGAAAAAGAGTTTGTAGATCTGAAGGGAGTTCTCATGCACTTAGAGAGGAAGAAGACAATGGCTAAGTTTTATTTTTACACAGAGTGTGGGGTGGCCGCCTGGAATACACTGCCAGGGATGATGATGGAGACAGATATAATAGAGGCACTTAAGTAATTTTTAGATAGGCATTTGAAGATGCAGGGAACGGAAGGATATGGAACATGTGCAGGAAGAAGTTATTAACGCAATTAGGCATCATTATCTTGACAACATTGTGGGCTGAAGGGCTTGTCCCTGTACTGTACTGTTCTTTACTCAATGTTCTATCCCACCCAGGATATCCTCTCTTTTCGCTGCACTGTCAGGAAGTTGGTACAGGCGCCTCAAGACTCATAGCCCCAGGTTCAGGAACAGTTATCAAACTTCAGCCTCCAGAACCAGGGTGATAACTTCACTCAACTTCACTTGTCCCATCATTGACTTGTTCCCATAACCTATGGACTCACTTTCAAAGACTCTTCATCTTATGTTGTCAATATATACTGCTTATTTATTTATTGTTATTTCTTTCTTTTTGTATTTGCACAGTTTGTTGTCTTTTGCACACTTTTGTTCAATGCCCAAGTTGGTGCTGTCTTTCATTTGATCTGTTCTGGTTATAATTCTATTATTAATTTTTTGAAAATACCCATCAACCAGAAAATGAATCCTCAAGATAGTGTCTGGTGACATATATGTACTTTGATAATAAATTTACTTTGAACTACGGTGCCCAGATGGAAAATGAGAAGCCGTTGCTTGAGCATGCATTTGAGCCTCTCTGTGGTAGAATCGTTTATTATCCCCATGTTCTGAATAACTTCCATCGCTCACCAACTAGGGGCAATTTCTAACAGTCAATTAACATAACATCATGCCAAGCCTTCAGATATGGGAGGAAGCCAGAATACCCAAAGGGAACCCATACACTCAGAGGCAGATTGCACAAACTCCACACTGAGGTCAGACTGAAACCGAGTCACTGGAACTGTGAAGCATCAGCACCACACATTGCACCAAACAGCTATTGTCTTAGGTTGAATAAACTTGGATCTAAAATTGTAGAGTTTAAGAGAAAAAAGCACAATCAATCAAAGTTACTTGTTATTTTTTAATTTAATTTTTTTTTCAGTAACGTGATACAGCAGAGTAACAGGCCCTTCCAGCCCATGAGCCCATGTCACCCAAATGTACCCTCCTGAGTCATAAGCTGTACATCTTTGGACTGTGGAGGAAACTGGAGCACCCGGAGGAAACCCATATGATCATGTACAAACTCCTTACAGAGATTGTCAGGAATCAAACCCTGATCTTACAGCTGCCATCATAATAGCACTACTCTAACCACTATGCTACAATGCCTGTCCAAACGACCATCTGTGTAGTTTGCAGGACTGCAAAATTCAGCTTATCAAGGGGTTATAGAAGGCAGGAGGTGTGTGTGTGGGGGGGGGGGATATGTCACAGAACATGTGGCTGTAATACTGTGCTTCTTTAGGGAGGTGGAAACATGTGGAAGAAAGCAAGATCAGAGCTTAGGAAGAACTAAGAAAGGAACATTCTGAGGAGGCCTGGTCATGAAATAGAGACATGAAAGGGTGTAGTCTATAAATTGAGGCTGAAGGTGAAGGTGGATTATCTATCAGATAACAAATTACTGCTTGTATTCTGTCCAGGCATGTAAGGGGGTTGTGAGTTGATGCACCATCAATAACTCTCTCTGAGACGTGAAGTCGAGATAACGGCTTTTATTGACTGGAAGAAAGAACAAGCAGTAGTTGACCACCATACTACATCCAGGAGAATGAGGGCCGGGCTCAGGCCTCAATCGCCTTTATACCGGGGTCTGTGGGAGGAGCCACAGGAGCAGTCAGCAGGGGGCGTGTCCAGACAGGTATATGTAGTTCACCACATGAGTTGAGTTCCAATGGTTGTTTTAGCTCGAAGTCATACAGAACTTTGAACATTCAGGTAAATGCCTGCAGATTATTTCCTACACTAATGATCTCACAATTATTAATCTGTGAACGTTGCCATGCATCAAGGACAAGGAAGAGTTGGAATCAGAAAGAAATTTAAATAAAATCAGCAGGCGAATGGAAGGTAAAAAGTGAGAGATATCATTAGTTTGAAGAGCCCTGAAGTAACCTTAGGTTCAGGTTACAGTCATGAATGAATTGAATTTCTGGATCAGAATCAGAATCAGGTTTATTATCCTTGCCATATGTCATGACGTTTGTTGGTTTGTGGCAGCAGTACAGTACAAGACATAAAAAAAGTTACAATAAGTTAAAAAATAGTGTAAATGAGGAATAGTTCATGGATTCCTTCGTGAATATCAATTTCTCCTGGTAAAAAAAATTCCCCCATCTTCCTTTATTCCCCACTCTGACCTTTTACTGACCTTTTATCTTTTACCTTTTTTTCACCTGTCTGTGACTTCCCTTCGGGTCCCTCCTCCTTCCCCTTCCTGCATGGTCCATTCTCATCTCCTATCAGATTCCTTCTTCTCTAGCCCTTAATCTTTCCAGCCCACCTGACTTCACCTGTCACCTTCCAGCAAGCCTCCTTCCCCTCCACCCCCCACCTCTTTATTCTGGTATCTTCCTCCTTCCCTCTCAGTCCTGTAGAAGGGTCCTGGCTTGAAATGTCGACTATCTATTCATTTCTATAAATGCTGCCTGACCTGCTGAAATCCTCCAGTATTCTGTGTGTGCTGCAGAAGAGATCATATCCCGGGTGGCGAGGGTCTTTAATGATGGGTGCTACTTTCTTGAGGTGGCCTCAATGGTGTGGGGACTTGTACCAGTGACGTAGAAGGCTGAGTACAACCCTACTGATCACCGAACGAGGTTCAATTCCCTCCTCTGTCTATAAGGAGTGTATATTTTCTTCCCTTGACCATTTGAATTTCCTCCGGGTGTTCGGCTTTCCTTCCACATTTCAAAGATTTACAGTAAGGGTTAGTGGATTGTGGGCATGCTTGGTTGGTGCCCAAAGTATGGTGACACTTGTGGGCTGCCCCCAGCAGAATCCCTGGACTGTGTTGCCTGAAGTCACACTCAGACACTTGAGAAAATCTGATTGAGAAAATTTATTTATTGACGTACAGCACAGAGTAAGCCTTTCCAACACTTTGAGCCACGCCAGCCAGCAATCCCTCAATTTAATCACAGCCTAATCATGGGAGAATTTACAATGACCAATTAACCTACCAACTGGAACATTTTTGGACTGTGGAAGGAAACCAGAGCACCCAGAGGAATTGCACACAATATTGGGGTGAACGTACAAACTCCTTACAGGCAGCAGGGGAAATGAACCTGGGTTTCTGCCACTATAAAGCATTGTGCTAAGTGCTACGCTAATGCTCCACCCTGTTATAGGAAGGATGTGGAAGCTTTAGAGCGGGTGCAAAGAGATTTACCAGGATGCTGCCTGAAACAGAGAGCATGTCTTATGAGGAAAATTTGAGGGCTTTTCTATTTGGAGCACAGGAGGATGAGAGGTATCATCATCATCATTATGTGTCATGTTGAATGACATTGGCCATCATGGTGACCTTGACTACTCCTGGCAAATTTTTCTACAGAAGTGGTTCGCCATTGCTTTCTTCTGGGCAGTGGTTTTAGAAGGCGGGTGACCCCAGCCATTATCAATTCTCTTCAGAGGTTGTCTGCCTGGTATCAGTGGTTGCATAGCGAGAACTTGTGATCTGCACCAGTTGCTCACACGGTCATCCACCACCTGCTCCCATGGCTTCATGTGACCCTTATCGGGAAGGGGTGCAGCTAAGCAGGTGCTACACCTTGCACAAGGGTGACTTGCAGGCTAGCGGAAGGAAGGAGTGCCTTACACCTCTTTTGGCAGAGATGTATCTCCATCCTGCCACCTGAGAGGTTTATAAGGTGATAAGAGGCCTAGCTAACACGCTTTTACCAGCAATGGCTAATACGAGAGGTGGCATAATTTTAAGGTGACTTGCGGAAAGTACAGGGGAGATGTCAGAGGTAGGTCGTTCATTGATTCTGTTTACAATTACTGTTCTAGATTTGTTAAGTATGCCTGCAGGATAAAGAATCCCAGGGTTGTATGTGGTGACATGTATTTACTATGATAATAAACTTTACTTTGAAATTTTTTTGAGTGGAGGGGTGAAGATATGTCTTCAGCAAAGGAGGTGTAAGGCAGTCCTTCCCTCCACTAGCCAGCAGGGCACCCTTGGGCAAAGTGTAGCAATTGCTCAGCCACCTGATTGGGGTCACATGAAGCCATGTACATGCTCGGATGAACAGTTGGTGCACATCACAAATCCTGGTCATGCAACTGCTGACTCCCGGCAGATAATCTCTGAAGAGAACTGATAATGGTTGTGGTCATCCATCTTGCAAAGACACTGCCCAGAAGAAGGCAATGGCAAACCACTTCTGTAGAATAATTTGCCAATTGTAATCGTGGTCAAAGACCATGATCACCCACGTTATACGTCTCAGCATGTAATGAACGAACGAAAATATTTTAAAATGTAAAGTTTCCAAGTATGTACAATATGTCTATCTATTTAAAAACCAGTGCTCTCCAGGGATTAAAATATCAGTATCTATGGTATTGTTACTGGTGCTTCACTCGAATGGGCCAGTCTGGTAGACTTCAACTTTGTCGATTCCTGGTAAGGAACCTGGTTTTGCATTTAGAGGACACTCTGTCTTATGTGCTCCTCAATGCTCCTTGGCCACCTTGCATGATTCATCCCTGTGCGAAATCTTTGTCTCATGCCTCGATGGATCTGCGCAGCAAATCAGTTCAAACAAGCTACAACCGACAGTGATTGATGGGCCTTGCAAACTCCTGATTCGCTGATCTGATCCATCAATCAATATGCAAATGTGAAAAATAGCATGCCATGAATATGCACAAGCTGTCCAAAACATAAAGGAAGGGGGCGGGAGGAGAGAAAGTTAATGCGTGCCACTGTACCCCTTTTAGAAAACATGCTTGCTCCCCTTAAGCCAATTCAGATTTTGAACCAAACTAATTAAGTAACAAAGGCAGTTGTCATAGGAACTATGCTACTAATTTATCATTGCAAATAGTCTGTGCGATTTGCTAGTTGCCTGGCAACAACCAATGGGCATGAAGACAATTGATGACAAATTCTTCCATCTACAGATGTGGGGATGACATTATGTTCTGAGTCTTGATGCCACTCTTTTAGCAATCCCAGTGTCACACATCATCTGAATAGCTGATAAAGCGGTTTAGTCTGACTCTAACAACACTGCCCATGAAGGCTTGAGATGGGGTGAGGGGGTGGACCTGGTGCCTTTCTCAATGACCCTTTACATTGATGTTGCTTTGGTTATATACAGGGTCCTGAAGTTAAACCATAAGATATAGGAGCAGCATTAGGCCATTTGGCCAATAGAAACTGCTCCGCCATTTCATCATGGCTGATCCATTTCTCTCTCATCCCCAATCTTCTACCTTCTCCCTGTATTCCTTCATACCCTGACCAATCAAGAATCTATCAAAATCTGCCGTAAGTATACCCAATGACTTGGCCTCCACAGTTGCCTGTGGCAACTAATTCCACAGATTCACTACACTCTTGTTAAAGAAGTTCCTCCTCATCTTCATTCTAAATGGACACCACTCTATTCTGAGGCTTTGTCCTCTGCTCTTAGACTTCCCCACCATATGAAACGTCCTCTCCAGATCCATTCTTCCAAGGCTTTTCAACACTCAATAGGTTTCAAGGCGATCTCCCGTCCTCATACAGGCCCACAGCCCATACGTTAATCCTTTCAATCCTGGAATCATTCTCGTGAACTTCCTCTAGGCCCTTTCCAATGCCAGTATATCTTTTCTAAGTTAAGGGGCCCAGAACTGCTGAGAATTCTCCAAGTGAGGCCTCACCAGTGCCTTATAAAGCCTCAACATTCCATCCTTGTTTTTACAGTATATTCTAGTACTCTCAAAATGAATGCTAACATTGCATTTGCCTACCTTTCCTACAAGTTGCATCAGTGAGCATCAGGAAACTTATGACAAGAGATGCATTTATTAACCTTGCAATTCAAGAAAAAAATGTATCTAAATCTGAAAATCAATGAAATACCAAGTCAGGTAGAGATGTAACATCAAAGACCTAGCAAGTGTTGTGTCTTTCCATACGCATTTCAGGGGTTTTCTTTGGTTGCTTACATTGAACAGATTTAATTGAAACTCAGTCGCTGACACTAAATATAATTTTCTTTGAGAGTGGAAATAATTATATGGAGGGGCAGGATCAGAAAAAGCTGCAGAAAGTTGTAAATTCAGCCAGCTCCAGCATGGGTCCCGACCTCCCCAGCATTGACGGCGTCTTCAAAAGTTGATGCGTCACAATCGCTGGATCCATTATCAAGGGCTCCCATCACCCACGACATGCCCTCTTCTCAGTGCCACCATCAAGAAGGAGGTTCAGAAGCCTGAAGGCACACACTCAACATTTCAGGAGCAGCTTCTTCCACTCTGCCATCAAATTCCTGAATGAACAATGAACACAAGAACACTGCCTCACTATTTTTTTTTCTTTTTTGCTCTTCTCTTGCAGTACTTATTTAAGTTTTATGTATATCTATAAATATTTTCTTCTAATTTATAGATTTATTGATTATTGTGTATTGCAATTTACAGCTGCCTCAAAACAACAAATTTCATGACACATGTCAGTAATATTAAACCTGATTCTAATTCTGAATTAAGTGCTAATGCTCAATATAAAGGGGCCACAGTTGATTGTGAAATATTGCAGAGTAACTGCAAGCACTTTTTCAAGTCTATTGGAATGGAGTGCATCATAACCGAGGTGGAAATGCATTGGCTTTAGTAGGACTTCATCAGGAATCACTGAGACATTTATAATAATTAAGTTTATTATAACACGGTTTGACTCCTTATCCCCTCGGGACCTTTAACAATCTGGACTATTTACGACCTTTATGTGATCTGCATAGTTTGATTCCAGTGATGTTAGTTTGCGATTGATATTTAAAACTATGTTAACATGCCAATGTGAATCTAAATTTCTTCCTTAGCCCATCACTCCTACTTTTCTGTAGCTCTGGGTTTTTATGTGAGACTATGCCCAACCCTTTCTTTTCACAGCTGGGCTTAGGAGTTATGACACTAAATGCTGCACAGAATAACTCTTCCAAGTTGAGTAAATGCTTTAATGTGGTGCCAGGAATGGAATAATCAGAGGCGGCATGGTAACAGAATGGTTAACGCAACTCTTTACAACACTCAGGGCTGAATTCCTGCCGCTATCTGTAAGGAGTTTGTACGTTCCCCCGTGGCCGTGTGGATTCCCTCAGCACCCTCCCACAGACCAAAGATGTACAGTTAGGGTTAGTGATCTTTGGGGATGCTACATTGGCGCTGGACACATGGCGATACTTTCAGGCCACCTGGCACAATCCTCGCTGATTCGGTTTGATGACACATTGCGCACAAGATATTCTGCAGATGCTGGAACTCCAAAGCAACATGCACAAAATGCTGGAGGAACTCAGCAGGTCAGGCAGCATCCATTGGAAATGAAAAAACAGTTGACGTTTCGAGCCTAGACCCTGAAGAAAGTTTGAACAATGGAACAAAATTAGCCACTCTGAAGTTCTCTGGAACTTCGACAGTGACTAATGGTGAAGCAATCATCTCTACAGTAGCCTCTGTGATTTCTTTCCTAGCCTCCCATAAAGTCTGATACCATAATATTGAATGGCCAGTCTTTCACAGAAAAGAGTTGCAAATTTCTCTGAATCCCTGTGGGTATGTATATTTCCAAATTGTATTCTTGCACTATAGTCTTCATCCACTTGCCTAAAATTGCCCAAAATGGATAGAAAAAATAGTTTTCTATCCATTCTATCACTTCATTCAAATTCAAACTTCCTCTTCTTCTGCCAAATTCCAGAGAATACAATCTTGGTAACCACTGTTTGTAATTTAATATTTGGAGTCTGGTTATCATTATCCTTGTCTACAGTGCACTTCCCAAGGAAAGGTGCCCAGGTGCAACACAGCGTATGGTCCAATCAGGGCCTTCATGTGGCTGGAGCTTATCTGTGCTTTCCTGCCTTACAGGTAAAACTACCAGGTTTGATTATTATTTTGTGCCCTCGAGGTAGTTTAGTGATAAAATCCTAAATCTCCTTGGAAGTCCACTGCACCTTGGAATCCTGACTCTGATCCATTCTGAATAAGACTAAAGTGCCCACATGATCCTAACCATTTTGTTAACAGATAAAACATTTGGCTTTCTTTGATTCTCAATGACATCAGGTGAGTTATTGCAAGAAGCTGTGTTCCAACAATTTTTGTTTGCCACTTTAATTAGATGATTGTGATTAATTTCTATGATTTCATCTTCACATCAAGGCCACTTGTTCATTCCTCACTGATCGATAAATCAATCAGTGGTCCTGTATCTGAAATGCATGTGTACTTCTGGCTGTTGTCGTGCATCGATGTGATTTGTAATTTTTTTACACAGGTGTTTTTATTTGGTTTGAGCCTTCATATTTTTTCTGTTTCTTTCCATGTTTTATGTCTGTGCTTGTATTTTGGTAGACTGGGGTGTGTGTGAGTGTTTGTGTGCTTGTAAAGTTTGGTGTCCTAGGGTCCATTTGCATTGGTAATTTCCTCTGTGTATTTTTGTCTATCAGTATGTGTGTGTAGGTGTGTATGCGTGTGCTTATACAGTTTCTCTATACACACACATCCAAGGACTTGTTCAAACATTCAAAGTTCAAAATAAATTTATTATCGAAGTATGTAAATCATACATAAGCTTGAGATTCATCTTCCTGCAGGCAGTCACAAAATAAAGAAAACAATGGAATCGACACAAAGAATGTAAATAAATAATACACAGTTCATGAATCACAGAGTTCCTGAAAGTGAGCCCACAGCCATTAAGTCAGTTCAGCACTGAGGTGAGTGAAGCCAGTCCAGGAGTCCGACGCCTGCAGGCCACAGCCACGGAACCAGTTCCACACTGAGGTGAGTGAAGCCAGTCCAGGAGTCCGATGCCTGCAGGCCACAGCCACGGAACCAGTTCCACACTGAGGTGAGTGAAGCCAGTCCAGGAGTCCGATGCCTGCAGGCCACAGCCACGGAACCAGTTCCACACTGAGGTGAGTGAAGCCAGTCCAGGAGTCCGATGCCTGCCGGCCACAGCCACGGAACCAGTTCCACACTGAGGCGAGTGAAGCCAGTCCAGGAGTCCGATGCCTGCCGGCCACAGCCACGGAACCAGTTCCACACTGAGGTGAGTGAAGCCAGTCCAGGAGTCCGACGCCTGCAGGCCACAGCCACGGAACCAGTTCCACACTGAGGTGAGTGAAGCCAGTCCAGGAGTCCGATGCCTGCAGGCCACAGCCACGGAACCAGTTCCACACTGAGGTGAGTGAAGCCAGTCCAGGAGTCCGATGCCTGCAGGCCACAGCCACGGAACCAGTTCCACACTGAGGTGAGTGAAGCCAGTCCAGGAGTCCGATGCCTGCAGGCCACAGCCACGGAACCAGTTCCACACTGAGGTGAGTGAAGCCGGTTCAGAAGCCTGATGGCTGAACCAAGACTCATGTAAAACCCACCCAGTGAAAGCACATCTCCCATTCAACCCTGCACTGACTTTATGAAGTAACCTGCTTTGTGTTTCAATATTCCATATATCTAATGGAATGGGTTAGCTTTGGGAGAACTTGCCCTGACTAGCTCACCCTCAAACAAGCTGAATTCATCCAAATTCATATTTGCCTAACAAGTCTAACAAATTTCAGCAATAAATTGGAACTACGATATTAGCATTTCAAGAGGATGAGAATATAAAAGTAAGGATGTAATGTTGAGGCTTTATAAAGCACTGGTGAGGCCTCACTTGGAGTATTGTGAGCAGTTTTGGGCCCCTTATCTAAGAAAGGATGTGCTGACATTGAAAAGCTTCAAAGGAGGTTCACAAAAATGATTCCAGGATTGAAAGGCCCATCATATGAGGAGCGTTTGATGGCTTTGGACCTCCATTCACCGAAATTCAAAAGAATGAGGGGCGACTTCATTGAAACCTATCAGATGTTGAAAGGCCTTGATAGAGTGGAGGTGGAGAGGATCTTTCCTCTGATAGGCTAGTCTAAGACCACAGCCGCACAAAAGAAGGGCATCCTTTTAGAACAGAGAGAAGGAGGAATTTCTTTGGCCAGTGATTGGTGAATCTGTGGAATTAGTTGCCATGGGCAGTTGTGGAAGCCAAGTCATTGGGTATATGCAAGGCAAAGGTTGATAGATTCTTGATTAGTCAGGCTTGAAGGGTTATGGTGAGAAGGCAGGAGACTGAGGCTGAGAGGGAAAATGGATCAGCCATGTTGAAACGGTGGAGTAGACACCATGGGCCAAATGGCCTAATTCTGCTCCTATATCTGATGGTCGTGTCAATTACTGCTTGGAACTAAGGTTTTTAAAGGGTCGGGGTTTAAATAGGTAGGAGATTTAGTGAGCAAAAATACCTTTGAGCTTATTCGACTCTATGCTTCTGTCTCTCCTCTCCACACATGATTATCAGTTCAGAAATGGACAGTAAGTTACGAAAAAAAAGATGCTCTCGTTGCACTCCTGTCCCATCCTTATTGGAATTGACCCACACAACCCTCGGTAGGCATTGAGATTATAAAAGAAAGTTAGGAAATTTGAGATATTCCTGACCTCAGCCACTTACCCTCATCCCCTGCAAAACGACTCCTCAGCCAATAAAAAGCTGGCAAATGAAAGATATCCATCATAGCTAAGGGATAATAATTATTTTGCTGTCAAAATTAATTGCGAAGAGTCTTTTGTAATTGTGACACCTTTAGTAAAAGCTAGTTGATGCTTTTTTTTGTTTCTCCTTCCTCTGGAAGTTCCTACTTCAAATGAATTCATAAAAGCCCAATACAGCTGTTTCCCTTCGAGGCAAAGACAAAAACACATTTTCTCATTTAAAAGACGGAATAATTCCTTTTAAGATGCAACGGATTGTTGAGGAGGGGGGTGGTAGTGGTAGTGGTAGTGATGAAGAGATATATAAAAAAAATCTGAATTTCAAAAAATATTACAGGATCCCACTTATGCACCTAACATTTGAGCTCATTTCATCGACGGCATCAGAATCGGTTAGAGTGATTTTTTTTTCACATCATGCAAATGCCTGCATAATGCCTGCTCGTAGAATGTAAAATCAAATCAGCATTCTAATCCTGCAAGGTGGTGATGGGCTGGGGAATAAATATGCAGAGCAGCTAAGAAAAAAATCAAGGCAATCAAAAGGAACACTGTCCCGGCTCCCTCTATAAATCTCTGTCTGTTTCAATCGCATACTCGTCCGAATCAGTGTAAAAGTCGGGCAGGGATGTCATCAATTTCTGTTAACCTCTCAATTCTTCTTTGTGTTCATGCATACGTGATGGATTGTTTTTGTCACTTCTGTTCAGTTCACAGTATGTTAACATCGGAGGGAGCATTCAGGTTATGAGGAAGGGCTATTACTGTCCCAGCTCTGACTGGACTTCCCATCACTGCCAAACACTGTGCACTAACAAAAAGCACTGATTACACGTTGCCATTTAAATAGACAGTTGCTCTCTCTCTTTTGCTTTGTATTTTGTCTTTTAACATTCAGTCGCACTTTGCAGCCAGGAGGATTTTGCACTGCTGAAAAAAGAAAATGTTCTCTTGAATTCTACCATCATAACAAGTGGCAATCCTGTTCCAAAGGCAGGTCGAATTTGTTCTGAAGCAATGTGTCCTTTAAGACAGAGGCCAGAGAGGACTTGCTGTCCCCATTGAAAAGTCAGTCTATAAAATCATAGGACATGACTAGGTCATTCAACCCTTCAACACCACGTGGCTATTTCATTAGATCATGTAGCCTGTACTTTACTCCTGTTGATGTGTCTTAGTTATGACTTTGCCAAACAAGAATCTATCAATTTCAGATCTGAAAATTTCAGTGACTTTTAGAATTTGAAGATATATTTCCTCTACTTTTAAGAATACATCTTCTGGATTCCCACAGCAGCCGAAATAGTTCCTTACAAACCAGTCTCTCTCTTCTGTTAACCATAAACTTCAAAATTAGATTGCTTATATCATCCTGGCTAAGTGAAAAACAGGAAACATCCATATATCTGGGTGGGTATGTGTGTGTTTGAGTCCGTCTGAAATTTGACACATTTAAACGGGGGACTCATGAAGATGAAGAGCTGAGCTTCACTGTCGGGATGCAAAATGTGTAAGTTAAGAGGTATCACTTTGCTCCCATCTGCTGCTGCTGTACGGATTATGTACACATCAGTGTCAACTCATGCTCCCGATGTACATGCTAAGCCTTGTAGGCCCTGAGGGGCATTTCCTGAGGGTGAATATCGGGCCAGAGGTGGCAGAGATGTGAGGTGGAGCCAAATTTAATCTTGGCAGCTGTGGAACTACAATCAAGGGGAGGAAGTGGAAGCAAATTACATTGAAATGATAGGAGAGAAATAGGCCCTTCAATCCAAATGGTTCTTAAATGGTGCTTTTATACTCTTCACAAACCTCATCCTACCCTTCATCAACTAATCCTCTCAGAAGATCCTCTGGGTATCGGCTGAAAATGTCAATATTCTGTGTGGGTGCTTAATAGCTTGGTACGGCAACTGCTCAGCATGTGACCGTAAGAAATTGCAGAGTTGTGGACACAGCCCAGGAAGCAACCTCTCCTATGGACTAGGCCTATACTTTGTGCTGCCTCAGTAAAGCAGCCGGCTGTCAACGATCCCAGCCACCTCAGACATTCTCTGTTCTGCCCTCTCCCATTGGCCAGATGATACAGAAGCCTGAAATCACATACCACCAGGCTCAAGGACAGCTAGCTTCTATCCCACTGCCACTAGACTCCCGGCAGGACCTCTTGTACAACGAGATAGACTCCTGGCCTCACAATCTACCTCGTTGTGATCTTGCACTTTATTGTTTTCCTGCTCTGTACTCCTTGTAGCTTTTACACTCCATTCTGCATTGTTACTGTTTTACCGAATTCTAGCACAATGCACTGTGTAATGATTCGATCTGTGTGCACAGTACACAAGGCAAGTGTTTCAATGTATCTCGGTACATGCGACAATCCTAACCCAATGGCAATACCGATACCAACAGCAATACAATTCCTTTCCTCCAGAGATGCTGCTCGACCCACTGAGTTTCTCCAGCAGATTGTTGCTCCAGATTCCAGCATCTACAGTTTCTTGTTCACCATTTTTCTTTTTCCCTCTCATTTATCTAACTTCTCTTTATTCGTATCTGTGCCAGTTGCCTCCACCATTCATTGTCGAGGCATGCTGTATGCCATGTCGTATGATCATGTGACCCTGATCGGTGGGGGGGCTAAGTAAGTAGGTGCTACACCTTGCTCAAGGGTGACCTGCAGGCTAGCAGAGGGAAGAAATGCCTTCTATCTCCTTTGGTAGAGATGTATCTCCACCCCACCACTCCGGCATATTAGTATACCTTTCAATAAGTCAAATATATTTTATAATCTGAAGACTATTCTCTTCCAATTAGGTGGACTGGAAGTAAAGTATTTGAAAATAATAGTAAAGACACTTATGAGGTATCATTGTTCGCAGATGTGCTATCTAATGAAGAACATCAATATAAAACATACATCCGTTCTAGAGTTTTCCATTTCCAGCACATTACAACATAAACTCCTCTACAGTCCTATATCTGTATGCACTGGAATTTCTGGGATTTGTCTGACTGACAGCAGTGGAAACTGAGAGGAAGCTATTGGCATGATGAAGGAAGCTCTGAACACCACCAAGATCAAGACCAAAATTGGTTTTGGACAGACTGAGATGGAGGACCTTCATTGCTGCCCTTTATGCCAGTGGCATAACAGACAGTAACTAACTAGTTAGGAATGGCGCAGCAATGTAGAGGTCAGCAAAACACTTTACAGTACCAGTGACCTGGGTTCAATTCCTGCTGCTGCCTGTAATGAGCTCGTCTGTTCTGCCCATGACTGCATGGGCTTCCTCTGGGTGCTCCGGTTGGTAGGTTAATTGGTCATTGTAAATTGTCCTGTGATTAGGCTCGAGTTGAATCGGGGAGGCTGCTGAGCAGCGAGGCCTGTACCTCAATAATGAAGTAAATAAATGAATAAATAACCTGACTTTTACATGAATTACGGAACAATCAAATAATTCTATTGTTGGTTTGAGATAACAGATTAAAACATTCTTTCTGGACTTGGAATGCAGTTATTAAAGCACATATTCCCCCTCTTAGCCCCTCAGCGATCTTTAGTTGGTTTTCGAGAAGTTGCTACAACAATATTGTTGTGGTTTAGATTCATTTATAGATCCGGCTGGGTAATGATGGCAACAAGCTAATGAACTAGGAATTTTTTCACAATAATCCTGCGTGTTCATAGTAATTGTCATTGGTTCTAACGTTTTATTTTAGATTATAAGTTTAAAACTGTTTATATTCGCCAGCTGTCGTGGCAGAGCTTGAATACCAGACCTTTAAACACGGGTGTCTCTCCAAAGTGACCTGTTGCCTACCTTGTTCCCGTGGCACATGGACATCTGAGGTAAAGAAGATACGAGACCTGGACAATGGGATCTCCATTTATAAGAGGTGAGGTATCTCTCTCTCTCTCCCTCACTAATGAGAAAAAGAACCTGCCTGAGATGTCAAAATGTTGAGATGGACTAGTTTTTGACGAACTCCAGACCATGGGCTTTGTTATTGCTTGCATGGTGGGGGGGCTTGAGGCTTTTGCGGGAGCAAGGGGGGGCTGAGCGGTGGGGGAGGGTTGTTGATGCTTTTACTGCTCCTGTGTGTGGGAGGAGGAGAGAGGGTTTTGGGATTCTGTTGCTTTTTCTGCCGTTCATTTTCTGGGGTTTTTTGTTTTGCTTCCTGGATGTCTGAGAAGAGTAAGGATTTCAGGCTGTATACTGTACCCATTCTCTGATATCAAATTAAAGCACAGAACCTTCAACCTACCCCTCTATGACCTTGCTCCCATACACACCTCTGTATACACACAGTCATACCCCACTCTTGATAGACCATTTCAAGTACTTGTCTAAGGGTGAGTTTGATTTCTTACCACGGGCCCATGAATTGGTTGTCTCTGGCTGCAGCCTGGAGGAAAATGACTGCAGTGTGACTGGTGTCACGGGTAAGATAATATGCTGAAGGAATCTTTTGACATGCTGGCATTCATCAGTCAGGGGACTGAGTACAGAAGTTGGGATGTTATGTTCAATAGTTCCGTTTAATATCAGAATGTACACAACCTGTTGCAGTTGTACAAGACCTTGGTGAGGTTTGATTTGGATTATTGTATTCACTTTTGGCCACCTTGTTCTAATAACAGTGCCAAGAAGCTGGAACAAATGGTAAAAGGATTTATAAAATAGAATAGAATAGAACAGAACTTTATTGTCATTGCTCAAGACAATGAGATTGCAGAGCTACTCCAGTCCATTCAAAACAGAAATTTACAATATATGTGGTATAGCTTAATTAAACATTAATCCATATTTACATCCAACAAGTAACTTTGATAGTCCATAACACTCAAAGACCTTTGGCAAGCCGGGATGTAGCATTATTCAGCTGCACAATAGCTCTCGGGAAGAAACTGCTTTTCAGTCTTGGCTAAGATGTTTCTGAATCTCCTACAGATGGCAGGAGATTGAGCAGACAGTGTCAGGATGGGATGGGTCTTTAAAGATGGTACGAGTCCCCTGTGGGCACTGAGAGATGTAAATTGTCTTCAAATCTACCCTGACTACAGGGACATGGCCAAGACTTTACTCCTGGTAACTTCAGAGATTGAGCTCTAATAGAGGATATAAAATCATGATGCACAGAGATTGGGTAAACACATTTAGTGCCTTTGCTAGGGTCGGGGAACCAAGTATGGACATGGGTCTAAGGTGAGAGGGGTAAGGAACTTGAGGGGCACCGTTTCCGCACAGAGAGTGGTGCGTAGGTAGAACAAACTGCCAGATTAAGTGATTGAAGAAGGTTTATTAATAATATTTGGACAGGTATTAAAATATGTAAAGGTTTAGAGCAGGGGTTCCCAAACTCTTTTATGCCATGGACCTCTACTATTAACTAAGGGTCCATGGATCCCTGGTTTAGAGGGGTACGGGTTAAGTACAGGGAAATGGGACTATTTTAAATAGGCATTTTGGTTGGGATGGACGGTTTGGGCTGAAGTGTTTGTTTCCATACTGTACAAGTCTATGACTCTGTGACTAATGGAGTATTATAAAACATAGACATAGTAGGAGCAATCATTAGTAGTGTGGTGATACTGAGATAAGTTATCACAAATTATTGCTACTAAAATCACTTGCGAATGATAATGGCTGATTTAAAACCTTTAAATGAAATTCCCAATTCCCATGATTTGATTAACAATTTATAGACTCACAGAACACTACAGCACAGAAACAGGCCCTTCAGCCCATCTAGTCTGTGACAAACTACTATTCTGCCTAGTCCCATCGTCCTGCACCTGGAGCATAGTCCTCCATACCCCTACCATCCACGTACTTATGCAAATTTCTGTAAAATCCTGAAATTGAATCCGCATCTACCACTTCCACGCTCTCACCACCCTCTGAGTGAAGAAGCTCCCCCTTCCGTTCCCTTAAACACCTTAACAAATAATCTCTAGTTCTAGACTCATTCATCCTCAATGGAAACAGCATTTACCCGATGTACACCCCTCATAATTTCGAATCCTGGATTACTAAATCAAAAATATCTGGAAGAAACAGAAGAGAAGTCCTAATAGAAATAGCAAGCAATGCTGTTTAATTTGAAAAATTCAATGGATGTTTTATGTGACCTTGATAACAGATCACAATACCAATGTTGTTCCATTGTGATTGCTCCCATTTTAGTGAGAAGGTGGCCAGGACGTAACATTCTGCTGGTTTGAGACCGAACCTTAAATAGATGAACAAGCCGTTACAAGCTTACAGCTCCCAGTAAGCAGGGGGACACCCCCTCACCTTAAGAAATAATTTACTAACTACTTTTGTCTGCTATTTCATTTCCTTTACTTATCTAAAAGTCTTTTCACCTGACCTTACACTTGACCTTGAATGTGTTTATCTGTATGTGCGAACGTGTATGCAGATGGAGGTTAGGTTGTGTCAGTAGAGGGGTGCTGCTGAAAGTAAGCAAAAGCACTATAAATACAGCCAGAGAGTTAACACAATCAAGCAGCCAATCAGCGTTTGCAGCCCAGCCTGCTCATTAAGGATGCTGCCATCAAATTAATGAAAACTCAGTGACCCCCTCCCCAATTTTTTGCATAATTTTTTTAATTACTTGAAGTACTTAAATAAGAAGTTGACTTACATCAAGATATCTAGGTCAGAGCAAGGTGAGATGGAGGAAAGTGTGAGCATCTATTCCCCTCTATTTTTTTACTGAATATTTACTGTTTCTTGTTATGCTTATTGAAATAAATTTTTACTGCACTTTCCCAGATTTTGAAAGAAAAAGCAGTGGACTTGCTACTCAGAAATAAACTGCACTCCAACTGCTTAAAGCCATACCCTAATTTTATGAGGTAGTTTTTCAAGGACATTAGAAATTCCCAGCTTGAGGTTTTCTCTCTATTTCCCATATCTGATTCTCTTTTTATCTTGAAATTAGTTATGCATTTGGTGCTTGTGGAAGCAAAAGTGACCCATTGTTTCATTCTCTGGCCTACATATTCCCACGCTCATGCTGATCTGAAGGTTCTTTACTATTCTACATATCTAACTTTACTCTGTACCTTTTTCTTCCTCTTCTTAAGCCCACCACCGCTGCTGGGGCAAAGGCAGCTGGGAGTTCCCCACCAGAGTCCTCTGTCCTGGGCCAGTCTTTCAAGTTGTCCCCAGCTATAGGCTATCAAAAATCCTTCCTCTCCCAAGGATGAGATCTTTGGAGTTTCTATTGGCATTTCTGCCGCTCTGGGTTTTACGGATGGTAGTTGCTAGCCCCATGTCCAATCCTCCTAGTTTTCCAACCAGGCTTGAGTCTGTCCATGGCACAGATCTGTGAATATGAATACATTATTTATTTGTGATGCACCATCAATAACTCTGAGACGTGGGTTAAGGTAGCCTTTTATTGGCTGGAAGAAAGCACAAGCAGCAAGTGACCACCACACAACATCCTGGAGACTGAGGAAGGGGCTGTGTCTCCAATCGCCTTTATACCGGGGTCTGTGGGAGGGGCCACAGGAGCAGTCAGCAAGGGGGGGGCGTGTCCAGACAAGTATATGTAGTTCACCAAAACTTGTTTGTTTATTTAAGTATTAGATACAGCATTTCAAGCGCTTTGAGCAATGCTCCCCAGCAGTCCACGCGCCCCCCCCCCCCGATTTAACCATAGCCTAATAATGCAACAATTTACAATGACCAATTAAACTACCAACTGGTATATCTTTGCACTGTGAGGGGAAACTAGAGCACCTGGAGGAAACCCATGCAGTCCGGTGAAGAACGTACGATTTCCTTACTGGCAGCAGCAGGAATTGAATCAGTTTCGCCTGTACTGTAAAGTTCTGGGCTAACCACTACGCTGCCGTGCCACTCCAAATTAGAAGCTGTATGTATAGATAAGGTGGGGCGCACATACTTGTGTGTGCAGTTTTCTTTCCTTCAAGAAATACGGTCTTTAAAAGATGGCCTAAAACTTGATTGCTCATCCCAAGTTGTCCTTGAGAAAAATGGCAGTGAGATGCCTTTTCGATAGCTGCAGTCCTTGTCATGTGCATATACCCACAATGCCGTTCGGGAAGGAGTCCCAGGATTGTGACCCACCAACAGTGAAGGAATGCCAGTAGTTATTTTCAAGTTAGTATGGTGCATGATTTGGAGGGAACCTTCCCCATGCTCTTGCTGCTGTTAGAGCGAAGTTCAAGTTAAAGTTTACTGTCATCTGGCAGTACATATATACAACAAAATGGAACAATGTTCCTTCATGCCCGACTTCCAGGCTTGGCCGTGGCCACTGCCGTCTTCTCATTATGCCATTTGTTCCCTCCATGGGTTTATATATGAGAATACCCTTTGGTTCTGTAACGTCTACCATTCAGTGGCCCACTTGCATTGAATTCTATTTCCACTTCATCTCTGTGTTCCAGGCTTATGTATTGTATATAATACATACATAATACACTGTGTACAAATCTTAGGTGTGTGCGTGCAACACACACACACACACACACACACACACACACACACACACACACACACACACACACACACACACACACACACACACACACACACACACACACACACACACACACACACAGTGCCTCAGCCTTTTGCATAGTACTATATTTGTCAATGTGGAGCAGAAAGCGAGTTTGTAAATCTGGCAGGAGCAAAGGTTGTTGGAAATGATGAGGGTGGAGCACCAGGGGAGGAGTGTGGTAAAGTTGGCAGAGAAGGAGTGCCAGGAGTAGGGGATCGAGAGGGTGCAGACACATCCAGCCCGAGACATCAGGCAAGGTCAATTGATTCCAGACAATTGGTTTATTGATCATTATAGAATGCCTCTCTAGTGATTCCCACTGCCTTTCCCTTTTTCCAACTGCAATTCCCCTGTCCCTGCCCTTTCCCACTCTCATTCCACAATAGAGACCGTAACAGAATCAGGCTTATCATCAAGTACATATGTCATGAAATTTGTTTCTTTGGTGACAGCAGCTGCACAGTACAATACATAAAATTACTATAGTTGTATACAAAGGCCTTAGGAACCCTCGCTATAAGACTTCAGCACAGTACTACATATGTGCATGAATGTTGGTATGTGAATCAGACAATACCTCACTGTATATGTGTGTCTATGAGTGTGTGCAGGCATGTATGAATTTAAAGTCCTAAAACCAAAAATACTGAAAATGACAGACTGATTGGAATCTAAATTCAAATTTAAAAATCACTGATCCACTGAGAATATTTGGCTATTTTTGTTAAAATACCATTGAACCAATTCTGAATCTGTAGCAATTTCTCCCTCTTAGGTTTATTCACAGTTTTGCTTCGCACCTTTCTCTATTTCCCTCTGCTTAGTTGGCAGGTCCCTGTCAAAATCTCACTGATATTCAGCTCACTTTGGGAAATTGAGGAGAGTAATGTACTGCTGGATGTTGTGAGGGTCACTGAGGCAAACCTCAGCTCACTCTGGTAACTTTAACGTCATAGCTAATTGCACAGTTAATATATTGCTTGGTTTCCTCCTGAAAACTTAGAATGGGATGTAGTATGAAGGTGGATGCATCTGCATTGTGAAAATGCTACTAGATCGGTAATCAACCAGAAAATGAATAGCAAAGTGCTAGAAATGTGCTCTGATGAAAGGTCATCATTTTGAATCATTAATTCTGATTCTCGCTCCACAAATGCTGCCTGACCTGCTGAATAATTCCAGCACTACCTGTTTTAGACATAAGACATAGGAGCAAAATTAAGCCATGCAGCCCATTGCATCTGCTCTGCCATCCCACCATGGCTAATTTATTATTTGACTCATACCCATTCTCTGCTGTCTCTCCATAACCATTGATGCCTTGATTAATCAAGGAACTATCAAACTCCTCTTTAAGTATATCCAATGACTTGGGCTTCACAACCATCTGTGGCAATAAATTCCACAGATTCACCACCATCTGGCTGAAGAAATTCCTCCACATGTTTGTTCTAAAGGGACATCCTTCTATTCTGAGGCTGTACCTTCTGATCCTAGACTACCCCACCATAGGAAACATCTTCTCCACATCCACTATATCTAGGGGAGGGTCTCCCAACCTGGGGCCCACAGACTCCTTGGTTAATGCTAGGGATCCATGGCATAAAAGAGGTTGGGATATCCTGATCTACGCCTTTCGATATTTGATACATTTTATTAGTAACCCAGAGATGTTAGTTTAAAATCCACTTTTCAGTGAATAATGCTTGAATTTAAAATCTAGTGTCAGCAATGCTAACCATGAAACAAAGATACCTGAGGTGTCCTGAAGAAGGGTCTCAGACCAAAACGTCAATTATCTATTCATTTCTATAGATGCTGCCGAGACTGCTGAGTTCCTCCAGCATTTTGTGTGTGTTGCTCTGAATTTCCAGCATCTCAGAATCAGAATCAGGTACAATATCACTGGCATATGTCGTAAAATTTGTTAACTTTGCAGCAAAATGAATTACAATAAGTATATATATATATATATATATATATATATGTGTATGTGTGTGTGTGTGTGTGTGTGTGTGTGTGCTGTATTTTATATAAAGTTAAAATAGATAGTGCAAAAAACAGAAATAAATAGTGAGGTAATGTTCATGAGATCAATGTCGATTTAGGAATCAGATGACAGAGGGGAAGAAGCTGTCCCTGAATTGCTGAGTGTGTGCCTTTAGGCTTCTCTACCATCTTCTTGACGGTAACAATGGGAAGAGGGCACATACTGGGTGGTGAGACTTTCTCATGTTTAAAACAAATACATTGATGTAAAACTCATTTTGTTCACTATTATCTAATGCAGAGGGGAGTCTATCGTCCTTTTTCATCTATGTATGATGTCAGATCAACAGTAATATGGCTGACTTTACGCTCAGGGGCAATTGGCAATGGGCAATAAATCTTGGGATGCCAGAACCCCTGAATGAATAACCTAAGGAATGAAAGTAAAATACATCCCTGCCTGTGAGCTAATGCATAGAACCCAACCTCAACCAGGAGAGCCGTCAGTAAATTTCAGGGTATTTCTTGAAGAGAGATTTGGAAGCAACCCTGTACAAACTGAGCCACAGAAGAGACAATGACCCATTCCCATGGGGAGCAAACAACCACTTCAGATTAATGGATAGTATTCTTGAATGATCGAGGGTCTATACAAGAGAGTGTAGTTTGAAAATCAACTAGCCCTGAAGGAATTGAAAAGGAATATGGGTCTAGTCCTATTGAAACTCGAAGAGTATGATTACACGTTTTATCCTTGGTGTCAAGCTATGTATTCTGCTGTCTGTCATCATAGCCTTGCTGAGTGAAATTCCCAACCCATGCCTGGCAGTTTAAAATGAATCTCAGAGCATTTTTCTGTGTTGGTTTTTGCTGCCCAAACTCAACCTCCATTAGGATCATCAGGGGAAATTAATATAATTGAGGTATTCTAAGCAGGAATTAAGCCCTCAGTACAAATAATAGTCTTTGAATCCGTGTTTGAAAGTTAGTGTGTTAATAATTATTAGGGGTCCTGCTGCCACTGCCGGTCAACCCAAGGAAAAGACAGAGGGAAGATCTACCTCTACTAATTACTTTATGACATTTTTTTTCTCAAAAACGATCGCTGCAATAAATAGCCTGGAATTTCCCTTTCGGAGGTAAGCTGTTGAACCACCTGTACGATCTAGCATTTTTGCAGTGTGAACTGAAGTCTTAAAGGTGAAGGATGGTCACGGCATGGTGTGTACAGGCTAAATCGAGGCAGCAGGGCCCAGGCTTGAAAGCATGGAATGAGCCAATGTTTGGTTGCTGGAGTGTATTTGAAGTGGCAGGGCCCAGACCCAAGAGCAAGGAATAAGCTGAGGTTTGATAGATTTAAGCGCAGGGCAGGATTGGATAGGGATTGGAATCGAGACAGCGGGCCCTGGGCCTGAGAGGGTCTTGAAGGGCAGGGTCCAGGTCCGAGAATGAGGAACAAGCCATTTTTTAGCCAATTTAAGTGCCAGGTCAGATCTTAGGCACCCTATCTATATATTCATGCATAAAGCTTTTGCACAGTACTATAACAAAGAAGGTTTTACATTGCAGAGAAGATGATAGAAGAGATGGATATGACAAAAGGGAATTCTGTGATAGGCTTCCATGAGGATGGGGCATTGAACCAAATAGGTTAAAGAAAGGTAGTGAGAGGTTAATTTACACTTCTCTGTGCAATGTGCTGCTGATAGCAGAGTGTGGGACATCCTCAGAAAGGCAAGCTGGAGTAGAGCAGAGAGTAAAACTGGGCAATTGTTTTAGACGGTTGCCCCACAACACAGATGGCCAGCTCACCAGAGAGGACGAGAGGAAACATCATGAATACTTCTAACTGAGGGAGAAGGAAGTGGAAGAATGTTCTCATGGAGTAAGATGAAGAAGGCTAAAAGTAAGACCAATGTAAACCAGTTGGGCCAAACAAGCTATATCGATAATGGATGTGTTATGATCCACACCCGACCATGCCATCTTCCAGGGTTTAGACACTCCAACACCCCAGAATATGGATAGCTGGCACGACCCCTTTGAACTCTTAGGCCTGCCCCGCTGATTGGCGACCATGTTTTGCCGCCATGATTTTAATATGTAAATAGCTCCTTCAGTGAGGTTTAGTGCTCAGTCGTCAGCTCTACTTTCTATTCTCATCTAGCATCTAGTTTAGAGCCCTGTCCTGGTTTCAATCTCGTATCATGCCTTGATTCCAGTCTCGGATGTTCCAGTACTTTGATCCTAATCATCCTCGACTAAGTCTCTCATCACAGGAAGCCATCGGAATTTTCTGCAAAATACATTGTGCATGGCTCAGCAGCTTACGACACTCACAGAGATTCAGCTGCCATTGTTCATAGGCAACACTTCTGTTCTATCTCTCAGTTTCTCACCATTAGCTCCATTTAAATATTGGCAAAAAGAATTTCTTGTAAAGGCATCCTACACCATGACACAACATTTTGTAGATTCAAGCCCATTGTTTCAATGGGTGTGGGCTTTTCAAAGACAGCAAATGAATAAGGTATTATACTCCATCACTCAATTTAAGCCTGAAAATCTCACCTTTCTTGTGTTTCCAACAGCTTCTAACTTTATGCTCCGTTACCGTCAGGGTAGAATCGATAGACTATTTACCTCCTAGATTCCTTGCTCTACATGTTTCATGATGTATTGATTTATTGAAGGGGCAACTCTACCAAAGGATGAGGGTTGTGCACAGGGCTAGCAATGCCATCCCACAAAAGCCCAGTACTACCAAAAAGCTCCAGAGACCTCAACCCTGGGAGAGGAAAGATACACCAAGAAGATGGGCTACACCTGGGGAAAAATTGAAGAACTGGTCCACTACAGAGGATTCCAGTGAGCTACTGTCATGGCCAATGACCCAGTAGGAGAGATGGGCTTAAGCAAGTAAGTAAAGGTTGAGGGGCCAACAGTTGTGAAGATGCTGGGCCAGGAGACACTTCAAGGAAATGATAACATTGAAGAAGCAGGCTAAAGAGCTATCGAGCAAACGTGGTGCTAGGTGAAAGAAGTTGTCAATAAACGACTGTTAATCCTCTATTAGCATATTTATTAAAATGCTATGTTGGTACTGGGAGCATAGCGATACTTGTGGGCTGTATCCTGCACATCCTCAGACTGTGTCAGTCATTGAGGCAAGCAGCAAATCTCACTGTCTGTTTCAATGTTTCAATGTACTGTACACATGACAAACAAAGCTAACCATTCTCGTTCTTTCTCTAAAAAGTTGAATCAGTTGCTAGTCCCTGTTGTCCTTACTAATCAGACAATATGATCCATACCCGGTGTTCACTGCTCACGAGGTTACTCGTCACTGCGCTGAGCTGAGCTGTGGCCAGCAACTAATGGGCTCCTGGATCGGCTGTAATTGGCTTTGTGGCTGTGGGCTCACTTTCGAGATCTTCAATTCTGAATGTTATTTTTGCTTGCTTTCTAATGTTTGCTTTTTTTTTGTACATTTGGTGTTTGATGGTCTTTTTTAATGGGTGCTATTGGGTGTCTTTGTTTCGTGGCTGCCTGTGAGGAGACTAATCTCGAAGTTGCATATAGTATACAAACTTTGATAATATACATACTCTGAACTTCAAAGTATATTTTGTTGTCTGCTACATTAAAAGAGGGCTGTTCAGTTTATTTTGGAAACATTACATATACAGCAGTAGCAGTATGAGACCATAGGATATGGGAGCAGAATTAGGCCATTCACCTTACCAAGTCTGCTCCATTAATTTATTAACCTTCTCAACCCCATTCTCCCGGTAACCTTTGACACTCTTACTAATCAAGAACTTATTAACCTCTCCTTTAAGTATACCCCGTGATTTGGACACCACAGCCATCTGTAGCAATGAGTTCCACAGAGAGGTAGAGCAGGCTTGAGGGACACTTTTTCGTACTCTCTGTTTCCTATTTTGAAAGCAAAGAAAAAGCTATAAAAGTTGGAAACCTGAATTAAAAATAGAAAATGTTGGAAAAGCTGAGCACCATTGAGGAGAAAACTCAAGACTTCTAATCTGACACATTTACCGTTTTCTCTTCACTGGCTTCCCCGACATGTGAGATCTTCCAGTATTTTCTGAGTTTATTTCTCAAGTTCTGGAGTTTGTACTGCACCATTTCTGGTCCTCAGTGACTTACCCTTGGAATGTTCCTAAATTTGCTCATGTTAACAACACCAGCCCAGCTGCACTAGTTTGCAGAATTGCCAGAGGCTAGAGAAGAAACGACAGCAACAAGAGTATGAACTGCTGGAAAACAGCACGCTCCTTGTGAGGGGATGTTTAACCTGTGTGTGAGTTCCTTGCATAATTGTTTTGAAGCTTTGAAGCTTTGTTGCACAAAATACCACTTTTAAAAATTAATTTCCTTTATGCGTAGCCTCCTGTCACTGAAAGAGTATGGCAAGTTCTCAGCAGTAACAAAAATGCTGGAAGAAACTCAATAGGTCAGGAGGCATCAATGGAGACAGAGAGAGAGTTAATATTTCAGTTGAGAAATTGCGATGAAAGTTCCAACAAAATAAATCAAGAGATCATGTTCCCTGAAGATTACACTTTTTCATTCCATTTGATCTGTTTGCTGTTCCTCACTTTAACTCTGCCATGAATGGTCCAAAGCCCACCTGTGAAAGATCAGAAGATAGAGGAGCAGAATTAGGACATCTGGCCTGTTGAGTCTTCTATGCCATATCATCACAGCTGATCCACTTTCCCTCTCATCCCCAATCCACTATCTTCTCCTGGTATTTCCTCACGCCCTGCAAGGAGGAGGGTTGGACATAAGGCCTAGCAACTCCATCCCATAAAAATCCCAGAGCTACAAAAATGCCAACAGATGCACCAAGGATGTGGGAGAGGAAGGATCTTTGCTACACATGAGGACAGCTGAAAAGACTGGCCCAGGACAAGGGACTCTGGCGAGGTGCTCTTGGTGGCCTATGACCCTGTAGGGATAATGGGTTTCAGTAAGTAAATATTCCTCTCTTTAATTTGGATATCTTGGCCTGCTGGGCAAGTCCCAGTCAGCCAATGCCATCCTAATTTGACAGTACTGGTAAAATGTTACACAGACAAAGGAGTTTGACTGTCTATTTAATGCCAATACATCATTTCATCCCATTACAGGCATTCTCTTTGTTCAGTCTATTATCCTCCTCCACCTCCTCTGCTAACTAGACTAACCAGCTTTCTCCCTTTCTCAGTTCTGCCCAAAGGTCTTTGACCTGAAACATTAGCCCTGTTTCCTTTTCCACAGACGCTACTTGACCTGCCAAGTGTTTCCAGCATTTTGTTTCAGATTTCCAGCATCTGCAATGTTTTTTTTATTCCCATGCACATGTACGAGGCAGTTCAGCAAAGATAAATAAATTATGAGGGACATATGGAACTTGGTGTTATGATCAGAGAGAGGCCAAAGTTGGAGAATTAAGAATCTTCTCAATGTAAGTGCTTATAATTTTAATTTCCAGCAAGCTCCAGAGTGTAAAATCCAGTCTCAATCAGAAACTCTGGCCCTGTAAACATTCTTAATATTTTTATTTTTTTATGTTCTTGATCACAGGCAAAATATTCAGAACCAGAACAGATCTGCAACCAGCACTTATTATAATCTGGGTTGAAATTGTCCAAAGTGAATTTATTTAAAATTCTTACCACTGACAGAGAGACTGGATTAGTTTCAAATCCATGTCCCATGGGTACATTTAACTGCTGAATCATCTGGGCCCCAGTAGAGGTTTGGTGTTTGAATAGAATTACTTGATGGCACATAATTCTATTACTTGAAGGTTCAAGTTAATTAATAGGCCAGAACATATGACAAAACCATGCCTTAGTCACCAATTCTTACTCCATAATACTAATGTGCTGCTTTCGTTTCGCAATAGTGCAGAAGGAATTTGTGTAAAGGTCACTATACCGGGGTGATTCAAATGTATTTTTTCCCCTCCCTTAATGTTGCTAAACTTATGTTTTGGAATTACCCCATGCAACACACTGATGTTTCAGTACAAAGAAATGTACTCGCTGTACCTGTGGGCCATTGAGAAACATTTGAAGAAATTTCAGGCCTATTCAGGTTCTTTCCAGCATCTCAGAGAAATCTACAGCACATTACAGGCCCTTCAGCCCACAATGTTGTGCCAACCATGCAACCTACTCTAGAAACTGACTAGAATTACCCTACCACACAACCCACTATTTTTCTAAGCACCATGTACCTATCTAAGAGTCTCTTAAAAGACCCTATTGTATCCGCCTCTACCACCATCACTGGCAGTGCATTCCATTGCACCACCACTCTCTGTGTGAAAACTTACCTCTGACATCTCCCTTGTACCTACTTTCAAGCACCTTAAAACGATGCCCCTTTGCGATAGCCATTTCAGCCCTGGGAAACAGTCTCTGACTATCCACATGATCAATGCCTCTCATCATCTTCTACACCTCTATCAGGTCACCTCTCATCCTCCGTCGCTCCAAGGAGAAAAGGCCAAGTTCACTCATGCTCTCCAATCCAGGCAACATCCTTGTAAATCTCCTCTGCACCCTCTCTATAGTATCCACATCCCTCCTGTAATGAGGCGACCAGAACTGAACACAGTCTCCAAGTGGTGTCTAACTAAGGTCTTATATAGCTTTAACATTACCTCACTGCTCTTGAACTAAATCCCACTATATGCCTTCTTAACAACACTGTCAACCTGTGCAGCAACTTTGAGTATCCTATGAACATGGACCCCAAGATCCTGCTGATCCTCCACACTGCCAAGAGTCTTACCATTAATATTATATTCTGTCTTCAAACTTGACCTATCAAAATGAACCACTTCACACTTAGCTGGGTTGAATGCCATCTGTCACTTCTCAGACCAGTCCTGCATCCTATCGATGTCCTGCTGTAACCTCTTGTGGTGAACTACATATACCTGTCTGGACTGCTCCTGTGGCTTCTCCCACAGACCCCTGCTGACTGCTCCTGTGGCTCCTCCCACAGACCCCTGTATAAAGGCGATTGAGGCCTGGGTCCGGCCTCATTTCTCCAGGATGTAGTGTTGTTCATTCTTCCAGTCAATAAAAGCCGATATCTCGTTTCTTATGTCTCAGAGTGAGTTATTGATGGTGCATCACCTCTGACAACCCTCCAGACTATCCACAACGCCTCCAAACTTTGGGTCATCAGCAAATTTACTAACCCACCCTTCTACTTCCTCATCTTGGTCATTTATAAACAGCACAAAGAGGAGGGATTCCAGAACAGATCCCTGTGGAACACCACTAGTCACTGACTTCCATGCAGAATACAAACCATTTATGACCACCCTTTGCCTTCTGTGGGCAAGCCAATTCTGGATCCACAGAACAAGGTCTCCTTGGATCCCATGCCTCATTACTTTCTGAAGGAGCCTTGCATGGGCAACCATATCAAATGACTTACTGAAACCCATTTCCACTACATCCATGGCTCTAACTTCATCAATGTGTTTAGTTACATCCTCAAAGAATTCAATCAGGCTCGTAAGGCACGACTTGACCTTGACAAAGACATGCTGACTATACCTAATCAGATTAGGTCTCTCCAAATGCACATAAATCCTGCCTGTCAGGGTCTTCTCCAGCAACTTGCCCACCACTGAAGTAAGATTCACTAGTCTATAATTTCCTGGGTTATCTCTACTCCCTTTCTTGAACAATGGAACAACTTTTGCAAACTTTCAATCCTCTGGTACTTGTCCCGTCCCTATTGATGTTGCAAAGATCATCGCCAGAGGCTCAGCTAATTTTCTACAGCAGAGTACTGCATCACAGTCAAGCATGGAAACTTAGATCATACTATTCATTAACCAGTGATGCATTCATCACTTCAATATGTTGACAAACATAAATACTGGCATTGCTCAATGTGCTCACATCCTGTACGGGAGTAATAATAATAATTAAAAACACATTGATCCTAAGCTACCTAGAGATAATTTAGCAAGCTAATGCCTTTTTCTTTAACTTCTTTCAAACGTGGGCTCAGACAAGCACGCAAGATTCATTTTGAAGAAGATACTCTTCACCAGTTTGGAAAAATTACACAGATTATTCTTTCTCCTCTTTCGGCTTTTTCCTTGGTTAAAAGGTAGAAATATTTTTCTGACCTTTACAGTAGCATTTACAGTATAGGGAGTGAGCTGGTGGATGGACTTTAGACTCTGTAAAAAATGAACAGTATTCTCAAAGTTCAAAGTAAATTTATTATCAAAGTACATATATCACTATCTTGCTGATGTAAATTTGCTGATGACACAACTATTATTGGCAGAATTTCAGATGGTGGCGAGCGGGCATACAGGAGCGAGATATATCAGCTCATTGAATGGTTTCACAGCACTTACTCAACATCAGTAAGACCAAAGAACTAATTGTGGGCTTCAGAAAGGGTAAGACAAGGGTGTTGGTTTATTTTTTTTATTATTTATTTGTGTTTTAATTGGGTTTTCAAGTTTCTTGATTTGTGGCTAGCTGTAAGTAAACAATTCTCAAGTTTGTATAATTGATGCATTCTTTGATAATAAATAAATTTATGTTGAATGTATTTTGAACATAGACCTGTCCTCACAGAGGGATCAGAAGTAGAAAGGGTGAGTGATTTCAAGTTTTTGGGTGCCAAAAAGGATCTATCCTGGGCTCAATATATCGATGCAGCTACAAAGAAGGCATGGCAGCAGCTACATTCCATTAGGAGTTTGAGGAGATGTGATATGCAACCAAATGCACACACAAATACTGTGGCGTGTTCTAACGTATTGCATCACTGTCTAATGGGTGGTGGGGGGGAAGGGCGCTGCTGTGCAAGATCAAAATAAGCTGCAGAAAGCTGTAATCTTAGTCAGCTCCACCATGGGTACTAGTCTTCATAGTAGCCAGAACATCTTCAAGGAGCGACGCCTCAAAAAGGGTGACCCCCATCATTAAGGACTCCCATCACCCCCAGGGCATGCCCTCTATCTATTGCTATAATCAGGAAGGAGCTATAAGAGCCTAAAGACATACAAGGGGTGATTGATAAGTTCGTGGACTAATGTAGAAGGCGTCAATTTTAGAAAACCTGGCGCATTTATTTTTCAACATAGTCCCCTCCTACATTTACACACTTGGTCCAGTGGTTATGGAGCATACGGATCTTGGACCTCCAGAAAGTGTCCACAGCAGAGGCGATTGATAAGTTTGTGGCCTAAGGTAGAAGGCGATGAGTTATACAGCTCTCGTTACATGCACATGCAGTCCAACTATTTACGTGATTATGCAGAAAGTTTGAAGTTAATAACTCATCTCCTACATTAGGCCACAAACTTATTAATCACCCCGATGAGTTATTAACTTCAAACTTTCTGCATAATCACGTAAATAGTTGGACTGCATGTGCATGTAACGAGAGCTGTATAACTCATCGCCTTCTACCTTGGGCCACAAACTTATCAATCGCCTCTGCTGTGGACACTTTCTGGAGGTCCAAGATCCGTATGCTCCACGACCGCTGGACTAAGTGTGTAAATGTAGGAGGGGACTATGTTGAAAAATAAATGTGCTAGGTTTCCTAAAATTGACCCCTTCTACCTTAGGCCATGAACTTATCAATCACTCCTCCTACCCTCAACAATTCTCAACAGCTTCTTCCCCTCTGCCAATGGATTTCTGAATCCATGAACACTATCTCACTACTTTTAAAATATTATTTTTGCACCACTTATTTAATTTAACTATTGAAAAATATTAAAATTGAAAACAGGTGAACTTCACAGCTTTTTTCTTTATTATTATTGCATCGTACTGCTGCGCTAGAAACAACAAATTTCACAACATATGCCGGTGATATTAACCCTGATTCTGATACAACATTGAGATTCATTTTCTTGCCAGCATACTCCATAAATCCAAAAAAGAGAATCAATGAAAGACCACGCCCAACAAGATGGACAAACAACCAGTGTGTAAAAGGCAACAAATGGCGCAAATATAAAACAAAAAGAAAAGAAATAATGTTAATAAATAAATGAGCAACAAACATCAAGAACCTGAGATGAAGAGTCCTTGAAAGTGAATTCATAGTCTGTAGGAACAGCTCAGCGATGGAGCGAGCGAAGATATCCTCACTGGTTCAAGAGCCTGAATGTCGAGGGGTAATAACTGTTCCTGAATCTGATGGTTCAGAAGCAATACATTCCAGTACTTATCCTAGAACAACACTGTTCCACATAGCTGCTTGCAGGCAAAGTTTTGTTGTGCCTCTCATCAGATGTATTTCAGTCTGCACATAATTGTGAACAAAACCTTGACAGCAATCTAAGTCCTTTGCACAGCCCTCTTTTGTGATTCAGTGCCAAGATGGGTGTTGGTTCTTGAGCTGGTTCTATAAAGGGTTGTGGGGTTTTCATCTTGTTCCTTTGGAGGCAGAAGTTCCTCAAAATTGCACCTCTATTTTAATCTAGTTGGAAATCGTGATAATTATTGGATCATTGTAAAATGTTGTGTACAAATTCAGAACCATATTTCCTTGTCATAGTCCAACTATTCTTTAAAATTGGCTGCAGACTCCTTGGAAAATAGTGATGCTTGAAATCTAGAGCAATTCACAAAGTATCTGAGCAATGCACGAGATCAGGCAGCATCTATGGAGGGAAATGTTCAGTCAGCATTGCAGGTTGAGGTCCTTCATCTGGACTGGAGAGATATAGGGGAGAAAGCCAACATACAGTATAAAAGGTTGTTGGGAAGGGATAGAGCAAGAGCTGGCAGGTGATAGATGGAACCAGTTGGGGGGGGGGATGATAGGCAGATAAGAGAGAGGAGAAGAGTAGGGTTTATGTCAGAAGTTGGTAGGTGATAGGTGGAAGTGAGAAGGGCAGAAGATGATGGAATCTGGAGCATGAAATAATGAGAGGGAGATGAAGAGGAAAACCAGTGGGAGAATATGTGTGATTCACAGATAGAGAGAATAGAGGAGGGGAAAGGGATAGGGTGCTAGAGGCTAAGTGGATCAGGAGGAGAGAGAAAAGAGAAGGTGGACAGAGAGGGAGCCATTACCAGAAGTTTGAAAATACACTATTCATGTCATCAGGTTGGAGACTGCCCAGGTGCCATTCCTCTCATTTGCATCTAACCTCAACTTGGCAATAAGAATGACCATGGACAGAGAGGTTGGTGTGGCAGTGGTAAGTGGCTGGCCACTGGGAGATTTTGGCTGGCATAGCAGATGGACTGAAGGTGCTCTGTGATTGAGGGTGTGGAAGGCAGTAAATAAACACAAGGCCTTTAGTTTCTTTTTCTCGTTCGGCCTTCAGGAAAGTAAGCAGTGCTATGTTTCAAGTTTAGTTGACATCAACCAAAGATATAATCCTTGGGTCGTGTGTTACAACAGCAGTTTGTTGTCTTTTGCACATCGGTTGTTTGTCCATCTTGTGTGTGGTTTTTCATTGATCCTATTGTGTTTCTTTGTATTTACTACAAATGCATACAAGAAAATGAATATATATATATGGTGACATATATATAAACTTTGATAATAACTTGACGTTGAACTTGAACTTTAAACAGACCAGGGAGAAGAGCTGTAGCTAGTCTCGGCACTGCATTGTCAGCACCATTGCTTTAGCAAGCCCTTGATTTGGAAGTTAAATTTCTACAGTTGCGGAAAATCAATCCAACAAGGTTAGAATTCCTGGTAACAATGGAAAGGTGAATTACTGATAACACTAATTCCTGCTAAAGAAAAATCCTTTGTTGGAAAATTCTATGTGCTATTCAGAAGAGCTGACTGCAAAGCTGTGAACCTAGCAACTGTAAAAATTGATAATAGTTACTGAGTATGAGAGGGTTGAAGGTACCGTGCCCAGTATTAGTAACATGTCTGTGAGTTCAGATGAATTTCTTTAGTCTGCTATTTCAAGAAAGGCCCTAACCTTGTTCATTATAATGGGTTATCCACTCTGTCAAAATATAAAAACAAGAATTTCATACAGGTGCATTAACACATTCATTACTAATATTGCCTGGTCTGATTTCCATCCCCCACATGTCTAAGGTTGAATGAGATTCCCATGGTGCTAAAATAGTTAGCAATTATAGCAATGTTTGAACCAGCATGTTAATGCAATGTTCCCTGTAATAACATACCCAACCTAGGGAAAACAAAACTCTTTTCTCACTTATTTTTCTTGCAGGGGCCAACTCATTTTAGATTCCCAACGCAGGCATGCAAAGCTTGGTGTAGAATTCCTAATGGCAAGTAGAAGGACTCATAGAGGGAAGCTATTTGCTTCTGTTCAAACAACCCTGTATCATTAATCCCTTAACACACACTCTGTCACTTTAATAGGGCATAGGGTTTGTCAATTTAGCTACTGATGATACATTAGGGAACTCCATCACTCAAGAGCAAGCCAGCGGATGACTGAAAACATTGAGGAAGCAAATTGAGGGACAATTGTCAAAGAGGGAATGGAACACCGCAATAAAATATCCAGTATTAGGAGACCAGAGTGGATATGATGGGTACAGTTTAACTGTAGGGATGACACGTAGGCACCTTGGCAGCATATTTCAAAGTTCAAAGTATGTATAAATCATACAACCTTGAGATTCATCTGCTTACAGGTAGCCATAAAGCAAGAAACCCGAAAGCAGCTCTGGGATCCATTCTGGCACCGTCTGTAAGGAGTTTGTATGTTCTCTCCGCGACCGCATGGGTTTCCTCTGTGTGCTTTGGTTTTCTCCCACAGTCCATAGATGTGTCAATCAGTAGGTTAATTGGTCATTGCAAATTGTAAAGTGTTGAGGCTAGGGTTAAGTAGGTGGGTTGCTGGGTGGTGCAGCTATTTGGTCTGGAAGGACATGTAACACACCAAAAAACTAACGAAATAAAGAAATGACTGGTAGATCAAAGTCTTTTGAGAGAGGATAAAAGTTTTTCAAACCATTGATTTGTACCTGAGGTTTGAAGAGGACAGGATGATTGGTCTTGTGCAAGATGATTGATCATGTGCACCAATCAGACAGGAGATGTTAAGCGGGAACAGAAGTGTGACACAGAGGTGCAGCTGGTAAAACCACTGCCTTGCAGTTCCAGAGACTGGGCACAATCCTGACCTCATTGTGGAGTTCACACCTTCTCCTTGTGACCATGTGGGTTCCTGGAGATGCTCCAGTTACCTTGCACATAAAAGGTGTCAGTAGGTATGATGGTCATCGTGTATTGTTCCAAGTGTGAAGATGAATGGACTGTCTGAGGTCAGGTGTTGAAAACATGGGACAAGCTGAAGGGGAGAAGCTATTTCTGAATCATTAATTGTCTTGTAATTTCTTCCCGATGGTAGCAACAAGAACTGAGCATATCCCAGATGGTGAGGATCTTTAGTGATTAGATTAAACAGGGGTTATTGGTCAGGGCGGACTTTGTGTGCTGAAGGGGCATTTCTGTGCTGAATGACCTTAAGAGATGTTTAAGAGACATTTAGATAAGCGCATGAACGTGAGGAAAATAGAGGGATATGGACATTGTGTAGGCAGAAGAGAGTAGTTTAGTTAGCCATTTGCTTTCTAATTTAATTTATTTTTATTGAGATACAGCATGGAATAGGCCATTCCGTCCCTTTGAGCTGCGTCGCACATCAACTCGCAACTTAACCCTATCCTAATTACAGGACAATTTACAATGCCTAATTAACCTACCAGCTGGTTCGTCTTTGGACTGTGGGAGGAAACCAGAGCACTTGGAGGAAACTTATGTGGTCATGGAGAGAAGGCACGAACTCCTTACTGACAGCAGTGGAGATTGAACCTGAGTCGCTGGTACTGTAGAGTGTTATTCTAATCACTACACTACCACGCAGCCCCATTGGTTTGACCCACATTGGGAGCTGAAGGGTCTGTTCCTATTCTGTACTGCTCTATGTTCTATCAGTCTATGGTTCTACTGGGACTAAATAGATTTAAGGTGGTCAGAAAGAAGTTGTTACAGATTTCATGTTCAAATTATACTCACATTTATGTTTCATTTACCTCTCATGGAAAATTATGGGTTGTATTAGCTTACACGAAGCATTGCAGAGATATGGAACCTGATAGCTGAACCGATGGGACGTTCCCTGCTCATCTCTGTATGTTTATCTGGAGAACCAATTTTGGTACAAGTTTGGAGATTCTATTCGGTGCAGTCAATCAATCCTAAGAGTGTTAAAATATCAGAATCAGAATCAGGTTTTACTATCACTGACATTTGTTTTGTAGCAGCAGTAAAGTATACAAAAATTATTGTAAGTTACAACAACAGAATTATAAAAAAAGAGGGCAAAAAGTGAGGTAGTGGTCATGGGTTCATGGCCTATTCAGATATCTGATCGTGGAGGGGACGAAGCTAGTCCTAAAACAGTGAGTGTGTGTCTTCAGACTCCTGTACCTCTATCCTGATGGTAGCAATGAGAAGAGGGTATGTCCTGGATGGTGAGGGTCCTTAATGATGGATGCTGTCTTTTTAATGATGTCAATTGAAGATGTCCTCAATGGTGGGGAAGCTAGTGCCAGTGAAGGACTTGGCTGAGATGACAACCCTCTGCTGCTTTTTCTGATCCTGTGCATTGCTGCCTCCATATCAGATGGTGATTCAGCCTGTCAGAAAGCTCTCTACCTGTATATCTGTAGAAATTAGCCAGAGACTTTGGTGACATATAAAATCTCCTCATACTCAATAGACAATAGACAATAGGTGCAGGAGTAGGCCATTTGGCCCTTTGAGTCAGCACTGCCATTCAATGTGATCATGGCTGATCATCCACAATCAGTAACCCGTTCCTGCCTTCTCCCCATATCCCTTGACTCCGCTATCTTTAAGAATTCTAATGAAACTCCTAATGAAATGTAGGCACTATCATGTCTGTTATGTTTCGTAACTCCATAAACGAACCGAAAGGAAAATGTGGGAGATGGGGATAAAAATGCACTCTTCGTTTTTTACTGTAGTGAGGAGCGCACTTATGACGTGGTGGTGTGATGTCATTTGCCATTCACGTACTTTTACATATAACCTGTAATGAATTGTTTAAACAACAAATAATGATTAGTCAAACAACATATTTGCAATATTACTCAAATATTACTGATATTAAATAAACAAAACTCCTCCCTGCTTAGCTATAAGCTCCATCTGAATATCGAATGCATCTCAACTCAAATATACAACACATTGCTCTTGTCATCTTATATACACAGTACAGTATATGATACAACTACATGCTATATTATATATTATAATACAGCATAGTAAATTTAAATTGTCCCAATCAAGCCTAAAGATTGAATTGTTGTAGAGGATTTCTTATTCGCGTGGGAATACGTGTATCCTGACAAGGGGTCACTCTGCTTGGCAGGTGAAACTTGTGGCTGTGCCATGTTCTGGGGTTTCTTCCATGGTGGTTGTAGGAGTTGACTCTGGGACTCCAGGAAGTGGTTCGATCAGCTCTAAATACCTATCTTCTCTAACTATTGATATGTTGTCTCCAGATGACATCAGATGCAATCTCCACTGTGTAGGAGAGTCGTCCAGTTCTGTCCTTAAGCTTTCTAAGTACCCACCTTTCAAAATCTACGTAGTTCTTCACCAAGACTGCTTGTCCAGGAGTGAAATGTCAAATCTTCGTGTTTAAGGAGCCCTCAATTTGTTTCAGCTGTTTGCCCTGCATACTCCTCCTGAGATTGGGTTGAGGAGATCCAAGCATGAATGCAAGGGATGCCTAGGAACACCATAGCTGGTGAGTTGTTTGGTTGTGGAGTGTGCCGTATTGTGATAAGCAAGGATGGAATTAGCGAACTTTTGATTCCGTGTTGGTATAGTGTGTTCTGCTGATATTACCCGCGGTGTGTTCTTTTGACTCTGAACAAACCTTTCCGCCAAGCTATTTGTAGCTGGGTGGTACGGTGCAGATGTAACATGTCTTCTGGACCACCAGACCTTGAGAAGATGCTTCTCATCAAATCAAAAGTGTTTGAGGTGTAGTGCAAGTTATTAGAAACACCTCTGGGAACTTTGTAGCTGCATTTACTACTACCAAGAAATTTGTGTCCATGAATGGTCTAGAAAACTCGACATGAATCCTCTGCCAGGGCAATACGGGCCATTTCCGGGGATGGAGGGTGCAGGTCTTGGCGTGTTCTAGTCATGTTGGCATCCCAAACAGTGCATGGCAGGCTGATCAATCTGCTGGTCTATCCCAGGCCACTAGTCAAAGCTTTGAGCCAACACTTTCATTTTGACCATGCCAAGATGAATAGCATATGTCTGCTCCAGCAGTTTTGTTGTCAGCTTGGATGGTACAACACCTCTCAATCCCCACACAAGGCAAACCCTATCAAAGGCAAAAGCATCCTGGTGCTGGCAAAATGGGGGATCTGGAATTTCTGCCCCACACTCCAGCCATTTTGGTTTGTCATGTAGACCTGAGAAACTATAGGGTCTTTTCTAATTTCCCTTTGGATCATTTCTGCCATAATAGGAAGACTTTTAATTTGCATTAGGGAGAATACGTCAAGAGGAGTGTCCTCTTTATAAATTTTTCTGGTACTTCCTTTTCCAAGCATAAACGGGACAATCCATCTTGACCTTGTAATTGTGTCCTGCAAGAAACAGAGCCCCTCTCTGCATTTGTGCTGCTGCTGTTAGTGGAACACCATTCTGCAGACTGAAAATGGACTCTAGTGGTTGTTGATCAGTAATAAGGGTAAACTCTCTCCCATACAGGTACTGGTTGAAACCAGACTCAAGGCCTCTGTCAATCTATGTGTAATTTTTCTCTTCGGGTAAGAAGACATAATGCAAAGGCTATGGAGAATTCACATCCATTTCTCATAACGTGACTATAACTATACTATAAGGCGAGGCATCACACTAAGTCTTCATTGGATGATGTGGATTATTATGTGTGAATACAGTGTCTGATGTCACCATTTTCTTTACCCTCTTGGAAAGCTATCTCACATTGTTTTGTCCTTTGCCATTTCTTTCCAATCTGTAGTAAGAAGTTCAAAGAGTGGAACACAGTAGCCAGGTTTGGCAGGAACCTGTAAAGTAATAGACAAATCTTAAAAAGGACCACAACTATGATACTTCTTTGGGCCTTGGAGCATCTACCACTGCTTGAACTTTCTCAGTACATTTGTGTAATACTTTTGCATCAATGGTGTGACCACAGTAAGTGATGCTTCATTTAAATAATTCACACTCACATTGTGTTCTGAGCGCATAATCTTCTCATTTGTTTAACACTGTCTTAAGATTTTGGAGATGTTCCTTGTCACCCTCAATGGTAACAATGATATCATCCAGGTGGAAAAGCCCTTTGTGAGTGTTTATGGTGAGCAACTCTTCTTCAACCTCCATCTATAAGCAGGCCTCAGCCAAGTCCATTTTGCTGAATTGTTTCCCTCCAGACAGGTCTTCAAAGATATTCTTTCTCCTGGGCAGAGGGTATTGATCTACCTTCAATACTGGGTTAATGGATACTTTGAAATCACCACAGATGCTGAAGGACCTATCTTTCTTGTTTATTGAGTTCACTGCCAAGCCCATTGGCTCCACTCAACTGTGGCATGCAAATTAAGGTTGTGTCTAATCAAGTCTCAGCCAATCAATGTTGGCTCTCTTGTTTTCACCACATGTCAGCCAAATATGGCTTGTCTGTTGTTATATTTCACTATTATGAATGTCATTCCCACAAAAATTATCTTTTCTCCAGTATAAGTTCTTAGGTCAGACACCCGCAGGCTTCAGTTCAGTATCTTTGAAATGCCATTCAAACTCATTTTGTGGAATGACTGAAATAACAAGCTAGAGTCCAATTCCATTTTAATTAATTTGCCAATTACTTATGGTGTACTTCTTTTGTCTATTGTTAGCTTTCAAGTTGTAAATCTCCAGGCTACCCAGTCCTATGTCATTGTCATCTTTATCAGATTTTTCATCAATAGCATGAAGATTAGTGTTCTTTTTGGAACTGCAATTTTACTTTTTATCTTTTTCTGTTCCCTATGCAGTCCATTTATTTTTGTTTGCCTGACATGCTGTTTGCATGTGTCTGACTTTGTTGCATTTTCTGCAAGTTTCTCCTTTAAATGTACATTGGTCTAGCATCTGTATTACAATGGTAATACAATTTATGCAAAAGAGTAAACAGTTGATGTTTTGAGCTGAGACCCTTCATCAGGACTGATTAAGGATCTCAGCCCAAAACATCGACTACTCTTTTCCATAAATGCAGCCTGGCCTTCTGAGTTCCTCCAGCATTTTGTGTATGTCGTTTTGGATTTTCAGTATTTGCAGATTTTTGTGGTAACACAATTTGTTCAGCCAGGCTGGTTGAAATTTTGTTCACACTCACATTCATTCCCAACTGCAATTCAGTTTTGTCTCCCCCTGATGTTTCCATTGATACAGCACTTTCAACTGCTGTTTTAAATGTGAATTGAGCTTCTTGTAAGATTCCTCAAAGTAAACAATCTCGCATCATTAAGGCCATAACTGAACTGACAATGCTCGGATTATATGTTCAATCCAGTCACATTAGCTGTAATGGACTCCCCTGCCTTTTGATTCCACATATGAAAACTAAAGTGTTCTGTAATCAGGAATGGTTACTGTTCTAAATGTTCCATCATTCGCAATCTCATATCATTCACAATATCAACAAAGTTGTTTTGGCTGCAGCAGTCAAACTCCTAAGCAGACTGTACCAATTGCAGTCAGGAACACTAACACTCACTTTTCATCGGCTACTTCATTTGCTTCAAAATACTGCTCAATTCACCAAGTTATATTTTGTTCAATTGAGCATGTCTATCTTTCCATTTCTGCATTTTTATTTATTATTATCATTGTTTATGAACCAGTGAATTTAATCTATTTTTTGCCTTTCAACATGGTGAACCTCCTCTGCACTGCCTCCAAAGCCAGTATATCCTTCCTCAAGTAAAGAGACCAGAACTGCACACAGTACTCCAGGTGCGGCCTCACCAGTACCCTGTACAGTTGCAGCACAACCTCTCGGCTTTTAAAAGAGGCTTGATCGACAAAATGGATTACACTATAGATAGAATTGTCCTGTGTCAATGTATGAACAGTGCCAATCTTCAAAAGTAGGCAGGAATAATCTGCAGCAAAGTCCCTATCATAGTGGCTTTTGTGGAACAGTGGCACAGTGGCATAGTTGCTAGCACAATTCTTTACAGGAATAGCGACCCGGGTTTGATTCCTACCACTGTCTGTAAGGAGTTTCTACATTCTCCCCATGACCGTGTGGGTCTACTCTGGGTGCTCTGGTTTCCTTCCACAGTCTAAGGACGTATTGGTTGATGGGATAATTGGTCATTGTCAATTATCCTGTGATTAGGCTAGGATTAAATCAGGGGTTGCTGGGCAGCATGGCTGAAAGGGCTTATTCCAAGCAGTATCTCAATAAATAAATAAAGAATAAAAACCCACCTACCTTATATAAGCAGCATTTAAAGTTTTGACAAGTGGTGTTTTGCACATGAATTTTTAAAAAAAATATCTTTCCGTAATCACCACTGACATTTATCAATAGCACGAGTGATCTGGGTATCTATTTTGACAAAGATGTGCTCGATAATATAAAGATAGGGATAATAACAATAATGACATATAAAAACAACTATAAAATATGATTCCTTCTTTATAACATTTACGATTTGCATTCCATGCAAGTGAGTAGATTAACTTAATAGCTGAGAAATTACTATTGTTGATATTATCTGATGAATGCTCACTACATTTACATTGCGTTCTGCAGTCCTTCACTCAAACACAGGCATTTGAAAGCCTCCATAAATGCTGCACTAAAATAACAGACACAAATTCTGTCATGTGAATGTGTTGCAAGTCCTTCTGATAATATCAACAATTGTTTCCAGGGTTATGCAAGATTCGATCAAGTGTATTCTGGTTAGAAATATTCTATACGAAAACAGTGCAATCAGGGTCCCTGGCAGGGCAAAACTAAGAGGACATGACTATATTGCATGCTTAGTGTTACCGAACCTAAATTTACACAGGTAGAATTAAGCAAGTGATTGGGTGGATCATGCTGGAATTAGAACATAAGATATCAAACAGTACAGCACAGGAAAAGGCCCTTCGGCCCTCCAAGTTGTGCTGAACCAAATAAATTAGTCATCAGATAGCCAACTAAACTAATCCCTCCTGCCTACACAACGTCCATATCCTTCCATATCCCTCACATCTAAATATCTTAGAATGAGAATCAGATTTAATATATCTGGCATATGTTGTGATACGGCAGCCGTGCTTGCGATAGATAATAATAAAATACTGTAATTACGGTAGAAAAAAATAGGGAGGTAGTGTTCATGGGTTCAATGTCCATTCAGAAATCTGATGGTAGAGGGGAAGAAGCTGTTCCTGAATGTCTTTAGGCTCCTGTACCTCGTCCATTATGGTAGCAATGAGAAGATGGCATGTCCTGGGTGATGGGGGTCCTTTATGATGGATGTCATCTTTTTGAGGCATCACTCCTTGAAGATGTCCTGGATGTTGGTGAGGTTGGTGCTCATGGTGGAGCTGAGAACTTCCTGCAGCTTATTTCGATCCTGTGCAGTGACTTCCCCCACCCACCATTCCGGACAGGGACTCTGCCAGTTAGAATGCTTTTCACAGTACATTTGTAAAAATTCATGAGTGTATTTGATGGCATACCAAATCTCCTCAAACTCCTAATGCGATATAGCTGCTGTCATGCCTTCTTTGTAACTGCATCGATATGTTAGATCCTCAGAGAAGTTGACACCCAGAAACTTGAAATTCCTCAGCTTTTCCACCTCTGACCCCTCTATGGAGGGTGGTGTGCGTTCCATCTTTTTACCCTTTCTGATGTTCATAATCAATTTTTTTTTGGTCTTATTGACATCTCTTAAAAATCCCAAATTTATCTGCCTCCACCATCTACCCAGGTAGCACATTCCAGGCACCCACCACTGCCTATGGAACACCTTGCCTCTCACAGCTGCTGAACGGGCGAAAATAAGAGAGAGAAAGAACTGAAAAATCAGTGATGAAAAGAGAGAAAGACACTAAGTCTAATAAGAACTGTGCAGACAGACTGAAGATTTCAGTCTGTGTGCAAGTAGGGAAGCCCAGTGAAAGATTTAGCTTTCAATGGATTATGTTACCAGTGTGGCGTCTAGGGAGGAGAAAGATGTTATCTCAGGCAATTTTAGACTGGCATCAGAAAAGATTAAAAAGCAAATCTACTTAATCATTAAATAATCATTTTTCATGATGAATTGTCTTAGAAAAGTGTACAATTATGTCAGCTTTTATTTAACTCTGGTAGTTGATAGAAGGTGCACCTAAAAGTGGGATGAGCAGGTACTTTGGGAAGTGGGGGTAATTCAATCAAGCAACCCTTATCTTGGGGAAAAATATGTAACTTCGATTTGTGTTATGGTGAGTGGCTGGAAGGTGGAAATCAGGCAGGTAGTTGCTGGGGAAATGTAACAGATGTCTCCTAACTTTCAACTTGTCCCTGGTGTTTTTTTTTCATGGGCTCCAGGTCAGAAGAAATCCACCCCGGGGTAGTTCAAGGGAAGGAAAATAACAAGGAATGGGTGTCTGGGGACCGAAACAATGTTTGCATCCACTGTAATCATCTACAGAATGGTTGGTTGCTTCAGTAATTTACATAATACCATTCTGACACGTTTACTTCAGTCATCAATCACCGTCGGGAGGCTTCTTTCTATTTTCTGTCTCTCTGTGTCTTGTGTTTATCTGGCCAAGCAAAAAAAGATTGATTTCTCATTGTTTCTGCCCTTCTTGTTCAACAAATATGAATTTCGCAAATGATGAAACAGCAAGCAGACTAATAAGCAGAAGACAATATGCACAGCATCGGTCTGTCTTTCATTTTTAATGAGTTGTTTCTTCCAAAAAAAAAAGTACGTCAGTTTAATCGAGCTTCGTGATTTACAGTTGACTGTAAGTGTCTGATGTAGGTTAAGTTAGGAATGCTTTCTTGTTGTACATTTGATAATGGACTACCTCACTAGTGCAGGTGACAAGAGAAAAAAAAAACTCAGATTTATTTACCTTCAGTCCTGTGGTGTTTCAGATGCCATTTTTTCCCCTTTCCGTGTGACAAATTGTTTGCAAGCATCGCTTGCGATGATCAAATGGAGGCATTTATAATTAAGGCTCGCGTGATGATCTCAGAGGTGAGAAGTGTCAAGATTTTGGGATAACCTGGATGAGGTGATTACCTCCCTGGAGGGACGGAGAGGGCCACATTTTAAACCTAATGCAAATTTTAAAATGTGCATCTGTGGGGGGAAGAAAATGTCATAAATGACAGGCAGTGTTTGCAAATGTAAAGGTGAGGTAAGGCGTTTCCAATGCAGGCAAAAATCAACCTCCTCTGCCTTTTGGGTCGTTAAAAAAAATCTCTACTCTGTATATTACCAATTTACGTATAAACTTCAATTATTTTTAAATTACCAGTCACTTTACCTCACTGGATCTGGTGCACAATTTGGTCTATAGTGACAATTAAGGAGTTAAACCTCTTTATGGATAATGCTCCTGTAAGAGTTTCACTAAAACAGAGAGAGTTCACTGCAAACTGCTCATCACAGGCAGCATCAAGTCAATTAAAAAAAAAACAAAAATGTCTTATTTTATTAACCACTAACAAAACTGAATTTTACAATGATGCAGGTTGGAATTGCTACCTAATTGGCTGTAAATCAATTAGCCAATAAAAATGACTGTCTGTGGCCGCATCAAGGAATTGTGGGAGAGCTAATCTGAGGGAGGACTGTTTTTCTTTGGTAATCCCAATCAGACGATGGCTAAAAGCCTTTTTTTTAATATCTGGATTTTCATTCTGCTTGACAGTGATCAGAGATAATGTGAAACAGGATGCACCTGGTTAAGACTTGGGCTTTGTCCCTGCAATTAATCCTGGTTGTTAAGATGGCCACTAATGATTTGAAACAGCCATCGGCAGGACTATTAGATGGAAGAGTGTCAGCCATTTTATACATCTGAGTAGCTGGGGAAGAGGGAAAGGGGAAATAAAATTGGTTTGAAATCAATCATTGATTTGTTACGAAGCTGAAACCCCTTTTGGGAGAGTTTTGGCTTAATTATACAGTGTAACATGGCTGTGCAGAGCGCTGAGACAGTGTTAGTAGGAATTCATCTCACCATAAGTGAGCCCCCTGTTTCCACATCACTGTAATAGGATGTTCCTAAAGAGAAAATGCTGGTTTCTGTTCTGTGATAAAGGTCTGTTGTTAATGCAGGAAAAGTAAATCGAGAGGTAAGCCAATCAACTCCTTGACCCATTTGCTCCTTTGGACTGGGTTATTTCCTTCTCCCCAGACACTGTGTTCTGTCTGAGTGCTTGCAGACTATAAAGGACCGTCCTTCATCCAAAACAGACTGGAGGGAAATGCGGGACAGATTGCAATGGGATCAAACAAATAAATAATATGGCAGCCACGCTGTTATAGCAGTGCATGAGCAAATTTGAATTTCTAATCCAGACACGTGAGCTCAAATTCCACCGTAGCAACTGGATGAGCATCGATTTCTCCAACTTCTGGTAATTTCTTTCCCTTTTCCCTCTTCTTCTATTCCCCAGTCTGGCTTCTTACCTCTTCTCCTCTTCTGCCTGTCAACTCCCCCTGGTGCCTCTCCTTCTTCCATTTCTCCCTTGGTCCACTCTCCTCTCCTATCAGATTCCTTCTTCTCCATCCCTTTACCTTTTCCACCTATCACCTCCCAGCTTCCTACTTCATTACCCTCCCCCACCCACCTTGCCACCTTCCCCTCCCTCTCCCCACCTTCTTATTCTGGCATCTTCCCCCTTCCTTTCCAGTCCAAACAAAGGGTCTCAGCCCAAAATGTCAACTGTTTATCCATTTTCATAGATGCTGCTTGACCTGCTAAGTTCTTCCAACATTTTGTGTCTGCTGCTTTGGATTTTCATCATGGGCAGACTTAGGTGTACTTAGGTGTTGGTGAATTTGAATTTGGCTTATTCAGTCTGAGATAAGAAGCAAATGCCATCAATGGTGACCGTGAGAGAACCGAGACGATCAAAACTCCCACTTGGTTCACTTTTGTGATGACAGTGCATTGCTTTTGTCATTCTGCCTTGGACGTGACTGAAGGCCGAGGTTAAGATGGTTAACTGCACCCTGACTTGGCCAAGCAAGTCACCCACGCCATGGATAATCTGAGCAAAAAGCAAGCTGCTGGAAGGACTCAGCAGGTCAAGCAACATTTTGGTTTGATACCCTGCATCAGGATCTTGGCCTGAAGTTCCTCTCCTCTGACAGATACTGCTTGACCTGCTGATTTACTCCAGCAGACTGATCTTCGTTCCTGAGTCTCTCACCACAGTCTCTTGTGTTTCCAAGGACAATTAGAGATTGCTGATTAATGCTGGCCATATCAGTGTTGTCACATTCTCTGAACAAATTGGGGAAATGATCAAAGGTCCTTTAGTTTTGATTTTAAAAGTGTTAGATGAAAGTGATTGTAACTTTGAAATTCTTGCTTCATGTTGAATCTCATGCTGCAGGTGACATTTATTTCTCTGACCCTAATGAAGAAGTGTGCCGTGCTTGCTTTATTTGTCATAGTGCTGAAACTTGCTCAGCGTGAAATTGATGCTATAAGTACCCTGCCAAAACCGAGGTCTTATCACGAGGGCAGCAAGCCGTTTGCTGTACTGTTTACTGTTTACTTTTCCCCTCCCCCCCCCCACCATTTAATTTGGGCATCTCCTCCCTTTCCCTCTCACTTCTGCAGAGGAGTCTCGACCAGAAATGTCGAACGTTTACTCTTTTCCGAAGATGCCGTTGAGTTCCTCCTGCAGTTTGTGTGTGTCACTTTGGATTTCCAGCCTCTGCAGATTTCCTTCTGTTTGCTGCTTACCTGTGCTGCACGCTACATGCACTTTTAACTATATTTTATTAACTTGTATATGCTGCGTGATATAGGTTTTGCAGATAGACTGTGGTCCAGAGGAGTGTTTTGTTTGGTTGTATATATGTACAGTCAAATGACAGTAAACTTGAACTTGAAGAACAAGTTTCTCCAAATTTGGAGTGCATCCCAATTGCCTGCACAATATTATTCACTGATAATTCCCATATGAGGTTTTGGTCATAAACTAATCAAAGGTTTATTCCAAACTGATGAATTTTGCCTGCTCCATTCAAACGTACAAGGAGCTTCATTTCAAAATACGCTGAGCTAGTACGAATAAGTTCATTGTTAATATTTGGAAAGTAGATTACTTTACCAGGGTTCAGAAAACATCCGATCTTGGGGTAGAGAGTCACAGGCAATTTTTATCCCCTAGAGTAGCGGAGTCTACATTTAGACGACATGAGTTTAAAGTCGAGAGAAAATATTGAAAGGGAATCTGAGGGACAAGTTATTAATATCGAATTAATTATGAATACATGAAGCAAGTTGTCAGAGGAAGTGGTTGAGGGAGGTGCAATAATAGTATTTAATAAGAAGCATTTGGACATTTATATAAATCATTGAGAGATACAGGGATTTGGGGTAAATGCAGGAAAATGGGATTAACATGGATAGACATCTTGTTGACATCACCAGATGGGCCAAATAACCTGTTCCATGCTGTGCAACTGAAAGTTCAAGTTCAAAGTAAATTTATTATCAAAGAACATATATGTCACTAAATACAACTGAGATTCATTTTCCTGCGAGCATACATAGTAAATTCAAGAACCATAATAGAATCATTGAGAGACTGCACCCAACAGGACAGACAACCAACCAATATACAAAAGACAACAAACTGTGCAAATACAATAGAAAAGAAAAAAATAACAATTAAATAAGCAATAAATATCAAGAACATGAGATAAAGAGTTCTTGAAAATGAGTCCATCGGCTGTGGGAACAGTTCAGAGATGGGCCGAGTTAAGTTATCCACACTGGTTCAAGAGCCTGATGGTTGAGGGGTATTAACTGTTCCTGAACTTGATGGTGTGAGTTCTGAGGCTCCTGTACTTTCTTCCTGATGGCAGCAGTGAGAAGAGAGCATGGCCTGGGTGGTGGGGGTCCTTGATGATGGAAAAATAAAGCACGGGTGACAAACAAGAGAAACCTGCGGATGCTGGGTATCCAAGCAGCACACACAAAATGCTGCCCTTATCTCTTTCACCATTCAGCTTGTCAACTCTTTACTTCATCCCTCCCCCTCTCCCAGTTTCACCTATCACCCACTACCTTGTATTTCTTCCTCCCCTCTTCCCACTTTACTCTGACTTCTCATCTTTTTTTCTCCAGTTCTGATGAAAGGTCTCAGCCCAAAGCATTGACTGTACTCTTTCCATAGATGCTGCAAGGCCTGGGTGGTGGGGTTCCTTGATGATGGAAAAAGAGAGTATGGCCTACATGGTGGGGGTCCTTGATGATGGATCTCTGCTTCCATTGGATAGCTTGCTTCATCCCTAAATCCAGTCAATGATACGTAGCTTTGATTAGAAGTATTTGTACAAAGGCATCAGGTTTATCATTTCTTCACCAGTCTTCATGATTTCTCTTCAAAATTTTCTGCCCTTCTCACAAATGTTCCACAATAACTGCGATCTGGTGCAGAAGTACTTACCATCTTTCATCTTCATGTGACCTTGTGGCATTGACTGGTTTATAAGCACAGTCTCCAGATTAGAATCACTGCTGCATGTCATGGTGCCACTGAGCAATGTGTGAGAACTTAATAACTATCAATAGGAGAAACTTGAACTGACAAAGAAGAAATTTCAGGCCATTTTTATTGAAAAGAAGCATCCATTTCCTGGATAGGTTCACATTAATCTCTGATGCACCATCAATAACTCTCGGAAACGTGAGTCGAGATAGGCTTTTATTAGCTGGAAGAAAGCACTGTCAGCAGCAAGAGACCACCACACAACATCCTGGAGACTGAGGGAGGAGCAGTGCCTCCAATCACCTTTATACAGGGGTCTGTGGGAGGAGCCACAGGAGCAGTTAGCGGGGGGGTGTCCAGACAGGTATATGTAGTTCACCACATTCTCGCAGTAAGCTGTTTAGATATAATAGAGACACAAGAGCTGCTGGTGATGTAACGTAGAACAAAGCACAAATTGTTGGAGGAGCTCAGTGGGTTAGAAATCCTGATGTAGGATCTCAGTCCAAAATGCTGATCATCCTTCTGCTTCAATAGATGTTGTTTGACCCACCAAGTTCCTCCATGACTTTTATTTAAGTCCAGGTGTAATATTTGGTTAACTAAAAACTATTTAATAGACACAAGGACATTATCAAGAGGTGGTCCATTAGGAATTGTGAAAGACCAACATTTGGCCTATAAAGCCTTGACATCTAAAAATTTCACAAACTTCCATAAATGTATGGTGGAGAGTATATTGACTAGTTGCATCATGGCCTGGTATGGAAATACCATTGCTCTAAAACAGAAAATCCTATGAATATAGTGGATATGACCCAGTCCATCACAGGTAAAGCCCTCCCCACCACTGTGCACATCACAAAATGTTGTTGCAGGAAAGCAGCACCATCATCAGGGATCCCCACGAACCGGGACATGTTCTCTTGTCCCTGCTACCATCAGGAAAAAGAGCCTCAAGATTCACACCACCAGGTTCAGGAACAGTTATTACCTCTCAACCATCAGACTCCTGAACCAAAGTGGATAACTTCATTCAACTTGGTTTCATCGTTCTTCCCACAACCTATGGTTTCACTTTCAAGGACTCTTCATCTCACTTTCTCAATATTTATTGCTTATTTATTTATTGTTATTATTTCTTTTGTTTGTACTTCAACAGTTTTTGTCTTTTACACACTGGTTGAATGCCCAAGTTGGTGCAGTCTTTTATTGATTCTCTTATGGTTAATCTTCTACAGATTTATTGAGTATGCATGTCAGAAAATAAATCTCAGGGTACTATATGGTGATATATGTACTTTGATTATAATTTAACTTTGAAATTTGAACTTGAGTTTTTTTTTCTGGTCTTTAAGATAACCAGAGAAGGGGTATAACCATTCAAGGTAGACAACAGCTATGTAATGTTCACATTCCAACATCTGCATCTTTATTTTCACTTATTGGGTCCATAATTATTGTTTGGTAAACTCTCTGGGCCATAAATACAGACTCAGAAATCAGGAGATGCAGATGTTGTAATTTGGGATCTGCAAGCAGCAGAATTGCTACACCTGCCCATTTGCCTCCTCCCTCATTCCCTTTCAGGGCCCCAGACGTAACTTCCAGGTGGGACAACACTTCTGCTGGGAATGTCTACTGTATCCATGGTCTCCTCTACATTGGGAAGATTCAATGTAGATTGGGGGACAACTTTGTCAAGCACCTCCACTCCTCAAAAAGCAGAATTTCCAATGGCCAGCCATTTTAATTCCTATCCCCTTTTCCATTATGACATATTGGTCTTTTGTCTCCTCTTCTGCCATGATGAAGCCACTCTCAGGTTGGAGGAGCAATACCTCATATTCTGTCCAGATAGCCTCCAACCTAATGGCATATACATTGATGTCTCCAACTTCTGGTAATTTTTCCCCACCCCTTTCCTCTTCTTCAATTCATCACTATGACCTCTTCCTTTTTTTCCTCACCGGCCTGTCATATCCCCATCGTGCTCTCCCTCCTTCCCTTTCTTCCATGGTCACTCTCCTCTCCTATCAGATTCCTTCTTCTCCAGCCCTTTACCTTTTCTACCTATCCCCTCCAAGTTCCTGACTTAATCCATCCCCATTCCCCACCCCCTTGCTTCACCTATCACCTTCTAACCTGTACCCCTTCTCCTCCCCTTTCTTTCCAGTCCTGACGAAGGGTATCAGCCTTAAACGTCTGGCTATTTATTCATTTCCATAGATGCTGCCTAGCCTGTAAGAGTTCCTCCAGCATTGTGTGTGTGTTACAACGACCAATCTGCTGGAGGATCTTAGGTGGTTGAGCAGCATCTGTGGAAGGAAAAGAATTGTATGGGCGTTTAAGGCAAAGAACCCCAGATAAAGGCTGGGCTGGTCTGACATGTTGGGACCTTTCCGAATTCCATTCCTCTGAGTCCTTCAGAAGCCTTATGCAGGTCACTGCTGTCTGCATTTCATAGAGTTACACAGAGCTAAATTTCCGCTTAATTATCTTGGATTCAAATTTAATTTGGAAATTCTACGCTTTTACACACACACACACCAGAATCAGAATCAGGTGTAATATGACAGGCATATGCTGTAAAATTTGTTGTCTTTGCAGCAGGAATACAATGCAATACACAATGATAGAAAAAAAATAGTAAATAATGAGAGGCATTGATCGTGTGGATAGTCAGAGGCTTTTCCCCAGGGCTGAACTGGCTAGCATGAGAGGGCACAGTTTTAAGGTGCTTGGAAGTAGGTACAGAGGAGATGTCAGGGTAAGAGAGTGGTGAGTGCGTGGAATGGGCTGCTGGCGACGGTGGTGGAGGTGGATATGATAAGGTCTTTTAAGAGACTCCTGGATAGGTACATGGAGCTTAGAAAAATAGATGGTTATGGGTAAGCCTAGGTAGTTCAAAGGTAAGGACACCTTCGGCACAGTTTTGTGGGCCGAAGGGCCTGTATTGTCCTGTAGGTTTTCGATGTTTCCATGTTTTTCTATAACAATAACAGCGAGTATATATATGTATATATTAAATAGTTAAATGAAATAAATAAAAATGAGTGTTCATATTTGAACATCCACAAATTTTTTTTTCTTTATATTTACTTATTAGGTCCATGATTACTGTTTGGTAAACTCCCTGGGCCTTAAATACCAGACACTTGGGAAAATGCAGATGCTAAAATCTAGTGCAACAGTCTGCTGGAGAAACTCAGTGGTCAAGCAGCGTCTGTGGAAAGAAATCAATTGTCAATGTCTCAGATTAAAATCCTACATCAGGATCAAATCGTGGGCAATAACCTTTTTCCCACAAAAGCTGTATGGCCTGTTGAGTTTCTTTAGCAGATTGTTTGTTGAGTTTTAACTATTAACCTTATGTGTGAGCAATGTAATTTCTTCAGGTGAAATGTTACAGAATATAATTTTTTAAAATTTGTTAGTTTAGTTTATAAATTTTCATCTTCCACTCTGATCCTATGAGCATACTCACTTCTTTATCTTTTTAATACAAATTGTATTAATTTTTTACTGGTTTGCTGCCTACAATCGTGCTCTTCAGCCTCCTGACTGACCTCACAGCTACTCAGTGCCTGAGATTCTTTTGAACTGATGTTTGTCAGCAACCAGCATCAGGAAAAGGGAATTCCAACCACTGAAGCGCTTCGAAAGGTCGGAGCCTTGCCCTGTTGGTTCGCTGCTGAGTATAAATTCAGGGCCATTGTTGAGTTCATAAATTTTCAAAATGGAATTTTTGAGGGCATTAGATTATCTGCCTGCCTAGCACGAGCATCTTGAGAATTATACTTTTGTTGAGCTCCCAGAATGTTGCAGAATACTAATAAAAATATTTCTCTCTAAAGGTAGTACTTTGAAAAACTAATGGTATTCTTTGAAAGGGTATTTTTGAAAGGATTATTTACTGATCTTAATAGAAGTTTGAAAACTACTGATTATACTGAAAGTTCCCTCTCCATCTACACCCTGCCTGGCACACAACTATTTTTCATATCCCATTTCACCCTCCAACATGATCCTGGCACGGCAATGGTTAATATTATGTTGGCAAATGCTCTCTGTGTCAAAACCACAAATGTTTCAAATAAAACTAAAAGTTACAACAGTACCAGGCAGGAATTTTCTGACATTCGACTAATCTGAAATTCAAATGATGGTCGTAAACATATGAACCTTGTCAGAATCAGGCTAAGCATCACCAGCATATGTCATGAAATTTGTTGTTTTGCGGCAGCAGTATAGTACAATATATCATAATAAAAATACTACAAATTACAATAAGAAAAAAAATTAAATTAAATAAGTAGTGTACTGATGCACCATTAATAACTCTCTCTGAGACGTGAAGGCGAGATATCGGCTTTTATTGACTGGAAGAAAGAACAAGCAGCAATTGACCACCATACTACATCCTGGAGACTGACGGCAGGGCTCAGGCCTCAATCGTCTTTATACCGGGGTCTGTGGGAGGAGCCACGGTCAGTGGGAGGGGCCACAGGAGCAGTCAGCAGGGGGCATGTCCAGACAGGTATATGTAGTTCACCACATGTACATGAGTTCATTGTCCATTTGAAATCTGGAGAGCAGAGGGGAAGAAACTGTTCCTAAACCATCACATACAACACACTGGAGGAACTCAGCAGGTCGGACAGCATCCGTGGAAACAAACAGTCAACGTTTCGGGCCGAGACCCTTCCATGGATGCTGTCCGACCTGCTGAGTTCCTCCAGCGTGTTGTATGTGTTGCTTTGACCACAGCATCTGCAGTGTACTTTGTGTTTATGTTCCTAAACCATTGAGTGTGTGTCTTCAGGCTCCTGTACCTCCTCCTTGATGGTAGCAAAGAAAAGAGTGCATGTCCTGGAGAGGTATTTGGAGACTCATTGAATTGTTTTGGTTATCCTAAATAATTACCCTGTTTTCCAGCCTCAAAGCTGCTATAAATAAAAATGTTTCCACTTGCTGGTAGGCCAAAACTGGGGACCATAAATATCAGAGAGTTGCTAATAAATCCAATAAGGATTTCTGGAGAAATTGCTTCACCCAGAGACGAGGTTGTGAGCTGCATGGTTTGGTTGATGTGAATAGCACTGATACATTTGAGGAGAAGCTGGCCAATTTCAGGACAGAGAGAGAGAGAACAAGAAGAAATTCCAATGGGATTAGTTACAACGTGATGGGAAGTTCATTTGGGGCAAAAACAGGACCAGTGTCTAATAAATTTACTGCTTGCTTCTGATCTGCAATTCCTCATAATGGAACAATTTGAATGCATTGCTTGTGATCTGTGCAAATGATCCCGTTATTCATCCGGCTGCCATTCACCCTTTTGTACACTGACTGGCATTTCTTTTTGTTCATTTCTAGCTTAAATGAACATAATCTTAAATAAGCATAATAAGCATAATCTTAAATAAGAAATATCTAGGTTACTTTTGAAAGAGTCTCTTGCTTTGTATCCACCATGCTCTCAGGTAGAGCAAATCCAGGAAGCAGAGATTTCATTGCTTACTGGACTTCCCCTCATTTGGTAGATTAATAGAATCAGAAATCATTAGAATATTTTGTCTATTCATTTTCAGTCTTTAAATGGTTTTTCATTGAAAATCAATTCCAAGACCTTGTTCTCAGCTAATAGCAGATACTGCCAGTGCCATATTTATTGTCCATCCTTAATTATTTCTGAACTGAGATCCATTAATGAGTTAACTCCCTTAGTGAGTCCAATGTCTTTCATAGATCAGGATGAGTAACGTGGCTTCAGGACAATGACCATGCACCATCAATCTACAGGACATGGCACTCAGGGACTTGAGCTATGTTGTTATTTTTAATATTTTTTTTTATAACCGTATGTTTTTTTCTGCTTCATAATTATATGTGCTGTGTGTGACTGTTGGCCCTGTGCTTTGCCCTAGAGGAATGCTGTTTTGTTTGGCTGCGTTCATGTATATGTTTGAATCACACTTGAACTTAAATGTAAAGATTGGAAAACTACTTCTGTGTAGGACAATATTGCAACAGATGGGTTTTATAGACATTTGGCCATTTGATGGTCACTGTTAAACACAAGAGATTCTGCAGAAGCTGAAGATCCAGAGCATCACACAAAATTCTGGAGGAACTCAGCAGGTCAGGCGGCAAGTGCTGGTTAAAGGTCTTGGCCCAAAATTTCAACTGCTTATTGCTCTCCATAGTTGCTGCTTAACCTGCTGAGTTCCTCCAGCACTTTGAGTGAGTTCCTCTGAATTTCCAGAACTTCACTTATTTTTCATTGGGTACAGTTTAAGACCATAAGACTATAAGACATAGGAATAGATTAGATCCCATATCAGGTCCTGATAAAAGGTTTTAGCATGAAACGTCAACTGTTTATTCCTCTTGTTACAAGTATCTACCCCCTTAGTAATAATGATCAGAGAGACACAGAGAGAAAATTTGTATTTACCGACAAGCAGCCTTTGTTGTCTCAACTAAGAAGTACTTGGTTTCACAAACTAACTACCTGTGTGCACTCCCATAAGGCTCCCATAACCCTCCATTAACAGTCAATGAGAAGGAAAGCTACTTCCTGGAAAAGGAGTCTGCGCTGACCAGGCGATCCGTGTGGTCCCACTCCGACCTCCACACATCCACGTATCGTCGGGGATCTGCACATCTGTGATGGTGGGTCTCTGGAGAGTTGTCGCTGCCTTGCATGTGAAGCTCCTTTCTTTTTTAAGCACTTCTCATCAGTTCAAATGTCACATTTCCAGCCCATTGCTTGAGGTCACCCGACCTACCTGGGTCACTTTCTTATTAGCTCTGGTCCAGGACTGCAGCTGGCATTGTTGTCTGGTCTTTGCCCTCAGCTTTATCCTTATTGTTTTTTTTCCAACTCTGACAGGTTCAAGCCAGTTAAACCAGGTGTCTCGGACACCGAGCCTCCTCCTGCAAGCATGCTACTTTACATAATATATCACTACTTGTCTGAGAATGGTCTCAGGTTTAGCAGGGCATTAGCAGAAAACTTCCTTGCACCAACATTCCATTGCTCTGACTAAATTATCCCAGAACAGGAAATCAGTTCAAGCAGTTCACAAAATGGGGGCTGCAAGGAAAGTGCCACAAAATGGCCTCTTCCATTCCTGTTTTCTGATTGATGTTATGTCTGGCCGCCACTCTCAGTAGATGCTGCCTGACCTGATGAGTTCCTCCAGCATTTTGTGTGTTGCTCGTGATTAATATTATATAGATCAGCTTCAAATCCAGCCTTATGTTATTGCTTCTGTTTAACTTCCCAGGCTTTGGTGGAATTTGAATTTACCTCCCTGAATCAATGGTCCAAGTTTGGATGCTAATCCAGTAATTGAATCCTTAACTTAAGAGGTGCTGGCAAAGGTACTCTGGGCTAAATTTCAGTCAGAGGAATAAATAGTCATATACAATAAGAATATAAGAAGCAAGAACAGATATTGGCTGTACTCCCCCTCCTCAAAGCTCCACAAAAATTCAATAAGGTCATGCCTGACTTGATACTTGGCCTCAGCTCTATCTTCAAACAATCCAATCCAACCCATTTTGCTCTTGGGATTTGTGAAGCAGAACTTCTGGAGTTTATTAACAAATGGTGCTTTTTGTAAATTTATGTTCTTCTCTTTATAGTATTCAATCACAAGCAAAATAAGTTGAACTTATACAATAACAGTATAGTTAAAACTTGTTAAGAACAGGAGCGTTAAGTCCTATTTCAACTTTGTTGTTGGATAACTGTAGCTTAGAAGAAATGTGATGATGTGAACATAGTAGATAGATTGCAAAACGCATTTTTTTTGAAGAGACAGGGTTCAAATACACCACACTTTGAAAAGATGAGGCGTGACATTATGCATATGGACCACCACACAGTTATCAAAACATATTTAAAGAGAATCAAAATCTGGCTCCTTCCATACCAGTTGAGTCGCATCTGCTTTGGAAGGTCTGCCTCATATAAAAACCCAAACATTCCTACGGGTGAAAGTGTGACACCACTTCGTTCTGTGATATGTTGGTGGTTGGTTATGTATTTGGGAGAAATTTCCAGTGGTAGATGGATTAATATTTTGCATTTCTCATTGCTAGTTTGTGCCTGATGTATGCTTCTCATGGTGTTTTAAAATATTTGCATCCATTTTATCTAGTGGTCTAGTGGTCTGCAAGAGTGGCTATTCATCTGACTCCTTGGTGGTCTGGTGGGTGCATCTGTTGAAGACTGTGGTCTGCAGATGGATTTGCACCTAAGGCTGTGATCTTTTAATGATATCTTTTATATATTAATACCTGTATATTTTTATTTATATATGTTCAGTACATTTTGGCTGGAGGAGAAGGGGTGTGGAGGTTTTGTATTGTGGGGATTTAAGAAAATCACGTAAACTTCTAATCCTTTGCAAATGAACTTCAAAGAAGTATCTGTCTGCATTCTGGTTCTGGAGCAGTGCTTGGTTGTAATCTCTCATGGATAACTAATAGGTCTGCATCTTGACAGTCAAATGGAGACCAGGGTTCCATACACAAAATGCTGGATGAACACAGCGGGCCAGGCAGCAACAATGGAAAAGAGTAAACAGTCGATGTTTCGGGCTGAGACCCTACACCAGACATGATGAAGGGTCATGGCCCAAAATATTGACTGTTTACGCTTTTCCGTAGATGCTGCCTGTCCTGCTGAGTTCCTCTAGCATTTTGTGTGTGTTTGGATTTCCAGCATCTGCAGATTTTCTCCTGTTTGTGTGAAAAGCGTTCTCTCATGTTTTAAATTATGAACCTTGGGTAGGGATTAGCAAAGTCACCACCTGGACCTCCCAACTCTGAAGACCAAACAAGTCTGAATACTTGTCACTAACGACCTGTTTTTGTAAGTATGCGTGTATTTATGCATCAAAGTGTTAAGGCCAATTAGAGAGAAGAAAAAGTTTTCCCTTAATGGGGCTTTCCTGGACTGAATTTTTTTTAAATGCTTAACTGTTTGGAATGTCTGCCCATCCAGAATTACCTCCATCAGATCTGGCAAAAGCAAGGCATTTGTACTGTCTGGAGCAGATAAATTAAATACGAAAGGCAATGGCTTGCAAGGGCAAAGGGACTCAGTCCTCATCTGTCTGATCTTAGGTTTAATCTGCTGGTGTGTAATTAAGCAATAATGAGAAAGGAGGTATGCATTTGTTGTGGGTTTTTGTATGCCAGTGTGTGTTCTGGTATGGGGCAAGGCCAAGTGCCAAAATGGATATCGGTGCACGAAGCCTCATAATAAACACGGACTGCAATGTTTATTATTCCCATCATCAAATTATGGGCTTTCAGCTTGTACATTTTTGTCGGTTGCACTCGGTAATTTTCCTGACTTAATACTTGTTTCAAATTTTACTGCCCTGGAGCACAAGAAGAGAATAGAAGTCGTCCCAGGACTGAGCAAAACAGACTTAAATTGACAAAGAATAAGATGGGAGACAGGAGGACATTCAAGAAAGCCTTTCACATTGTGTGTCTGATTGTCAAGTGCCCCACAGAAAGAATTAAAACTGGCCATTACTTTTTCCTATGTCCACCCATGTGTTCATCACTGACATTAGAACAGAGAACGTACAACAGTACAGCATGGTACAGAGCCTTTAGCCCACAATGTTGTGCTAGCCCTTCAACCTACTGCAAGATGAATCTAACCCTTCCCTCCCACATAGTCCTCCATTATTGTTTCATCTATGTGCCTATCTAAGTCTCTTAAATGTCCCTAATGTGTCTATCTCTAAAACCACCCCGACAGTGCATTCTGTGTACCTACCTCTGATACCCCACTATACTTTCCTCCAAACACCTTAAAGTTACCAAGTTACGCCCCCTAGTATAAGCTCTTTCTGCTTTGGGGAAAAGACCCTGGCTGTTCACTCCGTCTATGCCTCTTATCATCTCTCAAGTCATGTCTCATCATCCTCCTCTCTACAGTGAGGGTTCTCAGCCTTGCTTCCACAGACCCCTCGGTTGATGGTAAGGCTCCATGGCATAAAAAAGGCTGGGAACCTCTGCTCTAAAGAGTAAAGCCCTAGTTCTACTGGCTATCAAACCGAAGAATGTGCTAAACAGATCACTTTATGACCATTGTGTCCTAACGAAGGTCTTGGCCTGAAGTGTCATCTGTTTATTTACTTCCATAGATGCTGCCTGACCTGCTGAGCTCCCTCAGCATTTTGTGTGTGTTGCTCTGGATTTCCAGAATCTGCAGCATCTCTTGTGTTTATGACCATTGAATCCCTGCCTTGCATGTGTATTTTCAGGCGTGGCTAAGTCCTTTGCAGGTTATGCAGTTAGGACGAGGTGACGTACAATGGCATGAAAGTCCTGTGGAGTATTTTCACCTCGGTAATACTGTTGGGCCAAGCACCCTGTTCTGTGCGGCACAATATTGTGCAATCCTATTGAACTGCAACGGAGTACTTCTACAAACGTGGAAAGGTAAAATCAAAGCAACGGCCATCCTTCAGTCACATTCAATATCTTGAGCAGCCCCTCACAATATCTCCCTGTCATCCCTCTGGAGCAGAATGCTTGCAAAAGCTGGAATTCTTGAGCCTTGTGAAGAAATAGCAGAGAGGTGACCAGGCAAAGGTCACAGTGATGTTGCTGGTAGAGCCGCTGCTTCACAGCTCCAGAAACCTGGGTTTTACTTTGACCTCCAGTCCTATCTGTGGGCCCACGGACTCCTTTGTTAATGGTAGGGGTCCATAGCATAAAGAAAGGTTGGAAATCCGTGGTGTGGCGTTTGTACATTCTCCCTCTGGGCAGTCGGATTTTTTTGGTTGCTCTGGGTCCCTTCCAGATCCTAAAACATCCATGGATTGGTGGATAAGTTGGCCTCTGTAATGTGTAGGTAAGTGATCGATTCTGGCAAGAACTGACGGGAATGTAAGGGGCGGGATCAGTGTAGGGTTAGAGTAAGTGGGGGTTTGAGGGTAGGAATGAAGTTAAGGGCACCACGTTAGTGCAAATGCTGTTACACTAGGGGTGTCAGAGTCTGGAGTTCAATTCTGAAATTCTGACGCTATCTGTTAGGAGTTTGTATGCCCTTCCCTTGAGTGCATGGGTTTCATCTGGGTGCTCCGATTTCCTCTCACATTCCAAAGACATACCGAATAGTCGTTTAATCGGTCATTGTAAATTGTCCTATGATTAGCCTAGGGTTAAAAAGGTGGGTTGCTGGGCAGTGAGCCTCACTGAGCTGGAAGGGCCTGTTCCATCCTACATGTCTAAATAAGTAAATAAATAAATGCTCCATCAATATCCAGCTCAGCTAGGAATGGACTGATGAATAAAAGGCTGGACGGGGCTGTTTCCATGTTCCATGTCTCTGTGAATGTCAGAATATCAGAATAAGGTTTAATATCACTGGCATTTGTCATAAAATCTGTTTTTTTTTTGCAGCCGCAGTACATTGCAATACATAATTGTGGTGAACTAGATATACCTGTCTGACTGCTCCTGTGGCTCCTCCCAAGACCCTGCTGACTACCCCTGTGGCTCCTCCCACAGACCCCTGTATAAAGGCGACTGTGGCCTGCTGCTCTCCCTCATTTTCCCCAGGATGTAGTGTTGTCCTTCAGTCAATAAAAGCCGATTTCTCACTTCCTAAGTCTCGGCGTGAGTTATTGATGGTGCATCAATTTTATTGACTGAAAGTTACAACATGGAAACCGCTTTACGCCCAGAACGTCTAGACTTGGACCCCCGAGACCCTGGAGCAGCTCTTGCCTTTGAACACTGGCTGGTGTGCTTCCAATCGTACTTAGAGGAGGTTCGTGCCACCGATTCGGCTGTTCGGCACAAACTTCTCTTCTCAAGGGTCGCCCCAAAAGTTTATTCGTTCATCAGGGACATATCCACCTACGAGGAGGCGCTTGCCGCCCTCCGAAGACAGTACCTGCGGCCTGTAAATCCAGTTTATGCACGGCACCGCTTGGCCACGCGAAAACAGCGGCCTACGGAGTCGACTGCTGAATTCCTCAGCGAACTACAGATACTCGCGCGAGACTGTGGCTGCAAAGCGCTCTCAGCGGAACAGCATAAGGAACTCTTGGTCCGAGACGCTTTTGTGACTGGGGTTCGGTCAGTGTGTATCCGCCAGCGGCTGCTGGAAAAAGCTGATCTTACCTTACGCTCTGCGATAGAGACGGCCAGTTCGATAGAGGCTGCGCAACTGTACGCCGAAGAAGTCCAACCGAGCCATTCCCCGGTTCCGAGCGAATTCGCCAACGCCGCTGCCAGTCGCGGTATCTCAAACCCCACGAATTCGCCAGGTATGAGACTCTGTTACTTTTGTGGGCTTCGGAAACATGCACGAGAACTCTGTCCGGCGCGCGAAGCGACTTGTTCTCGCTGTGGGAAGAAGGGCCATTTCGCCAAGGTCTGTAAATCTAAACCGCGCCCGGGGTCGAGCAGCGCCGCGTCTGAGACCTGGGGGCCGCCATTTTGCATGACCGGATGTGGACAACCATCTTTGCCGGCGTCACCTGGCCCCGCCCCTACCTACCCGTGTGCGACCTGGGAGCCGCCCTCTTGCATGCCCGGATGTGAGCGGCCATCTTTGCCGGCGTCACCAGGCCCCGCCCTCGACACGCCCAGTTCAACGCTGGCTTCCGTGACCCTCGATCAAAGCGCTCCGCACCAGCTCGCAAGGTCAATGATGGACATCCTGGTGGAGGGGCACAGGACTCGCTGCCTGTTTGACACGGGCAGCACTGAGAGTTTTATTGACCCGGCCACAGTGAAACGCTGCGGACTCGTGACACGGCCGGTCCGTCAGAAGATCACCTTGGCTTCAGGGTCGCATTCCACAGACATCCGGGTGGGTTGTGTAGCGACATTGGTGGTGCAGGGCACAGAATATCGGAACTTTGCGTTCCTGGTCATGCCTCGACTGTGCGCACCTGTGCTATTGGGGCTGGACTTCCAGAGCCATCTCAAAAGTGTGACTATGGCATATGACGGGCCCCTCCCACCACTCACTGTCAGGAATCCTCAGTTTGGTGGGACTTCGCCATATACTCCGTTACCACACGCACATACACCCCGAACCCCACATCCCGCCCAGCACCATGCCGATAGCTGTGCTGCTGACACTATTTGCAACCTCTCCACCCTCAAGATCCCTCCCCCATCGCTGTTCACCAACCTGACCCCCGACTGTAAACCTGTGGCAACTAAAAGCAGGAGGTACAGTGCGGGGGACAGGGCCTTTATTCATTCAGAGGTGCAGCGGCTGCTCAGGGAGGGGATCATTGAGCCAAGCACAAGCCCATGGCGGTCCCAGGTGGTCGTTGTTCGGACTGGGCAGAAAAATAGGATGGTTGTGGACTACAGCCAGACCATCAATAGATTCACGCAGCTTGACGCGTACCCCCTACCCCGCATCGCGGATATGGTCAACCAGATAGCTCAGTACAAGGTGTACTCGACAATTGATCTGAAATCCGCTTATCACCAGCTCCCCATCCGCCCAGAGGACCGCCCCTACACCGCCTTCGAGGCGGGTGGCAGGCTCTATCACTTTCTGCGCGTCCCATTTGGTGTCACAAATGGGGTCTCAGTCTTCCAGAGGGAGATGGACCGGATGGTGGACCAGTACAAACTGACGGCCACATTTCCCTATCTAGATAACATCACCATCTGTGGTCGCGACTGGTCGGACCATGACGCCAACCTCCAGCGTTTTTTCCAGGTGGCCGATGCTTTGAACCTCACTTATAACAAGGACAAGTGTGTGTTCAGAACCACACGGCTCGCTATCCTTGGGTATGTCGTGGAGAACGGGGTCATTGGCCCTGACCCCGACCGTATGCGCCCCCTGTTAGAACTCCCTCTTCCCACTACTCTCAAGGCCCTCCGGCGGTGCCTGGGGTTTTTTTCCTATTACGCCCAATGGGTTCCCCATTACGCAGACAAGGCCCGCCCCCTGGTCAAGTCTACCACCTTTCCCCTCTCTGCCGAGGCCCGAGCGGCCTTCAGCTGCATTAAAGGGGACATTGCCAAAGCAACGATGCATGCGGTAGACGAGACCATTCCCTTCCAAGTAGAGAGTGACGCCTCTGACGTCGCGCTGGCTGCTACCCTCAATCAAGAAGGCAGGCCAGTGGCGTTTTTTTCTCGTACCCTTCAAGGCTCTGAACTTCGGCACTCCACGGTGGAGAAAGAAGCCCAAGCCATAGTGGAAGCTATTCGGCACTGGAGGCACTATCTCGCCGGCAGAAGGTTCACCTTGCTGACCGACCAGCGCTCGGTTGCGTTCATGTTCAGCAGCCAACAGCGGGGCAAAATCAAAAATGATAAAATTTTGCGATGGAGAATAGAACTCTCCACCTATACTTACGATATCCTGTACCGGCCTGGCAGGCTCAATGAACCGTCTGATGCCCTATCCCGGGGACCGTGTGCTAGTGCCCAGCTCGACCAGCTGTATGCCCTTCATGCCCAACTTTGCCACCCGGGGGTCACCCGGTTTTATCACTTCATTAAAGCCCGGAACCTGCCGTACTCCCTGGAGGACATCAGGACGATGACCAGGGACTGCCAGATCTGCGCTGAGTGCAAACCGCACTTCTACCGTCCTGACACTGCGCAGCTTGTCAAGGCCACCCGCCCTTTTGAGCGACTGAGTATTGACTTTAAGGGCCCCCTTCCCTCCACCGACCGCAATGTCTACTTTCTTAGTATTATTGACGAGTACTCGCGATTCCCCTTTGCCGTTCCCTGCCCCGACACTACTACCGCGTCGGTCATCAAAGTCCTGCGCCAGCTCTTCACACTGTTCGGATATCCCTGCTATGTCCACAGTGATAGAGGGTCCTCCTTTATGAGTGACGAGTTGCGCCGGTTCCTGCTTGCTAGGGGCATAGCTACTAGTCGCACCACGAGTTATAATCCCCGGGGGAATGGCCAGGTGGAGAGGGAGAATGCCACAGTGTGGAAGGCCATACTTTTAGCCCTTAAGTCACAAGGGTTGCCGGTCTCCCGATGGCAGGAGGTCCTCCCTGAGGCACTCCACTCTATCCGCTCCCTGTTGTGTACGTCCACTAATGCCACCCCTCACGAACGCTTATTCTCTTTTCCCAGGAAGTCTGTCACTGGGACCACCCTGCCAATTTGGCTGACGTCCCCGGGGCCAGTGCTGCTGCGTAAACATGCGAGGAGTAATAAGTACTCACCACTGGTCGAGAAGGTTCACCTCCTGCATGCTAATCCCCAGTATGCCTACGTGGTCTTGCCTGATGGGCGGGAGGACACGGTCTCTGTCCGCGACCTGGCGCCCGCCGGAGCAGCAGACCACTACCCCGAGCACTCCACGGTAACTATGCACCCTGTACCCGAGGTGACTCCGCACGCCCCGTGCCCCACACAGACTCCGTATGCGTCTGTTCCAGGGCCCTCGCTCACACGCGAGGGGTCCCTGACACCTCCTGTTGGGACAGAATTAACCCACTCTCCGCCTTCGGAGCACACACCATCTCCGGCACCTGTGCCGTCATCACCTCCGGCTCCTGTGCAATTGCAGCCGGAGCTACGTAGATCGCAGCGAACGATTCGACCACCTGATCGACTTAACCTGTAAATATGCTTGGGAATTTTTTTAAACAAAGGGGGGGTGAATGTGGTGAACTAGATATACCTGTCTGACTGCTCCTGTGGCTCCTCCCAAGACCCTGCTGACTACCCCTGTGGCTCCTCCCACAGACCCCTGTATAAAGGCGACTGTGGCCTGCTGCTCTCCCTCATTTTCCCCAGGATGTAGTGTTGTCCTTCAGTCAATAAAAGCCGATTTCTCACTTCCTAAGTCTCGGCGTGAGTTATTGATGGTGCATCAATAATAAAAGCTATAAATTACAATAAACAGTATATATAACAATAAATTAAATAGGCAGTGCAAAAAGAGAGCAAAAATAGTGAGATAGTTAGTCTACTGTCCATTTGGAACTCTGGTGGCAGAGGGGAAGAAGCTCAAACATTGACCTTGTGTCTTCAGTCTCCTGTATCTCCTCTTTGATAGCAGCAATGAGAAGAGGGTATGTCCTGGGTGAGGTGGGTCCTTAATCGAAGGTCCAGTGGTTCCGTTCAATATCAGAGAATGTATAGAGTATACAACTTAAAATTCTTACTCTTCTTGAAGCTTCACTTGCTGGATCCTGAGCAGGGTAGTGCCTAAGATGGAGCTGGCTAGGCTTACAAATGGAGCATGTTCATATCCTCTCAAACACATACTTGGATAAGTATGGAGTACACTTCAGAACAGGTATGTAAAACCTGTGAATAGTCACCTGCGGCAGTAGTTCTGATTTTGAGCTGTGTTCCGAGTAGGAAACTCTTAAGTAAACACATTGGGCATGTTAATAGTCCACAATGGGTAACTACCAATTTTCTTATGTTCCAGATCTTGTTTCACATCTTCCTACACAGTACTGGAGCACTAAGGGTAGTGACAATTCATAAACACAATAGATTCTGCGGACGCTGAACATCTCAAGCAACATATACAAAATATGGGAGGAATTCAGCAGATCAGGCAGCATCTATGAAGGGAAATAAACAGTAGATGTTCCATGAGGAAGCTCTTCATGAGGACTGGGAATGAAGGGGGAAGAAGCTAGATTAAAAAGCTGGTGGGGAGGGGAAGAAATGCCAGCTGGCAGGTGATTGCATCTGGATAGAAGCTTACCCTATTAAGACTGAGAAGTGGAGGTTCAGTTATAAGCATATTTAAAGTTACGATTTTGTTTTTGGCTTGGGGGTATCAAAGGAAATAACCAGACGGGAAATTGGAGTTATGGGTAAAATTATTATTTTTTATTTTATTGAAATACAGCGCAGAATAAGCCCTTCTGGCCTTCAAGCTGCGCCATGAGCACTCCCCCATTTTAATCCTAGCCAAATCACAATTTACAGTGACCAATTATCCTACTAACTGGTACGACTTCAGACTGTGGAAGGAAACCCACCCGTCCGCGGGGAGAATGTGCAAACTCCTTACCGGCAGTGGCAGGAATTGAACATAGATTGCCTGTGCTGTGAAGCATTGTGCTAAACACTATGTGGCCGTACCAGCACAATATATCAGCCCTGATATTATAGAATGCTGAAAACAGCTTGAGGAGCAATCATTTCTCCCGGTATTTGTGCCCTTACATTATAAGAGGTGGAAAGGCGAAGTTTGAAAGTAAGAGCTTAAAAATGCACTGAGCTCTCACCCAGATGCCATAGGAGTTAACAAGTTGCAACATTAACGACATCGGTTTGCTTTTTACTTAAGCCTAAATATAGGTATCAGCTAGTAAAAAGCTATTAACTCTTCTAAAACAAAAATAAAGGAAAATGTTAAAAGGATAGTTATAATCCTTTGATTATTTCTCTGCTCATACTGGTAGTATTTTCATCAAATCTTGCCTTGTTAGGACTTTAAGGAAGTCTATATCATAAAAGGAATTAGCATTTTTTTAAAAAAAGCTCACTTTGCTCCATACAGAGTGAGTTCCATGAGCTTCTTGTATAATAAAAGAAACCATTAGCTCCTGTCAAGGAATGATTAGAGATTATCATTATTGAAATAGGAAAGAGATGATAATGTCAACTCTGGCTGCAAAGATATAAAATATTACATCTAATAAATACACTGGTGATCTGGGAATTGGCTGCTAGTTTGTATTTGTTAATGTAAAATAAAGAAAACTAGAGTAAGTGGAAAGAAACAAAAGGGGGGCAATTCCTTCTTTGAAGTTGGCATGCAAATGTTTTGTAAATGATCAAGTTTAAGCAAAATTACGAATGAATGTGAATGTATTAAATGAAAGCAATCTGGATGGGTTATTGGGCTAGGGAAGGTGGAAGATGTGGTTTAGTGATGCCCCTGAATACTCACTCTTTGAGTCAGGAGACATTTCAGGTGAAACATCGACAAAGTGACCACTGAATGGTAAATGCTTTAAAAACTATGCTCAAACTAAAGAATTATGGATATGATAATTAAGACATTGACTATACTCTTTTCCACAGATTATGCCTGGCCTGCTGAAACCCTCCAGCATTTTGTGTGTGTTTCTTATAGATATATCTATTTATTTATTTAGGGATATACTGTGGAACAGGCCCTCCCAGCCCAACGAGCCACACTGTCCAGCATCCAACCCGTTTAACACTAGCCCAATCACAGGACAATTTTAAATGACCAATTAACTAACTAACTTTGGAATGTGAGAGGAAACTGGAGCACCCGGAGGAAACCCATTTGTTTACAAACTCCTCATAGATGGTGCTGAAACTGAGCTCTGAACTCCTGAACACCTCGAAGAGTAATGGAATCGTGTTAAATTAGCATTAGTGGAGGACCAATAGATTTGAAGAGAGACTGAGCTTTGCACGGGTCAGGAAGAAAAGTTTAATAAAAGAGCATTTTGTGGGGCTCGGCACATTAGCGGCGGATCAATCAATGCAAAGAGAGAGTGAGCTTTGCACAGGTCGGGAAGAAGTGCGCAAAATTCTATGTTTTATGTTTTATATTCTATGTTCTATGTTCTGAACACTAAATAACATAGTGCTCTTACATGTTAATTTTCTTAATTCGGAGATGCTTGGAGATGTCCTGAAACTTTGAAAGTTATTATGCAAATACCTTTTTTTTCTTTTTTAAAATAACTAATGTTTAGAGCATAAAACACAGAAATCTACAGCACATTACAGGCCCTTCGGCCCACAATGTGGTGCCAACCATGTAACCTACTCTAGAGACTGACTAGAATTTCCCCACTGCATAGCCCTCCATTTTTCTAAGCTCCATGTACCTATCTAAGAGTCTCTTTAAAGAACCTATTGTATATGCCTCTACCACCTTCGCTGGCAGTGCATTCCACGTACCACCACTCTGTGTGAAAATCTTACCCCTGACATCCCCTTCCAGGCACTTTAAAACCATGCCCCTTCATGTTAACCATTTCAGCCCTGGGAAAAAGCCTCTGGCCATCCAAATGATCAATGCCTCTCATCATCTTATACACCTCTATCAGGTCACCTCTCACCCTCCGTCGCTCCAAGGAGAAAAGGCCAAGTTCACTCAACCTATTCTCATAAGGCATGTCCTCCAATCCAGGCAACATCCCTGTAAATCTCCTCTGCACTCTCTCTATAGTATCCACATCCTTCCTGTAGTGAGGTGACTGATCACAGTGTTCCAAGTGGGGCCTGACCGAGGTCTTATATAGCTGTAACATTAACTCATGGCTCTTGAACTCAATTCCACAGTTGATGAATGGCATCACGCCATATGCCTTCTTAAGGTTGACAAGGATGATGCCAGGAATGAAAGGGTTATCATACGAGAAACGTTTGTACTCACTGGAATTCTGAAGGATGAGGGGGTATCTCATTGAAACCTTTCGAATGTTGAAAGGACTAGACAGAGTAGATGTGAGAAGGATGTTTCCCATGGTGGGAGTGTCTAGAACAAGCCGGCTCTTTTCTTTCTTTTTGTATTAGCAGTTTGTTGTCTTTTGCACATCGATTGCCGCCCTGCTGGTGTAGTCTTTCGTTAATTCTATTATGGCTATTGGATTTATTGATCATGTCCTAGAGACAGTGAATCTCAGGGTTGTATATGGTGACTTACGTTGTTGTGGTTCCTTTCCATGCTTTGTGATGCATTGGGCAGCAACCTTGCTGGTTCTTCAGCAGATGTCTGTTTCTTTATGAGGCCGAGTTGCTAACTCAACTCTCAACCCAGGAAAGCATGCAAGGAGCCGACGGGAATCGAACCCAGGACTTCTTGTCTCAAAGTTTGGTGTGGATGTCACTACACCACTGGCTGGCATGATTTATAAGTACTTGCCCTGTGCTTCTTTCACGCACCAACAGAGTTCAAAGTTAATTTATTATCAACGCACGTATATGTCACTATATACTACCCTGAGATTTATTTTCTTGCAGGCATTCACAGCAGAACAAAGAAAATGCAATAGATCAATGAGAAACTACACGCAAATACTGACAAGCAACCAACATGCAAAAAATAGACAAATTGCAAATTCAATAATAGTAATAATAAGTAAACAGATAGACTAATAAATCTGAGATTAGGAGTTGAGAACACGAGAAGTTGCTTCTTCCCCATTGTTGCTTATGAGAGTTTATGAAACGAATGTATGGTGATGTGGGTGGTACTTGACATGTTCAGTGCCTGTAAAATGGTCAGAAATGGATAACTGCTGAATTGTGAGTCAGATAGGTTAATGTGGAATGGGAGTTATACATAGCCTACACCAGGGAAGGGTGAACATTCCCATTCTGAACAGGTACCATTTGGGTTGTACCAAAATCTAGCATTTTAATCAGCATCCTCTTTTATGAATTAAAAGATTTAAAACATCTTAACTGAAATTGAACCTGAAATTCGATGAAGTTGAACTGCATTCACTGACAATGCCATTGTCTCAGTTCACACATTTATCAGCTCATTCCTAGTTGACCTGGATATTGATGGATTATGCTTCTTTTTCTGTGGGATATCACAATCATGACCACTGCAGTCATATTTTTCTCTTGATACATATAAGACCTTGACATTGGAACCAGATTCCATATAATTACATAGTGTGAACCACATGGGTACAGACAATTTGGTGTAATAAGCATGCGCTTGACATAAACCTGTCATTTTTTTCTAATTTTTACAATGATCTTTTCTCTCATGCATGTCCTGCTTACTTTTGAATACACTTGAAATTGACCTCTACTGTTGTATGTCGTATGGCTGAAGCAATAACCCATTCATGTCCAGTTCTGCGTCGAAAGCTTGATTCCATTGAAATCAACAGATATGGAGCTTCGGATTACAAGACTGCTGGACATTAATAACTTAAGGGACTGAGGTCTACCCCATCAGCCAGTTGCTCATTGGTGGAAGAATTGAAGGAACTAGACTTGGTACAAATCCTGCTGCTGTCTGTGTCAGAGAATCATTGGTGCATGAAGGTGGTGTGCACTCTAACAGTGAGTGATTGCCTTAGTCGCTTTTCTTGTGATCACAAGACCCCGTTGGGTGTTGGTAATCTTTCTCTTGCGCGTCAAGCGGTGGTCTTTTATTCTTATTTTTTTTAATTGTGTTCTTTCGGGTTTCTTGCTTTGTGGCCACCTGTGAGTAAGCAAATCTCAGGGTTGTATAATTCATACATTCTTTGATAATAAATTAATCTTGAGTCTTGAATCTTGAAGATGTACTGTGTTCGACTGCAGACTGCTGCAACTCTCATTGGCTCACGGACTTGGACTAAATTTTTTATGTGTGACTGTATTTTAATGCTGTCTTTAATGTGCTGTATGCGCCTTGTGCTGTGTATGAATGTTGGTATTGCATTTGGCACCTTGGTCCCAGTGTAACACTGAGTTGTTTGGCTGTATTCATGCCTGTTCTAGCATTCAAAGTCAGCTCCAGTGGACTGGGTGGCTGAGATCTCCAGTGACTACCAATGGCCAGGAAGGTGGGACTGCAACACTCCATGGAGAGCAAAGGGCACGACAAGGCACAGAAGGCGTCATGGTCATCCACTGCAACCAAAGAAGACCCCTGTTTGTGACACTTGTTCGTACCACGGAGCCAGCCTGCTGAGGTCAAGAGAGTGGACCTGCTCCAGGGCATCCCACTTGAATGCACGGCCAGGTTCAAGAACAGTTACCACCCCCCCAACCATCAGGTTCTTGAACAAAAAGGGATAGCTCCACTCGTATTGTTAGTTCATACACACTATTTATTGCTATTTATTTATATCTGCATTTACACAGTTTGTTTACAGTTTACAGTTACTGTTTTGCTAAGTATGCCCACAGAAAAAGAATCTCGGGGTTGTATGTAGTGACATGTATGTACTCCGATAATAGGTTTAACGTTGAACTTTGAAACTTGAACTTGAACTTGAATTCTCCTCAATTATGTGCTACAGTTTCTGTTTCGTGCCAACAGAGACCATTTTCTACATTCTATGCCCCTTGATACAAACATTACTAATAGTGGTAATTTCCAGTTGAAACCAAGGAAATGATTCTTCCTCATTTCCTTATTTGTAATAATTTTACATTTATGGTCTGCATTTTTGATTGTCCCACAAAAGTGGAAATATTATTTTTGTGCCTAAATGCTCAATCCATTCACAAGTCTTAAATATCGCCGTAAGTATCTCTATGACTCCTGGAAAAAGTCCAGATGTTTCCTCAAACTTTTGAAGAATGAAACCCAGAACTAATCAGAACATTCTGATAACCTGACCTGGTCCTATTAAAATATTACACAACATCACAGGATTTGAACCTTATTCTTTTGAAACAGATACTGACAGCTCCAGAATTTTCCCTCGGGGCTTACTCCTGAAGCCTCCTCCATGAGTGGGTGCAGATGCAAGGCAGCAGAGGTTTGAGATCAGAGTTTTCCTTCTCCTAGCTGATTTGCCAATCACGGCCAATGAGCCCCATCTGCCCAAACTGACTAGTTTTATTTATGTCTGTATTTGATTATTAATTGATTGATTGAGATACACTGTGAGACAGATCCTTCTGGCCTTTTGAGCCGCGCTGCCCAATAACCCCTGGTTTAACCCTAGCCTAATCACAGGGCAATTTGCAATGACCAATTAATCTACCTACCTGTCCATCTTTGCTCTGTGAGAGGAAACCTGGAGGAAAGCCACGCGCTTACGGGGAGGATATACGGGCTGCTTACAGACAGCGGAAGGAACTAAACCTGGGTTGCTGGCACTGTAAAGTGTTGCGCTAACCATGACACTGCCCTGCAGTCCCATTTTATTCTGGGATCTGTTTCTGTCTGATGTCACAGTAGATCTTTAGATGCTACTTCTGCAGAGATGGAACAAGAAGGGGACAGAGCTTCCAGTGTGTTGGGTGTGCATGGTCTGTGTCGTTGTGAGTGGCACTTTAGGCCTTGTGTCTAAGAGAATTGCTCTGCAGAAAGACCTTGAAAAAAATATAGTTGGCCTGTAGAATCCCTGTTTTAAGGTGAAAAGTAATTTGATGGTGTGGGAAGAATGTGTTTTCTATTACAGCACAGTTAATCTGAATTCTGAAAGTACAATTAAAACAGACCCGATGTTAACCTTAAAGGGAAATTTGAAAACTATCTGGGAAAAAATCTTACATGGTGATGAGGAAAAGCAGATGGAGTAGGACTGATTATACCGAGCAAGATACACAACGTGTTGGAACAACTCAGTAGGTCAGGCAGCCTCTATGCAGGGGAATAACCAGTCAAGGTTTCAGGCCAAAACTCTTCTTTAGGACTGATAGTGCAGTTCTTTCAAGAAGCAAGCACAGATACATAGAGTCAAATGGCCATCTGTTGAACTCAAGCATATGAAGGTTTAACACCTGTTTAATGTCTGGATTGAAGTATTCTTCAGAGGTTAACGGTGTTTATGAGTTTTTTGCTGTTATTATTTTGAGTAATTGCTTGGCTGCAACTCTCTGCATAGGTTTCAGTCCTATGTTATAAAGTCAAGTTTTTAAAAAAATCAAAGATACAAATGTCATTCTCTGGTACTCTGTTGCCCCATCTGCACTTTATCTGCAGTCTTTGATGTGGGTGACCACAACAACGTTCTTCAATTCTTCACAGCCTGAGAATCACCGGCCTACTTCTCCTTGAGCTCCCACACCGTTTACTTGGGACTGTCCCATAGTTTCATCCTGTCCTCATTTATTTTTCACTTATATGCTATCATACTTACACACCATAATACCAAGTACACTTGAATCAAAGAGTGAGAGGACCAAGGCCATTTGCTTTGACATGCACACAACTCAGGTCGTTGGCCTTCAGGCAGCTGTCTGAAACAGAGGCAGACTGTTCCATGTGCTCGAGAAACAACGCTCGATTAAGGCACATAGCAACCCCTGGCACAATACTGAATTCAGCAATTTCAGATAACCACCCTTTACTGCTTCTGTCAACACTGGCCAGTTCAAAAGCAAGGTTATCCACTTTTATCTCATTTTAATCCTGTTTTCTCTTTTTTTCCTTTTTTCCTCAAATACTTAATGATCTGCTCAGTCTTTCTAAGATTCTTTTTGCTAATTCAGGTTTCTGACTTACCCAAAACAATTCAGCCATACCCTTTTATTCTATCCTTAGATAAACGGAGTCATACAAATATCAATACTAAATATTTGTTAATCTAACACCTCGATATTAAATTGATCATTCCTACTTGAATATTTGTCTATAGACTCACCCTTCCCTTCTTGTGTGACTTCATGGAGCCATGGTGAGTTACTGTACAACACAGAAACAGGTGCTGAGGCCATGCCAACCATTAAGCACCCATTTTTATACAAATCCTACACTAAGCTATTTTATTCTTTTCAGATTCCTAAAAATTCCCTTTCAGATCAGATCACTCATCCATTCACTTGGGGAAGTTATAGTGGCCAAATGAATCTACTCCTTAGAAGTTACTGAAGATTCGGCATGACACCTGAAACTTAGACAAACTTCCAGAGATGTGTGGTGGAGAATATATTGACTAGTTGCATCACGGTCTGCTATAGAAACACCAGTGCCCTTGAATGGGAAAAGTAGTGGATACAGCCCAGCCCTTCACGAGTAAAGCCCTCCCCACCATGAGCACATCCACACTTAGAGCTGTCACAGTAAAGCAGCATCCATAATCAATGACCCCCAGCACCCAGGCCATGCTCTCACCTTACTGATGCCGTCAGGAAGAAGGTACAGGAGCCTCAGGACTCACGCAATGAGGTTGAGGAACAGTTATTACCCCACACCCTTCAGGCTCTTGAACCAAAGGGTATAATTTCACTCAACTTCCCTTGCCCTATCATTGAGCTGTTCCCACAATCTATCGACTCACTTCCAAGGACTCTTCATCTCGTGTTGTCAAGACTTATTCTTTATTTATTTAACTTTTCTTTTGCATTTCTGCAATTTGCTATCTTTTGCACAGTTGTTGATTGTTCATTCTGTTGCGTGATGTATTCCAGTGATTCCATTGTGTTTTTTCAATTTACTGTGTACGTCCACAAGAAACTGAAACTCAGGATTTTATTTGGTGACATATATGTATTTTGATAATAAATTTACTTTTGTTTTATTTATTTTCTGCTTTTGTACCAACCTAAACACAGGAGATTCTGCAGATGCTGTAACACATACAAAATGCTGGAAGAACTCATCAGGTGAGGCAGTGTCAATGAAAAGGAATAAACAGTTGACATTTCAGGCTGAGGCCCTTCATCAGGACACAATTGTCAAAAAGTGATCTGTTTGGAACTCTCTATTCGTAGGCCTCCGTTGATCAGGGCTGACTATGGATGCTGCATCCTAGCTATCTAGATCTGCAAGCCTGGGCAGTACAATATGGAGAGCGAGCTATTACCCATGCAGCAGGACCTCCCCTCATTTGATGAACCCAAAGGAATGGCAGAGACCGACATAGTTTGACACCAGGAGAGTCACAAGAGTTGCCAGTCAACATTGAACTCAGTGTAGGACTGCCTTCGGGACTCCAGCTCCAGACTTTATCCATGGAGTTTACTCCTGAAACCTTCCCCATGAGTCGGTAAAGCCACAAGGCAATGGAGGTTTGAAATCAGATGTTAGAAGGACTTGGTTATCAGAGGCTATTTGAGACATACACCTTTGGGAGCATTGAAACCTATCTCCATTACCACAGCCGCTATAACAATCTTAAGGAACCATAGGGAACCACAAACACAACCTTGCGAGCACTGTGTAGTTTGATATTCAGACCTACATACATTCTATTGGGTGCAGAGGCTCAAAATATCAACTTTTGGTGAGTATATCTGATTCTCGGAGTGATACAATTTTGCTGAGGAAATCAAGGGACATGGCGATTGGCTGGGATAATGGATGAGGCATTCTGCATCCGTGATTATCTTGTATTCCAGGTAAAGATTACTTCAGCTATTTCTAATGTTCATAATAGTCTGGTAGATGGAGATGAACTTGCTTCATGACCATCAGAATTGACTATCCTAACAACATCCTAGAACGTAGAAGATTCTTTACAGCTTTACAAGTAACTTCATGGGATCGAAATAGATGCTGGATGGAGTTCCTCTTTTCTAATCTACTCATCCCTTTGAAGTAAAGTCAAACACACCAAAAATGCTTACCTTCAAAAATAAGTGGTGTCAGGCAGCTTATTTGTCTCCGGCGAGGGTGCATGATAGCCAATTTAATTGTTTTTTAACTTTTTAATTGAGATACAGCCCTTGGAACCATGCTACCCAGCAATCGCCAACTCAATCCTAGTCTGATCACGAGACAATTTGCAATGACAAATTAACGTCTGGTATGTCTTCAGACTGTGGGAGGAAACCGGAACATTCAGAGGAAACCCCTGCGGTCACAGGGAGAACGTACAAACTCCTGACAGGCAGCATTGGGAGTGACCCCGGGTCACCTGGACTGTAAAGCGTTGTGCTAACCACTACGCTGCCATAGTGGACACGGTATTACTGAGCGACTCAACACTCAGTGGTTTCCTGTTACTATGGTTCCAGCTCTGCCACTGATTATAATGAAGCCTCCACTAGAACCAGGGCAAGAGCTTGTTATATTGAGAGATTTGCAATAACGAGCTTGTGCTGAAATCTTCTTTTTCCTATCCCTAGGCTGAGATGTAAATGAGGTATTACAGTGCGATTACATTTTCGAGACTAATGTTCAGATTCCAGTCCAAGGGTAGAATAATTCCACCGAAGCCCAGCCAGCACATAAACCATCAAAAGAGGATACTGTGTCTTTAAAGAGAATGCCAACACATTCGCATATTTAGATAATGTTTGTGGTAGTAATGATCTGGGTCGCGGGAACACCTGCTGTTTGTGAGTGTGTATAATGAAGCGATGTAAAGAATGCTTCAGAGGAGGCACAGAGACACAGGGACACAAGGCAGCGCACATCTCTACACTTGTTATTTGAACATGACGAGGGACTGGGAGAAGAAAAGACACTCCTCACAATTCCTGCGGGGATTGAGAGACATTGCCTCTTGAATATTTCACAACGTTTTCCATGTCATATAACAGCTCTGTGCAGCTGTCCCACAGTTCAAAGACATGTTATATCAGGAGTAGGACAGCACACACTGAGTTTATTCTCTCTGCAAAAAAAAAACAATTTACCAGTACTTGTCATATTACCTTTTTTCCTTTCTTCACATCTTATAAGGTCTGACTATGAACTGTTTTCAGCAAATTCTTCAGTATATGTACTTTCAGGGCACTAGTTTGGTGCAGTGTGTTAGCGGGAGAGTTGTCCCCTTGGTCCTTTTGAACGGGGAGTGCATTCACCCTCTTCCATGAGCTAAATGAGGCCCGATGCAAACCTGTGGAACAGCATCTCATCTTCTCTCTGGGCCCTGTTGTTCTGTTGAGCGTAAAGGGTTCTTACATTAAATGTCTTTTGGAAATTCATATTCTTTCTCTGGCGGCCGGTGTTCAAATTGGTGAGCAGTTGGTTTCAGAACAGCGTTCTTCTTTGAGCTTTTCAACGTTGTTCAGGATTAGATCCCATTTCGGATCCCTGATGAAGGGCCTCAGCCCGAAACGTCAACTGTTTATTTCTTTCCGTGGATGCTGCCTGACCTGCTGAGTTCCTGCGGTATTTTGTGCGTGTTGCTATATCACAGTGTGCTTTCTGGCTTCAGAACCCAAGCCACAACAGAATGTCTGAGTATAGATCTCATGACACTGCACATTGTCCAGGTGAAGAACCCATATTGTAACAGCCTACCTACCACTTTGATTCTCCTTCCTACTTCCACTCTGACCTGCCTGCCTGTGATCTCTGTGTCGCTATCAAATCTGACATAAACTCAGGCATGTTGCATCCTTGCAGATTCAATATTAAGTGCTATAAATTCAGGTAATTCAATTCTCTGCCCTAATCAGTACTGGCCAATCTCAAAGTTCAAAGTGCATTTATTATCAAAAGATGTATACTATATATAATCTTGGAATTTGTCTCCTTATAGGCAGCCACAAATACAAGCCTGGGAGTATTTCAGGCTGCACACCCGCACAACTTTCCCCAACTTTTATTATGCCATGGACCAATACTATGAAGCAAGGGGTCCATGGACCCCAGGTTGGAGACCCCTAGCTTAAAGGGAACAGTGGTCTCACTATCGTCCAGATTGTAGAAGTGTCTTTATGCTCAAGCAGTGAGGAAGAGGTTTTGTGTTATTTCAAACTCAGATGAATATAGTATTCATAACAATGTAAACTCCCACAGTTGCCTGTATGTTGGTGGCTTATACAGTGGAGCCTGATTAGCAGGATATGCTTCTTCAAGAAATGAGGTTATTATTAAATAAAGGAAACAGATTGTAAGCTACACAGTGCACTGGGATTATGTAACTACATGGGAACTATGATATCAGTTGCGGCATATGTAAATGGTATTGCTGTGATTCCTCTCTGCTTTTTAAGTACAAAATAACCAAAATAACTCTTGGCCCTGAATTGCAATATCTGGTAAGGTAAACTGGTGAGCCCGTAGTCGAGTGAGCCAAACAATGATAATAACAAAGTTAGGTTAATTATCTGGAATGGTAAAAGTTCACCTAATTCATAAATAGATGTCTGTTTCCTTTCTCACTTTGACCTGCACATGGGTACAACAACATGGCTCGTTCATAACTGCCTCCAAAATTCAAGGGTAATAAGGGATGGGCACTAAATGTCGGTTTGCCAACAATAATTATGTCCTGTGTCTGAAGAAAGCACTGCTCTTCAGATTTTTAAAAGGGCAATGAACCCAGGTACACTACCTCACTTATTTTTCTCTATTTACTTTTGCTCTCTTTTACATTTTTTATTTGATTAATTTTAATTCTATATACATACTGATGAACCCCATCTGCCTGAAGCAACTAGTTTTAAGGTCCCAGTTACTAGCCTTTGCCCCTACGCCTGTCAGTAGAACTGCTTCTGCTGGGCTTAGTAGCTAAGCCACACGTGAAAGCTGGAACTGGACTTATCAGAGGCTATTTCAAACACATGCCATTGGGAGCATTTAAAAGGCTGTGGGCTATAACATCCCTGGTTATAACAACCTTAAGGAACTATATACAGTATATATACCTTACGCACAGTCTTATTGTGAATTATCATATATTGCAATATATTGCTGCCTCAAAATAACAAATTTCACAACATATGTCATTGATATTAAACTTGATTCGGATTCTGATCCTGAAGTTACTGTTTTCACTCAATGTCATTGCTTTGTAGTTTGGCATTGTAGATATGGAGCTTTAGGGGTTAAATCACCACTAATTTTGCCCAAGAGAAAACATTTAACTCTGAATGGTGTGAGGGCATACAGAAATGTTCCTTTGATTGTCCGGGGCGTGTTTGACGCTCCCCTGGTGTTGCCACACCAGCTGTCATGTCTGAACACAAACAAGCTGAGGACCTCGAAAGCTTTTGGGAATAAAATCCTGGAAGAAGGAAAAGAGCAACATTCAATTCATGCTCAGTCATGTCAGATTTTTAAAAAAGTATTCATCCAATCGTCCTCATGTACATGTGAAAATATGTCAGTCTACATGAAAAGAAAGCAATAACATAAATTGTAATTGAGATGCGGAATAACACAGGATTTTCTTATGCCTTGAATAGAACAGTTTTAATTTGTTAAAAATATGTGGGTATTGCCAGCAATACCAGTATTTATTGCATATCCATCTATATTTACCCTTTACCAGGTTATTCTGATGTTCCCAAGGATTTGTACAATTTGTTTTCTTTTATAAGTGTGTGGGGCAGGGGTTTGAAGTTTTTTTTCTGAACGGGTTGCATGGTTTTCTTTGTTTCGAGGCTGTCTGTGGGAAGACAAATTGCAAAGTCGTATACTGCATACGTACTTCGATAATAAATGTACTTTGAACTTTGGACTGCTGGGAAGTGAGTTCCAGGATGTAGAACCATCCACAATGAAGGATGGGCAACATATTTCCAAGTCAGGATGTCATGGCCCTTGGAGGGGGACCCAGAGATGGTGGTATTCCCATGTACTCGCTGTCCTTATCCTCTTAATGATAGAACTCATGGGTTAGGAGGTGCATTGAAGATGAAAGTAATTTTGCAGGTAGTGCATACTGCAACCAGTATGCACCAATGTTCGAGGAAAGAATAGACAGGCTGTTGGATGGTGTACCAAATGCTTTGTCCTGCCTGATGCAGAGGTTGGAAACTGTGGAAACTACAGCTCATAAGCTATGGGAAGCATTCTGTCACTCCTAATGCATGCCTTATGGATAGTCAATAGACTTTGGGGATGAGTTTCTCAAACACAGCCTCTGACTTGCTCTTTCAATTGTGGCACTTATGTGTCTGGGCTAGTTAGTGGTATGTTAATATTTGGGGGCCTGGCATTGGTTCCCAGTTCTAATATTCCCATTCCTCATTACCATTGTCTGATGTTAATCAACAATGAAAATATATGGAACCATATACCATGGACTCCTGTTTCATGGAATACTTGGTAATGAGCTCCAGGGATGCATGATGTGGGAGACTGGAAAAATTAGTTGAACAAACCTGAGCTGAGATACAATCCTCTGCTGCCTGCCCTGGGTGTGCAACACAGTAATACATACTTTGAAATCAGATTCTGCTACTCCATGGTACATTTGGAAAGCAAACAAGGTAGTGAACAAGCTTGGCACAATTCCCTACATTGTTCAGAATTCAAAAAACATTATCGAAGTACGCTGAGATTAATTTTCTTGCCGGCATTCGCAGTAGAACAAAGAAATATAATAGAATCAATGAAAAACTACACACAAACAAAGACTGACAAACGACCAATGTGCAAAAGAAGACAAACTGTGCAAATACAAAATAAATAAACAGACAGATAGATAGATAGATAGCAAGATGATACAGAGAACATGAGTTTTAGAGGCCTTGAAAGTGAGCCTATATGTTGTGGAATCAGTTTAGTTTTGAGGTGAGTGAAGTTATCTATGATGGTTCTAAGGTAATAACTGTTTCTGAACCCTGTGGTGTGGGACCTAAGGGTCCAGCACCTCCTTCCTGATTGTAATGGTGAGGAGAGAGCATGGCCTGGATGGTGGGGGTCTCTGATCATGGATGCTGCTTTCTTATGGTAGTGCTCCTTGAAAGAATGATATAATTGTAGAAAAGTGCCCCAAACTGTTTATCAAATAACAGTGAACTCACAACTAGAAGAAACAATGCAGGACTGAGTTTAAATCCCAGCTTCAGATCGTAAGTGAAGTTGTTTGTGCTCACTGCTTGAACGAGTTGCCTTGATTGACCATAATGGAACTGTGCATTTCTGGGTCTGAATGTCATTCTCTGGTGCTGGGGTTCCCAACCCCTTTTTAATGCCATAGACCCCTACCATTAACTGAGGGGTCTGTGGACCCCAGGTTGGGAACCCCGTGTGTGTGTGTGAGGGAGAAAGAGAGAGAGAACAGGCAATATACTGGTGCAATGGATCAACACACACAAAATGCTGGGGGAGCTCAACAAGTCAGCCAGCATCTCCGGAGCAAAATGAACGGTTGATGTTTCAAGCTGATTCTCTTCTTGAGGATAGTTGCTGTCCGGTCCATTGAGTTCTCCAGCATCTGGTGTTCGTTGATTAAGATTTCCAGCATCTGCAGTTTCTCCTGTGTCCTTGCACTAGAGCAATTGAACTGAATTTCAGATGTGGAATCCAATGTGCACTTGCTACCACACTGTACACTCAGGAGATACAACAGAGGGCAAACTCTGCCTTTGCGCTAGCTTTATTCCTGTAACTTTCCCTAGATCACCCACCAAGCCTCTCTGTGGCCCAAGTCCAATCGTTCCCAGAAACACAGATTTGGCATTTGCTTCCATTCATTTCTTTTTTGGCTAACATTTTTTTTTTCAGGGCATTTCTTGGTGATGAGGGACCCGAGATATGGAAGGGATATGGAAGGTTAAAAGGAACAGGAGAGTTAAGCAAAGGTTCCCAGATCTCGAGGCAAGCGTAAACAAAGAAGGCACAGGGCCCATTTGATTTCATCTTACCAGCCTGAGCGATTCGCCGCTGCAGCGCCCAGCTGTTCCTTAAATGAGCCCAGCGTCCCCTTCTCAACCACTGCTCCTCGTGTCGCTTCCAGCTTCCTGCGGCACACCTTCTGCCAGGCTGCCTTGCAGTAAGTGTGGGGGTGGGGGGTGGATTGATCAGCTGGAGGAGCTGGTCCTCCCCTGCTTCTCTGCACCCACGGCCTGAGTATGTCATAAGAAGTGGAGGAGATTCAAGATATTAAAAAAAAGTCAGGAAGAATTGGAAACAAAAGGTGTTGGGATATTTTTTTAAATCTTGGTTGCTCAGTGCCCTTCATCCTAATTACAGAAGGGGGAGGAATGAGACTGGGGTCAGGTCCAAAAGCAATGCTGTTCTCATGCTTTTAATCCATCCGGCATCTTGCCTGAGATCATCTGCGGTACGTTTGGCTGACTTTGGGCAGAGTTGAAAGGAGTTAGGATGGGTCAAGGGCAAAGCTAGAAAGTAGTAACACTGTGCCTCTGCTGCCAACTCACCAATGCTTGGTGTCATCAAGGGGAGAAGGGCGGGCAGTGGGAGCATTCTCAAAGCACTCTAATCCCAAACTTCATTACGCCTTATAACTTGGCGGCATCCTCTATGGAGGAACATGGGTCCTGAAGTAAACCTCATCGCTTCCTTATTTCATTTTCACACATTCGGATCCATTATTTTTGATCCTCGCTCTTGGAAACAACAGCTGAGAGATGAAATCGCTTTGCCAGAGATTGCAGCAAAATCCCAAGATAAAAATAACCAAAAGATTGAAGAACTCCGCAATAACAGGACAAATTCAATTTAACTTAAACCTGATATAAATAAATGTTATCCTCTGTAAAACAAAACAATCTATAATTTCTACAGAGGCACTCGAGTTTTAAATTGTGTTAATTTGCTTTACTGACGGTAACCACGCTTGCAGCTTTTTCTATATTGTTTCAGTAAAGACCCAGCAGGATCTTGGATTCAGGAGGGTCACTGTGAGCAAGCACTTCACATCAGAGCTTTCTGATCAAGGACAAATGGAAATTTTCAGCCTGTTCCCATTTCCAATATGCTCTTTCCCAACGTGTAAAGCAACTGGCAAACTATACAAAGACAGGTAGTGACTCCTTTACTTTTAATACTTTCTTAAGCTGAAGGCTTGATTCTGGTGGTCCATTTGAGCAATTAAGTCTTTTTGTCATCTGAGTTGATAGCTGTAATTTCAGTTTATAGGCATGATGTTTACAAGCTTACACACACACTTATTATATACAGGTACATGTACTCTTGCACATGCATGCACGTGATGCTTACTTAATGCCTGTTACGCCACTGGTGTTTAGGGCAGCAATGAAGGTCCTCTGTCTCTATCTATACAGAAGGATTCTTCATTGCTGTTTCTGTAACAATTGCTTCTCGACGGGTCAGCATTGTTGACCCTGAGCTGAACCTTCGAACTTGGAGGACCGGTGGACCATTCTTAGTCTGGCCTCTACCCTTTGACCTTTTTGGCATGGGTGACCCTACCAAGAGCCAAAGCATAAAGTCCTGATTCCAGCCGACATATGTAGCTGTCAAGGCCATTGAGGCATACAAACCTCCAAACCCTACAACAAGGCTGTGGACCTCTTGAAGATGCACTTGATACACAAATGCATAAATACAAAAAAGCAGATATATCCATATTAATACACACACACACACACACACACACACACACACATTCAAACATAGACACAAACATGCATGCATATAAACAATATACACACATCAATGCAACACACACAAAATGCTAGAGGAACTCACAACTCAGCAGGTAAGGCAACATCTATGGAAATAAACAGATAGTTGGTGTTTCAGACCAAGACCCTTCTTCAAGACTGAGGAGGAGGGGAAAGGTCTCATAATATAAAGTTGGGGGAAGAGGAATGAGGATAGCTGGAAGATGATAGGAGAAGACAGGTGGGTGGGAAAAGGTCAAGGGCTGAAGAGGAAGGAATCTGATAGGAGAGGAGAGTGGACGATAGGAGAAAGAGAAGGAGGATGGAATAGGCAGGTGAAAAGAAGTAAAAGATCAAGAGTGGGGTGGGGAAATTTGTTCATCGGAAGGAGAAATCAATATTTATGCCATCAGGCTGGAGGTTACTCAGACAGAATATAAGGTGTTGCTCCTCCATCCTGAGAGTGGCCTCACCAAGGAACAAGAGAAGGGCATGGAATGGGTGCACACGTAAATTGACATACAAACACGTATTCCCAGGTGGCAACAAGGACCTGTACAAGAGCCAGAAAGATCAAATGATTGAGTGGTGTCACAACAACTTCACACTAATGTCAGCAAGATCAGGGACTTCCGGAAGTGGAAGTCAATCAATCACATACCAGTCCTCACCAAGGGATCGGTAGTGGAAAGGGTGAGCAGTTTCAAGTTCTTGGGTGTTAACATCTCTGAAGACCTATTCTGGATTCAAGACATTGATCCAATCATTACAAAGGAATGCCAGCAGATCTACTTCGTTAGGAATTTGAGGAGTATTGGTATGTGACCAAAGACCCATACGAATAGCTGTACGGTGGAGAGCATTCTGACTAGCTGCATCACGGCCTAGTGCGGAGGCTGTGGGTAAAGATGCTGCAGAGGACTGTAGACTCAGCATGCCCCATCGCAGGCATATTCCTCCCCACCATCAAGGGCATCTTCAAGAGGCTGTGCCTCAGGAAGGCAGCATCTATCATTGAAGACTCTCACCATCTGGGACATGCCCTCCTTTAAACGCTACCAACGGGGAGGAGGTGGAGGAGCCTGAAGACACACACTCAAAGTTTTAGGAACAGTTTCTTCCCCTGTGCCATCAGATTTCTGAACTGTCTGCGAACCCATGAATGTTACCTCGCTATTCCTCATTTGCGATATTTACCTATTTATTTACTTATTTTTTGTAACTAATAGTAATTTTTATGTCTTGCACTGTATGGTCTTCCTTTAAATGGGTTCTTTTGAGGTTTTTTTTAGTGGCTGCCTGTAAAGAGAAGAATCTCCTGGTTGTTAAATGTACATACTTTGATAATAAATGTATTTTGAACTTTGAACTTTGTACAGCTGCCACAAAGCAAGAATTTCCATGGCATGTACAAATGAAAATAAACCTGATTCTGATTCTAATTCAAAACAAAAACATGCACACACAATCATGTGCAGGATTTCCCCCTTTCCTACATGGGTACTCAGAGATGCAGTGCATGTTTGATTTCACATTGATGAGCACCTAGGGAGCTCAGAAGTTGTATTGTTTAGCCTTACTAACATTGTACGTGTTAAGGATTTTGTAGGTTAACATACCTTCACCACTGAGTTTCCACCACAGAGAGACAAAAACCTGAAATAGAACTGAAACACAAGAGGTTCTGCAAATCTGGAAATCCAGAACTACACACACAAAATGCTGGATGAAGTCAGCAGGTCAGACAGCATCCTTGGAAATGAATAAACAGATGGTGTTTTGGGCCAAGACTCATCACCAAGTCTTAAGAGAACTGAATTATCTCTAGGCGTGAGAGATTGGAAACCAGTGAACGACTTGGGAGAGAAACCCGACTTAAATGACTGATGGTTCCGACTTTCATCAGTATCCCCCCTTGCGAGTGAAAGCATTAATGGGACATCATGGTAACATGGTGGTTAGCACAATACTGTTGGAGAGGTTGGGGTGTTGGATTCGGAGTTCAATTCCGGTGCAGTCTATAAGAGGTCCTTCCTGTGAATGCGTGGGTTGCCTCCCACATTCCAAAGACGTACTGGTTAGTAGGTCATTGTGAATAGGCTAGGGTTAAGTAAGTGGGTTGCTGAGTGATGTGTCTCGTTGGGCTTGAAGAGCATGTTCCGCACTGTATCTTTAAATAAATAAAAAAATAAAGCAAGTGTGATATTTCTCTCAAGTATCTTCTCCACTGCAATGTGGCACCAAGGACAGACCAAGTGGCTGCCTTCTGCACCTCAGATGTCTGTGATTCTCTGAATGAGTATTGGCCCAGTCATGTCTTGAAGCTAATGGAGTGGGGAGTGTGCAATGAAAGTCCTGCAGGTAATGAGGACTCGGGCTGTTATTTTCATAGTCTGTACTGGAAAGGAAGACATGAACACTGAGAGTTTGAGATGTGCAAGACAAAGCAAATAAAATAATATATATTAAGGTAGGCTTAAAAATATAAATGAGGGATTGGCTAGCTGAGTGGGTTATTATACTGTCAGAGTTTGTCATTGAGCTCAGATTGATGAGATGAGATTTTGTCCTTCCTGCTCTTAGAGACCTTCACGGAATGAGCTTTGTGGAATTTCAATGTGGTTCCTAACAGGGCATGATTAGAACAATCGGCAGCTTGGAATGTGTTTCAAACTCGCTTTGCAAGGGCACAAGAAAGGTTGGTGTGAGGAACAGCGATGTCATAGCAGCACAGAAGAGAAGGAATTTCCTGGTTGTTCGTTAAGGTTCAGGACAGGAGAGCTTTACTAGCATGGTGTTGGCAAAGGAATCACTGGTAGAGGAAACAGCACTCCAGGAGAAAATGTACAAGGGTATTGGTATAGGATGGCAGGGAAACAGAATTCTCATCAGTAATCATTACTATTATCTACAAATATGAGAGTATGAGTATGGCTGTGTTCTTCTCCAATGAATTGCAATGTGCTATGGCCCTCTGAACCCTGGAAAAGGTGAGTTCTTGTTTATGCTACTGTGGTGGACAAAGGGAAGTTCCATCTGCTATAAGCTAAATAAAGGATTGAGATAGATCAGCTGGTTAGTGCTTCTGCAGCAGCAACCTTGCACTCAATGTCAAGAAGTCCAAGGAATTGATTGTGACTTCAGTAAGGGGAAGTCGAGGAAACACACACCAGTCTTCATCGAGGGATCAGAAGCGGAAAGGATAAATAGCTTCTGGGTGTCAACATCTCTGAAGTTCTATCCGGGGCCTAAAACATTGATGCAATTGCAACAGCAGCTATATTTCTTTGGAGCCTGAAGAGAATTGGTATGTCATCAAAGAGAAAGACACTTGCAAATTTCTACAGATGTTCCGTGGAGAGCATTCTAGCTGGTTGCATCACCATCTGGTATAGACGGACCACTGCACAGGATCGGAAGAAACTGTAAGAAGATGCAAACTCAGCCAACTCCATAGTGGCCATTGAGGACACCTTCACAAGACAATGCCTCAAAAAGCTGGCATCAACCATTAAGGACCTACATCACCCGGGACATGCTCTCTTCTCATTGCTACTGTCAAGGAGGAGGTACAGGAGCCTGAAAACACACTTATTTTAGGAACAGTTTCTTCCCAACCACCATCAGATTTTTGAATAGACAACGTATCCATGTACACTACCTCACTACAGTATATTTTTTCTTGGTTTGCTTTCTGTTTTGCACTGCATATTTAAGTTTCTATTTATATTTATTATTGTAATTTAGTTTTATTATGTATTGCACTGCAATGCTTCTGCAAAACAACAAATTGCATGACATATGCCAGTGATATTAAACCTGATTCTGATTCTGTGCTGTCCAGGTCAGATCGAAGGAACTTATCCCATTCACTGAACCTGGTTTGCAAGTGCTTTACATTGGAAAGAATGCAGAGGCAGAACTGAACAGGGCACAGAAACCTACCCAATGTTTATGGAGGAGAAATGGATACTGAGGTGGAAAGTATGTTGTGTTTCCTAAAAGGCACGTGCCTGAAAAGGTGATCGTCAAAAAAAATAAATTAAATTTAAAAAGAATTGGGTATTATCTTAGATGAAGGTCAGAATAGTAGGACTAATGAAGTAGGTTCTTCAAAGAGACAGCACATCGTTTCCTAGTGTCCAGGTAGATCATGATAAATGCTTTTATTTATGATGATTCAGCATGAGGAAGGAATTGTTGATAATGCTCTATAATTAAAACCCATGATTGTACTTCATAACTTAGATGTCAAAGAGTGGAAAGTAAAATATTTTTGTTGGGTGGGAGGAATGAGGGTGAAGTTTTGATCATCTTGATCTGCAGTCTTGAAGCAGTGAGAGATCAGGCAGCAATCTGAAGATGATGTGACTCTAGCTATTCAAAAGCCAACAAGCTAATTGAAGATTCCATCACAACAGACCTAGAGAGATCTTCTTGAAATAATAGCAATATGTTTGTAACGCTGAATCTGACACGCGTGCTATATTTAGATCCCAGCTCTGAACTACATGCTCCTTGGAAGTGCAGTCTCCTCAGGGTTACTAACCTACCCATATCAGGCACATTTCACACAACTCTTTATCTCATTAAAAACAGCAAACCTATCACACCTTCCATAACTATAATTCTCTTCCTGTATGTCATCTGTTTTCTTTATTTTATTGCTCTTTTTACTTCTTGAACAATGGAAACAGCTGATCTATATTAACTAGGGGGCATGTTTCACACCAAAGTTTTATATAGCAGCTCCTTCTGTGCTCCGTGACATAAGTTTGGACTGATGTCAAGTACCCGTTGGTGAGATCTACATATGCTGTTGTATTTATTTTCTCCGTCTCTTTCGTTTCAGTTATTATCTAACTTAATGTTTCCTCAGATTTTTATGAAACTACTTGAAATGTTCCAAGCGCTTGGCGGAGACGGCTCAGCAAATTAGAAGCTGTCTCTGTTTTGCTTTGCCTTTGAAACTAGGGAGGTTGTAATGCAGAATAACATATAGAAGTGCCAGAGGAACTCAGCAGGTCAGGTAGCATCGATGGAAAGGAATAAAGAGTCGACATTTCCAGCCAAGATCTTTCTCTTCAGGGTCTTGGCCCGAAATGTAAACTCTTTATTCTTTTCCACAGATGCTGCCTGACCTGTTGAGTTCCTCCAGTCTTAGTCTGGATTTCGAGCATCTGCAGAATCTCTTGTGATAATGAAGTTGTAATTCTGGAGGGAGGCCGGTAATGTCCAGGGTGCAGATCTATCTGCTTTGATAAGTACGTGCAAAATGTGCAAAGGACATTTTGTGCAAAAAACAAATGTACAAAAAACCTTCTAACCCCATCCAAACTGCTTTGAAAACATAAACTGAATAGCGACCCAGTGGAAGTGTGCATAGTTATAAGGGGCAGAGATAGGATAGCAACAAGGACAGTACATCCCACAGCTGAGGCATCTAAAACACAAGGGTATACACTCAGTGGAAAGGGAGAGATGTTCAGAGGGGATTTAAAGAAGAAGTTTTTTCACCCAGAGAGTGGGTGGGATTTGGAAGATCCTGCCTGAGGAGCTGGTGAAGGCAGATATTTTCATAGCATGAAAGAAGAACAGGGGGCAGCACTTGAATTGCTAATGCCTGTGGTGGGCCGAAGGGCCTGGTTCAGTGCCTTTTAGCTCTAGGATTCAATGGCATTGAACGGAGTCACATTTGGCAGTCCACACCTAAGGTTTGACCTTACCTCTGCTGCCCCACCAAAGCGTGGTGGTGTAGCAGTTACTGCAGCCTTTACAACACTAGTGCTCACTGGTCACCGACCGGGGTTAAATTCCCATTGATATCTGTAATGAGTTTGTACATTCTCTCTATGACCACGTGGCTTTCCTCCTAATGCTTCGGTTTCCTCCCACATTCCAAAGGTGCATGGTGAAGAGTTATGGGCATCCTATTTTGGTGTCAGGAGCGTGGTGACACGTGCAGGCTGCCCCCAGAACAATCCTTGGATTGTGCTGGTCGTTGATTGGAATGACGCATTTCACTGCATATTTCGATGTTTTGATGTATGTGTGACAAAACTTAACGGTTAATCATTACTTGTGTGAGCGTTTCAGCCTTTTTTCAGCTGTCCAGTTTCTATTAAGTTGATAGGAAGGTGGAGGCAGGGGTAATCCACAAATGTCACTCGTGCTCAGGAGTACTGTCAGGTTGTGTTCACGGATCATCACCGGTATGAAATGAAATTGGGTGCAGAGTGTGACTGGACAATCAGTGCGAGAGATTCATTCAGCTCACTCCTGTTTACTCGGTTCTGCGCTGAACTGAAAGTCTATGTATGAACTCTCTTTGTGGACCAGTTCAGAATGCTACTTGCTTGCCTTTATTGTTTGCATGATTTTGTTTTTTTTTAATGAGCTCAGGTTTCTTTGTTTTGTGGCTGATGAATCTCAAGGTTGTATAATTATATACATACTGGATTATTATCCTCAAATACTTTAAATGTATGTGCCTCCACCATGTCCTGTGACAGTGAGTTTCAGATCCCCATGTGGAAATCTTCCCCCTCAAGATCCCTTCTAAACCTTCTCCCTCTCATCATAAACCTTTTTGAACTCTCCCAATGAGAAAAGATTCCATTTGCTCTATCTATGGACATAAAACAGAACATGGAACAGCAGAACAAAGATGTAGGCTCTTCAGTCTGCAGAACGTGCTGATCATGATGTCAACTTAATCCAACCCCACCTACCTGCCCACAGGCTATACCTATCCATTTTCTGCCTATTCACATACCTGTCCAAATGCCTCTTAAGTGTTCAAAAGTTCAAAGTTGAAAGTAAATTTATTATCAAAGTCCATAGATGGCACCATTTACAACCTTGAGATATATTTTCTTGCGGGTATATGCAATAAATTCAAAAACTATAATGGAATCAATGAAAGGCTGCATCAACAGGACAAACAAACAGTGTGCAAAAGACACCACACTGTGTAAATAAAAAGAGAAAGAATAAACAAAATAGTAATAAATATAAATAAATAAGTGATGTATATTGAGAAGATGAGTTGAAGAGTCCTTGAAACTGAATTCATTGGTTGTGGGGACATTTCAGTGATCGGGTGAGTGAAGGTGAGTGAACTTATCCCCCTTTGGTTCAAGAGCGAGATGCTTGAGGGGCAGTAACTGTTCCTGAACCTGGTGGTATGAGTCCTAAGGCTCCTGTATCTTCTTCCTGATGACAAGAGTGAGAAGAGAGCATGACCTGAGTGATGGGGGATCCTGATGATGGATGCTACTTTCCTGTGATATTACTCCATCTGGATGTGCTCTGTGGTGGGGACGGCTTTACCCATGAAGGACTGGGCCCTATCCACTACTTTTTGTAGATTTTCTGATCAAGGGAATTGGTGTTTCCATACCAGTCTCTAATGCAGTCAGTCAATATACTCTCCACCACACATCTGTAGAAGTTTGTTAAAGTTTTAGATGTCATGCTGAATCTTTGCAAACTTCTAAGGAAGTAGAGACACTGCCATCCTTTCTTCATAATTGTACTTATGTGCTGGGCCTCTCCAACTCAGATTCCCCCAATGAGAACTGACTCATGAATCCCCAGTTCATGTCAATTTATTGACAAACAGAATTAAATGACATTGTTGGTCACGGGAGTTGCATATGCATAATTTTTCCCTAAGTATTTTCTCTGGAAGTATGTCTGGGAGGTGAAGTAAAGAGGATGGAAACTGGGAAAAGTGTAAATCAGGATGAAACTAGCAAGATGACTGAGAATAGAAGGTGAAGGTGATGCAATTGGCTTATTGACGCTCATTGTGCTCCACCATACAGGACAGGTTTGTCTCCTTCGGGAGCAGAAGGGCCAATTGATTAGTTAGTAAATTAGTAAAGAATTGATTCTTAATTAGTAAGGACATCAAAGGTTATGGGGGGGAAGACAGGAGAATGGGGCTGAACACGAAAATAAATCAGTCATATTCAAATGGTGGAGCAGACTTAATGAGTTCAATGGCCTAATTCTTCTCCAATGTCTTATGGCATTGATAATAGACAACAGACAGTAGGTGCAGGAGTAGGCCATTTGGCTCTTCTAGTCAGCACTGCCATTCACTGTGATCATGGCTGATCATACACAATTAGTACTCCGTTCCTACCCTCTCCCCATATCCCTTGACCCCGCTATCTATAAGAGCTCTATCTAACTCTCTCTTGAATGCATCCAGAGACTTGGCCTCCACTGCCTTCTGGGTCAAAGCATTCCACATATCCACCACTCTCTGGGTGAAAAAGTTTTTCCGCATCTCTGTTCTAAATGGCCTACCCCTTATTCTTAAACTGTGGCCTCTAGTTCTGGACTCACCCATCAGCGGGAATATGCTTCCTGCCTCCAGTGTGTCCAATCCCTTAATAATCTTATATGTTTCAATCAGATCCCCTCTCATCCTTCTAAATTCCAGTGTATACAAGCCCAGTCGCTCCAATCTTTCAACATATGACAGTTCCGCCATTCCAGGAATTAACCTTGATGCCTCCAATGATTCTTTCAACCTGCTGAGGGAACATACAAATATCTAATCTTAACTGATGTTAAAATTAGCCAATTTTCATGACACTTTGTAAATGTTCCTAAATCTGTTTGAATTGGGAAACCACATGGGATGGCTGCTTCTCCAATAAGACAACTCCACCACTACACGTTTAGACAGGGGCACAAAGTATGTTTTCTGAGTGAGCTATGTAACTTTGTAATCAAGACATTTTTGTCTCCTAAGCTGAAAGAATGATTTAGGTTTAGCATTTAAGGAACTGAATATTTTAGTTAGTGAGCTGGAAGGTCACGTAATATGGAAAGTCCCATATTTGGGCAGCACAGTAGCATTGTGGTTAGCATAACTCTATTACACTGCCAGCAACACGAGTTCAATTCGCACTGTATCTGTAAGGAGTTTGTACTTTCTCCCCGTGATGCGTATGCCTTCTTTGGGTCGTCCAGTTTTCTCCCACATTCCAATGACGTATAGTTTCGTAGGTCAATTGGGCATGGGTGTAATTGGGCAGTGCGAGCTTGTTGGCCAAAAGGGCCTGTTACACTGCTGTATCTCTCAATAAAAAAAGATATTCAACTTTAGGCCAAGTCAGAGTTCAGGAATAATAGTCAGGGCATTGATACTGCTTTGGGAAATTAACAAGTGCAAAGTGATGCGTGTTCCCAAGTGAAACCAGATCAGAATGTGCACAGTAAGTAGTAGTGTCCTGGGGAGTGTTATGGAGCAGAGGGACGTAGGGGGTACCCTGAAAGAGGTGAGAAAGGTAGACCAGGTAGTGAGGAAGACATCTGACAAGCTTCCCTTCATCAGTTAGGACACTGAATACAGGAGTTGAAATGTCAATTTACAAGATGTAGATAATACCACACTTGGGGTAATTATATGCTTTTCTGCTCACCTAGCTGTAGGAATGAGGTCCTTAAGCTGGAAAGCATGCAATAAGCATTCACAAGGATGCTACTGGGACTGGGAGTTTGAGTTAAAAGGAAGGATTGAATAGGCTGGGTCTTTTATCCCCGGAAAGAAGGAGGTTGATGTGCGACCTTATAGAGGGTGAACAGACACAGTCTTTTTCTTTTGGAGTAGGGAAGTCAATAACTTGATATCATAGGTTTGGAGTGAAAGAGGATAAGTAATGAACTTAATAGAGGCGTACAAAATGATAAGAGGCATAGAGTGAGTGGCTAGCCAGTGACATTTTCCTAGATGGAAGTAGTTAATATGAGGGAGCATAATTTTAAGGTAATTGGATGAAAGTATAGGGGGAATGACAGAGGTAAGTTTATACATGGAGAGTGGTGGGACAGTGGAATGCCCTGTCAGGGGTGGTGGTAGAAGCAGATACACTCAGGACATTTAAAAGACTCTTCGTTATGTATATGGATGATAAAAAAAAGAAATAGAGGGCTACGTAGGAGAAAAGGGTTAGATTGATCTCAGAGCAGGGGAAAAGGTAAGCACAACATCGTGGGCTGAAAGGCCTGTACTGTAATTGTAACAGACTGTGTACCACATTCTAAATCCCAGATACTCCCAAGCACCAAATTTCAGAAAATAAGGGAGTAAAAAATCAGAAACAGAAGATAATAAAATCTTTCATTCACGTTCTCAGTATCAGCTGCACTTCTTTAAATATTTAATACAGCAAACACTGTGAGAATTTGTTCACCATCTGCTTTCTGTGAGTAAAGAGTTAAAGTGGTAACGCACAGCGGTGCAGAGTTGAGCAGTGAAATCCTGCACCTTGACCTTTAAAGGGTTAATTATCCAGATAATCTTCACACTTACAGTTGCTTCAATGGGGCTGCACTATTGTCGAGGAAATCAGCCTCCGCCATTTGGCACATGATCCTACGCATAATGAATAAATCATAGCTGAAAACGATGGACATCAACATATGGGGATAATTTGTACACTGACAGAAGGAGAGGGCCTTAGCTCCAGCTTGAAGGGGAGCCTGTGTATCTTGGACCATCTCACTAATTATTTCAATTATTTACCTTTAAAAGGGCTTTTCATGCCCCCAGCAGTATGAGAGAGGGAGAGAAAGAGAGACAGAGACCGAAACAGATATAGATATAGATATAGGGAGAGTGACCGAGAGAGAGAGAGAGAGAGAGAGGGGGGTGAGAGTGGGGGAGAGAGACAGAGAGACCGATAGACAAAAACAGACAGTCAGAGACAGTGAGTGAGAGAGAGAGAGAGAGAGACAAAGGCAGTGACAGAGGGAGAGATAGAAGAAGACAGAGAAAGAAGAGAAAAAAGAGAGTGATTTGAATAGACAGACATATATATGAGAAGAAAGAGATGGACACCTTTATTACACATGCAAGAATCCAGATGCTACCAGGGTACATTTTAACAAAAATAAAAGCCTGTCTGTCTATTCGAGCAACTACAGTATAATTGGGCGACATGCCAAGATTAATTCATTAATTGACTGTTTATTGTGTGCAGTTCAAGTTTATTATTATAGTATCTTCCCAATTAATAAAAATGTACAATTGTATTTTTTACCAATATATTTTACATCAAAAGTGCTTATAGACAAACAGACCCCTGTGTTCAGATTTCTATTGCTGTATTCCTATTTTGTGTGTTGATTTTTCTCTGTCTGTGAATCTTTTAATGAAAAGCAGATAAAGGTTGTTGAGTTCAACAAAGGGCTGAGCCCTTGACAAGCCTTCGTGTCAGTCAGAAACACACAATGTATGAAGAGAGATTTGAATGCTTCCTTCCCTCCCTTCTCCGCACAGACCCCTCACTTTCCCTTGCCAGGTTTTTTTTAATTTCAAAGCTGCTGATTGCAAATAGCTTTGAGGCCCTTCAGGCACTCATCATGCAAGGTCCTCAGACAAGAGTCAGTGGGGAAATTTGACAGTGGTTTTACACAGTTGAACCTTATCCTGATGATTTTTTTGTGTGTCGATCCTTTCTGTTGGAAGTTGCCATTGGAGGCTGAGAAACAGGGTTTCTGCTGGTTGAACATAGAATGGTACAGTACAGGAACAGACTCTTCGGCACATAATGTCTGCTGAAATGTACTGAATACCTTTTGCTTTACGTGATCCACATCCATCCCTTCCCAGAATATTCCTGTGTCTGTCTAAAAGCTTTGTAAATACCACTCTCAAGTTGCATCCAGCACACCACCTGGCATGCATTGACTACTCTCTGTAAAAACAACAGCTCTACACATTTCCTTTAAATTTTTCCCCTCTCACCTTAAGTGAATGCCCTCTAATACCTGACATTTTTACTCTGGGAGAATGATTCTGACCGTCTACCCTATCTCTGCTTCTCCTAATTTTCTAATAATCCCCCACTGCAGTCTCTGACGCCCCCAGAGAAAGCAACACAACGTTTTACCAGCATCTTAGAAAACCTCTCCTGTATCCTTCTACATCCTTCCTCTAATGGGGTGGCCAGAACTACACATAACCTGTCAAGTGCAGCTGGACCAAATTTGTAATTAGAGGCTAATTCTTTTACTCTTTTACTATTTCCATCTCTTTACCAGGTCCAATTCACTCTTCTTTGTTTCCATAATTCCCAGCGACCCGATCACTTCCATTAACAAGAGGGCACAGCCTCACCAGAGAGGGATGTTCATTTAGAACAGAGAGGAGGAGGAATTTCTTTAGCCAGAGGATGGTGAATCTGTGGATTTCATTGTCACAGATGAATATGGATGAGGAGGCCAAGCCATTGGGTATATTTAAATAAGTCAATAGGTTTTTATTTAGTCAGGGCATCAAAGTTTATGTTGAGAAGGCAGGAGAACAGGATTGAGAGAGATAATAAATCAGTCATGATGGAATGGTGGAGAGGAATTGATGGGCCCAATAGCCTAATTCTTCTCCATTGTCTTATGGTATTAATGTTCCTTTGTAGAACATAGACTAAATGTACCAGAAATCATAATTTCAGAACTAACCACAGTGACAAATTGCATGTGGATTGTGAAAGAAGTCTCAGTTCTATATGTGAATTGATGTAAAATCAAAAGCCAAACCAGGATTACCATGGAAAAATGTACTGGGGAATAACCTTGACCTTTGTAATTGCAAGTGGTTTATTATTGGCACCTGTACTGAGATACAGTGGAAGATGTCTTGCATGCCATTCATGCAGATCATTTCAAAACCTAAGACCATCGAGGGAGTTCAAAGGGAAAAACAAGAACAGAATGCAGAATATAATGTTACAGTTACAAAGTGCAGTGCAGGTGGACGATATGATGCAAAGGCCACAATAAGATCAGGTGATCATCATGTCAGTGGGATAGCAACTGTCCTTGATGGTGGTGGTACAATTGTTCAATCTACTGTATTTTCAGCTTGCTAGAAGGGGAAAGAAGAGAGAATGACTAGAGTGGGAGGGGCACAAGAGATTCTGCAGATGCTGGAAGACTTGAACAACGCCCCAAAAAATTCTGGAAGAAATCCGCAGATCAGGCAGTATCCATGGAAGGGAATAACATTCAGACTGAGGAGACCTTATGTTAGTTGCTTTCCTGAGGAAGTGAGAAGATAGACAGAATCCAGGGAGGAAAGGCTAGTTTTTGTGATGGACTGAGCTGTGCCCACAACTCTCTGCAATTTCTTGTAACCTTCGATAAAACAGCTGTCACATCAAGCTGTGGTGCATCCAAAATGAGTGATATTGGATCCATCTCTAAAGATCCAACAGCTTGCAAAAGATTCAGCAATATCCAGGACCAGACTCCTCCTTTTTTATTCATTACAGGGGACGTTAGAGGTTTCTGGCTAACAGCCTGTGTATCTAGCTTGATCTCACTCATTATTTCAATTATTTTCTTTCATATAAGTTGGTTGGTGGGGTGGAGATACATTTCTACCAAAGAAGGTGTAAGGCGCTCCGTCCCTCCGCTAGCCTGTAGGTCACACTTAGCACCTGCATAGCCCCCCCAATCAGGGTCATGTAGAGCCATGGGAGCAGGTGGTGAATGGTTGTATGAGCAGGTGATGTATAGCACAAGTCCTGGTTATACGACAACTGACACCAGGGAGACAATCTCTGAAGAGTATTGATAATGGCTGGGGTCATTCACCTTGTAAACACACTGCCCAGAAGAAGGCAATAGCAAGCCACCTCTGTCGAAAAATTTGCCAAGTACAATTATGGTCATAAGACCATGATCTGCCACATCAATGGCATGGCACATAATGATGATGATAATGATCTTTAAAAGACTTTTCATGCTGCAAGAGTATTTGATAGAGAATGTGTGAGAGGATGAGGAGAGAGGGAGAGAGAGAGAGAGAGGTGGGGGCTGTTGTTCATCCATTACTGCTCTTGTTGAGTTGGTGGTGAACCATCTTCAGCAGGTAATGTAGCCCTTCTGGAGAGGTGTCCTCAATGTTCGCTGCTCCCTCCACCACTGCACTGTTATTGAAATGTGCATCTATAAAGTGTACTACAGCAAATGTCAATTCTGTGATGGGAGCACCTCCCGCATTCCCCCCCCCCCCCCCACCACCGATCACCGAGAAGGGCAGCAGGTAAATGGGAAGTCCACCACCTACAAATTCCCATCCAAGTCACAAAACTTCCCAGCTGGAAAATAACATCACTGTTGTTGAATTAAAATCCTGGAACACCCTCTCCAACTAGAAAGAGGGGGTAACATCACCAGGACAGCTGCAGTTCAAGTAGGGGGCTCATTACCACCTTCTCAAGGGTAACAGAGCAAATGTTCTCTGGGTTGTGCCCTTCCTTAACCTCCCATCTTATTCTGAAGTCTTCATCCAGAAAAAAATGTGGATGCCAATCATGCAAGTTCTCCCGGTGCATTGTACAATATGATGATACAGAACATAGAACAGTTCAGCACAATATCAGGCCTTTCAGCCCACGATGTCTGTACCGTACTGCACATGATGCCAGTTTGAACTAACCCCTTCTGCCTGCACCTGATGCCTATCCCTTTATCTCCTGCCTCTTTATGCTCCTGTCTAAATACCTCCTAAACGCTGCACTTGTCTCTGACTTCTACCCCTCCCCTGGCAGCACATTCTAGACACCAACCATTTTCTGTCACTCCACAGCAGACAGTCCTGAACCAAGCTGTGAAAGGGGGATGGTTGGACATGGGGCAAGCAACCCCATCCATTTAAAAATCCAGTGTGACTGAAAACGGCAACCAGAAGCTGCAAAGACCTTATCCAACACCTGGGGACGACGTGAAACACTGGCTCAGGACAAAGGACTCTGGTGGGCTACTGTCGGCAGGCTATGCCTTAGTAGGGGTGATGGGCTTTCTGTGTAAAGTATTTCCACACAAATCCCCTTTAAACTATTCCCCTCTCACTTTATAGTGACACCCTCTAGTAATTGAGATTTCCACCCTGACTACTTCCTGTATCTATGCCTCTCGTAATTGTATATACTTCTTTGAGATTTCTCCTCAGTTTTTGACACCCCGGAGGAAACAATCGATTTTTTTTCCAACCTCTCCTCATAGCTAGCATTCTTTAATCCAAGCATCATCCAAACAATCAAGTTCAATTCCTCCAGTATTTGTAAGGAGATTGTTCGTTCTCCCCATGACCGTGTGAGTTTCCGTCGGGTGCTCCAATTTCCGCCCATATTCCAAAGACATACTGGTTTGGTAGGTTAATTGGTGTCATGGGAGTAACCGGGTGGCAGAGGCTTTTTAGGAACCTGATCGGTAGGAAGGCGGAGCACAGGGTCAAGTGAGGTGGGTGGGGAGGGGAACCAGTGGAAGGAGTGTGAGGCTCATGAGCAAATGAAATCGTTGGTGGGGGAGGGGGAAGAAGCAGGGTGATGTTGGAGCGAGTGCAGGAAGGGCGGCACGGTAGCATCGTATCTAGCACAACGCTTTACAGTACCGGCAACCTGGTTCAATTCCTGCTGCTGCCTGTAAGGAGTCTGTACGTTCACCCCATGACCACGTGGGCTTCCTTTGGGTGATCTGGTCTCCTCTCACAGTCCTCTCACCAGTTGGTAGGTTAATTGGTCATTGTGAATTGTCCAATGATCAGGCTAGGATTAAATTGGAAAATTGCTGGGTAGCATGGCTCAAAGAGCCTATTCTGTGCTGTATCTCAATAAATAAATAAACTGGGTAAATCGGGGAGAGAGAAACACAACTGAAGGGGAGCAGTTTACCTGAACTTAGAGAATTCAATGTTCACGCTATCTGGACGGAGACTTCCCAGGTGGAATATGAGGTGCTGCCCTTTGGTTCATTAATCCTGACTAACCATCAGTCTCCCATTTACACCAATTGATTTGTTGGTCCATCATATCCAATGATGACAGACACAGGGAGTCAGTACGTAGTGGCTAGCGTGGCACTGTTACAGTGCGGTGGGGTGCCGGAGATCAGAGTGAAATTCCAGTGCAGTCTTTAAGGGGTTTGTATGTTCTCCTTGTGAATCGCGTGCGTTTCCTGTGGGTGCTCCGGTTTCCTCCCACAGTCCAAAGATGTACGGGGTAGTATATAGATCGATCATTGTAAATTGTGCTATTTTTAGCCCGATGATGGTCTTGGGAAAATGTCATCACCCACACATTCCTTTCACTGGTTTACCTCATCTTCATCTCATGCCTTATCATCTCTACCCATCACCTCGCAACATGTTTTACTAATTGCAACCTTTCCTCTTCCATCTGCCTCTTGCTCCTCCTCAACTAGATCCACCTATCACTTGCTAGTCCTTGGACTTTAATACCATAAGATACAATGCTGTGAAATGTACAGTTATACATTTTGGAAGAAGAAATAATCAGTCAGATTATTATTTAGATGGAGAGAAAATTCAAAAATCAGAAGCGCAAAGGGACTTGGGGGTCCTCGTGCAGGATACCCTAAAGGTTAACCACCAGGTTGGATCGGCAGTAAGGAAAGCGAATGCTATGTTAGCATTCATTTCAAGAGGAATAGTGTATAAGAGTAAGGAGGTGTTGATGAGGCTCTATGGGGTACTGGTGAGACCTCATTTGGAATACTGTGTGCCGTGTGCCGTTTTGGGCCCCCTATCTATGTACTGATGTTGGAGAGAGTTCAGAGAAGATTTCCGAGGATGATTGCTGGAATGCAGGGGCTAACATATGAGGAGCATTTGTCAGCTCTTGGACTGTATTCGTTAGAGTATAGAAGAATGAGAGGGGATCTTATAGAAACATTTCGAATGTTGAAAGGGTTGGAGAGAGTAGATGTGGAAAGGCTGTTTCCCTTGGTGGGTGAGTCCAGGACAAGAGGCCACAGTCTTAGAACTAGAGGGTACCCATTTAAAACAGAGATGAGGAGAGATTTTTTTAGCCAGAGGGTCGTGGATTTATGGAATTCGTTACCACATACAGCTGTGGAGGCCCGATCATTGATGTGTTTACGGAGAAGATTGATAGACATCTAATTATTCAGGGTATCAAGGGATATGGGGAGAAAGCTGGTAATTGGAACTAGATGGGAGAATAGTTTAGCTCATGGTGGAGTGGCGGAGCAGACTCGATGGGCCGAATGGCCTACTTCTGCTCCTTTGTCTAGTGATCTTGTGAAGACATAGGAGCAGCATTAGGCCATTTGGCCCTGCGAGTTTGATCTACCATTGAATTAGCCTAATTTAACTATGGTTAAATCAATGGGTTGCTAGGCAGCGCGGGTTATTTGGGCTGGAAGGGCCTGCCCAATGCTGTATCTCTAAATAAATTTAAAACACAAACCCAAAGCAATCTGAGTTGGATAGTTTTTACAGTGGAAAAGCTGTTGAGCTAGGGAGGCGTCACTTTCTCAAGCTCAGAAATTTGGGTCCAGTGGTATGAGTCGTCGTCACATCGTATTCCGGTGATATTAAATCTGACTCTGATTCATACACTATTTCCATTTCACTCTCCCAGATTCCTGTCACTTCCTCGCAGATTCTGACACTTATCTATACACTATAGGCAATTGAGAAGGACCAATTAATTTACCAAACCTTGGTCTTGTGAAGTGGAAGGAAAACAGGGTTACTGGAGGGACAACATGTAAACTCCACGCGTGCAGCACTGAAATCAGGACTGAATCCAGGCCACTGGTGCTGTGACACAGCAATTCCACTCGCTGTGCCACCGTGAGGCTTTTCTCCTTGATCAAGATGGCAGTTCACCTCAGAACCCCATGTTGGCCACATCAGGGGATCGTTAGCACCCGAATGCACTGCTGAAAGTGGCACCCCAGATAAAGAGTTTGTTTATAAACTTTCACGAGTCATCTTCAGTGATAACCGCCTGTCAGCTCGTTCAGAATGCGGCGACGGCGCAGCAACACTTCCTTGCCATCATCATTAGTGACATGGCTGGCTTTAGCACCGATCTGCTCCGAGGCACAGCCAAGGCGATGGAAGTCAGCGTAAGCTGCAATCTTCAGTCAAGTCACAGCCAAGGCGAGAGGTGAAAGCAAGGATAGAAAATAAACAGGCAAAGAGAAATAAAGCAGAAGGAAGTGAACAGAAAGATGGGAAGAAACAAGTACAACGGGAAATAAAGCAACAATTAACATAAAGGTAGAAAATTAAATCAACTCACTGGGCAAGATCTCCAAAACTCAAGCCAGATTTCAATCCCTCCCAGTGTTGTCTGCTGTTGACTTTGATTATGTTGCACCCTGTTCTGAAAGCTTTTTTTTCAGCTGACAAAAGTTACATTTAAAAATTCTGTCTCCAGCTCTCCTTTCTCCTTTAAGATGCAGTGCCTTAAGAAGGTAGCACTCACCATCTGGGACATGTCCTCTATTCATTGCTACCACCAGGGAGGTTCAAAGTTCAAAGTAAATTTTATTATCAAAGTACAGATATGTCACCACATACAATCCTGAGATTCCTTCTTTCTGGGCATACTCAGCAAATCTATAGAACAATAACAGGATCGATGAAAGATCAACCAGAGTACAGAAGACAATACACTGTGCAAAAGCAAATATAAATAAATAGCAATAAATAATTAGAACATAAGGTAATGAGATAAATAGTCCTTAAAGCATGATAATTGGTTGTGGGAACATTTCTATGTTGGGGCAAGTGAGTGTAGTTATCCCCTTTTATTCAAGAGCCTGATGGCTGAGGGGTATTAACCGTTCCCGAACCTGGCTGTGCGAGTCCTGAGGCTCTTGTACCTTCTACCTGATTGCAGTGGTGAGAAGAGACCACTGCATTGGGGTGGTGGGGATCTCTGATAATGGATGCTGGTTTTCGATGACAGTGTTTCATGTAGGTGTGCTCAATGATTCAATGATTAGGATACAAACAGGGTCTGTTAAGAGCCTCTTAGGTAGGTTCATGGAGCTTAGAGGGCTATGCGCTAGAGAAATTCTAGGCAGTTTCTAGAGTATGTTATGTGGTTGGTACAATATTGTGGGCCGAAGGGCCTGTAATGTGCCGTGAATTTCTATGTTCAATGATTGAGAGGGCTTTACTCGTGACATACTGTACCAAATCCATTACCTTTGTAGGTGGTATAGAAGCCTGAAGACAGACGCTCAATGTTTTGAAAACAGCTTCTTTCCCTTTGCCATTAGATTTCTGAACGGACATTGGCCCCATCAACAATGCCGCAGTATTGTTTCTTTTCTCACACTTATTTTGTAACTTAAAGTAATTTTTATATATCAATCAGTACTGCTGCTGCAAAACAACAAATTTCATGACATACCTCAGTGATAATAAACCTGATTCTGATTTATAACCGGTCCTTTCCGGCCAAAGTTTAGGCCCCCTGCTCTAATACTCATGTACATTACTGTCAAAGTTTGTTAGGTGACAGGATGTTTTATAACATTAAAGCTGCTGCAGAGGTAGAGGTTGTTTTTGATGTTGTCGATTTCTGAATGGAGCCGATAGATTAAAGTAGATTTCATAGTGTCCATGATATTAATCAGGGCTGACGCCACAGCAGTAGCTTCCAAACCATCAGAAGATCAAGACTGAAAACAACGCCTGTTGTTCCCACTGAGCTGCTGCCTGTCCCGCTGTGCACTGCTTGGATCCTCAACTTCTTCTGACTATGAGCACTTAGAACCTGAAGACGGTATGGGGGGAAGGAGCATCAATCATCCTACTTTTACCTTCAATCTCACCACATTATCTAGAGAAGAAGCTTCCAAAAAGACTTGCAAGACTTGGAAAATAACTGCTAGAATTTTCTGCAAACAGTATTGGCTTAAAATGGAAGCAATAGAAATTTATCTTTTCCCAGAAAGGTTAACTAGATTTGAATGCAGATTTATATCAAAGTTATCTCCGGGATGTACCTTTCAGCATCAATTATGATGCAAAAGAAAACACAGCCTAAAATTATAAAGATTGGGAAAGCAAGGTCATAGAGTCAGAGAGTCGTAGAAAAGTACAGCACAAAAAACAGTTCCTTCAGTCCATCTAGTCTGTGCTGAGCCATTTATTCTGCCTACTCCCATCGACCTGCTCCAGGACCATAACCTTCCATACCCCTACCATTCATGTACCTATCCAAACTTCTCTTAAGCATTGAAATTGAGCTTAAATGCATCATTTATGCTGGCAGCTCATTCCACACTCTCGAGTCCTTGAATGAAGAAAATTTCCCTCATATTCTCCTTAGATTTTTCACCCTTCACCTGTAATCCATGACTTCTAGTTGCTCCCCCCAACCTCAGTGAAAAAAGCCAGCTTACATTTAAATTGTCATTTAAAGTAAAATTGGATAGGTATATGGACAGGAAAGGAATGGAGGGTTATGGGCTGAGTGCAGGTCGGTGGGACTAGGTGAGTGTAAGCGTCGGCACAGACTAGAAGGGTTGAGATGGCCTGTTTCCGTGCTGTAATTGTTATATGGTTATATGGTTACATTTATCCTATCCATATCTCTCATAATTTTGTATACCTCTATCAAATCTCCTCTCAATCTTCTACATTCCAAGCAATGTACCTGGTCCCTCAACACCAGCTCCATAGCGAAGAAAGCCCAGCAGCGTCTCTACTTTCTGCGAAGGCTGAGGAAAGTTCATCTCCCACCCCCCATCCTCATCACATTCTACAGGGGTTGTATTGAGAGTATCCTGAGCAGCTGCATCACTGCCTGCTTCGGAAATTGAACCATCTTGGATCGCAAGACCCTGCAGCGGATAGTGAGGTCAGCTGAGAAGATCATCGGGGTCTCTCTGCCTGCCATTATGGACATTTACACTAAATGCTGCATCCGCAAAGCAAACAGCATTATGAAGGACCCCACGCACCCCTCATACAAACTCTTCTCCCTCCTGCCAACTGGGAAAAGGCACCAAAGCATTCAGGCTCTCACGACCAGACTATGTAACAGTTTCTTCCCCCAAGTTATCAGACTCCTCAATACCCAGAGCCTGAACTGACACCTTACTGCCCTATTGTCCTATTATTATTTATTGCAATGCCTGCACTGTTCTGTGCACTTTATGCAGTCCTGGGTAGGTCTGTAGTCTAGTGTAGTTGTTTTTTCTGTGTTGTTTTTTACATAGTTCAGTCTAGTTTTTGTACTGTGTCATGTAAACCATGGTCCTGAAAAAACGTCTCATTTTTATTATGCACTGTACCAGCAGTTATGGTCGAAATGACAATAGAAGTGACTTGACTTGATAAAGTCCAAACCTATTCAATCTTTCCATATACCTCAAGTCCTTCAGACCTGGCAACACCCTTGTAAATTTTCTCCAGACTCTTTCAAACTTATATACATCCTTCCTGTTGGTGGGTGACTGAAACTGAGATGCTGAAGATGTTCTATAGGTCAGTTGTGGAGAGCGCCCTCTTCTTTGTGGTGGCGTGTTGGGGAGGAAGCATTAAGAAGAGGGACGCCTCACGTCTTAATAAGCTGGTAAGGAAGGCGGGCTCTGTCGTGGGCAAAGTACTGGAGAGTTTAACATCGGTAGCTGAGCGAAGGGCGCTGAGTAGGCTACGGTCAATTATGGATAACTCTGAACATCCTCTACATAGCACCATCCAGAGACAGAGAAGCAGTTTCAGCGACAGGTTACTATCGATACAATGCTCCTCAGACAGGATGAAGAGGTCAATACTCCCCAATGCCATTAGGCTTTACAATTCTACCGCCAGGACTTAAGAACTTTTTAAAAGCTATTATTAATGCTTTTTGAGATAGTGATTTAGATGCATATCATATTTTTTTTTACTGAGTTAAGTATTGTATGTAATTAGTTTTGCTACAACAAGTGTATGGGACATTGGAAAAAAAGTTGAATTTCCCCATGGGGATGAATAAAGTATCTATCTATCTATCTATCTATCTACAACTTCAACACAATATCCCATCTCCTGTATTCAATACTTTGAATTGATAAGGTGTCTTATCAGTGTCTGACTGAAACTCTGTGAGATTTCTTTGTGTTGATATGTTGGCAATTATCTTCTAAACATAGGTGAATTTTATGTTGGTGAGTGAACAATAACTGAGAAAGCAATTTCAATAATTCTCTGCTTCGCACCCACAATTTTTATGTAATAAACACTCCTTATTGTTATATGTATTGACAAGGTGGATACATGTGTGTGGTTGATGTATGTAAGAAAACTGGACTCACAACTGCCGTTATCTCCTGACATAACTTCTGGTTCACTGAGGCTCTGCTTTGGGATCATTTGGAATAATATCTCCTTCTTCATTTGTCTTAGTTTTCTCTAGTCTGGTATTTTAATTGAAATGTTGAAGTGTTTATTTTAAAACAAAGAACTGTTGCTTTATAGCTACTGGCCAAGGAATTGTACACTCAGTGTCCACTTTATTAGGTACACCAGTACATCTGCTTGTTAATGGAAACATCAAATCAGCCAAGCAGGTGGCAACAACTCAAAGCATAGAAGCACGCAGACATGGTCAAGAGGTTCAGTTGACCCAGCCAAAAATCAGAATATAGAAGTGATGTGATCCAGCTTTTAACTTCATCCCTCCCCCTCCTGTCTTCTCCTATCATTTCGGATCTCCCCCTCCCCCTCTCAAATCTCTTACTAATCTCTTATCTTTTAGTTAGTCCTGACAAAGGGTCTCGGTCCAAAACGTCGACTGTGCTTCTTCCCATAGATGCTGATGCTGCCTGCTGCGTTCCACCAGGAGAGAGAGAGAGAGAGAGAGAGAGGGAGAGAGAGAGAGAGAGAGAGAGAGAGAGAGAGAGAGAGAGAGAGAGAGAGAGGGGGGGAGGGAGAGAGAGAGAGAGGGAGAGAGAGAGAGAGAGAGGGGGGGGGGAGGGAGAGAGAGACGTGATTGAAGTAACTTTGACTGTTGAATGATTGTTGGTGCCAGATGGGGTGGTTTTCGGTTTCTCAGAAACTGCTAATTTCCAGGAACTCTCATGCACAACAGTCTCCAGGGTTTACAGAGAACGGTGTGAAAAGCAAAATAAAAGCATCCAGTTCTGTAGGCCAAAACACCTTGTTAATGAGAGAGGTCAGAGGAATGGCTGAAGCTGACAGGAAGATGACAGTAATTAATATGGCCACACATTTCAACAGCGGTGTGCAGAACATATCTAAATGCACAGCATGTTGAAAATGATGAGCTACAGCAGCAGAAGACCACTAACATACACTCAAATGCCACTTTATTAGGTTCAGGAGGTAACTAATAAAGTAGCCACGAAGTGTGTGTTTCATTTCAAAATTACTCAGCCAGATTACTGCCCTTCATTACTGCAAAATTATTAACGTAGATGTAATTTTTTTCATCAGGTGTATAGAACCAAAGGATGACTTATAAAGCATTGTCATATTGGATGTGTCTTTGCTGCAACTTTCAAACTCTTCTGCTGTAGTTTAGAAGTGAACAGAAAGTTTACATAAAAACCAACAAGCACAAGTCAAAATTCTATGAGCAAACATTTTGGCAGCTAAACAGCTCTGACATACAACATGAATCAATCACAGTTTTAGTTGGCCCAGTTTTCCCGTAGGGTGTTGTTTTTTTCCAGTATTTTTAGGTCCTTCCACAGTAGGTGCCGAGAAAGTGAATTTCGCGCCCTTGATTTGCAGCCTGTTCAGGCGGTCGGTTGGGGCTGGTTCCCCGGAGAGCTGATTGACTGGGTGTCCTGAAGCGATCGTCCAGCAGGTGGGGAATGGATTGAAGCCAATGCATTGCAGATGCTGGAAATCTGGAATGAAGGCACTGCGCATGGGTTATATTCAACAGGTTAGAAAACATCTGTAAAGAGAGAAAGAGAGAAATATAATAGGTCAGTGACCCTGATGATGCCTGATCAGCTGAATATTTGTTGTAATCAGAGATCTGATTCACCATTGGATTTCTGAATGGACACTGAACCCACACACGTGAACTCCCCATTTCTTTTGGTCTCTTTTTACACTACTTATTTACTTTAATTTACATATATATTTCTTATTGGAATTTGGAGGTATTTTTATGTATTGCAATGTATTGCTGCCGCAAAACCACAAATTTCACAACATATGTCAGTGATATTAATCCAATCACAAACACAAGAAATTCTGCAGATGCTAGAAATCCAAGCAACACTCACAAAATGCTGGAGGAACTCAAAGGGTCAGGTAGCATCTATGGAGAAGAGTACAGTCAGCAGAACGATCTCGGCTCGAAACATCGACTATATTCTTTTCCAAAGATGCTGCTTGGCCTGCTGAGTTCCTCCAGCATTTTGTGTGTGTTGCTCAGTGATGTTAACCCTGATTCTGATTCTGAGATAGATTGGCACAGATTATCGTTACCTTTGGTGATGATAGATGAGGTGGTAAAAATTGTGATTGAACTCTGCTTGATTTTCTCCCAGGCATTTGGTGCTTTAGTTAGACAGGGAAGGTGATAACATGCTCCACTTTTTATGGAGACAAGAAAGTCTGCAGACTCTGGAGTCTGGAATAGTCCAGATGAAGGGTCGCGACCTGGATTATCGACTTCCCCTTTCCCTCCACTGACCTGCTGAGTTCCTCCAGTAAATTGTTTGCTGCTTGTTGTAGTTAGTGTGACTGAGATCGGGAAACTGCATTGTCCATCCAGCTGCTGCTGCTGTGCGGTGCATAGAAAGGAAATGCCAGTTACTGTGGCCTTTGTACATTTGTCCAAACAGTCCCTTCATCCCAAACCCACACACAGACTTTTGATGCCCTATTATACTGTGGTTAAAACTTTTATTATGAACCATCTTATATTTATAATCATCAGGAGTCCAATCCCGCTCCATCATGGTCACTGACCTCCCCAGCACCAAGAACACCTTCAAAAGATGATGTCTCCAAAAGGCAATGTCCATCATTAAGGTCCCCCATCACAATTTCAGGAACAGTTTCTTCCCCTCTGCCATCGTATTTCTGAATGGAAAATTAACTCATGTGCACTACCTCACTTTTTCTTTCTTTTTTTGCTCTCTTTTTGTCCCACTTAATGAATTTATATATATGCACTGCTGTTACAAAATTTCAGGACAAATGTCAGTGATATTAAACCTGATTCTGATTCATGTCTGTGTTTCTTTTATAACTTTGGTTCAGCTGCACTCGGAATATTACCTTCATTTCTGGTTACCCCTATTACCAGAAGGATGTGGAGATTTGAGAGAAGGTTCAGAAGAGGTTTTTGAGATGCTGCCTGGATTAGAGAGTCTGCCCTATAAGAAGAGGCTGGACAAATCTGAATTGTTTTCTCCGGAACATCGGAAACTGAGGGGAGACCTGATAGAGGTAAGTGAAATTGTGAGAGCTGTAGCTCGGGTAGACAGCCAGATTCTTTATCCCAGGGTATAAGTGTAAATTCTAGAGGACGTAGGTTGAAGAAGGTGGGGGAAAGGATTTGAAGGAGACAGGTGGGGCATTACTTTTTACACTGTGATTGGTAGGTGCCTGTAATGTGTTGCCAAGGGTGGTAGTGGGAACAGATATGATGGTGGCTTTTATGTGGGCATATGATGTGTAGGGAATTGAGGGATATGGATCGTGTGTAGGCAGAAGGAATTAGTTTAATTTGTATCATGTACAGCACAGATATGGTGGGCTGAAGGGCCTGTTCCTGTGCTGAACTGTTCTGCATTCTATCTTCTTTTTTGTGAACATTTCTATCTGGCTGAGGGAGCACACTTAAATGCTGTTTCCCAGGATGTAAGATGCTCTTTAACCAGTGTCTGTGTCTGCTGGGTCTAACCAAGTTGAACAACATAGTGTGCAGATGGATGGATGTCAGAAAAACACCAGAGACATAAACAGGCTTAATATCAATGGCATATGTTGTGAAATTTGTAGCTTTAATGTAGCAGTACATTGCAATACATAATAATAAAAACTGTAAATTCAGTAAGAAGCAACTGTATATATATTTTTAAAGTTAAATGAAATAAATAATGCAAAAAGAGAAGAAGTAGTGAGGTAGTGTTCATGGGTTCAATGTGTATTGAGAAATCTGATGGCGGAGGGGAGGAAGCTGTTCCTGAACTGCTACGTGTATGCCTTTGTGCTCCTGTACCTCCTCCCAGCATAAAGAACACAATAAAGAAACAAAACAACACGATAAATATAAAAACAATCATAAAACACAATGTACAAGTACCAGTTATATACATAGTCTGATTATGTGTACATGAAGTGATGCTAGGGGATATGGTGGTCAGGTTGGGGTGGAAAGGGTTACTGGTTGAGGAGCTGAACAGCCTGACTGCTCAGGGGAAGTAACTGTTTTTGAGTCTGGTGGTCCTGGTGTGGATTCTGCGTAGCTCCCTCCCTGTTGGGAGTGCGACAAGCAGACCGTGAGCAGGGTGGGTGCGATCCTTCATGATATTGCTGGCCTATTCCTGGCACTGTCCTGCATACGTGTTCTTGATGGTGGAGCCGGTGATGCGTTGGGCAGTCTTAACTTCCCGTTGTAGAGGCTTCCCCTCCGCCGCAGTGCAGTTTCTGTGCCATACAATGATGCAGCATGTTAGGGTGCTCTCCACTGCACACCTGTACTGGGTACTGGTGTGCATAGACCAGCGCTGTTCAGCTTCCTCCGAAAGTAGGAATGTTGATGAGCGTCCTTGACTGTGGAGGATTCCTGCTATTGGTTGTAAGTTAAAATATCAATTACAGTTCAAAACATCTCCTCATTAAACTGTACATTTCTGCAGTATTGTTTATAGATTCATATCCACCCACGCCCAGTTGATGCTAAATGTTCATCCAGCTGTGAAACTGGGGATCAATGGGATCGCTGTGACCTGGTGTGGTGAAGGAAGATGACAGAAAGGTCAACTGGCATATTAAAGGAACTGAAGTGGTTCCTCCTGTCAGTCGATACACCGCCCGGATCAATAACAGTTTCTCTGAAGACTCCACAGGTCGCAATCACTTTTTCCTTCCCACGGAGCAGAAAGGGTAGAGTGCAGACTGATGCTCTCCAGAGAGCTCTGAAGAGGACAAGTGGCAGTTCGGAGAGGCTAGCCAAGAACATTTAAAGTTAGCGGAGCCAATGTCAGTGGGAGAAACCGACCCTGTCTGTTTGATGTCCTTTACGCTCTCTTGACTGTGAGCTACGATGGAAGGGCAATGCAAGACGACAGGCTGTGGCAGACTGACACCACTCACTCGTTCTGTTTAAAAGAAGCCTGCTACACAGTGAATCTGACCTTGCTCATTGAAATGATTCTGTTTTTGCGAAGTACTGCGAGGGAGCTGCAGTTAACAGAGTCACTAGGAACCACCACTGAGGTGACTCGCTTTCTGACTTGCTCTCTCCCCTCCCACCTCAGGGAATTATAGCTTTGAATTCATATGCTTCCCCTGCATAAGCACAATACACACTAGCAGAAAGCCTTTGAAAAAGATATTCATTGCTCTTACCTATGGAATGCTAACGCCAGAAGCTATTTAACATGTGCTCTTCCTCAAGGTCCCTCTATTTTTAACTAACACCCTACCTTTATCTGACCTCTGCCTTCTCCTGCTCCTCTCAGTCCTCCACAGATAGAGATCAAAGAAGACTGTATCTAATCGTCTGCACACATTGAATATTAATGCTTTGCCCGAGTCCCACTGTGTCCCGGGAAGGAACTTTAATGTCATTCTGAAGATATTGGATTGAAATAAAATGGCTGCTTTCAGCTCTTCCAAACAGATAAGGAATTGATGAAGATTTAGTGGGGAACAGAAGTTAATTTCATTGTTTTATTAAATGCCTGGAGTGGTTATGAAAGGTGCAAGACTGCACCTGTCAGAGTTCTGTTGAAATCAGAATTAAAAGTTGCAGATGCTGGAAATCTGAAATAAAGTTCGAAGTAAATTTATTATCAAAGAACATATATATCATCATGTACTGTATACAACCCTGAGATTTATTTTCTTGTGGACATACACAGTAAATCCAAGAAACACAATAGAATCGATGTAAGGCCGCACCCATCAGGATAGAATGCAGGAAACACTCATCAGGTCAGGCAGCATCTGCAAGAAAACAAACTAAGTTAACTTTTCAGGTTGGAGACCCATCATTAGAGCTGGGAAGAGGAGACAGATAAAATAAGGTTGCAGAGGAAGCAGCAAGAGGCATGGCTAGGACAAAGGGAATATATGTGATAGAGTGAGACAATATCAAATGAGTTAAAGGGTGATTAATAGGACATATCAAGAAGGTCAAGATGAACTACTACCAGCCATTTTCCACAGCCTTACTTGCAGTAAGACATATGCCCCTGTGACTGCTCCATCACTTTCTTAAATGTTTACTTGCCCCAACTCTCCAATATCTGTCAGATTTTACCCCACCAACCAGAACATACAACATTTGGTCAAATCCCTTTCATCTGCATGAATTCCACAATATCTCCTCTTCTCCCCCCCCATCTATATCCTGATCCTTAATTACTGGCTAGCCCACCACCCATCCAGCCAACATCTGCTCAAGCATCTACCATTGCCCTCAAAAGGTTACCTAACTGCCCCAGCTCCACACCTTCCTTACACGGATCCCTCACTCTGGTCGAGTCCTCCAAACCACTCAGTTCCTCCCCAATGTCCTCACTGGTGGACAAGCATAAACAAAGGGTCAACTCAACCCAACCAAGGAAGTGACCCTTCTGCTGAGTCATTGAAGAGAGACTGTGTGGAGATTTACCAGATGCAGCATGAACTGGAAAGCTTGTCTTACAAGGAAAGGTTGACCAAGCTAAGGCTTCTCTTTGGAGCGAAAGAGGATGAAAGGTGATTTGACTTGATATACAGTAGATGTACATGATATAGGTGTAAATCGAGTGGACAGCCAGAGTCTTTTTCCCAGGGCTAAAAGAGGGGCATATTTTTAAAGTAATTAGAGGAAAGTATAGGAGGGATTATGAATATTTAAAAAACTCTTAGATAGGCACATGGATGATAGATGGAGGGTAATGTAGAAGAGAAGGGTTGGAGTAGGTTTAAAGACTGGTACAACACTGTGGGCCAAAGTGTGCTGTAACATCCTGTGTTCTATGTTCCTGTTAAAATATTGCTGTTATCTCAGTGGACGATCTGAAACGATGTAAGGAGGCTAAGAGGTTTGGAGATGAAGTTTGGGAGTTCAGAACCACAGAATCATAGAAAAGTACAGCAGTGTAACAGGCCCTTTGGCTCATCTAGCCATGCAAAAACCATTTAAACTGCCTAGTCCCATCAACTTGCACCGGGACCATAGTAATCCATACCCCTCCCATCACGTACCTATCCAAACTTTGATTAAATGTTGAAATCAAGCTTGCATGCACCACTTGCATTGGCAGCTTGTTCTACACTCTCACGACCCTTTGAGCGAATATGTTTCCTCTCATGTTCCCCTTAAAATTTTCACCTTTCACCCTTAACCTATGACCGCTAGCTGTTGTCCCACCCAACCTCAGTGGAAAAAGCCTGCTTACATTTACCCTATCGGTTGAAAGCCTGAAGTCCTCTGGCTGTCAAATATGGAATAATTGATTTGATGTATGAGCAAGTAGCCAGTAAGACCAAGGAATTGATTATGGACTTCAGGAAGTGGAAGTCGAGGGAATAGACACCAGTCCTCATCGAGGTATCAGCAGTTTCAAGTTCCTGGGTGTCAACATCTCTGAAGATCTATCCTGGGCTCAACATATCGATGCAATTATAAAGAAGGCATGACAGTGGCTATAGTTCATTAGGAGTTTGAGGAGATCAGTATGCCATCAAAGACACTAACAAATTTCTACAGATGCACCATGGAGAGCATTCTAATGGGTTGCATCGGGTATGGAGGGGCCACTGCACAGAATCAGAAAAAGCTGCAGAAAGTTGTAAACTCAACCAGCTCCAATATGAGCATGAGCCTGCCCAGCATCGAGAACACCTTCAAAAGGTGAAGCCCCGAAAAGTGGCATCAATCATCCTACCTTTCAGGTCATGCCTTCTTCTCCTTGTTACCACCAAGGAGGAGGGACAGGAGCCTAAAGACACACACTCAACATTTTTGAGCACAGCTTCACTCCTCTGTCATCAGATATCTGAATGGACGATAAATCCACGAACACTACCTCACTATTTTTTTTGGCTCTCTTTTTGCACTTCTGTTTAATGTAATTTATATATATTGTAATTTTTTAAATTATGTATTGTAATATACTGTTGCTGGAAACCAAATACCATGACATCTGATTCTGATATTTTATGAGTAAACATTATCAGGGAAGGTTTAAACTCTGGAGGTGATTGAAAAGTTCGAAAGATGGTAGAGGATAGGAGGTGAGGTGTTTGAAGACAAAGTGAAAAAGTTTACAATCTAACTATGGCCCATATAGTTCAGGAAGCACAGTCTTGTCAATGAAGCCATGTAAACATGACAGGTTGTTCCTAGGTAGGGACAATCGGAGTGTGGATGCTGTGGAAGCAGAGATCAGAGGCAGGGAAGTGATGGTTAATGGAAGCCACCAAATTTTATTCTGAATCGGCCTCTGTATTCCTCTCAGTCTTACTGGGGAAATGCCCAGCTTCAACTCAGAACCGCTGTCTGATACATTGCCAAGACTAAGGGCTTATCATGTGAGAAAACTTTGGCACAAGTCCAAGTCTTACCACTCTGTGTGAAAGCTTGTTGGCACACTGGTGGCACTGTGCCCATGTACCTGTGGCTCTGTGCCTCCCCTTTTATTAATTTCAATTTGCTACTTAATCTTTCCTGTGACTTCCAAAGTGATGCAGATCATGTGCCAAATTTCAACTCCAGAACTGTCGATATATATTTTAAACTAAAACATGATGAATTAGTCGATATTATTAGGTAGTTTTCAGTCTGCAGCAGGCTATTGTTTGCATCAGTGTTTCACTCTACCATTGACAAAGGGTGTCGATAGCGGCAGAGATCTCCAACAAAGGTGCATATCAGATTATCTTGCAGAGGCTGTCATTTTTAATATTTATACCTTTAGTGCATTCTTTAATAAGCAATTATATGAATGCACTAATCAAAGATGTAAACATTGATATCAAATTGTTGTTAGCTTCCTTATGTGTCTGATATAAAATTAAGTCTGTTACCTAATCTGCGTTAGTGTTAGGTGTGGTCTGAATAAATTTATTGTTTGTTGGGTGTCATAGAGTCATAGAAAAGTACAGACACAGAAACAGGTCCTTCAGCCCATCTAGTCCACGCTGAACCGTACCTAAGCTGTCTACTCCCATCGATCTACTCTGGGACCATAGCCCTTGGACCAATAGCCTGGGACCAATCATCCATGTAAAAATCCAAATCTCTTAAACAGTGAAATTGTGTTCACATCCACCACTTGTGCTGGCAACTTGTTCCACACTCTCATGACTCTCTGAGTGAAGAAATTTCCACTCATGTTCCTCATATACTTTTCACCTTTTACCCTTAACCTATGACCTCTAGTAGTCCCACTGAACTTTTAGTTTTCTGCCTTGTCAGTCACATGGGAACCTAGGGACCATCTCTCATATCTTGGCTCGACTGGAGTCAGCCAAGATACCCAGAGCAGAATATATTTTGACTTGGGGACCTGAGTCTAAATTTACTCATTGTTTCTGAGTCAGCTTATATCAGGTAGCAAAAATATGTGTTGATTAGCTTCAGTTGGGAATGATGGATTGTCGCTAAAGGTTGGCAGAGGGACAGGGGTTTGGGCAAGATTATGAACTGGGGGTGGACTGGCAATCATAGGAAGGAGGTGGTGGAGGGGTGAGGTGGAAAGACAATCCTGGCAGTAAGAAACAGAATCAGAATTAACTTCACTGACATACTTGTTGCAAAAAAAGTTACAAAAAAATAAATAGTTCAAAAGAGAGCAAAGTAGTGAGGTGGTACTGATGGGTTTATGGACTATTCTGAAATCCAGTGGCAGAGGGGAGGAAGCTGTTCCTAAAACACAGACTGTGCGTCTTGTACTCCTGCCTGAAGGTATTCATGGGAAGAGGGGATTTCCTTGATGCTTCTTGTGATGTTGTTCATTGGAGCGTCCATACCTGACGATGATGCAACCAGTCAGAATGCTCTCCATGGTACATCTGTACAAATTTGCTGGAGTATTAGGTGAGATACCATATCTGCTCAGACTCCTAATGATGTATAACTGCTGGCATGCCTTTATCATAACTGTATCACTATGTAGTAAGAACGCATAAGGGTGCAAAGAGCAGCACTCCCATCCTTCTGCCCACAAGGTGGGTAAGGGCACCTCTGCCAACCTTTAGCTGCCAGCTTTCCCAAGCACTTACACCTCAAGCAGTCCATCCTTCAGTCACTGCCAAAGCATTGGGAAAGCAATCTGATCATAATGATGAGGTACTTTTCCAGATAGGCATTGTGATTAGAACTGGAAAGGGGTGTACATATGGAAGGTTGGCTTCCCGTTTCACAAACTTGATAAATAACGTTTTTATGCAACAACCAATCAACTGGAGAAACTTTGCAAGTCGAGATGTATCTGTGGAAAGACAGGTATTGTCGACATTTCAGTTTGAAACCATGCCAGTCCTGAAACTTTGTCAATTCCTTTCCTCCCACGCATGTTGTTCGACCCATTGAATTCCTCCAGCAGATTATCTGTGGCTCCATATTCCATCATCCACATTCACTTGTACCGCCATTAACATATTCATCCACTTCCAGCTTTGGGATGAAGAGCTGGAATAAATTTCCCCTGTTTTTTTTTCCTTTTGCACATTTTAACTTTTGCATCCCCCCCACACCCCAACCTCAGAATATGTTCTCTCTTTCTCTTACCCTGGATAAATGAAGGTACTTATCATCCCCTGTGATATTGTGTCTAATGCCTGAGCTGCTCTCGAAGCAGAATAAGCACTTACAGGTGCACAATGTGTAACTAATTGAGCCTGCTTAATACTTGTCCCCACAACTGTTACAGTGTGTGCTGCGGACTCGTGTGTGATTAAATCCTGGCTGATGCAGTATCGGATGCACATTTGCCGACTCTCTCTGGATGCTGTTCGACGGAAGCCAAGTGACAGCGCTGCAGTATCAAAACAAACAATGGGATGGAAGTTTAACCTTGTGTTAGTTATCTGGCTGACTGGCATCTGCAGTGGGAGAAACAAATTTCACTTTGAATGAGACGGGGCCTCATGCAGATCGACTCCAGCATATTAACACGCAATATGTCAAAAAAAGAGACAGCCAAAAAGTAGTGCTGTTTTATGACGGCTTAATGTATTATAATATGTAACTAATTACTTTGGTAATTGCTGGACGATTCTATTTCAGACAAAAACAGACAGCGTCAGTACCTGCACTGCATTACCAAATACAACATAACTCTTTCCAGAGGAGACTTCACAGCTTTCGACTGGGCATTTTCCATGTGTGGCTGCTCAACCCTTCCCCTAGCACAGAGTTTAGAGCTATTTTTTTCCAGCTCTTGCAGGCTGACAGCCAACTCCAGCATTGGCCTTTGGACAGGAATATTTAGACAAAACATCGAAAGGCAAGAAGAGCTGAATGCCTGGCCCATCAGGAGGTCTTGACATGGAAGAAGCTTTGCCCGTTTGTTGAAATCCCTGGAAATGAATTTGCTTGGAGTTTATTTACTTTTGCTTGTTATTTACTTTGTAAATCAAATTTTTTTTCCTTGTCTTCGTATTTCACTTGCCAATGAAAAACAGGCATGGCGGAGCTCCAGGAGAGAGTGAATTTGGGTAGCAGGTCAGGCTCAGAGTGAAGTCCAAAATCTAGATTGTTTGAATCTGGAATCTGTTAAGTAGTTCTGATGTGTGAGGAGTTGAAATCCTCCTCTGTCTTCGGGGAGCTGGGATGTATTAAGCCCTCCAGTATGACAGGGAACCGGGGCTTGAAATCGGCAAAAGCTCCCAGACCACCAGGGAATAGGAAAATGCATATTAAAACACTCGGGGCACTCGTAGAATTGTTCTGCATTATTGCCAGAGTGCCAGGGGCACTAGCTGTAATAGAACTGCAGCAACAAAGGTGGCAGGGAATTAAATAAATTAGAAAGGATGGACAGGGGAGGGAATATAATATCTAAGCTAAACAAGCCTGAATTTTCTTTTACTTCAACATTTTAACCAATGGTAATACCAAAACTATCACAAAGTCCTACTTGAAAAAAATGGGTTTTATTTTATAGAACATAGAACAGTGCAGCACAGAAACTGGCCCTTCAGCCTACAATGTTGTGCCAAACCAATTAAATTCATAATCAAATGGCCAACTAAACTAATCTCTTCTGCCTACACAATGTCCATTGCCCAGACTTGTGTATCTAGACAGTTAGGATGCAACAACGATGGTCAACCCTGACTGACAGAGGCATATTCAGACACTGTCTACATTCTTCCATTTTCCTCTCATTCATGTATCTATCTAAACGTCTCTTAATGTCTCTAATGTACCTGCCGCTACCACCACCCTAGCACCCACGCTCTCTATAAAAAACTTGCCCCTCACATCTGCTTTGAAATTACCCTCTCTCACCTTCATGCCCTCTGGTAAAAGATATTGTCTGTCTACTCTAACTATGCCTCTCGTAATCTAATAAACCTAGTCCAGATCTCCCCTCAGCCTCCACCGCTACAGAGAAGACAACCCAAGATTGTGCAACCTTTCATTATTAGTCATGCCTTCTAATCCAGGCAGCTTCCTGGCAAGTTTCTTCTGCACCCACTCCAAAGCCTTGACATCCTTCCTATAATGGGAGGTCCAGAACTGTATACAATACTCTGGGTGTGGAGCTTTATAAAGCTGCAACATAACTTACTAACTTTTGAACTCAGTGCCTTGACCAATAAAGGCAAGCATGCCAAGCTTTTCTTTCACCAACAAAACTGCTTGCTGGTGAAGAACATCAACCAAGCATGTCCATTCATTACGCTGTAAGCATGTGCCTTAATACGAGTGACCAACTCAATATATTAGTAGGATACACTAGTCAGCGGGAGGGGATTGTTGAACCGATAGATGACAATGAATTGTAATGAGCTCGATTAAACTAATTTGCTTCAGCTTACACATGAGTCATTTTCCCCCATTACCTGAATTATCACGTGCCTGTCTTGCGGTCTTTAAGACCATGAGATATAGGAGCTGAATTACGCCACTGGCCGATTGAGTCTGATCCATCATTGTTGATCCATTTCTCTTGCAGCCTGTCTCCAGCCTTCTACTCATAACTCTTCTTGCATTGACCAATGAAGAATCTATCAACCTCTGCCTCCAATATACCCGATGACTTGGCCTCCACAGCTGCCTGTGGCAATGAATTCCACAGATTCACTACTCTCTAAATAAACATCCTACTGTTCTGAGGCTGTGCCCATTGATCCTAGATTCCCACACCATAGGAGACATCCTCTCCACATCCACTCAACTGAGGCTTTTTAAAATTCGATAGGTTTCAATCAGACACCCCCCACCCCCCAGCATTCTTCTGAATTCGAGTGAGTGCAGGCCCAGAACCATCAAATGCCCTCATATGACAATTCTGGGATCATTTTCATGAACAACCTCTGAATCCTCTCCAATGTCAGCACATCCTTTCTTAGATAAGGGGACAAAGGCTGCTCACAATACTTCAAGTGAGGCCTCACCAGTGCTTTATAAAGCCTCCATATTACCTTCTTGCTTCTATATTCAAGTCCTCTCGAAATGAATGCCAGCATTGCAATTGCCTTTGTCACCATCGACTCAACCTGCAAATTAATCTTTAGGGAGTCCTGCGCAAGGACAAAGAATCCTCCTTTAATTCTATTGTGTTCCTTTACGTTTATTGCGGCTGCCTGCTATGAAGTGAATCTCAGGGTTGTATATGGTGATATATATGTACTTTGATAATAAATTTACTTTGAACTTTGAACTTTAACTGCCACTATTGCATTTGCTTTCACTACTACTGGTGGGGCATGGGCCATTGCCATGGTAGAGCAGCATTAACACTGCACTATTACAGTTCGGATCGTCAGAGTTCAGAGTTCAATTCCAGCACTGTCTGGAAGGAGTTTGTACATTCTCCTTTCAGGTGCTCTGGTTTCCTCCTGCAGTGAAAAGACGCATCGGTTAGGTTAATTTGTCATTGTAAACTGTTCTGTGATTAGGCTAGGATTAAATCGAGGGTTTGCTGGGTGACGCAGTTCATGGGGCCAGAAGGAACTGCTCCACACTGCATCTCATTAAATAAATAAAATAAATAAAAGATCTTCTAAAGGCTGTGCTTCAAGAAGTTGTCATCCACCATTAACGACCCTCACCATCAGGGACATGCCCTCTTCTCATTACTACCGTTGGGGAGTAGATACGGGAGCCCAAAAACACACACACGAAGTTTTAGGAACAGCTTCTTTCGCTCTACCACCCAATTTCTGAACGGACAATGAACCCATGAGCACACCTTGCTATTCTCCTTTTGCATTATTTATTTGATTAACTCTTAGAACTAATTTTTATTTATTGTAATGCACTGCTGCCACAAAAACAACCAATTTCACGACATGGGTCTGTGATAATAAACCTGATTTTAATTCCGTCATGTTATCATTACCAGCCTTATAGAAACCGTAACTTGGTGTAGCTCTTTACTAAAGTTTATTTTTTCACAACCTAACATATCTAGCTTTCCCAAGAATTTATTATAAACACTAAAATATTCTCCCAAACTGAACTGGAGATGAAGATTCAGGCCCTGGTTATAATTAAACAATCACTAGGATACACTATCCTGATGCATCGAACGCCGAGGGAATTGGAACAGTTTCAAAGAAATTGCACAGATCCATCAGATTACTGAGGAATCAAGAGTTCATTTGACCTATGACCCATCCAAGGAAACTGGGCAGCTTCTCAGTCTCAGGACTATTAGGGAAACTGGAGAAATATTGATACAAAATGAAAAAAAAAATATAGTTAAGTAAGAGCTCAGTTGACAGGTAATCCTTAGCTGCCCAGCAAGAGCCCGTGAACTAAGGCTGGCAGCAGGCATGATCTGGTTCTGTACTGATGGCGTTGCACTCCTTGGGACTGGCAGATATAAACGTCGTTCCGCTGGACACACATTATTGCTGGAGTCATTATTTTTTTAAGCAGACAGGCTATCAAATCCAAATTGTCCAAAATTGTGCAAAATTAGGATACTTGGAAATTAATTCCAAATCCATTTCAAAGCCTTTTGCTCGAGGAGAAGGTTAGAAAATATAGAAGGGTTTTCATTCAACTGTGAACTCTGAACCTCAACAGGAACTACTCATCAATTTAATGGAGATTACTCCGTAAATTCTTTAGCTATAGAACCTCTAGCCAGATGTTTGCCTATTTATTGCTCGCCTACATAAAGCTCTGCTCAGGTCTTTCTGTGTCTGTTCCAGTGTGCTTACTTCAACATGTGCAGTTGTGTTACACAATGCATCTTTCAGTTCATACACTCAGTGGCCACTATATTATGTACACCTGGACACCTGCTCACGAATGCAAATATCTAATATGGCAGCAACTCAATGCATAGAAGCTTGCAGACATGGTCAAGAGGTTGAGTTGTTGTTCAGACCAAATATTTGAATGGGGAAGAAATGTGATGTAAGTGACTTTGATGATGGAATGAGTGTTGGTGCCAGATGGGGTGGTTTGAGTATCTCAGAAGCTGCTGATCCCCTGGAATTTTCATGCACAACAGTCTCTAGAGTTTACAGCGAATGGGGCAAAAACAACAAAAACATCTGGTGAGTGGCAGTTCTGAGGGTAAAAATGCCTTGAAAATGAGTGAAGTTAGAAGAAAGTGGACAGACTGGTTCAAGCTGACAGGAAGGTGACAGTAACTCAAAGAACCAACAACAATGGTGTGTCGAAGAGCATCTCAGAATGAACAACACATTGAAGCCATGAGGTGGCTGGGTTACAGCAGCAGAAGACCACGGACAGACTCAAAGAGTGTAGACAATACCATTAATCAATGTCCCTTGACCTCAGTTTTCAAACCTTGAAAAGATTTATCTTCAATTCATCAGAATTTTCCTTGAACAATGCAAAGAGATAATAGAGAGAGAACCCTACTCACTTAGGGTGCCGTGTGCTTTTTGCATCAGAGAGTATTTCAATATTCACAAATTTATCCCAAACTAATTAAACTAGTAATTAAAACTTTACAACAAAGCTCAACTCCTTCAGGCTACACAAGTCCATCTGTCTTCATCTTCTGCATATTCAGCTGCCTATCACATACACTACCCTCAATGGCAGCAAAACATTCCAGTCAAGGTGGCATCGAGCTATGGTCTTTGCTGAGATCATGACTTAGACATACTTGCTTATTTTATGTTTGTGGAGATGGTTTTAGGGATAGAGAGGGGAGCTATGGGTCAGGTTAGGGTTTAGGGACAGGGCTGTGGAGGAGTTGGAGGTCAGGCCTCTGCTCTATGCTCGAAGTCCAGCAACATGGACAGGTGATGAAGGTCTTTCAAAACCCTGGCCTCCGGTCCATACTCTGCATTTAAAGTCCAGTGAGGTGGATGGGTGACAAAGGACATCCGGATTATAGGCCACGATCGAAAGCCAGTGACGTGAACAGGTGACGAAGGGCATCCGTAGACGTCGAGCTGGCCCAGGTCAGTGGATCCTGGGATTCAATGTCAGTGGAGTCTGCAGGGACGAGAAGATCTGAGGCCCTGAGTTCAAGAGTGAGGTGCTCTCATCGGCTACTCCAAGGTCTATATCAAAGATCGATTGCAAATTCAATGTCAAAGCCCAATGGGCAAAGACTGAATAATGGAGACTGAAGGCTGAGGGCCTGTCCTGGAGTTGGGGGACCGTCCGTGTGCAGGGGTGGGTGAGAGGGGGGCTTGCTTTGCTATTGTTGTTTTGTTGCTTGTTGTATTCTATGTTGTTCTGCTGAGCACTGTAGGCATGTTAGGTTGGTGCTGGAATGTGTGGCTGCCCCCAGCACAACCTTAGGTGTGTTGTTCGTTAACGCATACCATACATTTTATTTCACTATGTGCTTCAATGTACCTGTGATAAATGAATCTGAAAACTCAAGAGCAGGTCATTGATTTCAGGAAAGGGCTGTGCAGAGGTTCCTGGTTATATTAATGGTGTTGATGTTGAGAAGGTTGAGAATTTCTAGTTCCTGCGAGTGAATGCTGGTCAAACCACATTGATGTCACAGCCAAGATGGCTCACCAACACCTCTACTTCCTCAGGAAGCTAAAGTCATTTGCTATGTCCTCTTTGACCCTCAGCAATTTTTACTGATCCGCCTCAGAAAGCATTCTATCCAGATCGATTACTACTTGGTGTGGCAACTGTTCTGCCTGTGACCATAAGAACCTGCAGGGAGTTGTGGACACAGCTCAGCACATCATGGGAACTAGCCTTCTCTCCATAACTTTGCTTACACCCCTCACTGCCTCAGGAAAGGAACCGACATAATCAAAAAACCCACCACCCTGGACATTCTCTCTTCTCCGCTTTCCCATCTGGCAGAAGATGCAGAAGGTCAGAAGGTCGTCTATTGTGTCCGGTGCTCCCAGTGCAGCCTCCTCTACATTGGTGAGAGCCGTCATAAGTTGGGGGATCGCTTCGTCAACCATCTCTGCTCCATTCACCAAAAGAGGAACTACCAGGTGGCCAAAATTTTAATTCCGATTCCATTTCTGTGCCAAAATGAGGCCCCTCTCAGGGTGGAGGAGCAACTCCTTATGTTTGGTCTGGGTTGCTCCAACCTGATGGCATGAACACAGTTTTCTCTTCTCACCTGCCTATTACTTCCCCTTGGGTCCCCTCCTCTCCTATTCCTTCCTTCCTCTCCAGCCCTTTACCTTCCCCACCCACCTGGCTCCCCTATCACTTTCCAGCTATGCTCCTTCCCCTCCCCTTAACTTTTTACTCTGGCATCTTCCCCCTTCCTTGCCAGTCCTGAAGAAGGGTCTCGGCCCGAAATGTCGATTGTTTATTTATTTCCATACATGCTGCCTGACCTGCTAAGTTCCTCCAGCATTTTGTGTGTGTTGCAGAAGATATAAAAGCTTGAAATTATATACCACTGGGCTCAAGAACAGTTTCAGTCCCACAGCTATAAGACTATTAAATGGTTCCCTAGTATAATTAGATGGACTCTTGATCACATAATCTACCTCATGACCTTGCACCTTATCGTCCATCTGCACTGCATGTTCTTTGTACTGTAACACTTCATTTTGCATTCTGTTATTGTTTTACCTTTATTATCTCAATGCACCTTTGTAATGAATTGATCTGGTTTAACAGTACGCAAGACAGGTTTTTCATGTATTCCAGTACATGTGCAAATAATAAACCATTTTACCCATTTACCAACTCTGGCAACGCAATCCAGGCATCCACCACCTTTTAGATATATAAAAAAATCTTGCCCTGAACATTTCCTTTGAAGTTACCCCCTCTGCACCAACGTTTCGACCCTGGGAGAAAGATACTGGTTGTCTTCTCTGTCTCTTGGCTTCTTGTGTTTCATGTGCTTGGTCCACTCTTGCTCACCAGTGACACATACTGTATATGTGGGTTATACACCAGAGCCATCAGGCATATCAGCTATGGCTACTTGGTCTTCATTGCTCTCAAAAAAGGATCACAACAGGTGCAAAAGAAAGACAGCAGATTTGATACCAGGATATGAGAAGTAATATTGCAACTCTATAAAACTCTAGTTAGACCACACTTGATCAGTTCCTCTTCTTCTTCTTGGGCCCTTAGCTGCAGTGGAGCATGGGCCATTGATGACTTCCCACTTCCTCGATGGTGTAGTTGGAGTTCATCAACGTTTCTGTAATCTATGGTATTCACTGTACAGGAAATTGTCCTTTACAGCTTCACCAGAATCCCATTGGCCGGTCTTACCCATTTCCACCTCTCACGACGGGGACTTTGGGTTGAACTTTGAGGGGTGTGTTCAATTCTGGCCACCTCCTTGTTTGAAGGATATGGAAGCTTTAGAGAGGGTGCTCAGGAGATTTTCCAGGATGTTGCTTGGATTAGAATGCATGCCTTATGAGGATAGATTAAGTGAGCTAAACTTTTGTCTTCAGAGCAAAGGAGAATGAGGTGTATAAGATGATAAGAAGAACACATTGCATGGACAGCCAATGACCTTTTCCCAGGACAGAAATGGCCAATACAAGAGGGCATAATTTTAAGGTTATTGGAGGAAAGTGTGGGGGGTGGGGGGAAATGACAAAGTTAGTTTCTTTACAGAGAGAGTGGTGGGTGTGTGGAACACTCTGCCAGGGGTGCTGGTTGAGGCAGTTACTGTAGGAACATTTAAAGAGACTCTTAGATAGGCATATGGATGGAAGAAGAATGGAGGGCTATGTGAAGCGAAGGGTTAGATTGATCTTGGAGTAGGTTAAAGAGCTGGCACAACATCATGGGCTGAATGCCCTGCATTGTGCTGTATTGTGCTATGATATTGTGCACTGACAGGTTGAATGCCCATTGGACATTGAAGGAATGGAATCCTCTTCCATTCAATGCACTGGGTGATGTGCCAACAATGCACTACCTGGGGTGGTGTGGTGGCAGATACAATAAAGGCATTTAATAGACTCTTTGACAGGCACGTGAAAGCACAGAGAATTATTGTGTAGACAAAAGAGATTAATTTAGTTCAGTGGTTAATTACTAGTTTAATTAGTTTGGCACTATATCATGGGACAAATGGCCTGTTCCTGTGCTGGTCTATGTTCTATATGTTTGCTAATTAATATGACAAGTCGTTAGGATGTGTCTTTCACGTGGACAAACACCTTCATCAGTATGTCGTCCTGTGTGACAAATGTGCAACTGTGCAGCCAAGGCGCCATTTTGGTCTCCAAGTACCCCTCCGAACAATAGCCATCACTCAACCCAATTTCACACCCTTTGCCCATCAAAAGAGTAGCATGCTTTCAGAAGCAGCTCTTCTGGCAGTGAAGTCCTGACTGTGAGCTAGTAATGCGCGTTCCTCTGCGTTTTGATCATTGAATTCCATCAAAATAAATCCTCAATAGACCCAATTTTGCCTTGTCCATCAGCAAAGTCGTATATTTTTTTCCAGAGGTATTCTGGGTGGTCCCTCTCTTCTGGGAGTGGATCAGTGAAGCCTTGGCTGTTAGTTACCATAAGGAACAACTCTTTTCTTTTTAACTCTCCCATTTCCAGCAGCTCTGGATTAAGAAGGAATGCAGTTAATTTATTACAGCAGCCTGAGATATCTTTGCTAAAGCAAAATAGAAGGACAGAGTGACAAGCAATTTTTAAAGAGCTTTTCATCATCCTAGCAGAGTGGATAAAAGATGAAGTTCATTGTGGCATTCAAAAATGTATAAAGGCCTGAGGGGGAGGATCACTGTCACTGACTGTAAACCGACCCCACCCTCAAAAATGTGGATTATAAAAAATATAATCACTAGTCTCTCAAGCATAAATTTACAAAGAACAGAAATAAAGAAACATAAAAGCACCTTAACCTTACAAAGCAAGAGATCCTTGAAGAGCATTCCTGCTTTATAAATACTGCGGAATCCTTGGGTGGGATGGAAGGACAGGAATTCTAATTTAATCTTTTATTTACAGTTTTCTCGCCCGCTCTCCAGAAGGAGGTGGTTTTGTAGTCATTCAAGGACGCCATTTCAGTTCATCCTGTCTACGTATTTGAGGAGACACTTCATGGCACTCTGTCGATTGCCTTTTAGGTGGGTGTTAGACCTGACTCATTTCAAGTAATAACTTATTTTCATATTGTGACTCTAAATCATCCTTCTTTTACTTAAGTCCATGGTCCCTCTTTGGTCTGTTGTCTTAATTAATTGACCATTCTTCTACCTATTTACCTAGGACTTTCATAGCTTTATACATTTACATTAAACGTCTCCTCATCTTGCTCTAATCTCATGAAAACAGCTTCTTTGTAGCCAATCTTTCCTCTTAGCTTACCATCTCCATCCCTGGGCATTGTAGTTTTGGGAGTTCATTGTGCTATTATTGTAGAAGACTAATTATATTAGTATTGTAGTATTGTAGTTTGTTCATTCATGATGTGCTGTGTCATATAACGTGGGTGATTATGGTCTTTTCAATATCATGACTGTTCTTGACAATTTTTTCTACAGACGTGACTTGCCATTGCCTTCTTCTGAGCAGTGTTTTTACAAGATGGGTGACTGCAGCCATTATCAATACTCTTCAGAGATTGCCTGGCGTCAGTGGTCACATAACCAGGATTTGTGATATGCTCCAGCTGCTCATACGACCATCCACCACCTGCTCCCATGGCTTCACATGATCCTGATCAGGCGGCTAACCAGGCATTGCCCAAGGGCGACCTGCAGGCTATCAGATTGCTTTACACCTCCATTGATAGAGACATCTCCACCCCACCCCCAAGTATTGTAGCACTACTTTATTAATCTAGTATGGTACTATTGTAGTATCGTAATACTTGACTAATGTTTATAACAATGATTCTAATCCCAGTTTAAGGTATAGTCAAGTAATGTTAGAAATGCTCTGCAGGTCAGTCAGCATCCCCGGAGAAAGAAACAGAGCAGAAGTTTCAGATTGATGACTTTCCAAAATCAGAATCAGGTTTATTATCACCGGGATGTGATGTGAAATTTGTTAACTTAGCAGCAGCAGTTCAATGCAATACGTAATTTAGCAGAGAGAAAAAAAATAATACTAGTAAATTAAATAAAAATAATAATAATAAATAAACAAGTAAATCAATTTTCTATATTGAATAGATTTATAAAAATATGCAAAAACAGAAATATTGTATATTAAAAAGAAGTGAGATAGTGCTGATGAGTCAATGTCCATTTAGGAATCGGATAGCAGAGGGGAAGAAGCTGTTCCTGAATCACTGAGTGTGTGCCTTCAGGCTTCTGTACCTCCTACCTGATGGTAACAGTGAGAAAAGGGTATGCCCTGGGTGCTGGAGGTCCTTAATAATGAAAACTGCCTTTCTGAGACACCGCTCCCTAAGGATGTCCTGGGTACTTTGTAGGCTAGTACCCAAAATGGAGCTGACTAGATTTACAACCTTCTGCAGCTTCTTTCGGTCCTGTGCAGTAACCCCTCCATACTAGACAGTGATGCAGCCTGTCAGAATGCTCTCCACGGTACAACTATAGAAGTTTTTGAGTGTATTTGTTGACATGTCAAATCTCTTCAAACTCCGAATGAAGTATAGCCGCTGTCTTGCCTTCTTTATAACTACATCGATATGTTGGGACCAAGTTAGATCCTCAGAGATCTTGACACCCAGGAACTTGAAGCTGCTCAATCTCTCCACTTCTGATCCCTCAATCATCGGATAATTGATTTAAACATGCAGAGAAAGTGTGAAGGGAACAAAGGGTAGGCCTGTGCAAGTGTAAGTGCTCACAAGGAGAACATGCAAACTCAACATATACAGCACAGGAAGAAAGAATCAAGTCTGTGACTCTGGAGATGTGAGACAATGTTTTTATTAACTACATTACCGTGCTGCACTGCTATGAAGGGAACGTGGGAACAGTGTTTGAAAGTTGGAATGTTGATTATTGTTTGAAAGTCAGCAATGTTGGAAAAGGAAAATGAGGTCCTGACCCATGAGTTTTTACTAACTTTCTTCAGTTAATTATTGGAGAAGGAAGGCTGGGGGCCACTCTGGGACTGTTAATGCTGTCACTTTGCTGAATCCCAACTAACTCACGTCTGGACACAGGAGCACAACAGGCTTTTGAGAGTGGTGGACTTAGCCAATGTCATCAAGGGTGAAGTTCTCCCCACCACTGAGGAAGTCTACAAGAGGCAATGTGCCAGGAAGGTGGCACTCATTATTAGGGACCGTAATCATCTGGACATCATCCTTTTCCCATTGCTGCACGAGGCAGGAGGCACCAGAGCCTGAAGACCCTTACTCAGGGTTCAACAGCAGCTTCTGCCCAAAGCCATCAGGTTCTTGAAATGTCCTGAAAACCTCATCGTTACCTCCTACTATATATTTCCTTCATCTCTGTCAATCTTACATTAGTATTAAGACGAGAAAGTCTGCAGATGCTGGAAGTCCGAGCAACACTCACAAAATGCTGGAGGAATTCAGCAGGTCAGGACGCATCTATGGAAAAGAGTGTATAGTCAAGGTTTCTGGTCGAGTCCCTCCATCAGGGCTGGAAAAAAAAAGAGATTTATTCCTGATGAAAGGCCTTGGCTCCAAATGTCAACTCTATTCTTTTCCATAGATGCTGCCCGGCCTGCTGAGTTCCTCCAGCATTTTGTGTGTGTTGCTTGCATTAGTGTTGTTGTTATGTATAATGTGTATGTTATGTATAATTTATGTTAATTTATGTTAAACTTATGCTTGTCCATCGATTATAATGTACTGTGCTGATGCAGTGAAATGCTAATTTTCATGGCTTTTATACGCTGTATATGGATGCCTATGACAATGATAAACTTGAACTTGTACTTGAAGCAAAGTTGCCATCTTTACTTGGTGTTGCCCATATGTCATTCTGTTCAAATCCAAGGAGGGATAGGCAATACATTAGTCCAATTTTTCCCACCTCAAAGGAGAAAAAAATCCATGGACATACAGTGCCTATAAAAAGTATTCACCCCCCTTGGAAGTTTTTATTGTTTTACAGCACTGAATCACAGTGGATTTCATTTGCCTTTTTTGACACTGATCGACAGAAAAAGACTATTTCATATTAAAGTGAAGACAGACCTCTACAAAGTGATCTAAATTAATTACAAATATAAAACACAAAATAATTGATTGCATTATTATGACACACAAAATCATCACTGGTGCAGCCAATTGGTTTTAGAAGTCCCGTAATCAGTTAAATGGAGATCTGTGTTTGGAGACCTGTGTGCAATCAAGGTTTCAACTGATTGCAGTAAAAATACACCAATATCTGGAATGTCGAATTGCTGGCGAGTTAGTATCCTGGCAAAAGCTACGCCATGAAGGCAAAAGAATACTCCAAGCAACTCTTTGACAAGGTTTACCGAAAAGCAGATGTCAGGAGATGGATACAAGAAAATTTCCAATTCACTGAATATCACTTGGAGTACAGTTAAGTCAACCATCAAGAAATGGAAAGAATATAGCACAGCTGTAAATCTACCTAGAACAGGCATCCTCAAAAACTGAGTCACCATGCAAGAAGGAGACTAGTGAGGGAGGCCACCAAGAGACAATAGACAATAGGTGCAGAAGTAGACCATTCGGCCTTTCGAGCCTGCACTGCCATTTTGAGATCATGGCTGATCAATTCCTATCAATACCCGTTTCCTGCCTTGTCCCCATATCCCTTGATTCCCCTATCCATAAGATACCTATCTAGCTCCTTCTTGAAAGCATCTAGAGAATTGGCCTCCACTACCTTCCGAGGCAGTGCATTCCAGACCCCCACAACTCTCTGGGAGAAGAAGTTTTTCCTTAACTCTGTCCTAAATGTCCTACCCCTTATTCTCAAACCATGCCCTCTGGTACTGGACTCTCCCAGCATCTGGAACATATTTCCTGCGTCTATCTTGTCCAATCCCTTAATAATCTTATATGTTTCAATCAGATCCCCTCTCAATCTCCTTAATTCCAGCGTGTACAAGCCCAGTCTCTTTAACCTCTCTGCGTAAGACAGTCCAGACATCCCAGGAATTAACCTCTACGCTGCACTTCCTCTACAGCCAGGATGTCCTTCCTTAACCCTGGAGACCAAAACTGTGCACAATACTCCAGGTGTGGTCTCACCAGGGCTCTGTACAAATGCAAGAGGATTTCCTTGCTCTTGTACTCAATTCCCTTTGTAATAAAGGCCAACATTCCATTAGCCTTCTTCACTGCCTGCTGCACTTGCTCATTCACCTTCAGTGACTAATGAACAAGGACTCCGAGATCTCTTTGTATTACTCCCTTACCCAACTCTATACTGTTCAGATAATAATCTGCCTTCCTGTTCTTACTCCCAAAGTGGATAACCTCACACTTATTCACATTAAACGCCATCTGCCAAGTATCTGCCCACTCACCCAGCCTATCCAAGTCACCCTGAATTTTCCTAACATCCTCATCACATGTCACACTGCCACCCAGCTTAGTAACATCAGCAAATTTGCTGATGTTATTTTCTATGCCTTCATCCAAATCGTTAACGTAAATGGTAAACAGCTGTGGTCCTAATACCGAGTCCTGTGGCACCCCACTAGTCACCACCTGCCGTTCAGAGAAACACCCATTCACCGCTACCCTTTGCTTTCTATCTGCCAACCAGTTTTCTATCCATGTCAATGCCTTCCCCCCGATGCCCTGAGCTTTGATTTTACCCATCAATCTTCTATGTGGGACCTTATCAAATGCCTTCTGAAAATCGAGGTACACTACATCCACTGGATCTCCCCCGTCTAACTTCCTGGTTACATCCTCGAAAAACTCCAACAGATTAGTCAAGTATGATTTACCCTTGGTAAATCCATGCTAGCTTGGCCCAATCCTATCACTGCTATCTAGATATGCCGCTATTTCATCCTTAATAATGGACTCTAGCATCTTTCCCACCACCGATGTCAGGCTGACAGGTCGATAGTTCTCTGTTTTCTCCCTCCCTCCTTTCTTAAAAAGTGGGATAACATTAGCCATTCTCCAATCCTCAGGAACTGATCCTGAATCTAAGGAACATTGGAAAATGATTACCAATGCATCCGCAATTTCCAGGGCCACCTCCTTTAGTACCCTAGGGTGCAGACCATCTGGACCTGGGGATTTGTCAGCCTTCAGTCCCATCAGTCTTCTCATCACCGTTTCCTTCCAAATGTCAATCTGTTTCATTTCCTCTGTTACCCTATGTCCTTGGCCCATCCATACATCTGGGAGATTGCTTGTGTCTTCCTTAGTGAAAACAGATCTAAAGTACTCATTAAATTCTTCTGCCATTTCTCTGTTTCCCTTAACAATTTCACCCAATTCATTCTTCAAGGGCCCAACATTGTTCTTAACTATCTTCTTTCTCTTCACATACCTAAAAAAGCTTTTGTTATCTTCCTTTATATTCCTGGCTAGCTTGCATTCGTACCTCATTTTTTCTCCCCGTATTGTCTTTTTAGTTAAGTTCTGTTGTTCCTTAAAAACTTCCCAATCATCTGTCCTCCCACTCACCTTAGCTCTGTCATATTTCCTTTTTTTTAATGCTATGCAGTCTCTGACTTCCTTTGTCAACCACTGAGGCCCCTTTCCCCCCTTTGAATCCTTCCTTCTCTGGCGGATGAACTGATTTTGCACCTTGTGCATTATTCCCAAGAATACCTGCAATTGCTGTTCCACTGTCTTTTCTGCTAGGCTATCCGTCCAGTCAACTTTGGCCAGCTCCTCCCTCATGGCTCCATAGTTTCCCCTGTTCATCTGCAACACTGACACCTCCAAGCTGCCCTTATCCTTCTCAAATTGCAGATAAAAGCTGATCATATTGTGATCACTACCTCCTAATGGCTCCTTTACTGCGAGATCGCTTATCAAATCCTGTTCATTACATAACACTAAATCCAGAATAGGCTTGTCCCTGGTCGGCTCTCGTACAAGTTGTTCCAAGAATGCATCCCGTAGGCACTCTACAAACTCCCTATCCTGTGGTGCAGCACCAACCTGATTCTCCCAGTTCACCTGCATGTTGAAATCCCCCATAACTACTGGACATTACCTTTGCCACATGCCAATGTTAACTCCCTATTCAATTTGCACCCAATATCCATGCTACCTATGACAACTCTGGAGAAGTTACAAGCCTTAGTGTCTGAGTAGGGAGAGATCTTGCATACAACAACTGTTGCCCGGGTGCTTCATGAGGAGCAGCTTTATGGGAGAGAGGCGAAGAGAAAGCCACTGTTGAAGAAAACTCACATGAAATCTAGGCTAGAGTTTGCCAGAAGGCCTGCGGGAGACTCTGAAGTCAGCTGGAAGAAGGTTCTATGGTCTGATGAAACCAAAATTGAGCATTTTGGCAATCAGATTAAATGCTATGTTTGGCGTAAGCTAAATACTGCACATCATCAAAACATACCATGACTGCCATGAAGCATAGTGGTGGCTACATCACACTGTGGGGATGCCTCACTGAAGCAGGCCTTGGAAAGCTTGTGAAAGTACAGGGTAAAATTAATGCAACAAAATACAGGGAAATCCTGGAGGAAAAAACCTGATGCAGTCTGCAAGAGAACTGCGACTTGGGAGATGATTTGTTTTGCAGCAAGACAATGAACCCAAGCATAAAGCCAAAGCTACACAGGAATGGCTTAAAAACAACAAAGTTTAAGTTCTGGATTTGTGACTGGACTTGAAGAGGGCTGTTCACTCATGATGCTTATGCAATTGACAGTTTGCGAAGAAGAATGGGGAAAAACTGCAATGTCCAGATGTGCAAAGCTGATAGAAACCTATCTACACTAACTCAAGGCTGCAATTGCTGCCAAATATGTATCTATTAAATACTGACCTGACTTGAGGGGGGGGGGGGCAGGGGGAATCATTATGCAATCAATTATTTTGTGCTTAATAATTTTAATAAGTTTAGACAAATTTGTAGAAATCTGTTTTCACCTTGACAGGAAAGAGTCTTTTCTGTTGATTAGTGTCAAAAAACCCAAATTAAATTCACTGTGATTCAATGTTGTAAAACAAGAAAGCTTTCAGGGAGGGGGGGTGAATACTTTTTATAGGCACTGTAAATCATGGTTGGGTACTTTATTGAAGAAGTAGTCACCTTTTTGTGAATCTGCTAGTCACCTGCTCGTGAGTTATATCACCAGGTGATTCTATTTTTAATCTGAACCTTGGCCAAGATAATCTTTCATTGTTGCTGTTATAGCTACTATTCTATAGATTTGCCGACTATCCCCACAAGAAAATGAATGTCAGTGCTGTATTTGGTGACACATATGATAATAAAATCTGCTTTGAAATTTGACAGCATTCCATAAGATCATAGGACATAAGAGCAGAATTCCGCCATTCTCCCATTGATTCTGCTACACAATTCCATAATGGCTGATTTATTGTCCCTCTCAACCCCATTCTCCAGCAATCTCCTCTTACCCTTTGATGCCCTGACTAATCAAGAACTTATCAATCTCCTCTTCAAATGTACTCAGAGATTTGGCCTCCACGGCCATCTGTGGCAATGATTCACTACCCTCTGGCTGAAAAGTTTTCTTCTCCACTGTTCTAAATGAACATCTCCCGAGTTCCTCTTCCTAGACACTCCTACTGTAGGAAACATGCTCTTCACATCAACTCTGTCTAGGCCTTTCATCATTTGATAGGTTTCAATAAGATTCTCCCTCATTCTTCTGAACTCCAGAAAGTACAGGCACAGGGCCATCAAACCCTCCTCATATATTAACTGTTTAGTCCCAGGATCATTCTCATGAATGGTTCTACCCAGAGTAGGCAGGATCAAAGGATCTTTAGTAGACTGGGATCACTAGGACCCAGAAGGCAATCTATTTTACGGTCTCAGTACATAAAGCACCATCTCTGGCAGAGAAGAACTTCTTGCATTGGAGTTTCAAGTTGGATTATAAAGTCAGACCTGGGTCTCAAGCTTTAAAGGGATGTGGAAAGATCTGTTGACAGGTCTCTCTTTTGTTACATAAAGCTTTCCACTGCATTAAATCTTACATGACAGTCATACCTGTCTTTCTAAAACTCTGTAATTAGAATGATGCCTTGTGGGAAAAAAGCTGTCAATAAAACAGAGATAATTATTTCCATTACAATGAACTCACAAGAGCTCTCGTTTTGAAAAAAAAACAGTCAAAGTGAGAGCCAGGAGAAAGCAGAAATAATAGCTGTGGCCCAATTGCGTGCTACTTTGAAATTGAGGAGTGAGCATAACCCAGCCACCTCAAACATCTCTCCATCTGCTTTGAGGTCCCAGAAAAAAAAATGCACCGAACACGGATACTTCCAGAGATCAACCATAGATTATTTCTCAATGAAATTGGTCCTTTTGTGTGAATGTCATCATGCATCAATAGCTCTGAGCTTGTGATTGTGACACAGGAACTGACAGGCTCTGCTGGTATCCAAAATAGAATAAAACAAAAGAGTATACCGGGAGTGATTTTATGAGACCCAGAAAATTGTTAACAACTTTTAAGCATCCATCATGCTCACAGATTTGCAGCATCATACTGGACAGAAGCAGGCCCTTCAGTCTGCCGACCATTAATATGCTTTTACACATACCCTACACTAACCCATTTTATCTCCCTCCTGGTACTTAACCCTGCAAGTTGCCTAAGTGTTACACCTGCCCATTCACCTCCTCTCTCATCTCCATTCAGAACCCCAAACAGTCCTTCCAGGTAAGGCAACACCTCACCTGCAAATCTGCTGGGGTCGCCTTTTGTGTCTGGTGCTCCCAGTGCAGCCTCCACCACATTGGTTGAGACCTGTCGTAAACTGGGGAACTGGGTGACCACTTCAATGAGCACCTCTGCTCCATCTGCCACAAACAGAACTTCCTGCTGGCCAAACATTTTATTTCCGATTTCCCATTCCTGCTCTGATTTGTCAGTCCACGCCTTCTTCTTGTGTCAAGATAGGACCATCCTCAAGGTGGAGGAGCAACACCTTATATTCTACCGGAGTAGCCTCCAAGCCAATGGCATGAATATCAATTTCTCCTTCCAGTCCCTCTCCCTCTTCCTCCATTTCCCATTCTGGCCTTTCCCTCTTTTCACCTGCCTATCACCTTCCTCCAGAGTCCCGACTTCCTATGCTCCACTCTCCTCTCCTATCTGATTCCTTCCCCTCTAGCCCTTTATCTTTCCCTCCCACTTGGCTTCACCTATCGTATTCCAGCTAGCCTACTTCCCTCCCTTCACTTTTTTATTCTAGCATCTTCCCCCCATCTTTCTTAGTCCTGAAGAAGGATCTGAACCCAAAACATTGACTGTTTACGCTTTTCCATAGATGCTGCCTAAGCTGCTGAGTTCCTCCAGTATTTTATATATGTTGCTTCCTGCATTATTCTCCCTACATTCCACTAATTTCCTTGTGCCACCTCTCCCAGTTCCCTGACTCTACCAGACACCTGCACATGAGGAACAGTTTACTTGGCCAACTAACAAACCAGCCCACATGCCTTTGGGATGGGGAGGAAACTAGTGCCCCCAAAGGAAACGGACATGGAGATTTGATATGTCACCTAAAACATGCAAACATTTCTACAGATGTACCCAAGAGAGAACATGGCTACATCACCGTCTGGTATGGGGGGTGGGGGTGGGGGGGGGGGGGCTACTGCACAGGGTCGAAGCTGCAGAGGGTTGTAAAATTAGTCAGCTCCATTATGGGCATTAGCCATAGTATCCAGGTCATTTTCAAGAGTGATGCCTCAGAATAGTGGCATCCATCATTAAGGACCCCCGTCACCCAGGTTATGCCTTGTTCTCATTGGTACCAACAGGAAGGAGGTGCAGAAGCCTAAGGACCTCATTCAGTTATTCAGGAACAGCTTCTTCCCCTCTGCCATCTGATTTCTGAATGGACATTGAACCCATGAACATTACTTCACTGCTTTTGTTATTCCTGTTTTTGCACTACTTACTTAATGTAACTATTTAATATATACTTACCGCAATTCAGCTTTTTTCTCTGTTAGCATGTATTTCATCGTACCGCTGCTGCAAAGCTAACAAACTTCACAAGGTATGCCTGTGATATTCCACCTGATTCTGATTCTGGTCACAGTGAGAAAGGCTGAACTTCATATAGCCAGCACCAGAGGTTCTGTTTGAAGCTGATCCACTCTACCTGTGAGGCAATGGTTTTAATAGCGTGCCACTGTGATGTCCAGTGCAGTCTCAGACTTAAATTGCATGCAAGTTATTACAAATAACAATTACAATCAGCACCACTCAGTCAGCAAGCTGATTAACAGCCAATGGCCCATTTGGGATTACTCTTACCTCTGCTGGAGGGGACTGTAAGCTCACCGAAGAGCCTTGAGCCCTTAGATCTGGATTTAGGAACAAGTGAAGTCGAATAATGTATGGTCAGAGCTTCTGGTTTTTGGATGTGCCATTAAATTGAGGCCCTGTCCTGTCTTTAGGGCAGCATGGTGGCGTACAGGTTAGCACAACACTTTACAGTACAGGCAAACTGGGTTCTATTCCCGCCACGGCCTGTAAGGAGTTTGTAAGTTCTCCCTATTACCTCTGGATTTCCTCCCAGTGCTCCAGTCTCCTCTCACTGGCCAAAGACATACCAGTTGGTAGGTTAATAGGTCATTGTAAATTGTCCTGTGATTAGGCTAGGGTTAAATCAGAGAATTGCTGGACAATACAGCCTGAAAGGCCGGAAAAGCCTACTCCATGCTGTATCTCAATAAATACATAACCTTTCAAGTATTTCCAGAAGATTCAACACTACTTTGAAGGCAGGGGATTTTTCCCTGGCATTCTAGCCAATATTTATCCCTCAACCAGCTTTAAAAATGAATTTTTCTGGTCAATAATTCTTTAACTTCTGATTGCTAATTGGCAGGTATTTGTCTTGTATTTCCATACAGGCTCTGTTCCAAAACTGCTTCATTATCTATGAGGTGTCTAAGATGACGTCAGGTCTCAAAAGACACTATTTAATTCCAATTTTCTTTTTATTATTAATCTATTTCTAAGAAGAATGTAAACCTGAAAGAAGGATTTTGCCTGCTGTGGGTGATCATACACTGAGTATATTCAAGGCCAAGGTTGATAGATTTTTGGATACAAAGCATATTGAGGATATTAGCGCTTGGCAAAAATGTGGGCCAGGCAAAGTATACTTGGAATGATGGAATGGACTCAGCGGGTGCATAGACTAGTCCTGCTTCTGTTCCTTATATTCTCATGCTGATCTCGAGCAGCTTGACAATATACTTCAGAAAATGTGTAGAGGAATTTTTGCTCAAAAGACTGTGTAGCGGCCAATTCTAACCAAACCAAATTGCCGCTGCTGGCGACCCCCCACGGATTTGTTATACTTGTACCAATAATGATTGTTCCAAAAGTCGAAGGTATGTATCTGATCCTTTATCAACAATTAGCAAACACACAATCTTGAAGCGATGAAACGTAAGCGTACCCAAGTGTAAGTTGTGTAACTGAGCAGTCAACAAAAGATACAACTGTCAGCCCCCCTATTTGCAAACTGCCACGAATAAAGCACAAAGACGTGACATATTCCCTTCACTTTTACCACGCCCCTACTCATGTGACCAGTTACCATACTAAATATGCAGCACAGAATACAATGCTGATAGAGAACAGATACGTGACTCCGATGGACCGGATCACACTTCCACTGGCCTGCTGAAGTGAATGGAGTATTCCCTTGCTATGCAAAGCTCAATTTCCTTCAGAGTCTCATAACACAATGCAGAAAATGACTGAGAGCCGCAACACTGATGGCTACACATAGCACCGAGTGCTGCTCGTACAATGAGTTTCACTTCGAATTGATTAGACTTGCTAGCCGTGCCCGATGGACTGTTTTAACCGTTTACAGGACACCAACGTTTTTAGTGTCTATGAGTAGAGAATTGCCATTTACCTGGGACCCACAGACAGTCGATGGGAAACTGAGGAAAGGAATGGAAATGTGAGAAAGACAAAGAAATAGGAAATCACATTGATGTAGAAGTGGTGCTTTAATTTGCATGATAATTTCCTGAGGTTACTGGGCTCCATGGTAGCATAGCAGCTAAGTATTCACTGCCCATTATGGCACTAGTTTCCAAATGGTTTTCACTACTGTTAGTCTGGCAAGTCCAGGTGGAGATTTAGGAATACCATCGCACTCAGATGTAGAAGGAATCTTCATTGTTGTTTCTGTAACAATTTTATATTATCAGGCGGGGTTGTTAGCCCTGAGCTGAATCCCCAAAACTGGGGGACTGGTAGACTCCTCTTAGCCTGGCATCTACCCTTTGACCTGCTTGGCATGGATGACCCTGCTAAGAACCAAAGCATAAAGTCCTGACTCCAGCCAACATAGCTCTCCAGGTCATTGAGGCACACAAGCCTCCAAACCACGACAAGTTTGTGGTCCTCTTGGAGGATAGCAGTTAGTGCAACACTATTATAGTTTGAGGTGGCAGAGTTCGGCATCATCCCCTTGAATGCATGAGTTTCCTCCGGGTGTTCTGGTTTCCTCCCACTTTCCAAAGACATACTGTTTGGGAGGTTAATTGGTCATTGTAAATTGTCCTGTAACTGGGCTAGGGTTAACTACGTGGGTTGCTGGGTGGTGTGGCTTATTGTGCCAGAAGGGCCTGTATCTCTAAAATAAGTAAATTGAGGACACTCTATTCATAACCTCTTGCATGACACTGTGCAAAGTTTCACACAGAAACATTCTTAAAATGACTAAACTAAAAAGACCTTTCAGAGCTAGATGGGCAGAAAAATATTCCCTTTGCCCATCTGACACACTTAGTTGACAAGACCATTTCTGATTTGACAACTGTTATTTCAGTCACTCCTGCAAACAATTTAGTAACATGCACCTTTGATCTGTTGCACATTTTTGCTTTCACATCATTCTGTTTTAGATACCAGATTTAAAGGTAAAACACTTTATTGTACATTATTGCTCTTTGCTAAAGGAGTTCAAAGGGGTGTAAGCAGCAATGCATTCTCTGATTGATCAATCAGAACTGAAGATGGTGGAATTGCATAATTATTAAGTAACATGAACCAATCTGTGGGTAAATGGAGTTAAAAATCAGGAATTGAATGACTCGTCGTCATCATCGTCAAGTGCCATGCTGTATGACGTAGGCGATCATGATTCCATGACCATGATCATTCTTGGCAAATTTTTCTACAGAAGTGGTTTGCCATTGCCTTCATCTGGGAAGTGTCTTTACAAGACAGATAACCCCAGCCGCTATCAATACTCTTCAGTGATAGTCTGCCTGATGTAATTGGGTCATATCCTGGACTTGTGTTATGCACCAGCTGCTCATATGACCATCCGCCACTAATTCTCATAGCTGCACGTGACCCTGATCGGTGGTGGGGGTGGGGGGGGGAGAAGGTGGTAAACAAGTGCTACACCTTGCCCAAGGGTGACCTGCAGGCTAGCAGAGTGAAGGAGCACCTTACACCTCCTTTGGTAGTGGGGTATCTACACCCCACAAATCAAATTCCAGCTACACGCTGGAATTAAGGAGATTGAGAGGGGATCTGATTGCAACATATAAGATTATTAAGGGATTGGACAAGATAGAGGCAGGAAATATGTTCCAGATGCTGGGAGAGTCCAGTACCAGAGGGCATGGTTTGAGAATAAGGGGTAGGTCATTTAGGACAGAGTTAAGGAAAAACTTCTTCTCCCAGAGAGTTGTGGGGGTGTGGAATGCACTGCCTCGGAAGGCAGTGGAGGCCAATTCTCTGGTGCTTTCAAGAAGGAGCTAGATAGGTATCTTATGGATAGGGGAATCAAGGGATATGGGGACAAGGCAGGAACCGGGTATTGATAGTAGATGATCAGCCATGATCTCAAAATGGCGGTGCAGGCTCGAAGGGCCGAATGATCTACTTCTGCACCTATTGTCTATTGTCTATAAATGAATGGTGGACAGTCTGAATATTCTATATACACAAAATGCTGAAGAAACTCAGTGAGTCAGGCAGCACTGATAGAGGAACAGAGTCAACCAAGAACCTTTATCGGAACTCGTCAACTACAATGCCAATTATTTATTCATCTTGATAGATTCTGCCTGACTTACTGATTTCCTCATGCATTTTGCGTGTGTTGCTCAAGACATCCAACATCTGCAGATTCTTGTCTCTGAAGTTCAAAGTTCAAAATAACTTTATTATCAAAGTACATATACAACTCTGAGATTCATTGTCTTGTGGGCATACTTAATACATCTATAATATAATAATAACCATAACTGAATCAATGGAAGGCCACATCAATGTGAGCATTCAAACCAAGGGCAGCAAACAACAAATTGTGCAAATAAATAAACAAATGATTTTGAGAGCATGAGGTGAAGAGTTCTAGACAGCAAGTTCACAGACTGTGGGAACATTTCAATGAAGGGGCAAGTGCAGCTGAGTGAAGTTACCCTCTCTGGTTCAAGAGGCTGATTGTTGAGAGGTAATAACTGTTCCTGCACCTGGTGGTATGAATACTGGTGTTCTCGTGATTACTGTTGATGCCCAATGTCTGCCTCCTTGTAACCCTGCAAAGATGGTTCATGTGAGGAATGGGATTCATTCTGAGAAATAAAGTGACTTGTTCAGGTTGAGCCAAGCATTGGTGATGGTGCTGGGAGAGCGTTGTAATCACTCAATCATTCTATGTTATATAATTCCTTGTGGAAACATGCAGTCAGTATCTATTGTGGTATTGTGTTGGGGATCAAGGACCTGAGCCGCCCTTGTCTGGTGGCAAAAGGGAACAGCCTGCACCAGGCCAATCTGATGAAAAATATCTCACCATTTTCAAGGTAATTCCAATTTTAGATTCATATGCAAAAATAAAAATCTGTATTTTCAATCTCTTTGAGTTTATCTCTTTAATCTATCAGTTCTAAAATTGTTATGGAATGCCATCTTCCAATTTACTACTGCCTGTAGTTTAATGACTTGCTTCAAGTTCAAGTTTATTGCCATCTGACTGTACATATATGCAAACAAACAAAACAATGTTCCTCTGGACCATGGTACACCCGCACAACAGGTAAGTAGTACAGGTAAACAGCAGAGAGTAAGCAGCTCATTGTCCTAGTAATGAGACCTCAGTGGTGGCAAGGTATTCATTAGTCTGACAGCCTGAGGGAAGAAGCTGTTACCCAGTCTGGCAGTCCCAGTCCTGTACCTTCTTTCAGACAGTATTAGGTCAAAGAGGTTGTGGGATGGATGGTAGGGATCCTTACAGTAGGGACACGGTAAATAGCTCACCATGCTAGTGAGGAGTGGCCAGGTATTCCCTCCAGATGGTATTGGGTCAAGGAGGTTATAGGATGCGTGGTAAAGATCCATTTATCTAGTCATCTATCGATCCTTCCAAGTGCATAGTTGATCCAGATTAATAGAACACCCAATGAATAGTGCTGACGATGGCTATGATCTTCATTAGTACTTTTAACTTAGCAGCCATCCAATATGAACCTGATTTACTTATGTTTTGAGAAAATACACTACCCATAGTTTACCATGCTTTCTACAGCATCATCTTGACATGATACACGGTCCTAAACCAATTGTCAGCTACTAAGGGTAGGATAAATGTATTAGGTTATATTTGCTAGCTTAACCTTCTATCAATGTCTTAAAATATTTTGAGATGTTACCTGCAATTCCACTCACTGTACAGCCACAGTTTTTCAGTGATGCAGAACAATAAAACACTCTAAGCCAGAACAAAACCGGGCATCTATCAGCGGCACAGGAGGGAAACATCAATATTCAGTAACATTGATTCATTCATACAGAGGATGACATTCCTGTTACTCAGGGTAACACGACAATGAGGTAATTCGAAGTAGCTTCCTTTATGGAAGCTTATTTTCACATTGTACATTAACCAAGTCTGTTCACGTGCTTAACTTGAAATGTGTGTGAGCATTGTTTGTGTGTGATTGTGCATTTGTTTTTTTTTTATTCTGGCAAATTGTCATTTGTAGAAACATCAGATTTAATGCTTTTTAAAAAATATATCAGTTTAGAATGATATGTCATTAGCTAGATTTTGCCATTATCTGCACAAGAGGAGAAGTAATATGTAAAGACCTCACTAATTTTTATTGATGCACCATAGGAAGCACTTATCTAACCCAGGTTGCCTGTACTGCCTGCTGATGTGGGTGACATGGTAGGATGGTGGTTAGCGCAATGCTTTACAGTACAGATAACTTGGGTTCAATTCCCGCCACTGCCTGTAAGGAGTTTGTACTTCCTCCCGATGACCGCCTGGGTTTCCTCAGGGTGCTCCTGCTTCCCCCCACAGTCCAAAGACATACCGGTTGTTAGGTTAATTGGTCATTGTAAATTGTCCCCGTGATTAGGCTCAGATTAAATCAGGAGATCGCTGGGTGGTGGAAGACCTTCTGCAGTATCGCAATAAAATAAAATAATCTGGATGCATCATGTCTTGGTAGGGCAACTGCTCTATCTGAGACCCAAATAAACTCTGGAATTATGGGCACAGGCTCAGCACATCATGGAAACCAGCCTCTCTTGTCTATGTTTCTCACTGCCATGGTAAAACAGCCAACATAAACAAAGACCCCACCCATCCCCCGGATATTCCCTCTTCCACCACTATTAGACAACAGATAAAAAAGCCTGAAAGCACACGTAAGTTCAAGGGCAGCTTCTATCCTGCTGCTATAAGACTTACCCGCAGGTATGGTAAAATGAACTATTGACGTCATTATGGACCAGCAACTTTTTGTCTTCCTGCACTTTCACTGTAAGTGTAACACTTTATTCCACATTTTGTAAACACAAGGGATTGTGAAAATGCTGGAACTTTTCAGACACCATTCTGGAGGAACTCAGTAGGTCAGGCGGCATCTATGGAAATGAATAAAGAGCCAATGTTTCGGGCTGAGACTCTGCCTCTGGACTCATTCTGTGGCTTGGTATTGCTTTACCTTCTACTGCATCAATGCACTTCTGCAATTAAATCATCTGTGTGGATGGCATGCAAAGCTAAGCTTTTCACAGTACATGTGACAATATCAAATTAATTCCAATTCCAATTCCTAAAAAAACAACCCCATGATATACCTGAAAAGTAAATGCAAATTTGGAAAATAGCAAGGACACCAATAAAACAGTTGTTTTTCCAGATCAATAAGAGGGTTTGTGTGCTCCAGAAAGAGATAATAAATCAATGGTGAGGAGTTATATGTGCAGTGTCCATGACCTACTTCGTTAACAACTTTCAGTGGCCTGGTGGGACCCTTACTGGAGGGCAAACCCTTCTCAATCTCTTCATGATTTGAGGAATTTTCAGTGATCATCCACCACTAAATCCCTCCTTTACATTTTTCATTTCTGTCCCTGGCAAACACTCTTTTCAACATCCCCTTTCTTTTAGCCTGCATTGTTGATTTTGGCTTCCGCCTCCTTCTCTTCTTTCACCTTTGTCTGCTCATTCACTTTCTCTCCCATTTTCTCTTTCCATTTCTCACCTCCTGTCTCTCCTCTCTCCCATCCTTGGCTGTTGCTCTTCCTCTCTCAGCCACTGTATCCGTTTTCCTCCTGTCTTCATGTGGTTCCAAGCTTCTCTCCGAACTGATCCTTTCTCCTCAAGACTTTAGCCTTCCTCCTTCCCTTCCATCACCCCTCAACTCTTTCATAAAGTCATTGAGTTATGCAGCACAGAAGCAGGATCGTTGGCACAACTAGTCCTCGCCAACTAAGATGCCCCATCAAAGCTAGAACCCTTCTGCAAACATTTGGCCCAAAACTTTCTGAAAGATTCCTTCCAATCTGTGTAAGTTCTTATTGTACCTGCCTCAACCACTTTGCCCGACAGCTCATTCTACCAACATACCACACTTTGTGTCAAAGAATTCCACCTCAAGTTCTTATTAAATCTTTCCCATCTCAGCTTAAACCTATGACTTTGATTTCTTGATTCTCCATCCCTGAGAAAAAGACTGTGCATTCACCCTCAGCACTTTACACATCTCTATAAATTCACCACTGGGTCTAAGAAATAAGTCCTACCCCATCCAAATCCTCCCTATAATTTAGTGCCTCAAGTCCTGTAAATCTTTTCTTTACCCTTTTCAGTTTAATAACATCTTCCCTTCAACAGAGTAACTGAAACTAAACACAGTTTCCAAGTACACCAAACACAATACTCCAAGTGCAGATGCATCAACATCCACATGCTGACCTCCCAACTTTTATATTCAAATGCGGTGACGGATGAAGATCAGTATTCTTCACCACCTTGTCTACCAGTGACTACTGTCAGTGGATCGCACACTTGATCTCCCTAGGACTCTTCCGCTCATTCTCAATGTTCTACCTGGATCAAACTTCATTTGCCATTCAAAATTCAAAGTTCTAAGTACATGTATTATCAAAACATGTGTGCAGAATACAACCTTGAGATGTGTCTTCACACAGGCAGCCGTGAAACAAAGAAAACCATGGAAGCTGATCATAGAAAAATAACAAACCCACAACACACACAAAAAAAGAATGAATCGCGCAAACGGCAAAAAAGAGTGAAAAAACACAGGATATAAAACATCCCCTCAGCCCACTTGATGTTTTTCTCCGATCATTCTTTTACTTTACACAAAATATGATGGGTGCGTGGAATGCATCGCTGGGTGTGGTGGCAGTGACAGATACATTAAGGACATTTACGAGACTCTGAGTAGGCAGATGGATGATAGAATAGTGGAAGGCCATGTGAGAGGGAATCGTTAGATTGATCTTAGAGTATGTTAAGAAGTCAGCACAGCATTGTGGGCCAAAGGGCCTATTCTGTCGTGTACTGTTCCATGTTTTATGTTCTATATTCTCTACCCCTGCCAAAATCTTTCCCAGCTCATGTCTCACTACGTGCAATGTCAAACCTGGAGGTCTAGTTTTTCTGGATTCTGTATGCATTTCCTTTATTTTGAATTCTGACGTGCTAGATTATGGTTAAATGGTGGCAGGGTGGAGGTATGTCTCTACCAAAGGAGGTGTAAGGTGTTCCATTCCTCAGCTAGCCTGCAGGTCAATCTTGGACAAGCTGTAAGCCTTGCTTATTCCCCCCACCCCACCCCACCAATCAGGGTCATGTGAAACCATGGGAACAGCTGGTGCACATCACAAGTCCTGGTTATGTAACCACTGATGCCAGGCAGACAATCTCTGAAGAGTAGTGATAATGGCTGAGGGGGTGTGGGGGTCACCCATTTTGGGGAAAAAAAACACTGCCCATAAGAGAGCAATGGCAATTATTTCTGTAGAAAAATTTGCCAAGAGCAATCATGGTCGAAGGCCATGATCGCCCACATCATATGACACGACACATAAAGATGATTATTATAGTTAAGTGTCAGCATCAGGTGCTCAGTGTTAATATTTTATAACTGATGAGACATTTAGTGTATCCATGAGAAAATTGGAATTAAGGTTGGGGTAATAGCAAAAAGAGTGACATAATGGTACAGCCAGTACTGGCATATTGGCAAAACAGAACCTACCAGGTTCATTAGCCTGACACAGAAGCAGAGGTTATTTTGTGGTCAGACAGTTGAATAAAATCAAACAAATTAAAGTCAATAATGGGGTTGGAAGCAATGAGTATAGATGAAAATTGCTATCGTTTTAATAATTAAGGTTTAATTTAATTAGTAAGGTGATGTCTGTCTTAAAATCAATGCTGGGATGTTGCTTTGAGACAGGCATTAGCTACTCGTGACTGCTTAGGACCGATGAAGACTAGAACTAGTTCAAACATGCAAAACCACAAGTCATTGTTCTGCGCATTTTACATAAGGAAAGTGTGATCCCCGGCAGAAAACTTTACAGAAATTACAGTTACTTTTGCAATGGTGGCTCCAAAAAGTTGACTGAAAAGTGTTTGGGCATGGTTTTGATGCTCCACAGAATTATCTTGCTCTTCTCCCAAAAAGTTCAATTTCTTCACCCACCCCCTCCCCCCCACAGTTAATGAAGCCTTTAGTCACCTACCAAATATCTCCTTATTGATAAATTCCAAAGCTTCAACATGTTATGCTGCTGCTGATACAATAACAACAGCAACATTGATGTAATGACTACCATCCAGTGGCCCTGACCAAACCATCATGAAGGCTCTAGAGAGGCTGGTCCTGGCTTACCTGGTTCACCTCCTATCCCTGGTCAGATCAGCCCTTGATACCCTGCAGTTTGCCTACCAGAAGCACGTTGGAGTTGACGATGCTGCCATCTACTTGCTAAGCATAACCTATTCCCATTTGGATAAGCACTGTGAGGATCATGCTTTTTGATTTCATAGAACAGAGAACATCGACATCTACAGCACATTACAGGCCCTTCGGCCTACACTGTTGTGCCAGCCATGTAACCTGCTCTAGAAACTGCCTAGAAATTCCCTACCGCATAGCCCTCTAGTTTTTTAAGCTCCATGTACCTATCCAAGAGTCTCTTAAAAGACCCTATTGTATCCACCTCCACCACTGTCGGTGGCAGTGCATTCCACGCACCCAAAACTTACCCCTGACATCCCCAGTGTACCTATATCCAAGCACCTTAAAACTATGCCCCCTCATGTTAGCCATTTTAGCCCTGGGCAAAACCCATTGGCTATCCACATGATCAATGCCTCTCATCATCTTATACACCTCTACCAGTTCACCTCTCATTCTCTGTCACTCCAAGGAGGATAAGCCAAGTTCACTCAAGCGCCTTCAATACCACAGAGTTCTCTTTGCTGGGTAAAAATTCTGTTCAATGCAAGTTGACACTTTGATTGTATCCTGGATAATGGACTACCTGACTGGCTGACCACAGTTTGTGCAGCTTCAGAGCCGTGTGTCAGACATGGTTATAATCAGCACTGGGATGCCTTGGCGACTGTATTGGCTCCCTTCCTGTTTAACTTGTATACTTCAGACTTTGGATACAATACTGAGTTATGTCAACTGCAGAAATTCTCTGATGACTCAGCAATAGTTGGGTGTATAAAAGGACTACAGGAGGATGAATATCCTGGTGGAGGACTTTGTCAAATGGTGCAAGCTGAATCATCTGCAGCTTAGCATCAGTCAGACAAAGGAGAAGGTGATGGACTTTAGGAAGACCAAGCCAGCGTTGATCCAATTACTATTGATGGTGAGGATGTGGGTGTGGTAAGGACCTACAAGTGCCTGGAGGTGTACCTGGATGACAGACTTGAGGCTGTGTACAGGAAGGGTCAGAGTCACTTATACTTCCTGAGGTCCTTTGGAGGGATGTCCATTTAGAACAGAGAAACTATTTTAGCCCAAGGCTAAACAAGGAGAAACTAGTTTAGCCCAAGGATAGCAAATCTGTGGAATTTATTGCCATGACAGATCTGGAGAACAATTTATTGAGTATATTTAAAGCAGAGGTTGATAGGTTCTTGATTAGTCACGATGTCAAAAGTTATAAGGAGAAGGCAGGAGCAGGGGGTTGGGAGCGATATATCAGCCAGACTGACTAGTTCTGTTCCTTTGTCTCATGGTCTTGATCCTGCTATGATCATCTTTCCCCTTCACCCCAGTTTCAATTGTTCAATTTAATGTCAGGGAATGCATATAATATACAACCGTATTACAGCACAAACACTATATCTCCAGGAAGAAAAGAAGCAACCGTTCCTGAGGCCACTCAGTACGAAGAAGTAACCAAGAGGAGCACTTCAAATTTCACACAGTCATCATCTGCGTGACATTGCCCACTCGTGTGGCTTGACTAGTTTGCAGTCTGAGTTGCATTAGAAGTCAAATTACTCTTTGTGTCACTAAAATTGGATATCACATTCATGCCAGGCAGTAAAATAATAGCAGAAGAGTGGCATAAATATATCAATTATTTATTCCGCAGGTCAGAGGACGTTCCACAAGTCCTGGTAACCCAGGGTCGTGTGTCAGTACTACCACTGATCTGAAATGCATTGCTGAATCTATCACAGCACCCAAGAGACAGCAGGCGCAGTACAATCGATTATCTTAAAGACTGGTCAGTCCCATACAAATACCGGAAGACACGAGTCTGATATGTTATATTTCTGCCAAGTACCACTAGCGACAACTATATAAAAAAAAAACCCTCTACTTTTAAAATAGAGACTGTGACTGACTTTCAGTGACAACTCCTATCACTGTGTTAAAGGACTGTAGATAAAAAGCTGGGGGAGATTATCCAAAGCCACCATGGTCTCATTATTTATTATTCAGCAGCTAACCATTGCACAGATTTATAAATATTTAATTACAGAGCAACTGTAAATGGTTATATCTTCCAGAAGGAAAGGCGAGTGTAATAAAAAAAAAGAGAGAAAGAACGAGATGGAGCCCAGGAAAGAAAAAAGACGAGGGAGATGAAATGACGCTTGCTGATTATGTAGCTACAAGTGGAAAGGTGCGAAGGACACTGCTGAATTGGGTTTTATAATCAGGCTGTGCCAATACCTGAAGAGTAATTCATTTGTACTATTCACTGAGTTTCAAAGCTATTTTCTCCTGCATGGCAGAGAGTGACAGAGGGTGCCCTTGGAGAACAAGCTGAAATGTTTTTAATGAAAGAAGGCCTTGAGCAGCGTGAGATGCCATCCAGTCCCCTTTTGTCTGTCTCAAACTGAAGTTGGCAGGCTCCTTGATTATCAATAATGTATGAGGGAAACAGCATCCCAAAGCCAGTGGAAGGAAAGGAAAGGGATACAGGGCCTCTGATGCCTTGGCCTGAAATCTACCGGAATAGAAGATGATAATTCCTGCATGGAAATTATTCATGACAAGAGTTAAACAATCGCTGCTTATTCCATCGCACAATGCAACACATGCTGAGTCCCAGAAGTAAATTGCGAATATTGGGATAGCAAACTTACTGGATCTCACAAAGGTGAGAGGGAATGGCGGGTGAAAATGGAATGTTGTTGCACAACCACAGTCTTTACATGAGAGGTCAAAGTCAAAGACTGCAGCCTTTAAGCCTTGGTTTATTGTGATACGGTCTCTGTTCCGGCAGAATATTACACAGAACTTGACAGAGCTGTGTGCTTAAACTAGCGACCACAGTTTTTTTTTAAAACATAAAGTCCGTTCGTGAGTTAAGATGCCAAATTAAGGATGATGAGGTGGTCAGTCATCCAGGCATTGAAAAGCCAATCTAACGATCAATCTAATTTCTGCTTTTAGATTGGGCATTTTTAAAACAGGATTGGAAAAATTTGCGGTCCGAGCTGTAAAAGAATGTAAATCAGCCTCTAACTAGCACAGAATTGCCAATAAGGTGCAATAAAATATTGCATGACATTTGGAATACTTGCCTTTTTGCATCTTATCCATTTCTACAGATTCAATTATTTTTTTCTATTTTACCTTGCATCTGCATAATTCTATTTGTACTAACTATTTGTGTGGGCCGATTAAAAGGTAGGCTTCGTTTTTCAGTCAAGGTTCTAGTGAGGGTTTGTATCCTTGGAGATCACGTTACATCATCCACATTAATTATGGGATACAAAATAAGCAGGCACAACGGCTCCACTGGGTTACAGGTCATGCACACCAAAAACAGATATATTTTTTGTGTTTGCGTACTCATGGAGGTGATGGACTGTGATCCTGGGGAATGGAAATTTGACTCACTTTACACCCAGTGGCAATATCACGCTTTCCCAGTACCAATTAGCTCTGGATTTATGACCACTTTGGTATTGTAGACCGCCTCACTTTCAGCTGTGATTGAAACCCATTATACTTCGGAGGCATCCCAGCCATTAAAAACCAAAGACCTCTATTGTCCTTGTCGGACCTGGATTTAACCCACGTTCCTGAGGTGAAAAGGCTGTGCCGATAAAATTAAACTTCAGCAGCCCAAATGGAGTCACACACCATGTGTCAGGCAATTCCTTCTGCTCAGTGTCAGCTGGGCCCAGAGGCAAGTACTTGAGTCAAAATAATAGGTTCAACGCCCACTCCAGATCGGAACACAAAAATCTGCACTCGTGAGCAATACTCCAGATTTTTCAAAGCTCAAAGTAAAGTTATTATCAAAGTATGTATGTGTCTCCATAAACTACCTGAGATTTATGTTTTTGCAGGCATTCACAGAAGGACAAAGAATTGAAGAACTATGCACAAACAAGGACTGACTGACAAACAAACAGTGTTCAAACGACAAACTATGCCAATCCAGAAAAAAATAATAATAAATAGTAAAAGATGACAAACTGTGCAAATAAGAAAATAACAAATAATAATAATAGTAAGTAAATAATACTGAGAATGTGAGTTGTAGAGTCCTTGAAAGTGAGCCTTTAGGTTGTGGAATCTGTTCAGAGATGAGCTTGAGTGAAATTATCCACTCCGGTTCAGGAGCACGATGGCTGAAGGGTATTCCTGAACCTAGTGCTGTGGGCCTAAGTTTACTGTATCTCCTTCCAAAGACAGCAGTGAGAAGAGAGCATGACCTGGATGGTGGCAGTCCTCGATGATAGAATTTGCTTTCCTGAGGCAGTGCTCCTTGTAGATGTGCTCAATTCTGATAAAGGGCTTTGATCAGAATTGTGACATCTGCTTCTCTTTCCACAGTTGCTGTCATGTTAGAATGGAACAAGAGATTTTGAAGCTCTTTTGCTGTGGTAATGCATAAAAGAGCAGCCCATTTGTGCACAGAAAGCTCCCACAAAAAGTATATATGCCAATGATTAGATCATCTGCTTTTAGTTAGATGAGGAACAGCTACTGGTGTGAATTCAGGATACTGGCCCAATACTTAATCACAATATTTTGCAGAGTCCTTCTTCTCCAGTCTTTTAGCTTTTCCACTTATCACTTTTCAGCTTCTTCCTTCATCCTCTCTTCCAACCACCTGACTTCAACTATCACCTTCTAGCTTGCTCGCCTTCCCCTCCCTCCACCTTCTTATTCTGGTTTCTTCCCTCTGACTTTCCAATCTTGATGAAGGGTTTTGGCCAAAGATGTCGACTGTTCACTCATTCCATTGATGCCTGATCTGCTGTTGCTCCAGCATTTTGTGTGTGTTATTCAGTGCTTAACCATTATTGGTTACATGCTTCAGATGACTAACTTCTTGTTTGTAAGACTTCTGATGTAATTCCTGTTACTGAGACCATAGTAACAAACCCTAACCCTATGGAGCAGTAAGAAGAGAGCATGGCCTGGATGATGATGCAAGTGAAGTGCTAACACCTGCCACTCTGGGACAGCGTAAATGAATTCAGTGCTGAAGAAGGATCTCTGCCCAAAATGTCCACTGTTTAGGATGTGGAGATTATCAGGAGATGCTTACTAAGAAAAGAAAGTTGGGCAGACCTTACTAAATGCGTATTGAAACCCGCGACCTTGTCCTACATCAAGAACATCTCAGAAATTACATCCAAACTGCTCAAACTCATGACATCACGATCACTTACAAACCAAAGGCGACTTTAAGGAAAGACAAGGTTCCAGTAAAGGCAACTGACAAAAGTAATACGGTGTACAGGATCACCTGTCGAGACTGCAACAGGAACCATGTTGGCCAGACAAGATGTAAACTCTCAACTCGTTTAAGGGAACACAACCTAATGGTACAGAGACATGATCTACTGTTGCTGATCTTGGTACATGAAGACCTAGAAGGATACCAATTTAACTGGGACACCGTGGAGGTTCTGGAGCAGGCATGAGAATTTTGAGAAGCGTGGTTCTCTTCAAATAACTCCGTAAGCAAACCTCGAAATAGCCGCCATCTACTAACCCTAAAAGCCAAAGAAATGGAAGCCAATAGAGTTCAAGGGTAATCTGAAGGGCTAGCCAATCTGGATTGAGGCATGTGAATATGGGCTTATATAAATGTGAACATTCCTAGAGAGAAACACCGATAACTGTGCACTGACGGTGTCACCTCAACTGGTGATGAAAGATCTGCAAGTTAATTGCCAAACTCTGCAAACACCGCAACATCAAAGTCAACTGTATATTCATTTCCATAGATGCTGCCTGACCTGCTGAATTCCTCCAGCATTTTGTGTGTGTTGCCTTGGCTTTCCAGCAAAAGCAGAATCTCTGTGTTTATAAATGACTCAACATTAAACTCTGCCCCTTCACTTTTGCTCCTGTCTGAAATGGCAATCGACCTTCTATTTCTCTCTCAGCCCAGTTCCTGCTCTATCAAAAGGAGCTTTCAAAATGAAACAACCAAACACTTTCAGCACCTGACGGAACAGTTTTAAAATGAAGCAGCATCTCTTGGTGTTAACCTGTCGATAAGCGTACACAATGCTCTTAGTGTACATAGTACATAGTAGTTCCTGGATGTAGTGTTTTATGTTCAGCGTAGACAGTACTGGCGGCAGGAAACTCTGCAATCATTGAGAAAGCAGTTTGATTCTCTAATGGGTGTGGGTTAAAAATTATGAAATAAGACAAGGTTAATGACCTTCATCATCTTGTGATCTTACATTGAGCAAAGAGCATCTCATGGGAATACCTGTCTGTGGCTTGAATGTAAAGCAGATTCAGAAGAGGGGGAGCTCCCCTGAGAATAGAACTGATATTTGTGCATCACCCACATTAAAAGCATAGATTATCCCGTTGTTTTTGCATTGTGATTTTTCCATTTGCACATTAAATCTTGGACAACAATGACTTTGATCGGCTGCAAGGCACACTGATCAGTGCACCATGATAGCATAGTGTTTAGCACAATACAGCTTGAGGTGGTTGGATTTCAGAGTTCAATTCCTGCGCCATCTGGAAGGAGTTTGTACAATCTCCCCGTGATCATATCCGATTCCTCCTGCAGTCTAAGGACATACCACTGAGAAGGTTAATTGGTCATTGTAAATTGCCCTTTGATCAGGCAGGTATTATATAGGTAGGTTTCTGGGTGGTGCAGTCATTTTCATTAAATATTTCATAAAGAATTGCGGATGCTGGAAATCCGAAATAAGTAAAACAAAAGGAACGTTGGAAAGAGTCAGCATGTCGGGCAGCATCCTTAGAAAGTGAAACAACCAATGCTTTAGGTCTGTGCCTGTCCGTCAGAAAATACACACAGTGTCCACTTTTTTTTAGTACACCTGTATACCTGGTCTTTAACGTAACTATCTAATCTAGGTCCAGCACATAAGTGCCATTGCAAAGAAAGCACAGCAGTGCCTCTACTATCTACTTCAATAGAAATTTGCAAAGATTCGGCATGTCACCTAAAATTTTGACAAGCTACTATGGATGTGTGGGGAAAGGTATTGACAGGTTGCATCATGGACTGGTATAGACACCCCAATGCCCTTGAATGGAAAATCATACAAAATGTAGTGGGTACAGCCCAGTCCATCACAGTTAAAACCCTTCCCACCATTGAGTACATGTACACAAAGTGCTATCGCAGGAAAGCAGCATCCAACATCAAGGATCACCACCATACTGGCCAGGCTCTTTTCTCACTGCTGCCATCAAGAACAATTTACAGTAGCCTCAGAACTCAGACCACGAGGTTCAGGAATAGTTATTACTCCTCAACCATCAAGCTCTTGAACTAGTTGGAATAACTTCACTCAACTTCATAGATGTGGCCTGACCTGTTGAATTCCTCCAGCATTTTTCGTGTGTTGCTCAGGATTCCAGTACCTGCACAATCTCTTGTGGCTTCAAAATATTGACTGCTTCTTTTACTACGGATACTGCCTGGCCTGTAGAGTTTCCCCTGCATTTTCTAGTTTTTGCTATACGTTGGTTCTGAAGATTTGAAAAATATTTTACATGTTAATGAAATACTCCTCTTCCATCTTTGCCCCCTTTGACTTTCTTCTTTTCCATTCCACCCTTCTTTCTTTCCATGCACGTAATGTTTGATGTAACAAATAATTGCTTTGTTTTTGAAATAAATAAGTTAAGGAACTAAAGATGTCCTATTGTTCATGTCAGTAATCATTTTTCAATGGCTAAATCCTAAAGACACTGGGTAAGATTTTGACATTTGTCAATTTCAAAATGGTCTCATTATAGGCATTAGAGTTTGGATTGTGCATCTGTAACTGATATCTGAAATGACCTATGTTTCTGGGTAAGAGTTAACTCCCAGAGCTGCAACACGAAGATTCATTATATAAGTTGACATGCTGTGGAGTATGTTTCTGACAATTTCGAACTACATTCCTGGTTGCTTCCAGAATAGGTTGAGTGTTGTTTTCTGTAAGAGCAGTAAGGTTATGTAACAATATTCTAATTACGTGAATAATATTAAGCTATAGAAGAAGGATGGTATTGCACAATATGTTAATTAGCTGAATATTTCTCGGATTTAAAGTTATGCAATTGGCTTGACATATGAATAATTCATACTAATAGAGAGAATCTATTACAAATATGTTCATTAGATGGAAAGGCTGAGGGAGAAACTGTTTGAACTGAGAAATGGGCTATAGGAGGTGGCAGGGAAGAAATCCACATTCAAAAGATCATACTTTGTGTTCTCTGCCACATTTTACAAGGTTCCATCACCAGGCACATCTTCCCCTCCTCTTTCAACATTTTGAAGAGGATGTTTCCTCTGGTCCACTTGTCTACTTCCACCAAAACGTCCATCTTCTCAAGTCTCCGCCATGCAATCATGAGGAATGCAACACCTCCCCTTTCCAACATCTAGAGATACAAGTTGAATCCACTATTGACTTCTACTTCATCCCATTTGGTGCTTAGGATGTAGTCTCTTCTAGAGTGGAGAAACCAATCCCCCAATCCTGTTTCACTAGAGCCCAATGTAAGTTTAAGGACCTCACGTTCTATCCAGATATACCTGAAATTCAATATTGAGTTCAACAATTTCAGATAACCTGCTTTCCTGTTTGTGTTAGAACCAATCATGTCTGAAATTAGGTCATCAGCATTAACTTTGTTTTCATTTCTACTCAAATTCTAACTGATCTGTTGAAGATTTCCAGCATTTTCCTTTGTTTCAGATTTCTAGTAGTTGCAGTATCTTTGTATTTCACAATCCACTATGTTGGACATTTTTCTCTCTCAAATTATGTATTTCTTTCTCTCTCAGAGGTTTATACAATTATGAGAATCATAGCTATCCAGAATCATAGAAACACAGATCTCCCAGGGTGGAAACTCCTCAATACCCGAAGCCTGGACTGACACCTTGCCCTACTGTCCTGTTTATTATTTATTGTAATGCCTGCACTGTTTTTGTGCACTTTATGCAGTCCTGTGTAAGTCTGTGGTCTAGTGTAGCTTTCTCTGTGTTGTTTTTTTACATAGTTCAGTCCAGCTTGTGTACTGTGTCATGTAACACCAGGTCCTGAAAAATGTTGTCTCATTTTTACTATGCACTGTACCAGCAGTTATGGTCGAAATGACCACAAAAGTTCACTTGACTTGACCTGAAATATACCTTTCCTGAGGGCATGCATTTAACATAATCAAAAGTATATGAGTGGTAGTTGGGAATATTCTGTGTGATTCCTTGACTCCATTTTCAGAGGGGTTTATTTAAAGTCTTATCATTTTGAAGAAGGTGTGAAATGGTTCTTTTAATGACATAGTGATGGATCACGTGTAAACTAATTAATGCATGTGCTATCTGTTTCAGGGAAGCCAGTACTGGATAGATGTTCCCACACCCTTATTTGACCACAATGCCTGTTCCAGATAGGGAGCCCAGATCATTTTCTTAATTTAATTAATATTTATATTAATTAGATATAGCTCACAATAGGCCCTTCTGGTCCTTTGAGCCATACCACCCAACAACCCCCAACTTTGAGTGTGTGTGTGCACACGAGAGTGTGCGTGAGTGTGAGTGTGTGTGTACGCGCATGGGAGTGCTTTCAGAGAGTGTGTGTGCATTTCTGTGAGAAGAAAAGATCAAGCAATTACAAAAGAACATAAGAATTAGGAGCAGGATTAGGCCATCTGGCCCGTTGAGCCCGCTCCACCATTCAATAAGATCATGGCTGGTCTGACCATGGACTCATCTCCACCTACCTGCCTTTTCTCCCATAACCTTTAATTCCCCTACTATGCAAACATCTATCTAATCTTGTCTGAAATATATTTATTAAGATAGCCTCCACTGCTTTGGGCAGAGAATTCCACAGATTCACCACTCTCTGGGAAAAGCAGTTCCTCCTCATCTTCGTCTTAAATCTACTCCCCTGAATCTTGAGGCTATGTCCCCTAGTTCAAATCTCACCCACCAGTGGAAACAACTTTCCTGCCTCTTTCTTATCTATCCCTTTCATAATTTTACATGTTTCTATAAGATCTCCTCTCATTCTTTGGAATTCCAGTGAGTACAGTCCCAGGCAACTCAATCTCTCCACATAGTATAATTCCCTCATCTCTGGAATCAACCTGGTGAACCTCCTCTGCACTGCCTCCAAACCCAGTATATCCTTCCTCAAGTAAGGAGACCAGAACTGCACGCAGAACTCCAGTATTCTATTAAATTCAATCCCTCTAGCAATGAAGGCCAACATTCCATTTGCCTTCTAGATAGCCTGCTGTACCTGCAAACCAACCTTTTCTGATACATGCACAAGCACTCCCAAGTCCCTCTGCACAGCAGCATGCTGCAATTTTTACCATTTAAATAATATTCTGCTCTTTCATTTTTCCTTACAAATTGAATGACCTTGCACTTACCAACATTGTGCATGCTCTGTCAGTTCATCATGGCTTATCCATTCACTTCTCAACCCCAGTCTTCTGGCTTCTCCCCATATCCCTTTATGCCCTGACTCTATCAACCTCTGCTTATAAACCAAATGACTTTACCTCCACAGTCTCCTACGGCAACGAATTCCATAGATTTAGTACCAGTTGGAAAAATGCTGGAATATATCATCAAAGAAGTGGGAAAAGGACTCTTAGAATATGGTAACATAATTATGGATGAGAAATCATGTTTTATAAATCTCTTTGAGCTTTTAGATGTTGTAAACAGTAGAATAGACAAGGGGAACCAACTGATGTGGTGTATTTAGGATCTCAGAAGGCTTTTGATGAAGTGCCACATGAGATTATTAGACTAAATTAAAGTACATGATACTTACGGTAATATGTAGGTACAGATTGGGTTCAGTCCACGGAGCAGTGCACAGATCATTTTTGAGTTGGGAGACAATGATTAGTGGGGCCAGAGTGACTGGTAGTATGTCATCAAGTATTTTCAATCTCGATCAGCAATCAGGAAGAGTACTGCCACCATGTTTGCTATTGATACAATGATAGCTGTTGGTCTGGTCTGTGAGGAGGTTTCAGGGGGTCTTTCGGGGAAGATAGCCAGGTTTCCAATAATGGATGAGAACATGGCAGATGGAGCATAATGTGGAAAGTCATGAAGTCTTCCACTTTGACAAAAGAAATAGAAAGATTGAGTACTTTTTAAAAAGTTGAGAGACTGAAAGTTGTTGCTCCGAGGGACCCTGGTGTCCTTGTACACACATCACTGAATCACACACAGCAAGAAAAGAGGAAGACAAATGTTGTATTGGCCTTTATTGCAGATGGATTTGAGTACAAGAATTGAGAAAACTTGTATCAATTATAGAGGGCCCTGGTGAGATCCCATCTGCAATATTATACACAAATCTCAACACCATACCTAAAGAAGGAAATAATTGCAACAGGGAGAATGTGGTTAACTTGTATTTGGATTCCATGATTGTGAGTTTGTCACTCAAGGAAAGATTTAGCATAAAGGGCTTATATCCTCTCTCAAGTTTTGAAGAATGAGTGGTGATCTCACAGAAACAAAATATTACCAGGGAACCAGACATGGTAGGTGTATGGAGGTTTCCTCGTGTCTATAAACAGGAGTGATAGTTCCCAATACAAGTATTGGATCATTCAGTAAAGAAGTGAAAAGGCAGTTTTTTTTGCATCTCTCTGTCCATGCTGGAAGCTCACTCACTGAGTACATTGAAGTTCGGAGTTGATAGATATTTAGATTTTTAAGGGAATCAAGGGCTGTGGGGTTAGTGAAGTTGGACTAGTAAGACTAGGTCCAAGACCCACTGGTCATTTTATTAGGTACAAGCTACACCTGTTCATTAATGCAAATATTTAATCAACCAATCAGATGGCAGCAATTCAATGCATAAAAGTATGCAAACATGCAAGAGGTTTCTGTTCAGATGAAACTTCATAATGGTGAAGAAATGTGATCTAAGCAACGTCAATTATGCTGGTGCCAGACAGAGTGGTATAGATGGAATGCTGAGTGTAGTTCTGTTCTCTATATCCTTGGAAAGAGGTGATTGTGCTGGAGAGGGTGCAAAGGATATTGACTAAGAACTCCTGGGATGTATCATTTCAGCTATGTTCAGGTGAAGATGGGTTTGTTCTCCTTGGAGAAGAGCAGGCTGAGGTTTACAAAATGACCATGGGCACCAGTGAGAGAATGTTCTCCTTAGCCAAGGAGTTACTTTGTGGTTTGAGTGGGGAGGTCAGATTAAGCACAAATGCATCATGGAAAGAGATTCACTGTGCACTATATGGTATAATGGTCCAGTTACTGTAAGACAGCAAAGTACCCTACCTGCCACAACTAACACCATTTGTGGTTTTAAATTGCTCTAATGCTTTAAAGCATCAAAAGGAGGTTTGATATTTCAGGCTCTTTTCTTGAATCTAACTGATACTCCATTACAGCTATTAGAAAACCTTGGCCCTCAATGAGATGAACTCCAACATGATGAGTTACTTTGCATCAGACCTCACATGTTCAGAGTGATGAGGTTTTGACTACATTGGCTCACATGAAATCTGAAACCTAAAGTGTATTAACAATGCTGAGAAGAAGCTGACGCCTCATCTTCCTGCCCTGGTACAGATTGTACTAGCCTCAGGGATAGGGTGTTGTCATGGTTAATTGCTGGATTGCTATCTGGTTGTCTAGACTGTGGATCCAGAGGAGTGAGAACAAATCATACTGCAGCAACGGGGGAATTTGCCAACTTTTAAATGAAACATTTATATCAGTAATGGCAGCAATGAGACCATTAGATTGTCTTTACAAAACAATCTTATTCTATAACACAACAACTTATCTCCCAATTTCTCAGCATTTTGAAGGGACCACTTTTGCATTATGACACCCAGATTGATCTTCCCCCGCTCCACCATCATACATTTTACTTCTCACATTCTTTTTTAAGCAACTGCAGAAGATACATCCATATATTTTCTATTTTTGCTCTTTTTTTGTACAACCTATTGGCATTGACTTAAATAACACAAGTAACACAGAACCTCAAAGCCTATCAAAATAAACTTAACAAGCTTAAACAGAAGGCACGAGGAGACCGCATCACAAACTACAGACAATTAATAACTCTTACTAAACAACAATTAACCAATTCAGTGCTCTAAAAACTTTGGAGCCCAATACTCTCTAACAGACTTGAAGATCTCCTTACAATATTAAAATTTATTCTGATTCTGATTCTGTTTCTGATAATCCATGGATGCAAGTCAAGTCAAGTCAAACCAAGTTTATTTTCACATGCACAACCAATCAGGATACTTTGTATAGTCCATTTTGTATAGTTTTATTGGAACATTTGCTGACGTTCTGAATCTCCCTAACATTAACCTCACCATTCTGCAGTAAATGTGCATCTTGTTTTTATTCCTACCAGACTTGAAGAAATGAACTGCTGCTTTAGCTTACAATAATGTTTGTGTCCCTAGAATGCTGGGCTCCTATTCCGGGGTCTGTACGTTTTTAATGATTTAGAAATAAAATGGCTAAAACATAAGACAAATTGGAACCAGGAGTAGGCTATCTAGATCTCAAGCACTCAGTAAGATAATGGCCATGCCAAAGCTTTGTTTCCCTTTTTTGTCTTTAATTGTGTTCTTTCTTGTAAAATTGTGTATAATTTATGTTTTTCTTGTGAATGCTGCTACATTCAAAGTTCAAAGTAAACTTAATTATCAACATACATACAGTATATCTCACCATATGCAACCCTGAGATTTATATCCTTGTGGGCATACTAAATAAATTTATAGAATAATAACTAAAACAGAATATATGAAACACCACCCAACTACAGCGTTGGAACAAAGTGCAGAAGACAATAAACTGTGCAGATAGAGAAAAATAATGATAATGAATAAATAAGCAATAAATATGTGCCTGTGATGCTGCTGCAAATAAAATTTTCTGTGCATACACGTACTTGAGATATGACAATAAACCTGACCTGGATCTTGTCTTTTGAGGTTTACGATTTGTCACAATACTCCCCAATGCCATTAGGCTTTACAATTCAACCTCCAGGAGTAAGATATGTTAAAGTGCCGGGGTTGATTGTATTTAATGTATTTAAGTAAACTACTTAAGAACTTTTTAAAAGCTATTATTAATGCTTTTTGAGAGAGTGATTTAGATGCATATCATATTTTTACTGAGTTAAGTATTGTATGTAATTAGTTTTGCTACAACAAGTGTATGGGACATTGGAAATAATGTTGAATTTCCCCATGGGGATGAATAAAGTATCTATCTATCTATCTATCTATCTATCTATCTATCTATCTATCTATCTAAAACAGTGAAATGTGTCATTTTGAGCCAACAATTGTGCAGGGAGCAGTCTGCAAGTGTTGCCATGTTTCTGGTTTCCAACACAGCATTTTTACACCTCACGAACCCTAACTATATATCTTTGGAATGCAAGCGGAAGCTGAAGCACCGAGAGGAAACTCGCATGTTCATGGCGAGGACATACAAACTCCTTACAAACAGTGCTGGGATTCAACCCCTGATTGGTGATCGCTGCTGCTGTAAAATGATTGTGCAAACTGCTATGCTACCATGTTACCCTCTACTCAGTTGTGCTGAGTACTGAGCCACCATATTGCTATATAATGCTGCAGGTTGAGTGCTGGACAGTAGATGGCTATTCGATGGCCAGCATGAATTGGTGTGCCGAGCAGTTTGATTCTGTACTGCCTGCCTTTCTAAGACTGTAAGTCAAATCCATTTTCCTGTCCATTCCACCTGGAAGCAATCCTTTCAGAGTTGCAAAATCCATCCATTTCCACCTTGAGTATGCTTAGTGACTAACTCCGCCTACAGCTCTTTGGGTAGGGAATTCCAAAGATTTGCGATCCTCTACGTGAAGCATTTTTCTCTACATAAATACAAGATCAAACATTTCATGAGCAATTAAACAAACTTTATAAATAGATATCACTGGAACCCATAGAAACTTAGAAAACCTACAGCACAATACAGGCCCTTTGGCCCACAAAGCTGTGCCAAACATTTTTCTTGGCAACTACAGAGCACCAAACTGTATGCAGCTGGTTGACAATATGAAGTGCAACATGCCACTGAAGGTTCATTTTCGGCATTCGCAATTTAAACTTCTTCCCTGCAAATTTTGGTGATGTCCGTAAAGAGCATGGTGAAAGGTTTCACCAGGACGTTGTGATCTTGGAGAGATGGTATCAAGGCAACTGGAATGCATCAATGCTGGCTGACACTGAAGCGAGAACCCTCTGATACTGAGTACAAATGAAAATCATCAACAAATCTTTTTTATCTAGTTGAACTATTGCAATGCATCAGCACCATTATGCAATTAAATGCATTATATTCAATGAAAGTTAATTTCTTGTTTCTCCAACTTCTTATGTGATACAAGTAGTCTGAAATTATTTTTGTGTTCAGCTTCAAGAGGTCTATCATAAACAAAAATATATTTCTGAGGAAGCAAAACTTTAAAAAAAAGTGTTGTCCATTGTTTTCCAACAGTTGATTATTATTGTGTTATGTTTCTGCTCCCAACCCTACAGACTCAAGAACCTGAGAAGGAAAAAGCAGATTCACCAGAATATCTTCACTTTCATGTTCTTCTCCAGCCACACAGTGACTTAATTTGGGATTACAGAGTTGCACAGCACTGAAAAGGATCTTTCAGCCAACCATGTCCATAATGGCCTTTCTATACACCTATCTTAATCCTAGTTGCCTACACTAGAACAATCTCCTTCCAAACCTTGCCTTCCTGTTTAAGTGTCTGTCTAATTGATCCTTAAATGAGCTGATTGTACCTGATTCCACCACTTGCTCTGGCAGCACGTTCTGAATATCAGGCAATACTTGTCCCTCAAATTTCCTTTATAACTTAAGCCTATGGTCTGCCATTTCTGGTAACTCTGCTGTGAGACACTACCCAGAAGAAGGCAATGGCAAACCACTTCTGTAGAAACTTTGCCAAGAGCAATCATGGTCATGGAGAGGGCATGATCACTCATGTCATACATATGGTACAAAAAGAATGAACGAACTATGAGGAAACAATTTTGGTTTATCTATTTCTCTTAAAACTTCACATACCTCTATCAGGTCACTCCTCAACCTCCTTAGCTCCAGAGAAAACAAACTGAGATTATCTAATCTCTCCTCATAACTAAGGTCCTCCAATCAAAGCAAGATCCTGATTAATCTTCTCTGCCTTCCCTCTGGTGCAGCCACGTTTCCTACTGTGTGGTGACCAGAACTGCGCACAACTGGCACCACATAGTTAGTTTGGGGTGATCCAGTGTTTCAAAGGTACATTTAATGTCACAGAAATGTATACATTATAATCCAGAAATTCTTTTTCTATGCACACATCCATGAAAACAGAGGAGTGCCCCAAAGAATGAATGATAGCTAAATGTTAGAACCCCAAAGCCCCCCTCAACTCCCCCACTCCCATGCATAAGCAATAGCAAAGCAATGACCCCCACCAGCAAAAAAGCATCAGCACCACTCACCGAGCACTCAAGCATGTAGCAAAGCATCAATAAAGACACAGACTTGCAGTACCCCAAAGACTACTTGTTCACCTGGTAATTCGACATACCACAGGCTCTCTCTCTCTCCCCTTATTAAGGGGAAAAAAGGTGTCCCTGTTTCACAGCGAGAGGGGAGACTTAGCAAAATACCTCTCTGATTTATAGTTCAGAGTTCAATTCAGGCACCACATGTAAGGAGTTTGCACGTGCTTCCTGTGAACACATGGGTTTCCTCCGGGTGCTCCGATTTCCTCTCATAGTTCAAAGACCTACCGGTTGCAGTAGCATCACAATCTTATTGTCTTGAGCAATGACAATGAAGTTCTATTCCATTCTAATCAAAGAGATTGTGGGATGGGTGGTAGGGGTTCTCAACAATATTTCAAGGTCCTAAAGCAGTAAATTGTAAATTCTTGACCCTCATCAAGTGACACCCTGCTAGGGCAGTCATTGGCTCTTGTCTCAGACCTTCCCTGAGGAATGAATGAGTGATTAGACATATAGCACGTGACCTCTATAATAAGCTTCCCCCCATTCAGTCATTGTAAATTGTCTTGCGATTAGGTGGTTGCTGGGCAGTGTGACACTTTGGGTCGGAAGGGCCTGTCCCATGCTGTATCTCTAAATAAATAAATAAATATACTCCAAGTGTGGTCTAAACAAAGTTTTGTAACATAATATACCAACTTTTATATTCTATGTCTCAACCAACGAAGGCAAATACGTCTTCTTCACCACCATATCTCTCTGTGTTGCCACTTTTAAGGAAATAATGGTCATCATCATTCCTTAGCAATTTACCAATTTCTATATCTAACCTACTTCATTCACCTTAGAGCCTGGGGTAAGAAGCTGTTCCCCAGTCTGGCTGTTCTAGTCCTCATGCTCCTGTACCTCCTTCCTGATGGGAGTGGGTAGATGGGATTATATTTTCAACTACTGGACCTGGAGACAATCTATACAACACTCGATGCCTATGGCATGCTTGTTACATCATTAAAGACCCATCCCTTCCCAGACACTGTCTGTTCAATCACCTGCCATCTGGCAGAAGATAAAGAAACATCTTAGCCATGAGAGTAAGCCTGTAAAACAGCTTCTTCCTGAGGGCTGTTGTGTAGCTGAATAATACTACACCTGAGCTTGCCAATGGTCTTTGAGTATTCTGGATTTTTAAAGTTACTTACTGCATGTAAATTTGGGAGTGTTTTTTTTAAATTAAGTCGTAATGCATGCATTGTTAATACCTGTTTTGCATGGACTGGACAGCAATTTCATTGTCTTGAGCATTGACAATGAAGTTCTATTCTATTCTATTGTAGGATGGGAGATAGGGATCCTCAATAATGTCTTATGGCTCAATAGTTCTAGACAGCCTTTCATACTATCCACAATACCACCAACATTAATGTCACCTGAACATACCTCCTATATTTACACCTAAGTCATTAATATATAGAACAAATAACAAGGTGCCTGTGGTACATTGCTGAACATTGACTTCCAGTCAAAGAAACAACCTCCCACAATGACCCTACGTTCTACCACCAAGCTCATTTTGGATAACATGCACCACTATTGTCTTGTAAGTTGTTGGCTGCTATTGTGTTGTCTGTTATGGTATTGTCCTTTGTTTTATGCTTGGCACCAAAATATAATCAAGCTCAGAAACAGTTACACCTCAACCATCAGGCTCTTGAACCAAATGGGATAACTTTACTCAACTTGCCCCTTCACTGAACTGTTCCCACAACCTATGGTCTCACTTTCAAGGACTCTTCATCTCATGTTTTTGATATTTATCACTTATTTATTTATTACCATTATTTCTTTTGCCTCTGCACAGGTTGTTGCCTCTTGTACACTGCTTGAATACCCAAGTTGGTGTGGTCTTTCGTTGATTCTATTGTGGCTATTATTCTATATTGAATTGAGTATGCCAGCAAGAAAATGAAACTCAGACTTGTATATGGTGACATACATGTACTTTGATAATAAAATTTTCTTTGAATTTTGAACTTTGAACATACTGGCAGTAAAGAAATTACAATTTTGATTTGATTAATCTTCTGGACCAGCCTACTATGACTGACCTTTATTAATGCCTTTACTAAAGTCCACATAGATAATGTCTATCATCCTGCCTTCAATTATTTTTTATTTTTTTGTTATCTCCTCAAATTAGCCTATATTTCATTCGGGGTTTGAGGAGACTTGGTATGTCACTGAAGACTCTCACTAATTTCTACAGATGTACCATGGGGAGCATTTTAACTAGCTGCATCACCACCCGGTATGGTGGAGAAAGGATCGGAAGTAGCTGCAGAAAGTTGCAAACTCAGTCCCCTCCACCATGGGCACTAGCCTCCCCAGCATCCAGGATATTGCATCAGAAAGTGGCATCCACCATTACAGATCCCCATCACTTAGAACATTCCCTCTTCTCATTGATCCCATCAAGGAGGGGATCCAAGAGCCAGAAGACACACACTCAGTGCAGTTTTTTCCACTCTGACATTGAATGGACAATGAACCCATGTACACTACCTCACTATACTGTATTTTTTTTTCTTTTTGCTCTCTTTTTTCACTAATTATTTCATGTAATTTATATATTTCACAGTATTATTACATATTGGAATGTACTGCTGCCACTAGACAATAAATTTCATAACATATACCATATAAATCTTATACTTATTCTTATTACTGGGTCAGGAGGTCCACCACACAAAGTCATGCTCAGTCTCTCCCCTTCAAAATATACATGAATGCTTGGGATTTTCTCTAATAATTTCCTTACCACTTGTATAAGGCTCACTGGCCTGTCATTATCAAATTTATCCCTGTTGTGATTCCCAGATAAAAGGATATCCTTGAGATCCTGTGGTTTATGAGGATGCCAAATTCTACATCAACCCTCCAGCTATCTCCTCCATTGCTTCCCATAGCAACCTAGCAATCCGATTTGTCCCTGGGGGCTTACCAACCTCGATGTATTCAATGACTTGCATTGTAGTGGAATATCAATCTTAGAAGGTAAGTTGTCAATCTTGAATTGCGTTGGTAGGAGGTGCTAATTTTCCTGTAAAACCATCAGTTGGTAATGGGAGGGAAGGGCTCGGATGGAAATCTTGAGTGGGGCCACAGTAACATAGAGATTAGTGCAATGCTATTATAGTTTGGGACATTGGATGTTGGAGTTCAGTTCCGTAAGCAAATTTGTACTTTCTTCCCATGTGCATGTCGGTTTCCTCCTGGTGCTCAGGTTTCCTCTCACAGTCCAAAGATGTACTGGTTAGTAGGTTGATTTATCATTGTAAATCGTCCTGTGATTAGGCTTGATTTAATTTAGTGGGTTGCGGGGAGGTGCCACTTGGTGGATGGGGAGGGTCTGTTCCGCACTGTATCTCTAAATAAAATAAATTGTAATTTAAAAATGGAGTAACTAGTAATGGTGTCACACAGTCTGACCTGATGACAAACCAAATACAAAGGAACTTGCAGCGAAGGTTTAAGCTATGAAATTGACTTGCTTGCTGTCTGCCATTGCTCAGGGTCCATCTGATATCACCCTGGGTCCTGCCCAATACCAAGCCTGGGTCCTAGCTCTTGAACCTGGGAGCCAGGAAACAAACAAATCTGAAAAACAGGGAATAATTTATACCTGGTGACTTGGAACCAGGGAGGGTCTGGGCAACAGGAACCATTCCAAGCCTGGGTACTAGGACCTGTCTTTGTCTGGGCCCCAGAGACCAAACTGGATCTGGGCACTCAAGACAAACCTGCTAAAGGACACAGGAAGATTTCCTGAGATTTTACTACTCTTGCCCTGGACAATGTCTCAGTCTGGTTTTAAACTAGTATTGGTATAGTTTTGTCACATGTACAAAAATACAGTGAAAACCTTGTCTTGCATACTGTTCGCACACATAAAATCATTACACAGTGCATTGCGTTAGAATAGGGTGAGACAATAACAAGGTAGAATAAAATGTACTAGCTACTACAAAGGTACAGTACAGATAAATGACAAAGTTTCAGATCATAACCAGTTCGATTGTGAGGCCAAGTGTTCATTTTACTGTACAGGAGGCCCATTCAAGAGCCTGATAACATTTGGATGAAAGCTGTCCTTGAGTCTGATGGTACTTGCTTCCAAGTGTTTGTATTTTCTGCCTGATGGGAGTGGGGAGAAGAGAGAATATCTGGGATGGGTGGGATGCTTGATTATGCTACCTGCTTTACTGCGGCAGCGAGAAGTATAGATAGATCCCGTGGAAGGGAGGCTGGTTCCTGTGATAGGAGGAACTGTGTCCAGAGCTCTCCGCTGTTTCTTGTGGTCACATAAAGAACAGACAGAATGCTTTCTCTAGTTAAAAGTTGATGATGGTCAATAGGGACTTACCAAATTTCTTTAGCTACTGAGGATGTAGAGGTGTTGATGCACTTTCTTGGTGATGGCATCAATGTGGTAGGACCAGGACAGACTATTGGTGATGTTCACATCTAGGAACTTGAAGCTTTCAACCCTCTCAGCCTGTTGACATAGACAGGTCACCATGTGCACCATCCCCTCTCTGAAGTCAATGGCCAGCTCTTTTGTTGATATTGAAAGAAAGGTTGTTTTCATGACACTATACTGTAACACTAAGCTCCCTATCTCCATCTGACTCATTGTTATTTGGGATATGTCACACCGCAGTGATATCATCTGCAAACTTGCAGATGGAATTAGAATCTGGCCATTCAGTCATGTGCACACAGGGTACAAAGTAGGGGTCTGTGGACTTGACTCCATGAAGCATCGGATTTTCAATTAATCATGGTAGAGGTTAGATTGAAATTTTGTCAGAGAGAAATGCAAGTGTGTGGGTTTCAGAGATTATATGATGGTAATGGTCATTGAAGTGTGGACAGGGAGAAGATGTGTTTATCTTCCTTACATAAGAAGTGGCAAAATATGCCTCTAAGTTCAAAGTATAAACAGCTGTTTTTAGGATTTAACACTTACATATTTCTTCCCAGAATGGCCTGCAGTTTTTACCTTTGGAGTTTGACTGGACTTTATGCAAGGATAATTGGTACAGTAGGTCTTGTATTATATCTTTCTAATTAATGTCATTTCATACAATGTGGATGGTGGGGCGGAGATACGTCACAACTGAAGAAGGTGGAAGATGCTCCTTCCCTCCACTAGCCTGCAGGTCACCCTTGGGCAAGGTGTAGCACCTGCTTAGCCCCTGATCAGCATCACGTGAAGCCAAGGGAGTAAGTGATGGTGGTGGTCTTACGAGCAGCTGATATATATCTCAAGTCCTGGTTATGTGACCACTGACACCAGGCAGATAATCTCTGAAGAGTATTGATAATGGCTGTAGAAAAATTTGCCAAGAACAGTCATGGTCATGGAAAGACCATGATCGCCCACATGATACGACATAGCACATAATGTGGATAATGATGAGTCATACAATGTCCATTGTCAGACTAACTCACTGATTATCTGATGCTAGGGATTCCATCATGGCCCCACTAACAACTCTCACCCACAACCCTTCCAAATACAGGTCCAGCCACATACTCTACATTATTATGGGAAAACAATGCTTACAGCCAGAGTTGGACTATGTAAAGAATTGTTATATCAGGCCTTATTACAGAGGACTCAAAGCTCCCACTGTAGTTGCTACACTGCTAGAGTAAAAATAAAATCATTATTTTAGAGCAGACATTATTCATGAGTTCTGCAGGAATGAGTGAATATGTAATGCTTTCACATTGTTGCAGCTGCTCAGATCTAGGAGGACCTCGATAAATTAACAAGGCTCCCTGCTGAGAGATGACTATGGGCTGGAAAACAGCAAACTCCAGAGAGCCAAAGAATTTTGTGGTTTTCTGTTTTCAAAATGGCCACCCATAACAACTGTAGCTTTAGAACTGTAGTAATGATTACTTCAAAGAAAGCCATGGCCACCCAAATTGCAGGGTTGTTGGGGAACATTCTGTGGTGTCCTCGATCCTTGTGCCAACATATGTGCTTCTCCATTTCCAGACTGCTTCCTTGCACATTCCTTATTTATTCTATCCCCCTGTCCCCCACATTTTATTGTAATATTGGAGGATATTCCATGGAGTCTACCTGTGCTGGTTCTGTGAACCTTCTACATATTCACCCTAATCATCCTGTCCTTTCCTTGCGCTATTTAAAAATAATTTAATACATTATTTCTCTCCTTTCCCTTAGAAAAACTGAGGTGCAAAGGGACTTGGGAGTCCTATTGCAGGATTTCCTAAAGGTTAATTTGCAGGTGGAGACTGTGGCGAGAAAGGTAAATTCAATGTTAGCATTCATATCAAGAGGGCTAGAATAGAAGTGAGGATGTAAAGTTGAGACTTTATAAAGCACTAATGAGGCCTCACTTTGAGTATTGTGAGCAGGTTTGGGCACCTTATCTTAGGATGTGCTGAAACTGGAGAGGGTTCAAAGGGGGCTCACAAAAATGATTCTAGGATTAAATGGCTTGTCATATGAAGAGCATTTGATAGCCCTGAGCCCATATTCACTGGAATTTAGAAGAATGAGGGGTGGCCTAGTGGAAGCCTAACAAATGCCGAAAGTCCTTGTTAGAGTGGATGTAGAGAGGATGTTTCCTATGGCGGGAGAGTCTAAGACCAGAGGACACAGCCTCATAATAGAGGGGCATCCATTTAGAATGGAGATGAAAAGGTATTTTTTTTAATCCAGAGACTGGTGAACCTATGGAACTCTTTGCCACAGGGAGCTGTGGAGGCCATGTCTGTATGTATATTTAAAGCAGGGGTCAATAGATTCCTGATTGGTCAGGGCATGAAGGGATACAGGGAGAAGGCAGGAGACTGAGGCTGAGAGGGAAATGGATCAGCCATGATGAAATGGCAGAGGAGATTCAAAGGGCCAAATGGCCTAATTATGCTCCTATATTTTATGGTCTTATGGTCTGGTTTTCAATATTTCTGTTTCCATTATTATACTAATAATCCTTAGCATTGGATCTATGATTCTATTGAGTATTATTATTTTTATTTGACTTCTCATTCACCTCCTGCATCTGCCTCTGTTGAGCAATTTAACTCTTTCTCATAAGCTACTTAAATTTTACACATCAGGACAATTTAGAAAATCTGCTTTTTGGTTCATTGGTCCCGCTGAAGGTTATGGACTTTTAACAGTAACTCTTCTTCTCTCTCCATAGACGCTACCTGACCTACTGTGTATTTCCAGCGTTTCTCTTTTTTTTTTAGTTTTTGGCTTCATTGCTAGATAAGCCATGAGCCAAACTATCAACACCTGATAATATCAACAATTTGATCAAATATGTGTGGGAATACAGATTTAAATTTAATCTCTATGCCTCAAGCCAACCTGGAAAGCAACAACTAAAGTCATAAAGGCTAAAGTTTGATATTCCTGTAGTATTGATTGCCTTGGGGAATATGATCTAGGAAGATTGGAGGTAAGTTTCACAACATGCCTATTCAGAAGGAGCATATGTTGCAATAAATCCCCAAGTAATTCAAGTTACTGAACATTAATTCCAAAAGGATAAGAAAAAAAAAGGAATATCTTAACTGAAGCTCTATGGTGAGCATGTTCCCTGAGGATCCACATCAGTCCTGTCTTCCTTTTGTCATTATTTTAGGTTGTAGGACCATATGAGTAACCAATTCTTTAATTCTATTGTTTAGTTCACAATGGGAAACATAAAGTAGGCTGCTTCTTATCCTTACATGGTCTCAATGATGACTCACTTGCCTCGACCATCAGGCTTTTAAACCAAAGGGGATAACTTCACTCAATTTCACTTGCTCCATCCCGGAACTGTTCCCACAACCAATGTACTGAACTTCCAAGGACTCTCCATCTCATGTTTACATTATTTATTGTTATTCACTTACCTTGCAGTTGCACAATTTGTTGTCTTCTGCACTCTGGTTGAAGATCCTAGTTGGACTGTCTTCCACTGATTCTGTTACAATTACTATTCCATAGAGTTGTTAGTGTGCCCTCAAGAAAAGAAATCTCAGGGTTATATGTGGTGACATGTATACTTTGATAATAAAATTTACTTAGAACTTTGAACTTTTAATTATTTCTACCTGATACAATTATCCATTGAATGACGCCATTAAGGTATCTGGACACAAGGATATTTTCAAAAGTAATTGTAACCTTCCTCTTCAAAGTTTTGGACTTTGTTTTGCATAGAGATTTATAGCAATATGGTTTTACTGAAACAGTGTTGAATTCCATTGATTTAACCTCTTGAATCAGTGTGGTCCTGTCAAGTGAAGATGAACACAATTAGTAACTTACTTTCCTTTAATAGTACACTTATATAAAAGGAATAATTTAATAGGAATTCAATTATTAGGGAACCCTTGCAGATGTCCATTCTCCCCGTGACTGTGTGGGTTTCCTCAAGGTGATCTGGCTTCCTCCCATTTTCCAAAGATTTTGGGGTTAGTAAGTTTTGTCCATGGTAACACTTGTGGGCTGCCCCCAGCATAATCCTCAGACTGGGCTGGAAGTTGATACAAGTGATGCATTTCACTCCATGTTTTGATGTTTCAATGTACAAAGCTAATCTCACACTTGGATCATGGATTGAATATGTAGAAATGGTACAACACATTTTCCTTGCTAATGACACCACCATGCTAATGAGGAAGATAGCCATCTCTGTTTCAGCTTAAAGTATTAACATATACAAATCGATAAAGATCTTCCTGGTTTTGGCTCTTTGCAATGCATACTAATTTGTTTGAGCTCATGCACAATGTCATGCAGCAAACAATCAGCTGGAGGAACTCACGGGCCAAGCAGCATCTGTTTGAGGGAGAAGAACTTTCAACATTTCAAGTCAAAACCCTGCATTAGGTCTGGACCTGAAGCATTGGCAGTTCCTTTCCTCCCAAGACAGGGTCATTAAGGGTCGTTAAGAAAGCTTTTGGCACATTGGATTTCATAGATCGAAGTATTGAATACAGGAGTTGGGGTGTTTTGCTGAAGTTGTATAAGATGTTAGTGAGGCCTAATTTGCAGTATTGTGAGCAGTTTTGGTCACCTGCCTGCAGAAAAGATGTAAATATGATGGAAAGAGTGCAGACAGCATTTACAAGGATGTTGCCAGGACTGGAGGACCTGAGTTATCAGGAAAAGTTTAATAAGTTAGAACTTTATCACATCTCTCTTCAATCTTCTACATTCTAGGGATTAGAGGTACATAAAATATTAGGGGTATAGATAGGGTAAACCAAGCGTTTTCCACTGAGGCTGGGTGAGACCACTATTAAAGTCGTGGGTGAAGGGTGAAATGTTTAATGGGAAAATGAAGGGAAATTTCTTCACTCAGAGGGTGGTAAGAGTGTAGAAAACCAGTGGAAGTGGTTTTTATGTACAAGAGAAATTTGGATAGGTATATGGATGGGATGGGTATGGAGGGCTATGGGCCTGGTGCAGATGAATGGGACCAGGCTGATTAACTGGCTTGGCAAGAACTGGATGGGCCAAGAGGCCTATTTCTGTGCTGCAGTTTTCTATGGCTCTAAGAAACTACACTACAACAGAGTTCCTCCAGGTGACTGGTTGTTGCTCCAGATCCCAGCATCTGCTGAAGGTCACAGGTGATTTCGATGATATTTGAACACATATCTAGCATCCAGGCAAATCACAGACAAGATAGGTGCAGCATAATCAATCATGCTGCCCAATAACAAGATTTCCCATGTGTCCCTTCGGTCAAATGCAGTACAAGTCCAACTGCTTCAATATGGTGCTCATGAACTTTAGGGTGATGTCTTTCCTTCTGGTTCATTTGTTTTCTGTTTTTTTGGCCAGATCAAAGGAGATGATGAATCAGCATTTTGGAGGCAGATTGAAAATCTTTCTGAATGGTGCCACAACAACAACCCCTAACTCAATGTCAGCAAGACCAAGGCGCTGGTTACTGACCTCAGGAGAAGAAAACCAGAGGTGCATTTTGTGTGTGTTGTTTGAATTTCCAGCGTCTCCAGATTTCCTCGTGTTTGGTCCATTAGTGTCATGGTTATTATTCTATAGATTTTCAATGAGTGTGCCCAGAAGAAAATGAATCTCAGGGTTTAACATGGTGACATATGTGTACTTTGATAATATATGTTTACATTGAACTTCAAAGAGTTATATGTCACAAAATCAAAGGGGATGCTGAATCATTTTCCCCATCAGTAACTCTGCAGGTGTGTGCTTTGTGGACTAAGGCCAGTGTACCCTGTCTGTGACACAAGCAAACTACAACTTTGTCTCAGTTCCTCCTCTTCACCTCTTTTTCAGTCCACCATTCAGAGCCCAAGCCAACTATTCTGCCTATCCATTTGAGACTGGATGATATGGAGCCGTGCACACATTCTTGAGAAATTCCTTCTGCAAAATTCAGCGAAGTCGTCACAATGGAGTTGCTTCCATCATCCGTCCTGGGTAACTCTGGGTTAGGCAAGATCATTTTCAATTTGAGAGTTAGAAACATCGTTTGAAACTAATTCTCTACATATAGATAGTGTCTCCAGTATATCATGATCATTTTGGCTCTCTATGTCCGCCAAAATTCACTTGACTGTTCAGCCATAGTCATCAAAGTACATAGTGAAGATTTTCTGTGAGCTTCTGTTTTGACATTATGGAAGCTAAGAAATCTTTCAGATATCCAATGATACTTGGCAAACTTCAGATCAAACGATTCATTGTCCTTTGAGAAATATTTAGAAAAGATATTTGGACGGGTACATGAATGGGAGAGGTTGCTAAGACTGTGATCCAAGTGTAGTCAAATGGAATTAGCTTCATCGCTATATAACTCTGACTCACTAACTAAAATGGGGCATGACTAATGGGGATGGCATGGTAATGTATTTGTCAGTGTTTTATTTTACTGTGCCAGTGACTAGGGTTCAATTCTTGCAGCTGTCTGTAAGGAGTTTGTATGCTCTCCCAATCACTATGTGTGTTTCCTCTGCTTGCTCCAGTTTCCACCCACTTTCCAAAGATACGTGGGTTAGTAGGTTAATTGGGCAGCATAGGATTATTTGGCTGGAAAGGCTTGTTACTGTGATGTGTCTCTAAACAAAGAATCAATTGGCCAATGGGTCAAGAACGGACTTCAAGGTGAATGGTTCCAGCTCTTTGCACACTTTCCATCAGTGCTGGGTTGAGCGTCGAGCCTTGCGAAAAACAAGTGGTAAAGAAACGGCAAGGTTGCCACGCCATGTGCCACAAGGCATGAAGACGAACATAACAATAACTGCCGTTGGCCTGCGAGCACATACGAACCAGGCAAGAATGGCAGATCTCCTCCCTTCAAGGCTGTTAGTGAGCCAGATTACTTTTTACACTTGTAAAAACAAAAGTTCCATAGCAATTATTCTAAAATTCCGCAATAAATAGAAATTAAATTCCACAGTCACCTTGGAATTTGAACTTGGATCTGTGGGTTATTCCTTCAGTAAATTGATCTCTGCACCGTCATTATGAAATAACTTCCCTTTAATACCCAATACTGGCCATCACATTGTGCTCACCTTTGCCCAGTTGATACCAAGCAAATGACAACTCATCCTTATGTTTTATTGTAAGTGGGCAACGTAATTGAAACGCAGGCCCAGATAGACTGGGGACACCTCTCTCTGTGCTGCTAAGGCTGTGAGACTGCCCCAGCTGCTGTGCTTTGTGTCTGCGAACTTTGTGGCGATTTGCCCCACTAATATGATGAACTGAATACTGAGGCTTTGGGCCTACTCCAGGCTGCTTCAGGGATTTGGACCTAAGGACTCAGTTTGGTTTGGAATGCTGCTGTTGTTGTTGCTTGCTTCTATTGTTTGCATGATCTGTTGTTTTTTTTCCCTCTTTTTCTGTGCACATGGGGGCTGGTCATTTTTTTAAATAATTGGGTTCTTTCGGGTCTCTTGCTTTGCAGCCGTCTGTAATCAAACAAATCTCATACTTGTATAATTTAACATCATTTGATAATAAATGTTCTTTGGATCTTCATCAATTAACAATTAGTTTGTTCTCCTTTACACTTGTGTATTGGAAATAACATTAAATCATCCTGAATCAGAACCAGAATGCCAGTCAGCTTTATTATCAGCAGCGCATGTCGTGAAATTTGTCATTCTGCAGCAGCAGTACATTGCAATGCATGATAATAAAAATACAATAAATTGAAACAGTAAATTACAGTAAGTATATATATTATAAAAGTTAAACGAAATAAATTGTGCAAAAAACAGAAATAAAATAAAGTAGTGAGGTAGTGTTCATGGGTTCAGTGTCCATTCAGGTATCTGATGGCAAAGGGGGAGAAGCTGTTCCTGAATCATTGAGTGTGTGCCTTTAGGCTCCTGTACCTCCTCCCTGATGGTGGCAATGAGAAGAGGGGATGTTCTGGGTGATGGGGAGGCTAGTGCCTAGGATGCAGCTGGCTGAGTTTACAACTTACTGCAGCTTTTCTCGAAGCTGTGCAGTGGCCCTTCCTTATCAGCTGGTGATGCGGCCAGTTCGAATGCTCTCCATAGAATATCTGTAAAATTTAGCGAGTGTCTTTGGTGACATACCAATTCTCCTTGAATTCCTGATGAAGTATAGCCAGGTTGTGCCTGCTTTGTAACTGCATTGATATGCTGGGCCTGGATAGATCTTGAGTACATGTAAAACTTCCTGGAACTTAGATCATCATCTCAGAGTCAGAAATTTAGCATTAGGCTCAGTTAGATTTTCTTTAGTAGAAGTGTTGGGAACACCCAGGAGATGTGTAAAGAAAAGGGAAACCTGAGAGGTAAAAAATTGTGACCCGCAGAACATCTCTCTTCAGAGGCAGAGTCAATAGAATTCCTCATGGATTATCAGCAACACGAAGGTAGTGTTCATGTCCCAGTCCTTCAAGTCATTCTGACTGGTGCCATCATCATGAAATAACTTGCCTCTTATTATCATTCTCTGACTAAACTAAGACAATATGTCCACCTATGGAAGGAGCTATGAACTTGGTGGAGGGTCACGGTAAGAGGAAGAGGCAGCAGATTAAAGGGACTGTTCCGTAACATTACCAATATCCACTTGGCAATGACCACCTATGAAGAGTGTCAGCTAAGGGTTAAAAATTGCATTCCTTTAAAACTCCACACACATTAACATCTGATGGACATTAGCACATGGATGGAAACAATTAATGATAATTGCAGACTTTTGCTGTGACAGATCTATGGTATGTCATCTGTGCATGTGATCATTTTTAATGTTGAGGGCAATGAAAATACCAATTGCATCAGTGGATTGAATAATGCTGCACTTCTGGCTACTTTATTTGCTCCGTAAATTATAAAATGTTGCCTTTTTATGCTGCTTATTCCATTTTCTCTTAGTCTCTTCAATATTAAAATTGTATAATAATAAAATCTTGTAATTTTTATGAAGCAGGGAATAATCAACATTTCTTGAATGGCTGCATCTGTGGCATGCTGAGGTCTTGCCTGAGGTCATCGCCCCCTGCGATTCTCATTCCCTTTCCACTTTCCAATGGCCCTAATGCAATCAGAAACCTGCTGTGCTGGGAATCTCAGGTATAAATGTATGGCCCAACTGTCTGATACACAATGTTCTCTTACAATATTTGCTTCCAGCCTCGTCTACTTGTTGTCAAGAAGGGCAGGATGTTTGGAAGTTTTAAGTGTCTTTTAATTTCCCAAATGCAAAAGCAACCTTCACACTGCTTTGCAGAATTTAATTCTAATTGTTTTGTTCCATTTCAAATAACAGATTGGGACTAATCACTTTGAACAAATAAAGTGGGTACCAATTTCAACAGGATGCATGGGATTTCTCAAAACACACTTTTGCTACCTGTAAAAGATATTAGAGGAAATACATTCCTCATCCCAACAAATATGTCATTCCTACTACCCATCTATTCCACCTCTTCTTCTCCATTCAATATCCACATCTCATCTCCAGAACACAAGCTTTCCTTCACACCTCTATTCCATTCATTCTCAATATCCACATCGAGTTATCCCCTTGCCGACATATTTCCACCCAGATCCACATAGCCACCAGCCACCGCATATCCATCACATCCTTATCACTCATTCCAAACCTCCAACTATCTGCTGCATTTTCACCCATTGCTGAACGTCTTCACACTTCCACCTCAATTCCAAATGCCTGTCCAATTTCAAGCATTTTCTTGACAAGAACAGCAGATTGCCAAGTCATTTACATGGATCTGCCTGTGACTGACCTATATCAAAGTTCAAAAGTTCAAAGTAAATTTAATATCAAAGTATATATACCGGTATGTCACCATATACAACCCTGAGCTTCATTTTCTTGTGGACATTGACAGTGGGTAGAAAGAACCACAACAGAATCAATGAAAGACTGCACCAACAAAATGGACGAACAACCAGAATATGAAAGGCAATAAACTATGCAAATATAGTACTGGCAAAAGCCACAAAAACCAGATAGCTAGGGTGCTTAAGGCTTTTGCATAGTACTACACTTGCCTGCATGAAGTGGAGGGCAAGTTTGTAAATCTGTTGGGAGCAAAAGATGTCATGAATGGTGTGGGTGGAGCACTGTGCTAGGATTCAGGACAATCAAATGAACTTGCCTGGTGCCTCAGGACTGGGAATGCCAAAGGGGGGGGGCTTGGTACACCCAGCCCTGAGACACCAGGCAAGCTCATTTGATTCCAAAGAGTTGGTTTATTGATCATTACAGAACATCTCTCTGGTGCTTCCTGCTCCCTGCCCCACTCCCACTCTCCATCTACTACTGTGACCCATATCAGGATCAGGTTTATCATCAGTCATACTGTATATGTCATGAAATTTGCTTTTTTTTTTAAAGCAGCAGTACAGTGCAATACATAAAATTACGAGAGTTCTCTGTAAAAATAAATAACAAATAAAAATAATAATCTCCTGATACAGTTTTAGAGTCAGAATGTCATAAATTATATTATGACAGATTAGTTATTACAGAGAGGACAATCCATAATAACCAGACGGATATAATAATACTGGATAAACCAGCAAGGGCAGCTTACTTAATAGATATAGCCATTCCAAACACACATACGGACATCAATAAGTGAGAAACACCAGAATGCTTAATTAAAAGAGGAAATTGAAAGACTTTGGAACATGAACAAGGTATACATTGTCCTGATAATAATATCTACAACTAGTATCACCCCTAAGGCACTACACAATAACATTAAACAATTAGGGCTACAATGTAATATCTATGTAAATCTTCAAAAAACCACAATACTAAACATCACTAGAATGGTCTGAAAGTTCCTAGCAATTGACAAATGAGTGTGCTTGGCTATGCCTGTACCTCAAGTTTTTTCCAGCTTGAGCTGAGAAAAAATAATTAATAACAATAAATGAGCAATAAATATTGTGAACTTAAGATGAAGAATCTTTGAAAGTGTCTCCATCTTTATGTCCTCCTGAGTTGGAGTTACCATTTTGTGTTTGTTTTCACAGGACTATTGTCACTTGGCTAAATGATGGCATTTCTTGCATCATTAATTAACTGAGGTCTAGATGGGGCTGAGCATAGGAACGTAAGTCTTCATAAAATTATGATCAGTCAACCAAGCACTATGTCTTTTATCCTGGTGACTTGATAGCTGCTCAAAAACTACTCTGAGAAAGGTCAGTCAGAACCTTCTCTACAATTGGCTATTATTAATTTCTATTTGGTGACATGATTGCATTCAATAGTTCAGTATTTTTAAAGGAATTAAATTAAACAGGTAACTAAGCAATTTCGAAGAGAAACAAAATTACAGTCATGGTGTCTATGGAATTCCCTGACAGGGGTTAAATACTCATCAAATCACTAATGGGTGACTGCCAGAAAGCCAATCTGCTGTTCTTACCCAGAAAATGCTCAAAATGCCATGCAGTTGGGCAGCATCTGTGGGAGGGACAAATAGTGTAAGAAATTCAGATTGATAATCCAGTTCGGTTTATGTCTGACTCCAACCAAAAGCAATGTGGCTGGCTTTTAATTGCCCTTCCAAATGGGCCAGCAAATCATTCAATAATTGGGCTATTGGGATGTCAATAAATGCTGGGTTGACCAGGAAAACTATTTTTCAGTGTTTGAGTAATAACTAGAAATATTATCAGGAAAAAAACTGACTGTAATCACATATCCTTCTGACTATGGAGGCACATGAAACTGTAGAAGTTTGTTCCTGCTCACACATCCCAGATTTCACATGCAGACACCTCCCAGTCACCACCCTGTTAGCTGGATTCACCTGCTGCTCATTCCAGACTCATCACCTGCAGCCTATTTAACCCCAGTTCTCCTCCACAGCTCTTGTTCGTTCATGGACTCAGTTGGCCTCAACCAATTGCTCCTAGCTGTCACTCTCCCAGCCTAAAATTTGCTTTCTTGCTTGTTGTATTCAATTAATATTCTCTCTTGTTTTGTGGCCGTCTCGTGGCTTGTTATCTGCAGTCTATTATTAAAAGTTATCATTTACTGCTAAATTGTCTCTGCTGCTCTGGTTTTGGGTCAAGTCTCCTCTACATTTGATACGAATCTGTAATATGGAGCAGGAGACTATCTGCTGGTGGAATCAGTCGGTTCAGTAGAATCTGTGGGGGGAAGGAACTATCAACTTCTTTCACCCTGAACCCTGCAATGGATCTTATGTAATTTCCACCAGCAAATAGTTTATTCTATCTTGTGACATTGATTTCTTAGTTACAGTTAAGTATTTCAGGCCTTCGCTCTTTTCGGCCCTATGAGATTGCACTCATCCAGATCTTGCAATAGAGATAATGGTTAGGTGTTCAGCAGTCCACTGACTAACTTTTAACATTGACCAAGTAGTGAATTTGCTATTCTACATCGGTGCAATTTTAGCTATAAAAATCAGCTCTTGCACAATAACCACAAAAAGCTACTTCGATTTAATCACTTGAGATATTCCCTGTTGAGGAACTGGTTCTTTGTTGAATGCACTAAATTCACTATATAGTAATGCTTATTTGTAGATAGTCATTATTAAGGTTCAGTTCTGCAGCCACCAATGAAATTGCAGAAGCAAATTTCAACATGCTTACTCACAAAACAGTAGAGAAACTCAGTAGGTCAGGAAGAAAACATGTAGAGGGAAATGAAAAGTCAACATTTTGAGCAAAACCCTTCATCCGACCTTAATCCACCATTTTGTGTGTTTTACTCTAGATTTCCAGCAACTGAATTCTCTCGTGTGTCAACATGATTGCAATGGTATGTCTTTCATGCATTTGTCTTATTCATAGAGTCATAGAGATGAATGAAAATCCTGAGCTCCTAAACCATTTCAAAGGTTGTTATCAGATACAGAGAATGTTAATATTTTGTAAAGCAGATAGTGGCATTTGCACTGCCCTAGAGAGTGAAACTGGTTGGTGGCATAGTGGCATCAGTGCTGGACTGGGGGGGGAGAGGTCCCGAGGTCGAATCTGGCCAGCTCCCTTGCATGCTTTCCATCCGTGCTGGGTTAAGAGCTGATGATCTCTTTAAAAAAACTCACCCGGCAGAAGGCAAAGGCAAGCCACTGCTGTAACTTGTCACGTACATGATTTCCCAATATGGAGGGAAATTGTCCGCTAACTGAAAATTCCAGATGCGACCTACCGACGACGGGAGCCTGCAGAGAGCTGTGGACACACAACACGGCTCACTACAGCAACCAGATTCCCCTCTCTAGACTCTGTATATGCTTCTTGCTACTCAGTAAAACAGCCAGCACAATCAAAGATTTCACCAACTCTGGACATTTTCACTTTTACCCCCTCTGATTGGGCATCATCATCATTACGTACTGTGTCATATGAAGTGGACCATCATGGTCTTGTAACTATGATTGTTATTGGCAATTTTTTCTACGGAAGTGGTTTGCCATTGTCTTCTTCTGGGAAATGTCTTTAGAAGACAGGCGACCCCAGCCGTTATCAATAATCTTCAGTGATTGCCTGCCTGGTGTCGGTGGTTGCATAACCAGGATTGTTGTGTGCGCCAGCTGCTCGTATGACCATCCACCAACCTGCTTGCATGGCTTCACGTAACTAATGGGTGGGTTGCTGGGCAACACAGCTCATTGGGCCAGAAGAGCCTGTTCCGTGCTGAATATCTAAATAAATTATATATAAATAAATAGATCAATCATCAATCTTCCTGGAAAATTTTGTCCTAAGGCAGGACACAAGGGAGTCTGCAGATGCTAGAATTCTGGATCAACACTCACAAATGCTGAAGGAACTCAGCAGATCAAGCAGCATCTATGGAAGGAAATGAACAATCACTGTATCAGACTGAGACCTGGTTCAGTCCTGGCGAACGGTTTGTAGATTTTCCTCCAGTATCTATCCTAAACATTGCTCCTTTGTCAACTCAAAGAAGCAGACAGTTTGGTCTACCACATACCTGCAATCAAGTAGTAATCTACATTGACCCCATTTCCCACTATTATACATACAGAGACCACTATGTTGCATGATATAACTCTTTAAAGAGGATCAACTCAACATTGCATCCAGCACTTAAGTTACAATGTCATGAACAGCAGTAATTTTCTTATCTCCCTTTGCAGTCATTTTATTTTTTTCTCTGATACAGCCTGATCTGCCTGTGTCAGGTCAAACAATAACTACTGGAGTTCATTCAGGTTTAAACAAAAGGAAATACGGCTAAGGTAAATAAATGTGATTGCTTTTACTGAGCTCAATCAAATAAGTTAATTGGGAAGGCTGCTGGGTCTCTTAGTGTGGATGATGCTGTTAATAACAGAGCCTTGCCATAATGTACTGCCTGTATTGGGTAAATGTTCTTTTATCAGGAGATGTGAGTGCACAAAGGTGTGTTATAAATTTTTAAAAACTGATGGCAAAGGGTTAGTTTGGGTTAAAATTAGGATCAGTCTCACTACAGTTACTTGGACGCTTTCAGGTTTTTTTTCATTTTCCACTCTCACTATGTTTTTTTCCCGCCAGCATTTGCATGTATCAACTTGAAGCAGGATTAATAGTATCAAGCCAGCCGTATTAGAACCTCCAAAGTGCCTGCAGACAAGTGGGAAGATGAGAATTCTCTTGGCATGGGCTCAGAAGATGAAGCAACACCCTGGAGGATTTGCGTTGAAATTAAGCCCCTGATAAGGCATCAGGCAGCAATGACCACCATCCAGTGTGAAGCAAGTGGTGTGCTCAGCTATTGCTGCTGCATGCTTTGACACTCTCCTACTAAATTACGACTTTTACAAAACTAAAATATGATCATTATAAACATGAGGAATTCGGCAGGTGCTGAAAATCCAGAGCAACACAGCCAAAATGCCGGAGGAGCTCAGCAGGTCAGGCAGCATCTATGGAAATGAATGGACAGTTGATGTTTCGGGTCGAGACCCTTCTTCAGGACTGAGAAGAAAGGGGGAAGATGCCAGAATAAAAAGGCAGCGTGAAAGGAAAGAGGCCAGCTGGAAGGTAATAGATGAAGACGGGAGTTGGGAAAGGTCAAAGGCTGGAGAAGAAGGAATTTGATAGATAGATAGATACTTTATTCATCCCCATGGGGAAATTCAACTTTTTTCCAATGTCCCATACACTTGTTGTAGAAAAACTAATTACATACAATACTTAACTCAGTAAAAAATATGATATGCATCTAAATCACTATCTCAAAAAGCATTAATAATAGCTTTTAAAAAGTTCTTAAGTCCTGGCGGTAGAATTGTAAAGCCTAATGGCATTGGGGAGTATTGACCTCTTCATCCTGTCTGAGGAGCATTGCATCGATAGTAACCTGTCGCTGAAACTGCTTCTCTGTCTCTGGATGGTGCTATGTAGAGGATGTTCAGAGTTATCCATAATTGACCGTAGCCTACTCAGCGCCCTTCGCTCAGCTACCGATGTTAAACTCTCCAGTACTTTGCCCACGACAGAGCCCGCCTTCCTTACCAGCTTATTAAGACGTGAGGCGTCCCTCTTCTTAATGCTTCCTCCCCAACACGCCACCACAAAGAAGAGGGCGCTCTCCACAACTGACCTATAGAACATCTTCAGCATCTCACTACAGACATTGAATGACACCAACCTTCTTAGGAAGTACAGTCGACTCTGTGCCTTCCTGCACAAGGCATCTGTGTTGGCAGTCCAGTCTAGCTTCTCGTCTAACTGTACTCCCAGATACTTGTAGGTCTTAACCTGCTCCACACATTCTCCATTAATGATCACTGGCTCCATATGAGGCCTAGATCTCCTAAAGTCCACCACCATCTCCTTGGTCTTGGTGATATTGAGACGCAGGTAGTTTGAGTTGCACCATATCACAAAGTCCTGTATCAGTTTCCTATACTCCTCCTCCTGTCCATTCCTGACACACCCCACTATGGCCGTGTCATCAGTGAACTTCTGCACATGGCAGGACTCCGAGTTATATTGGAAGTCTGATGTGTACAGGGTGAACAGGACCGGAGAGAGTACGGTTCCCTGTGGCGCTCCTGTGCTGCTGACCACCGTGTCAGACCTACAGTCTCCCAACTGCACATACTGAGGTCTATCTGTCAAGTAGTCCACTATCCAATCCACCATGTGAGAGTCTACTCCCATCTCCGTTAGTTTGTGCCTTAAGATCTTGGGCTGGATGGTGTTAAAGGCACTAGAGAAGTCAAGGAATGTAATCCTCACAGCACAACTGACCCCATCTAGGTGAGAGAGTGATTTGTGCAGCAAATACGTGATAGCATCCTCCACTCCCACCTTCTCCTTATACGCAAACTGAAGAGGATCCTGGGCGTGCCTGGTTTGTGGCCTCAGATTCTGTATTATCAGCCGCTCCATGGTCTTCATCACGTGCGACGTCAAGGCAACAGGTCTGAAGTCATTCAACTCCTTTGGTTGTGGTTTCTTCGGTACCGGGACAATACAGGATGTTTTCCACTGTCTGGGTACTCTTCTCTGCTCCAGGCTCATGTTAAAGATGCGCTGTAGTGGTTCTCCCAGCTCAGTCGCACAGGCCCTCAGTAATCGTGGGGAAACTCCATCCGGTCCAGCCGCCTTGCTGGTACAGATCTTCCTCAGTTGACCTTCCACCTGTGCAGCCGTAATCCTGGGCGTGGGCAAGGTCTCCTGTGAGTGGCTATTTTCCTGTGAGGGAAGTAAGCCTGGTGTGGATTTCTGCGGTGAGGATGAGATTGAGCTGTCGAACCTGTTGAAGAAGTTGTTCAGCTGGTTCGCTTTCTCCACATCTCCACTTATGTTCGCCCCCCGCTTTGCACCGCATCCGGTGATGATCTTCATCCCATCCCACACCTCCTTCATGCTTTTTTTCTGCAGCTTTTGTTCTAGCTTCCTCCTATACTGCTCCTTTGCCCCCCTTATCTGTACTCTGAGTTCCTTCTGAACTCTTTTAAGCTCCAACCAATCACCATCTTTAAAGGCCCTCTTCTTCTGGTTTAGGAGGCCTTTGATGTGACTAGTGATCCAGGGCTTATTATTGGGATAGCAGCGAACAGTTCTAACAGGGACAACTGCATCCACACAAAAGTTAATATAGTCCATTGTGCATTCAGTGACCTCCTCAACGCCCCCACAGAGCCCCCCCTTGCAGTACATCCCAGTTAGTAGTACCGAAGCAGTCTCTCAGGGCCTGTTCAGCTTCCTAAAAGAGCGTGTGGTAGTGGGATGCCTCATCACAATTGATTTATATCTGGGCTGTAACAAAACCAGGTTGTGATCAGCTTTCCCCAATGAAGGCAGTGGGGATGCACTATATGCCTCCTCTACGTTTGCATACAGTAGGTCAATAGTCCTATTACCCCTGGTGTAGCAATCCACGTACTGGGAGAAAGCAGGTAGTGTCTTGTCCAAAGTCACATGGTTGAAGTCCCCTGTAATTATCACCAGTGCCTCAGGGTGCTGTGTCCGAAGCCTAGCAACAGCGGAGCTGATGATGTCACACGCTACCATTGCGTCGGCACGCGGCGGGACATACACATTCACCACAATGACGCTTGCGAATTCTCGAGGCAGGTAATATGGCCTCATACTCACGGCGATCAGCTCAATATCTCTTTCACAAACGGAGATCTTTGTACTCACATGCCCGGGGTTACACCATCTTTCGTTAATGTAGACAGCGAGTCCCCCTCCTTTCTTCTTCCCACACTTTTTGGCATCTCTGTCAAATCTTACCGTAGTAAAACCAGGTAATTCTACATTTACATCCGGGATGTTAGCCGTCAGCCATGTTTCGGAAAAACACAAGGTTTGAAAAGTCTGTAGATGTTGCCAATCTAAAGCAATGTACACAAAATACTAGAGGAACATGGCCGGTCAGGCAATATCTATGAAAATGAAAGATAGTTGACATTTCAGGCCAAGACCCTGCTTCAGGACTGAGAAGGAAGGGGGAAGATGCCAGAATAAAAAGATGAGGGATGGGAAGAAGGAGAGCTGGAAGGTGAGAGGTGAAGCTAGGTGGGTGGGAAATGTCAAGGGCTGGAGAAGAAAAATCTGATAGGAGAGGAGAGAGGACCATAGGAGAAAGGAAAGGAGGAGGGAGACCCAGGGGGAAGTAATAGGCAGGTGAGGAGTAAAATGTCAGAGTGGGGAATAGAAGAAAGTGGGGCAGGGTGAAGTTTGTTTATAGGAAGGAGAAATTGATATTCATGCCTTCAGGTTGGAATATAAGGTGTTGCTCTTCCATTCAGAGGGGGCCTTCTCTTGGCAGAAGAGGAGGCCATGGACCAACACATCGGACAGGAATGGAAATGGAAAATAAAATGGCCTCCGGGAAGTCCCACTAAGTCCCATTGAAATGTGGTAACCACCACGGAACTCTTTGATACCAGCCTGCACATTATATGTTTCAGAAGGAAATTCAGCTTCAGATTTATTTATCACATGCATATCAAAACATACAGTGAAATGTCTCATTTGTGTTTACTAACACATCTAAGGATACGCTGCAGGCAGCCCACAAGTATCACCCCACACATTCTGGTGCCAACATAGCATGCCCACAATGCTGAGGAGAGCTAGGAAACTAACAAAACATAACACAATAAGCAACAAAACAACAGCAAAATAGGCTCCTTTTCACCCTCCTCCCCTTCACACAACTCCAGGGGCCAGTCCTCCGGTCTCCAATCTTCAGTCTTCAAACACAATGCGTTGACTTCCGAATTTCCTTTTTGATTTTCAGGCATTGATCATCAACTTGGCGTGAGGGGGGGAGAGGGGAGTGGTCTGTCAAGTGAGCGGGTGGGGTGTGCAGGTCAAACTTTCCTTGCATGCATACCACAAAATGGACTTGGCTTGACCTTTGTGACCAATGGCTCTATTTTAAGGAATTAAATTGATCCGGAATAGATTGGATAGTTTCAACAGGACAGATTGCGATATGTGGGCTGCCTGATTTAAACTGGAGTGTACTGACAAAACTGTATATCACAATACGGATTTCTGAAGTAAATTAGTTAGATATACAGTATTTTGATCATCTCTCTGCTCCCTCCCTTCCACCACACCCATCCCACTTGGAAACGCAAACACGAGAAAATCTGCAGATGCTGGAAATTCAAGCAACACACACAAAATGCTGGTGGAACGCAGCAGGCCGGGCAGCATCTATAGGAAGAAGTACAATTGACTTTTCGGGCTGAGACCCTTTGTCAGGCCTAACTGAAAGAAGGGATAGTAAGAGATTGGGACTTGGAAGTCTCAAGTTTCCCACTTGGAAAATTCTGTTCCTCATGAGAAAGGGCATTTACTACAGGGCAAAGAAGATGAGTATCTATTTTTGTATTTATTAAGAGACACACCATAGAACAGGCCCTCCTGGCCTAATGAGCTGCACTGCCAGAAAGCCACCTATTTAAACATAATCTAATCACAGGACAATTAACCTACTAACTGGTATGTGGACTGTGGGAGGAAACTGGAGCACCCAGAAGAAACCCATGTGCACACAGGAAGAACATTCAAAGTTCAAAGTAAACTTATCATATACGTCACCATATACAGCCCTGAGATTCACTTTCTTGTGGGAATACTCACTAAATTCATAATAAGATAACAATAATAATTGAATCAATGAATGCCATACCAAGTTGGGTGTATCGGACTGGAGATAGACCTGTAGTGGAGGGGACGGAGCAGCACGGTGCCAAAGAGGACAAATGTACTTCAACAATTCCAATCCAGTTCAAGATTTTGTCAAGAGTTGAGGAATCCCTCTATGGTCCTGTGAGAGACCTTCTCAGAAGTTAACTGCTGAAAAACCCTATACTTCAACCCCGGTAAAAAAAAGGACATGTGCATTGTGTCTTGTCTGGGCTGGATATTTCAATGCAGTTAGGAGAACTTGTGTGTTAGTTTGACCACACTTTCCAGGGGTATAGTATATTTACAGATGATCCGCATCAGATTTGTAGGGGTGTATTCAGACACATTTGGCCCTTCCTTTGGTCCATCAATTAGAGCGTTGTATGTGAATAAAAGATGAAGTTGCCTCTGAGAAACTTGTTCAGTTGTTTGAGGATTCTCTTGCTTTGAGAAGCACTCAGCAAAGCTGCTGCAGAAAGTGACCATTCAACTTTGCATGAGTTGATATTGCATCTATACAGGTTCTCGTCCAACCTTAAGGCAGCTTCAGGCACTTTATAGCCAGTCAATACTTTTATGAAAATAGGTCTTTTAATTTCAATGAGGAAAGGGAAGTTTTAGAACTTCAAGACATGCCATTGCTTTCTTCTGGACAGTGTCTTTACCCCAGCTATCAGCTCTTCAGAGGTTGTCTGCTTGGTGCCAGTGGTTGCAAAACCAGGACACATGACATGCATCAGCTGCTCATAAGACCATTCATGGCTTCACATGATGGGGGCGGAGTTGGTTTAAGCAGGAGCTACACCTTGCCCAGGGTGATCTACAAGCTAGCAACTGAAAGGCTAAACAAGGCTTAAAAGATGGGGAACGATATAAAATTCTACAGAAGGCGATGGCACACCATTTCTGTAAGAAAAATTTACAAGAACAGTTATGGTCATATAGACCATGATCGCCCACATCATACAACTTGGCATATAATGATGATGATAACAGTAGTAATGGAGTTTGGACAATATTTCCATCTTACTTATACTATGGTAGGGTTGTTTGAAATGAGATGTTTTTTTCTAATCTGGCGTAAAACGTGATTAATGCCATGTGGTACATCAGAATGGTATTAAGTACATCTTACTGCCATCCCTATATAGTGGTAATTAATGTTCTGCTTTGAATTAAAGAAACAAAAGAAAAACAGAGGAAAGGAAGAAGAGTGATGGAGAATGGACTGCAAGAACATGAGTAAAAGGGACAAAAAAAGAGAAGCAGAGACTGAGAGAGGAAGAGCAAGAAAGAGAGAATGACAGAGAAAGATAAAAATAAGTAAGAATGGAAGGAATAAAGGAAGAAAGAAAGAATGAATGAGGAAAGAAATCTTCAAACTATCCCCTTTTGCTTGAAAATACCCAACAAACTGCAGAGATGATCAAAAATGAATATTTGTTCATCTTTGCATGCCCAAAGGCTGGTGATCTTAGATTACCAACTATCACTCCCTGCCACACTGGAACACATGCTGACATAATCCAATAGATTATCTTCCTCAGGGTTTATCGTACCATTTTAACATAGGTGAGATTTAATCTGTGATGCTGCTGAAGGAATCAATCACAGTTGAGAACTCCATTTGATTAGTGTAACTGGCAGAAATCTACAGTATCTACTAATACATCTCCCCTACCACCAGGCAGGAGGTACCTAAACATTAAGATAAGGGCTGTTAAGATGGGATACAGCTTCTTCCCTCTGGCTATAAGACTACTGAACTCCCTGCCCTCATCTGCTTCTCATCTCAAATGAAATGCCAGTTGCATTATACTGTTTACTTTTTAACTTATGGTGCAAATGCACCGTAATATTTGTTCATTAATTTGTGGTACTATTACTTTATGTGATGTGTGTGATTTATATGTACTGTGATGTGCACCTTAGTCTGGAGGAACAGTGTTTCATTTGGCTTTATACATGTGTACGGTTGAATGACATTAAACCTGAACTTCAAATTGATTGGGTTGAAGAAACCTATCTTATATTATGTGTCTTGCTCGGGAATATGTGCAATGAGGTGGTATCAGGGCTCAAACAATTATCCAAAATGGAGGATCCATGCACACATTTGTCCGATAGTATTCAAGAAGTGTTCTGATGCTTCAGCATAGATGTCAAATTCAAATGTTCTGTACTGTTGATCATGATTAAAGAAGGACCGTTCTACTTGAGTTGACCCTTCGAGTATATTCCTCAAGTAGCTGATGAAACACCTGATTCTAACTGTTGAGGCCTCAGGAGTGCCAATTTTTAAAAAAAGAAAATGAATTAGTATTTGGAAGTAACCGGGTAGTTTTCCAGCAAAGATAGATGGATCCACCGAAGCCTGATGTAAAAATTTTCAAACGTTTTTATTTATAAAGGGGCACAAACGTATGGTTAATACAAAACATTCAGATCATATACGTCGTCACAACTCAATCTAAAGCACAGGTATAGTAATAATCAATTAGAAATAAGCTCTACAGTTGTCTAGGGGTAATGTAGATATATATTGTTTACTGGATATTTAAAAGTCTTTTTGCGGTCACTGCAGTTCCACCAGCCGCCGTCGGTTGTGGTGTCGCGTTGGTGCACTTTTGTTAGAAAGAGAGAGAGAATGAAACATTTACCCGACAGGTTTTCCAAACTGTAGGAGGTAGTCGGAAGTCTCGTTGGGGAATGAACTCTCATCTTATTTTGGAAGATAAAGATTTCAAAAGCTATGGGACATAGCAGAGAAGGGTTGCAATCGGATAGTTGTCTGAGCAGGATATAAGGATTGAAGGATTTCTTCTTCTATGCATGATATGGAAACTGCACTGTGACAGACACAGGAGTCAAAACTGCCTATGGCACCAGCCTACCTGCCATTAAGGGCATATATACAGAAAGGTGCCTGAAAGAGGCTTGTGCCATCATAAAGGATCAGACTGTTCTCCTCACACTGGAAATGACATTGAGTAATCTTGAATCTTGAACGTTACTGCCCATTGTCCCACTGGTGTTTAGGGCAGCCATGAAGATCCTCCATCTCTGGTGGTGTTCACAGCTTCCTTCATCATATCAGTAGCTTCCCCTTGGTTTTCACCGCTGTCAGTCATGCAAGTCCCGCCTGGAGACTCGAGAATACCGCCACACTCAGATGTGGCGGTTTCTTTATTGCTGTTTCGGTAATAGCTTTGTTTTACCAGTCAGGGTTGTTAGTCTTGACCTGAGCCTCTAAACCTGGAAGACCGGTGGACCACTCTTAGTCTGTCCTCTATCGTTTGACCTGTTTGGCTTGGGTGCCAAAGCATAAAGCCCTGACTCCGGTTTACATAACTCTCTGGGTCATTGAGGCACACAAGCTTCCAAGCCACATCAAGGTTGTGATCCTCTTGGAGGTTGAATCTTGAACCTTTAATAAATTTCTAAAGAGTAGGAGTTCACTCTTTGTATGTCCCATCATCTGTACTTTGTCATTTTCTCTGAAATTCAGCCTATTCATTGAAACTGAATTTCAACGGCAGAATGCAGTGTGCTAATGCTACAAACCTGTACATTTACTATTCTGAACTAAATAACATGATTCACTCCTAAATCTCAGCCAAAAGAGCTGGTCCTTATTTAAATGTTTTTGAGACACAGCATAGTTACGAGCTCTTTTCCCCAAAGAGCCCGCGCCATCCAGTTACAACCATGTGACCAATTAACCTAGTAACCCATACATATGTCTTTAGAATGTGGGAGAACACTGGAGTACCCAGAGGAACCTCACACCATCATGGGGAGACTATGCTAGTCAAGACAATGTCGGATGACTTAGGAAACTTCAGCACAGCTACCTTCTGTTGTCACTCTGTTTCCCTAATGACACAGCTAAGGATTTTACAGCTATTTCTGAACACCTTGTTGAATAATCCTGGTGCCATCCAGTTTGTTGACTGATAGAATCAATTGAACCAAATTGTGCTTTCCCTCCTTTATGAGCAACATGCGTCCCTCACCGTTTCTTCCACAATCCTTTGGGGATAAATTTACAAGCCCCAGTGAGAGACCTGCGGCTGGACCTAAATTGGTCGTGTACAGTAATTCATTAGAATTTTATGCGTGAGCTGATACCACCTGTTTCACCTTCACAGTCCAAATATTGGGAGGCACAGCTCCACAGCAGCACCCAGAGGGAGAGTCCCAGGAGAAGGTTTGGAGTGGGACCTTGGGACAACTGGCATGATAGCTCCCAGGACCTAGGGACTTCTCCAGCATTTTCTGGCTCCACAGAAGGGCTTTTGTAAACATGGGTATTCATAAGATTTAATCTATTATTAGCTGTCAGGTTTCCACTGAAAAATCCTCAGTGCTGATGCAAATTTGTCCGTGTCCTGCCTGCTCATTCCTATCTGGCTTTGTATTTCAGATTTCCTTGTCCATACCTGAGGGACATGTGGCTTGTGTTAAGACACCTGCCAGAGGGATCAAAAATCAGCCTGGTATAATTTTGGGTTTATCATTTCTTCAGCATTATTGGTGCATAGAAAATCACTCCCCCAAAACTGGGCCTCACTGTGAAGCAGGTGTAATAAGCTGCAATTTACATTGTGTCTGGTTCATGTTCAGCGAAAGACTTCTCTGCAGCTCCAAACATTGACTGGAGGGATCTTTCATTCCTGGTTCTCATTTGTCAAAGTTGCTTTCAATGAGCCACTTGTGTTTGAGATGAACTTCATTTCCAGACTGCCCACATATGTGAATTGTTATATACAGTATGTGTATGTGAGTGTGCGCATATACAGTACGTACGTGTGCATATACACACAGTGGCCATTTTATTAGGTACACCTGCTTGCTGCAGAAAGTTGTAAAATTAGTCTGCTCCATCATGGACACTAGCCTCCGTAGTATACAAGACATCTTCAAGGAGCGGTGCCTCAGAAAGGCGGCGTCCATTATTCAGGGCACCCATCACTCAGGACATGCCCTTTTCTCACTGTTACCATCAGAAAGGAGGTACAGAAGCCTGAAACGATTCAGGAGCAGCTTCTTTCCCTCTGCCATCTGATTCCTAAAAGGACATTGAACCCATAACATCTACCTCACTTTTTTTTATATTCTTTCTGTTCTTGCACTTTTTATAATTTTATATATACTTACTGCAATTGACTTATTTTTTCTGTATTATTATGTATTGCACATATATATATTGTGTGTGTGTGTGTGTGTGTGTGTGTGTAATAAGACTATAAATACATGCATGTACTGTATGTATAAAGGAGGAAGCAATAACGTTGCTATAAGGGCCTCAGGCTTTGATTCCCAAATGTTTTATGCTTAGTTGCCTCCTCTACTGAATTCTGTAGGTACTAAATTTGGCAGTGAAACTAAAAAGTATAAATTGAAATGTCTGTTACTTTACCCCGATTCATCCACCGTAACACAGTTAACTAATATGTAGATCAGGTAAATGATTTGATGGGTCTGTTCAGCCATGAGTATTTAACACCTTTTATCTGTGAAGTGGAAACAGATAATTTATATATTTAAAATAATTAAAACCTCATAACTTTAAAATTAATCCAAAATTCAAATGCATGAAATGCTTTGAATGAATTGTGAGAGCAGCAGTAAAAACATAAATGTAAGGTACCTACTAATAAATTCAACAGGAGTTCAGGAGGGACCTTTTTCCTCAGTGTGGGATAATGTTGTAAAATTCATGATAATGTGGGGAGCTTCAGGGAGAGGAGGATAAACACACAAGGGAGAATGAAACAGAGGGAAATAAAGCCTGACAAAGGCCTGAGTGACTGCAGGACCTGTTTTTGAGCTGTAAATGTGTTGCAGTGGAGGGGAGAACAGCAGCAACATGATAAGCATCTTATAATTTCACAGATAAAGTCAGAATTCAAAAGCAACACAGTGTTACTGGAATTATGGCTCCAATATTCACAGCCCTTTGAATTGTCTGGTGATGGAGAATGATTCAAAATGCTGGAGAAACCCAAACTCTTAATTGGTGCAGACAAGGCAAAGAGTTGGAAATACTAAACATGAGAGACTCTGCAGATGCTGGAAATCCAGAGCAACACACATAGTAATTCAGCAGATCAGGCAGCATCTTTGAATAAACCGTCGGCGTTTCAGGCCAGGACCCTTCATCAGGACAAGAGTTGAAAATGGTGGAAATCTGAAATCCTGATGATGCTTCTGTCACTAAAATGCAGATGCTGCTTTTAAACATAGAATTTAGAACAGTACAGCACAGATCAGGCCATTTGGCCCACAATGTTGGGTCGATTTTAACCTGTCCTAATTTCTTCCAAATGATCAAAGAAACATTGGTATACAATAAAAACACACAAAATTCTGGTGGAACTCAGCAGGCCAGGCAGCATCTATAGGAAGAGGTACAGTTGACGTTTCGGGCCAAGACCCTTCATCCAATACATACATTGGTATACAATACATCATGTTGGATAAAGCCAAGAGACAAAATCAGAGTGCCCTTCCATTTCCCAGAAAAAGTATTAGGCTGTTTAACACTCCTGAATCAATAGGTATGACATTATAGAGAAAATGATGCCAACCCTATAGATGTGCTCAGACCTCCCCTCCTCCATCAGGCTGGATGTAGGACTGACTTGATCCCTTGATTCTCTCAACCAGGCTGAATGATCACATACACACTATAAGCATTTATTAACTTCCATTTGCATGTTCAGAAGTTTCGTTTTAGAGATACAGCACAGTAACAGGCCCTTCCGGCCCAACGAGCCTGTGCCACCCAGTTGCAGCCATGCGACCAATTAATCCGTACGTCTTTAGGATGTGGGAGGGAACCAGAGCACCCGGAGAAAACTCCGGTCACGGGGAAACATACAGACTCCTTACAGAGTCTGCCACTGGAAAGTGATGTGCCACTATGCTAGAGTGCCACTCCAAAAATGTTATGAAAAATATTTGATAAGTTATAGGCTGCACACCTTACATTCCTGTGCAAGTGTTTTATCATTTCCATGTTTTTTTTCCTTTTACTTTCTTCTCCTTCAGTCCCTGTCCAGCAGGACCCTTGTCCTACTGCCCCCAGAATGACCAACCACCACTGAAGCTGCTCGAGATCTCTGGCTGTCTGGTCACGAAAGCCACTCTTACCTCGAGGTCTCCAGTGCTGACTTCCACCGGGAAGCTGAAATTTGGCTGATGGTGGGCCTTTACAAATACCTTGAACATTCCCTACCTCCAGAATTACTTTGAGACTGACTTATAACCATATAACTTAAGCCTTAAGACTTAAGCCCAGCTACATGGGCTATCAATTTTTTCAAAGGGGATTAAAAAGTTCAAAGTTCAAAAGTTCAAAGTACATTTATTATCAAAGTATGTATACGCTATACAACCTTAAAATTCATCTCCTTACACGAAAAACTCAAAAGAGCCCATTACAAAAAGGAGCAACAAACACCCAACGTGCAGAGAGAGTGAAAAACACAAACTGGGCAAACAATAAAAGCAAGCAACAGCATTCAGAATGAGTTGAATCCGTAGACACAAAGCCCAGAAGAGCCAGAGCAGGCCCACAGCCTCAGCCATAGTGCAGTGGACAGCAGAGCAAGCTGCGAGCAAAACCAGACCAACCCTTGCCTCCAGAACCCAAGGACTGCCTTTGCAATCCATCCTTAAAACTCCGTTACAAACTTCCAAGAAACAATGATGATCTAAAGGCAGGTTGGAAGGCATTTTATGAGAAAGACTTAAGGAGATTGTAGAGGGCTATTAATAGGTTTAGTGAGAGCTCATATGTCCATGAAATGGAATGTAATGAGAAAAAATGCGAAAATCTCTATATAGATAAAAAAAATCTAAATAGTTAGAGGTTAAAGAGATGCTATCTATTTCTTTTATATAAATACAATGAAAGGATATGGGCTTCAAAGGCTGAGCCCTTATGTTTAATTGCCCATAAGCACATGGTTGGAGAAGGGAAGGACAAGCTAGAAGATGATAGGTGAAGCCAGGTGGGTGCCCATCCCTAGTTGCCCTTAAGAGGATGCTGGTGAACTGATGTCTTCTAGGGCTGCAATCCCTGACTGTAGGACTATCCATAATGCTGCTGGGACGGGAGTTCCAGGATTTCGACCCGATGAAGGTGAAAGAAGTGAGGATGGTGTGTGCCTCGAAGGGTCATCTCCCCTTGCTTTTACTGTCTTTGTAACGCTAGCTGGGGAAGGTTATGGGCTTCAAAGGTGTTGTCTGAGAAGTCTTTGTGTCGCTATGTATATGACTTGCAAAAGACAAGTTTGCAGGTCAAACATATATAGTGCAGCACTGCCCATATGGAGTTTGTACGCTCTGCCTGTGACCCCGCGGGCTTTCTTCGGATGCACCGGTCTCCTCCCACGATCCAAAGACATAGTGATCAGTAGGTTAATCAGTCATTGTAAATTGTCCTGTGATTTGGATAGTGTTAAGTAGGTGGGTTGCTGGGCAGTGTGGCTCTTTGGGCTCGAGTTGTCTGTTCTGCACTGAATCTCTAAATAAATATATAGATAGATAAATAAATAAATACACTTACAAAAAGAACACAATTCTAACAAGATTTTTTAATGCAATATGTTCAAGGTGGTCATAGTGCTGCTAAATTCTAGTGATCAGCATTTTGCAGTTTGATTCAAGAAATGAATGACTGAAGGGAAGTTGCTGTTCTTGAAACCAGTGGTGTACTTCAGTCTTCTGGAACTTTCACCTTATGGTAACCGCAAGAAGATGACATTGCCCAGTTGGGGGGGTTTTTTGATGATCTTTGAGTACAAAGGTAGGAAGGTTATGCTTCAATTATACTGTGCTCTTGTGAGATCACATCTGAAATAAGCTGTAGAGAGCTTTAAACTTAGTCAGCTCCATCACCAGCAATACCCTCATAGTTTCCAGGATATCTTCAAAGAGCGATGCTTAAAAAGGTGCCGTTCATCAATAAGGACCCCCATCACCCAGGTCATGCTCTATTCTTATTGCTGCCATCAGGAAGGAGGTACAGGAGCCTGAAGGCACACATTTAACTATTCAGGAACAGTTTCTTCCCCTCTGCCATCCAATTTCTGAATGTACATTGAAATCATGAACACTACTTCATTACATTTTTATTTCTAGTTTTGCACTACTTATTTAATATATAAACTTACTGTAATTCATGTTTTTTACTATTATTATGTATTGCATTGTACGGCTGTCATAAAGACAAAAAAATGCAGGTGATTAATTAGACCTGATTCTGATTCTGAAGTACTACTGGAAGGAATAAAATTGTTGAAAATTCTAAGAGGGGAAATGTTTAAGTATGCTGGGAAACAATCAAAGGGATTATGTATTTTTAAATAAGTTCAAGTAAATTAAAGCAAAAAAAAATCTGTTAAATGCTGAGAAAATTGTAGAGGCTTGCATTATCCTTGACATGGAGCACATTTGCCAATGTATTGGTGCTTTGGGGAGCAGAAATTTCGGAAGTCCTGATCATCTGCTTAGTTGGTTCCAACCAGTAATATGGCCCAACATGGCAATAGATAACTGACAGCTCCAATGGAAGGCCTGGTTTCCAATACTACCTTTCATCCTGAGATCTTGTTGCCACCTGTCAACCATTAGGGCAACTCTGAATGCACAGATCATCTCTACCTCATCTGGCAAATGACTACACGTGGATTCTTAAAATTAAAGCTAAAATGGCAGCCCCTTTTATGTCATTTGCCATTTTCTTTGGCCAAACACCTTATAATCTAAAATCGTAGCTGGGTCAAGCACTTGAGTAAACTGAGACAGTTTTTTCAAGTTTTCATTCCCCATGGCCAGCCTTGTTTGAAAATGGATAATTTAGATTTGCAGGTTCCAATATTACAATTGTCATCAATATCATTGATTCTCCTTGGGATACATTTTCTTCTAAACCAAGATTCGTGTCAGCCAAGATTCATCACCTGAGCCCATCCCTTCTGCCCGCATCAGACCTATCTCCCTCTCTTTTTGACAATAAAGTTGGATGGGAAGTCCAGGAGTCATGAGTCCCATACCATCAGGTCCGGGAGCAGTTGTTTCCTTACAGCCATTGGGCTCCTGGACCAGCTTCACCCACTTCTGTGCTGAACTGATTCCACAGCCTGTGGACTCAATTTCAGCAGCTCTGCAGTTCATGTCCTATGTATTATTTGTTCACATTTTTATTGTCTACATGATTTATGCTTTTTTCTCACACATTGTACATTTGTCAGTCTTTGTTGTGAGTGGATTTTTCGTGGATTTTATTGAGTTCCTATGATTTGTGGGTGTCTGCAAGAAGATGATTCTCAAGATATAGTAAAAAGTCTTCTGTACATTGATAATAAATTTAGTTTGACCCTTGAACTTTGAACTTTGTAGCCATGTAAAATTCCTGAACTGATAACACCTGCAATGATAATGAGTACAAATGACTTGGGGAAATAGTAACGGCTCCTTTAAACTAACAAACATTTCAATTGATGCTTCATTTAATCTGCATTAGTTAACATGTGTTAAGCCATTATTCAAAAACGTGACAACATCCATGTACTGTATTGTCCACGATGACGAAAGACTCCTGTCAATATAGATTGTACTAGTGTTAAGCCTTGTTCATTCAAATACCTCTGCTTAAGCATCAGGGCAGTGTGGGCTTGAAACATTCTTTGGATAAATTCCAGGTTGATCTCCATTGCTGAGGGAACAATGCATTGTTGAAGATGTCATATTTCAGATGAGATATTAAATTGAGATCACATCTGTCTTCTCAGATTGATATCAAAGATAATAAAGAGAGAAGAACAATTATTTCTCTATTACAATTATTACTCTTACCTTCACCAACAGCACTCAAACAGATTACTGAATCATTTATTGCATTAAAAATTTGTGGGATTGTGTCCATATGCAGCTGCATTAACACAGTATAAGGAATTGCTGCATGCTTGTTCTTGCAGAAACATGGCTCTGGAACAATATCCCATGCACCAACTATCTCCAGGCTATGAATCAGGGATCTGGACTGATATTATTTTTTGTGACAGTATATGCTTATGTAACTATATGTGTTATGTGCTGTGAGCTGTGTATGCTTGCATGTACTGTGGTTTGCACCATAGCCCCAGAGGCTATGTTTCACTGTGTTTCACTTTGCGCATATATGTATATAGTTTAATGATAATTAAACTTGAACTTGGATCTTATTGTGCACAAATTTAGCTGTGCCTGTATTCCATTACAACAGGAACTCAACTTTATTAGCACAAAATTTGAGATATCCTGCAGTTATTAAGTCCACTCTGGTCTTTAATCCCACCAATAAAGAATCCCATCAGATTATAAAAGCAGATCAGACTCTTTATTATGCGGGCTTTTAAAATCAGTTAATGTATTAAAGAATAGTACAGTCAGAAACCACTTTGTTAGGTACACTTGTACATCTGTTCATTAATGCAACTATCTAATCAGCCAATCAGGAAGTAGTAACTTAATGCTTAAATGCATTTAGATGTGATCAAAGGTTTCAGTTGTTGTTCAGACCAAACATCAGAATTGGGAAGAAATATAAGTAAAGCGATTTTGACTGTGGATTGATTATTGGTGTTAGATGGGGTGATTTGAGTACAGTATCTCAGAAACAGCTGATCTCCTGGAATTTTCACATACAACTGTCTAGAGTTTACAGAGAATGGTGCAAAAAATAAAAAAAATCCAGTGAGCGGCAGTTCAATGCCTTTTTTGTGGGTGACAATGCCTTTTTAATGAGAGAGGTCAGAGGGGAATAGCCAGACTGGTTCCAGCAGCAGAAGACCATCAACATATACTCAGTAGCCCCTTTGTTAGGGACAGAAATCATTTAATAAAATGGTCACTGAGCGTATGTCAATTAGAATTCATTATCAACATATTCCAATTTGTAGCTCATGAAAGATCGATTTAATTGATTCTGTTGCGGATTAAAGAGAGGAGCTTATTTATAGATAATGGTTAATTTACCATAAATTAAAGCCACTGATGTACAACTTCATATACTATCCTTCGAAAAATGTTAGAAATGACACGTGGTCCGTTGCACTGTTCTTTTCACAACCAACTTCTGAAGTACGTTTCTTACATATTGGCTGACCTTTTTGCATTCTGCTGCCTAGCGTATTTGGAAATGCTTCGAAGAGAATTTTGACTGAGGTTTTTAAAAGCACTGAATTGCTATTACTTAATAAATGTAAATGAATGTGAATGTTATATTCAAAAGTAAGGATCGAGGAGATAGGAGTGAATGTTTTGAACCCTCCTGTTTGCTGTGTAAATCAATAAAATCATGGCAGATCTTTTACCTCAGCATCACTTTCCCGCAGTAACTCCATATGCCTTAATTCACTTAATATCTAAAAATCTATCAACCTTTGTCCTGATGACATGCAGTAACTGTGCCTCCTTTAGAGTTGGGATTTCCTAAGATGCATCACTTTTGGAATGAAGAAATTACCTTTCACCTCTCTCCTGAATGTCTGGCCCTTTACCTTGCTTCTATCAACCTTTGGGAAACATTATCTTTGCATCTATTGTATCATGTTCCTTAAGAGTATTGTGCATTTTAATGAGATCACCTACCATTCTCCTAAATTCCACAGAATAAAGTACCGGTCTGCTCACTCTCTCACCAAATGACAAAACTGGTATCCTGGGATACATCCCATGAAGTTTCACTGTGCTCCTTCTATCCCAAGTATAATCTTCACTTGGGGAGATTGTTGTGATCTATACACAATATTCCAGATGCAGTTTTAACCATGCCCAATATATTTGGAGCAATACGTCTCTACTTTGTACTCAAGTGCACTTGCAATAAAGGCCAAAATTCTGTTGCTGACCAATTACTTAAAATATATCATTTAATTAAATTTTATATCCAGCACTAGAAGCTTGACAGAGACACAAACCTCAATTAAGATTGAATTTTTTTTTTAAATTATAGGTTCCTGCTTGCTAGGGGCATAGCTACTAGTCGCACCACGAGTTATAATCCCCGGGGGAATGGCCAGGTGGAGAGGGAGAATGCCACAGTGTGGAAGGCCATACTTTTAGCCCTTAAGTCACAAGGGTTGCCGGTCTCCCGATGGCAGGAGGTCCTCCCTGAGGCACTCCACTCTATCCGCTCCCTGTTGTGTACGTCCACTAATGCCACCCCTCACGAACGCTTATTCTCTTTTCCCAGGAAGTCTGTCACTGGGACCACCCTATAAAGAATCCAAGGAGTGACTTTTTCAAACAGTGGATGTAGAACATATGGCACAAGGAAGGAAGTATTAGAGGTGGACACAATTATGGTACTTTAGAAAAGACCATAAGATATAGGAGCAGAGATAGACCATTTGGCCCATTGAGACTGCTCTATCATTTCATTATGGCTGATCCATTTTCCCTATCAGCCCCAATCTCCTGCCTTCTCCCGATATCCCTTCATGCCCTGACTAATGAACAATCTGTTTATCTCTGCCTTAAATATACTCAATAACTTGGCCTCCATAGCCATTCATGGCAATGAATTCCACAAATTCCCCACACTCCGGCTAAAAAATTCCCCCTCATCTCCATCCTAAAAGGATGCCCTCTATTTTAAAGCATTTTGAGTGTTACAGTGGAAAATGAACTGGTGATCAGAAATCTCTCCCTGCATTTGACCCGTGTCCCTCTCTTCTCACTATTGCCATCAGGAGGGAGGTGCATGAGTCTTGGGTTCCATGCCGCCACGTTCAGGAGCAGTTGATAACCTGCGGCCATCAGGCTTGTGGACCAGCTCCACTAACCTCAGTGCTGAACTGGATCCGCAGCCTGTGGAATCACGTTTACTCACTCATTTTCTGTGCTCTATTTGTTTACTTCTTTATTATTTGCTCGATTTTTAATCTTTTGCATATAGGACTTTTTTGGGTGTGGTTTTACATGGATTCTATTGTGTTTCTTTATTTTGTGGCTGCCTGCAAGAAGATGAATCTCAAGGTTGTATACAGTATACATACTTCGATAATAAATTTGAACTTTGAATTTTGAACATGGATAGGGAAGGTTTAGACAGATGCGGGACAAATGCTGGTCGAGGGGACTAAGCTGCATTATGCAACTTGGTCGTCACAGATGAATTGGGACTAAGGGACTATTTTGATGCTGTGTTACTCGATTTCTTTGAAAATCTGTGCCAACCAAATGGTGGGAGTGTTCAAGGACATCTTCAATCTCTCACTGCTTCAAAATGACAGCAATCATACCAATGTCCATGAAGAGCAGGGTGAGTTGCTTCGACAACTATCACCCAGTGGCACTCACATCTGCTCTGATGAAGAGCTTTGAGCAGTTGGTCATGGCTAGGATCAACTCCGCCTAAGCAGAGAAATGGACCTGCTGCAATTTGCCTATCACCACATTAAGACAAAAGCGGATATCTCTCCACTCAGCCTTAGATCACATAGATATGGTAGGCTTACATCAGATGCTGTTTATTGACCACAGCTCAGCACTTAACACAATCATACCTTCAGTTTTTATTAACAAGCTCCAAAACTTAGGCCTCAGTATCTCCCTCTGCAAAGGGATCATTGATTTTCTCATCTGGGGTCAACATTCTGTGCAGACATGAAATGCCATCTCCTTTTCAATGGCAATCAACACTGGTACACCTCAAGGATGCATGCTTAGTCCACTGCTCTACTCTCTCTACACCCTCGATTGTGTATTGGCAGAATTTCAAATGGTGACAAGGAGGCATACAAGAGCAAGATAATTCAGCTGGTTGAGCGGTATCACAGCGACAACATTTCACTCAACGTCAATAAGACCAAGGAATTGATGGTAAACTTCAGGAAGTGTAGGTCAAGGGCACACTCACTAGTCCTCATCGAGGGATGAGAAGTGGAAAAAGTGAGCAGTTTCAAGTTCCTGGGTGTCAGCATCTCTGGACCCAACATGCTGATGCAGTTACAAAGAAGGCACAACAGTGGCTATATTTCATTAGGAGTTTGAAGCGAATTGATATGTCACCAAAGACTCCTGCAAATTTCTACAGATGTACCATGGAGAGCATTTTAACTGGAGGCATCACTGTTTAGTATGGAGGTGCCACTGCACTGGATTGGAGAAAGTTGCAGGAAGTTCTAAGGTAGGGACATGTTCGGCACAACTTTGTGGGCTGAAGGGCCTGTATTGTGCTGTAGGTTTTCTATGTTGTAAACTCAGCAAGCTACAGCATGGGAAATTGCCTCCTCAGCATCGAGGACACCTTCAGAAGATGATGCCACCATGAAGGATCTCCAGAACATGCCGTCTTTTCATTGTACCATCAAGGAGGAGGTAAAGAGCCTGAACACACACACTCAACGTTTCAGGAACAGCTTCTCCCCCCTCTGTCTTCAGATTTCTGAATTCACAATAAACCCATTTACACTTACTCAGTATTTTTCTCCCGTTCTCTTTGCACTGCTATTCAATTTATTTTTTATACATACTTCTTTTTGTAATTTATAATTTTTATTATTGTGCATCGCAATGTACTGCTGCTGCAAGACAATGACATATGCCAGTGATGTTAAACTTGTTACTGATTCTGACTCTATCATTCTACATTCAGTGGTAAAATTGGTCATTGGTAGTTTGGAAGAGGAGACGTTTCACCCAAGCATTTTCAAAATAAAACTTATGTTCTCCATTTCTCATTTTCTCTTTCTGGCTTATTTAACTGGGATTCATCTTTGTGAAGCAACCTCATAATTCCGATAGGCTGTATCGCTGTCTGGCATGCCGGGGGTGGGGTGGGGGGGGGGGGGGTTGATGGGGGTGGGTGGCTACTGCACAGGATTGAAAGAAGCTACAGAGAGTTGTAAAGTTAGTCAGCTGTATCTTGGGAACTAGCATCCATGGTATCCAAGACATCTTCAAGGAGTGGTGCCTCAGAAAGGTGGCGTCCATTTCAAGGACCCCCATCATGCAGGACATGCCCTCTTTTTATTGTTATGATCAGGGAGGAGGTACAGAAGCCTGAAGGCACACACTCAATGATTCAGGAACAGCTTCTTCCCCTTTCTAATACAATTCTTAAATGGACATTGAACCCATGAACACTATCTTACATTTTTATTATTTTATTTCTGTTTTGAACTATTTTGAATTTAACTATTTAATATTAATATATATACTTACTGTAAATGACTTACTTTTTTTTCTATATTATCACGTATCACATTGTACTGCTGCTGCTAAGTTAACAAATTTCATGACATATGCCAGTGATATTGAATCTAATTCTGATTCTGATAAATTTGAGGTTTATAGACAATTTTATGACTTTAGTTGCATGCCCATTTCCAGTATACTGTGTACTTGTACTGATCTGTAATAAAATAACACTCACAATTACCATAACAGGATTAGAATACTTTCACTGTAAATTCAAGTTCAAGTTTATTGCCATTCAACTATACACATGTATATAGCTAAATGATACCTTGTTCCCCTGGGGCCAAGATACAAAATGCAGTCCATATAGTCACACACAGCACATATAGTTACGGTCCAACACAAGATCCTGAGTAGCTAGCCTGAAGTCTGACAGGTTGACATAAAGTGCAAAGTACATATTTATGTAAGACAGTATAATGTTACTTGCACAATTATAATAAAACAAGCTGTGCCATAAATGCGTGAAACAACAGCAATTGTGGAGCAGATGGATTTTCAACAAAGCCCCCTCCTCTGCATTGACTATCATGTTCTATGAACATTGGAGAAGCAAAGAGATTCTTGCTGACAATTACCTACTATATAATTTATCTCATACAACATTCCATATATATTGTATAATGCATAGTTGAGTTTCCTGCAGGGCACCGGGCTGTTTGCCCAATATTGCATTTTCTCGGCAAATTCTGTGAATTAGCACTGTGAAGTTTTTTTTCTATTTCACTCACAATTAATTACCAAGGGATTGAAGCTGAGACCAAATTTGTGAGTCCCCTCAAAGCTTAGAAAAGCAATTGCAGCACATCCAGAATTGCTTTTTAATGTAATTCCAAGTTGAAGATGTTATTGCCGAGAATTCAGAAAATGGTTGCAGTCGTGTACTCTGCCTAAGCTAATTCCATTAATGAGCATCTTCAACTCAAGTTGCACCCTAGACTTCAGCCTACAACCTCTGCCCTTCTATCTATCGGGCTGCCCATGCAGAGCAGCAACTTATACAATTGATAAAAAGCTTGACGACAGCATTTCCCTCAATGACAATAAAACGAAAAAGCTGGGGGACTGACATCAGGGTAGGGAGGCACAACAAATACTCTTGTTTACATCAATAGTGCCAAAGATGAGAGGGTTGAGAGTTTCAAGTTCCTTAGGAGTGAGAATCACCAAGAGCCTGTCGTGGTCAAACCACAACCAAGAAAACTCACCATTTCCTCTATTTCTTTAGGAGGAAGAAGAAATGTGGCATATCTTCTATCTTCACCAAATTTTATCAATGCACCGTATAAACCCGGGATGCATCATGCCTTGGTATGTTTGAGCATATGTAGCTCAGTACACGACAGAAACCAACCTCTGCTATATGGACTCTGAGAAATAGACCACATGCCTTGCTGCCTTAGCACTCAGCAAAATCAGATACCCCACCAACCCTGAATGTTCTCTCTTCTCCCCTTACCCAACAAGTAAAAGATACAAAAAAGCCTGAAAGTAAACACCATCAGGATCAAGGACACCTCCTGCTTCACTGTTATAAGACTATTGTATGGTTCCCTTCTATGAAAAGATGGACTCTCAACCACCTCATTACGATCTTGCATCTTATCGTCTCCCTGCACTGCACTTTCTCTGTAACTTTTACACTTTATTCTGTTACTGTTTTATCTTGTACTACCTCAATGCACTGTGTAATTAACTGATCTGTATGAATGGAATGCAAGACCTGCTTTACACTGTACATTTGACAAAGTAAACCAATTTACCAATTATAATTTGATTTCTAAAGGTAGACTCCCATTATTACTTCTACCATTAATGACATGCTTGGAAAGAATTACCATTTAGTTTAATAGTCATTCTGATTTTCTTCTGCAGCTTTTGAAGTGTAATACGGTAAACATGATGACCAAATAGTGCATAGCAATATCCCATAGACATAAATAGCATTTGATTTTTTTGGATAATATTGTTGTCCAAGTAAAACTCAAATAATATACAGTGCTATGCAAAAGTCCTGGCCACATATACATTATATATCTAGGGTGCCTAAGATTTTTGCACAATACCATATTTGTCAACGTGGAGTGGAAAGCAGGTTTGTAGATGAGGTGGGAGCAAAGGGTGTTGGGACTGGTGAGGATGGAGTGCAGCGCGAGGGGCATGGGATAGGTGGCAGAGGAATGCCATGGCAGTGAGTGGCACAGGTGCAGACATACCCAGCCCTGAGACACCGGGCAAGGCTATTTGATTCCAAACAATTGGTTTATTGATCATTACAGAAGGTCTCTCTGGTGCTTCCCACTCCCTTCCCTCCCTTTCCCCTTTCCCTAACCATGATATCCCTTTCCCTGACCTCTTCCCCTGACACCTTCCCACTCCCAGTGCAGACCCATATCAGAATCAGGTTTATCGTCACTGACATGTGTCATGAAATTTGTTTTATTCTTGCAGCAGCAGTAGTACAGTGGTATACATAAAATTACTACAGTACACTACAGTGCAAAAGTCTGAGGCTCCCTACTTATATACAGTATGTGCCTAACAGTTTTGCACAGTACTGTAGACAATGAGATTAGATAAAAGTGAAAGGCTGCGAGAGATTGCTTTTTGCTTTCCCAGTGTTCAAGCAACATGAGAGCAAGGCAGAAGGAAAGTTTTGTACTGTCCATGCAATCAATGTAGACATTTTGCACATCACAATAAAATGAAATTAGATTTTTAACAACCCTGATAATTAAGAAACCTGAGATTTAAGTTCCTGGGTTTTTGAGACGTGCTTAGTTCCTGTAAGGATTTACATCCTGATCTTTTCTTTCCATGACCATGAAGTCTGCGGACAGTCTAAACCTGCTGAGCGGACGTGAGTCACGCACTGCCACAGGGGTGTACACTGGCAGTGATTTAGAGTGGAACGTGATAGAGCCATGAGGACAAAGAACTAACATTGGATCCCAGGAATTTCCCACCTGGGGTCCATGGATCCCTTGGTTAATGGTAGAGGTCAATGGCATGAAGAAGACTGGGAACCACTGCTACAGACCGAGGGGCCCAAGTTGTTAGCTCAATAGGAGCAAACTTACATTCAAGTTCTGTTTCAAATTCAAGTTCAAGTTAATTGTTGCCATGGTCATAAAAACACAGAGTATAAACACTATGAAAATTAGGTTTTTTGCAATAGCAGCAGCACAGTACAATACAAGGGCAAACATAAGTTAATATAAGCTTAAATTAACATGAATTATACATAACTTCCACATGTGCAAAGTCAACGATAAAATAAACGTGTCAGTTGAGCAAGACTGAGAAAGAGAAAAACATATTTAGTTGAAGGTTTTTCAGGAACGTTCCAGAATGTGATTGCAGTGGAAAAGAACCCATTGTTGATCCTTGAGGTGTGGATCTTCAGGCTCCTAATGGCAGCATCGAGACGAGGTCATGGATCGGAGTTTGGGCATTCCTAATGATGATTGCTGTCTTTCTGAGTTATCACTTCTTTCAGATGTCCCCAGCGGTGGGGCGAACTGTGCCCATGATGGAACTGGCTGAATCATCACTCTCTGTAGCCTCTTGCATTCTGTGTATTGAAGGTCCCATATCGGGCCATGATGCAACCAGTTAGAATGTTTATCCCCTGTACATCTCTAGAAGTTTCACAGAGTCTTTGATAACTTGCTGAATTGTTGTGAAAATACCTTCAGCTAAGCTCCTTGCTCCCACCCTCAAGGGGAATGGACATCAAATTATTCAGCTTCATTGAGATTATACTTGAACCATACAAAGCACTGTATTGTAAGGAGTATTTACATTCTTCTGTAACTGTGTGGGTTTCCTCCTGGTGCTCCTCCCACTTTCCAGGGATTTTTGCTTATTTATTGAGATACAGTGTGAAATAGGCCCTTCTGGCCCTTTAAGACATGCCACCCAGCAAAACCTGGATTTAATCCAATGACCAATTAACCTACTAACTGGTACGTTTTCGGACTGTGGGAGGAAACCAGAGCACCCGGTGGAAACTCATGCGGTCATGGGGAGAATGTAAAAACTCCTTAGAGACAACAGCAGGAAATGAACCCAGGTCCCTGATACTGTAAAGCATTGTGCTAATCACTATGCTACTGTGCTGCCTTATGTGTGGGCTAGTATGTTAATTGGTCACATGGATGTAATTGGGTGGCAGGGGCTCATTGGGCTGGAAGGGCCTGTTACTGTGCTGTATCCCTAAATAAAATAAAATTACTTGAGGCAGGCATACAGAATTATGAGAGGCTGGACAAGGTGAAAAGATAGAACCAATTTCCATTGGCAGAGAGCTCAGTATTTAGGAGGATGACATTTTAGATATTTGCATAAGAGCAAATGGGAGAAGTAATTGTTTCACTCAAGACAAGGGTCTGGAACTCACTGTCTGAAAGAATGGAAAAGGTGGAAACTCTTACTATAGTTAAAAGTCACCTGGATGAGGATGTGTAACCTGTGCAGCTGCAGAGCTGGGGAGTGGGGTTAAACCAAAAGCTGTATTTTTGGCCGGGATAGGAATGATGGGCATTCCTGTGTGTAATAATTTAGCGATTCATGCAGCACAGGGGTTGCCAGCTGGATATAAGAGACCGTTCAGTCAAGCATTCCTTTATTTTTCCTCCTCCAGCGTTTTTTTATGATTTATTAGAGTTAAATGCTTAAAGAAGACAGAAAACGGCCATTGTATATTCTCCCAGCATTCCTATGATGTTTGTTCTCTCAACAAAATAAAATTTCTGGAGGCTCTGGGACCATCCTGGAAATCCTATGGGGGAGGTGGCAAATTATTGGTCCCACACACCTGCTGCCCCCAGGGTCGCTGCTGGAGGGCACCAGCAGGTGAATGATGCCGGTGTGTCTCTGTGCTTTTAGGGGTCTGGAGATCTTTTGTCAGCAAAGTGATTGAAGTGTCAAAGACACTCAGCTAATTGTTTTTCAAAGTTTAAGCAAAATAATGAGAGGCGGTATGGGACCTATATATAGAAGGTGTACTAATGCAAATTATTTTGACATTTAACCACGTACTCTTAAGAGAACAAGGTTAGTCAACTACAAAGTCTATAGCCAATATGACACAATATGACTTCCAGTGGGATTACAAATGAATTTGCTTCAGAAAGAAATACTAATCAAATTAAAATTAAATATATTTTTTAACAAAGGGGGTTAACTTAATTCAGAAAAGATTTTCCCAACTGTTACTATGTGCAGCCAGAGGTACAAGGCATTCATACTCAATGCCCAGAGCACTGGCAAAGCCCTTATGCAAATGAAGGAAATATGTTTACTCACTCTATGTAGTCAATAGGTTGTTAGGCTGTGCGAATATCTCCTGAATTTGACAAGTTTTAGCTTTAATCTGTCAATTTTGCAGTATGCCCACAGGGATGTATCAGTCTGACAGGGGTTGGGGAAGCACTACAGCAGAGGAGAGGGGGCCTCTCCTCACCTCATAATGAAGTTCCACTATGGTACCGAACTCTGCAGTAAACTATGGAGCTAAGTGTAAAAGTTTTTTCAAAGACTTGCCAGAAACTACACAGGTTGTTAGGGTGGTTAAGGCTTGCTTGACTTTATTAGTTGAGACATTGAGTTCAAAAGTCAGTAAGTTATGTTGCAGCTTTATAAAACTTTAGTTAGTCTGCATCTGCAGTATTGCATACAGTTCTGGTTGCCCCATTATAGGAAGGGTGTCAAGGCTTTGGAGAGGGTGCCGGAGATGTTATCAGGATGCTACCTGGATTAGAGGGCATGTTGGACAAACTTGTTTTCACTGGAGGCTGAGAGGAGATATGATAGAGGTTAATAAGATTATGAGAGGCATAGGGTAGACAGACATTATCTTCTTTTTTCCCCCAAGGTTGAAATATCTAATATTGGAAGGCATGCATTTAAGGTGGGAGAGGGTAATTTCGAAGGAGATGTGAGGGGCAAGTTCTTTTCACAGAAAGTGGTGGGTGCCTGGAATGTTCTGCCTGGTGGGTTGGTAGAGGCAGATATATTAGGGACATTTAAGAGACATTTAGGTGGGCACATAAGTGTGAGGAAAATGGAGGGATATGAACACTGTGGAGGCATAAGGGATTAGTTTAGTTGGTTGTTTGATTACTAATTTAATTCATTTAACACAACAGTGCAGGCAAAAGGGCCTTCTCCTGCGCCGTATTGTTCTGTGTTCTATGCTCTGCAAACCTGTATCATGTATAATTCGGCACTATAGACAGTGAGGAGTCCGATGCATTGGATAGAAATTTCAGCAGTGAGTAGAGCCTTGTAGATCATTTAATATACCATAATAACATAAACAAATGTGCAGCGTGTTACGGATGCAGGGTTCCGATGCAAAATGCAACAATTCCTTTCCTCCCACGGATGCTGCCCAACCTGCTGAGTTCCTCCGCTAGATTATTTGGCACACCATTTTATTTCCTCTGATTTGCTTTCCAGCAATAATTTGGTTTAGATTCCAAAGGCTTTACAGCTTGACTGATCTGATTGAAATAGATTCCAATGTGCCATATTGCAGACCACAGTACTGGTGTTGCTACAATAATATTTTATTCTGTTCTGTTAAATACAGGAAATTATACAGGTGGATTTGAGTAGAATAGCCCCAATAGTCCTAGCAATAGCACTGCTTCTTCACAGCCACAATGACCTGGGGGTTAGTACTGGCCTCTAATGCTGTCTATGTGGAGTTTGTATGTTCTGACCATGACCAAGTGGGTTTCCTTCAGGATACGTATGCAGGCTTTGTACGTTGGTTGCCTGCTATATAGTGCCTTGAGGTGAGTTGTGGGCGATGGAGAGATTTGATGGGAACATGGAGAGAATGGAAAAAACGTCCATTATTAAGGGCCCCTATGACCCAGGATATGCCCTCTTCTGTTTGTTATTGTCAGGATGAAGGTACAGAAGCCTGAAGGCACACATTCAGAAATTCGGGATTAGCTTCTTCCCCTCTGCCTTACGATTCCTAAATGGCCATTAAACTCATGAACACTACCTCACTTTCTGAAAATATATATTATTTCTGTTTTTGTGCTATTTTAATCTATTCTATATACATACTTAGTGCAATTGATTTACTATTGATTTTCTTTCTATTTTGTCATGTATTGTATTGAACAAATTTAACACATTTCACGACACATGCCGGTGATAATAAGTCTGATTCTGATTCTGATTCTAAGAATAAAATGATATCTCTGAAATTGGTGCCTGGTAATTGTTGTAGAGTCATAGAGCACTACAGCACAGAAGCAGACCCTTCATCCCATCTAGACTACGCCGAACTATTAAACACAAACACAAGAAAATTTGTAGATGCTCGAAATCTAGAACAACACATAAAAAATGCTCGAGGAACTCATCAGGTGAGGTAGCATCTATGGGACTATTAAACTGCCCAGTTCCACTGACTCGCGGTGGACCATAGTCCTCCATAACACTCCCATCCATGTACCTGTCCAAATCTCACTTAAACATTGAAATCAAACCTGGGCTGGGAGCTCATTCCACACTCTCACCACCATCTGAGTGAAGAAATTCCCCCTCATGTTCACCTTAAGCATTTTGCCCTTCCAACATTAACCCAAGATCTCAAGTTCTAGTCTCACCCAAACTTAGTGGAAAAAGCCTGCTTGCATTTACCCTATCTATACCTCTCCTAATTTTGTATACCTCTGTCAAATCTCCTCTCATTCTTCTACTTTCAAGGGAATAAAATCCTAACCTATTTAACCTTTCTCGGTAAGTCTGTTCCTCAAGCCCTGGTAACATCTTTTGTGGTTTTCATGGGCTCAGGGGCATATTTCCCTGCTGTATGACTCCATGAGTTTCTGAGAATAATTCCAGGTATTACTGTCGCATTCCTGCACTCATTTGTTTCCAGTTAAATTGTTTCTTGTCTATACTGTCCTCATAATATAAAAATTGTTTGTAAATTGTCCTTTCAAAAATCTCTCCAAGTCTGAGCTGGCACAACTTGTTCCTTTCTACAAACGTATATCCTAAAGACGCTTAAAACCTTTACAGCACCGTGCATGCATCCTTTGAAGCTCCATGCCAGTATGTGGGCCCCACCAGAGTGACCCAAGTTAGTTGTCTAGAATTACTGTATTATTAAACAACTTCAGGGTCATACCGGCTGCTGTGACAGTGAGACAAAGAAACCCTTTGAACTAAAGAGCATACACATTGCAATATTGCTAGTACGTGTGCTGGAAGATCCAGATTTATTAAACATCGAAAGTATAATTTTAAAATTTGATGTTTTAAAAAAGTACCTCAGAGGTCTGCAGTTACCTTTTTAATGCCATTAGTGTGTTGGCAGCTGTTCTCTGTCTCTGCTTCAGAGGAGCTCTGCAGCTTATGGAAAGCTTGGTGATAATTTGCACATATGGAAATGCTTTCTCTCGCTATTTCTTCTTCTGTGTTGTGGACAGATGGAATTAGCGAGTGCTCAGAAGCCGTGAAGCTAAACACATCAAAAGAAAACCCCTTCATTTCGTGAGAAACTGGAGGCAAAATAAAAACAGAACAGTTGATCTGATGCAGGCAAAGTAATAACACATTCTGGGTCGTTTTTCATTAAGCAGCGCCTACATTACAATTAATTTTTAAAAGCTGCAGATCTTATTTATGTTGGTGTATGGTCTCCTCATAAAGCGCCTGATTTTTTTTCAAGAAACCGCCTTGAAAGTAAATATGTTGGCAGGCGAACAAATTAACCCCTTAATTGCTGAATTTTCCAGTGTGGGTCTAAGACCACCCCCCTCCCCATGTGTGTCTGCTCTTTTGTGCACCTTGCCTTACCAGAAGAAGTATGATACCATGCACATCTAACTCGATGATATTCCCTTTCCCTTTCACTTCAGTGCTTCACAAACAGAGTAAACGGTTCCCATTCTTAGAGCAGAGGAAATGTATAGACAGTTTGACGGAAGTGCTTGAAATTATGCAGGATGTTAATAAATTTGTAAGAAAAAATCTTGTAAAAAAAGCATTGGCATCGAAACAGGCCAATGTGTAAAGGAGAACAAAAAATTGTTACTCTAGATCCGATGTAGCACAAAAAAGCACAAAAGATAAAGAACACAATAATAATAAAACCCAATAAATACAAATACAAAATGTACTGCAACTTATATATATAGATTGATTGTATGTCCATAAAGTGATGCTAGGCTGTATGTAGGTGACTGACAGGAAGTACTAAAGTAATGGTGGAGTTAGTGGGTGGAAGTGTTGATCAGACTTACTGCTTGAGGAAAGTAACTGCTTTTCTGCCTGTTTTTGAGTCTGGAGGTCCTGGCGTGGATGCTATGCAGCCTCCTTCCTGATAGGAATGGGTCAAACAGTTTGTGAGTAAAGTGGGTGGGATCCTTAATGATGTTATTGGCCCTTTACCTGAAACTTTCTGTATAAATGTCATTGATGGCAGGTAGGCTGGTGCCGGTGATGCATTGGGCAGTTTTGACTACCCTGTCCTGAATATCACTGAAATGCATTATTTTCAATCCACTAAAAGAGATTCTCTAGAGATGTTAACTGGTGTTAGCCTCCATTTTAAAATAAAATAAGTAACTATACATATAGCTACAAATATGAACATACAGCAACATTTACAACTTTACTTACAGTTGTAACTAAGATTGAAAGGGTGCAGAGGAAACTTACAAGGATGTTGCCAGGACCTGAGGATCTGAGTTATAGGAAAAGTTGAATAGGTTAGGACTTTATTCCCTAGAATTTAAAAGATTGTGGGGAAATTTTTCAAAAGGATACAAAATTATATCTGCCTCAGAAGAGATCCCAATAGAGCAAATAATTAAATTCTTCCATCCTACATCATCCACTTATTCATTTGCACTACAGTCCTATTCCTCCCTTCACTAGTAGTTGGCACTGGCAGAAATTCAGGGGTTACATCCTTAATTCTGGCTTTTTAACCTTTGCTAAGTGCCTGCATTCATTCCATCTTCTTCTCTACCTCTGTTATTGGTGCTGAGCATACAACAACCTTTAGTTGCTTGTTTTCTCCCTTGGGAATATTCTGCAATTATTCAGAGACATCCTTGACCCAGTCAACATAACACCAAGGCAACATAACATCCTGGAGACATCCCGGGAATGAAAGGGTTAACACACGAGGAGCGTTTGATGGCTCTTTGTCTGTACTCACTGGAGTTTAGAAGAAGAAGAGGGTCACATTGAAATTTACCGAATATTGAAAGGCCTAGAGCGGACATGGAGAGGGTGATGCAAATGGTGGGAGAGTCTAGGACCAGCAGGGACAGCCTCAGAATAGAAGGACATTCCTATAGAACAGAGATGAGGAGGAAATTATTTAGCAGAGTGTGGTGAATCTGTGGAATTCATTGCCACAGATGACTGTGGAGATCAGAACGTTGCATATATTTAAAACAGGGGTACTTAATTAGTTAGGGTGTCAAAGGTATGGGGAAACAACAGGAGAACGGGGTTGAGAGAGTAAATAAATTGAATGGCAGAGCTGACTTGATGGACCAAATATCCTATTTCTATGTCTTATGGTCTTATGAAGACTCATTTGAGGCCACAGAATCTTCTGTCTGTCACCCTAACTGTACGTGAACTGAATAGCTTTACCAACACAGTACCAGTCAATGGTTCTGTACAATGGCCTATAGTTCAGGGAGCGCTAAGCGCAGAAACAAATATCACTGTGATGATTGTATGCTCTAGTATCAATTGTTTGGTGACAATAAAGTATAATGAAGTAATGTCATTTCCTTAATGACTGAGTATTTGAATGCACATGGCTGGAATATCGCTGTTCTTCTCAATTCCGTTAAACACCTTGCTTCTCTTCAGTGTTTCATCATGTGAGCTGTTCCTTCCAAGTCTTTTGAAATCCACTCTTAAGCAACATACAAATCTCACATTTCAATTCTTGTTTTACTCAAGGGGTGGATCTATTATTCCTGCCATGACGATGCTGTAGTCTATTTTGAAAGAAAATGCCATCCCTAGAGTTGATTAACACCACCATGTCTCAGTTGTAGATCAACGTCAGAACGATAAGGTGAAACTCTTTGTTCATTGCACAGAAAGTCCTTTAGACCATAAGACACAGGAGCAGAATTAGGCCATTCAGCCCATCAAGCCTGATCCACCATTTCATCATCACTGATCCATTTCCTCCTCAACCCCATTCTGCCTTCCCCCCGGCAACTTTAATGCCCTAACTAATCAAGAACCTGTCAACCTCTGCCTCAAATATACTCAATGAATCTGCCTCCACAACCACCTGTGGGGATGAATTCCACAGATTCACCATCTTCTGGTCAAAGAAACTTCTCTTCATTTCTGTTTTAAATAAACATCCAAGTAACACACGCAAAATACTGGAGGAACTCAGCAGGCCAGGCAAAATCTATGGGAAAGAGAACAGTCGAGTTTGGGGTCAAAACTCTTCAGCAGGACTGGGAAAGATGAGTAGTCAGAGTTATATGGTTAGGGAGTGGAGGGAGAAACACAAGGAGATAGACGAAACCGGAAGTGGGGGAGGGATGAAGTAAAGAGCTGGGAAGTTGATAGGTGAAAGAGGTACAGGGCTGGAGAAGGGAGAATCTAACAGGAGAGGACAGTAGGCCATGGAAGAAAGAAAAAGGGGGAGGACCATCAGAGAGAGGCGATGGACAAGCAAGGAGGTAAGGTGAGAGAGGGAAAAGTGGATGGGGAATAGAGAAGGGGGGCAGCGTTACCAGAATTTGAGAAATGGATGTTCATGCCATCAGGTTGGAGGCTACCCAGACTGAATATAAGGCGCTGCTCCTCCACTTGAGTGTGGCTTCATCACAACAGTAAAGGAGGACATGGATGGATATGTCGGATGAGAATGGAAAGTGGAATTAAAATGCTTGGCCACTGGGAGATCCCAGCTTTTCTGGCAGATGGAGTGTAGATGCTCAGTGAAGTGGTCTCCCAATCTATGTCGGGTTTCACTGATATATCAGAGGCCACACCGGGAGGACCTGATACAATTGATGACCCCAACAGACACACAGGTGAAGTGTCGCCTCACCTGGGGTCCTGAGTGGAAGTGAGAGAGGAGATGTGGGGGCAGGGGTAGCACTTGTTCTACTTGCAAGGATAAGTGCCAGGAGGGAGATCAGTGGGAAGGAAGGAATGGACAAGGGAGTCGCATAGGGAGTGATCCCTGCGGAAAGCAGAACGTAGGGGGAAGGGAAAGATATGCTTGGTGGTGGGATACTGTTGGAGATGGCAGAATTTACAGAGAAACAGCCACATCTCTTCCATTTTGCACATGCCTGCCCTCACCCCATCCTCCTGTCACCCTACCAGGGATAGGATTCCTCTTGCCCTCACCTACCACCCCACCAGCCAAAGGAGAAATTATTGAGAGTAAAGACAAGTTCTGCTAAATGAAGGAGAGTGGTGGTAGAGTGGAACTGGTTGGGTCTGGTGTCCAGAAAAAAATAGAAAGCTTTGAGGCCTTCCTGATAGAGGATGTAGGTACAAAGGGACTGGACATCCATGATGAAAATAAGATGCTCGAGGCTAGAGAACTAAATAAACATCCCTCTGTTTTGAGGCTGTGCCCTCTAGTCCTAGACTCCCCCAACAAATGAAACATCCTCTTCACATCCACTCTAGCTAAATCTTTCAACACTCGATAGGTTTCAATGAGATCTCTCCCTCCCCCATTCTTCTAAATTCCAGGAGGTAAGGTCCCAGAGCCATCAATCGCTGCTCATGATAAATCTTCGTTGAGTTAAAACAGACAGCTTCAGTTTAGCTGACATTGGAGGGGAGTTGTGGCACAAAATTGCCAGAAATGTGGCACTGCATGTTTTCCAACCTTCTATGCTCTTTTGTGCAATGTTTGATCAATTTTATGGCCTCTGTTTGCTTGGAAGAGATGAGCTTCATAGTACGGCCATAGAACAGACAGAACAATCCCAATAACGTGTCACAAAATGCTTTCCTGAGCTGGATAGAATAGATCTTTGGGTGGATTTGTTCAATGGTTCAATTTAATATCAAAGAATGTGTAAAGTATACTCTTCACGACACCAACAAAACAAATAATAATAAACATAATTAGAAATGCATTTTTTCAGTAATACCTTCAATATTTACATACAAAAAGTAACTGTGAAGCAAAATAATGTGTTTGGTCATCAGGAAAGCAATGTGAGAGAGAGGTTAATTAGAAAGCTCTTTTAAAGAGTAAGTTCAGGTCTGATGGCCTCTTTCTACAATGCTCTATCCAATGAATCGCTGGCCTTACCTCTCTTGCATTCCAATTTGGCATAATGGACGCATTTGGAAAAAAAACTTTTGAACTACAGAATATATGCAAAATATGACTATGAAGTAACAGTAACAGCACATGTGTTGGAGAATTAATTTCATTGTGTGTTGACTGGCTCTATCACAAGCTGACAACTGCAAGAAGCTAACATCACCCAATAACTGACAATATGAGGGCATTTGGAATAGAGTGTAACATACACGGAGTGTACCACCTGTACCTAATAATGTGGCCACTGAGTGTCTGTTTGTGGTGTTCTGCAGCTGTCGCCCAACTACTTCAAGTTTCGACGTCTTGTGTGGTCAGAGATGCTCTTCAACACAGCGCTGTTGTATCACGTGATTATCTGAATTACTGTCGCCTTCCTGTCAGTTTGAATTAGTCTGGTCATTGTCCTTTCACCTCTCTCATTAAAAAGGTATTTTTGCCCACAAAGCTGCAGCTCACTGGATTTTTGTTTGCATCTTTCTGCATAACTTCTAGACTGTAGTTTGTGTAAATTTCCCAGGAGATCAGCAGCTTCTGAAATAGGCAAACCACCCTATCTGGCACCAGCAATCATTCCAGGGTCAATATCACTCAGATCACATTTCTTCCCCATTCTGACATCTGGTCTGAACAACAACTGAATCTCTTGACCATGACTGCATTGAGTTGCTGCCACATTATTGGCTGATTAGATATTTGCGTTAAGGAGCAGGTGTACAGGTGTACCTAATAAAGTGGCCACTGAGCGTACACCTATGCACTAACCCTTGTTTCTACCTGGCTTGGCTACGCTGACTGATGACAGTGGAGCACTAAATGTGAGGATTTATTTTTGAGAAGACTCAGTAAAAGGCTTGGTTCCCAAATTTAGAGCATTGGTGCAAACCTTGCATGTGGTGGAAGATGCATGCTGAATCACACTCGATAAATGAGGGATGAAACTAGCGATATCGCTCGACGTAAAGAAGCATTTAATTGCATGAAGCACCAAGATTCGATTACTTATTACAGATTTGTTGGATTGGAGAATGGTTGCTCGAATAGCTGTTACTTTTCATCACGGGTTAACAGCAACAGATTGCAATCCACAAGCTAACTTCAACCATAAACTGCTTCTGCAAATTTCCGATTCATAAATGCCACCACATTTTCTACATTGGCGCAGATGACCTTACATGACAGATGAGTGGTCTCTTTGTTGTAACATCTCTGAGTGGTCTAAGATATCACAAAGATGCGACGTCATCTTATTCAGTTGATGGATCTCATAATCCAACTCATCAGACTGTGGTGCATTGGACAGAGAAGGCTTTTGTCCTTTCATAGAACATGATACAGTACAGCAATAAAGATGAGGCAATCATTTACCATCAATTTTGCCTGTATCTAACCTCACATCCACAAGTTTTTGTATCAAGACTAACATGTCTGAAAGTTAAATGTGTGGTTTGATGGCTGACAGAAACATTAACTGGGATAGCAGGAACAGATAAGATAACTGAAAGTGGCCAAAGTTAATTGCTTAAGGTGATTTAAATGTTAATGCTTAAGGTCAATTTAAAGTGCTATGTCTGTCCATTGCTCTGGAGTCTCTCTGGTTCCCAGTTATTTCTGCGGGATCGTGAACTTTTAAAGTAGGAAGACACTTCGACAGAATTACAGAAAAAAATCATGGGTTCCTGGATTCATGAATGGAGATATGGGGTACAACAGCAGAACCTGTTGAAGGCACTGGTTAAATCACAACCAGAGTATTATCTGTATTTCTGGCAGCCATATATTATCATGTGTTTCTCATCTGTTTCTTACAACGCAGAAATTCAAGCCACAGAGTCTATACCACCTCTCAAAGCCCTCTCTTAAAGTCCCTTTCCCCCCACTTATTTTGTCTCATTACTCCCCATAATTCTCCTGTCTTGCCCCTACACCACAGGTAATGTGCAGTGACAAATTAACCTAGCAACCAACATGTCTTTAGCATGTGGCAGGAAATTGGACAACTCAGGGGAACAAGTGAATTCCACGCTGTTAGCACCTTGGGTCAGACTTGAATTCAGAATGAATTTTCAGTAGAATCTGAAGGGGATGCAGGTGAGATGTTCCAGAATAGTTCCAGAATTAAGGGATTTCGGCAAAAAGATTGGACTGGTGAAGTTAAGATTTTTTTCCACTGGGCAAAGTTTGTACCTATCTCTAAACTTCAAGGTAATAGATGACTTGCCCTTTTATTCTTCCCTCGACGCTGGGAAATAACCTTCCACATCTAAGCTGACAAATGTTATTGACGTTGTTCAAGTCATTTTCAGTTCACAACCTAGTTCTTTATCTTCTGAGTAAATGGAAATATTCAATGGTGAAAAAGAAAGAAATTCATCATAAAGGAGAATAAAGTGTTGAGGAATAAGACAGAAAATGGGATTGAGGACAACAACTGGTAAAACATGATGTTCAAAGTTCAAAGTTAATTTATTATCACGGTATGTCACCATATCCTACCAGAAGATTTAGTTTCTTGTGGGCATTCAAAGTAAATACAATGAAAAGCATTGAAAAATGAAAAACTATGAAAAAGCACACACAAGATGGATAACCAATGAGCAGAAGACATCAAACTGTGCAAATACAATAAAAGAAACAAAAAACAAAATAGTAATAATTATCAAGAACATGAGATGACGTGTTTTTGAAATGAGTCCACTGAGTGTGGGAACAGTTCAGTGTTGGGATGAGTGAAGTTATTCTCTCTTGTCCAGGATCCTGATGGTTGAGGGGCAATAACTGCTCCTGAACCTGATGGTGTTGGTCCTGAGGCTTCTGTACGCTCTTCCTTATGGTGGGGGTTCTTGACGACGGATGCTGCTCTCCTGTGACAGCAGTCTTTGTAGATGTGCTCAATAGTGGGAAGGACTTTACTCAGAGTATAAGAAAGACATCGGAGCAGAATTAGGCCACTTGGCCCATTAAGTCGGCTCCACCTTTCAATCATGGCAAATCCTTTTTTTACCCCTCCTCGGCCCCACTCCCCAGCCTTCTCTCCATAACCTTTGATGCCATGTCCAATCAAGAACTAATCAAGTTCTGCTTTAAATACACCCAACAACCTGGTGTCCACAGCTGCCTGTGGTAATAATTTCCAAAAATTCACCACTTTCTGGATAAAGAGATTTATCTGCATCTCTGTTTTCATTGAAGATCCCTCCATCCTGAGGCTATTCCCTCTTGTTCTGGCCTCCCCCACCATGAGAAACATCCTTTCCACATCTAGTCTGTCCAGGCCTTACAATATTCAACAGCTTTCAATGAGATCCCACACCACCCCCTCCCCCGCTCACCTTCATCCTTCCAAATTCCCATGAGTGCAGACCCAGAGCTATCAAATGTTCCTCATACAATAACCTTACTTACTTGTGCTGGACTGGGCAGTATCTACAACTTTTGTAGTTTTTTTCTGTTCAAGGGCATTGGTGTTTCCATCCCAGGCTGTGATGCAACCAGTCAATATACTCTCCACCTCACATCTAAAGAAGTGTTTCGAAGATTCAGTTGACACACCAAAAATTCACAAAGTAGAAGCACTGCCATGCTTTCTTTGTAATGGTACTAACATTCTGCACACAGGACAGGTTCTCCAAAATAATAATGTCGAGGGCTTTAAAGTTGCTGATATAAAGATGCTCTCGGCCTCTCATCCTGTGATAAGGACTGGCTCATGGACATCTGGTTTGTTCCTCCTGTAGTCAATAACCAACTCCTTGGTCTTGCTGACATTGAGTGAGAGTTTGTGGTTGTGGCACCACTCAGCCAGATTTTCAATTTCCCTCTGATATGCTGATTTGTCACCAGCATTGACAATGGGGTCGTCAGCAAATTTAAGTATGCCATTGAAAGCTCTGTTTTGCCTCACAGACATAAGTATAAGGTTGGGGGTGTTGTGGATAGTGTGGAGGGCTGTCAGTGGTTACAACGGGACATTGATAGGATGCAAAATGGGGCTGAGAAGTGACAGATGGAGTTCAACCCAGATAAGTGTGAAGTGGTTCATTTTGGTAGGTCAAATATGATGGCAGAATATAGTATTAATGGTAAGACTCTTGGCAGTGTGGAGGATCAGAGGGATCTTGGGGTCCGACTCCAGAGGATGCTCAAAGCAGCTGCACAGGTTGACTCTGTGGTTAAGAAGGCCTACAGTGTATTGGCCTTCATCAATCGTGGAATTGAATATAGGAGCCGAGAGGTAATGTTGCAGCTATTTAGGACCCTGGTCAGACCTCACGTGGAGTACTGTGCTCAGTTCTGGTCGCCTCACTACAGGAAGGATGTGGAATCCATAGAAAGGGTGCAGAGGAGATTTACAAGGATGTTGCCTGGATTGGGGAGCATGTCTTATGAAACAGGTTGAGTGAACTTGGCCTTTTCTCCTTGGAGCGATGGAAGATGAGAGGTGACCTGATAGAGGGGTATAAGATAATGAGAGGCATTGATCATGTGGATAGTCAGAGGCTTTTTTCCCAGGGCTGAAATGGCTGCCACAAGAGGGCACAGGTTTAAGGTGCTTGGGAGTTGGTACAGAGGAAATGTCAGGGGTAAGTTTTTTATCCAGAAGAGTGGTGAGTGCGTGGAATGGGCTGCCGGCAGCGGTGGTGGAGGCAGATACAATAGGGTCTTTTAAGAGATTTTTAGATAGGTACATGGAACTTAGAAAAATAGAGGGCTATGGTAACCCTAGTAATTTCTAAGGTAGGGATGTGTTCGGCACAACTTTGAGGGCCGAAGGGACTGTATTGTGCTGTTAGGTTTTCTATGTTTCTATAAAGTGAATAGAGCAGGGGTCTAAGGACAAAGACTTTTGGTGATGTTGATGGTGAGGAGATGTTGCCATTCTGAAATGACTGGGGTCAGCAAATGAGATCACATGATCACAAGACAAAGGAGCAGAAGTAGCCCATCAAGTCTGCTCCACCATTCCACCATGAGCTAAACTATTCTCCCTTCTAGTTCCAATTTCCGGTTTTTTCCCCATATCCCTTGATACCCTGACTAATTAGATACCTATCAATCTCCTCCTTAAACACTCTCAATGATCGGACCTCCACAGCTGTATGTGGCAACGAATTCCATAAATCCACGACCCTCTGGCTAAAAAAAATTCTCCTCATCTCTGTTTTAAATGGGAACCCTCTAATTCTAAGACTGTGGCCTTTTGTCCTGGACTCACCCACCAAGGGAAACAGCCTTTCCACATCTACTCTGTCCAACCCTTTCAACATTTGAAATGTTTCTATGAGATCCCCTCTCTTTCTTCTATACTCTAATGAATACAGTCCAAGAGCCGACAAACGCTCCTCATATTTTAGCCCCTGCATTCCAGGAATCATCCTCATAAATCTTCTTTGAACTCTCTCCAACATCAGTGAATCCCTTCTCTAAGAAAGGGGCCCAAAACTGCACACAGTATTCCAAATAAGGTCTCACCAGTGCACCATAGAGCCTCATCAACACCTCCTTACTCTTATACACTATTCCTCTTGAAATGAATGCCAACATAGCATTCGCTTTTCTTACTGCCGATCCAACCTGGTGGTTAACCTTTAGGGTATCCTGCACGAGGACCCCCCAAGTCCTTTTGCACTTTCAATTTTTGAATTTTTCCCCCATATGGATAATAATCTGTCCGATTATTTCTTCTTCCAAAATGTACAACCGTACATTTCTCAACATTGTATTTCATCTGCCCACTCTCCTAAATTGACCAAGTCTCTCTGCAACCTTTCCGTTTCTTCAACACTTCCTGCTCCTCTACCTATCTTGGTGTCATCCGCAAACTTAGCCACAAAACCATTTAATCCATAACCTAAATCATCGATATACATTGTAAAAAGAAGCAGCCCCAACACCGACCCCTGCGGAACACCACTAGTAATCAGTAACCAACCAGAACAGGATCCCTTTATTCCCACCCTTTGCTTTCTGCCTATCAAGGATCCACTTGCACAAGGAGATATTGAGACCTAGGTCTTGGAGCTTATTGATTAGTTTTGAGGGGATGATAGTATGGAATGTTAAAATGTAGTCAATGAAGAGCATCCTGATATATGCGTTGGGCATGACAGTAGCATAGGGTTAGCGCGATGCTATTACAATTCAGGGCATTGGAGTCTGGCACCCTCTGTAAGAAATGTGTGTGTTCTTTCCGTGAGTGCATGGTTTCCTCCAAGTGCTCTGGTTTACTCTCACAATCCAATCACTTAGTAGGTGAACTGGTCATTGTAAATAATGTGTGATTAGGCTAGGGTTAAATGGGTGGGTTGCTGGCCAGTGCGGTTTGTTCAGATAGGAGGGCACGTTCTGTACTGTAAAATAAAATTTCCTGGCTTGTACTGTGCTCAAGGGCTCAAATGACATTCTCTGTTCTTATTACTTTATTAAATTGCGATCTTTCATTGATTCTATTATGGATTTATTGAGTATGCCAGCAAGAAAATGAATCTGTGGTGAATTACAGTATATGTGCTTTAATAATAAATTTACTTTGAACTTTGATATTGTAAACTTTCAGTTAAGTTTATGTGAGCAATATTTGTAAACTGTAATTCATTTGGAACGAGAGTCCAAGCCTTGGACTGATTCCTTTGATGTGGTCATCACCCTGGTTCTTTAAGGTTGTTACAGCCGGCGGTGGTAATGGGGATAAGCTCCCACTACCTGTTAAATGCTCCCAGTGGTGTGCATCTCAAATAGCCTCTGACAACCAAGTCCAGCTCCTGGCCTTCAGGTGTGGTTTAGTTACTAAGCCCAGCAGAACCATTTCTACTGACAGGAGAAAGGGAAAGGGTGGGTTACTGACACCTTAAAACCAGTTGTCGGACAGACAGAGCTTGTCAGCCATGGTCGGCATCTCATCTAGGAGAAGGAAAACTCTGATCTCAAATTTCCATGGCCTTGCAGCTAAACCCACTCATGGGGAGGGCTTCGGGATTAAACCCCAAGGAAAAATCCAGAGCTGGAGTTCCTAAGGCAGTCCTATGTTGAGTTCAATGCTGATAGCCAACCTCTACGGTGCGGCTGGTACTAAACAATATTGATCTCTGCCATTCCTTTGGATTCACCAGCTGCGTGGAGAGGGAGAGCCTTCTGCATAGGCATAAGGTTTCCCCTCATACTGCACTGGCTTGTGTACTGGCTTTCATATCGAGTAAGCAGAAGGTACACAGTATCCATGGTTGACCCCATCCAATTGAGAACTTCATGGTCATCAGCTGATTGTCAGGTCTCCCCTGAAAGGAATGGCATTTGGGGCAACCATTACTTATCACTTTGCATTCTTCAAAGCTATAAAAATGGAGCCCTTGCTGATTACATATTTTATGTGAAGCGTTGGTGATTTGTGCACTGAAGATATACGTATGAAATTCAGAAGCAATTTCTTAAATCAGTCTTTGAAGGCAATGATATATCCATACAGTAACCAATGATCTTAACTCTGTGTTTTATTGTAGCTTATGTGGACAACAATAAAAAAATGACAAGATTTGAATGTTAAGTTTTATTCTGAGTATTAATATTGAAGAATCCCCAATGGAACAGAAATATATTGCAAAATAATCTAAAAATATATTGAAGTATATTTCATTATGATGTGGGAATAATGCTGTATGTGCTTTGAAATGTCATAATATTCAGAAATGTAATTTTATTTTTTGGAGAATATTATAGGATAGGAATTAGGTTTTTAAGAACTGGCACTCCTGCATGGACAAACACCTGCCTTTGTAGTGACAGATACTTCAGATCTTTTGATCCATGCAGAGAAGAACAAGGACATTTTTTCCACTCTCTAAATTGATATTTTTTCACAAGCTCACACTGAAAACAAGCTGGGTGGTCATTCACTATGTTGCATTTTAGATGCTGTTGCATGGGAGCAGCAAAAACAATATGTTTTACTTTTGAGATGTTCCTGAAAGGTATGTTGAGTTGCGGCAAGGCATTTCTTCATCAATCGATTTATTGTAAGAATGGACCCACCTAAAAATCAGATTCATGAAGCGAGTTTCTTCAATAGTACGTCAATACCCCTCGGCAAATTGTTATGACTTGGGTTTGACTCTTCGTTGTTAACTGAGAATCCTTTCTATTAATTCAAGATTCAAAATTCAAGAATGCTTCATATCATTTTAGTACATGGGTATAAAGGAGAATAAAATAATTCTTACTTCAGGTCTACACAAAAAAACACAAAAGATAAAGAATCAATAATAATAAAAAAACACAATAAATATAATACGTAAGATAGTTTATATACGTAGATTGATTGTGTATCTGTGATGTAACACTGGGCTGTACATAAGGTGACTGATGGGAAATAATAAGTAGTGGTTGAATTTGTGGGTGGAGGTGTTGATCAGCCTTACTGCTTGAGGAAATAACTGTTTTTCATACTGGTGGTTCTGGCATGGATGCTGTATAGTCTCCTCCCTGATGGGAGTGAGACAAACAGTCTATGAGCAGGATAAGTGGGATCCTTCTTGATGTTACTGGCCCCTTACTGGCATCTTTCTGTATATATGCCCTTATTGGTGGGTAGGCTGGTGCCAGTGATATGTGGACTGTTTTGGCTACCCATAGTAAAGCCTTCCTGTCCTGCTGCAGTGCAATTTCTGTACCAAGCAGTGATGCAGCTTGTTAGCACACTCTCTCAATTTTCACAGGTACAATTTAATGTCAGAGAAATGTATATGATATAAATCCTGAACTGCTTTTCCTTCGCAACCATCCACAAAACAGAGGAGTGCCCCAAAGAATGAACGACAGTCAAATGTTAGAGCCCCAAAGATCACTCCCAGCTCCCCTCCCTCCCACACGTGAGTGGCAGCAAAGAAACGATCCACCCTTCCCCATCAGCAAATAAAAGCACTGGCACCCACCACCGAGCACTCAAGTGTGAGCAAAGCAACAGTAAAGACACAGACTTGCAGTTACCCCAAAGACTACATCGTTCACCTGGCATTCGACATACCACAGGTTCTCTCTTCCTAATAAGGGAGAAAGGCATGTCTCCATTTTCACAGCATGCGGGGAGGTATAACAAACAACTCTCGCTGCTTTTACGATGTTAAAAGTTCACCGCGTTGCTTTTTTTACAAGCTCTGTGCCCAAAGGTCAGTCTCTGGGTACATAGCCGTAGATATTCTGACTCCCCCGACGACACACGGTTCTCTTGTCCTGACATCCGACCCTCAATCCACCCGCTTCTGGAGGCCTGAGATCCTAGGCTCCAAAGTCAAGCTGAATATTTAGGCTGAGCCCTTGGCATGCCGACAATGGCCAGTCCTGAATACCCTGAGAACGGGTCCTCCCATTCCTGCAAAGAATTGTAGTCAGCATGTAACTCCAGGTCAGGGTCTTTAAAAGAACCCTGAATGGGGAAAATAAAAATAAAAAAAGATGGAAATAGAGCTGTTTCTGAAGATGCAAGCAAAGGAGGTCGCCGTTTAGTGCCATCATCACTCTGCTCCACCTTCTATTATTTTTATGTAGAGATACAGTATGGTATAAGCTCTGCTGGCCCTTCAAGCAGTGCCAGCCAGCAAACCCCAATTTAACCCCACTCTGATCACAGGATAACACACAATGATCAATTAACCTACTAATCGGTATGTCTTTGAACTGTGGGAGGAAACTGGAGGACCCAGAGGAAACCCACGCGGGGTCACAGGGAGAACATACAAACTCCTTACAGGCCAGCAGCAGGAAATGAACCCAGGTTGCTGGTAATGTAAAGCACTGTGCTTGCCACTATGCTATCCCATGGATAAATTGGACAGTGATGGGAAAGTTGAGTGACTACAATCCTTAGATTATGCTAAGCATGTTAATCTCAGCCAGGCAAAAACAGGAATTCTGCAAATAGATTAGTCTCACTGCTCTTACCTTTGATCTAGGGAGAGTGAAACCAGCCAAGGCTTCCTCTCTTGAGTATCTTTCAAAACTTGTACCCATGCATAAACGGGCATCAAGTGAAGTAAGCATTGGGTTTGGTGTATGTGTGTGTGTGTGTGTGTGTGTGTGTGTGTGTCTGCGTTTGTGTGTTTCTTGTCAATTGATTCTTCAACAGGATGGTGCAAACTTAACTTGAATGTGACACAGCAAGTCCCACTAGTATTGGAAATATGCTCCAGAAAAATACAATTCTTCGAAGGCAAGTTGATCCTACAGTCAGAAGTTGAACTGTCTCAACCTAGAATATTAACTGCCCAATTCTCTCCACAGATGTTGGGCTCCTCCTGCATTTTATTTGTTGCTTTTAAAAGCACACATCACTTATCAAGTCTTCGACTCTTCTTTAACAAATGTATTCTACTTACGGATGTGGGCGAACAATAGTAATAGCAGTAATATGAAAAAGAAAGAGCAGGGATGGCAGACACAGAGAAAGAATGTGAGGGAGAGAGAGAAAAACGAGAAAGGGGAGAAAGGAGGGAGAGTGTATGTGTGGTGTGTGAGAGAGAAAAAGACAGACAGACAGAGAGAAAGAGAGAGAGAGGGCTTGCAATAGTTTGGGGAGGCAGAGAGTAAAAACAGCTAAGAGGAACCTTATGGTCAGGAGCCCAGCCAAACCATTGAAAACATTCCAGTATCAAAGGAGGGTAGGCTGCAAGCCAAGTGAGGTAGGATGAAGTCCAAAAACATAGATTGGCATGTAAAAGGGTGAGCAACCCCAGAGGAAGGAGACAAAAAAAGACACAATTATACCAGAGAGCCAAGAGTTTAGAGCTGCCTTTGGGAACAGTTTATAAAAAGAAACTTGCTTTGATATGGGATGGAGAGTTTGTAGAGTAGGGGAGGTAAAAGAAAATGCATATATTCTCTAACATACAAATAGCTTTGGCAATCTCAGATTGTCAAGTGGATAAAATACTTAGTGTTCCTCGTGACGTATAATAGAGAATCAAAGGATCTTCTTGGGAATATGTTTTTGACAATCAACCACCTGAATAACTTAAATGATATTAATAATTATAGAAAGGGATCAGCAAATGCATAATGATCTATCTTTTGGAATATGTGGAGAATCACCTTCAGCAGTTAAATAATGGATGCTGGATATAGTACAGGAACAGGCCCTTTTTCCCACCACGTCTGTGCCAACTTGACAGCAATTTAAAAAATCCCATCCAGCTGCACGTGGTCTATATCCCTCCGTTCGCTGCCTGTTCATGTTGCCAGTCTAAATGCCTCTTAAATTTGACTGTTGTATTTGTATACTTCTGGCAGTGTTTTCCAGGCACTCAACACTCTTGTGTAAGAAAAACCAGGTCTTGCAAATTTGAGCTTTTCCCTTCTTACTTAGTTCAATGCCCGGTGGCATCAAACTTTTCTACTCCGGGGAAATGTCTCTAACTCTCTATCCTATCTATACCTCTCATAATTTATATACATCTATCGGATTGTTTTCTTTTCTTTGCTCTCTTCATTCTGCACTGCTTTATATATATATATATATATATATATCACTTATACTGTATACATATAAGACAACTTATATATATATAATATACATTGTAATTTATAGTATATCTTAGGTATTGCACTGTACATCTGCCTCAAAACTACAAATTGCATGACATGTATCAGTGATAGTAACCTGATTCTGTTTCTGATTTTGATTTCGGTTGACTCTCAGCCTCTGAGGCTTCAGACAAAACAATTTAACTTTGTGTAACCTCTCCTTATTGTCTAATCCAGGCAACATCCTGGTGAACCCCTTTTGCTCCCTCTCCAAAGCCTTCACATCCTTCCTAATGTGGCATCCAGAACTGCAGAAAATTTTCCAAAGGTGGCCTATTCAAAGTTTTATACAACTGCAACATTACCAGGTTTATACTCAGTGCCTGAGCAATATAGTCAAGTATGCTGTGTGGTGTGCATCTTTACCACCCTATGTACTTGTGTTTCCATTTAAATGTTGCTATGAATTTTGCACCTCTGAATCCTGTATGCTTTCCTCTGTGTTTGACCTCCCAAAGTCTGGCACCTCCAATGGATCTGTAGCTTGTTGTATCCTTTCACAACATTCCTGACAATCCGCAACACCAATTTTCATCTTGTCTGCAAATTTACAAACTTATCAGCATTTTCATTCAAAGCATTTATTTGTATCACAAATAGCAGTTCCCAGCACTGATCGCTGTGGAACACCGCTAGTCACAGACCTCCAGTCAAAATGTCATCCCTCAACCTCTCTCTCTGTTTTCTATGGCTTAGCTATTTTTGAATCAAGTCTGCAAGTGTCTGTGGATCCTATGGGCTTTGATATTCTAGGTTAATCTACCATGGTGAACCTTGTCAAAAACTTTACTAGTGTCTATGCAGACAATATCACTCCCCTACCCCCATCAACCATTCTGTCAGTTCTTAAAAAATCTCAATCAAGTCTATAAGAATGACCTCTCCCACACAAACCTCCTAATAAGCTCATGCTTTTCCAAATGGATCCCTAAGAATCTTCTTTAATAACCTCACTACCACTGATGGTCAAAAATTTAACTTGAAAGGATCTGAAATTGTAAAGCATGGTGGTTAGATATTGAAAAAATAGAACATAGAACATTCGACAGTCCAGCATAGGAACAGGTCATTCGGCCCACAACATGGCGTCAAGCCAAATTAGTTGGTCTTTAAATAGCCAAATAAATGACCATTAAATAAATGTTTCAGGAATTCGTCTCTCGCGGGATAGGCAGACTTAGGTGTTATGCTAGGAATGAAGAGGGGAGGAAGGTTATAACTCCTTAGTTAGAATGGATTCGGAGTGAATTTAAATAGCACCTTTCACACCCTAGGAGGTGTCTGAAAGAACTCTGCAGCCATGAAGTATTTACAATTGCAGTCCCTTATGGAAATATGGGGGGGGGGGGGGGAAGCAACTACGTTGCATTTAAAAACCCTAGTATTCAACAATCAGATAACTAACACTATAGTCCGTTTGCTCATACTATTGATCGGGATACGGGGGAGGACGCCTCTATTCTTCAAAAACTGCTGAGCGATTTCTCTAGAAGTGGATAGACGAGGCCCCAGTTTAACATCTCGCCTGAGAAAGAACACCCTTGGCAATGTCGCACTCCCTCGTCACTGAAGGTCAGTCCAGTTCAGTCATTTGTATCGACAGAATGAGAATTGAACCTGAGATCCCAACTCGGAATTATACCGCCGAGCCGTTTGGCGGACTACATCTGGGCCTCTTCAATGAGCGACATTTCTGGGCTGAACCTCCGCCGGAAAAAGGAAGTGTGAACACCGTCAGAACCTTGACAGTCGACATGTATCTAACCGGGGGAAACTGAACAAAAAAGTGAGGAGGGAAATTAGGAAAACAGACAGAAAATGGATCAGGATACAAACAGAATCGGAGCATGATCGGTTTGACCTGAGTTTATATTTTCCATTCGGTAAATGGAACTGCTGACCCGGTCTGAATACACCTCCCGCAGGACTGAACAATATATATCGAACTGCAGACAGCCGGCAAAGTGTTGGAGCAAACTCAGCGGGTCAGAAAGCATTTGTGTAGGGAAACTGACAGTCGAGGCTTCCACTTCCCTCCACGGATGCCGACTGACCTCCTGAGTTCCTCCAGCATTTAGTGTTGGTACTCTAGATTCCAACGTCTGCAGTATGTTATGTCTCCGGTTCGAATTATGAATTTCGAGATGCAAGATTCTTTAAAATCAGTTTTTAAAAAAGTACACAAGTGTAAAGGAGAACGAAATAATTGTCAATTCGGATCCTATGCAGCAGAAATAAAAACAAATTGTAGAGGCAATCGAGTTTATCGTGAACGCTCCTTTGTAATACTGTGGGTGCTTATATGATATAAAAATCAACTTGTCTGTCGTGTGTGTTCCAAATGACTGGCACAATGATAACTCGTTAACTAAAAAAGAAAGGGAAAAACTCTTCTTCGCTCTCTTAAGAGTTAAGCTGCAAGCAGATGAAGGAGTTAAACAGCGCTATAATAAATTAGCAGTGATTATGGCTGGTAGAGCTGGTGCTTTGCCAAACAGCTGTCCGGAGCGGGTCACAACTGGCTTTTGTGTCTCCTTAGAGGACAGTTGTGTTGATGCAGATGAGGCGCAGTTCCCCGAGGGACGTTATTTTACCTGTCGCCTGTGCTGCACGGCACGCTTCACTTCCAAAACACCTGCTTCTCTTTTCCAGCTGCCACTCACGCCCACCCATTGGGGTGAGGGAAAGCAAAAAAAAACAACTTCAAGGAGTCTTAGACTAATATGTAGCCTTAAGAGAGAGAGGAAGAGAGAGAGAGAGAGAGAGTGAGAGAGAGAGAGAGAGGAGAGAGAGAGAGAGAGAGAGAGAGGAGAGAGAGAGAGAGAGAGAGAGAGACGAGAGAGAGAGAGAGAGAGAGAGAGACGAGAGAGGAGAGAGAGAGAGAGAGGGAGGAGAGAGAGAGGAGAGAGGAGAGAGAGAGAGAGGAGAGAGAGGAGGGGGAGAGAGAGAGAGAGAGAGAGAGAGAGAAGCAATGTATGAAAGTATTGTAAAGGGTGCATTTTGGGAAGGTAATTGTGGTAAACGAAATCCTTCCATCATATAGTTTTCCCCTTGGAGAAGTAATTGATTGGGCAAGGCTATTGGTTATAAGATACCCTGATTAAACATCCTCCACTTTCATCTCCCTTTATAATTTTTCAGGATTAATCACAAAATAGTCGCTTTTTAATAAAACGGGGTGAACTGTTGGAAATTATTCTGAATAAACTCGCTACCTATTCCTTTTTTTTTCCAGTTCTTTTGTTTGTTTTAAAGCGGGCATTGATGGGAGTGGAGTCAGGGGAGACCATTGCGCCAGGACAGTTCGAGGGAGCCAACTGAATGATGGTAGATAATCATTCATTTACGGTCCTTCAGCGAGGCTCCTGTTTCAAACCGTGCGTGCTGAAAGTCTCTCCAGCACTCTCCTTTAAATAACTAAAACAAAAACACAACTGCGTTTCATTACTAATTGTCCGTTTTAGTTACAGAAATAGATTTTATACCACGTTACACTCCGACTTTCCTTGTTTTAAAAAAAATAAAACGCCATTTAAAGTTCGGCCGCAAAAGAAACAGAAAAACTATCTACGCGACTGCTGCCGGTTCTTACTAATGACACTGACGGAAAATCTTTCCTCTTTAATCTATTGTCCCTCAGCACAGCCAGTTGAATAAATACAAATTTATGGCTCGGTTTCGGAGTGTTTCGGGGAGATGAAGTGAATGAGGTGCGTTGTGATTAACACAGGAACTACATGCAGAACCAGGGCTAGGTTACTCCTCTGTGACTTTAGTTAAACACTCTGACGGGATTGAATGGAGCATCTCTGTTCAATGCGCGTCCCCGCTCTGCAAAGAGAGATCACGGAAAATGATCCGAGTTACAAGTTCAAGGCGACTCACGGAGAAGGAAGTACTCGCGGAATTGATTGACAAAAATTTACAGGCACTGGCATGCGGCAGACACGGGAAGGTTGTGGAAGGATAAACCATTATCTTCTGCGAATACGCGCAGCAAATGCTGAGGGAACTCGGCAAGTTCCTCCAGCACTTTGTGTGTGTGTTTATTTGGATTTCCAACGTCTGCAGATTTTCTCGTGTTTTTGATCATTTTCAGCGCACTCAGTGATTATCTTTAGGAACACAGACCCAATGCACTGGGCGGGATTTCAATTCTTGTGGGGTTGGGTTGTTGCGTCCCTGTCAAATTCACCAACAATGGAGCCTTCGACCACAACTGAAGCCACCCTGGGGAGGCGGGCGCAATTTAAACTTTTGAATCTACTTTAGCAACAGCTCGGGAATTTAAACAGGGATTTGCCGAACTTGGTGGGACTCAGTTAAAGCATGGGAGCGTCGCCGAACAAGTACAGTACTATTAGAAAAGACAAAGGTCAGCTGGTTACCATCACAGCGCGGCCCGGCCAAAGGCTCCCTTTACTGCATTTAGCAAAGATATTGTCTATCGGTGGCGTCAACTTTGTGCGCTTTTGCTTTCACTTTCTACCTAATCTGTATCCCTTTACCGGTCATAGCTACAACTGTGTGGCCAAATTCTGCTCTAACGCCATTTACAAGTTTGCGGATGGCATCCACCATGGTGGACCAAACAACGCCAGCGCTCGGCAGAAAACAACACTCAATTGCGCACTGATGATGTTACCAGACTGGTTTGCGACCTAACCTCCAGGCTCCGCGTACAACCCTGCAGACAATCTGAGCTCCAATCTCCTCTCTCCTGTCCAACCCTGACCTCTTGCTCAATGTCATTCCACCACAAGAGTTGGTCATTCAACGCAGGATATGGATTGTGGTGGCGGGGGTACACATCCTGACTCTATTAATGTGCTAAGTTGGAGGTGGTCCAGAGTTTCAAGTTGGTAGGTGTAAATATCACCACCTATTTGTCCTGGCCCAGCCATGTGGTTGCTTGATGACCAAGAAAGCCTCTAGTTCCTCAGAGTTTTCCCTCCATTCATCCTCAATGACTCTCAGCCGTGTTTACCCATGCACTATAGAAGGTATCTTATTGAGATGCTTCGCACCTTGGTATGATAACTGCTCTGCCCAAGAGCGCAATAAATCACAAAGAGTTGCGAACACAGACCAGGCCATCACACAAACGGGTCTTTCTTCCATTATCACTGTCTACATGCTCTTTTCCGTCAGAAAAATCAAAGACCCTTTCCACTTCAGGTCATTCTCTCTGCTTTCTCCCTGCCACCAGGCAGAAGATATAACCACTTGAAAGCATATACCCCCAGGCTCAAGGACAGTTAATATCCTCTTGTTCTCAGACAATATGGGCTCTTGGTTTCTCAATCTACCTCGTCACCACCTATCTACCTTGGACTTTATTTGTCTGCCTGCAGAGCACTTTCTCGATAACTGCAGCACCACATTCTGAGTTCTAAACATCTTATAGATCAGCCACGATTAAAAGGCAGAGAAGACTCATATGGGCCAAATGTCCTTTTTTTCCTCCAAATTCTTACGTTCTTGTAGCCTTCTGAAACACACGCAAACTGCTGGAGGAACTCAGCAGGTCAGGCAGTATCCATGGAATTGAATTAGTAGTTGGTGTTTCAGGACAAGACTCTTCTTCGGGAAGGGCCCTGAAGAAAGGTCTCAACCCAAGATGTCAACTATTTATTCATTTCAGTCGATGCCACCTGACCTGCTGAATTCCTCCAGGATTTTGAGTGTGTTGCTCTGGATTTCCAGCATTTGCAGAATTTATTGTGCTTATGATCTTGTTCTGTTTGATGGACATGGTATGGCATGGATGGCTCACTGTGTATCTTGGTTACTGATTACTGATTACCAGTTACTGATTTACAGGTGGGATTTTGGTTGAATTAGGGGCGATGAATTTGGTTTATTTCAATGAACCTTGTCAGGAGCTATTCCAATACATTTTCCAATCACAGTCCTTTCAGGATTGAAATACTTCATATATTGAAGTGTTTGATATTTCTAGGCCTGTACTTGAGGGAGTTCAGAAGGGTGGGGTGTGATCTTATTGAAACCTACTGAATATTGAAAAGCTTGGATAAATGGACATGGAGAGGATGTTTCCACTCTTAGGAGAGCTCTGTCTCTAAGAGCAGAGTATTGGAATAAACATATGTTGCTTTAAAAAAGAGATGAAGAAGAACTTCAGCCTAAGGATAGCAATTCTGTGGATTTGTTTACCACAGATGGCTGTGAAGTTCAAGTAATTCACTGGGTGTATTTTTAAAGCAGAGAATAATAGATTCTTGAATGGTAATGGAATTAAGGGTTACAGGGAGAAGACAAAGGGAATAGGGTTAAAATATCCACTACGATTGAATGGCAGACAGACTCAATGACCCAAATAGTCTAATTTTACTTATATGTATATATGTAATAGTCTTATTCTCAGGTCTAATGGTCTTATTCTCAGCATTGGTTGAAGTCCACCATTAATAGAACAGGCTTGAAATACTTAGCAGGTGAGCTAGAATCCATTCAGAGAAAATCAGAATCAATGCTTCAAGCTGAATTGGAGAAGAATTGGCTAGTTTTGGTGAACGATTATCAACCTGTTACTCTCTTCATGGCCACTGCCTAATTGGATGACTGTTTCTGGCATTCCCTGTTTATATCCTATTTCCAACACCCGCCATTATTTTGCTACCAGATTAGTTATGCAGACACATTACCTCAGCACAGTGGGATGTTTCAGGATTTGCCCACAGCAAAGGGAGCAAGAAAGTTGCGTTCCTTCCATGATCAAAAAGGTGGCATCCACCATTAGGGACTCCCATCACCCAGGTCATGCCTTGTTCTCATTGCTACCATCAGGTAGGAGGTACAGAAGCCTGAAAGCACAGACTCAGCGATTCAGGAACAGCTTCTTACTCTTTGCCATCCGATTTCTGCATCGACATGGAACCCATAAGCACTACCTCACTACTTTTTAATTTTTACTTTTGCACTACTTATTTAATTTAACTGTTTAATAGACTAATATATATTTAAATTTATGTAATTTACACTTTTTCTATTATTATATATTGCATTGTAGCACTGCCACAAAGACATAAAATTTCATGGCATATGCCAGTAATATCAAACTTGATTCTGATTTCTACTGCAGGTTCTGAAATGCATCAGTAATCTGATTCTAGATCCATAAGCACATGGTAGAAGGTACAAGTCAGCTGAATGCTTTTGGAGGTCCATGACTTTATAAGCTTTCTGGATGTCACAGTCCTCCTCAAGCAGGTCCTTGCCTGAAAGAGAATGAAGCATCGTTGAAGCTAGCTGATGAAGCAATTCATCATTACAAGCACGTGATGTCTACTTTCAGGCTGCATTCTACGGCATAGATTTGACCACCAATGATCAACAAGTAGTTGGCTGTCCAGATCAAATGAATTGATGCACCAAGGTCATTGGCTTTGTGGTGGTAACATCCACTTTGTTGAGCATGCCGGCCATAGTGCAATAATCTTCCACTTGATGTGTGGGATCTTTCTGAGGCATTATTGGTGTCATTATTAGTAGATCTCACATTCAGATCTCACATCCACTGACTTGAACTTCAGTGTCAGGCCCTATGTAAAAAATGTATCGAAACATTCTCTCAAAGGAAATATTGTGCAATGGATCTTATAATTGCTAATTGCACTTTAACACATGGATATGAATCAATAAGCATATTGACTCTGTGGGATAAACCAGATGCCTTTAGTTCCTTTATAGCCAATTAAGAGATGCATTGAGTTAAAGCTTGGATATTTGATGAGGCAAAATCTCATCTGATGAAATGTGAGCACTATGTGGCATGTTGACAACAAAGAGGACAATTTGGAAATGTGTTGCGATAAATAAATAGGGACTTTCCAGAATGAGCTGTGACCTCCTGTAGAACACTTCTGAGGATAGTTAGATGTGCAGAATGAACGGTCAGATTTTTAAAAAAAAGTTGAATATATTCAGCAGGTCAGCAGTATCTGGACTGAGAAACAGCGTCAGCATTTTGGTTTGATGACTTTTCATCAGGATGCAGAAATATTAGCTATCAAACGCACTTCAAGCTGCAGATAAGGGAAGTGGTGGAGACAACAAACTGAATATCTGTGTCAGATGGAGACCAGAAGTTCAAATTTCAAAGTAAATTTATTATTAAAGTACATATATGTTATCATGTACTACCTGAAGATTCACTTTCTTGCTGGGATTTACAGTGAAAACCAGAAATACAATAGAATTTATGAAAATCTAGAAACATAAACAGACAAAGACTGACAAACACCAATATGCAAGATAAAATAAAAGGTGCCAGTAAAAAAACACTAAAAACATGAGTGGTAAGGAGTTGTTGAAAGTGAGTCTGTAGCTCATAGAGAATAGTGATGATTGAAGTTATACATGCCATTACAGGAGCAGGAGCCTGAAATTGCAGGGTAATAACTGTTCCTGAGCCTGGTGGTGCGGGACCTGAGGCTTCTATAGATATTCAATGGCAGAAGTGGTGGTGGTGTGGGCTGAGAGAAGGTGGCAAAGGCTTTTAATTGAAGATCAACTACTGCACAGAGTCTTGCCATCTTCAGAAGTTTTCTGATGACTCTGCCATAGTTGGATGCATCAGCAAGGGAGATGAGGCTGAGTACAGGGCTACGGTGGGAAACTTTGTCACATGGTGCGAGCAGAATCATCTGCAGCTTAATGTGAAAAAGACTAAGGAGCTGGTGGTGGACCTGAGGAGGGTTAAGGCACTGGTGACCCCTGTTTCCATCCAAGGGGTCAGTGTGGACATACAAATACCTCGGGATACGAATTGACAATAAACTGGACTAGTCAAAGAACACTGAGGCTGTCTACAAGAAGGGTCAGAGCCGTCTCTATTTCCTGAGGAGACTGAGGTCCTTTAGCATCTGCCGGACGATGCTGAGGATGTTCTATGAGTCTATGGTGGCCAGTGCTATCATGTTTGCTGTTGTGCGCTGGGACAGCAGGCTGAGGGTAGCAGACACCAACAGAATCAACAAACACATTCGTAAGGCCAGTGATGTTGTTGGGGTGGAACTAGACTCTCTGACAGTGGTGTCTGAAAAGAGGGTGCTGTCCAAGTTGCATGCCATTTTGGACAATGACTCCCATCCACTCCATAATGTACTGGTTAGGCACAGGAGTACATTCAGCCAGAGACTCATTCCACTGAGATGCAACACTGAGCATCATAGGAAGTCATCCTGCCTGTGGCCATCAAACTTTACAACTCCTCCCTTGGAGTGTCAGACACCCTGAGCCAATAGGCTGGTCCTGGACTTATTTCCACTTGGCATGATTAACTTATTATTACTTAATTATTTATGGTTTTATATTGCTATGTTTCTACACTATTCTTGGTTGGTGTGGCTGTAACAAAACCCAATTTCCCTCGGGATCAATAAAGTATGTCTGTCTGTCTGTCTGTAACTGCAAGCAAGAGATGCAAATAGAATAAAAATGTAGATTGAGAGAATAAAACAAAACAGAATATATACTGGAACTGTAACATACACACCAAGGAAACAAAACATGACAATTTTTGGTAATGGGCTCTTAATATTTACTTCTTCTAGATTTTTCATAACTATACATTCCTCAGTTAAGGTCCTCAAGATCAGGACCAGTATAATCATTAATGAACTCTAATGCAAAAGGAGGCAAACTGAACTGAAATCAGGACTTTACCATTTAACCACAGAGTCAGGCATAATTTTGATGTTCTCCGGTTTCCTCCCACTGTCCAAAGACGTACCGGGTGGGTTCATTGGTCATTGTAAATTGTCCCATGATGACAATTGGCTTTTTCGGAATTGTTGAAGGTTGCAGAGGCAGTGTGGCTCAAAGGGTCAGAAGGCCCTACTCTGTGTTTAATTGCCAAATAGATAAATAAATAAATAAAACAGATTTAAACTTTTGTTGAATGTCGGGAAACAGGAATAATCCTGGAAACGACAGTGTGGATCAAGCTGCCTGAGCAAGTGGTGGATGCCATTTCAATTTCAACGTTTAAGAGAAGTTTGGTTGGTACATGGATGGGAGAGATGGACGGCTATGGTCCGGGTGCAGGTTGATGGGACAAGGCAGTTTAAATGCTTCAGCATGGACTGGATGGGCCAAAGGGCCTGTTTCTGTGCTGTAGCTTTCTGTGACTCTGTGACTCTCTGTGAGTGGTAGGGAAGATACTGGAGATGGGATTTATGAGCATTTGGAAAACCATGGACTAAATAGGGAGAGCCTGCATGGCTTTAAATGGGGCAATTTGTGTCTTACCAACTTGATTGCATTTTTCGACAAGGTAATGAGCGTGATTGATGAAGGTAGAGCTTTGGATGTTACCTACATGGATTCTAGTAAGGCATTCCACAAAGCCCCTCAGGGCAGGCTCATCCAGAAGATTAAGGTGCATGGGATCCATGGCGAATTGGCAGATTGGATTCAGAATTGACTTAGCCATAGAAGACAAAGGGTGGTGATTGAAGAGACTTATACTAGCTGGAAGACTGTGATTAGTGGTGTTCTTGCAGGGATCTGTATTGGGACCTCTGCTACTTGTGATGTATATTACTGACCTGGATGAGAATGTAGATGGGTTGGTTGGTAAGTTTGCAGATGATATGAAGAATGGTGATGTTGTGGATAGCGTAGAAGACTGGTAAATAATATAATGGTATTTAGATCTGTTGCAGATAAGGGCAGGGAAATGGCAAATGGTGTTTAACATGGATAGCGAAGAAGTTTTGCACTTTGGCAGGTGAAACGTAAATAGACTATTAAGGGCAAGATTGTTAGAAGTGTTGATGAGCAGAAGAATCTTGAAGTCCAAGTTCATGGCTTCCTGAAGGTGGCTGCACAGGTTGATAGGATGGTTAAGAAGACCTGCCTTTATTAGCTGAGATACTGAATTTAAATGTTAGGAATTTAAGTTGCAGTTTTATAAAACTCTAGTTAGACTGTGTCTGGAGTATTGCACAGTTCTGGTCACCCCATTATAGAAAGCATGTCGAGGCTTTGGAGACGGTGCAGAAGAGGTTTACCAGGATTCAGCCTGGATTAGAGGGTATGTGCTCTAACGACTTGTGTTGATTTCTCTGGAGCAAGGAGGCTCAGGGGAAATCTGCTACAGGTTTATAAGATTATGAGGTGCATAGTTAGAGTAGACAGACAGTACCTGGGTTGAAATATCCAGTACCAGGGAGCGTGCATTTAAGGTGAATGGGGGTAATTTCAAAGGGAATATGAGAGGCAAGTCTTTTTTTTACAGAGCGGTAGTGCCTGAAATGCAGCCCCAGGAGTGGTGGTAGACGCAGATACATTAGGGACTTTTAAGAGATATTTAGTTAGGCACATTAATCTTTAGGAAAATGGAAGGATATGGACATTGTGTAGGCAGAAGGAACTAGCTAGGTTGTCCATTTTGATTACTAATCTAATTGGATCGGCACATCATTGTGGGCCGAGGGGCCTGTTCTGTGCTGTACTGTTCGATGTTCTGTTGAGCAGCTGACAGCAGAGTACATCAGATGTCTCACTTGAATTGTGCCTTTTAAGTGGAAGAGCTGAACTTGAGTCATATGCACCTCAGTACACCATTTGGCCTTGTGAATCTGGTAATGTGGAAACAATATGCTTGTGTTAAAGCGACTCTGAGAAATGTACCACACAACACTTTGGATCTCCTGCATATCATGTTCTCAAAGCAGGGGCAAGTGAAAATTCAGCTCATAATATTAAATCTGTGGATAAATACATCATTGTTGAATTAAAGCTTCAGTTCTGTGAAAAATATGTTCATGCTTATAAGGAGAATCGGCAAACTAGTAAGGTTATAAACTGTTGATCATAAATAGGGAAATAAAACATGAGACATGAGTTTGGCTCCAGCAGAGGATCTCTTCCTTCAAAATATGTTTGATTAATTTAATCTTGGATGTTCAAACCTGTTTCATTACAGGCCACACAGGTGTGTTATCTGGCATAATCTCGTTAAATCAACATCCCACTAATTATCATAGATCTCATAACAACAAACCAATGCTTTGAGTTAGAGTTACCAGACAATGAGGCAAAAATACCCAAAGCCCACAAAATTCATACAGAATAAACCAGCAGTTAAGAAATATTCTTCAAAATGTACTCATTGTAATGCTCTTCATGATATTGTAATGTTAAGACAGTTGCTATATAAATGCAACCTCTTCTAATACTTTCTTTTCAGAAAATACCATAGTTAACAATAGTATAAATGTTATTCTGTTCAAAGTTCAAAGTAAATTTTATTATCAAAGTATACATATGTCACGATATACAACCCTGAGATTCATTTTCCTGAGGACATAATCAATCAATAGAATAGTAACTATAACAGGATTATCGAAAGATCAACCAGAGTGCAGAAAACAAAAAAAAAAGTGCAAATTCAAATATCAGTAAATAATGAGGAAAAAAGTCCTTAAAGTGAAATCATTGGTTGTAGGAACAGCTTAATGGATTGGCAAGTGAGTGCAGTTATCACCTTTTATTCAAGAGCCTGGTGATTGAGGGGCAGTAACTATTCCTGAACTTGGTGGCGAGAGTCCTAAGGCTCTCGTACCTTCTACCTGATGGCAGCAGTGAGAAGAGACCATAGCCTGGGAGCCTGGGCGGTGAGGATCTCTGATGATGAATGCTACTTTCTCATGACAGTGTTTAATGTGGATGTGCTCAATGGTTGGGAGGGCTTAACCATGATGTACTGAGTCAAATCTACCACCTTTTGTAGGATTTTCCATTCAAAGGCATTTGTGTTTCCATGACAGGCTGTGATGCAGCCAGTCATTATACTCACCGCTGCATACCTATAGGTGTTTGTTAAAGTTTTAGGTATCATGCTGAATCTTCCCAGATTCCTAAGAAAGTAGAGCTGTTGCTCATTCAAATAATTTGCATTTTGCTGGGGTGACTCTGCTCTCCCGAATCTCTGGCAAAGTTATTGTGATGTCAGGGAGCACCAGGTGGAGAGGAAACCACTAAGTTATTGTCCTGCTCTTCTGATGCATAATGCCCTTTGGTGCATGGATGTGATAAAAATCTCCTGTGGTGGAGCTCTGCCATGGGATGTTCATTCAAATAGAAATCAGGAGAGACATAATGAGATTGCCAATAAACTCAATTTACACTCTTGCTCTCTCTCGCATGCCTCCCACTGTGAGATATTTTAAACTACATCACCAAACTGAAGTTTCTCTTTGAGGGGGCTGGGAGAGTCAGATTTCTCTTGTTGTATCAGGGACTGTGATTATTTCTCCACCAGGTAAGCCAGACAAGTTCAGATTTATTGTCGTTCAACTGCATACACGTATACCGCCAAACGAAGCTACATTCCTCCAGACCAAGGTGCATAACACAGAACATATAACTCACACACACAACACATAAGGTAACATTACCATAAATAAATTAAAAACTAATAAGGTGCATATAGTACGTAAGCCAAAAAGTAAACAGTGTAAGCTAATGAGGCTTCATACATGATGAGATCTGAATGGTGGCAGGGAGTTCAGTAGTGTCACAGCCTGGGGAGTGAAACTGTGACCCATCCTCACAGTTCTTGTCCTAATGCAATGGTTCTTCCTGCCCGGTGGCAGGTGGTCAAAGAGATTGTGGGACGGATGGGCAGTATCATTGATAATTCTAAGGACCCTTTTGTACGCAGCACTTCCTGATAAATATTTTGGATGGGCGGAAGAGAGTCCCCGATGATGCTCTCAGCAGTCCTTCCAATACTTTGAAGGTCCTTGAGGTCAGGTGCTTCCAATTCCCCTGATTGAAAGGGTGAATTCTGTCACCTCTTATAAATGCAAGAGGGAGAGAATTATTATGCCACAGCTCCCTCTGAAATGTACTATTGTTATCAAACATCAATTTATTGTCAAGCTTGTGGAATCATATTTTACAAAAGTAAAAGGGCACCATGGTAGTCATTCTTAAATGGAGCAAAGTAACGTTTGCCTTCGCTCCATCTGGCTGCAGAGCACTAAACAGGGTAATGGCAGTCAGACACTTCTGGGCACTTAACCTCCAGTTGGCCCTTGCACAGAGAACACATTGGAGATGGGATTTCTGAGCCGTAGGTACCTACATTATTCATTATCCTACCCCTGGTCTCTCTCTTCCTGTGTAACCATGGTCCATTTAGCCACAGTAAACATCCTCTAAACGTTTGATCATGGAGGTGGGGGGGGGGAAGTCCTAATGATTACAGGATTTTGGTGATCAATAAATCATGAGCTTTTATCGATTTTAATTTGATTAATGGATTAAATAATTAATCCCTAGTAGAAGCTTCCTATAGGGACAGTTCTGATCTGTTTATAGTTTAAATGGTTCTCATGCAGGATATTCCTAGTGTTGTAAATGAATGCAGGCATCTGTAAAATAAAACAATAGCATGTTGTTTATACTTCCACTTACAGCTGAAAGAAGATAATTTCCCATTAGAATTACGCTACTCTGTCAGTCCACCGAACTATGTGCAATATTGTTGATGCAGAGAGCAAGGAAGAAGACAACATGCTTTTGGCTTTATCACGTGAGGAACTTGCACTTGTTTTCTAACTGCACTTGATTTGTTCAGGAGATGATGCCTCCTCACACAATCGATGTGTTTTTTTTGCAGGTGGGGCTCAAGAATGTAATGCCCCTTTCACAATACCAGCATAGCTTTACCACTCTGGAATAATTAATGGGCAAACTCAAAGGAGTCAAAGGTTCAATTATTACCAAAATATACAACTCTGGAATTCTTCTTTTCCAGATAGCCAAGAAAGCAAGGGGAAAAAAAGAATGGCAACACGATCATCAACCCCAGAATCTCCGCTCACTCACCCAAAAAAATGAACAACTACCGAACAGAAACATTGACTCGCAAGTTCCCCTCTCTGCACAAAAAAAAAGAGCTAGGCTTCAACTCCTAACCCATTTAACGGTGTACCCATGTAACAAGACTTGGGAGTCCTTGTGTAGAACACCCTAAAGGTTAACTTGCAGGCGAGTCAGTGGTGAGGAAGGCAATTGCGATGTTAACATTCATTTCAAGAAGTCTAGAATAGAATACAAGAGCAAGGATATGATGCTGAGACTTTATAAGGCACTGGTGAGGCCTCACCTTGAGTATTGTGAACAGTTTTGGGCTCCTCATCTAAGAAAAGATGTGCTGGCATTGGAGAGGGTTCAGAGAAGTTTCACAAGAATGACTACAGGAATGAAAGGGTTATCACACGAGGAACATTTAATGGCACTGGGTCTGTCCTCACTGGAACTTAGAAGGATGAGGAGAGATATCGTTGAAACCATTCGAATGTTGAAAGGCCTAGACAGAGTAGATATGGAAAGGATGTTTTCCATGGTTGGGACAAGAGGGCACCATCTCAGGATAGTGGGGCATCCATTTAAAACAGAGGTGCAGAGAAATTTCTTTAGCCAGAGGGTAGTGAACTTGCAGAATTTGATACCACAGGCGCTGTAGAGGCCAGATCTTTGGGTGTATTTAAGATGGATATTGATAGGTTCTTGTTTAGACACGGAATCAAAGATTATGCAGAGAAGTCTATGGAGTGAGGCTGAGAAAGGAAAAAAAGGGATCAGCCATAACTGAATGGCGGAGCAGACTCAGTGAGCCAAATGGCCTAATTCTGCTCCCATATCTGATGGTCTTATGGTCTTGTCTGCTTCATTACATTAACTTAGGGCACTACGATCATGCAGTGGTTAGCGCAATGCTATTACTCTTAGGGTTGGGGGCAGGGAGTGGCAGGGTAGCATAGTGGTTGGCACAATACTTTCCAATACAAGTGACCCAGGTTCAATTCACGCCGCTGCCTGTAAGAAGTTGGAACATTTTCCCTGTGACCACATGGCTTTCCTCCCGTAGTCCAAAGCTGCACCATTTGGTAGGTTACTGGGTCATTGTAAATTGTCCTTAATTGTAATTGGAGGGTCTGTTCTGTGCTGTATCTCAATAAAAAAGCAAACATTTGGATTTCAATTCCAGTGTCACCTGTAAGAAATTTGTCTTCCCCATGAGCCTGTGAGTTTCCTCTGGATGCTGCAGTTTTGTCCCATAGTCCAAAGACAAACTGGTTACTACAGTACTGAGCAAAAGTCTTAGGCACATATATGTAAGACCATAAGACATAGGAGCAGAATTAGGCCATTCAGCTCATCTGGTCTGCTCCGCCATTCCATCATGGCTGTTCCTGGATCCCACTATAAGACCATAAGAGAAAGGAGCAGAATTAGGCCATTCAGCCCATTGAATCTGTTCCTTGTAGCTAAGATGTCTGAAGATTTTTGCAGAGTACTGGAGTAATTTTTATGTATTGCTCTGTACTACTTCCACAAAAACAACAATTTCTTGACGTATGTGAGTGATGATATAACTGATACTGACATGGGTCTCTATTGTGAACTGAGAGTGGGAAGGGGGCAGGGAAAGGGGAATCATATTTGGGAAAAGGGGAAGGGAGGGGGAGCGAGCAGGATGCACTAGAGGGGCATTCTGTAATGATCAATAAACCAATTGTTTGGAATCAAATGACCTTGCCTAGTGTCTCAGTGTCCAAAACGTCTCGCGCCCATGGCTCTCCTTCTCTGCCACCTGTCGCGGATCCCTCCCATGGCACTCCACCCTTGTCATTCCCAACATCCTTTGTTCCTACCAGATTTACAAAGTTTAGAAAATTGTCCTGTGATTAGGCTATGGTTAAATAGATTGGTTACTGGGCAGTGTGGCTTGTTGGGCCGGAATGGTCGGGTCTGTACTAAATTTAAAAAAATAAATATTGAAAGGACTCAGCTTCCCCAAACTATCCTCACATTCACCTGCGTTCAATTTTCTTCTTAATTAATTGATGGGGGGCAAGTTCCTGACTGTTTTCCAGACCTACCTCCATTTCGTTCCCTCAGCTTTTTGATTGATTCATCAATTGATGTCATTGTTAGCAAAAGAGAATAGTTTAGCTGACCATTTGATTATTAGTTTAATCGGTTTGCCACATTATGTTTGGTTAAAGGGCCTGTTCCTGTCCTGTACTGTTCCCTATTGTATTTGGAAACAAGCCCATTGAGTCAGTGCCAAACATTACACAACCCCTCCCCTACACCAACTGCATTTTACTTCCACCAATATCCCCTGATTCTAACACTCATCTACACATCAGTTTACAGTAGTTCATTAACCTATCAAAACACCTATCATTGGGATGTGGCGTGAACTGGAATAAGCAAACTCCAAATGAACAGCACAGATCGTGCAGACTCCACAACAGATCAAACCTGGATCAGCCAGACCATGAAGCAGCAGGTTCATTATTCCTACAGCACAGGGTTACTTAAACGCACAATATTGTTCCCTTTGGTTGTACAATTGCCAAGGTTGCATCCTATATATATTTAAGAGACTACTAGACAGGTATTTGGAGGGATTTAAGGTGTGGGGGGGATACATGGGAGGCAGGGTTTAAGGGTCAGCATAACATTGTGCGCCAAAGGGCCTGTATTGTGCTGTAATATTCTATGTTCTATGTTCTAACTTATCTGAAATGTTCAGTTTGAATTAAAACTGTAAAAAGATATATAAAAAGCACTGGATGTTTGAAATGAAATGAAAACAGACACTGGGATAATGCCATTCAGAAATGGAAGAAGGCATGAAATTCACCTTCCTGTGTTAGTTATTTCTTAGAAAGGGTATCTATACTAATGTAAACGCCAGTGCTTACTCCTTTCGCCTTTGCCAGATTAGGTGTGTGCCTCCACGACATTTAAATTTATGTTTAGTTTCTAAACAGATTAAAACCCAGTCCGTTCAAATCCCAAGTTTGTTTACAGCAACACTTATTGAACCGAGGGGATTTTTCTCTTTACAATATTGGCACTGAATCAGAGGCATACTGTCACCAGACCACCAGGAATTTGGAGCTGCACCCACGAGGAGACCTCCTTGGAGACTTGGATGTCTACCCATTTACTAAACTCCGGAGGTTTGGAGCCATACCCGTCACCAGACCACCAAGGCTTGGTGCAGATGTCGTTCCCCACTGGACCACCAAGGAAAACTGATCAAACCACTTATGCCACCACAAAAATAGCCTGAACCAAACATGAAATACTACACTCAAACAATTAAAGCACTGACATCACGTGTGCCTCTATTGTGCCTTTCAAAGCAGCCTCACCTGAAAATGAGAGCAACACACACAAGGGGTGTCGAAGTTCGGAGTTCAACTCTGACATCCTCTGTAAGGAATCCGTACATCCTCCCCACGGAATGCTTGGGTTTGCTCCACATGCTCCTGTTTCGTCTCACAGTCCAAAGACATACCGGTAGATTAATTGATAATTGTAAATTGTCCCATGCTTAGGCTAGGGTTAGTTAAATCGGGAGTTGCTGGTCGGCGAGGCACAAATTACAGAAACTCCTGTTCTGCACTGTATCTCAATAAATAAATAATAGATAAAATGCTGGAGGAACTCAGCAGGTCACGAAGCATTTATGGCAGGGCTCTCAATCTGGGGTTCACGGACCACTCGGGTTAATGGTAGGGGTCCAAGGTATGATAAAGGTTGGGAACCCCTGATCTATAGAAATGAATGAACATTTAACATTACGGCCTGAGACCCTTCGTCAGGGCTGAAGAGGAAGGAGGAAGAAGCCAGAAAAACATCATTATCACCTGGAAATGTTGCTGAGAGTTCTGGCTCAGGAGACACACTCTTTATAGCATAGCAACCAATGATTGAGCATTCATCTTTTAAAATACCAATCAATTAGCTGTCTACATAACTCATAATCAATCATCTAGTTTGGAATCAACAAAAGTGATTCAGAATGTTTTCTAGCCGGTGAAAAGTTGTGGAGAAATACAAAGGATTTTAAAAGAATCTGTTTGTAAAAGAAATAAGAATTACTCTCAGAATTGAATCAGAATCAGGTTTATTATCACTGGCATATGTCATGAAATTATTGTTTTGTGGCAGCAGTACATTGCTATACATAATAATAAAAACTATAAATCACTATATATATATAATAAATCAAATAAATAGTGATAAAAAGAGGGGATGGGAAACTGAGGTAGTGTTCATAAGTTCTTTGTCCATTCAGATATCTGATGGAGGAGGGGAAGAAGCTGTTGCTGTAACATTGAGTATCTGTCTTCAGGCTCCTGTACCTCCTCTTTGATGGCAGTAATGAGAAAAGGGCATGAGCAGGGTGATGATGGTCCTTAATGATGGATGCCGCTTTTTTGAGGCATCGCCTTTTAAAGATGTCCTCAGGACTGGTGAGGCTAGTGCCCATGATGATAGAGCTGACCGAGTTCACAACTTCCTGATGCTGTGCAGTGTTTGTTCCATATCAGATGGTGATTCAACCAGTTAGAATGTTCTCCGTGGTACATCTGTAGAAATTTGCGAGTACCTTTGGTGGCATACCAAATCTCCTCCAACATTTAATGCAATATAGCTGCTGTTGTACCTTCTTTGTAATTACATTGTTATGTTGGGTCCAGGATAGATCCTCAGAAGAAGATGACACCCAGGAACTTGAAACTGCTCACTCTTTCTACTTCTGATCTTTCGATGAGAACTGATGTGAGTTCCCTCGACTTCCCTTCCTGAAGTCCAACACCAAACCTTTTGGGCTAACTGACGTTGAGTGCAAGGTTGCTGTTACAACACCACTCAACCAGCTGATCTATCTCACTCTTTATGGAATTGGTCATAGGTCCATTGAGCTTAAACCACTCAATAGGATCATTGCTGCCCTTTTTACCTCAGCTCCAGTTTTCTGCCTCTTCATCATTTCCCTTGGTTTCTTTAATACCAAGAAATCGTTTTTCATGAAGCCACTGACAGTCTCTGCAGCTGTCTTGAATATCATATCCTTCTTCACAAAAGCGTAGTGGCTAGGCACAAAATATAACTGGAAAGGAAGTTTACCCAATTCCTCACTGACTGAAGCATTGCAGAAGATCAAAACATGGATTCAGCAGCGTGGCTGTCGGAGGCTCTCTCTCTCTTGATGGTGAGAGAGAGTCCACTGATTCTCGAGTCGGGGCAACTGAAAATAAGTGAAGCTACAGTCTGTATCATCAAAACAGCATGCTGTTGGCCTTACGGTGACAGGGGTGATATTAGTGAGAGAGAGGGCCTGTTGAGTTGTCGAGGTGTTAGAATGGACAGTAGTCTTTAATGGTCTATAGATCATGGTCTCTGGGGGTTTTCTGTTGCTTGGAGGGTGGTGGGGGTGCTGATGCTTTCTGCCAGAGCAAGTGCGGGGAGCGTTAATGCTTAGCTGCTGCTTGTGCGTGGGAGAGGGGTCTTTGGGATTCTAGCGTTCTACTGTCATTCATTCTTGTTTTTATTTCTCTCCATTTCATGGATGTCTGCAAAGGGTAAGGATTTCAGTTTGCCTACTGCATACATTTTCTGACATTGAATTAAGTATATATGTCACTAGAAGTTTGAGGAGAATTGTTATGTCACCAAAGGTACTGCAGAGGATTGGGCAAAAGCTGCAGAGAATTGTACACTCACTCAGTTCCATCATAGGCACTAGCCTGCCCAGCACCTTGGACACCTTCAAGGAGCAATGCCTCAGAAAGACAGCATCCACCATTAAGGATCCACCGCCAGTCAGAATGGACATTGAACCCATGAACACTACCTCACTACAATGTCTTTTTTCTTTTTGCATTACTTATTTAATTTAACATATATGTAAATACTTACTGTAATTTACAGTTTTTATTATAACGTAATGTATTGTACTGCTGCCACATAACTACAAATTTCACAACGTATACCGGTGATAGTAATTCTGATTCTGATTCTGACAATGTAAAGAGAAGGTTGGAGACAATTGTGATGTGGGACAGAAATCAAGAACTCAGTTTGAGGTCAAATAGGATGTAACCAATTTTAATCTGACTCTCCCCCACCTATGTTGTCTGTGGGTTTGTTCAATGTTGCTGCTTGCATAAGCAAACAGCAAAGGTTAAAGCTAGAAAGTGAAGATATTTTGTTGAACGCAATGACTCTCAATTAAACTATATTGCCTGACCACCTCAATGTATCTAGAGTCAATCCATCTAGTTTAAAAAAGTTTTTAAATATGTTCCAGACATACATAGAGTCATAGAGTTCAAAGTTCAAAGTACATATATGTCACCATTTGCGACCCTAAGATCCATTTTCTTGTGGACATACTCAGTAGATCTATGAAATAATAACCATAACAAATCAATGAAAAGCTGATGCTACCTTGAGCATTCAACCATCGTGCAGAAGACAATGAATTGAGCAAATGCAAAAAGAAGGAAAGATTAATAAATAATCAATAAATATCAAGAAGATGAGATGAAGAGCCCTTGAAAGTGAATCCATTGGTTGTGGGGGCAAGTGAAGATGAGTGAAGTTATCTCTTTGTTTCAAGACCCTGATGGTTGAAGGGTAATAACGGATCCTCAACGTGGGACTTGAGGATCCTGTACCTTCTTCCTAATAGTAGCAGTCTGAAGAGGACATGTCCTGGATGATAGCGTTTCTGATAATGGATGCTGCTGTCCTGTGACTGGTTCATTGACCATTCAGAAATCTGACAATCTGATGTCAGAATGAAGAAGCAGTTCCTGAACTGTTGAACGTGTATTTTCAGGGTTCTGTACCTTCTCCTAGATGGTAGCAATGAGAAGAGGGCACGCCCTGGGTGATCGGAAGTCCTTAATGATGGACACCACCTTCTTGAGCATCATTCTCAATGCCAGGGAGGCAAGTGCCCATGATGGAAATGGCTGAGTTTGCAATGTTCTGCTGCTGTTTCTGATCCTGTGCAGTGCCCCTCTCTATACCAGACGGTGACGAGTTATAGAGACATACCACATGGAAGTAGGCCCTTGAGCCTACTGTCCATGCTAACCCCTTAATGCTGCTCCTACATTTATTCCATTCTTTATTCCCCTCATATTTTCATCAACCTCCCCCAGATATCATCACTTACCCACATATTCAGGACAATTTTACAGTGGCTGATTAATCTCAGATCCTGCATAACATTGTGGAAGGAAACCGGAGCACCCAGAAGAGGCTCATTCAGTCACAGGGAGAAAATTCCTACAGAGATAGCACTCAAGGTGTGGAATCTGGTCTCCGGCACTGTAAGGCAGTGACTCTACTAGCTCTACCACTGTGTGGTCTTCGGTTAAACCCACTACAGCATTCCCACTACCCCCCCCCCCCCCCCCATTGACTCTGCACACCAGCTTTACAATTTCCTGCCAGGTCTTCAGTCATGTTGACTGCTATGTTTGCACTCAGTGGCCACTTTATTAGGTACACCTGTACATCAGCTTGTTAATGCAAGTACCTAAACAGTCATATGGCAGCACCTCTGTACATAAAAGCATACAGACATGGTCAAGAGGTTCAGTTACTGTTGAGACCAAATATCAGAATGGCAAATAAATGTGATCTAAGTGACTTTGACTGTGGAATGATTGTTGGTGCCTAATGGGGTGGTTTGAGTATCACAGAAAGTGCTCATCTTCCAGGATTTTCACACATAATATTCTCTAGAGTTTAAAGAGAATGGTGTGAGAATAAAAAAAAACCAATGAGCAACAGTTCTGTAGCTGAGAGTACGATGTTGATGAGTGAGGTCAGAGGAAAATGGCAAGACTGGTTCAAGCAGACAGGAAGGTGACAGTAACTCAGATAACCACACAATATTGGTGTGCAGAAGAGCATCTCTGAATGTGCAACATGTTGAACACTGTAGTGGATGGGCTACAGCAGTAGAAGACCATGAACAGGCACTCAGTAGCCACTTTGGGGTACCACAAACATACGGAAATACTCGCAGTGCCTTCTGTAACTAATGAAGTGGCCACTGCTGTGTACTCACTGGAGTTTAGAAGAATGTGTGGGGATCTCATTGAAATCTGCTGAATGTTGAAATGACTAGATAAGGTGGATGTGGAGAGAATGTTTCCTATGGTGCGTGCACCCAAAATTAGAGGGCACAGCCACAAAATTGAGGGGCGACCCTTTAGAACAGAGGTAAGGAGGGATTTTTTTCAGCCAAGGAGGAGTAAATCTGTGGAATGCTTTGCCACAGACTGTGGTGGAGGCCAAGTCTGTGCATTTATTTAAGGAGGAAGTTGATTGTTTCCTGATTGATCAAAGCATCAAAGGATACTGTGAGAAGGCAGGTGTATGGGGTTGAGTGGGATCCGGGATCAGTCGATGAAATGGCAGAACAGACTCGATGAGCTGAATGGTCTAATTTTCCTCCTATGTCTCATGGTCTTATGTGACTGTACTCTCTTTGGGTCTTGGTATCTGATTTGGAACATAGCACTTCCAACAGTGCAGTTCTCCTTCAGCACATTGCTAGTACCTCCGCTCCATCCACAAAGAGTGAAATTTCACAGCGGCCAACCACTTAAATTCCTATCCCCATTCCTGTTCTGACATGTTGGTCCATGGCCTCTTCTCCTGCCATAATGTTCTGCCTAATCCACTCTCCGGGTGGAGGAGCAACACCTCATATTCTGTCTGGGTAGCCTCCAAACTGATGACATGAACATTGATTTCTCCTTCTGGTAATTTTACTCCATCCCCCTTTCCTTTTCATCATTTCCCAATTCTGGCCTCTCACCTCTTCTGCTCATCTGCCTATCAACTCCTCTTTTCCTTTCTCCCTCTCCTCTCCTATCAGATTCCTTTTTCTCCAACACTTTACCTTTTCCACTTATCACCTCCCAGCTTCAACTTTCACCTTCTAGCTTGTCCTTCTCCTCCTCCCCCCCCCCCCACCTTTTTATTATGGCATTTTCCAGACCTGATGAAGTCTCTCAACCTGAACTGTTGACTGTTTATTAATTTCCATTGATGCTGCCTGACCTGCGGAGTTCCTCCAGCATTTTATGTGTATTGCTCTGGATTATGTCAGACTAGATTACAGGCTGCTGCGTGACTTGGAGCCTTCTGATTCAGAACACAGGGTGTTACCAGCCGAGGTACAGCCAAGTTTTAATTGTGGCACAAATAGCAAGCATTGAGCCCTGACATCATCACACCAGCTTCTGGACCGCCCAGATGGTCAACATTCATAAGATTGCAACCAAATCTCAGCAGAAGCAAAGAGAGTGTCTGTAAATAATTCAACAGTGAAATTTCCCATGAGAAAGAAATGCCGACCTTAAAAGCCTGCTGTGTTGCAAATCTGAGTCATTGCATGATGAGCTGATCATCTTGGCATTAAGGTGTCAAAGAGAAATCAGCACTATTCCAGAGAGACACAAGGAAAAAGTTCAATTGCATAATGCTAAGAAAATCCTGAGTAACACACACAAATGCTAGAGGAACTCAGCAGGTCAGACAGGATCTATGGAGAGGAGCAAAGAACCTACATTTCAGTTTGAGACCCTTCGTCAATCTCATGCTAAGAAAATATTGTCTCTTTTACTGGGTAAGATGGGGATGTTGAGGAATTAAGTGAGGTGTGGGGGAAACTGATGATACAATGGGAACTGGCCCAATAGAAATTTACCTAACTTAGTATATTAACATCAGACCAACCAGAGAGTGTGAAACAACTTTCTTGCATTATTATGGCCTTGCTAGTACTACTGGCAGCAGGTAGTGCATTAGTTCAGAATTAACTAAATTAACAAAAGAGACTGAGGGATGATTTAAGTGAGTTTTGTTAGCTTTTTTTTACACAGAGAACGGTGGGTGCGTGGAATGTACAGCCTCGGGTGATGGTGCAGGCATTTACATTTAGTGTATTTAAAAGACTTTTAAATAGGCACATCAATGAAAGGAAAAGAGAGGGCCATGTGGGAGAAAGGCATTGGAATGGGGGTTCCCAACCTGGGGTCCATGGACCCCTTGATTAATGGTTGAGGTCCATGGCATAAAAGCAGTTGGGAACCCCTGCATTAGATTATCTTTCACTAATCTCACAGCACTGAAGAAGTACCTAGGTGAGGACTCCTCCCAGAGGATCACAACCTTGTCATAGGGCTTGGAGACTTGCATGCTTCAATGACCCAGAGACCTATGTTGGAGTTAGGGCCTTGTGCTTTCACTTTTGGTAGGGTCACCCATGCCAAACAGGTCAAAGGGATGGAAGACCTTCATTGCTGGTCTAAGCACTAGAGGTGCAGCGGGCAGTAAATACTGTAGGTGAGGATGGGAGTCACCAAGATGTAGAAAGCTAAGGAGCAAGTGTGGTAAGTGAGCAAACGTTGAATTGAGCTTAAAAGAATACCTTTTAGGAAACAAAGGGTCATGACTAGACTGAACTCCTGCTTCAGCAAGCACCTGGACCCACTGCAATTTGCCTATTGCCACAGTAAGTCAATGGCAGACACAAACTCAATGGCTCTTCACTTGGCCTTAGATCATCTGGACAACACAAACACCTACGTCAGGATGCTGCTCATCGACTATAGTTCAGCATTTAATACCACATTCCCACAATCCTGATTGATAAGTTGCAGAACCTGGGCCTCAGTACCTCCCTCTGCACCTCCCTCTGCAATTGGATTCTTGACTTCCTAACTGAAAGACCACAATCTGAGTGGATTGGTGATAATATCTCCTCCTCACTCACGATCAAACCTGGTACACCTCAGGGGTGTGTGCTTAGCCCACTGCTCTACTCTCTCTACACCCATAACTGTGTGGCTAGGCATAGCTCAAATACCATCTATAAATTTGCTGATGATACAACCTCTGTTGGTAGAATCTCAGATGGAGTCAAGAGGGCGTACAGGAGTGAGATATACCAACTCGTGGAGTGGTGTCGAAGCATCAACTTTGCACTCAAAGTCAATAAGGCGAAAGAGCTGATTGTGGATTTCAGGAAGGGTAGGATGAAAGAACCAAATGGCCTATTTTCATGCTGTATGATTCTATGACTTTATGGCAAACAAGCTTGAGAAGGGAAGAATAGCCATTTCTCCACTCTCCTCTCAGGCCAGATTACTTCTTCGTCAGCCACCAATCTTTTCCACCAATCAGCTTGGAGTTTCTTACTTCAACCCTTCTCCCCCACCCACCCACCTTCCCCCTCACTTGGCTTCACCTAAAGCTTCCTAACGTACTCTTTTTCTTCCCACCCCCTCCCCCAGCATCTTATTTTCTTATTCTGGCTTCTTCTCCCTTCTTTTCCAGACCTGATGAGAGGTCTCGGCCCGAAGCATCGTGATGCACCATCAATAACTCTCTCTGAGACGTAAAGGCGAGATAGCGGCTTTTATTGACTGGAAGAAGGAACAAGCAGTGAGTGACCACTATACTACATCCTGGAGACAGAGAGGCCGGGCTCAGACCTCCATCACCTTTATACAGGGGTCTGTGGGAGGAGCCACAGGAGCAGTCATCAGGGGGCGTGTCCAGACAGGTATATGTAATTCACCACACATCGACTGTTTATTCCTCTCCACAGATGCTGCCTGACCTGACGAGTTCCTCCAGCATTTTGTGTGTGTTACTCAAGAATAACGTGAAGCATCCAGGAGTAGAAGCTTCTTTAAGGGAAGCAGAGTGAACAATCTATTTCTGTCAAACATTTTGAAACAAGCACTTTAGAATATACATCGATTGTTCTAGATGGGGCAGATTGTTCCCTTTCAGCAAACACACCTACTAACTAAACGTCTACTTCACTTTCAAAACAAATTCAAAGAGAAGGATGGTGTTTTAATAGGGCAGTTCAACAATGCAGGAAGAAATTTAGGAAGACTGGGTGACATTTAAAAGGGCGATACTTTGACAATGAGTGAATAATAAGGAATCAGCACCAGTAAATGAGCAATGCAATTGTGAGTAATTTGAAAGGGCGAATGGGAGCATTAATGTGCTGCATATGTATACACTGTGTACACAGAACAAGGAAAACTATACACTTAAGTGAAAATGATCCTATTATCTTCCAATTCAAGTTGATATGGTGGAGTGCACTTTCTGGGTTTGATTGGCAGGTTAAAAACATTTGTAAAGGAAGCCTGCACATTTTGCGCATGTGTGTGTATTTCTTTGGAGTGAAGGCATACACTCTCAGTATAGAGGAAAGATTGTTTCAGCGCTGTAATAGGAAGAGAGGACTAAAGGAAAGAAAAGAAAAGATGAATCAAGTGATAATTATTACCATTTGCCTCACCTCAGCTCATCCATCTAGCATTCCCTTAAAGCTTCATTACTGCGGCGTTCAATTGACTATGGAAATGTTCCTGGGTCTTTTTCATCATCATACTCTCCAGGAAGCCATTGCATCCATGGATCATTTTCTCAGGTAATTTTGGCCTTATGAGTTATTGCAAGATGGATGATGGTGAATCAACAGGGTCTCCAAAGTCTTTTTCCATTGAAGTTGATAACCTTGGCTATTGAATCTCCATCATCTATTTTTCACTATCCCATAAAATCAAAGTATCCTTTAATAATGAAAAAAAAGCTGTATGATGATGATACTAAATCCCTTTAAAGCCTCTGCTACATGGCTTTTAGAATATAAGAAGATGGCACAGGAGTCGGCTCCACAGTCATTTGATCCCGCTTCAATAAGATCATGTTGGATCTAATCTAGGTCTCAGCTTTGTTTTGCTGCCTGCCTTACTCAGCCCTTGATAGTTCCTCCAGGCCAGTGAGGGTGATATGGTAGCGTAGTGGTTAGTTGAACACTATTGCAGCTTGGGGCATCAGAGTCTGGAGTTCAATTCCAGCAACGTCTTTATGACTTTTGTGCATTCTTCCTGCGAGCATGTTGCTTTCCTCTAGTTGCTCTGGTTTCCTCCCACAGTAAAAAGACATGCCAATTAGTAGGTTAGTTGATCATTGTAAATTGTTTGTGATTAGGCTGGGGCCAAATGGGTGGGTTGCTGGGTGGTGCGGCTTGAAGGGCCACAGGGACCTATTCCGCACTGTGTCTCAAATAAAAATAAGTATATTCAATTACACAGCTGCGGGGAAGAGTACTCCAAACATTCACAACCATCTTGGAGAAAAAATCATTCCTGTTCATCTGAATCTTCAACGGGCAACCTTTATTTTGGAACAAAATGCCCAAGTTCCAGATTCCCTCAAGATGAGAAACATTCACTTGGCCTCTATGATGTCAAGCTCCTTCGGAATTCTAACTGTCTTAGTAAGATCACAGTTACAAGTTAACCAAAAGTAATCTTTTGTCTTCAGCTTGCCACATGACATAGCATTCTATGCAATCTCATCTCAGGTGCCTTCCAAAGAAGGTATATATGGTATATATTGTGACCAAACTAAGGAGAAGTATGACGGGCACATTATGCTTTCCATCAGTTATTATTGCTAGTGGATGGGGAAATCGGGTGGCACAGAGTTATAAACACTGTTCCCCAGCTTTGAACCACAAATCTTTGCCACTGCTAAGAAAGCCATTTTTCCACATCTGCAACCTTTAAACTCTGTATTAGCAATTATTTATTTATCTGTCTATTTGCTGAGTGAGAAACGGCATGGAATAGACCCTTCCTGCCTTTCGAGTCATGCTGCCCAGCAACCCCTGATTTAACTCTAGCCAAATCACAGGACAATTTACAAAGTCCAATTAACCTACCAACCAGTACATCTTTGGAGTGTGGGAGGAAAGCGGAGCACCCGGAGGAAATCCACGCGGTCATGGGGAGAACATACAAACTCCTTACAGGCAGCGGCGGGAATTGAACCCGCTTTGTGCTAACCACTATGCTACTGGGCCACTCATAAGGAGAGTTATGGCTAATAACTCTGTATTAGCTATGTAGACAAACATGGTTTCTCTAGAGCAGGGGTTCCCAACCCTTTTTAGGCCATGGACCAATACCATTAAGCAACTGATCTGTGGACGTCTGGTTGGGAACCCCCTATCTGGAGCATCAGTGGCTGAGGGGTGTCCTGAAGGAAATGTTAGTGGAGACAGTCAAAGATCTTTTCACAGATTGGGAATTACAACCAGTAGAGTGTAGAGATTTAAGGTGAGAAGGGAAAAGTTTTAAAGAAATTTGTGAGGTAAGTTTTTTGACAGAGTGGTGGGTATGGATGCATGGAGGTTCTGCCAATGGAGGTAGTAGCAGCAGATTCGATAGGAATGTTTAAAAGACATTTAGAAAGGCACAAAAAGGCAGGGAATAGAGTAATGCGGACTGTGAGGTTACATAGACTGGTTTCACAGTCAGTGCAGAAGTGGTGGGACAAAAGGTCTGTTCCTGTGCTTTACCATTCTGCAGTCCATGCTGTGGCAATGAATTAGCTTTTCTGAGGGGCTGGAACACTCTTCCATGCACTTGCTATTTCTAGATTTGTCAGCTCACATATACTCTTGGCAGAAATAAAAACAGAAAGCACTGGAAATTCTCAGCAGGTGAGGCAGTAGATGTAGCGAGAGGAGTGTCACCACGGCAGAGGAATTAGTGAACGCTCAGCTTTGGTTTCAATCCTAACCTCAAATGCAGTTTGTGTGGAGTTTGCAAGTTCTCCTTATTTATCTATCTGATAATAATGACTACATCATTTTTTAAAATTTATTGAGATACAGCACAGACTAGGCCCTTCCAGCCCTTGGTTTAATCGTAGCCTAAATACAGGTCAATTGACAATGACCAATTAACCTACCAACCACTAGGCCTTTGGACTGAGGGAGGAACAGGAGAACCTGGAAGAAACACGCACAGCCATAGGAAGAACATACAAACTGACAGGCTGTGGGCAATTTTCTTTTGGAAGCTCCTATTCCAGTTCAAAGATGCTCTGATAGCTCATTGGCAATTTTAAAATTTCTCTAATGTCGATAAAAGGCAAATAAGTTAAAATGGAGTTGATGAGTATATGTGAAAAAGAATGAGCTGCAGGGAACAAGGTGAATAGGAATGATGGATGCATTCGTGGGCCTCTTTCTGTGTCATACAAAGTTAAGTTTACAAGAGAGAAATAATATTATTGTTTCAGGTCAATAATCCTTCATCAGAGCTCTTGGCTAGTTTCCCGCATTCACCTTTTCAGAAACATGTGTCCTAATCTATGCCAAGTGCTTTCATCCATAATTCTGTGCTTATCAACCTGACCTGGGCACCACTGAAGGATTGCCTTGAACTTTTTTTCTTCTTTATTTTCAATTCTCTTCATGACCCCAGCCCTCCCTAACTCTGCACTCTCTTCTACTCCAGAAACCTTTCAGAATCAGTACCAGGTTTATCATGTCTGACATATGTCATGTTTCTTTGTGGCAGCAGTGCAGCGCAATACACAAAAATACTGAAATATGAAAAAGTTAGCATTGCCAAAAAAGAGCAAAATACTGAGGTTCATGGACCATTCAGAAATCTGATGGCAGAGGGAAGAAGCTGTTTCTAAAACGTTGAGTGTGTACCTACAGGCTCCAGTGCCTCCTCTCTAATGATAGTAATGAGAAGAGAGCATGTCCTGGGTGGTGGTGCCTACTGATCATCCTTAGTGTTACCGCTCCACATTTATAGCATTTCAATTTTGGAAGCTTTGCAATTCATTCCTGCATCTTTCCATCTTACAAATTCCATTCATTTTTTATAAGATGCTCCTTAAAGCCTATTTCTTCACTCATCATTCCCAATACCTGTTTGACTTGGCAATTTTCTTTTAATGATGAGGGCTTTAGGATATTTAATTTAGCACTACATATTTATGTGACATTCATGTCAGCTTCCTGCCATCTGACATTATGTCCTAAAGGTTAAGCGTTAAAAACAAATTCCTTGTAATGAGGCTCAGCAGTTAAAATTGCCCAGGCTTTGCTCGGCCAGTGTTTCTACATTGAGACAATCTCCTCATTTGATAGCTCTTTGGCTCCCATCCCATTCAAAATAGGAGATTTTGTTTCCACTGTTTAGCCTGCTTTTTGGCTTTCTTAAATATGATTTCATAATGACTCTTCAGCTGGGCTGTATCAAGTTGATTAAGATACATAGATCTGATAAAGTTTCATTTTCAGCTATAGCATGTAATTCATGGGCTGTACATATTTTATTCTGGTTGTTACATTCATCCGAATTAAAAATCATTTGCCAGTATTCGTTTGTCCAGATAACATACAATTTCTAATTCCTGGGTGTTGATATGTCTATGGATCTAACCTGGTCCCAACACATTGATGCAACTATGAAGAAGGCAAGACAGCGGCTATATTTCATTAGGAGTTTGAGGAGATTTGGTTTGTCACCTGAAACACTCAAAAACTTCTACAGATCTGGCATTGGCGGTGGGGGGTGGGGTGGGGTTGCCAATGCACAGGATCGAAGGAAGCTGCAGAGAATTGTAAACTTCGTCAGCTGCATCATGAGCGCTGGTATCCAAGTCAGCTTCAAGGAGTGGCACTTTGGAAAGGTGGCATCCATTATCAAGAATTCCCATCACCCAGGACATACCCACTTCTCATTGTTACCATCAGGAAGGAGGTACAGAAGCTTGAAGGCACACACTCAATAATTCAGGAACAGCTTCTTCCTCTCTGCTATTCAGTTCCTAAATGGACATTGAAGCCATGAAACACTACCTCATTTTAAAAATTTATTATTTCTGTTTTTGCACTACTTTTAGTTTAACTATTTTATATACATATATATACTTACAGTAATTAGTTTATTTTTAAAATATTTCTCTTGTATTGCATTGTACTGCTATTGTTAAGTTAACAAATTTCATGATATATGCCGGAGATATTAAACTTGATTCTGATCCTGATTCATACCTCTTTGATCTTATCTAAAAGGAAGGCTGTCAGCGTTTGGGGCCTGAGTCCAAAATAAGGATTCAAAGATTGAAGTTCAATGGGAAGTCCAGAAGTTGAAATGTGATGACGCGATTCACTGGGGAAGTTGAAGGCCCAATGTCTGCGAGTCCATCCACACTGAAGGCTGGAGACCCAGAGAAGATTTGATCTGGGGTTATCTATTCGTGTCTATGTGTGTGGGTGCGTGGCTGAGTGGTAAAGGGTTTGCTTTGCTGTTGCTTTGTTGCAGTTGCTCTCTTGCTTCTTTTTGTGCACTCATGGTTGGCGTGCTACGTTGGCGCCAGAATGTGTAGTGACACTTGCAGGCTGCCCCCTACCCCCACCATCTTCTTAGATTGTTTTCCTTGTTAATACAATTGGCACAGTTCACTGTATGTTTTGATGACATGATAAATAAATGAATGTGAATCTGAATCAGGTTTAATATCACTGGCATATGTAATGAAATTAGTTGTTTTGCGGCCGCAGTACAATGCGATACATAACAACAAACTATCACTGTTAATAAACAAAAACGATAAATAATCTGATGGAGGTAAGGAAGAAGCTGTTCCTGAAACATTGAATGTGTGTCTTCAGGGTCCCTTACCTCCTGATTGATGGCAGCAATAAGAAGAAGGCATGTCCTGGGTGATGAAGATCCTTAACAATGGATTCTGCTTTTCTGAGGCATGCCTTTTGAAGATGTCCTTGATGCTGGGGAGAACAGTGTCCATGATGGAGCTGGCTGAGTTTACAACTTTCTGCAACTTTTTCAAATCCTGTGCAGTGGCTTCTTCATATCAGACAGAATGTTAGAATGCTTTCAATAATACTTCTGGAGATGTTTACTGGAGTCAACTGTCATACAAAGTCTTCTCAAACTCCTAACCAAATATAGCCACTGTCTTGCCTTCCTTGTAATTCCATCCATATGTTTGTTTCAGGATAGATCTTCAGAGATGTTGACACCCAGGAACTTGAAACTGCTCACCCTTTCCACTTTTGATCCTTCGATGAGGACTGGTGTGCATTCTCCTTCTACAACCAATTCCCTGGTTTTACTGACATTGAATGCAAGGTGATCTATCTCACCCCTGTACAGCTCCGCAACACCATTTGAAATTCTGCCATCAATAGTTAGAAATTCATAGATGCTGTTTGAGCTGTTCCTGAACCTGAAACAAATTAGAGATGGTTGTGCTGGAAAAACTAACATAGAAGGTAGCTGACTTAGAAATTAGATGGACTGTCTTTTATTGAACAAATTTATTTGTTTTGTACAGTTAATGTTTTGTTTAATAAATTCTGTTATTTGGAATTGCAGTGAGACTAATGGCCCTTCCTTTGATGGGTGAGGTTTATCGCCATAATACTGTCTTGCTTTTGATATGAGTCTACCTCGGTGTCCACTTATTCCCTTAGAATGACTGCTGTTGCTGACAAATCTCCCTTAATCCCTTTTAGTGCTCTAAGATAGCTTCTCCATTCAGGTGAATTTATTTTCAAACCCTTTTAGTGTGTCAAAGATTTGCATCCAGTTTATACCTAGCCATTAGTTTACCTGGTTTGACTTAGTTTTAGAATGCATACTGTTGGTGTCTCTCCTTACACTTGAAACAAACAGTTCACCATCGTTCAGAGAGGAAAACCTTCATTGATGTCTGCACTAAACACATCACATAGAAGGATCTGTACAGCATACCATGTGTTCATTGTCCAGTTAAGAACAGACCAAATTGGCGGCACTTACATAGGACTATGTCAGAATCAGAATTAGATTTAATATCACTGGCACAAAGATATAGATGGTGTGGCTAAGGCTTTTGCACAGTACTGTATTTGTTAATGTGGAGCAGAGAGCAAGTTTGTAAATCTGGTGGGAGCAAAGGAGGCTGTTAACGGCGAGGGTGGAGCATCGCTGGAAGGGTGTGGGACAGATGGCAGTGCAGGAGTGCCAAATGTGGGGTGTGGCGCATGTGCAGCCACACCCAGCCCTGACACAACAGGTAAGGCTATTTGATTCCAAACAATTGGTTTATTGATCATTACAGAATGTTGCTCTGGTGCTTCCTGCTCGCTCCCCCTCTCGCTTCCCCTTTTCCCAACTATGATACCCCTCTCCTGCCCCCTTCCCCCTCTCAGTCCAGAATAGAGACTCATATCGGAATCAGATTTATCATTGCTCACATATGTTATAAGTTACTTTTGCAGCAGCAGTGCAGTGTAATACATTAAATTACTACAGTACTGTGCAAAAAGTCTTTGGCATCCTAGTTATACATGCGTGCATAAGACTTCTGCACTGTATTGTATATACAGTATTTTTTAATTAAATTAGTGCAAAAAAAGAGCAAAAAAAGGGGAAAATAGTAAGGTACAGTACTTGGTTCACTGTCTGTTCAGAAATCTGATGACAGTGGGGAAGAAACTTCCTGAAATGTTGCACCTCGTCTTTGATGAGGTTCACTGAGAAGGGACGATGTCCTGTGTGATGGAGGCCCTCAATGATGGGCATTGCCTTTCTGAGGCATTGCTTTTTGAAGATGTCCTCAATGCTGGGGAGACTATTGCCCATGATGGAGCTGGCTGAGTTTACAACTTTCTGCAGCTTTCCCCAATCCTGCGCAGTAGCCGCTCCATTCCAGGCAGTTATACTTGCTAATGAATCACTTCTGAAGTGTGTTACCATTATATTTATGAAGAAAGTGGAGCTTTCTAATAGTGATGTCCACTGAAAGAATTGAAACTAAATTCTTTTTCAGTTCAGCACAGTGGTGGAGCAGTTATCTCAATCATTTTAAAGCAACAGCATCACCAATTGTGGTTCGATTCCCATCACAGCCTGTAAGGAGTTTGTACTTTCTCCACATGACCATATTAGTTTCCTCTGGATGCTCCGGTTTCCTCCCGCATTCCAAAGATGTGTGGTTAGCTTTAGAGTTAGTGTGTTATGGGCATGCTATGTTGGTTCAGGAAGTGAGAAGCCCCAGCACAATCCTCACTGATTTGATTTAATGCAAAATATGCATTTTGCTGTATGTTTTGATGTTTCTATGTAGGTGTGACAAATAAAGCTCAACTTTAAGGTCTTTAATCTTTAATTGGAATTCAGCAGTACTTGTGTAGAAGGTATGTTAGACAGGACGACATACTCTTTAAATACTATACTTAGTCTGACATGCATAAAGTGGCATCTGGAAAAATGTTAGTAGTGTCAACATGGATTGATTTTAAACATCTTAGCAGATCAAGGGAAGAAATTTATCCTTAGTCTCATGGGCTAAATGCAGCACACTTTAGAAACTGTGCATTATTCTTCGTCATTGCACTCAGTTTTCATTGAAATCACTGGTAGGGAGTTTCAGAAACCAAGAATGGTGTGCATAGGCTATAACATTTTATGATACAAGGCAGGTTTACGTGTCATCTAGAAGTTATGACACAGAGATGGGTGACCTGCCATCAAAACCAAGCTGAGGATGCGACTGAAAACTCTGGAAGACACAAACTTGGGGGGGGGGGGGAGAGGAAACTGATAGCTAGCACAGGGGGGTGTTGGAAAGGGTGATTGACCACATAGAAAGCAAAAGATAGCAACTATAGGGAGAAGGTTTCCACAAACAGTAGTTTCATAGGTTCAGGCCATTCTCTGATCAAGAAGCTAGGAGTCAACCTGGAGCAGGTGATGAAGAATCTGTATCTGGTGCAGAAAACAGCTAAAAGGATGCTCTGCATGAGAGGTACCATCAATGGAGTGATAAATAGTTAAGAATGGTTCGGTAGCTATAGCATGGAAGGGAACTATTCAGCTCAATGAGTCCACAAATATCGAATATAAGAATAATCCATTTAGCCCTATCACAATTCGTCACCCTTTCCCTGAGCCCTGAACATTTTCTTCTGTTTTGATATTTATCCAGCTCCATTTGGAAAGCTACAATTGATTATGCTTCCACTGGTAACCCAGGCAGAACTTCCTATTAATTCCTCACAGGTTGTCCATTCCTGCTCAATACTGTCTTTGATATGCATGTCAATGTTTCCGAGGGTCTTTTTGTATACGCTATTAGGAATGGGAGCATCTCTAAACAGATTTTATTCTTCTTCCCTTACTTCTGCTTTTACCCTTTCTTGCTATACACAGAAAAAGTTTCCTAACATCCTTACCTTTTACTCCACAGGGACTCACATTCAGCAGATCATCCTGACACCTTCAACAGGAGGCCAATACCAGAAATGTCACTGCCTCCTTCTCTTTCCTGCATTTCAAAGGAGGCTCTGGTTCACACTTCAGTCTCTAACAACACTTACTTCCCTACTTACAATATCTTCTCCTGCTACCACAAGAGATGAAGCAACTCCCCTTTAACTACACTTGGATTACATTTTCTATGAAGTTAATACTTCGGAAATGACAAAGACATTTCAAGGAATGAAAATTTGGGATAGAAGTACATTGGAAAGTAATCAGAAAATCAGGTTTAATATCATAGGTACTTGTCGTGAAATTTGTTGATTTGGTGGCAACAGTACAATGCAAAATATAATAATAGAGAAAAAACTATGAATTACAGTAAATATATATTAAAAAGCTAAATTCAATAAGCAATGCAACAAACATTTAAATGAAAAAGAAGTGAGTTAGTGCTCATGGGTTTAATGTCCATTCAGAAATCAGATGGTGGTGGTGGTGGGGGGGGGGGGGTGGGGGGAGGTGGTGAAGCTCTTTCTGAATCGTTGAGTGTGTCACTTCACAAGAGAATCAGCAGGTGCTGGAATTCCAGAGCAACACACACACACGCAAAATGCCGGAGAAACTCAGCAGGTCAGGCAGCATCTATGGAGGAGAATAATTAGTTGATGACTCAGGCCAAGATCCTTCATCAGGATTAAAGTGTGATAGAATGTGTGCTTGTCAGGACCTCGTGGAAGATTAAAACGTTGTTATAGAGTACATGGGTTCTTACAGAAACGTGAAAATATGCATGTACCAACTGAGCATTGGGACTGTTAGGATAAAGAATGATAGAATGATGTGTCATGATGCATCAGTCTTCACCGTGGAAGACACTAGCAGTATGGTGGAAGTTCCAGGTGTCAGGGGGCATGAAGTGTGTGAAGTTACCATTGCTAGAAAGAAGATTCTTGGGAAACTGAACGGTCTGAAGGTAGATAAGTCACCTGGACCAAATGGTGTACACACTAGGGTTCTGAAAGAGGTGGCTGAAGAGATTGTAGAGGCATTAGTAATGATCTTTAAAGAATCAAGAAATTCTGGAGTAGTTCCAGAAGACTGGAAAATTGCAAATGTTATTCCACTGTTCAAGAAGGGAGGGAGGCAGAAGAAAGGGAACTATAGATCAATTAGTCTGACCTCAGTGGTTGGGAAGATCTTGAAGCTGATTATCAAGGATGAAGTCTCAGGGAACTTGGAGGCACATAATAAAATGGACCGTAGTCAGTATGGTTTCCTTAAGGGAAAATCTTGCCTGACAAATCTTTGGAATTCTTTGAAGAAACAACAAATGAGAATTGTTGATATTGTGTAGTTGGATTTTCAGAAGGCTTCGACAAGGTGCTAAACATAAGTCTGCTACAAGTTCGTGGTATATTTAGAATGGGTAAACCGTGGCTGATTGGAAGGAGTTAAAGATGGGGACTAATGGGAGCCTTTGCTGGTTGGCTCCCATTGACGGGTGGTGTTCCACAAGGGTCTGTGTTGGGACCAACTCTTTGTACATTATATGTCTATTATTCGGATAATGCAATTGATAGCTTTGAAGGCAGGTGGAGGGGCAGATAGATTTGAGGATGTAGAGAGCCTGAAAAAGGCCTTAGACAGATTTAGAGAATAGGCAAAGAAATGGCAGATGAAATACTGTGTCAGGATGTTTATGGTCATGCACTTTGGTAGAAGAAATGAAATGGTTGACTATTTTCTAAAAGGAGAGAAAATGCAAAAAAATTAGGTGCAAAGGGACTTGGGAGTTCTTGTTCAGGATTTCCTAAAGTTTAACTTACAGGTTGATTCTGTGGTAAGAAAGGCAAATACAATGTTATCATTCATTTCAAAAGTATTTGAATAGAAAAGCAAGGATATAACGTTGAGACTTTATAAAGCACAAGTATGGCCTCACTAGAAGTATTGTGAGCAGTTTTGGGCCCCTTATCTTGGAAAGAATGTGCTAAAACTAGGGAGGGTTCCAAGGAGGATCATTAAGCTGATTTGAATATTGTATGGCTTGTCATATGAAGAGCATTTGATGGCGCTCGGCCTGAATTTACTGGAATTCAGAAGAATGAGAGGTGACCTCAATGAAATCTATTGAATGGTAGAGTGGATATGGAGAAGATGTTTCCTATGGTGGGAGAGTCCGAGACAAGAGGACACAATCTCAGAGTAGAGGGGGTGTCCTTTTAGAATGGAGATGAGGAGGAACTCCTTTAGTCAGAGGGTAGTGTATCTTTGCCACAGGCAGCAATGAAGGCCAAGTCTTTACGTATATTTAATGCAGAGGTTGATAGATTCTTCATTGGGCAGAGCATGAAGGGATATGAGGAGAAGTCAGGAGATTGGAGCTGAGAGGAAAATTGGATCAGCCATGATGAAATAGTAGAGTGGATTTGATAGGCTGAATGGCCTAATTCTGCTCCTATATCTTATATATCTTATGATATATCACAATGATACATCACTCAGTTGGCCATTTTGCCCATTTTGCTGGTATCAACTCATTGAATGGGCTTGTTCTCTGCCTCTGTTTCTCCCTTCTCCCTTCTCAAAGATGCCTAATTTGTTGAAAATTTCCAGCATTTCCTCTGTTTGTGAGAGAAAGTACATATTGTTGATCATCTGCTCTTTCCTTTCATAACCAAGATTTTTTCCCCTTCGAATGTTTATCCGGTTCTCTTTTGGAAGGGTTCTGTTTTTTATCACAGCTTTAGGCTCTTCATTCAGAGGTTACAGGTATAATCCATCTCTGAAAAAACAAACAAATTATCAACAGAGCTCCTCCAGCATCCTGCATAAGGTTCCCACACTTTACCTTTTGATTTCCACATCTTTAATAAAGACTACCAATGATTGACAGTCAATAAACCACTCACACTGAGAAAAGACCTTATGCAAATTTCATACATATTCTGAAATTCCACAGCTTTTAAACTCAATCCAAATTCTACTATGAAGAATAGCCTTACCTCACAATGATGAAGCTCTTGTTGACCGCAAACCTGATCAACTGCACCATGGGATGCCATGGTAGTGTAGTGGTTAGTTAAACACTATTACAGCTCGGGGCTTTGGTATTAGACCACCAAGCATAGGGGTAGAATTAGGCCATTCAGCCCATCAGGTATGCCTGCTATTTCATCATGGCTCATTTATTATCCCTCTCAAACATATTCTCCTGGCTTTATTGTGAAATAAACACATAGGACCATAAGTTCAGAGTTCAATTCTGGAACTGTCTATCAGGAATTTATAAGTTCTCCCTGTGACCGCATGGGTTTTCCAGTTTCCTCCCGCAGTCCAAAGTTGTAGGTAGATTGTTCATTGTAAATTGTCCTGTGATTGGAGTAGTGTTACACAAGGGGGTTGCTGGTCGGTGTGGCTTGTTGGGCTAGAAGGGCTTGATTCTTGATGTATCTGTGAATAAATAAAATAACTAAAAAGCTGAAACTTGACAAGTGTCCACTGATCAGAATGCTAGGCGATGGGGATCCCTAATGGTGGATGCCACCTTTTTGACAGATCACTTTTTGATGATCTTCTGAATGCTGGGGAGGCTAATGCCCATCATGGAACAGATTGAGTTTGCAACTTTCTGCAGCTCTTTTCCAATACTGTACAGTGGCACTCCATACCAGATGGTGATGCACCCAGTTAGAACGCTCTCCACAGTACATCTGTAGAAATTTGCAAGAGTCACTGGTGACATACCAAGTCTCTTTAAAGTCCTAATGAAATATAGCCGCTGTCATGTCTTCTTTGCAGTTGCATCAATATGTTGGGTCCAGGATAGATCTTCAGAGATGTAGACAGCCGGGAACTTGAAACTGCTTTCCTTTCCACTTCTGATCCCTCAAAAAGGACTGGTATGTTTGCCCTTGATTTCCATTTCTTTAAATCTGTAATCAATTCCTTGGTCTTATTGACATTGAGTGCAAGGCTGTTGTTGTGATACCATTTAGCCGAGTGATCTATTTCACTATTGTATGCCTCCTTGTTACCATGTCAAATTCTGCCTGCAATAGTTGGTCATTGGCAAATCTATATACAGCGTATACGCTGTGCCTATCCACACAGTCGCAGGTGGAGAGAAAGCAGGGCTGAGGGGTAAGCATGCATCCTTGAGGTATCCTTGAGGAGAAGATACTTTATCTGAACTGCACTTGCTCTGGTTCGCCAAATGCTGAGCTGTAATCAATAAAACAGCAGCGTGACATAAATATTGCTACTGTTCAGGTGATCCAAGGCTGTGTGGAGAGCCAGTGAGACTGCATCCACTGTAGACCTTTAGGCAATTTGTGATGGGTCCAGATGCTTACTTAGGCAGGAATTCATTCTGACTCTGACCGACGTCTCAAAACACTCCATCACAGTCGATGTGAGTGCAATTGGTCGGCAGTTGTTGAGGGAGCTCACCCTAATCTTGAGAAGGAGAAAAACCTGATAGCTTTGTGTATAAGATAAGAGTCATTGATTGTGTGGATAGCCAGAGGCTTTTTCCCAGGGTTGAAATGGCTAACATGAGGGGGCATAGAATAGAATCTTTTAAGAGACTCTTAGATAGTCTAGGCAGTTTCTAGGGTAGGCTACATGGTTGGCACAAACTTGTGGGCTGAAGAGCCTGTGATGTGCTGTAGATTTCTATGTTCTGTCTTTCCTTATGGCTCTTTAACATAGAATATAGAACATAGAAAAGTACAGCACAAGAACAGACAAAAAGCGAATCAAAAACATCACAACATAACCCCTTCTACTTATACCGTCCATATCCCTCTATAGTTCTTATATCCATGTGCATATCCAAACATCTCCAGTGTATTTCTCTCTACCCACCATATCAGGCAGCACATTCCAAGCATCTATGACTCTCTGAGTAAAAAACTTGCTCCTCACGTCCCTGTTGAGCCTACCTCCTCCCACCTTCAATGCATGTCCTCTGGTACTAGATATTTCAACATTAGGGAACAGATACTCTCTGTCCACTCTTTCTATGCCTCTCATAATTTTATAAATCTCTGTCAGATCTCCCCTCAGCCTCTGATGCTCAGGAGAAAACAACCCAAGTTTGTCTAGCCTCTCGTGATGGCACATGCCCTTTAAACCAGGCAGCATCTTGCTAAATCTCTTCTGCACCCTCTACAAAGCCTCAACATCCTTCCTATAATGGGGTGACCAGAATTGCATGCAATACTGCAGATGTGGCCTAACCAGAGTTTTATAAAGCTGCAACATAACCTCATGACCTTTGAACTCATTGATTCAACTAATAAAAGCTAGCATTCCATAAGCCTTTTTAACCACCCTATCGATCACCTTTGTTGTGTAGTTATCAATCCTCCATCAATAGGCACAGCTTCTTCTAATTTACTCCTTCAAAATTTGCCCTTGGCATTCCCTGGACTATGAAAAGCCGTTCCAGTTCTCCTAATTTCTCCTTATAACCAAAATTAATAACCAATACTTCTTCATCTTTGCGATATATCTGTCTATTCACATGAAATCCATCTGCTTGGTATAGGTCATACTTTCCCAGAAGAGATCCCAATAATACAGGAACCTGAAACCCTGCCCCCTGTACCATTTTCTCAGCCACTCATTCATCTGTATTGTCACCCTATTCCTGCCCTGACTAGCACATGTCACTGGGAGTAATCCAGAGATTGCTTCCCTAACTCTCCATACACATTGCGCAGGATCCATAGAACCGTAGAACCATAGAACACTACAGCACAGTACAGGCCCTTCAGCCCTCCATGTTGTGCTGACCCATATAATCCTTTAAAAAAAGTACTAAACCCACACTACCCCATAACCCTCCATTTTTCTTTCATCCATGTGCCTGTCCAAGAGGCTCTTAAATACCCCTAATGTTTTAGCCTCCACCACCATCCCTGGCAAGTCATTCCAGGCACTCACAGCCCTCTGTGTAAAAAACTTACCCTTGATGTCTCCCCTAAACTTCCCTCCCTTAATTTTGTACATATGCCCTCTGGTGTTTGCTGTTGGTGCCCTGGGAAACAGGTACTGACTATCCACCCTATCTATGCCTCTCATAATCTTGTAGACCTCTATCAAGTCCCCTTTCATTCTTCTACGCTCCAAAGAGAAAAGTCCCAGCTCTGCTAACCTTGCTTCATATGACTTGTTCTCCAATCCAGGCAACATCCTGGTAAATCTGCTCTGCACCTTCTCTATAGCTTCCACATCCTTCTTATAATGAGGTGACCAGAAATGAACACAATTCTACTCTAAGGGCGGTCTCACCAGAAATTTGTAGAGTTGCAACATGACCTCCCTACTCTCGAACTCAAACCCCCTGTTAATGAAGCCTAGCATCCCATAGGCCTTTTTAACTGCCCTATCAACCTGTGCAGCAACCTTGAGGGATGTATGGATTTGAACCCCAAGGTCCCTTTGTTCATCCACACTCTTAAGTAACTGACCATTAATCCTGTACTCAGTCTTCTGGTTTGTCCTTCCAAAATGCATCACCTCACACTTGTCCGGATTGAACTCCATCTGACATTTTTCTGCCCAACTCTGCAGCCTGTCTATATCCTCTTGTAACCTTCGACCACCTATAGCTACATCCACAACTCCTCCAATCTTCGTGTCATCCGCAAACTTACTCACCCATCCTTCCATCTTTACATCCAGGTCATTTATAAAAATCACAAATAGCAGGGGTCCCAGGATAGATCCCTGCGGCACTCCACTAGTCACCAACCTCCAGGCAGAATACTTTCCTTCCACAACTACCCTCTGTTTTCTTCCTTTAAGCCAATTTTTTTTTATCCAAACAGCCAAGGTTCCACTTATCCCATGCCTCATGACTTTCTGGATGAGTCTCTCATGAGGGACCTTGTCAAATGGTTTGCTAAAGTCCATGTAGACCCCATCCACTGCCCTACCCTCATCAATTTCTTTTGTTACCTCTTCAAAAGACTCAATCAGGCTCATGAGGCATGATCTTCCCTTCACAAAGCATGTTGACTATCCATGAGTAGACTGTACTTCTCCAAATGCTCATAGATCCTATTCTTAAGAATTCTTTCCAGTAGTTTGCATACCACTGACGTAAGACTCACCAGTCTATAGTTCCCAGGTTTCTCCCTATTACCTTTTTTAAACAAGGGAACTATATTTGCCATTCTCCAGTCCTCTGGTACTTCCCCTGCAGCCAAAGAGGATTCAAAGATCATGGCTAATGCTCCTGCGATCTCTTCTCTCAATACCCACAACAACCTGGGGTGTATCATATCTGGCCCTGGGGATTTATCAATCTTAATGTTTTTAAGAAGATCCAGCACTTCTTCTTCCCTAATCTCCACATTGTTCAGCACACAGGCCCGCTCTACTTTGACCTCATCCTGATCAAGATCCTTTTCACTTGTGAGTACTGAAGCAAAGTATTCATTTAGGACCTCCCCAACCTCCTCCGCCTCCAGGCACATGTTGCCCTCTTTATCCTTTAGAGGTCCCAACTTTGTTCTGGTCATCCTCCTGTTCTTCACATACATCTAATACCTGCATCTACCACTTCCACTGGTATCTTGTCCCACACTCTCACCACCCTGAGTGAAGAGGTTCCACTCATGTTCCCCGTAAACATATTACTTTTCCCCCATAGCTCATGATCTCCGGTTCTAGTCTCCCCCAGTCTCAGTGGAAACAGCCTGTTTGCATTTATCCTCTCTATATCCCTTAATGTCTTCTGTGTTAAATTTCACCTGCTCCGTACCTGCCCATTTCATGTCTGTTTAAATCAATTTTAAAATCTGTTGCTATTCTTATTGTTCATTTTCCTTTGTGCTTTGTGCCAACTGTGGTTGGCAAATGCATATCTTTATTACACTTATTAAAAAGAGCATTCCAACACCAAACCCTGGGGACATTACTGCAAACTTCCCTCCAGTGTGGGAAACAAAATCACCTTTGCTCCCAGTCCTTTAGTCAATTTAATATCTATGCAACTAATGCCTCCTTTAATCTCAAGAGCCTTAAGTTTGCTAACTAGTCTATTCAAGGGAAGATTAATTAGGTTATTTAACTAAAGCAACTACTCGGGAAATGATAATAGAATATTATAAATAGTAACAAAAGCAGAAGATTGCTGGAGAGACTCAGCAGGTCCAGCATTTACATGGTTATCTTTTGGTGTTTCATTCACCACAGTTTTTGGTCATAGTGTACTGAAAGAAGAGAGAAAAAAAAATCATCAGTCTCCAAATGTTTAACAATACCGAAGCATCAATGAAATGAGCCTGTCCAGTCTCTCCCCAGGTTCTCATGAGCAGAACCAAATCAAATAAAAATGTCTTCTCATTCAGGATTACTTCAGCAATTAGACTCAATGAGGCTCCAAGGCAACATTAGAAACCTTGACCTTTGAAAGCCTGCTGAACTGAAGTTTTTGATAGGCTGATCGATGTTGGCATTAATGGCAATGTTTGGTGTTTATGGATGGGGAAATGCATTGGGAATGATAGAAATAGATTATAAGGGAGGAACAGACAAAATATAATTAACTTGCAACAGGAAGTGCAATATCCAAGCTGGTTATATCTGAACAAAAGACTTTCTGTAAGTTGAATTATTTTTATTTAAAGAACTGCTTTGTTGGCAAATTGATTCTTGGCAATTTGGTGATAGAATTATTATGATATCTTTGATATTGGAACAGAAAGTTTGGAGCATTTTCAGGAATCAGTATGATTTGCCACTGGAAAGCACAGACCAAGGCCCTAAAATCAGAGAAAATGGAGGAAAGTATTTGAAGTAAATCACCAGTTAATATTCAGGCGTACAATGTGAGAGCTTATAAAATGCAAACTGGTCAACGGAGGGCTAAAAATACACAATTACCACATGCTGAGCTTAAAATGGCTTCAGCATGTTTTTGTTCTTAAATGCTGATTGATTTTCTCTGAATATTCACAGGCTGAATTAGAGTATTCGACAAGATGGGCTGCCAAGGCAATAGACCATTTCATAATCTGTGTTAGGGGAGAGATTTTTACGTGATTCACTTCACAACAGCAGCCTAACAGTATTGCCGTTGCTGCATCACAAGCCATTTACAATTGGCAACAGCAAAACAAACCAGGCAAAAAGAATTGCAAATGAAATTCAGTAATTTTTGCATATCATGCACAATAACAGGTATCTTCCAGTGACCTTAAGGGATTACTATACTCTCAAAGTTCGAGCAAACTACTCAAGCCTCATTAACCTCTTGCTCTTGGGATTTCTAATGCCAATAGAAATGTTCAATAGGAATTCGCTGTAATTTTGTATTACGCTGACAAATATCCATTATTAGCTCATTTCCACTATTTCAAATTTCTATAAATATTTTTTTTCACAAGTTTTAATGATCGCCATAGATGGTGGGACAAAAGTGCGAATAAAAGGAAAGAATCACACTGTATATGCGAGGACCACTTAATGAGTCCTCAGGATAAATTTGGGAATTGGAGTCAATCCAACATACCAAGATGATTTCCTCAAAATTATTAATCAGGGATTTAATTCTAATAAAGGAAGTGACTTTTAGTTCAACTCCCTGTAAGGCAATATCCCAGAATTCAGAGGTCTATGTTATATCTACTGTTTTTGTTTACAAGAAACCACATTGTATCTACTGTTGGGTCCAATTGCATATATTAAACCAATTATATATACGTACAAGCAACAGCTTATTCGAAGATTCAAAGTAGATTTATTATTAAAGTACGTATGCAGCATATAACCCTGAGATTCGTCTTCCCCACAGAGAGCCCTGAAACAAAGAAAACGATATAACCATTCAAACTCTCCTCCCACACGCAGAAGAAAAAACAAATTGCGCAAATGGCAAACAAAAAAATGAGTGAAAAACACAGAATTTAAAACACAAAATTGGAAGAGTCCAGGCACATTCAGTTCAGCTCAGCGTTCATTACCTACAGGCTGCCCCGATTCAAAATTGTCCAAATTAGCAGCAAAAAAAAAGCAACCAGACACCAGATACACATCATTATGTGATGGACAGAGTCCAATCTACAAAACGCATTGATTAAACTTTGCGAAAGACCCAGAGCTCCAGTACCATCGTCCAACAACATCGAGGGAGAGAGAGAGATCATGCACACATCATCTCATCCAACAGCTTTCAATGGATGAGATTGTATCTATGACACAGGCTTCCAATAGTTCACACACCATCTCTATCATACTTGTGCCTAATTGACCATAATACATCCATTGTATAGGTATCGAAAGGACACCGTGTCTGCAATAGAGATGCAAGGAACTGCAAATACTGGGAAGTGGAGCAACTAGCAACGTGATGGAGGAACTCACTGGGTTGAGCGGCGTCAAGAGGTGGCAAAGAATTGTCAACAATGTGTGTTGAAACTTCATATTGGGATGTAATTCAAAATGTCAATAGTTAATTTCCTCCTATAAATGCTACTTGATCCATTAAGTTCCTACTGCAGATTATCTGATGTGTCATATCTACGTGTTCAATCAGAATCAGAGTCAGAGCCAGAATCATTTGGCTTTGCGATGAACTGAAACTGTGGTCTGCTCCAGCTGCAGTGATGCCTGGCTCCGTGCCTTTGGTAAAACTTCAGTTCTGAATGCAATTTTGTTTCTTTTCCTGTTACGTGCTTTGACTTTCTTTTCTCTGCACTTTGGGTGTTTGACAATCTTTTTATAATGGGTTCTTTTGGGGTTTCTCTGTTTTGTGGCTGCCTGTAAGGAGATGAATCTCAAGGCTGTATAATGCATAGATAACATTGATAAGAAATGTACTTTGAACTTTGAACTTAATTACTAGTACATGAAACTTACCAGAATTGATTGCGGTTTGATGCCAAGCATAAAATACAAGACAATACCTTAACAGAAAACACAATTTACAGGGCAGATGTTACTTGTTATAGTTACTAATCTATAGGTTTGCAGAGTATGTCCACAGGAAAATGAATCTCAGGATTGTATATGGTGTCATATACAGTATGTACTTTGATAATAAAATTCACTTTGAACTTAAAACTTTGAGAATCTAGTGCATAGATCGCCAAAGGATACAGTATACTGGTGCATGCAAACCTAATATTTATTTATTTATTGAGATACAGTGTGGAGTAGGTCCTTCCAGGCCTTCCTGCTGCACAGCCCAACAATCCCCAATTTAACCCCAGCCTAATCACAGGGCAATTTACAATGACCAATTACCCTACCAACTGGTGCTTCTTTGGACTGCAGGAGGAAACTGGAGAACCTGGAGAAAAACCACACAGTCATGGGGAGAACGCACAAACTCCTTACAGGCAGCGGTGAGAATTGAACCTGGATCGCCTGTACTATAAAGCATTGTGTAACCACTACGCTACTTTGCCATCCATTCCTATACTATCTCTAATACATAGATTTATACTGAACAAGCAATACTGCATATTGTACAGGTATGAGATTAAATGGCATCTTTTACATTTCTGTCCGTTAGACAAAAATATTTGTTATATAGTGGACTAAGGTGTACCATGTTGCCAACTCACCAACCCACTGTGATTGTACAGGAATTCAATGTAGTATAGCTATTGTGGAGATATACAATGGACCAAACAAAATCAATTTACTCTCTTGTATGCAATTTCAAATGAATAAATCAATACTTGTTTTGACTTATTCCATCTGATCAAATCATTGCTGGGTCATTTAATTTCTTGTTCAAGTCTGAAGCTGAAAGTCTGAAGATATGTTTGTCTACTTTTTCTGTATATAAATGTGTCAACCATGGAAAAAGTCCAATAGCTGGCTGAGTACTCTCATTAATAACCTCTGGAGCCCAGTTTTTTTTTCCAGGACAACTACTCTCATTTTTTGTGCTGAATAAATTGACTGTCATCGTATTCATTATGTCCAGAGATCTATCAATATTTCTGTAATTCTTAGAAGTCACATCAATTTAACCCTTGTATTTTGCTGCACTCTAAAATATTTGTTGCTTCAATGGAACTATGAATAATTTGATAGGCTGTGCATTACTAGTTATGTATCAGTTATTACAGAGCTAGATTCAAAAGCAGACTAAACCTAAAGGGGTATAGACAGGGTAAGTGCAAGCAGGACTTTTCCACGGAGGTTGGGTGGGACTACAGCTAGAGGTCATGGGTTAAGGGTGAAAGGTGAAAAGTGTAAGGGGAACATAAGGGGAAACGTCTTCACTCAGAGGGTGGCGAGAGTGTGGAACGAGCTGCCAGCACAAGTGGTGCATGCGAGCTCAATTTCAATGTTTAAGAGAAGTTTGGATCGGTACATGGATGGGAGAGGGATGGAGGGCTATGGTCCTAGGTCAGGTTGATGGGAGCAGGCGGATTAAATGGTTTGGCATGGACTAGGTGGGTGAAAGGGCTTGGTTCTGTGCTGCACTTTTCTATGACTCTAGTGGCCAGGAACCACTTCACCAAAAAAGACCTGCCTCAGCTTAACGGTGTTCGATTGTACAGCACTACTTCCTTCTCCTTGATGCTTTTCAAGTTATAAACATTCAGTTAAAATCCATTCAATCTCTCTTAAATCGCTTCACAAATACCACAGAGCCTGCGCCACCACCCTTTTCATTCACAACAGGAAGCTAAGAAATATTTTGAATAGAGCCACACGTATAACCTGAAACAAGACTAAGCTCACACATAACTAACTTGAGTGAACATTTTTTTTATTGCAAAGGCTACAGAGAGGGTTGATGAGGGCAGCTGACAGGTTAGTGCATTGGTATAGCCTACATGGATTTTATCATACGTGCCTCCTTGTTGGATATACTGCCTTTCAGGTGACATGAAGTGATAACAAGCTGAAAAGATCCTGTGAAGTTATCCCAGTGGTATGACCAATTCGTATCCCCAATTTTAATCAGTCAGAAAAGTCATGAACATATTGCTAGTTGTTTAAGAACTTTATTTGCAATTTTGATGCCATGTGGTCTAGCTTATGGGTAAATGGTTATAATTATTGGCTCCAAAGTCCGTTAAGCCACTGGACGTCATGAACAATGCTGAATGAATCAATGTTCTCTCTTTCCTCCAACAGACTCTCTATTGATAGCATGTCATTAGCAAATGGATTGAGGGCAGGTTTGGGCTACAGTTGAGCTCACTGCAGGCTGTCAACAAATAAACAGACACAAAATGCCGGAGGGACTCAGCAGGTCAGGCAGCATCTATGGAAAAGAACAAACAGTTTGAGTCGGACACCCTTCTTCAGGACTGAGAGGGAAGAGAGGGAAGATACCAGAATAAAAAAGTATGGGGAAGGAGAAGGAGGTTAGCTTGAAGGTGATAGCTGAAGCCAGGTGGGTGGAAAAGTTCAAGTGCTGGAGAAGAAAGAATCTGATAGGAGAGGAGAGTGGACAACAGGAGAAGGGAAGGAGGAGGAGACCCAGGGCGAAGTAATAGACAGGTGAGAAAAAGTGGAAGATCTGAATAGGGAATAGAAAAAGGTGGGGGTGGGAAATTTGAATACCAGAAGGAGAAATTAATATTCTTGCCATCAGGTTGGATGTACCCAACTAGAATATAAGTTGTTACTCCACCTCCTTGAGGGTGGCCTCATCTTGGCACAAATAAAAAACAATTTACAGACATAGAACAAATGACTGAATCTACAGCAACTTCTCACAATAACGGCAGAGCAATTTCACCAGATACATGTAGAGAGCGAAGAATTTAAATGATAGTGTGTTTCATTTGTATCGCAGCAATGTATTGCCAATCTGGTCCTCAGGTCTGATAGATAATTTATCCAATCACCCTCTGTCCACCTTGGAACAGGATTGTCATTGGCTGCTGCTTTGACCATGCATTATTCAAACACATTATTATTTGCTGCTGACAATGCTTTGTTTTGCGTTTACAATGCAAATGCTTTGACACTGCAATTGCTTTGTTCTTTTTTTAATCTACAAAAAGCTTTCACGAAAGGTTTGAAGTGCAGCCTTAGAGCTAAAAGTCTTACTCTGCTCTGTGAATGACCTGAATAAGCATGTACTTTGATTGGGCAGACATGGCACTGCATTATGATTGGCTACTCTTGGCAGTGCATTGCAATTGGTCTGTCCTGGCAATACAGTGTGATTGGCCTGTCTTGGCAGTACGTTGTGATTGGCCTGTCCTGACAATGCATTATGATTGGCCTATCTTGGCAATATATTGTATATTGGCCTGTCATGGCAATGCATTATGATTGGCCTTGGCAATGTATTATGACTGGCTTGTCTTGGCAGTACATCGTGATTGCCCTGTCTTGCCCTATTCTGTTAATGATCCAACAGTCCTTGCACTATGAATAGCAAGTCCTGATCTGCATTGTGATTGATCAATCCTGGCTTGGTCACCTTGATAATCACTTATCTTTTGTGGAACTTCAAAGAAAACTCTTAACTTGAAGTCAATTATGGTGTTATTGGGGGTATGCCAGTAACATGGAAAGAAGGAGATCATTTTTAATCAAAATTAGATTTCATGTTTGTCAAATCATCTTATTATTTCAGATAATCCTTATTAGACCATAGGACATGGAGCAAAATAAGTCCATTCAGCCCATTGAGTTTTCTCCACCATTCCATCATGGTGGACTTATTATCCCACTCAACCCCATTCTCCTCCCATCATCCCATAATCTTTGACACTTTAACTAATCCAGAATCTATTAAACACTTTAAATATACCCAGTGACTTGGCCTCTACAGCTGTCCATGGCAATGAATTCCACAGATTCATCACCCTCTGACTAAAGAAATTAAGACCATAAGACCACAAGATATAGAAGCAGAAGCAGGCTATTTGGCCCATCGAGTTTGCTCCAGCATTCAATCATGAGCTGATTCAATTCTCCCAGTTATCCCCACTCCCTTGCCTTCTTCCCAAACCCTTTGATGCCCTGGCTAATCAAGAACCTATCTATCTCTGCCTTAAATGCACCCAATGACTTGGCCTCTACAGCCTCTCATGGCAACAAATTCCACAGATTTATCACCCTCTGACTCAAGTAATTTCTCCACACCTGTGTTCTAAATGGACGTCCTTCAATCCTGAAGGTCATGCCCACTTGTCCTAGACTCCCCTACCATGGGAAATAACTTTGCCATGGGTAATCTGTTCAGGGTTTTTAATATTCAGAATGTTTCGATGAGATCCCCCCTCATTCTCCTGAACTCCAGGGAATACAGCCCAAGAGCTTGTAAGGGTCCGGTCCGGAGCCCGCCTTCCGAGTCTTGCTCCGATCCGTGGACTCCGGACTCCGGGCCTTGCAGCCAGCCCTCCTGTCACCCAGAGCCATTGGATCATCTTGGCTTAAGGAGGGACACCTGTTGCCTATTAGGGGGCAGGTGTTTATAAGGGACAGAGCTGCCAGACGTACCTCATACGGTAACCCTTTCACTCCTGGAATAATTCTCGTGAATCTTCTCTGAACCGTCTCCAATGTCAGTATATCCTTTCTAAAATATGGAGCCCAAAACTCCACACAGTACTCCAAGTGTGGTCTCACAAGTGCCTTGCAGAGCCTCAACATCACATTCCTCCTCATCTCTATTCTAAATGGACGTCCTTGGATTCTGAGGCTGTGCTCACTGGTCCTAGACTCTTCCCTCTATAGGAATCATCCACTTTATCGATACATTTCATTGATAGCCGTGAGAACCTATCTTTGAAAGAAAAGCATTAAAATGTATATCCATGAAATAGAAACATAGAAAACCTGCAGAACAATACAGGCCCTTGGGCAAACAACACTGTGCCGAGCATGTACTTACAAACAGAACTCACCTAGGGTTCCCATAGACGTCCATTTTTCTAAGTTCCATGTACCAATCCAGGAGTCTCTTAAGAAATCCTATCCTATCCTATCCGCTTCCACCACCGTTGCCGGCAGTCCATTCCATACACTCACCACTCTGTATTAAAAAAAAACTAACCCCTGACATCTCCTCTGTACCTTCTTCCAAGCTCCTTAAAACTGTGGCCTCTCATGTTTGCCATTTTAGCCCTGGGAAAAAGCTTCTGACAATCCACATAATCGATGCCTCTCATCATTTTATACACCTCTCTTCCTCTGCCGCTCCAAGGAGAAAAGGTCGAGTTCACTCAACCTATTCTCATTAGGCATGCTCCCCAATCCAGGCAATATCTTTGAAAATCTCCTCTGCAACCTTTCTATAGTTTCCACATCCTTCCTGTAGTGAAGTGACCAGACCTCAGCACAGTACTCCAAGTGGGGTCTGACCCATATAGCTGTAAAATTACCTCTCGACTCTTAAACTCAATCCCACAGTTGGTGAAGGCCAATGAACTGTATGCCATCTTAACCACAGAGTCAATCTGCGTAGCGGCTTTGAGTGTCCGATGGATTCAGACCCGAAGATCCCTTTGACGCTTCACACTACCAAGAGTCTTACCATTAATACTATACTCTGCCATCATATTTGACCTACCAAAATGGACCACCTCACACTTGCCTGGGTTGAACTCCATCTGCCACTTCTCAGCCCAGTTTTGCATCCTATCGATGTCCTGTTGTAATCATTGACAGCCCTCCACCCTATTCACAACACCCCCAACCTTTGTATCATCAGCAAATTTACTAACCCATCCCGCCACTTCCTCATCCAGGTCATTTATAAAAATCATGAAGAGACGGGGTCACAGACAGATCCCTGAGGAATGCTATTGGTCACGTAGTATATGACATGTCTACAACCACACTTTGCATTCTGTGAGCAAGCCAATTCTGAATCCATAAAGCAAGGTCCCCTTGGATCCCATGCCTCCTTACTTTCTCAATAAGGTTTGCATTGGGTACCTTATCAAATGCCTTGCTGAAATCCATATACACTGCATCTACTGCTCTTCCTTCATCAATGTGTTTAGTCACATCCTCAAAGAATTCAATCAGGCTCGTAAGGCATGACCTGCCTTTAACAAAGCCATGCTGACTATTCCTAATCATATTACGCCTCTTCAAATGTTCATAAATTCTGCCTCTCAGTATCTTTTCCATCAACTTACCAATCATTGAAGTAAGACTCACTCGTCTATAATTTCTTGGGCTATCTCTAATCCATTTCTTGAATAAGGGTACAACATCTGCAACCCTCTAATCCTCCAGAACCTCTCCCGTCCACATTGATGATGCAAAGATCATTGCGAGAAGCTCAGCAATCTCCTCCCTCACTTCCCACAGTAGCCTAGGGTACATCTCGTACAGTCCTGGATACTTATCTAACTTGATACTTTCCAAAAACTCCAGCACATCCTCTTTCTTAATGTCTATATGCTCAAGCTTTTCAATCCACTGCAAGTCATCCCTACAATTGCCAAGATACTTCTCTGTAGTGAATACGGAATTAAAGTATACATTAAGTACATCTGCTATCTCCTCTGGTTGCATACACAATTTTCCACTGTCACACTTGATTGGTCCTATTCTCTCATGTCTTATCCTCTTGCTCTTCACATACTTGTAGAATGCCTTGGGGTTTTCCTTAATCCTGTCTGCCAAGGTCTTCTCATGGCCCCTTCTGGCTCTCCTAATTTAATTCTTAAGCTCCTCGCTGCTAGCCTTATAATCTTCTAGATTTCTATCATTACCTAGTTTTTTTGAACCTTTCATAAGCTTTTCTTTTCTTCTTGACTAGATTTAGAACAGCCTTTGTACACCACGGTTCCTGTACCCTATCATCATTTCCCTGTCTCTTTGGAACATACCAATGCAGAAATCCATACAAATATCCCCTGAACATTTGCCACATTTCTGCTGTACAATTTCCTGAGAACATCTCTTCCTAATTTATGCTTCCAAGTTCCTGCCTGATAGCTTCATATTTCCCCTTACTCCAATTAAACGTTCCCCTAACTTGTCTGTTCCTATCCCTCATGAATGCAATGATAAAGGAGATAGAATTGTGATCACTATCTCCAAAATGCTCTCACACTGAGAGACCTGACACCTGACCAGGTTAATTTTCCAATACCAGATCAAGTACAACCTCTCCTTATCTACATATTGTGTCAGGAATTGCTGCCAAGGTGAAAAATAACCAGTGAAGCACCCGAGATATTGGATGTCAACAAGTCGGCCAGTGAGGAACATCAGAGGAGACTTGTCACAGTATTGGCATTGTCTTTCCAAGAAGACAAAGACCCTCCCAATAACCCAACCAAAATTGAAGAACGCTGGAAGCAGCTCAAGAAAACCATCCATTCAACTGCAAGTGTGGTGCTTGGCCACCCCAAGAGAAAAACTCCTGACTGGTTTCAAGAACAGAATGATTCAATTCAAGAACTGTTGGAGACGAAAGAAAGGCTTTATATGTGTCACTTGAAAGAGAACTCTGAAAGAAGCAAAGCAGCATTTAAGGCCGTGAAAGCCGAAGTTCAAAGGGAGATCAGGGCTATGAAGAACAACTGGTGGAATAAGAAAGCGAAAGAACTGCAAGCAATGTCAGACAGGAATGACTACCATGGGCTCTTCTCAGGACTGAAAGCTATCTATGGTCCAAGAAGCAGGAGTTATTGACCCTTTCCTATTTCTAACTTCCACCAACAGAGACTCAGTAGACAATCTCTCCATTGCTACCTCCTTTTCTACAGCTGTGACCCTATCTCTGATCAACTGTGCCTTGCCCCCACTTCTTTTGCCTCCCTCCCTGTCCTTTCTGAAACATCTAAAGCCTGGCAGTCTAAGTAATTATTCCTGCCCCGAGCCATCCAAGTCTCTGTAATGGCCACAGCACCACACCTCCAAGTACTGATCCACGCTCTAAGCTCATCCGCTTTGTTCATAATGCTTGCTTTAAAATAGACACATCTCAAACCATCGGTCTGAGCAATACAGTGGCCTCAGTAGAAACTGCAGATGGGAGCAAGCTATGCACTGACAGGAAAGTCATCATTGAGTGATGGAGGGAACACTTCTGTAACCTTCTAAACCAACAAGGTGCGGCTGACCACAATGCTTGTGAAAGGCTCACAACTAGACTGGTGAGAGAAGAGCTATGTGGACTCATCATTATGACAGAACTTAATGAGGCTTTAAAAGATACCAGAAGTGGTAAAGCACCCGGACAAGACGGCATTCCATCAGATGTACTGAAGCAAGATGGTCCTGAACTGAAGACTGAACTGTTGAACTTACATAATGCTTGTTGGCAGAATCAATGTCTCCCTCAGGACTTCAAAGATGCGCTGATAGTCACCATCTACAAGAAGAAAGGTGACCGTAGTGTTTGTGGAAACCACCGAGGAATCTCCCTTCTGTCCACAGCTGGCAAGATTATGGTGAAGATGCTGCTCAACCGGCTCAAGATCATCTCAGAAGATGTGCTTCCTGAAAACCAATGTGGCTTTAGGGCTGGAGAGCAACCACTGACATGATTCTTACTTTGAGGCAACTCCAGGACAAGGCGGTAGAACAGCAGCAACCTCTGTACAATGTCTTTGTCGATTTCTCGCAAGTTTTTGATACGGTGGATGGAGAAACACTCTGGGAAGTGCTCAAAACTTATGGCTATCCAAATAGGCTGGTTACGATGATCAAGTTGTTTCATGAGAACATGTCTGGCAAAGTATCTGTCGGAGTAGACGTCAGCGAATCCTTCACCATCAACCACGGGGTAAAACAGGGATGCGTTCTTGCTCCAACTTTGTTCACACTATATTTTGCTGCAGTTTTGGAAATAATGGACCATAATTTGGACAAAGATGTGTGCATATCCCTTCTCTATCACATGCCTATCCTCCCTCTTGCACTGTCTCCAAGCTTTCTCTATTTGTGAGCCAACCGCCCCTTCCTTCATCTCTTCAGGTGTTGTTTCTGGTAGTGGAAGGCATATAATGTCCTGCGTCAGGTTAGCTTTAATATTTCCATTCGGTACTAGTGATGGGTGGTAAAAAATTGCCCTGTCAATAGTTGGTATTCTGAAGTAGTTAAATATTGGAATTCATTCTATTCGAGTAAAGACTAACTATTGTTGGTAGAGAGAGATAAGGGCATGGGTGACATCTGGAGCACCAAAGTGGAGGGAAGAGAAGGGTGAGACTCAGGGCAACCACAGTGGAAGTGCAACACTTTTGAATGTGTCTAAGCAGATTTAAAATTCCATTTGTCATTGAAGTTGCATCAAATCTGGCCCGCAAGAGTGGCGACTGCATTCAGATTCCATCTCTGATATACTGATCAACAGCATGCAGTGAAATGTGCCATTCACAGCAAGAAACTTTACACCTAAGGATGTGCTGGAGGCAGCCCACAAGTGTAGCCACACATTTTGTATGACGGGAAGTCTGACAGCGAGCGTCACAGGGATTGAAGAGCCGAAGTATTAGGTGCAACCACTCAACACGGGGCATCTTAGAGACAGCTAAGGGTTTTAAGTAGCAGCAATTTGGTGAGAAGGTGCAGTAGATTGCACACCCTGTTTTGGATTTCTAAACCTCCTTGATTTTAAAAGGAAGTGAAAAGGGAACATTCAACATATTTCTTCAGCACCTTTTCAATCAAATTTATCATAGATTGGCTTGAAGATCTAGAAAAGAAGTACATTATGATGAGTGTAATGAATCCAGGCTTCATGAGAGTAAAATGGTTGATGACTGTAAATCCATTTTTTTGCAGATACTACAGTACTGTGCAAAAGTCCATAAGACCATAAATATATAGTTGGTCTGCTTATGCCTTGCACGGTACTGTACTTGTCAACATAGTGGAGAGCGAACTTGTAAGTCTGGCAGCAGCAAACGATGTTAGGAATGGTGAAATTAGAGAGCCGCAGGAGGGGTGAGGCACACGTGGCAGAGGAATACCAACAATGGGGGTGGTGTGGGTGCAGACACACCCAGCCCTGAGACACCAGGCAAGGTCATTTGATTCCAAACAATTGGCTTATTGATCACTACAGAATGTCTCTCTGGTGCTTCCAGGTCACTTCCCCTTTTCCCAACCATGATTCCCTTCTCCCTACCCCCTTCCCATTCTCAGCCCCAGTAGAGACCCATACCAGAATCAGGTTTATCATTACTCACATATGTCACGATTCTTTTCTTGGCGCCGGCAGTACAGTGCAATACATAAAATTATAACAGTACAGTGCAAAAATCTCTTATGAGTTTACATTTTAAAGCAAAATTTTGGTGAATGATGTTTTCCACTCAATCGAGCCTGTGTAAGTAATCAGATTGAGTTAAACTGCTGCAGGATCCTGTAATGTGTTGGCTTGTTTCTGGTTCCTCTTGGCATTTTCTGCATTTACTGCTTTGAACTTGTTGGTCTCTTGTTATATATTTTTGTTAATATTTTGTGTTAACCACCTGGTCCTATAATGCCACAAGGAACCTCTGTTTCTGGGAAGAGGTAATCAAATCTGAGGCAGGCGTTCAGCGGTTCCTTGTCGACACTTGGTCTGCTCAGACCATGGGGATGTCTTCCATGGAGGGTCATGCTCTTGCATTGCTTAACTTTTTCTTCTGTAGTGATAATTTCTTTATTTTTCTAGTTGTGCTTTCATTTAAGTTTAATGGTGTGTACTTCTTACCAGAATTGCATATGCTCACAAGGAGTGCTGAATCCTGTTTTCATTGATGAAAACATATCCTTAGATGTTTTATCTGACTGTTGTGTAAATATATTGTCTGTTATTCTTCTTCCTCCTTCTGTTCTAGGTTGTGTTAATCAACTTAAGTGTGTTCAAGTGTACATTGTGTTTTCTGAAATTTGTCACTTCAGTTCTTATTTTTCTTTGTAAATGTTCAGATCGGTTTCAGACCAAGATAATACGCCAAAAGAATGCGTTAATATGGGTATGGCGAAAGTTCTTATTGTCTTTGTTATATTTTAATTATTGAGCTCTGTTTGGCATATTTTCTTAAGCCTTGAAGTAAATTCTTTTTAGAAGTTGTCCCTTTATCGCACTATCATCTATTTCCTTTGCTAGTATATATGACAGGTACTTATATGTTTCGTATTCGTCCATCGGTTGTGTTGTTTGGTACTGCTCTGTTTTATATTCTATTAGCTCTATTGCACCTTACTTATGTTTGATGTTCTGCATTTATCTAATCTAAAGTTCATCTTTATATCTTTTGAAAATAGTTCTACTATTTGAATGAATTGCTTTAGCTTTACTGATGAAATCGTCCATGGTGATCATCCACTGATGAAGGAGCGTATAATTTTAAACTGTCCATGTGTAGAAGGTGTGTCAAGATATAATTTATTTGTTTGTGTCTGATTTGATACCCTATTTTCGTCCTCTTCAGTAAATTATAGAGCGGGTTTAAAGCTAAACAAAACCGCAGAGGGCTTAAGAGAGTTACCTTCGAAAATGCCTTGGTTTATTTTGATAACGGTGGTTGTTCTTTCTCGGTTGTTAATAGATAGGGTGATTATACAATGCCAATGTTTCATCAGATGTTGTCGGAATTTCACAGGTATTGGTTGTAGTTTATATATATTAAGAACATCTATTAACCATGAGTGTGAGACAGAATCAAATGCTTTTTGGTAGCCAATATAACAATATGAAAGATTTCTGCTTTTCCACCGGGCTTGATTTAGAATTACAGAATCTACATCCTTTCATACACCTGCAGCATCCTTGCTGCTCTTCTGTAAGTATATCATACATTCCTAAGTGAATGGCGATGTTACAATTTTATATATAGTGTGTAAGCAAATAATAAGACGATGTATTGATGAGTCATTTGTGATTTATCCTATAGGTAAGAAATATGTTTTACCTTCTGTCAAAAGTTTGAGAACTTTTTCAGGATTTTTAAGAAAATTGTTGAAATGGATTAATAGGTAAGGATGAAGGCAAGTAAATTTTTATACCAATAATTATGAATATTATCAGTCACCATTTTTCCAGTTTTTTATAACTGCTTTTAGCATATCCATTGTAACCTCCGATGTCTGCATGTTTTCAATTGTGTGAGTGCATTCCTTTTCCTCCCTAATCCAGTTTGCTTCTAGATGGTGTATCACCCCATTTGATCAGATATTGGACCAAAAGGTTATTATCTCTGTGTTTTTTGGTAATTCTGTGCTAGGGTTGATGACGCTTTGGTCATCGAATTTAGTTTCAATGCCCTGTATAAACCTTTTTCATTGTTCCTAAACCGATAATTCTGTTTTCTTTGTCTGGCACATTTCATGTATTTATTTAGTCTGGCTTTGCACGCACTAAGCTTTTGTTTTAGTGTATCTATAAACTCTACATTACTTTGTTAGGTTGATCGTATCTTCTCTGGACCTTATATTTATTGAATCCTGATGAAGAGTGTTAGCCAGAAATGTCAACTGTTTATGCTGCCTGACCTGCTGAGTTCCTCCAGCATTTTGTGTGTTGCTTATATTTATTATGATCATTTTTTTTATTTGCACGCTTTGTTTTCTTTTACATGTTGAGTGCTGTCAGTCTTTGTGTGTAATTTTGCATTTATTCTGTTGTATTTCTTTGTTCTACTGTGAATGCCCGCAAGAAAATGAATCTCAGGGTTGCATATGGTGATATATCCATACTTCAATAATAAATTTACTTCAAATTTTGAACTTTGAAGTATTAACAAAATGGGAATTAACAAGATAAACTGTAGTTAACCAAAACTCACAGCAGTGAAAAAGTTTAAGGCTTGCATCTAAGTCTACTTAATCCAGCACTTAATTTTGCATTCTTAATTGTATTAATAAAGAATTTTTTTATGATACTCCAAAACAGTTCTGAGCAACTGCACAAAAGGTTATTATTCTGTGGAAGTGAAGAATGAGAATCTATTTGCAATCTGCAGGTTCCCACAGGTGAACAACAAAGATAAATTAGTATTGCTGATTCTGACAGTTTCGTTTCCCTTTCACCATAATCAGAAAGTTGAATGGCACCTGGGGGTCAAAGGTAAAGACATATGAGAAGACAGTGAACGAAGCAGACTGGCCTCCTCATGTGGTTCCTTCAAAATACCTTTTTCCTACTAATGAGCTATCTCTGGTTGGGTTGATTTGTTCTCCAATCTTGCCACTCCAGTTGCCAGTGTTTCGTCATTATACAAGGAGACATCACCAAAGTGCTGTTCACTTGTGGTGCGTCCTCTGTATGCTTGGCTTTTATATACTTACCAATCAGTCGATTGGTCATCATTATGGAAACTCATTTGTAACGCAGATAGGGGGTCTTATCAGTGATTTGTTACATGGTGAATGGTATGCATTTTGTCTGGAATTTTGCCCACGTTGGCTTATAAATAGGATCGAGGTCTAAGTGTCGGTCTATAGAATTGTGTAGAATAGAGTTATCTCTGCTTCTAGATCGAACTGCCATTACTGGAGAAAAGAGCTGTATGGTAATTTCTAGTGTAGTAGCATTACTTGAGTTATAGAACAACATAAAACATAGAACAGTACAGCACAATACGAGCCCTTTGGCTACTATGTCATCAGACCTCTGATTGAACAATGAACGAACGTCCTTGGATGGTGGGTGGAGATACGTCTCTCCCAAAGGAGGTGCTGCTCCTTCCCTCCGTTCACCTGCAGATCACCCTCGGGAAAGGTGTAGCACCTGGTTAGCCCCCAATCAGGGTCATGTGAAGCCATGGGAGCAGGTAGTGGATGGTCGTATGAGCAGCTGGTGAACATCACAGGTCCTGGTTATGCGACCACTGATGCCAGGCAGACAATCTCTGAAGAGTATTGATAATGGCTGGGGTTACTCTTCTTGTAAGGACTCTGCCCAGAAGTGTCCAATGGCAAAACACTTCTGTAGAAATATTTGCCAAGAACAATCATGCTCAGAGAAAGACCATGATCGCCAACGTTGTATGTCTCAGCATATAATGATGATGATGATGATACTACCTCTCTGTTTTTTTTCCTTTTTTCTCTCTTTTTGCACTACTTATTTATATATATTCTTACTATAATTTTTATTGTTATGTAAAGCAATGTACTACTGCCGCAAAACATCAAATTTCTCAACATATGCCAGTGATATTAATCCTGATTCTGATTCTGATGTTGTGCCGATCTTTTAAGATCGATCTAACCCTTCCCTCGCATTTCATTCTCCATTTTTCTCTCATCCGTGCGCTTTCTAAGAGCCTCTTAAATGTCTGTAATAATCTGTCTTTATTGCCAATCCTATATCTACCTCTTTGTGTGTAAAAACCAACCTCTGATATCTCCCTCATGCTTTCCTTTGATCTTCTTCAAATTATGCCTTCTTGTATTCGCAGCTGCTCCCTCATACTAGCCATGAGTTCTATTTTGATTATCTCTTCGGAATAGGTGCATCAACAACTACTCTTCATAAGATTACTCTATGGCTCTAAAGTGAGAGAGAAGAGTTGAGTGGGTTGCAAAACGGCATACATCATTTAATTTGGTCAGAGAGTCTGGGGCTTTTCGGTACCTTTGGCCCAAAGCCAACATGTTATGCAGTCAGAAGAGATAATAGTTCTGAGATCTGATGTAATGTTGATAACTCAGTCTTGCCTTCGCCTGCCATACTGTACTGCAGTACAGACTAGATAGCAGGTATGTACGGCCTACGTCTGCTCCCCACTTCCAGGAAGTACTGGTGGTTTGATAACTGGTGCATGCCTGACTCTGGCAGCTTGTAGAGAAATTAACTGAAGCCTTCTCTCACACAATGTGTCGAGCGCATTGGTGTCTTTCAGTCCTTCACAGGTTCCACTCAAATTAGCTATTAAATGCCTTGTGGTTTGTTTTGCGGTCACAGTATCAGCTTGTAAAGCCACCATCAACAGGTGGCTATTCAGTCGTTTAACCCCTTCTGTGTTTTTTTTCATTTTGTTGCTTGCTTTTTCTCCCAAATTTAGTTGTCTGTGTCCTACTTCACAGTAACTCTTATTCACTGCTCTAATTACTGGCCTGAATTGGCTTTTATACTGACAGTGTCCCAGATATAAACTTTTCACCTTGATTTTCAAATCCTTCCTAACCTCCATAGCTTTCTTTCAGTGGAAAAACCCTCCACATCTGGCCTTGCATATCACCAATATTTGTTGCTCCATGACTGAAAGCAGTACTTTCAGCTCCTCAGTCCTTCAATTCCAGACACAATAGAATCTGCAGATGCTGGAAATCCTGAGCAATATGCATATGATGCTAAAGGGAGCCAGCAGTTCACGCAGTATCAGTGGAAAGAAATGAACAGTCAATAATTTGGGCCAAGACCATTCATCAGGAGCCCTTCAGTTCTAGAATTCCTGCCCTTAAGTTTTGTCCTCTTATTATTCCTTCTCTCTTTTCTTTCTTTAACTTGGTTCTTTAAAGCTTATTTTTTGACCAAAGTTTTGGTCATTATCTTAAGCTCTCTCCGAGTAAATCTGGGCCAGCCAGTGGTATCGTAGCATCTGCACCGGTCCAGGGTTCAAATCCAGCTGGTTCATTTGTATGCTTTTCATATGTGTTAGGCTGAGTGTTGATCTAGCAACTCAGTTCTCATAATACAGGCCAAGATGCTAAAAAAGTGGCAAGGTTGCCACCCGATGCACCTCAAGGTACGGAAAGGGACAACAAAGTATGTCTGGGCTCATTCATTTCTGTAAAGAGACAAGTTTTATTATGCTGGAATAATTTTATAAAAAGTCAAATTTACTGTAAAGTTTTATACACAACCAATAACTGGAGTGAACTTACTCATAATATTATTTTCCTAACATCTGGGAGAAGGGGCAAGTCCTTGACAGAACCAGGTATCATTCCCAAATTCAATCCAGTTGTCAAGACTACATTTTGGCTACCTCTCTTTACCATAAAATTAGAACAGATTACAATTATTTATTCAATTTTTTGACATATATATGTCACTGGCATTTATTGTGCATTTCCAATTGTCCTTGAGAAAATGGTGGTGAAGTACCTTCTTAAATTGCTTCAGTTCAAAATGTCATTGGATAGTGAGATCCAGGATTTATACTGATGTATTCACTGTTCCTGACCTAAATTGGCTCCTGTTCTGACAGCACCAGCGACATTTCTGAACGTTTGACTGGATAAGTCAGGAGAAGGAATGACACGCAGGATCTCAACACTGACAGACTTATCCATCTCTCAACCAACGTTCACCATCAACAGATTATTAGGTATCATTGTGCTGCTGATTAGTGGGATCTTTGTTGTTGCTGACTGCTGTCCTTCCTACAACATCAACGTCTACACTTCAACATTATCTAATAGGGCGAAGAGTGTCTTTGGATGAACTGAAGTCATGAGAGATGTAATAAATTAATGTCCTTCCTTTTCTCTCAGAGGATGAAAAAACAATCATCATATTGTTACAATATTTCTACCCTGAGGCCCCTGAATACTAGCACCATACTGAAGTAAATGGCTGAGGTATTAGTGGTCTTTTTGCTAAGAGTAGGGAAGTGCTGGAATTCTCTACCTGAGAAGGATATTGAGACTAGATCATTAGGCATATTTAAGGTCATCATAATTCTGTGCAGTGTCATATGACATGGGCGATCATGGTCTTGATCATGATTATTCTTGACAAATTTTTCTAAAGAAGTCGTTTGCCAATGCCTTCTTCTGGACAGTTTCTTTCCATTATCAATACTCTTCAGAGATTGTCTGCTACCCGGTGTCAATGGTCATATAACCAGGACTTGTGATAAGCAGCAGCTGCTCATATGACCATCACCTACCTGATCCCATAGCTGCATGCAACCCTGATCGGGGGCTAAGCTGGTGCTACACCTTGCCCAAGGGTGACCTGCAGGCTAGCAGAGGGAAGGAGCGCCTTACACTTCCTTTGGCAGAGATGTATTGTCACCTTGCCACCCAATAGTTAAGGTAGATAGATAAATTTGTGAAAGATTAAAGAATTGAGGGTGCTAGGGAAACTGTCACAGAAGTGGAATTGAAGACCGAATAGATCAGTCATGATCGTATTAAATGTTAGGACAGACTTGAGCAGCTTGTTAGTCTACTCATTCTCCTCTTTTCTTGTGATCTTGTGGTCTCTCGCTGATATATATCTGAGCAACAAATCAATAAAGTCTGTTCAAAATATTAAGTGATACGCAATAACATGAGTGGTGACCTCATTGAAACCCATTTAATGGTGAAAGGCCTCAACAGAGTGGACGTGGAGAGGATGTTTCCTATGGTGGGAGAGTCTAAGACCAGAGGACACAGCCTCAGAATAGAGCAGGGGTGTCAAACTCATTTTAGGTCACGGGCCGGATTGAGCAAAATGCAGCTTCATGCGGGCCGGATCAGTCGGACGCGTGCGAACGCAGCTTTCGTTGCCTCCGTTTTTTCAGCCTGCTCTCATGTGTCTCAGTCTCTGCTATAACTACAAAGAGTTTCACTTTACAAATTCCGTTTCTTATGAAGAAGACTGCTGAGCAAGACTGCCGAATAAACACTAAAAACCCTGAAAACCTGGTACCTGAATAAACTCAGCATTAGCCATATCATACGCCATAGGCGCTTCGAATACTGGGGCCAGCTTTAATAGTAATTAGATATTATCTTGCGGGCCAAAGATAATTCCACTGCGGGCCGGATTTGGCCCGCGGGCCTTGAGTTTGACATATATGGAATAGAGGGACATCCTTTTAGAATGGAGATGAGGAAGGATTTCTTTGGCCCATGAGTGGTGAATCTGTGGAATTCATTGCCACAGGCGGCTGTGGAGGCCAAGTATTTATGATATTTAAGGCAGAGGTTGATAGATTCTTGATTAGCCAGGGCATGAAGTAATATGGGGGGTGGGGAGGGGGAGGAGGCAGGAGATTGGTGCTGAGAAGAAAAAAATGGATCAGCCATGATGAATCGGGGGAGCAACCTCAATGGGCCAAATGGCCTAGTTCTGCTCCTATATCTTATGGTTTTATATTACAATATTTCTGGCGAGCTCAAATTGCTGCCAATGAAACACTTGAACAAATAGAATGCACATAAAAAACATTATTTGATTTATCGAGGAAATCAGCTGGCCAGGCTGCATCCATGACAAACTGCAGCCAGCTGATGTTTCAGGCCAAGACGCTTCATCGACCTGAAATGTTGACTGTTTGCTTTTTTCCACCAGTGCTGCCTGGCCTGCTGAGTTCCTCCAGCCTATTGTGTGTGTTGTTTTGGATTTCCAGCATCTGCAGATGTTCTCGTGTTATTTGATTTTTTAATTTTGTAGTGGTCTGTTGGACTTTGAGCAAAGTGTATACGGAAAGTTTGTGGAACCATTTTGTCAAATGATTTGGATTTGCCGAGACAGGACAAAGCCACTATGCATCAAGGATGACCGTGCTTGATTACAGTCATACATTACTGGAGATTCAGTTATCCAAAACAATCAGCTCCATTCCCACTCTGACATCGCGGCTGCAAGCGCACCACAAAATAACTGCAAATCACACCATGCTCGTACACCTACACACATACACCCACCTTCGCCCACCACGAAACCACCTAACCATAAACCCCCTCTACTCCTTTCAAATGCGTTAAACAGTTATTTAACTTCCTAGTGATGCTTCCCACAATGTTACAGCAAATTGTAGTTTGAGTACTCTGGCATTGACATGTGGTTTGATGTTGTTTCCTGATATATCACCTGAATGGTCTCTAACATTTCAGCACACAGGTGGAAATTAACCAGAGGTGAGCCTTTCTTTCTGCTATATTTAAGGATCAACACAAACATTTACACATATTAGGAATTCACAGTGGTATGTTGGTGTGGTTTGCAATAAAAACAGCAACATTCAGCAATTACAAAGAATCATATAAAAATATAAACTTTGAGGTTAAGGTACAGTTATGGAATTAGGGATCTGATCCACCGACAAAAATAAGTGAAGAGTGTTGTACACACAGGTCTGACTGGAGCAGTCGAAGGGAGAATTTTCTTTGTGGTCACAAGACCTAGTTATGCAGTATTTTGTTCTTGGTTCTGGAAGTTCATTCCTTGACTTCATTAAAATTCATCTTTAAAAACTTTATCCCATGAATACCTGTTGTAGCAATTTCATGATTGTTTGTAATTTTGAAGAAATCATATTCATTCAGATTTAACAAAACGAATCAAGACACACAAGATGCCGGAGGAACTCAGCAGGCCAAGCAGCATCTATGGAAAAGAGTACAGCTGACATTTCAGGTGGGAGACCTTCCATCAGGACTTGTTCTTGTTTGTAATGGAACTAATCACCTGTCTATTTGAAATGGGTTAATACCTCCGTAAAAACTCTGGTCAGAGCAATTTGATGCTTATCTTTATTTGTTCTTAATAATTGGATGATGAAAAGCTTGAACTGTGCTCATCTAGTACAGACACACACACACACACACACACACACACACACACACACACACACACACACACACACACACACACACACACACACACACACACACACACACACACACACACACACACACACACACACACACACACACACACACACACACACACACATCCCACCTCCCGTCACAAATCCGCCCAGTGAGGTATGGTGAGGAATTTGCAATGTGACAGCCTTTGAACAAGATTGTAAAAGAATCCCATCTCTTGTCAAAGTCAGAAAGGATTTGAAACAATGTTTCTGATTTTCAGAGGTATTGAAATTGCTTTAAATAATTGCATACTAAAACTAAAGTTTATCGAAAGCAGATAACGCACAAGTAAACATTAATTATATTAAAACAAAGTAAATTAAGTTAAAGAGAATGAAATCTGTCCTTTCCTTTCCCGGGCAGTATTCTGCTGAAATGTCATTGATGTAGCGTGTCACCTTTGTTTCTTTCTCCCCAGATGCTGCTTGTCCTGATAAATATTCACAGCATTTTTTGTTTTCATTTCAAATTTGCAACATCTCCATTCTCTGATTCTCCAATGTGTGTTTAGAGGTCATAACGACACGGTAGCGTAATATTAGAACAACGCATTACACTACCAGAAACCCAGTTTCAATTCCCACCACTGCCTGTAAGGTGTTTGTACATTCTCCCCAGGACCCCATGGGTCTCTTCCAAGTGCTCCGGTTTCCTCCCACGGTCCAAAGACGTACTGGTTGGTAGATTAATTGGCCATTGTAAATTGTCCCGTGATTAGGCTAGGATTAAATCGGGGGATTAGGGAGCAGTGTGGCAATTTGAGGGGAAGAAGGGCCTATTCCAGGCTGTATCTCAATAAAATGAGTATAATTTGGCTGGAAGGGCCTTTTACCCTGCTGTATCTCAAAATAAAAAAAATCTTCCCAAAATATACCAGATTGCAGTTGTCTGAGTTAAATTCCACCTGCTATTCCTTTCCCCATCTACCATAGATAACGATGCAGTACGAGACAATCCTCTTCGACCTCCAGCCTACCGCCAATTTTGATACCATTTGAATCGATATTCCTCAGGACACAAATAAAATCTGAAAAGGTAGCAAGTAATAGCAATTTGTCTGTAATACTAAGCAGGTAGGAGATTATTGGCCACGTGTTGCACTTTCCTGATACTTAGATAATTTAAGGTAAAAATGGTATTGTATAAATCACAGATTAGAAAATTAGAAGAATATTCATTAATAGGGTGGCACTGTGGTACAGCCATTAGTGCAATGCTCTACAGCGCTTAGTGATCTGGGTTCAATTGTCAATGCTGTCTTTAAGGAGCTTGTATGTTCTCCCCCTGATGCCACAGCCTTACCCTGGGTGCTCCGGTTTCCTCCCACATCGCGGGTAAGTGCGGCCATGCTATGCTGGGAGCATGACAACACTTGCCAGATGCCCCTGCTCACCCTTGCATTGTGTTGGTCATTGACACAAACAACATATCTCACTGCATATTTCGATTTTCAAATGTAATGTGATAAATAAAGCTGCTCTTTAAAATCTTTAACTTTAATAGTTTTAGACCCTAGAAAAATGTAATCGAATGTTATCGTTCAAACATCAACCGTTCACCATAAAGTTAAATAGGATCTTAAAGTCAGCTCAGGCTATGCAAAGCCTGTAACCGATATATTTTAACAACAGAACTACAGATAAGTCCTTCATTGGCTCTCCCCACAAAAAAACAAGTTGAAACCACAAAGTAAGTAATCAGTTACTAACTGCATTTCTGCCACTAATAAAATTGATGATCTTAACAAAATTGACAATTTGATCATCTGTAAGATGGTCCACTCTTAAAGACAAATCATCCCACACAATGGCGTCCACCTCATGTCTTATGCAAATGTCTGAATGCAGCTGAATGGGAAGTATATTTGTGATATTATCTCAGAAGACCAGATGGAGCAAAAACAGCTCACAAACTGTGAGAAGTGAGAAAGCAGCCCATTTTCGCTACTGAGTCAAATAACGACTATTCACCCAATTCCCCAGGACAGTTGAGGTATGGTTAACGGCTTTGTGAGAATGCTGAACCTGCATTGTTTCTAGGTGAAAAACCTCTGCAGAAACTTGAACCACAGGGTGCTAGCAAGGTTCTAATCAACACTAAGACTTCAACATATTTAATTAAGAGATGCTCTTTGCTCAAATTTACATACTCATTGGGGGAAAAAATCTTCTTTTTGGCATTCTTTCTTTCTAATACTCCTCTTCATTAAATATTGGGTTATATTCTCAAATGTAATCCTTTCGGAAGATTAATGTTGGCATTACAAACATGAGGACTTGAGTGAAAGAAAGACCTGTGCATTCAGTGGCCACTTTATTCAGTTCCTCCTATATCTAAAAAGGAAGTTTCTGAGCAAATGTTCATGGTCTTCTGCTACTGTAGTCCATCCACTGCAAAGTTCTGTGCATTCAGAGATGTGCTTCTGCATACCATTGTTGTAACACAAGGCTATGTGAGTTACTCTCGCCTTCCTGTCAGCTTGAACCAGTCTTGCCATTCTCCTCTAACTCCTCTCATTAACAAGGCATCTTCACCCATGGAACTGACATTCCCTGGCAATGTTCACTCTAATTTGTAATGGCAAATTTGTAAATCTTCTGCTATGCAAATTTGTGCCCAATGACATTGGATTGTGTGCATTAAATAATTTCTTCAATAAAAACAGTAGAAATAAGCCAGTTCTAAAATCTGCAGACAAATCATCACAAACTCCACATTATCAACACAGTCAGCATCAGAAACTGTAAAAGGAAGTGTGATTGTGTATGATTGTGAAATATACTTAACATGCCAACAAGGTAGAGGGTGACAACCTTTTGAGCGTAGTTTAAATTCCTTTGTGTGCTACTAGCAAAGGATGTATACGTACACACGGACCTTAGAGCGAACATTGTTCACTGGATATTTTTTATTTGATGCATCATTCTGTAAAGTCCAGAGACCACTGAGCATAAAAATCTCAGGCGGTCAGCAGTTTCCATACCATCCAGCACCAACAATCATTCCACGGTCAAAGTCAGTTAGATCACATTTCTTCCTCCGTCTGATGGTTGGTCTGAACAACAACTGAACCTCTTGACCATGTCTGCATGCCTTTATACATTGAGTTGCTGCAACATGATTAACTGATTAGAAATTTACATTGACGAGTGTAAAGGATAAAGTGGCCACTATGTGTACTTAATCAACGTGCTGATTTCAAGAAAGCAATTTGTGCATTTCCTAATCTTTCCTTTTTTCTTTGAGGTGTGGGTATTTCTGTCAGGTCTAGTATTTAATGCCCAACCTTTAATTACACTTGAGCACCTTCCTTGTACCGCTTTAGCCTGTGACACCAGTCTGGCATTACTCATTGGCATACTCTTCCGTTTCAGAGAACAAGTAAGAGTCAACCACATAGCTGTGGGTTTGTACTTCAGCATAACCCAGACCATGTAAGGTTGAAAGACTTTAGCAAATCAATATTTTGATTTTTATTCGAGTGTCTCTCTATTGCTAATTCTAGATTTAAATAATTGAATTCAAATTGCTATGAGTGCAGTGGCAATCCAGTTTAGCCACAGAAAATCGTGGCTTACATGGTACTCTTAATGACCTAATAAAGTTTTGAAGGATTAACCTTTGCCCTCAGAGAACTCATGCTTCTGGGGCCTTTAGGCCAAGCTTTTCAATTGCCTGTACAATCATTCAACTAAACTGTAACTAAGCACATGGCTTCGGCAAACTGCTGAGTCTGAAGCAATTTTTTGGGTAGCATATTGATATCGATACTGGACAGACTGGTGGTAAGGTAGGCTCCACGAACTATTCCACAAGAAAGTCAGCCTGCGCCCTAACTCCAGCCCTTTCAATCAACAGCCCACCTTGTCCCGGCCAATTACTTAGTGTCGACCTGTCATCCAGCTCACCGACAACACTGACTGAATACAAAACGTTGTGCTTCTTCGAAATGTTGGCACCAGCCACAGCCTGTCTGTCACCGTTGAAAGCTAAGCAGCTACCCACCCTACAAACCCTTTAAAAAATAAACACTTTGGCAACCGGCCATTGGGGCCCCTGGTCATTTTGTTTCTCCTCCCGCTGTTGAGCTGCTCCACCTGACAAGCCGAGCCGGAGCTTCCGCCAGCTCATCAGCTCAATCATTTGCAAGCACAGTAGAGCAATTAACAGAGTGCGGCTGTGTAAAGCAGCTGCTGCCTGACAGACACCGTGGCACTGATGCTATCTATAGTTGTGATCCTTCCGAGGGGTAAACAACAGCCGAGTGCAATATGCAGGAGGAAGTACCATGCCGAGAACCAGCCTTCAGGGACAGGCCTGGTGGCCCCTGTGGTTCTTCCTCTTTAACTGGTTCTGTACCAAAGCTCGCCCACTGAGCAGGAGAGTGTGCCGCAGCAGTCGGGTTCTTGCATTAACAATGATTTTTGGAAGTTTTCTATGTTTCAGACCTAATTTCTTTAATTTACTCTTCCTTTAATCGGACTGCAGTTGGAGCACTGTGGGTAGATTTGGGCCCCATATTTAAGAAAGTGGGCGCTAGCGTTGGGAAGGGTCCAGTAGACATTTATGAGAATGATGTCAGGATCATTCTCATGAGGAGCATTTGATAAATCCGGGTCTATAATAGCTGGAGTTTAGAAGGATGAAGGGGGATCCCATTGAAACCTACCGGATATTGAAAGGCCTAGATAGAGTAGATACGAAAGATGTTTCCATTAGTGGGAGAGTCTAGGACTACAGAGAACAGCCTCAGTATAGAGGAAGTCTCTTTAGAACAAGATGAGGAGGATAGTGAATCTGTGGAATTTACTTCCACAATCAGCTGAGGAGGCCAAGTCATTGGGTAATTTTAAAGAGGAGGTTGATAGGTTCTTAATTAGTAAGGGCATCAAAGGTTGTGCGGAGAAGGAAGGAAAATGGAGTTGAGTGGGATAAGAAATTGTGATTGAATGGCAGAGCAGACTTCATGGGTCAACTAGCCTAATTCTTTTCCTATGTCCTATATGTCCCATTCTTTCTCATATGCACTTGCACCTTAGCGCAGTCCCATCGGTCACAAGTTCCTGCTGCAACAGAAGTTTCTTTTGACCTGCTCCACCATTCAGTCATTGCCGATTTATTGTCCTTCTCAACTCCACTCTCCTACCTTCTCCCCCGTCCGCTGATGTTTACTGGAGGTAGGACACTGACATTGCAATATTGTCTGTTGGATTGCTTGTTCTTTAGAAATGGCCATGATGCGACAATGGATACTTTGTGGTAAAACTGAGTCAAGGGTGCTTTTGGTCAGAGGTAAAGGAGATCTTTAAAGTGTTCTTCCACCAAATGTCTGTCCTTAATAGCTTTCCCTCATTTCTTAGTGAATTGGATCTTGAGTATATGGCCCATAGATAGTCCACAAGGGGATATAAACTCTTAGCATATTATCTTGCCAATCCTACTCAGAACTTCAGATGTTACAATATGATACTCTCTCAGTCTTCCAGACTCATTTGTGTATCAGCTCAGTCTTTCCTTATAACTCACCTTCTTATCCCTCAAGCTAGCAAATCATTGAGTTTGTTTTCTTTCCAGAGTTAAAGCCTGGCCCATTGAATATTTCTTTATATTATTTCCTTTTATTCAAGATCTCCAGCATCAGCTGTCCAATTTATTTGTTCAAAGCTCAAAGTAAATTTATTATCAAAGTCACTATTTGCAACCCTGAGATTCAATTTCTTGTGGGTATGCTCAATGAATCTATGGATTAATGAAAGACCGCACTGCTAGGGCACTCAGAGTGCAGAAAACAACAAACTCTGCAAATACAAAAAAAGGAAATAATAATAAATAAACAATAAATATCAAGATAATGCATGGGAGGGCTTTACTTGTGATGGATTGGGCCATTTCCATGACTTTTTGTACGGTTTTCCATTCAAGGGCATTGGTGTTTCCACATCAGGTTGTGATGCAGCCAGTCAATATACTTTTCACTACCTATCTATAGAAGTTTGTCAAGGTTTTAAATGTCATGACAAATGTTTGCAAGCTCCTAAGGAAGTAAAGAACTGTCATGTTTTCTCATAATTGTATATACGTTAAGCCCAGGACAGATCCTCTGAAATGATAACAAAGGAATTTAAAGTCTCCACCTCTGATTATCTGATGAGGACTTGCTAATTAATGGACCTCTAGTTTCCTACTCCTGAAGTTAATAATCAGCTCCTTGATCATGTTAACATTGAGTGAGAGGTTGTTGTTGTGGCACCACTCAGCCAGATTTTCAGTCTCCTTCCAATATGCTGATTCCACCAATGTTGATTTTGTCAGTGATGTGTCAGGACGCTGGAGCAGGGATCCAACCGCTGACACAGTACTGGGCATTCAGTGATATTGAGTAACAAACTCGGCATCAAAGTTCAGGCAGAGATCAAAACATCCAGAGAAATCCAAAAACCAGAATCGGGAAACAGGCAGAGTCAATATTCGGATGGACAGAGTTCAGATACGAGTGCTGGAACGGCTCAGCAAAATTCACTGGCACAATCTGGCAACAAACAGGTGAAAACACAGGACTGAAATACACTGAGCAATCAACAGAGAGGCAGATGATAGGTGGAGCACAATGAGACACGGGTGGCAGCAATACAGGTAATAATGAGAAACAGATGAGAGACGGAGTACTCAGTAATACAGGGGCTGGAGTAGAGCAAGAGCGGGGACAGGAGCACATGGTGATACAAAGCCACAGACTGACAGCAAGGGGGAAGCAAAAAGAGAGTTCAACTGGAGGTACTGACAGTAACCCCCCCTCCCCACGGATACCTCCTGGCTTTACAGCAGGTAGAGCTGGGTGCTGACAGTGAAAGTCCCTGATGTGAGAAGGGTCCAGGATGTTACAGGTGGGGACCCAGCACCTCTCCTCAGGACCGTAGTCCTCCCAGTCCACAAATGTCCAGCATTTGATGCACCGTGAAAGCCTCTGACCTATCGATAAGCCGCTGGGTGGGGGGGGGGGGGGGTGGTGAGATGGCTCACGAAAGGCTTGACGCGGGACACATGGAAGGTGGGATGAATGTGGCGGAGAGTGGAGGGGAGCTTGAGATGGACGGCAGCAGGATTGATGAGTTTAGCAATGGGAAAGGGGCCAATGAAGCGTAGAGCAAGCTTGCGGGAATCCACTTTCAGGGGCAGGTCTCAGGTTGAAAGCCACACATGCTGACCCTGGCGGTAACATGGGGCTTTGGTGTGATGGTGGTCAGCTGGACACTTGCTCCAAGCAGAGGCATGGAGAAAGGCAGAGCGAGTGCACCTCCGCGTCCACTGACAACTGCGGATGAATGCCTCGGCTCCTGGGCAGGAAACAGTGGAGGTTGGTGGCCAAGACAGCACTCAAAAGGGGACAGACTGGTGGATGAAGATGAATGAGAGTTTATGGCATAGTCGGCAATAGGAGACCAGACACCGTAATACAGTCTCTAGCTGTTGGTTGGCCCGCTTGGCCTGGTCATTGGTCTGTGGGTGGAATACTGAAGACGGAGGCACCCAGAAGATTACAGAATGCCCTTCAGAAGTTGGGTGTGAATTGAGAGACCCCTGTCTGACACAACATCTGTAGTACTGGTAATTTGGCTGTTTCTTTGGCAGAGGGGAGTTTAGGTAAAGAAATGAAATGTACAGACTTGGAGAAATGATCAACTATTGTGAGAATGGTGTTAATATCTGATGGGGAAGACCAGTGACAAAGTCCAGGACAATGTGGGACCAGGGGCTCTTAGGGATAGACAGGGGTTGTAACAGACCAGCGGGTGACTAATTAGAGTTCTTGCCTTGAGCACAGGCTGAGCAGGCTGAGACAAAGATGCAGATGCCATCTCCCATGGAGGGCCACCAGAACCGCCGACTGATGAAGGCCTAAGTACGCTTGGTTCCAGCGTGACAGGATAACTGGGAAGAATAACCCCACTGCAATACCTGTGAGTGGACAGAGCTGGGACCATAAACACAGTTAGTGGGGCTTTGACTGGGGGCTGCCTCGCTCTGCTGAGCAGCTTGCACAATGGTTTCAGTGTCCCATTGCGCTGCATTCACGAGATAGTGAGCATCGGGGACCTCAGGAGCCTCAGAGGAGGGAAATCTTCGGGAGAGGACATCAGGTTTTCCATTCTTGGAACTGGGGCAGAAGGACAGAGTAAAACTGCATCTTGAGAAAAACAGGGACCAACGAGCTTGACGGGAGTTGAGACGCTTGGCCATACGAATATATTCCAGATTCTTGTGATCAGTCCAGACTAAGAATGGCACCTTTGGCTCCCTCCAGCCGATGTCTCCAGTCCTCCAGAACTAGCTTCACAGCCAGCAGCTCCCAGTTTCCAACACTGTAATTCCGCTCTGTGGGAGCGAGGCGGTGAGAGAAGGCGCGGACACGTACCTTCTCATCCTTGGCCGAGCACTGAGAGGGAACAGCTCCTACGCCAATGCCAGACCTCCACAATGAACTGCCGGTCAGTGTCGGGTTGTATCAGGATGGGGGCAGAGGTGAATGTTCCTTGAGGTCAGAGAATGCTTTTTCCAGCAGCAGGGGTCCAGGAGAATCTGACAGCAGATCAAGTAAGAGCAGTGAGTGGTGCAGTCAGTGTACTGTAATTTCTGATGAAGCAGCGACAGAAGCAAAGCCCGAGAAGCATTGCAACTCCCAATGAGTCGAGGGTCTGGGCCATTTGACCATCGCCTTGACCTTCTGTTGGTCCATCTGAATGGAACCGCCTGAAATTACATACCCCAGGAAGGAGACGGTATTGCGATGAACCTCACGGTTCTCAGCCTTCAGAAAGAGCTGGTTCTCCAGAAGGCGCTGGAGAACTCTGCGGACGTGACCTGTGTGTTCAGCAAGGGAGTTAGGACAAAAAAAATCAAAACGTCATTGAGATACACAAAATCAAATTGTTTCAGCATGTCCCTGAGCATGGTGGAGGTAGGGTGAGTGACAAAATAGCCTCCAGTCTACAATCTTGCGACTGAGCCAGTCAATGTGGAGGTTGTATTTAACTAACCAAGGATGGTCCAGGACAATGGGAGCTTGAGGAGAGTCAATAACATAAAGGGTTAACAGTTCATGATGGTGGCTGGATAAACTGAGACTCACTGGGGCCATGACATACCATTCAAGGCATTGGCCACCAATGGTGACTGGAGAGCAGACGTGGGTAATCCCCACTGGGCAGCCAAGCCGGAATCGATAAAACACCCCTTCGCACCAGAATCAACCAAGATGGAGACTGCTCGCTGTTGGACGCCCCACTCCAGCGAAGCAGGTATGAGAGTGAGTGGCATCGAGGAGGGTCGGACAGGGGTCACGCTCTCCAGTACTCCTCATCCTACTGGTGAGCACTTGGCTTTTACTGGGCAGGCAGAGATGAAGTGGTCTGGTTGGCCACAGTACAGACAAGAACGGGTGCTGATTCTCCTTTGTCTTTCAGAGGGAGTCAAGCGGGTACAGCCAACCTCCTTAGCTCCGGGCTCTGGAACAGGGGAAAAACGGCAGGGCAATGTAGACTGATGAGGAGCTTGGAACTCACCCAGTGCCCCCAGGGACCCTCTGGAACCCCTCCCTCTGTGGCACTACTGGAGGCAAACATCAATATCGATGGCCAAATCCACCAGGGCTTCAAATGTGGCAGGAAGGCCCTGGCTGACCAGCTCACCTTTGATGTCTTTGGAGAGGACATTCAGGACGGTTTCATACTGTGCCTCCAAGTTCCAGTTGCAGGAGGTGGCTAGGGTCCGGAACTCTATGACATAATCTGACACAGATCTGCACCCCTGGTGCATGTGTAGCATTTCATCAGCAGCCTCTCTTCCATATTTGGAGCTATCAAACACTTTTCTCATCTCCTCAGAAAATTACTGCAGAAAGGGGAGCCAGCCTCCCAGACAGCTGCTCCCCATTCTCCCGCCCGACCGGACAGTTGGGTGATGATGTAGGCTACCTTGGCTTGATCAGTCAGAAATGTTGTTGGTTGTAATTCAAAATGAGGGGCCACTGGGATAGAAAAGAGAGACAGGTATCAGGCTCACCTGAGAACTTTTCTGAAGGAGGCAGACAGGGCTCTTGGACAGGAGGAGCATGTGAGGACGCGGAGGGAGAGGCGGAAGATGCAGTTGCAGAATGTTGGTGGGTGCTCTGGGACAGCTGGAGTGACCAAGTCTGGGCCACAAGATCAACTACATTGGTAGAAAGTGACTCTACTGCCCTGGACATAGAGTCTAGCTAGTTCTGGTGTTTCCCCAGCATTACTCCCTGTTATTCCAGGGCAGCTCTCAGATGACCAGGGTCTGTTAGACCCATTCTGGCCAGATTGTACTGTCAGGGCACTGGAGCAGGGATCCAATCACAGACCCAGTATTGATCAGTCATTAATATTACTTAAGTAACAAATCCTAAGTTGCAAACAAAGTCAGCATCAAAGTTCAGGCAGATATCAAAACATCCAGAGAAATCCAAAAACCAGAATCAGGAAACAGGCAGAGTCAATATTTGGACAGACAGAGTTCAGATACAAATACTAGAACAGCTCAGGAAAACTCACAGACACAATCTGGCAACAAACAGGTGGAAACACAGGACTGAAATACACTGAGCAATCGACAGAGAGGCAGATGATAGGTGGAGCACAATGAGACACACGTGGCAGCAATACAGGTAATAATGAGAAACAGGTGAGAGACGGAGTACTCAGTAATACAGGGGCTGGAGTAGTGCAGGAGTGGGGACAGGAGCACATGGTGATACAAAACCACAGACTGACAGCTAGGGGGAAACACACAAAAAGACAAAGTTCAGCTGGAGGTACTGACAGACAGCGGTATCGTCAGAAAACTTAAATATCACATTGGAGCTGTGCTTAGCCTCACAGTCAGAAGTGTAAAGTGAGTGGAGCAGGGAGCCAAGCACACAGCCTTGTGTGCACCTGTGCTGATGGAGATTGTGGAGAAGATGTTGTCAATTTGAACTGACTGAGGTCTGTAAGTCAGGAAATCGAGGATACAATTATACAAGGAGGTATTGAGGCCACAGTCTTGAAGCTTATTGATTAGTTCTGAGGGGATGATAGTATTGAATGTTGAGCTGGAGTCAATAAAAATCATCCTGATGTATGCACCTTGTGGCCAGATGTTCTAGGGTTGAGTGAAGAGCCAATGAGATGGTAACTTCTGCGGATAAGCAAACTGGAGCCAGTCCAAGTCACTTCTCAGGCAGGAATTGAGATGTTTCATCACCAGCCTCTCAAAGCACTTTATCACAGTGGATGTAAATGCTACTGGATGTTAGTTATTGAGGCAGGTTACCACATTCTTCTTAGGCACCAGTATAACTGAAACATGTTTGAAGCAGGTGGATACTGAGACTAGTTTATCTGAGCTTAAAGATATTGGTGAACATTGCAGCCAGTTGACCAGCACCGATCCTTAATACTCAGCCAGTAACCCCATTTGAGCTGGATGCTTTCGGTGGGTTCACATCGGTCTCAGAGACTGAACTATAGGATGCGAGAGAGAGAGAGAGAGAGAGAGAGAGAGAGAGAGAGAGAGAGAGAGAGAGAGAGAGAGAGAGAGAGAGAGAAGCTGAGTGAGTTTCCTCTGAGGCTGCTTGGCTACAGATCCAATCATCATCATGGCTACTTTCCTGGACTTTCACCATGCCCTCTGATTCTCTTGCAGTTCCAATGCCAGTTCTCCTTTGCCTTGAGTATATTCAATGACACAACCTTCACAATTTCAGTGTAGAGAATATGAAACCAAAAAATTGTATGAAGTCCTCCAAGTCTTAATTCCATTGAGCCCTAATTAAAGATCTCGGCCTGAGCCACCAACTCTTTATTCATTTCCATAAATGCTGCCTGACCTGCTGAGTTCCTCCAATATTTTGTATGTGATACTATGAAGTCCTGCAATTTCCTACTTTATTATTTCACACCATTAGCAATGAGGGCCAAATAAACTCACCTTATTACTTTCCCTACTGAGACCACAAGACCATAAGACCATAAACCATAAGACATAGCAGAATTAGACCACTCTGCCCATCAAGTCTGCCTTGCTATTCCATCATGGCTGATCCTGGATCCCACTCAACTTCATACACCTAAGTGCCTTCTCGCCCTATCCTTTGATGCCCTGACCAATCAGGAAACTATCAACTTCTGCTTTAAATATTCCCTTGGACTTGGCCTCCATTGCAGTCTGTGGCAGAGCATTCCAATGATTCACCACTTTTTGGCTAAAAAATGTCTTCATCACTTCTGTTCCAAAAGATCACCCCTCGATTTTGAGACTGTGCCCTTTAGTTCTAGATACACCAACCATAGGAAGCATTCTCTCCACATCCACCTTATCTAGTCCTTTCTACATTCAGTAGGTTTCAATGTGATCCCCTCTCATTCTTCTAAATTCCAGAGAGTACAGGCCCAAAGCTGCCAAACTTTCCTCGTGTGTTAACACCTTCATTCCCCGAATCATCCTTGTGAACCTCTCCTAGACTCCCTTCAATGACAACACATTCTTTCTGAGTTATGGGGCCCAAACTTGTTGACGATACTCCAAGTGCAGCCTGACTAGTGTCTTGCAAATCCTCAGCATTATCTCTTTGTTTTTATATTCTATTCCCCTTGAAATAAATGCCAATATTCCATTTGCCTTCTTTACCACAGACTCAACCTGTAAATTAACCTTCTGGGAGTCTTGCACGAGGACTCCTAAGTCCCTCTGCACCTCTAATGTCTGAAATTTCTCCCCATTTAGATAATATCTGCACTATTGTTCCTTTTACCAAAATGCATTATCATATATTTCCCAACATTGTATTCCATTTGCCATTTTTTGTCCATTCTTCTGATTTGTTTAAGTCCTGCTGAACTCGCATTGCTTCCTCAGCACTACCTACCCATCCACCATCATGGCTTTGTGGCAAAGCCATTATCCAAATCATTGACAAACAATATGAAACATAGCAGTCCTAATACTGACCCCTGAGGAACATCACTAATCACTGGCATCCAACCAGAAAATTCCTTTATTCCCACTCTCTTCCTCCTGCCTGTCAGTCATTCCCCTATCCATGCCAGTATCTTTCCTGTAATACCATAGGATTTTATCTTCTTAAGCAGCCTCAAATGTGGTACCTTATCAAATGCCTTCTGAATATCCAAGTAGATGATATCCTCTGCCTCTCTTCATATCTGAATATCCAAGTAGATGACATCCTCTGCCTCTCTTCATATCTGAATATCCAAGTAGATGACATCCTCTGCCTCTCTTCATATCTGAATATCCAAGAAGATGACATCCTCTGCCTCTCTTCATATCTGAATATCCAAGTAGATGACATCCTCTGCCTCTGTTCATATCTGAATATCCAAGTAGATGACATCATCTGCCTCTCTTCATATCTGAATATCCAAGTAAATGACATCCTCTGCCTTTCTTTGTCCACCCTGCTTGCTTCTTTCTTGAGGAACAGATTTGTCAGGCAATATTTCCATTTTTGTAAACCATGCTAACTTTGACTTATATTATCATTAGTCTCCAAGTACCCTGAAACCTCCTCCTTAGTGATAGACTCCAACACTTTCCCAACCACTGAGGTTAGCCTAACTGGCCTATAATTTCCTTTCTTTTGCTTCCTCCCTTCTTAAAAGGTGGAGTGCCATTTGCAACTTTCCAGTCCTCTGGGATCATGCCAGATCAAATGATTCTTGAAAGATCATGACCAAGGCATTCGTTACCTCTTCAGCAACCTCCCTCAAGACTCTGGGATGCAGTCCATCTGGTCCAGGCATCTTATCAACCTTAAGAGTTTTGAGTTTGCCTAGCACCTTTTCTTTTGTAATAACAATGGCACTCACTCCTACTCCCTGACAGTCACGGACAGGTTGGCACACTTCTAGTGTCTTCTACAGTGAAAACTGGTGCAAAGTACTCATTAAGTTCATCTGCCATTTCTTTGTCCCCATTACTACATTATCAGCATAATTTTTCAGTGGTCCAATATATAGGAGTAGAATTAGGCCATTCAGCCCATTAAGATTGGTCCAACTTTTCAATTGTGGCTTTTTATTTCTCAACCCCATTCCCCTGCCTACTTCCCAGAAGCCTTAACCCTACATCAATCAAAAACCTATCAATCCCTGCCCTTAGATACATTCTGTGAATTAGCCTCCACAACCCTCTGTAGCAGCAATATCCACACATTCTCCACTGTCCGGCTGAAGAAATTCCTCTTACCTCAGTTCTAAAGGGATGTCCCTATATTCTGTGGATGTGCCCTCAAATCCTAGACTCAATACTAATGGAAACATCCTCAGCATGCTCACTGTATGCAGGCCTTTTATATTTGATGGGTTTCAATGAGATTACCTCCCTCATCATTCTGAACTCCACTGAGTGCATGTTGAGCCATCAAACACTAATTGTATCTTAAACCTTTCATCCCCAGGATCATTTTTGCGTACCTCCTCTGGACCTTCTCCAGGGCCTCCACCTCTTTCCATAGATACAGAGCTCAACATTTCTTGCAATGTTCCAGGTGTGGTATAAGGCTTCATAGACCTTCCGAATTACATCTTTGTTTTTATATTCTAGACACTTCAAAATGAATGCTAATACTGCATTTGTCTTCCTTACTATCAACTCTATGTTACATGTATAGAGAACACCAAGTCCCATCTTATCTCAACATTTTCTAATCTGATTCCATTTAAATAGACCTCTCTTTTACTCTTTCTGGATTGTGACTGAAAGTCTGTTGGTCCTCATGCATGGGGGTTTGGGACAAGATAGGCAGCAGATTGCAACATCAAAACCGTGAGCAGCTGGTCGCCCTGCTCTTGTTTACAGCAGGAGCGATATCTCCCTCTCACTCACTAGTGAGAGAGAGCCTGTCAGATATGTCAAAGCATTGGGATGGACAGTTGTTCTTTGATGGACTCTATATCATGGTTGCTTTGGGAGATTGCTATTGCTTGCATGGTGGAAGTGGGGAGATGTTGAGGGTTAGTGCTTTTGCTGGAGAAAGTGGGGTAAGCGGGAATGGAGGAGGGGTGATGCTTTTGCTGCTGTTTGTGCATGGGGGGAAGGGATGTTTTGGTGTTCTAACATCTTTCCTATTCATTGTTTGGGTTTTTTCCTGTTTCATGGATGTCTGTGAAGAGTAAGAATTTCAGGTTGAGTCGTTAAGCACTACATCCTCTGATATTAAATCTAACCATTGAACCATTGAAATGAAGATACGTCGCAGACAAGAGAAAATCTGCAGATGCTGGAAGTCCACGTGACACACACAAAATGCTGGAGGAACTCAACAGGCCAGTCCTGCCGAAGGGTCTCGGCCCGAAATGTTGACTGTATTTTTTACCACTGAAATAATAACTTGCTTTTTCACTCTTTCACTGAAGTGGATGACCTCCTACTGTCCTACATCTTTCCCCATCTTTTGACACCTTGTCCTCTCAATGAATTCATCCAAGTCCTCGAGATGGCTCTTTGTATTCTCTCCACAACTTGCTAACTCACTTATTTTTTTCATCATTAGCAAGGGGCTATAGTGCACACGGCACCTTCATTCAATGCCTTTTAAAAAAGCAGAAACTGTCAGAGACACTCAGCATCCTGATCTGCCTTGGTGCAGGGCTTTAAAGTCAACAGTTCCTTTCCTTCCATGGATACAGCTCAACCCACTGAGTCCTTCCAGCACATTGTGTGTTGCTTTGGGTTTTTGAAAATTTCTCCACCTGTCCAGCATTCCAGTAGTTAATAAAACTTGTCTAAGTTCCGCAGCAACCCACTGCATCTTTGTGACTGAATTTCCAATGAGATTTGGGAGCTAGTTGTTTCAAGTCCATTGGGATTTTCCGGGGTTGCTGGAGGAAGTTGAAGTGGGTCGGATGCATCCAAGTGCACACATTGTAATCATGTGTGCAAAGTAATTTGAGGAAAAGAGTAATCCTTTCAACTCTTCTGAGATTGTTCCACCACACACCATGAAATGAGATCATGATTGATCTGCATGTATCGTAATATCGTGGCTCCACATCCATATGATGCTCCCTGTGGACAGGAAGCTGGCACAGCCATGTTGTCTCATAAGTTTGAGCTCCTTGGTCAGCAAGGTTTTATGCCTGAATCTTTCTCATGCATGGAAAGAGCTTTTGCAGAGATTTTGGATTTGGATTCAAGCCAACTGCATTCTGCTTCATGGAATGTGAATTGCAGATACGTCCAAGTATTCAATTCCACGCTCAGTCCTGGAGCAGGAACAATAAAGGCAAATATTTCATTCTCAAACTCAGTCATGGATTGACTCACTGACACAGTTTTCACAATGAATTCCTCTGTAAATGTATTGTTGACAGGAAGGAATGCTATCAGGTGATCTGAAGCAATGTTCCTCGAGGAAGGATTTTCACCACAACTTTGATCTCTCTCAACTTGGAATTATCACATTCTCCTGGAAAATCTTTGCTCGCCTTCATTCTGGACATTGGCCTGCTATTGATACCTCGCTAGGTTCTGACAAAACTAGGTTCTGATAAAAACTAAGACATTTTCTGATCGGATTCAAAAGACCCTTTTTTGTTTCGATGGGGTGTAGTGGTTAACACAATGCTTTACAGTACCAGCTACCCAGATTCAATTTCTGCCCATCTGTAAGGAGTTTGCACGTTCTCTCCGTGACTGTGGGTTTCCTCCAAGTGCTCTGGTTTCCTCTCACTGTCCAAAGATGTACCCGTTGAGAGGTTAATTGGTCTTGGTCAATTGTCCCATAATTAGGTTAGATAGATAGATAGATAGATACTTTATTCATCCCCATGGGGAAATTCAACTTTTTTTCCAATGTCCCATACACTTGTTGTAGCAAAACTAATTACATACAATACTTAACTCATTAAAAAAAAATATGATATGCATCTAAATCACCGTCTCAAAAAGCATTAATAATAGCTTTTAAAAAGTTCTTAAGTCCTGGCGGTAGAATTGTAAAGCCTAATGGCATTGGGGAGTATTGACCTCTTCATCCTGTCTGAGGAGCATTGCATCGATAGTAACCTGTCACTGAAACTGCTTCTCTGTCTCTGGATGGTGCTATGTAGAGGATGTTCAGAGTTATCCATAATTGACCGTAGCCTACTCAGCGCCCTTCGCTCAGCTACCGATGTTAAACTCTCCAGTACTTTGCCCACAACAGAGCCCGCCTTCCTTACCAGCTTATTAAGACGTGAGGCGTCCCTCTTCTTAATGCTTCCTCCCCAACACGCCACCACAAAGAAGAGGGCGCTCTCCACAACTGACCTATAGAACATCTTCAGCATCTCACTACAGACATTGAATGACGCCAACCTTCTTAGGAAGTACATTCGACTCTGTGCCTTCCTGCACAAGGCATCTGTGTTGGCAGTCCAGTCAAGCTTCTCGTCTAACTGTACTCCCAGATACTTGTAGGTCTTAACCTGCTCCACACGTTCTCCATTAATGATCACTGGCTCCATATGGGGCCTAGATCTCCTAAAGTCCACCACCATCTCCTTGGTCTTGGTGATATTGAGACGCAGGTAGTTTGAGTTGCACCATATCACAAAGTCCTGTATCAGTTTCCAAAACTCCTCCTCCTGTCCATTCCTGACACACCCCACTATGGCCGTGTCATCAGCGAACTTCTGCACATGGCAGGACTCTGAGTTATATTGGAAGTCTGATGTGTACAGGGTGAACAGGACCGGAGAGAGTACGGTTCCCTGCGGCGCCCCTGTGCTGCTGACCACCGTGTCAGACCTACAGTCTCCCAACCGCACATACTGAGGTCTATCTGTCAAGTAGTCCACTATCCAATCCACCATGTGAGGGTCTACTCCCATCTCCGTTAGTTTGTGCCTTAAGATCTTGGGCTGGATGGTTAGGGTTAAACCAGAGGCTGTTGGACTGCTCGGCTCAAAGTGCCAGAAGGGCCTATTGCCCATGTATCTATAAAACCATAAGAGATAGGAGCAGAGTTAGGCAATTTGGCTGGAGTCTGCTCCGCCATTTCATCATGACTGAACCAAAATCCCTCTCAGCCCCAATCTCCTGCTTTCTCCCCGTACCCCTTCGTGCCCTGACCAATCAAGAATCTATCAACCTCTGCCTTAAATATACATGAAGACTTGGCCTCCACAGCTGCTGGTGGCAAAGAATTTCACAGATTCACCACTGTACGGCTAAAGAAATACCTTCTCATATCTGTTCTAAGAGGATGCTCCTCTATTTTGAGGCTTTATCCTCTGATCCTAGAATCTCCCACTACAGGAAGCATCCCGTCCATATCCAAACTATCAGGCTTGATAGTTTTCAATGAGGTCACCCCCTCATTCTTTTGAATTCTAGTTAATACAGGCCCTGAGCCATCAAATGCTCATCATATGACAAGCCATTCAATCCTGGAATCATTTTCATGAACCTCCTTTAAATCCTTTCTACTTTCAATGCATCCTTTCTAAGATAAGTGTCCCAAACCTGCTCACAAAACTCCAAGAGAGTCCTCACCAGTGTTTCATTACATCCTTGCTTTTATATTCTAGTCCTCTTGAAACAACATAAGAAGTTAAGAAATAAGAGCAGGAGTCGGCCATCTGACCCTACAAGCCTGCTCCACCATTCAATAAGATTATGGCTGATCTGGCCATGGACTCATCTCCACCTACCTGCCTTTTCCTCATAACCCTTAATTCCAGTAGGGAAATTCTAGGCAGTTTCTAGAGTAGGTTACGTGGTCGGCCCAAGATTGTAGGCTGAAGGGCCTGTAATGTGCTTTTGATTTCTGTTTCTATGTTTTAATATGTTGGGCCCAGAATACATCATCTGAGATGTTTGCACCCAGGATCTTAAAATTTAGAGGGAAGAAAACTGAGGTGAAACTGGCAATAATCCAGTGCAAGACAATGGGTAATTTCCATCATTTTTTATCTGCACCCAGCAGGGTACTGCTAGGCAACTCCTCCAGTAATATAGAACTGGTGGTCGTGCTAAGCTCACAAAAATGAACTAAAATTTGGTGCACTGATTGAAACTGTGGAAAGAAAAGGGTTAACTGAGTGTCTTTTTGCTTGTGTTATTGTGTTTCTGATATTGTTTCATGGCAGAGGCGACCTTTTCTGCCTTTTACATCTCATGAAGATATTTGGGCACATCTATATCATTTCCTATTTCCTGGCACAGATATCATCCAGCAGGTGTTATACCACAATCATTTCTCTACATCGGTAAATCTCACAGTATCAAAAAAGGCCACCTCTCCACACCTTTGAGAGCTCTTTTAAAGAGCTTTCCATTATTATCCCGCACCCCAGATTTTTTCCCATAATCCTTCAGCTGTTCATAGTCATGTGTCTTCAAAACTAAGATGGCATCACAGGGACAATGAGCTGTTTTCTGCTTACTTGTGCTGCGCACTTCACATGCATTTTGAATTATAGTTTACTAACTTTTTTGTTGATATTTTGTTTTATGTGGTGTGTGTGTGTGTGTGTGTGTGTGTGTATGTGTAAACTTTACAACTCCTCCCTTGGACTGTCAGACATCCTGAGCCAATAGGCTGGTCCTGGACTAATTTCTACTTGGCATAATTTACTTATTATTACTTAATTATTAATGGTTTTATATTGCTATATTTCTACCTATTCTTCGTTGGTGTGACTGTAACGAAACCCAATTTCCTTCGGGATCAATAAAGTATGTCTGTCTGTGTGTGTGTGAGAGAGAGAGAGAGTGAGAGAAGTATATGTATTATGTGTTGTGTATTGTGGGTGCACTGTGGTCCAGAGGAATGTTACTTTGGTTAGTTGTATGTATCTACAGGCAGATAACAATAAACTTGAACTTAGATTTGAATTTGAAAACATTTTGGACCATAGACCATAAAATATAGGAGCAGAATTAGCCCAATTGGTCCCTCTAGTCTGCTCCATCATTTCTTCATGGCTGATCTATTTTCACACTCAGCCCCAATCTCCTGCCTTCTCCTCATATCCTTTCATGCCCTGACTCATCAAGACTCTTACAAACTCTGCCTTAGATATACCCAATGACTTGGCCTCAGAGCTGCCTGTGGCAACGAGTTCCACAGATTCACCACTCTCTGGATAAAGCATTCCACCTCATCTCTGTTCTAAAAGGATGCTCCTCTATCCTGAGGCTGTGCCCTCTAGTCTTAGACTCCTCTACCATAGGAAATATCCTCCCCACATCCATTTTATCGAGGCCTTTCAACATTCAATAGGCTTCAATGAGGAATCACCTCATTCTTCTGAATTTTGGTGAGTCATCAAACGCTCCTCATCAAAGTTCAAAGTAAAGATTATTATCAGAGTACATACATGTCACTACATACAACCCTGAGATTCTTTTTCTGTGGGCATACTTAGCAAATTTATGGAACAGTAACAGTAAACAGGGACAACAAACCGCAAAAGCGGATATAAGTAATTGGCAATAAATAACAAGGAATAAAAGAGTCCTTAAATAAGTATAGTTATCTCATTTTGTTCAAGATGGTTGAGGGATTGTAGCTTTTCTTGAGCATTGTGGTGTGACTCCTGAGGCACCTTGATGCACCATCAATAACTCTTGGAGACGTGAGGTGAGATATAGGCTTTTATTGGCTGGAAGAAAGAACAAGCAGCAATTGACCACCACACTGCATCCTGGAGACTGAGGCCGGGGCGGTGTCCCCAATCGCCTTTATACCGGGGTCCATGGGAGGAGCCACAGGAGCAGTCAGCGGGGGGGGGGGGGGGGGGCGTGTCCAGACAGGTATATGTAGTTCACCACACACCTGTACCTTCCAGCTGATGACAGCAGCGAGAAAGGAGCTTGGCCTGGGTGGTGAGGATATTTGATGATGGATGCCACTTTTCTACATCAATATTTCATGCAGATGTGCTCAATGGTTGGAAAGATTTTACCTGTGATGTACTGGGCCAGATGCAATACCTTTTGTGGGATTATGACAGCACATCCTTTCTTAGGTAAGGAGCCCAGAACTGCTCAAAACTGCAAATCCTATTTTAATATAATTTTCTTCCACCTTTAAGTTACATTTCTTGGCAGCCTGCCCTCTAAACAACTTTCTTCTCACTGCTCCTCTGTTCTATTTTAAACAATGACCTCTGATGACCAACCCACACCTCTCCCTTTTAGTTTAATCAAAGCCTTTTAGGATTGACTTTCAATAGGCAGTTGATAACGTGATGCATTGTAAGCTCATCAACAAGGTTGAAGCCCATAGGGCAGGATTGATCTAGCAGCAAGGCAGAGTCGGATACATCTGTTTTTCACACTGAAGGTAAGTGTGCTGTGTTACCCTCAGTCTGTTAAGGAGAAAAATACAGGAGCTTTAGGACTCACAGTTCCAGGTTCAGGAACAGTTATTATCCCTCAACCAACAGGCTCTTGAACAAAAAGGGATAACTTCACTTGTCACATCATTGAAATGTTCCCACGACCAATGGACTCACTTTCAAGAACTCTTCATCTGATGTTCTTGATATTTATTACTCGTTTGTGTATTATTGTTGTTTCTTCATTTTGAATTTACACAGTTTGTTGTCTTCAAACTGGTTAAATGCCCAATTTGTGCAGTCTTTCACTGATTGTGTTATAGTTATTATGTTATAAATTTATTGAATATGCCCACAAGAAAATGAATCTAGGGTTGTATATTTTGAAATATACGTTCTAAGATAATAAATTTACTTTTAACTTTGAATAGCATCACTGGCTTTATTAATATATATTAATAAACTGGATTTGCAGATGATACAAAATTTGGAAACATACTGAACAGTGATGAGGGTATCAGTTCGAGAGCTTTTTGATGAGCTAATGGAATTTATTATTTATCTAGAGATGGAGCATGTTTTCTTCAGCTTGTTATATCTGGGGATGGTAATTGGCACAAGCTCCCACTACCTATTAAATGCTCTCAGTGGCGTGTGCCTCAAATAGCTTCTGACAATCAGGTCCAGCTCTTGGCCTTCACGTGTGGCTTACCTACTAAGCCCAGCAGAACTGTTTCTACTGACAGGGGAAGGGGAAAAGGCAGGTTACTGACACCTTAAAGTCAGTCGCTTTGGGCAGATGAGGCTCGTCATCCGTGGTTGGCAGCTCATCTAGGAGAAGGAAAACTCTGATTTCAAACCTACGCTGCCTTGCACTATACCCACCCACGGAAAAATCCGGAGCTGGAGTCCCTTAGGCAGTCCTTCATGGAGTTCAATGCTGACTGGCAACTCCTGCGATTTTGCCGGTACCAAACTGTATCAGTGTCTGCCATTCCTTTGGATTCATCAGATGCATGGAGAGGAGGGAGGAAAACGGAACAACCACACAGTCATGGGGAGAATATAAAATCTCTTACAGGCAGTGGCAACTTGAGTCATAGAGGCATTCGGCAGCAGAGCAAAGAAACGGATCCTTCATCCCATCTAGTTCTAGTCTTATCCAACCTCAGTGGAAAATACCTGCTTGTATTACCTATCTATACCCCACATAATTTTGTATGCCTCGATCAAATCTCACTTTATTCTCTTACGCTGAATCTCTTCAACCTTTCCCTGTAACTTTCCCTCAGATCCAAGCAATATCCTAGTAAATTTTATCTATACACTTTGCTATAGGTAGTGACCAGAAATGCACATAATATTCCAAATTTGGCCTATCAGCTTCTCAAACCACTTCAGTGTAACATTCCAATCCTTAAACTCGATATGAAAGTCAAAGTGTCAAAAGCTCTGTTTATGAACCTATCCACCTGTGATGCTGTTTTCATGGAATTCTGGATCTGTATTCCCAGATCCCTTTGCTCCACCACACACCTCAATGCCCTGCTGTACACTGGGTAAGACCAACCCTAGTTTGTCCTCCCAACAGCTAATGTTGTTATAGCTTTGTGCTAACCATTACACTATTGTGCCACCCTGGGAATGGATGGAAATGTGGTGGAAGAAACAATAAAAACTAAAGGATATAATTTCAACAAAAAAGATAGATTAACAGAGAGATATCTGGGTATCCTGTTTGCTCATCAGTGAAAGTGGCAGTGTGGTTTGAAAAGGAGGTTATAAAGCCATATGAAGTCCTGGGTTTTATAAATCAAGAAGCTCATGATGAGCCATTATCAAGAGTAATCAGGCCACAACTAGACCACTGTGACCAGTTCTTGGTGATGCATTTATGGTAAGATCTGAAAGCCCTGGAGTGCTAAAGAATATCTTTTGAGTGTGAGGGAATTTGTTCATATGAAATGACCTAAGAAACTGTGGTTATTCTCTTTGGAACAAAGGAATGTAAATGGAGTTCAGATAGTGATATAAAAAATCACAAAAGTGACAGATAGAGAGGCAACCTTCCCATTGGTAGAAGGACAAGAAATAAGGGAGAATGAATGAAGTGATTCAAGATGAAAATTCAACTTTATTTATCATATGTCCATGAAAACATACAGTGAATGTGTTGCTTGCATTGACTACCAATGTGCTGGGGGAAGCCCACCATAAAAAAAAAGAGTAAGGAAAGTATTTCTATCTGCATGCTTGCATTGCCTGGGGAGAGTAACATTGACAGGTTTAACACATATGCTCAGTCCGCCAGAGAAAGCAAGATCTCCCAATGGTCACACATTTTAATTCCACGTCCCTTTCCCATTCCAATATGTCTATCCATGGCCTCCTCTACTGTCAAAATGAATCAGGTTGGAGGAACAACACCTTACATACCGGCTGGGTAGCCTCCAACCTGATGGCATGAACATTGACTTCTTTAACTTCTGTTAATGCCCCTCCTCCCCTTCTTACCCCATCCCTGACATATTTAGTTGTTTGTTTTTTTTTTCTCTCTTTCTCTGCTCATCACTCTACTTGTTCTCCATCTCCCTCTGGTGCTCCCCCATCCCCCTTTCTTTCTCCCAAGGCCTCCCGTCCCATGATCCTTTCCCTTCTCCAGCTCTGTATCACTTTTGCCAATCACCTTTCCAGCTCTTAGCTTCATCCCACCCCCTCCGGTCTTCTCCTATCATTTTGCATTTCCCCCTCCTCCCACTACTTTCAAATCTGTTACTATCTCTCCTTTCGGTTAGTCCTGACGAAGGGTCTCGGCCCGAAATGTCGACAGTGCTTCTCCTTATAGATGCTGCCTGGCTTGCTGTGTTCCACCAGCATTTTGTGTGTGTTGCTTGACAGATTTATAAATGGCATTCAAAAGTGGATTGAATAAATTCTAAACATGAGAAAGAACACTTCCCCCTCTTCACTTTCCCCTCTTCACTTTCCCTATTCCCCACTCTGACCTTTTATCTCCTCATCTGCTTATTACTTCTTCCTGTGTTTTTTCCTCCTTCCTTTTCTCCAATGGTCCCCTCTCCACTCCAGCAGATTAATTTTTCTCCAGTTCTTGACCCTTCCCACCCATGTGGCTTCACCTATCACTTTCTGACTGAACTCCTTCGCCTCTGCCCACCTTTTTATTCTGGCATCTTCACCTTTCTTTCTCAGGCCGAAACATTGACTATCTCTTCATTTCCATTGAAGCCACCTGACCTGCTGAGTTCCTCCAGCATTTTGTGTGTGTTGCTTTAGATGAATACTAGTTCAGTTTATTATCATTCAACCATACATGTGTATACCACCAAACGAAACAAAACCTCCAGACCAAGCTGTACAACACAGTATATACAACTCACACAGACAAAATACATAAAGTAATATTACCACAAATAAATTAACAAATAATAAGGTGCATTTAAGACACAAGTTTAAAAGTAAACAGTATAACACTACTGGTGCTTCATATGTGATGAGACCTGGGTAGGAACAGGGAGTTCAGTAGTTTTACAGCCTGGGGGAAGAAGCTGTTTCCCATCGTAACAGTTCTTGTCTTTATGCTACAGTATGTTCTGCCTGATGGTAGGAGTGTCAAAGAGATTTTTGGACGCATGGGAGGGAACCACTGACAATAATTGTACACAGTACTGCTGATAATTATCTCTGTTGGGTGGAACAGAGACCCCGATGATGCTCTCAGCAGTCCTCGCAATCCTTTGTAGGGACTCGTGGTCAGATGCTTTGCAACTCCCGTACCAGATGGTGATGCAGCTGGTCAGGACAGTCCCGGCGGTGCTCCTGTAAAAACTGGTTAGAATGGAACTTCGTGAAAGGGACAGAACGAAGCAGAAGTGTCGGGAGTGGCTAGGAGAGTTATAACAACTGGACTGCTGTAAGCTGCTGTAGAATTGAGGAAGTTTCCTTTTACGGCGTAATACCCCTTATGAGTTTGTGAACTTGAAATATCCCTCTTATTCTTCTTTTCAACTCTTTGTCTCTAAGAACAAAGCCAGCTGTCCAACCTCCCCATAATCTTTCATTCCTAATATATCTTTTTGTGGTAAGTAGTTCCAATGTCTTTGCATTACTCTCAAATCCTGATTCCTGGCATTATATTTGACATTTATTTGAGATCTAACCAAAGGTTTCTGAAGATTTAGTGTGGCCTCTTTCTTTTAATACCCATTTATAAAGAGAAATATTATGTGGGTTTTCTCAACCCCATCAAGAGCCATGGAGACAGTGTCTAAAAATGAGGAGTCAGCTTTTCATGACTGTCTGGGACAGAAGTTTCTTCACCCAGAGAATAGTGAATCTTTGAAATTCTATATCCAAGAGTCTGTAAAGGCTCGCCCATTAAGTATATTCAACACAGAGAATGTGGAGACTCAAGAGACTGAAGATGCTGGTATCTGGAACAACAAACAACCTGATAGAGGAACTCAATGTGTTGAGTGGCATTTGGTGGTACAAAAGGAATTGTTAATGTTTTTGAGTAGAAATCCTGCATCAAGACCCTCAGAGAATGTACATATTAGGTGCATAAAATCCATGACCAGGAACATAGCCAGATGTTGAACAACTGTACTGAATGATCATTTAGGTTTGTTTGTGTAGTTTTTATGTCTTGTGTTGTCCACCCGTTCTATTGCTATTATTCTCTGTAGTGATTGCTTCCATTTCAACTGTTTATTGAGTGACCTTGTAGAATAACCCAGTATCAAACTTAGCAAGAATTTTAATGATATATACTACTCAATCACCTTTCCCTTCTGCAAAGTTCAAAGTAAATTTATTATCAATGTACATACAGTATATATCACCATATAATACCATGAGATTCATTTCCTTGTGGACCTACACAGTAGAACAAGGAAATACAAAGGAATCTTGCAGTGACAGGAAAAATTGATGGAAGAAAAAGTTGCAGTCGACAGTGCAAGACATGCATGAGTTACATCAAGGAATGGCCAATTTGAAGAGCTTATTAGAACTTCCCAGCTTAAAGAAAGATGAATGACCATGATCGCCCATGTCATGTGGCACATAATGATGATGATGAGAACTTGAGTTGTAGAGTCCTTGGAAGTGAGTCTATCAATTGTGGAACCAGGTCAGTTTTGAAATGAGTGAAGTTATCCACAGTGGTTCAGGGGCATGATGGTGGAAGGGTTTCTGAACCTCATCATATACCTCCTTCCTGATGGCAGCAATCTTTCATCTGATGTTGCAAGTCTTTTGAGTCCTTTACCCCAATGTGCTGTGGAAACTCAGTCCATAAACATTTTCAAGGTGGAAATTGTTGAATTTTTGGATGCTATGGTGACTATGGGGTCAATGCATGCTCATATCACTAATGTGATCTTATTGACTAGTGGTACAGGTGCAAAGAGTGAAAGAACCTACTTTTGTTTCTCTCTGTTAATAACTTCTTTAAGTCATTTAAAAAGTTGTGCTATGTATCACCCAATCCACTAAATGGCCACAATTTATATTGTACTGAATACTTGTTGGCTGTTTCAAATTTCATCACTTCACACTTCCCATGTTAAACTGTTGGTGTCTGCCTGCTTTTCCCACTATTTTATCTATGTCCTACCTTGCTCATCATGTTCAATATCTAGTTGTACATTATCCACAAATTGTGCCCACTATACAAAGCATAAATCTTTATTGCAAAACAATTGTTCTAAGACTGATAGCTATTCCTACCTGTATTTTCTTAATTTATTTCTACTCTGACCCCTTTTCAAAGGCAGGTTCAATAGTAATCACTGTCCTTGTAAATCATGCATTCTATTTTCCAAATATATGTCTATTATGAAGTACTTTTTCAAATATTGAAATTCTATATATATATACATTATTTACATTACTTTCAACAACCTCTTTTTTACCTCATTAATGACCTGTCAAATGCAATTTTCCCTTAATGAATCCAAACCGGAGAGCCTTTATTAACACACTTTTAAGTGAGAATTAATTTTGCCTTGAGGATAGACTCATAGTTTTTCCACATTTAACACTGGATTATGGGGCACTTCTTTTGAGGAATGGGGTGTATCATGTGCAGTCCCTCTGACACTACTCTCATTATGAATGTGGATTGAAGTTTTGTAGCTGGAGTCCGCACAGAATAGAGTCCTTCAGAAATTAAACGTTAACCACATGGGGGTGGTGACTGTTTACTTACTTATTTATCTATCTATTTATGTATGTGTGTATGTATGTATGTATTTGCTTATCTATCTATTCACTTTTCTATTTATTTATTTATTGATTGGTTGATAGATTGATTGAGATACAGCACAGAGTAGGCCCTTCCATCCCTTTGAGCCTGAATTACTGAAATACTAAATACATAACAGGGACAATATTCTTTGGAAAGGCTTAGAGGAATATGGGTCAAACATGGACAAATACATTAGCATAGACAGACATCTTGGTTAGCATGGATGAGTTGGGCTGCAAGTCCATGCTGTATAACTCAATGAGTCTCTATGAAAAAACTAAGGACCACTGCTGACAGTACCAAGTTTGATGATGGCAGAAAGACAGGTTTATTTATTGAGATACACTGCGGAATTTGGCTCTTCTGGACCTTCAAGCCATGCTGCCCAGCAACTGCCCCCACTCCCCCAATGTAATCCTAATGAAATCACGGGGCAGTTTAAAATGAGCAATTAATCTACCAACAATAGGTCTCTGGATTGCAGGAGGAAACCAATACATAATGGGCGTAACGTGCAAACTCCTTACAGAGAGCGGCGGGAATTGAACCCGGGTTACTGATACACTAAAGTGTTGTGCTAGCTACTGTGCTGCCTTTTGAATGATACTTATCATTTCCTTGTCTCCCTATGTTTGCATTACCCAATGATCAATATCTCCATATCCCTTCCCAACTCTTCTTCATCAACATTAACTTCATTCTATCTTTTTGTGAAGAAAGACACAAACCACAATCCCTTCCAGCATGATTAGATTTCTCTTTTCATCATAAACTAGCTCCACCATTTTCTTAACACACAGTTTATAGATGATCAACACACACAAACTGCTGGAGGAACTCAGCAGGTCAAGCAACATCTATGGAAATGAAAAAGAAAAGTTGACATTTCAGGTTGAGATTCTTCATCGAAACTGGAAAGGAAGAGGGAAGAACTGAGAATAAGAAGATGGAGGAAGGGGAAGGAGGACAAGCTAGAAGGTGATAGTTTTACTCACTAGACTTTAAAAGAATGAGGGGCGATCTCACTGAAGCCTATCAAATGTCGACAGGACTTGATAGGATTGGTGTGGAGAGGATGTTTCCTAAGGTAGCTGTAGTCTAAGACCAGAAGATACACCCTCAGAATGAAGGGATGTTCATTTAGAACGGAGGTAAAATGGGATTTCTTGAGCCAGAGAGTGGTGAATCTGTGGTATTGGAGGCAAAGTCATTGTGTATATTTAAGGTGGAGATTGATAGATTCTTGATTAGTCAGGGCATAAGGGGATATGAGGAGAAGGCAGGAGCTTGAGGCTAAGAAGGAAATAGATCAGCCATCATGAAATGGCAGAGCAGACTCAATAAGCCAAATGGCCTAATTCTGCTCCTATATCTTAGGAAGAAGAAGGGATCTGATAGGAGAGGGGAGTGGTCCACAGGAGAAACGAAGAAGGAGGAGCACTGGGGGAAGTGAGAGATGGGCATATTTAGACTATTTTGATTTCATATTCCTTACTTTACTATGATCCTTCCCACTGCCTTTTTCAAATTTCCTGCTATTCTCCTTACCTCAAAGTTCAAAGTAAATTTTATTATCAAAGTACATATATGTCACCATGTACAGTCCTGAGATTCACTTCTTTGTGGGCATGCATAACGAATATAGAGAATAATAGCTATAATAGAATCAGTGAAGGGCCAGCCAACTGACGTGTTCAGCTGGTGTGCAAAAGACAGCAAATACAAAAAGAAAGAAATAATAATAATAAATAAATCAGCAGTAAATATCGAGAACATGAGATGAAGAGTCCTTGAAAGTGAATCCATAGGTGTGAGTTCTGAGGCTCCTGCACCTTCTTCCTGATGACAGCAACAAGAGGGGAGCATGGCCTGCGTGGCGATGGATGCTGTTTCCCTGTGACAGCATTCAATATGCTCAGTGTTTGGGGGGGCATTACCCGTGATGGTCTGGGCTGTATGCAATATTTTTTTTTAGGATTTTCTGTTCAATGACATCTGTGTTTCCATACCAGGCTGCAAGGAATATACTCTCCACCACAAACCTATAGCGAAGGGTCTTGGCCTGAAACGTCGACAGCGCTTCTCCCTATAGATGCTGCCTGGCCTGCTGTGTTCCACCAGCATTTTGTGTGTGTTGCTTGAGGTGATTTTATCACGTTTGCCACCTGACATTTTTAATAAGGCATCTTCCTCTGTTTTATTTTGACCTCCATTGCCTTCTACCCGATGGTGTTGCTTCTATATGGAGCACTTGCAGAAACAAGCTGCCTAAGCTAAAATTTGCCATGAAGACTAGATATTATATATTATGCATTTTCTTTGACCAAGCTACGTGTTCCATCCACCTTTGCTAAATTCCACCTCAGACTGCAGAAGCTGGGCTTTTCTACTATTAGTAAGAGCATACATTAAACTGTTTCTTCAACCATCAAACCTCCTCTGGTTCATTGCGCTTTCTATTCAAAACATGCTGCTTTCATAGTATTTAATCCCTGCAGGAGTTATTGTCAATAAAGACGAGGAAGAGGTAGTTTCTGTTTTAAAACTCAGTGACTGTCACACCAATGTGAAAGTTAGATGTGACACACTTATGCCATGTACTTTCCCTTCCAGAGCTATCAATGCAGGCAAAATCAGAATCAAAATTAGGATCAGGTTTAATATCACCGGAATATGTTGTGAAATTTGTTACCATTGCGACAGCAGTACAACACAACATGTAATAACAGAGAGAAAAAGAAAACTGAATTCAATAGGTATGTATCTATTTATTAAATAGTTAAATTAAAGAAGTAGCACAAAAAATAGGGAAAAAAGTAGTGGGGTAGTTTTCATGGATTCAATATTGGACGGCAGAGGGGAAGAAGCTGGTCCTGATTCATTAAGTGTGTGCATTCAGACTTCTGTACTTCCTTCCAGATGGCAGAATTGAGAAGTGGGCACATCCTGGGTGGTGGGGGTCCTTAATGATGGACTCTCCCTTTCTTAGACATTGCTCCTTGAAGATGTCCTGGATACGATGGAGACTAGTGCCCAGGACGGAGCTGACTAATTTTCCATCTCTTCAGCTTACTTCGATCCTGTGTGGTAGCCATACTCCCCACCCATACCACATGGTGATGCAGCTGGTGAGAACGCTCTCCACGGTACATCTGTAGACATTTATGAGTGTATCTGGTGACAAATCAAATCTTCTCAAGCTCCTAATGAAATATAGCTGCTGTCTTGCCTTATTTATAGCTGCATCAATATGCCAAAGGGAGGCTACAATTTCTATCTGGTGTGTGTTGAGTTCATTTTTGTAACAGGGAGCATAATACTTTCAAGTTTAGTACTTCAAGTTTCAGGAAGGCAAACAGGTAAAATTGAGGGATCTTGATAAACAAGTCCAAAGATCCTTGAAGATGATAGCTCAGATAAATAACATATTGACAAAGGTACATGGAATATTGGTCTTCATTAATCAGGATTAATCAGGAATGAGTCAGCTCCATCATGGACACTAGTCTCCCCAGAATCCAAGACATCTTCAAGGAGTGATGCCCTAAAAAGGTGACATCCATGATTAAGGACCCCCATCGCCCAAGATATGCCCAGTTCTCATTGCTACCATCAAATAAGAGGTACAGGAACCCAAAGACACACATTCAATGCTTCAGGAACAGCATCTTTCTCTCTGCTATCAGATGTGTGAATGGACAATGAACCTATGAATACTACCTCAATATATTTTTGCTCTCTTTTTGCACTACTTACTTTATTTTTTAAATGTCTTATTGTCGTTTATAGTTTTTTATTATTCTGTATTGCAATGTACTGCTGCAACAAAACAATACATTTCATGACATATTCCAGTGATATTAAATTAGATTCTGTTTCTGATTCTGAGTTTTTCTGACTGGGAACACATTGGCTGGTTGCAATTTAGTTGAGGTTACATATATTTAAGGTTATATTTATACAGCCTCAAAATTTCCCCTCCGCCATCAGATTCCTGAATGAACAATGAATGCATGTACACTACCTCACTATTTTTTTCTTTTTTGCTCTTTTTTGCACTACTAAATTTTATGTAGTGTATTTCTTATTGTAATTTATAGTTATTTATTTTTATTTATTGCAATGTACTGCTGCCACAAAACAACAAATTTTACAACATATGTGAGTAATATGAAACCTGTTTCTGATTCTGAAATGAGTGCTTGATTCCCTATACCTCACAGAAGGCAATGAGTCAAGTGTTAGAAGATGGGATTAACATGGATTGGTGCCCACTAGTCAGTGTGGATGTTATAGATCAGATAGCCTGTTTCCATGCTGTATAACTCTATAGTTCTGTGTTACTTCACCATTCAAAAAGCCACACAGTAGCCACTGCTGAGGGACATGGCACACAAGAAATTGCCCTTTCAGCTTCGATAGTTTCATTAAAAGGAAAAGGTAGGCTGCTTTAAGTGTCATCATATCTCCAAACTTTTGATTCCTAAGTGGCCAGAAACATCATTAGCTTCTGCCCACAGGACAGACAGGAGTTGTCCAGGCCAGCCTTGTCAAGCTTGGAGATGGAGGTCATGAGGCCTTTTCATAAATATTTCCTGTCTCGTTCATTTACCAAATCATGAAACTTAGAGGGTTCTCAGTTTTGGTGAAGGGTTTTCATTCCACAGATGCTGCTTGATTGGTGGAGTCCTTCCACCAGTTTTTGTTTTTGTTTCAGATCACAATATCTACATTTTATTTGTTTTCCAGCTTACAGATATGCATCTCAAACCCAGACATTATGTGCCAGTCCTTATCTGTGTACTGACCACTGTAATCAACAAGTTTCTCAAATTGTGCTTCTAACAAATTAATAAGATTATCAGATCAAGAACAATTTGCAGATAATATCAAAGAGGTAACACAAAGGAAGACAGTAAGAAAATATAAGAGAAATATATATATATGAAATCTGCATAATTGATGAGGTGAGCTCAAATAAATCAGAATTAGAATCAGGTTTAATATTAGGTTAATTTTTTGTCATAAAATTTGTTAACTTTGTAGCAAGGGTAAAAGGACCCTCAAGGGAGTTGTATACAGACTCCCAAACTGTAGTTAGGATGTGGTCTACAGATTACAACAGGAGATAGAAAATGCACTTCAGAAGGACAGTATTATTATAGGCATGGGGGACTTCAATATGCAGATAGATTTGGAAACTCAGGTTGGTGATGGATCACAGGAGGGGGATTTTCTAGAGTGTCTATGAGATAGCTTTTTAGAGCATCTCATTGTTGAGCACACTCGAAGATCTGCTATTCTGGATTGGGTCTAGCAATGAAACAAAATTGATTAGAGAGCTTAAGGTAAATAATCCTTAGGGGAAAGTGATCATAATATGATCAAATTCACCCTGAAATCTGAGAAGGAGAAACTGAAATCAGATGTATCAGAATTACAGTGCAGTAAGGGAATTCCTGAGGTATGAGAGCGGTGCTGACCAGAATTAATTGGAAAAGAACACTGGCAGGAATGATGGCAGAGCAGCAATGGCTGGAATTTCTGGAAGCAATTCGGAAGGCACAGGATATATACATCCTGAAGAGGGTGAAGTATTCTAAAGAAGAAATGGACAACCATGATTAACAAGAAAATCAAAGCCAACAGAAAAGTGAAAGTGAGGGCATATAATAGAGCAAAAACTAGTGGGAAGTTAGAAGATTGGGAAACTTTTAAAAATCAACAGAAGGCAACTAAAAATGTCATTAAGAAGGTAAAGGTAGAATCTGAAAGTAAGCAAGTCAATCATATTAAAGAGGACACCAGAAATTTCTTCAGATACGTAAAGTGCAAAAGAGAGGCGAGAGTGGATATCAAACTTCTGGACAATATAAATCTTTCTCAAGTACTTCTTTGTGAATTGTATAAATGTTTTCCATGTACAGAAATCATAATTAGAAGCAACAAGGAATGTTGGCATATTTGTCCTTACCAAACCTCATGTGCAGCTACAAACACAAAATGCTGGATGAACTCAGCAGGCCAGGCAGCATCTATGGAAAAGAGTAAATTATCAATGTTTCAGGCCGAGACCCTTCATCAGGTACTGCCTTTTGCACAGTTCTGTATTTGTCAACATGGAGTGGAGAGTGCGTTTGTAAATCTGGCAGGGGCATAGGATGTTGGGAATGGCGAGGGTGAAGAGTGGGAAAGCTGGCGGAGAAGGAGTGCCAGTGACGGGTGTAATGTGGTTGCAGACACACTCAGCTCTGAGACACCAGGCAGTATCATTTGATTTTAATCAATTGGTTTATTGATTACTACAGAATGTATGTCTGGTGCTTACTGCTCCCTCCTCTCCACCTTTCCCCTTTCCCAACCATGGCTCCCTCTCCCTGCCCCCTTCCCAGTCTCAGAACACAATATCAGATTCAGGTTTATCATCATTCACATATGCCATGAAATTTGTTTATTTTTTGTGTCAGCAGTACAGTGCAATAGATAAAATTACAACAGTACTTTACAAAAGTCCTAGTGATATATATATAAATAAGTATGCTGTATATTAAATAAGTAGTGCAAAAAGGAATAAAAAAAAGAAAAAAAACTCGTCCATTGAGAAATCTGATGGCAGAAGGGAAGGAGATGTTCTAAAAGTGTTGAGTATGTGTCTGTACTCCTTCCTTGATGGTAGCAATGAGAAGAGGGCATGTGTTGGGTGATGCATGTTGTTAATGATGGATGACATATTTTTGAAGCATTGGCTTTTGATGATTTTCCTTGATCATGGGAAGGCTATTGCCCATGATGGAAAGTTTACAACTTTCTGCAGCTTTTTCCAATCCTGTGCAGTGGGTGCTACATACCAGACAGTGATACAACCAATTAGAGTGCTCTCCACGGAACATCAGTTGAAATTTGCTCGATTCTTTGGTAACAAACCAAATTTCCTCAAACTCAATATGTTGCACCCAGGATGGAAATAGAGGCATTGCCATGCTTTCTTCATAATCACAGTTACATGCTGGGTCCAAGACAGGTTCTCCAAAGTTATAAAACTGAGGAATTTAAAGTTGTCGACCCTCTCCGCCTCTGATCTCCTGATGAGGACTGGCTCATGGACTTCATGTTTTCTCCTCCTGAAGTCTATAATCAGCCCCTTGGTCTTGCTGACATTGAGTGAGAAGTTGTCATTGTGGCACCACTCAGCCAGATTTTCAATCTCCCTCCTATATGATGATTCTTCACCACCAATGTTAATTCAGCTAGTGACAGTGGTGTCGTCAGGAAGGTTAAATATGGTATTGGAGCTCTGCTTAGCCTCACAGTCATAAGTGTAAAGTGAGTAGAGCAGGGGGCTAAGCACACAGCCTAGTGGTGCACCTGTGCTGATGGAGATCATGGAGGAGATGTTGCCAATCCAAACACTGGGTTCTGCATGGGATGAAACCTTGGATCCAATTGAACAAGGAGCTATTGATGCCAAAGTCTTGAAGCTTATTGATTAATTTTGAGGGGATGATAGTATTGCTGTCCAGATGATCCAGTGTTGAATGAAGAGCCAATGAAATGGCATCTGCTGCTGACCTGTTGTGCCAGTAGGCAAACTGGAGTGGATCCAGGCAGGACTTGATATGTTTCATCACCAACCTCTCAAAACACTTAATCACTGTCATTGCTGGCTGATAGTCATTGAAGTGCATTACGATGTTCTTATTTGGCGCTGGTATAATTGAAGCCTGCTTGAAGCAGGTGGGTACCTCAGACTGTTTAAGTGAGAGGTGAAAGATCTCAGTGAACACATCAGCCAATTGATCAGTAAAAACAGGAGTCTAGTTTTACTTTGTCACTGGATGTGGCTGTTGCTGACTAGGCCATCAGATACTGCTCATGGTTGTTCTGTAGAGAAGTAGTTAAAAGCCAACCGTAATGCTATAGGTCTAAGGTCACATGGAGAACGGAATGGGCAAGAATAGTAGGTGTCCTTCCCTTACCTGCCTGAATGAATCAGGTATGTTTTCATGACAATCTGGTGGTTTCTTTGCCAACATCAATGAAGAAACATTTTTATTCCAGATTTATTTAATTACATGTGCTTGAATTTTCCAGCTGCTATGGTGGATTTAAATTCATTTCTTTAGATCAAAGTCCATGTCTTCCTCACCAGTTCAATACCATAACTGGTATGCAATTACTTGGTCAAATATGTGCCTCTTGGTTTTTATGTTCTACGTAAGATAAAATCCTGAGGAATGATGTTATGAAGGCCTTTAATATTATTTCTCATGTTGTTGCTGCAGGCCATTTGACCTGGAGACTTGAAGGGCCAAATGGCCCAATTCTACTCCTATATTTTATAGTTTTAAGAGCCTTTTAAATGTTCCTATTGCATTTGCCTCTACTATCACCTCATTCCAGACAACCACCACTATGTGTAAGGAACTTGCTCAGCACATCTCTTTGGAACTTATCCTCTGCTCATCTAAAATATATGCCCTCTTGTATTAGACATTTTGATCCTGTAGACTCAGAATTCTACTCTATCTATGCTTTCAAACTCCATTAACTTCGGTTAGGTCTTCTGCTAGTCTTTGCTGTTCCAGGGAAAACAACCCAAGAATGTCCACCCTGCACAGGCTCTCTAATCCAGGCAGCATCCGGATAAACCTCTCCAAACCTTCCACAGCCTTCTGACAACGGTGTGACCAGAAATGAACGCTCCAGATGCAGTCTAACCAGAGTCTCATAAAGATACAAACTAACTTCCTGACACTTGAACTCAATGTCTTGACAAATAGAAGCAAGCTCGCCATTTGCCTTCTTCACCAGCCCATTAGCCTGTGCAGCCGCTTTCAGGGGGCAATGGATATTGTGAATCAGCAATACCCCTCCCCTTATTTCACGGTATCATGTTCTCTTGTGAAAGACGATGAGGTGAAGCGGCTCACGTGAAGCATCAGGATCGGCTGTTGAGCTGAACGGCTTATTTCTGTGCTTCGTACTTTGCACAAAGTGGTTTCACAATTCTTGGCCAAAATTTCTTTGCACCTCATGCAATAAAAATGTTGATAGGTGTGGAAACTACAATGCATCAGTCCCGAACACAAGGGATTCTGCAGTTGCAGCATCCAGAGCAACAAGCACAAAATGCTGGAGGAGCTCAGCAAGTCAAACAGCATCTATAGAAATGAATAAGCGGTTGATGTTTCGGGCTGAGACCCTTCATCAGGACTCATGAAGGACACTGTGCATCAGTCCTGGCTATCTTTTCAATTATTTTATTTAGTGACTATGCACTCTGCAACAACAAAACATATCTTAGATTGGCACAAAAAAAGGATGGTTGTGGACCATGTGCAGGTGGAAGAAATTCATTTAATTAAGTTCAATTTAACACCAATGTATACAGTATACAACCTGAAATCCATACGCTATGCAGACATCCATGAAAAGGAAAATTTCCCAAAGAATAAATGACAGAAAACGGTACTACCCCAAAGCCCCACTCCCCCTCCCATGTACAAACAACAATAACAGCATAAACACTCCCCCCTCCTCCCACTTGCTCCAGCAAAAACATCAACCCCCACCACCCCTCCGTGCAAGCAATAGCAAAGCTTCCAGAGTCCATCAAAAACTACAGTCCATCCCAACCCTTCAATATTTCATACAGGCGCTGCCTTTCACTGGCAAGAGATTATTTTGGCACAACACTGTGGGCTGAAGGGCCTGTTCCTATGCTGTACCATTCCACGTTCTATTCTCTATCCCTTCTGCTTAAACTTCTCCTTCCTGTCTGATTGACTCATTCACGATAGAAGCAGGTGCTTCAACCCATTGAGTCTATGCTAGCCACCAAGCACCATTCTACTTGATGTAGTCTGTTTTTATTTTCCTTACATCAGCAACAGCTCCCCCAATACTCTGCCAGTCACCCATTCACTCAAGGCCACTTATGGCAGCACAGCAGTGCACCACATAGCATAATGGTATTCCAGCCGCAGTGACCTGGGTTCTGTTCCTCCACTGTCTGCAACGAGTTTGTACGTTCCACCTATGACCACATAGATTTCCTCTGGGTACTCTGGTTTCCACCTACATTTCAATGATGCACAGGTTAGTGGGTCTAATTGGGCAGTGTGGGCTTTTTGGGCCAGACGGGCCTGTTACTAAACTGTACCGTACTCTAAATAAATAAACCAATCAAAAAAAAAACAAGCTACGTTGATGGACCAACGAACCTACCAAACTACACACCTTTGAGAATCCTGGAGGAAGCATGATTGGACACAGGGCTGTTTCTGTGCCTTTGGCATGACTCCTTGACTCTATGAAACTGGAGCAGCCAGAGGAATCCCACGCAGACAAAGAGAGAAGGCACACAGAGAGCACTGAAGGATTGAACCTGGATTGCTGGAGATGTGCGGCAGGAGCTCTTCCAGCTGGGCCACTGTGACAGCGATCATGTGACAGGAGTCTAGCAACCAAGAGCATACACAGCCCAATTGTAATTCGAAGGGAATGCCTAGCAGTGGTAATATAAGTTACTCACTAAAGCAGGTTTTCCCAAAGTTCAATGACTTTGTGACACTGTTATCAGAATCAGGTAATGATCTTTCAAGAGTCACTAGATTCTGGAATGGTTCCAGAAAACTAAAAAAATTGCAAATGTCACTCCACTCTTCAAGAAGGGAGAGAGGCAGAGGAAAGGAAACTATAGGCCAGTTAGTCTGACCTCAGTGGTTGGGAAGATATTGAAGTCAATTATTAAGGATGAGTTATCAGTGTATTTGGAGGCACATGATAAAATAGGCCATAGTCAGCTTGGTTTCCTTAATTGAAAATCTTGTTTGACAAATCTGTTGGAATTCTTTGAAGAAATAACAAGCAGCATAGACAAAGGAGAATCAGTAATGTTGTGTACTTGGATTTTCAGAAGGCCTTTGATAAGGTGTCACACATGAGGCTACCTAACAAGCTACGAACCCATGGTATTACAGGAAAAATTCCAGCATGGATAAAGCAGTGGCTGATTGGCAGGAGACAAAGAGTGGGAGTAAAGGGAGCCTTTTCTGACTAGCTTCTGGTGACTAGTGGTGTGCCACAGAGGTCTGTGTTGTGTTATAGCACGGCAACAATGAATATAGAATTGAGACAGGTTTATTATAGCAAATAAAACATTTATTAAACACTGCTCAAGAAAAACCCAAAAGTAAACAAACTACTAACTTAACCGGAAGTCTGCTGCCATATGGCAGCTCGAACAGTTCTTAAAGCGATAATGCAAAAACAGTTCTTAGAAATAGTAATGTAAAAGTCCAAATGATTTACACAGTCACTTAGGAGAGTTTTTCCTAGAAGTAACAAATTTCTCACCGACGTCACGACGTTACTGCTGATCCTAGTCTAAATATGCCTTGCCCAAAGGATTCACTGTGAAAGAAATATAACGGCTTAAAGGCACTGACCTTTCCTTGGCAAAACCTTGCTCTAACCCTTTCTGCTCTTTTGCAGGGGCTATCTTGGACCGCAGGTTACTAACTCCTTCCGAATGAAGATTAATTAAGGTCAAACCTATTTATCGCCGTCAACACCAGCTTTTTCCGATCCTTCGGGATTTCCGTACTTCAATAAATTCTTCACTCTCTGACTGGATTAAACTGGCAGTATTGTAGCAAAACTGCCGGCAATAACCTTTGAGACTTAAGGCAGAAAGTAAAACTCCACTTTAAAACAAAGCTGCGTCATAACATCGAATACGCAGCAGAACGGAGTCACTGACGAATTCAACCACGAACTGACCTGCGTCACAGGGAGGGGTTCTCCTTTTATACCCCATTGAAAAAAAGCTATCACATGACCTCTCACTGGCGAGAAAATTACAGCACTCCATCATCACAAGACCATTACATCATGCCCAGCAGAGCCTCAATTTACAATGTCTCATGGTCATGTGACAGACACAAGATACCCATGGGTACGTAACAATTAGCACTGATACTTTTTACATTAGATGTCAATGATTTGGATCATGGAATTGATGGCTTTGTTGCAAAGTTTGGAGACAATATGAAGACAAATGGAAGGGCAGGTAGTTCTGAAGAAGTAGAGAGGCTCCAGAAGGACTTAGACAGATTAGGAGAATGGGCAAAAGAGTGCCAGATGGAATATAATGTTGTGGAAGTCTATGGTCATGGATTTTGGTAGAAGAAATGAAAGTGATTCCAGGATTGAATAGCTTGTCACATGAAGAATGTTTGATGGTTCTGGCCTGTACTCATTTGCATTCAGAAGAATGAAAGATGACCTCATTGAAGCCTATTGAATGGTGAAAAGACTTAATAGAGTGGTTGGGGAGAGGATGTTTCCTATGGTGGGTGAGTCTAAGACCAAAGGACACAGCTTCAGAATAGAGGAGCATCCCTTTAGAATGGAAATGAGGAGGAATTTCTTTAGCCAGAGAGTGGTGAATCTGTGGAATTCTTTGCCATAGACAGCAGTGGAGGCCAATTCTTTATGTATAGTTAAAGCAGAGGTTAATAGATTCAGAGCATGAAGGGATACAGGGAGAAGGCAGGAGATTGGGTTGAGAGGAAAATTCGATCAGCCATGATGAAATGGTGGAGCAGACTCGATGGGACAAATGGCCTATTTCTGCACCTATATCTTATGGTCTTGTGGTCTTAATATCATCGGTCCATGTTGTGAAATTTGTTGTCTTTGCAGCAGCAGTACAATGAAATACATAATAATAGAAAAATTACAGTGAATTACAGTAAGTATATGTATATTAATTAGTTAAATAAGTAGTGCAGAAACAGAAATAAAAATGTATTGAGGTTGTGCTCATGGGCTCATATCCATTCAGGAAATCTGTTGGCAGAAGGGAAAAAATTGTTCCTGAATTGCGGAATGTGTGTCTTCATGTTCCTGTGTCTCTTTCCTGATGATAGCAATGAGAAGAGGGCAAGACCTGGGTGATGGGAGTCCTTAATGATGGATGCCATCTTTTTGAGGCACTGCTTTTTGAAGATGTCCTGGATATCACGGAGGCTAGTGTCCATGATGGAGCTGACTGAGTTTACAACTCTGCAGCTGCAGTTTACCTCAATCCCGTGCAGTGGCTATCCCCCCATCCCCATGCCAGATAGTGATGCCACCGGTTAGAATGCTTTCCACAGTACACGTGTACAATATTGGAAAAAAATTGCTCTTTCAACCCCAACAAACAAGAGTAAGGAAACACAAAAGCAAAAAAAAAATGTATGGCTCATTTTGTTATAGAAAGACATCATTAAACTACAGAGAGTGCAAAGGAGAGTCATAAAAATACTGCCAGGACCTGAGGGCTTGAGCTACAGCCAAGCTAGAAATTTATTCCTTGGAATGTAGGAGATTGAGGGGTGACCTTATAGAGGTTTATAAAATTATAAGTGTATAGACAAGTGAGATCTTTTCACTGGGGAATAGGAACTAAAAGCTAGAGACTGTAGGTGTAAGGTGAGAGATGAAAGATTTAAAACACACCCGAGGGGGCAACTTCTTCATACGGAGGGTGGTGCATATATGGTGTGAGTTTCCAAGGAAGTGGTTAAGGCAGAATCAGTACCGGACTCCGAATCAGGTTTAACATCACTGGCATGTGTCATGAAATCTGTTTTTTTGTAGCAGCAGTACAGGGCAATGCATAAGATTACTACAGTGCTGTAGAAAAGTCTTAAGCACCCTAGCTATATATATGTATCTGAGACTTTTGCACAGTACTGTATATATTTTTTAAAATTAAATAAGTAGTGAGAAAAGTGAGGTATTGTACATGGTTTCATTGTTCAATCAGAAATCTGATGGAAGAAGAGAAGAAGCTGTTCCGTCGGGCTCCTCTACCTCCTCCCTGATGGTGGCGAAGAGAAGGGGGCACGTTCTAGGTGATGGGGGTCATTAATGATGGATGACACTTTTTTGAGGCCTCGCCTTTGAAGGTGTCCTTGGTGCTGAAGCGCTAGTGGTCAAGATGGAGCTGGCTGAGTAGACAATTTTCTGAAGGATTTCACCATACCAGATGGTGAAGCAATCAATTAGAATGCCCTTCAAGGTACAATGACAGCACTCAGACAACATTTGGATAATTAGATGGCTAGGAGGGGTTTAGAGGGTTATGCACCAAATGTGAGCTGATGGACTTGTTGGTGGACACCATGGTAGGTAGGGATGCGTTGGGCTGAAGAACCTGGTTCATTGCTGTATTTCATTGATATGACTCTCTCTAGGACAGGAATTTTATTTTAGACTGTAAATAGGACTTCACTAATGTTTGCGTACGTTATACTGTAGCTATTTAAGTTGGCCTAGATTTCACTGACACAGGGCACCCTCCAACATGCACCATTAGACATTGTCTGCAAACTGTGAGGTCAAAATGATTTGCCCTCTACATTAGCCAGAGGTATGAGCTGACATCATCTTGTGAATGATGGACTCAATAGTGTCAACTCCTTTCCCAAGGAGATCTGAAGTGAACAGAGAAGTGACGGAAAAGGAAAGAATGTAAGGGGAGTCAGGTTATACATGCTGAGAAAAAAACAATGAGAGATGGATTATGGAACAGCTAATGAGACGGGAAGGGAACTTTTTCTAAAGTAACTTTGAAAATTTATAGCAATATTAATTTGTTTTAATATTATGGGCTGGAGAGACTGATGGGCAGACCCAATATATAAGTCTCTTTTCTGAAAAGGTACTTAAGTTGTTAAGTTCCAGAGCTAACTTGATGCTCAAATGCAAATTGCACAAGGAAATTAAGGGCCATCTATTGTTGAAATGAAGGAGATGAGTTGCTTCACATTTGGTGAGGATATCTCCCCCACTTTAAAGTGGTTGCATGATTTACAAGTTAATAATAGCACATTAACCTCTCTATTATCTGCAGTACAGTGGTACAGTGGCCATTATTGCAATGGCATTCAGTAGCCTAAACTACGGATCTAGACTGAGAACAGAAATGTTAGAAGTTCTACAACAGGTGGATAAAACTGCCCAACACATCATCAGCATCAGCCTACTTTCCATCAAAGAAATATGTACAGAAAAGTGCCAGAAAAGGCCCAGTAACTCCATGAAGGATCCCACCCACCCTGCTCATGGACTGTTGACCCCACTCCCATCAGGGAGGAGGCTATGTAGCATCCATTCCGGGACCACCAGACTCAAAAACAGTTTATTCCACAAACAGTAAGGCTGATCAACAGCTCCACCAACTAACTTCCTCATCCATATCCCCACCACCACTATTTCATCATTCCCTATCAGAGTCACTCCTGTACCTAGCGTTACTTCACATACGCATATTCAGTCTACGTGCATTGGATATCTCTAGCATTTATTTTTATTGTGTTTTATTATTATTGTGTTCTTTATCTTATTGTGGTTTTTTTATATTTTATCAAATTTGGAGTAACATTGGAGAGGGTCCAGAGGAGGTTCACGAGAATGATCTGAGAATGAAAGGGTTAACGTATGAAGACTATTTGATGGTTCTGGGTCTGTACTCACTGGAATTTAGAAGAGTGAAGGGGGTTCTCTTTGAAACCTATCAAACATATAGAAAGACCGAGATAGAGTGAATGTGAAGAGGGTGTTTCCTTTGGTGGAGGAGTCTAGGACCAGAGGGCACAGCCTCAAAATAGAGGGACATGCATTTATAACAGAGATGAGCAGGAATTTCTTTATCCAGTGGGTGGTGAATATGTGGAATTTATTGCCACAGGCAGCTGAGCAGGCCCGGTCTCTGGGTGCATCTAAGAGGCTGATTGGTTATGATGAGTCAGGGCATGAAAGAATACGGGGAGAAGGCAGGCGAATGGGGTTGAAAGAGAAATGGGTAAGCCATGATGAAATGGTGGAGCAGACTTGAAGAGCTGAATGGTCTAACTTTGTTCCCAAGTCTTATGGTCTTATTCCATTTTTCCTTTACACTTGTGTACTGAAGAATGACAATAAGCAATCTTGAATCTTGATTGAACAGCATGATGGGATTGAAGAGGGTAAACAGAAAAGATCTCTTTTCACTAGTGGACCAGAAAACATTGATATCATTGGGCTCAAGGACAGCTTTGATCCTGTAGTTATCAGAGTCTTGAATGGACCTCTTGATGGGCAAAAGACATTGTTCATTTATCTATCCATTTATTTATTTAGAGATCCAGCATGGTACAGGCCCTTCTGGCCCAACGAGCTGCATCACCCAGTAACCCACCTACCTCACACTAGCCTAATCACAGGACAATTCACAATGATCAATTAACCTACTAACTGGTATGTTTTTGGACTGTGGGAGGAAACCAGAGCACCTGAAGGAAACCCTTGCACTCACAGGGAGAACGTACAAACTCTTCACAGACAGGTGCTGGAATTGAACTCTGAACTGTGTGTGAGGGGGAAGACCTTCATACAGAGAGCAGCTCTGTTTCTATTGAGAGCATGCTGACAAGCTGCACCTCCATCTGGTACGGGAGCAGCAGAGCATCAGATCAGAAGTCCCTACAAAGGACTGTGAGAACAGCTGGGAGGGTCATAGGGGTCTCCCTACCATCCATCAGGGATATTTATCAGGAACATTGCATATGCAAGGGCCTTAGTATTATTAAGGATCCCACCCGTCCGTCCAGCATCTTCTTTGATATTTTACCATCATGCAGGAGACTCTGATGCATAAAAACATGAAAGGTCAGAATGGGAAACAGCACTTTAATTCGTTTATCTGTGCGTTATTCTTTTATATATTTAATTCTTACTTTCCTAAGTTATTGCGTGTTATATGTGTGTTATGTGTACTACTGTGCTTTACACCCTGATTGGGAAATGTTGTCTCATTTCATGGTATACATGTATATAGTCAAATGACAATGAACTTAACTTGACTTGAACTCTCTACCAATGGTAATGATGGTAGCAGAGTCACTCGGGGATTTCAAAGGGAAACGGACGAGTTCTTGATAGAACACAAATTTCAGGGCTTCAGGGAAAGAGTGGTACTGTGGTCAGAGTAGATTGCTCTTCAAAGAGCTAATTTGGATGTTGAATACCATCCTCACTGTAATGTTTCTGTGAGTCTGAATCCTACAACACCAGCTGTGGAAGTTAAATTCAAGTAATTGAATCCAGAGCTTAAAACAAATGAGTATCAGGAATGATTTCTATGAAGCGACCAGATTGTCATAAAAACTCATGTGGTTGAATAATGCCCTTCAGAGGGGGAGATTTGCTATATATGACTCTGAGACCACCAGGACGGTTGAAGCATAGCTCTCCTTATGAAGTGGCCTAATTTAATGGATAATTATGGATGGATAATGAAATCCATGTCTAATGAGCAAGAAAAACATTCTACTGACCTCAGAATCTGGACCACTGTCTCTGAGGAAGCATCAGCTTGGTAACACGAGCTTTTAGTGCAGTTTCATCTTCTGTTTCTCTGCATTCGTAGTATGAACTATCTATTGCTGTTGTTGACTAAGTTCACCGTGGTAAATCGTGTTAAAGTCTCTCCTTTATGGTCCCTGTCTATACTTCTCACTACCTCACCAAAGCAGCCAGGATAATCAAAGGCCCCATCCACATAGGTTTAGTAGATCCATGAATGTGAGGAGAATGGAAGGATATGGACATTGTGTATGCAGAAGGGATTTGTTTAGTTGCCCATTTGGTTACTAATTTAAATAGTTCAGCACGACACCGTGGGCTGAATACCCTGTTCCTATGCTGTACTGATTTATGTTCTGTCCTCCCTAGAAATTTTCTCCTCTCCCTTCTGCCACTGGGCAGAAGATGCAAAAGCCTGAAAGCATGTACACCAGGCTCAAGGACGGTTTCTACCCCACTGTTATCAGATACTCGAATAGACCTCGCGTATGATAAGGTGGACTCTTGATGTCATAATCTACCATGTTGTGACCCTGAACTTTATTGTTTATGTTCACTGTACTTTTTCTGTAGCTTTTGCACTTTATTCTGCATTTATCACCTTTTTACCTTGAACTACTTCAGTGCACTGTGTAGTTATTTGATCTATGATCAGTATGCAGGATAAGTTTTTTCACTGTATCTTAGTTCATGTGACAATTATAAACTAGAAACCTGAAACTAATTATTACTATTGTTGTAGGGAGGCACAACAGTGACTATACTACTTAAAGTGCTTAAGAAGAGCTAACCTGCCTCAAAAATTGCTGGCCAACTTTTATTGATGTGGGATAGAGAGCAAACTGATATAGGAAATGAGAGTGCGGTACTCCAGCTGCAACAAGACAGGTCACAATGAGTGATTAGGACAGCTCAACACATCACTGGGACTCAACTGCCGGACCTGGAGACAATCGACAACTCTCGATACCTATAGTTCGTTCGTAACATCATTAAAGATTAATCCTATTCCAGACACTGTCGGTTCAATCTCCCGCCATCAAGCAGGAGATTCAGAAACATCTTAGCCAAGACAGTAAGACTGAGAAACAGCTTCTTCCCGGGGGCTGTTGTGCAGCTGAATAATGCTACACCCAGCTTGCCAAAGGCCTTTGAGTGTCATGGACTATCGAACTCATTTATTGCATGTAAATACGGGATTTTTAAGTAATTAAGCTGTACTGCATGTATTGTAAATATCTGTATTGCATTGACTGGAGTACCACCATAATCTTGGTGTCTTGAGCAATGACAATCAAGTTGTATTCTATTCTCCGATTTTGCATGAGTTCCCTTTTTCTCTCACAAGAGGGCAATGTAAAGGCAGACAAAAACTATCTGCCCTTTGACCCACAGTAGATGTCTCTAAATTGTATGTCTACAGATAGTCCCCAAGAGGAAAATGGTTCCATTCCATTGCAGCAAACTATGGTTTCAGATACACTTTTAGAGTGACACAGCAGGACATACTAGACTAGTAATCCAGCCACCTGGACTAGGATGTGAGTTCAAACCTCAACATAGTAACAGGCAATGTTACGTTCAGATATTTATTTAAAACTGGAGTTTAAAAAAAGGCTAACATCACTATTGCTCTGATATTATATGTATTCCAGATTGTCCTGAAAACCTATTTAATTCTCTCATGTCCTTCATAGGACAGATGTTCTTTGAAACAAAAGCTGAAAACAGAGGAAGGAGCTGAAGGTCCATGAGCCGGTCCTCATTAGGGGATCAGTGGCAGAGAGGTCAGCAACTTAAAATTCCTTGGTGCTATCATATCAGAGGATCTGTCCTGAGACCAGCTCACAAGTACCATCATAAAAAAAGTTTAATAGCACAGCTTTCTTAGAAGTTTGTGTAGATTTGGCATGTCATCTAAAACTTTGACAGACTTCTATAGATGCACAGTGAAGAGTATCCTAACTGGTTGCATCATGGCCTGGTATGGAAAAAACTAATACTGTGGAATGGAAAGGTCTACAAGACAAGATGGACATAGCCCAAAGCCCTCCCCATCACTGAGCATATTTACAAGGAGTGGTGCCACAAGCAAGTAATGTCTACCATCAAGGATGGCCGCTAATTCAATTCAAATCTGTTTAATTCAACTCATCCAGGCCATGCTCTCTTCTTGCTACAACCATTGGGCATGAGGTACAGGAACCTCAGAACCCCCACCACCAGATTCAGGAACAGTAATTACCTGACATCCATTGGGTTTCCGAACCTGTGTAGATAACTTCACTCACCTCTGAGCTGAACCAACTCCACAACCTATGAAATCACTTTCAATGATTCTACAACTCATGTTTTCAATGCTATTTATTTACATTTTTTTATTTGCATAACCTGCATTCTTTTGCACATTGGTTGTTTGCCAGTCTTTGACTATCTATAGCTTTTCATCAATTCTTTTGTATTTCTTTATTTTCCTATAAATACCTGTAAGAATATGAATCCATGGCAGTATATGGTGATATAGTTACCAGGAGCACTGCGTACGCAAGGCCCTTAGCCTTAACAATGATCCCTTCCATCTGTCCAACAATCTCTTTGTCCCTCTGCCATCAGGCAAGAGGTACCATAGCATTAGGATGAGGACTGTTAGGATAGAAAACAGCTTCTTCCCCCAGGTTGTAAGACAACTGAATTCCCTGCCACCACCCAGGTCTTATCACTTAAGAAGCACCAGTAGCATTATACTGTTTACTTTTCAACTTGTGTCTTCAATGCACCTCATTATTTGTTAATTTACCTGAGGCAATATTACCTTATGTGTTGTGTGTGAGTTATATGTACTATATTGTGTATCTTGGTGCGGAGGAACATTATTTCATTTGCAGGTGTACATGTGTACAGTTGAATGACAATGAACTTGAATTTGAATTGTTGTTATTGCTGTTGAAAGTCAATACATTTCTATTTATTGAACCTCTGAGTTCCTCAGCTACTTGGGTGCTCTGGAGTCTCCTGGCAGGAAGTCTCTAGGGTGAGGAGTCCATGTTCTACCAATGCCTGGCTTGTGAAGGACAGACAGAGGATTCAAGACAACCTTGGTCTGGAGGAAAGTTGCTTTGTTTACTGTTATACGTGTGTATGTTTGAATGAAAATAAGCATGAACTTGAGCTTAAAGCTATAAGTACTTTAGTAATAAATTACCTTGACTTTAAAATTAATTAAATTACTTTGACCTAGAAGAAAATTCTCTATTTTTATCATTCTATTTATGTTGTAGCTAGCACTGCATAAACAGTCAATGATGGTGCAATCATGGTGGGGTTCAGGAACAGAGTATGACAAATGTCCATGAAAGTGTTGACCATTACTATGGCATTCAGGAATAGTATACAGCACAATCCTAGCTTTTTGTCATAGCCAGATGCTAAAGGTATCAACTATATTTCAGACTGAATCTTGTCCTCACACCATTTGCATTTAAATAATATTATTAGATGGAGTGATAGTCCATGTTAAGCAGGAGCTGGTTGTAACAAGAGCAAACAGAAGTCTCATGAGTTAGCCATGTGTAGCTCCAAGGAGGACAGGAGCAATACAAGACCGTAAGACATAGCAGCAGTATTAGGCTATTCGGCATATTGAGCCTGCTTTGCCATTCCTTCATGACTGGTTTATAATCTTTCTCATCCCCATTCTTTTGCCTTCTCCCCATAATCTATGATGAATAAAGATTCTGTTTTAAATATGCCCAATAACAGCCTCCACAGTATCATGTGGCAATGAATTCCACAGGTTCATCTCCCACTGGCTGAACAAATTCCTTCTCGTTTTTGTTTTAAATGGACAGCTCCCTATTCTGAGGCTGTGTCCTTTGGTCTAGTACAGGAAACATTCTCTCCACATCCAGTCTATTTAGGCCTTTCAATATTTCCAGAATATGGTGAAACCCTTATATTCAGAACTTTCCTTTGAGCTGATTGCATTCTTCACCAGGTTCCACCCACCATTCCCATCAGACCCCTTCTTTTTCAGCTCTTTACTTCTTTCACCTATCACCTCCCAGCTTCTTATTTCATACAACCTCCCTCAGCCATACACCTTCCTCCTCACCTCGTTTCACCCATCACCTGTCCACTTGTACTCCTTGTTCTCCCTTCACCTTCTTATTCTGGTTTCAGCTTCCTTTCTTTCCAGTCTTGATGAAGGGTCTTGGCTCAAAATGTCAACTGCTTATCCCTCGCTATAGATGCTACCAGACTTGCTGAGTTCCTCCAGTTGTGTCTGTTGCTCAGCATTCTTGATCAGCCCAAGATGAGCAAACTGTAGCTAATGTTGCATTTGAACTTCAAAAAAAGGACAATGAGCTACTGTTTGCCATCAGAGAGTATTGTCACACTTGTTGAAAGACAACTAGCTAAAATGAACAGAAAAGATCGAATCAACAAAAACCACACTCATTCAATCCAAAGTAATTTCTTGGTAACCGATAAAGACTTATGTGAGGATTCTTCTTCAGAAATATTTGTAGGATTTCCTCTTGGATCACTTCCTTTATTGCAATTAGCTAAAGACACAAAATTATTTCTTACTTTTACTATCAGGAACAAAAAATATTTGGTTGTATACACAAGGGATTCTTCAGATACTGAAAATTCAGAGTAGCACACACACAAAATGCTGGAGGAACTCAGCATCTATGGGAATGAATAAGCAGTCAACATTTTTGCAAATGCCCTTCATCAGGACTGCTAATATTTGGCTACAAGACTTTGTTTTTTAAGTATCTAAGCTTTTGTAGAAGAAAAGCAAAGGAAAAAAGGTGCAAGATGCAGTAATCTCGAACAAGAACAAATTCGCTCAGCCCCATAGTAAATTTGTGAAGGGGGATATGTTGCAAATCACTAGAGGAACTTCAACAAGTCAGGCAGCATTCATGGAGGGAAATAAATTGTCAAAATTTTGGGTTGACCAGGACTCTTCATGAGGATTCAAAGAGCGATATGTTACCAGTACCCTACCACACCCCACTCTTCCTATGGGCAGAAGTGCATGATACATGGAAACACTGCACACAGAGTATGCCTGGTTGCCTGGAAACAGAATGAGATGATCTGCTTTTTGAAAATTTTCATCTTGGTGACTTGAAAATCTTTCTCCTGTCACACAGATCTTGAACTGACGAGGCTTTGCTTTGCACTCTGAAGTGTTTCTGGATTTTATTCTGCACTTACCATCTCTCTTTGGTTGACTGATACAGGATTTGTTACAGTAACACTGAAAGTTACAGAGAGGAAACTCACTCATAAGGAGACGACCCAACATTGGTGTTTTGTCCCTCACCTTTCCAGAGTCAGGAACAGAGTATGGTTTACTTTCACTGACATATGTTCTGAAATTTGTTGTTTGGATGCAGCAGTGGAGTGTAATATATAACAAAATTGGAAGACTCTCAGTGGCCACTTTATTAGGTACCTCCTGTGACTAGTAACTTGGCCACTGTGTGTACGCTTGTGGTCTTCTGCTGTTGTAGCCCATCCACTTCAAGGTTCGACTTGTTGTGCATTCAGAGATGCTCTTCTGCACACTGCTGTTGTACTGCGTGGTTTTTTGAGTTACTGTCACCTTCCTGTCAGCTTGAATCAGTTTGGCCATTCTTCTCTGACCTCTCTCATTAATGAGGTGTTTTCACCCACAGAACTGCCGCTCAATGGATTTTTAAAAAATTTTTCTCTCGCACCATTCTCTGTGTTGTGTGTGAAAATCCCAGTAGATCAGCAGTTTTTGAGATACTCAAACCACCCCATCTGGCACCAGTAATCATTCCACTTTTAAAGTCACTCAGATTTCATTTGTTCCCCATCCTGATGTTTGGTCTGAAAACCATCTGAACATCTTCATCATGACTGTATCATTTTATGCATTGGGTTGCTGCCACATGATGGGCTGATTAGATATTTGCATGAACAAGGTGTGCAATTGTACCTAGAAAAGCGGAGTGTAAGTTGCAATCAGAAATATTTTTTTGTGTGCCATACTCTGCCAGAGCCTCGGTGACTACTTATTTTTTCAAGTGGTTGTCTTGGAGGAAAGATTCTGTGAGTGGGCCCCCACGTCCTTCTCACAGCGCAGTGTTTTTTTTTTACGAGGCTGAGTTGCGAGCTCGACACTCAACCCGGCACGGATGGAAAACGTGTCCGGGAGCGGCCCGACTGGATTCGAACCCAGGAACCTTCGCTCCAGAGTCCGGTGCTGATATCACTGCACCACCAGATGGCCCGATCAGAAATATACTGTAAAAAGATAATTTTTTTTGATCAGAAATATACAGTAAAAAAATGCGTACAAAAGGAGAGCAAAATAGTGAGGTGGATTCATGGGTTCATAGACCATTCCGAAATCTGATGGTGGAGGGGAAAATGCTGTTTCTAAAACATTGAGTGTAGGTGTTCAAGCTCCTGCATCTCCTTCCTGATGGCCATAATGATGGTAGGCATGTTCCTAATAGTGCAGGGTCCTTAAAGATGGATGCCACCTTCTTGAAGCACTACCTTTAGAAGATGTGGGTAGGATAGTGCCTATGATGGAGCTACCTGAGTCTACAACACCCTTCACACTCCCTTTTACCTTCCTCTACCTGCACACTTTCATCTCAGCTGGTACGTTTTGAGAGGGACACTGGATCAATCTATACTCCACAGGGAACGACTAGAGTGAAAATAAATGTAATTTTCCTTTATTCACCGAGGAAGTTTAAAAAAGGATTATTAAAATTTTGTAGTCTTCATCAATTATGGATGTAGAACATTTTAAATAATCAATCGCTTTCTGTACAAGGTTTTACCATTCTGCAGTACTTTAATGACAAAATGTCCATGGCTTCAGGGTAACTGCCAGTTACATGTGAATTGTGTTAGAGCTGAACTGAATCTTGATTGCAGCATATGTACACATGTAAGCGTTTGAATTTAAAATCACAGCAATATGCATTAGCAATAGAACCTTTTTGCACACTTAAAGGCAGAAAAATGTTCCAAGGTGCTCCACAGATACACCATGTAACGAAATTTGACATCAAGTCACTGAAGAAGATCCCAAAAGCTTGGTTAAGGAAAGAGATTTTACAGATACAAGCGATTTGGAGAGATAGAGGTTTGGCCGAGGAAATTGAAGACTCAGCTGCCAATGAATAAATCTGAAGATGATTGAGAAGCCACAATATGAGGGACCAAGGAATTGATTGTGGATTTCAGAAAGAGGAAGTTGAGGGAACACACACCGGTCCTCATTGAGGGATCAGCAGTGGAAAGGGTGTGCAGTTTCAAGTTCCTGGGTGTCAACATCTCTGAGGAGCTATCCTGGGACCAACATACTGATGCAATTACAAAAAAGGCACAAAAGCAGCTATATTTCATTGGGAGTCTGAGCAGATTTGGTGTATCACCTTGCAAGTTTCTATAGATGTACGGTGGAGAAAATTCTGACTGGTTACCTTACCATCTGTTATGGAGAAGCCACTGCACGGGGATCGGAAAAAGCTGCAGTAAGTTACAAACTCAGCCTGCTCCGTCATGAACATCAGCCTCCTGTGCACTGCAACGTCTTTAAAAAACAAACCTCAGGGAGGTAGCATCCACCATTAAGGACCCCCATCACCCAAGGCATTTACTAAATACTGACTAGAGGGGCTGAGTAATTATGCAATTAATTATTTTGTGTTTTATATTTGTGATTAACTTAGATCACTTTGTAGAGTTCTGTTTTCATTTTGACATGAAGTAATCTTTTCCTGTTGATCAGTGTCAAAAAAGCCAAATTAAATTCACTGTGATTCAAAGTTATAAAAGAATAAAACATGAAAACTTCCAAAAGGGACATTTCATGACACTTAGACGTTGGATATCTTTGGATAGGTTCAAGAACAGTTACTACCCCACAACCATCAGACTTTTGAACAAAAGAAGATAACTACATTCATTCTATTTCTGGTGTTCCCCAGAACCACTTTAAGAACTTGTTTATTGTTATTTCATGCTCTCATTATTTATTGCTATTTATTTATATTTGCATTTGCACAGTTTGTTGTTCATTGATCCTGTTTACAGTTACTGTTCTATAGATTTGATGAATATGCCTGCAGGAAAAAGAATCTCAGTGTTGTATGTAGTGACATGCATGTACTCCGATAATAAATTTTACTTTGAACATTGAACTTTGAAATTTGATTTGTGCTTTGCTTGGGCCTTTAGCTCCAAGTGGAGCATGGGTCATTGATTAACTTAGAAACATAGAAAATAGGTGCAGGAGTAGGCCATTCGGCCCTTCGAGCCTGCACCACCATTCAGTATGATCATGGCTGATCATCCAACTCAGAACCCTGTACCTGCTTTCTCTCCATACCCCCGATCCCTTTAGCCACAAGGGCCATATCTAACTTCCTCTTAAATATAGCCAATGAACCGGCCTCAACTGTTTCCTGTGGCAGAGAATTCCACAGATTCACCACTCTCTGTGTGAAGAAGTTTTTCCTCATCTCGGTCCTAGAAGGCTTCCCCTTTATCCTTAAACTGTGACCCCTCGTTCTGGACTTCCCCAACATCGGAAACAATCTTCCTGCATCTAGCCTGTCCAATCCCTTTAGAATTTTATACGTTTCAATAAGATCCCCCCTCAATCTTCTAAATTCCAGTGAGTATAAGCCTAGTTGATCCAGTCTTTCTTCATATGAAAGTCCTGCCATCCCAGGAATCAATCTGGTGAACCTTCTCTGTACTCCCTCTATGGCAAGAATGTCTTTCCTCAGATTAGGGGACCAAAACTGCACACAATATTCTAGGTGCGGTCTCACCAAGGCCTTGTACAACTGCACTAGAACCTCCCTGCTCCTGTACTCAAATCCTTTTGCTATGAATGCCAACATACCATTTGCCTTTTTCACCACCTGCTGTACCTGCATGCCCACCTTCAATGACTGGTGTACAATGACACCCAGGTCTCGTTGCATCTCCCCTTTTCCTAATTGGCCACTGTTCAGATAATAATCTGTTTTCCTGTTCTTGCAACCAAAGTGGACAACCTCACATTTATCCACATTAAATTGCATCTGCCATGAATTTGCCCACTCACCTAACCTATCCAAGTCACCCTGCATCCTCTTAGCATCCTCCTCACAGCTAACACCGCCACCCAGCTTCGTGTCATATGCAAACTTGGAGATGCTGCATTTAATTCCCTCATCTAAATCATTAATATATATTGTAAACAACTGGGGTCCCAGCACTGAGCCTTGTGGTACCCCACTAGTCACTGTCTGCCATTCTGAAAAGGTCCCGTTTACTCCCACTCTTTGCTTCCTGTCTGCCAACCAATTCTCTATCCACATCAATACCATACCCCCAATACCGTGTGCTTTAAGTTTGCACACTAATCTCCTGTGTGGGACCTTGTCAAAAGCCTTTTGAAAATCTAAATATACCACATCCACTGGCTCTCCCCTATCCACTCTACTAGTTACATCTTCAAAAAATTCTATAAGATTCGTCAGACATGATTTTCCTTTCACAAATCCGTGTGAAAGGAAATTCACAACTTCCATCTCCATCATCATCCGGTGTCAGTGGTTTGGTTTGAGATCATCAACACTTCTGCAATCCATTGCATCCACTGCATGGGGTTGGCCTTCACCAGAACCCTGTTGGCCAGCCTTACCCATTTCCACCTTTCTCGGTTGGGTTGGACTTTGAGAGGCAGACGTTTGTGAGTTGGAAGGAAATTACTGTGACGGCATTAAGTAAATAAGACTTTTAGTAAGGTAGTCCTTAAAACCACAATCAATCTCATTCCATCTTCTTTCAGCTGGTTATCACAGTAGCAGCTCAATTTGTATTTCCTTGAATGTGTGTCTGCTAAGTTGAAAGATTCAATATTCATTGTCTGCATAAGTCTGAATTAAAGTGTAACAATTTGCACCTAAAACTGAAATTAGAAATATAGGAAATAGGAAGGTAGTAAGGCACTAATGTATAATTGTGTCATCCACAGTGCAGCAGAGGCACATATCTGTCCTATAAACTCCTGGCAAAGCTCATTCTTAACCTTGAGAGGACCACAGTCCTTCTGAAGATGGTGTTGCTATACTGCTGTTGGGTAGGAAATTCTAGAATTTAGAAGCTGTAGCCCACTGGCAGGAGAGTATGTGAGTTTGAGAGGACTATGCAATTGTTTCCTTTGTCCTTCATGTTGGTGGAGTTCACCAGTTTAAGAGTGTTGGCCAGAAGGGACTACAGTCTACAATTCAGGGGATTTGAATGTATTAAAGTCTGGGGGAGCAGAGAAACCAACTGTCTTTGTTTCCTCCCATTTGGTGAACTCTAAACTGGTTCTTGCTCCGAGATCATCTAATCAGAGCTTCTGCTGGAATGACGGAACAGATAATCAGAACATGACAAGCTCCCACAAATTACAAGTTAAAAATCCTTAGGAAAACAGATTAAGAGAATAGAATAGAATAGGATAGGACAGAACTTTATTGTCATTGTGCAAGACGAGATTGCAAGTCCATGCAAAATAGATACCTACAATGTGTATGGTATAGTTAATTTTTTTTAAACAATCCCATATTTACATGGAACAAGATGAATATTGATCAAGATGATGGTGAAATCTCCCTTGTTCCCTGAAATCTTTAACATCCTCCAAAGACTTTAGCATCATTTTAACCTCATACAAGGAAGCTAGAAGGATGAGTTAAAGAAGAGGTAAGGCAATGCTGTGACAAGGTGATGATGTGATAAAGAAAAATTGTGTGGTAGAGTTCACAAACACCTCAAAGTGATTATTAGTGATTCACCCCAGGCGCTGCAAGAAGAAGGAGATGAAGATTGCCGCCAGTCCAGTGTGTTAGACTTTAGTCTCCAGTGGCTGCACATTTCCATCATGCGGTGGAAATAAGAGCAGTGAAATTTTTAGCACCGTTTTGCTGTATCATTAAATTAGTCAGGGATTAAAATCACTCCAAGATCGCTGCAGGGTTGTGTGTTGTTAATCAACTTAGGGCTACCTCGGCAATGACTTCAGCTGCATGGGTTTATTTGAAAAATAATAACTGTTGCTTGCAATTAATTATAAATAATTTAATCATTTAATTAAAAAATAATTTAAGAGAAAAAATCTAACAGCTGCAGTTTTTTTAATGAAAATATATCAAAGGGATTACTGTAAAATATTTATGAATTATTCAAGTCCATAGTCCAAAGGAATTGAGTGATACATTTTCTAAAGATGCATAATGTTAAACAATGTAATTATACAATTAGAGAAATCATTAATCCAAACAATGATAAGGTATGTTTTTTTTAATACTTCTAGATCTGAGTATGAGCAATTCTATTCATATTGTCTGTGTTGATTGTATTATTAATGTTTTAATGAGAACTGAGATATTCACCACATCAATACCCTCCTGCTTTGCTCTTTGCTTACATAACTTGTGCTCAAATGCTTCTGATAAATGTGCAGCAGAGCAGTGTTCCACATTCAACTCCAGAATTTATGTTTCAATAGAGCTCAGTTCTGTAACTCAACTTCAACTTCCACTGAGGGCATATAGTTCCCACAATAGTGTATCACCGGAAAGAAACACAAGCATAAAATGTAAAACAAATCAGAAACAGAATCAGGTTTAATATCATCAGCATATGTCATTAAAATCTGTTGTCTTTATGGCAGCAGTAAAATGCAATGCACTATAATAGAGAAAAGGGAACTACAGTAACTATATATGTATATATTAAATATAGTTTAATTAAATAAGTAGTGCAAAAGAAGTAGTGAGTTAGTGTTCGTGGGTTCACAGTCCATTCAGAAATCGGATGGCAGGGGGAAGAACCTGTTCCTGAATCGTTCTGTGTGTGCCTCCAGGCTTCTATATCTCCTCCCTGACAGTGGCAATGACAGCAGGGCAATCTTGGGTGATGGGGGTGCTTAATGATGGCTGCTGCTTTTTTGAGGCATCACTCTTTGAAGATATCCTTGGTACTATGGAGGGTAGTGCCAATCCATTATACAGCTGACTAGGTCTACAACTCTCTGCAGCTTATTTTGATCCCGGGCAAGAGCCCCCTCTTCCACTGCCATACCAGACAGTGATGCAGCCATTTAGAATACTCTTCATGGTACATTGGTAGAAATTTGTGAGCATCTTTGGTGACGTACCAAATCTCCTCAAACTCCAAATGAAATATAGCTGCATTCATGCCTTCTTTGTAGCTGCATCAATATGTTGGGCCCAGGATAGATCTTCAGAGATATTGACATCCATGAACTTGAAATTGGTGACTTTTTCCCATTTGGATACCCCTAGGAAGACTAGTGTGGGATGAGACTAAGTGTATGAAGGGGCAGAAATCTTTCTCACAGCTCATGTCTGTGGACTCATTTATGGGGGGGGGGGGTCTCGGTGGTCCATGTGTCATGTGTCTCTGGTTTCTGGTTACTCTTTTTTGAAATGTTGTGCAATTTGATCAGGGTGCTTCAGCACAAACTGGCTCGGCAGCTTGCAGTCAACAAATGACAGAGTGATAAACTGAACTAAACTGTACTGTGACTAGGCTAGGGTCAAAATGGAGGGTTGCTGGCAGTGCAGATTGATGGGCCGGAGGGCCTATTCCACGCTGATTTCTAAATAATAACAAACAAACAAATGTACTGTGAACAGGAGATGGGATGTAATGTTGAAATTGTATAAGAAATCAGCGAAGACTAACTTGGAGTATTGTGTGCAGTTTGGATCACCAGCCCACTGGAAGGATGTAACTGAGATGGAAAGAGTGCAGAGAAACTTTACAAGGATGTTGCCAGAACTTGAGGACGTGAGTTATAGAGAAAGATTGAATAGATTAGGACTTTAGTCCCTAGAATGTAGAAGATTGAGGGAAGATTTGATAGAGATATACAAAATTATGAGGGGCTTAGACAGGATAAATGCAAACAGACTTTTTCCATGAGGCTGGGTGAGACTAGAACTAGAGGTCATAGGTTAAGGGTGAAAGGTGAAATGTTTAAGGGGTACATGAAAGGGAAGTTCTTCACTCAGAAGGTGGTGAGAGTGTGGAATGAGCTGCCAGCGCAAGTCCATTCTATTTATTATTGCATACTGACAATGCTTTTTCTCTTTTATATTTACCTGACTTCCCCTTAACTGTATCTCTTCTAGTGGTTTCAATCACTCCCTGTCATGGCGAGTTCCATATTCTAACAAGAGACTGCAGATACTGGAAGCAAAAATAGACACACAGTATGGGAGGAACTCAACAGGCCATGCCGCATCTGCTGAGAGAAATGGACAGCCACCATTTCAGGTGGAGAACCTTCATCCAGATTTCAAAGGGAAATTCTCTTCATCATTATCTATATGTACATAAAGACTATTTCATTGATCATAAAAAAACATCAGGAAGTTCAGATTCAGATTCAGATTTGTTTATCTAATGTACATGAAAACATACAGTGAATCATGAACACAGGAGAATCTGCAGATGCTGGAAATCCAGAGTAACACACACAATAAAGTGCTGGAGGAACACAGAAGGCAGGCAGCATCTATGGAAAGGAATAAACTGACGATGGTGAAGAATTTCAGCCTGAAATATTGACTGTTTATTAGGACACAGAACATAGAACAGTACAGCACAGGATCTTCAGCCCTCCGTGTTCAGCCAAACCAAATAAAATTAATAATCAAATGGCCAAATAATCTAATCCCCACTGCACACACACACACACTCACACTCACACTCACACACACACACACACACACACACACACACACACACACACACACACACACACACACACACACACACACACACACACACACACACACACACACACACACACAGTCCTTGTTGAGTATCTTGTTGACAGTCTCAATGCTAATAGCTAAATATTGGTGCGTGGCCAAGTGGTTAAGGCGTTGTTCTAGTGATCTGAAGGTTCTAGTTCAAGTCCTAGAGCGATGCACTTAACAACACATTGCTCTGCGACGACACCGGTGCCAAGCTGAATCGGCCCTTGCCCTTCCCTTGGACAACATCGGTGGCATGGAGAGGGGAGACTTGCAGCATGGGAAACTTTCCAAAGTGCAAATCCATGGTCTCTTGAGACTAACGGATGCCTATTTTAATACCAGTAGCTTTTCTATTTTTTCGACTAACTTTCCTTGTACTGTGATATGGCTTGCTTGGCAGATTTGAGCATTTTGCCGGAAGTTTCAACCTCATAGCAGTCTGTGTCAATGAATTTGTTAATTTTGCAAGACATCAGATTCACGTGATTTGTGAGACAGCTGGCTTCTGAATTCAGCAAGCGACACTGTCATTATTTTTGACTCCTATTAGGCAGGTGTACACTTTAGTGTAGTCTGAGGTGAAGTACGTTTGATATTTTCTTGTTTTGGAACACTCTGCCATGGTGCTGCAGGACACTAAACTGAACTGGTGGACAATGAAAGAGAGAGAGAGGTCGACTGTAAAGCCCGCCCACAGAGAAAACTGATAGGTCTACTTAGCACAAAGAGAGACCAATCAGGATGCTCTCTCTGTCACTGTTTTGCTATGTCTGTCACTCGCTTTCTCTCTCTCTCTCTCTCTCTCACCCTCTCTCTCACTCGCTCTCAAAAAAATCTATTTCTGGGATATTGTATATAATTTGGGGACGTCAGGGAGCCACTATCAATATGCGGGAGACTCCCAGAACTTCCAGGAGAGGTGGGATGTCTGAGAAGGTATTAGGTAAGAATTCTGTATTGTTGCTTTTTGAAGTGAAAGAGGATAACATTATAAAGTAGGATATAACCAAACACCAAGTGAGATGCAATGAACAATAATTTTCAATCCAACACCTGAAGCCACAACAGATGAGGGGTATAGATAGGTTAATCCAAGCAGGATTTTTCCATGAGGTTGGGTGGAACTACAGCTAGAGTTCAGAGGTCATGGGTTAAGGGTGAAAGGTGAAAAGTTTATGGGGAATATGAGGGGAAACTTTATCACTCAGAGGATCTTAAGTGCGTGGAACGAGCTGCCAGCACAAGTGGTACTTGCAAGCTTGATTTCAACATTTAAGAGAAGTTTAGATAGGTATATGGATGGTAAGGGTATGGCGTGCTCCGATCCTGGTTCAGCTTAATGACAGTAGGCAGTTTAAATGGTTTGGCACGCATGAAATAAAACTTCAAAATGTAACATGGAGTATGTACTTTGCCAATTTGTGAAGTATTCCCCTTTGTAAGGGAAATATCTCAGCACTGAAATTTAGAATTAGCATTTTAAACATATAAAACCTTACATATTCCAAAATCAAGAGCAGGCTTAATTCTGCTCTTATGGTCAATGAACAGATACACTTAGCACACATACAAAAAAAAAGACAACAGATTGCTGGAGGAACTCAGCATGTCAGGCAGCTTCTTCAAACGATCAAAACTTTGGGTGAAGACTCTTCATTAGGACTGACAATGCAGAGGGGAGAAAGCTGGTACAAGGAGGTGAGGCAGGGGTTGCCAGGCTGGGAAAGGAGATGATGGACAGGTGGAGATAGGTGGGTGAGAGTGAGGGGTGGAATTATAAGACAGTGATTGGTGGAGACAGACAAGGAGAGAAAAACAAAGATGGATGGAGCCAGTGAGAGGAGAGAAGGTGAAGTTAGAGATAGAGACTGGAAGGAAATGTGGGCAGTAGAAATTGAAGATGCTAGAATTTATGCAGATGTAGATGCAGAAACAAGGAAGGTAATGAGTGGATCTAAATGTGGAATGATGGGCTGATGGAACCAGTAGGGGGAGGTAAACGGAGGACATTAGAAAGAAGAGAGAGTGAGAGATGCTGGGGATGATCAGAAGGAGAGAGAGGAGCACAGGGGAAATGGAACACTCTTAGTTCATACCATTGGGTTATCAGCTCTCCATACGGTCTCTGGGGTGTTGTTCTTTTAGCTTGCATTTGGTTTTCCCCTGACAGTGGAGAAATGTGACCATAGACAGGTTGGTGTGGAAAGGGAAGTGAAGCTGAAGTTTCATTTAGAGGGCTGCTCGAGATGGATGTTGTAGCAGAGTGCAGGTTCAAAGTTCAAGTTGAAAGTGAATTTATTATTAATGTATGTATACAAATGTAACTTTGGTTTTCATTTTCTTGTAAACATCTGCAGGAAATAAAGAAATACAATAGAATCCATGAAAAACCATATATATACTGTCGGGGCAGATGGGACAAGCTCAGGTCTGTGATCTTGGCTAGCTCAGAGGGGTCAGTCCATTTTCCAGATTGATTGATGGGTTACTGCCCGTTATGCCACTGTTGTTTAGGGCAGCTATGAAGATCCTCCATCCTGGTAGTGTTCAGGGCTTCAATCATCGTGTCAGTAGATTTCTCTCGGTTTTCACTACAGTCACTCATGCAATTCCTGGGTGGAGACTCAAGAATACCATCACGCACAGATGTAGAAGGATTCTTCATTGCTATTCCCGTAACAACTTTTTTTTTACCAGTCAGGGTTGTTCGCCCCAAGCCTGGAAGACTGGCGCAGCACTCTTAGTCTGGCCTCTACACTTTGACCTGCTTGGCGTGGGTGAGCCACCCAAGAGCCAAAGCATAAAACCCTGACTCCAGCCAAGATAACTCTCTGGATCATTGAGGCATGCAAGCCTCCAAATCCTACAACAAGGTTGTGGTCCTCTTGGAGTTGTTTTGACCCAATTAGCAGAGTTCAGACTGGATACCAGATTTCAAAGGGAAAAGGATTTCTGTCCATACAGGTCTCTACCTTCTCAATCGTTCCACCTTTAACACAGAATCTACTTATCAAACTGCCTGCGATTGCTCATTTAAGGAAATGACGGATAAATACTAAAGTCAAAATGGAAATAATTACTGTACCTGCATAGCATTGATTAACTAAAAATAACAAGCCAAAACAATTTATATCTCATATTAATCATTGAGTAATTATGTAAATCTACCATTAATTTTCAATGTGCATATTTGTTAATAAGTTTTCCCTTTTCAAAAAAAATTAAATCACAATTGTCCTACATTGTGTAACTAATAAAACTCAATCATTTACTTTTTTTCCCCTGAATTGGCTTAGGTCACATATATTTGATTAATTTTTATCACTGTTGCCCAGCAAAAGGAACTTTCGAGGGAAATTGGATTGTTTTTCTTTAGAAAATCTGCAGGAAGTAATGATCTACGTCATTCCAAGTGTTAATCCATGTTAAACACATAGGGTTTTAGCCAAATCAATTTTTCTTTCACAAGCACCAGACACAGTGCTGTAACATGTAGAATGAGTTAGCCAGGCCAGGCCCAGAGTATGCTGCAGGAACCCAGTGCCACACTTCTCTCTCTGCCCTGCTGAGAACCCCTGTGCAGTTCTAATTATCTTTCTCAATCAGTCTTTGAAACCACTGAGTTTACAGGGTGCTCATGGGGCCAGACATAATGTGTGGTTATTTTTGCAAATTGAAAACAAATCCAAGGTTAGAGTTAGAGAACATTTTCATTAAAGGGGAAAAAAAATCACAAAACTTCCACTGTCTGTACTTTCCTCTACTGTTTAATCTACCCCTGAATTTCATCTCCCCTTAGGGTTGAATGGTGATAACTGTTGCTGAACCTGGCGGTGTGATTCCTGAGGTTCCTGCACCTTCTTTCTAATGGCAGCAGTGAGAAGAAAGCATAGGCTGGGTGGTGGGGGTCCCTGATGATGGATGCAGCTTCTCTGTGACAGTGCTCTGTGTAGATGTGGTTAATCACAGTCATGATGGACTGACTGTGCCCACTACTTTTTGTAGGGGATTTTGTTCAATGGTATTGGTGATTCCATACCAGACCATGATGCAACCAGTCAATATTCTCTCCACTACACATCTATAGAAGTCTGTCAAGGTTTTAGGTATCATACCGAATCTTTGGCTTTATTTAAGTCAATTGAATCAAATATTAGAAGCAGAGTACAACATACAAATTGCAATGTTTTTGTGCTAAGCAACAATAATAAATTGCAATTAAAGCGAGAGATTGGTGGCACAGGAGACTCCATGTGCTGGAATCTGGGGCAACAACCAATCCTCTGGAAGAATTGAGCAAATCAGGCAGCAGCTGTGGATGGAAAGATTAGACATTTCCTCCTCCAGATGATCTCAACCTGCTGAGTTCTTCTAGCAGCTTGGTTGTTGCTTAAGAAGCTGGAACTCAGCAAGTCAGACAGCAAACACGGGGGGAATGGGGAGTCAACATTTTGGGTGAGGGTCCCGTGAAGAGTCTCAGCCTGAGCTGTCAGTTGTCCCTTTTCCTCCACAGAGGCTCCTTCACCCATTGACCCAGCATCTTGTTTGTTGCAATAAAAGCTATTTTGCTGAATGTAGCATAGTTACCAGATCTCTTGATTCAATCAGTAGCTAAATGACTAATGTTCTCTACTTTGATTGCACTTATCAACTCAGCATGTATAGACATCTGGAGATACCTGACCCAATCACGATGGGACCCAGCCTTGTGTGCCGAGTTTGAGTATATATATTGCACAATTACTACAAAGCTACTCGATATGACCACAGTAAAGTCCCTGATATAACACAGCACAGAACAATGATCAAACACTGTGATAAAGTTCACGATTTAACCATTTTGAACTCCACGCCAGAAGTTGCATAATGGGGCTACAATAAGCTATTCAGTGTAAATCCTGTGCAAACTTGGGGATTTCAGGACCTTGTCCATGTGAAGGTGATTGGCTGAGTGTTCTGCTCTGGATCAATAATTGGTGTTTCATCGAAGTCATCGATTGAGTTAATTTTCATTTGCATAAATACACATCTGCACAGGTGCAATGAAAATATTACTTACATCAGCATCACAGACACGTAGCATCATATAATTGACAAGAAAAATAGCATTTATTAATAAAATTAATTAAGAATGTAAATGCAATGTTTATAAAGATAAAGCACTGCTGATGTCTCACTTGGAGCACTGTGAGCAGTTTTGGACCCCTTATCTAAGAACGGATGTGCAGACGTTGGACAGAATTCAAAGGTGGTTCACAAAAATGATTCCAGGATTAAATGGCTTGGCATATGAAGAGCATCTATGGCTCTGGGCCTGTATTCACTAGAATTTAGAAGAATGAGGAGTGACCTCATTGAAACCAATCAAATGTTGAAAGACCTGGATAGAGTGGATGTGGAGAGAATGCTTCCTATGATGGGGGAGTCTAAGACCATAGGACATAGCCTCAGAACAAAGAGGCATCCTTTTAGAATGGAAATCAGGAAGAATACCTTTAGCCAGAGAGTAGTGAATCTGTGGAATATGTTGCCACAAGCAGCTGTGGGGCCAAGTCATTGGGTACGTTTAAGGCAGAGGTTGATAGACTTCATTAGTCAGGGCATGAATGGATACGGGGAGAAGGCAGGAGTTTGCGGCTGAGAGGGAAAATGGACCAGGCATGATGAAATGGCAGAGAAGACTCAATGGGCCAAATGGTCTAATTCTGCTTCTATATCTTATGGTCTTATTAAACATAAATAAAACACACAAAAAAGCACAATTAGAATTTTAAAAAGTCCAATTCAGTGCAAAGTGATCAATGTGGTCATAGTGTTGCTAAACTTTAGTGATTTGTGTTGAAGAAGCAAATGGTTGAAGTGAAGTAGCTGTTCTTGAAGCTGGTGGTGTAGGACTTCAGCTTCTGAACCTCCTGTGAGAAGGTGGCATGATCTGTATGGTAGTATCTTTGATGATGGATGCCACCTTCCATAGACTGCCCCTCCGCTAGATCATACCAATGGCTGGGAAGAATGTGTTCGAAATGGGCAGAGTCCACTGCTCTCTGCAGCTTCATATGCACGGCATATTCATATTGTGGTGCCCTTCTATGATGCAACAGTTCAGGATAACTTTCATCAGTACATCTGTAGGGGTTTGTTAGAGTATTCACACACGTCATCCACGGCATGTTTCTGATTATTATGTTTATGTCATGGTTGGCTCTGAATAAGTGTGGAAACAGATAGTGTATAATCTCTCAAATCCAGGTGGGGTTTACATTCACTCCAGTCAAATTGGATTTGAAATAGCTTTTAATTTTATACTGAAGCAGTCCACTACTAGGGAATATCAAAGGTACACACAGACTCTACTAAATGATTTTCTTTTCATCTCCATCCTAAATAGGTGAGTTCTTATCCTGAGATTCCCTCCCCACCAGTGCACACATATACGTGGAGCACTTTCGCAGGAAAGCAACATGCTTCATCAAGAACCTCCATCGTCCAGGCCATGCTCTCTTCTTGCTGTTGCCATCAGGAAGGAGGTAGAGGAGCCTTAGAACGCACACCGATAGGTTCAGGAACAGTCATTACCCCTCAACCATCAGGTTCTTCAACCAGTGAGGATAACCTCATTCAGCCCAAGAACAGTTCCCAGACACTATGGACTGACTTTCAAGGACTCTTCATCTCATGTCCTTCATAATTAAAGTTTCTAATTTTTGTATTTGCATAGTTTTTAGTCTTCTGCAAATTGGTTGTTTGTTCTGTTGGATGTGGTCCTTCACTGATTCTATTGTGTTTCTTGTATTTACTGTGAATATCCACAAAAAAATGAATTACAAGGTTACATATAGTGACATATACTGTATGCACTTGGATAATAAATTTTCTTTGAACTTTTGAACTTTGAGATTCTGCCCACATCCCAACTCTTCCACTGCTTGTTCTATACTTTCCAGCCAGGGAAAACAACCTCTCCTCATCAATACTGTCAAATCATCTAGGTCTTTTACATATTTATCTAAAATCTTCAATAGTTGCATGATACAGGCATAATAAATGGCACTACATAGTCGGTGTAGTTAGCACAATATTTAAGAGCACCATTGACCTGGGTGAAATACCCAGCGCTGTCTGTAAGGATACAGTGCATTCTCTCTGTGGCCGCACGGATTTCCTCCTGGTGTTCTAGTTTCCTCCCACAGTTAATTGGTAGGTTTAGTTGGTCATTCCTGTGATTAGGCAGGGGGTGGGGAGTTGCTGGGCGGTGCAGCTCAAAGTGCCAGAAGGACCTGCTCGATGCGGTATCTCAATAAATAATGAATAAATAGATAACACAATCATTGTAAACTGCTTGGAACAAACATCATAACCCGTACAGAACAATGCTACAAACCAAACTTCACAAATATTATAAATAACACAGAAAAATCTCAACATGTTACATTATAGACCACCATTAACATCACAGTCCACCTATGTCCATTTCGCAGTGCGACCGCTGTAAGATATTGGTAGAAGCATGATGTATTAAAAAAGGTTTCAAGCTTTCAAGATTTTTTAATGCCATTTCCAGCGCTCAAGGGGAAGGGAAAACAAAACAATGGTTACTCCAGAACTGATGGAACACAAAATTACAGTAAGGAAAAGGACACAATAATAATAATTTTTAAAATGCTATAAATACATAAGGTAGCTTATATACATCATTGAATTTGTCCATGAAGTGATAACAGATACAGGAATGTCTGTACATAAGGTGACTGACAGCAGATGATAAAGTAGTGGCAGTGAGATGGAGTTAGTGGGTGGAGGTGTTGATTAGCCTCACTGCTGGGGTAAAGTAACTGTCATTGAACGTGGTGGTCCAGCTATGAATGCCACCTAGCCACCTCCCTTATGAAGTGACCTGTACAATTTACTTAATCCAATCAATTTAATCCATTCAGTGTTTCAACAATGAACTAAACAACTGAACAGGCAGAATCACTTAAATTGTCCCGTTTTCATGTTAAATAATTCAGTAAAATTAATATGCAAATAAACATTAGAAATGTTAAACAGTAATAATAAAAGTAATAATAATAAAAATAATAAACAGTCGATTCTTCAGACCAAGACCCTTCCTCAATTAATATATAAACTTTTCTAAAGCAGGATAATATAAGCTCTACCCATTCAGAGCTATTAACCGCAGAATGAAACTACACTATATGCTGCATTAGATATGCTAAAAATTAATCTATGTTTTAACCTGCATTGAGCAATGTCTTTAAACTGCACTGTAAAAGAACTCTAAATTGTACAGTACAAATACTGTAAACTTTATATCAATCACTGCAATGTCAACAAAAAAGCCTGTAAACTATCAATTACAACAATAATTAGCTACCAGTATTTCTGAATGTCCAGAATATAACCACTAAAATATATACTGTCCAGCTATAACAGACTGCACAGTGTAACTACCATGTCACACTGTTAACCTACCACAACCAATACATGAGTTCTACTGTAAATTATGCTTTATCACTTCTTGAGGGTAATTGGCTCGGCTACACAGTATAATTGCTATAATCTGCATGATGTAATTGTTAACACCTCAAGAACCAATATTGTAAGTAATGAATAAAACCACTATAAATTACTCAATGAATTCCTTTATTAGACCATAATACTATAGGACATAGGAGCAGAGTTAGGCCATTAGGTCCATCAAGTCTGTTCTGCCATTCCATCATATATGGTTTATTATTCCTCTCCACCACATTCTCCTGCCTTCTCCCCATGTCCTTGGATGCCCTGACAAACAAACAACCTATCAACCTTCACATTAAGTATGCCCAGTGACTGAGACTCCACAGTTGTTCGTTGCAATGAATTCCACGGATTCATCACCCTCTGGCTAAAGAAGTTCCTCCTCGTCTCTATTCTGAGACTGTGCCCTCTGGTCCTAGATTCTCCACTATGGGAAACATCTTCTGTGCATTCACTCAGTCCAGGCATTTCAATATTTGATAGGTTTCAATGAGATCACCCCCTAGCCCATTTATCTAAACTCCAGCCAGTAAAGGTCCAGAGCCATCATCAACTATTCCATTCCCGGAATCATTCTCGAGAACCTTCTCTGGACCAATGCCAGCGCATGGTCTCTTAGACAAAGGGCCCAAAGCTGCTCATAATACTCCAACACCTTATGAAACTACATTTGTTTTTACAGTTGTTATTTCATTTTATATAATCTGATTCTGATTCTGAATTAAATTAAAACTAAATAGATAAACATGAATTGCACAATTACATAAAAACTACACAATATTATCATGATAAGCTTACTGATATAATCTCTATATATTATTATGGAGAGCACTGAATAATGATCTGAAGCTACACATTGAAACGGTTATAAAGTGCAGCATCTAACCAGTGAATTGCACAATGCAATGTCTGTAAGTTCCATTATTGTTACTCCTTTCTTTTTTTCTTTTTTATTTATTTATTGAGATATAGCACAGACTATGCCCTTCTGTCCCTTTGAGCTGCATCACCCAGCAACCCCCTTTGGTCACGAGAATGGTTCTCCTAGATACCAATGTCACAAAAATCAGGGTACAATTCCACTTCCTCTTTTATTAATTATGTTAAAAATCCTTTGCAATAACTTGTATATGTTGTATCCCATTTCAGGGATGTGCTTCCATTGAAGTCAACAGCACCAAATTTCAGAAGGAAGTGAGGCAAAAGACAAGAAATTATAGGCCAGTTAGCCTTTCTTCAGTGGTTGGGAAGATGCTAGATTCATTATTAAGGATGAGGTTTCATGATACTTGGAATCTACTGTTAAGGATGTGATTTTGGGGTACAGAATCTATCATTAAGGATGTGATTTCAGGGTGCTTGGAATCTATTATCAAGGACAAGGTTTCACAATACTTGAAAACTATTATTAAGGATAAGGTCTTGGGGTAATCTTAAGGGGAAATCTTGCCCAACAAATCTGTTGGAATTCTTTGAAGAAATAACAGACAAGATAGACAAAGGTGAGTCAGTGAATGTTGTTTACTTGGATTTTCAGAACACCTTTGACAAAGTGCCTCACATGATCTAAGCACTAGGCAGTGAGCATTTCCTAACAACTAACACTGGACATTCACAGACATTACCACCGGGTGTTGGGGTGGAGATATGTCTCTATCAAAGGAGATGTAAGGCGCTCCTCCCCCCGCCCCCCGCTAGCTTGTAGGTCACCCTTAGGTAAGCATAGCACCTGCTAAGCCCCTCCCCACCCCTCTGATCAGGGTTATGTGGAACCATGGGAGTAGGTGGTGGATGGTCGTAGGAGCAGCTGGTGATATGATAGGTCCTGGTTATGCAACCACTGACGCCAGGCTGACAATCTCTGAAGAGTATTGATAGTGGCTGGGGTCACCCAACTTGAAGGACACTGCTCAGAAGAAGGCAATGGCAAACCACTTCTGCAAAAGTATTTGCCAAGAACAATCATGGTCATAGACCATGATCCTTGACGCTGTACGACATGGTACATAATGATGATGATCGTTTCTGAATCCCTACACCATCAACAACTCGGTGGGGTCACAATCGGTGAGAAGCTCAATTTGACTAGCAACATAAGGACCACAGGCACCAAAGCAGGTCAGAGGGAAGAACCCTGGGCAAGTGATTCACCTCCTGACACTCAAAGACCTTTGCACTATCCACAAGGTTGCATGGTAGCATAGCGGTTAGCATAACGCTGTTACAGTGCTGGCGATCCAATTCCATTCCACCAGCGTCCGTAAGGAGTTTGTAGGTTTCTCCTGAGACTGCATGGATTCCTCTGGGTGCTCCAGCTTCCTCCGACATTCCAAAAGCTTTTGGGTTAGTAGGTTCATTGGTCACATTGTCGTAATTGGGCAGTGCAGAGCCTGTTACCATGCTGTGTCTCTAAATAAAATATATGTAATCAAAGACCTTGGCTAGTGGCATAGTCACCACTGCCTAGATGAACACAGTACCAATGCCTCTCAAGAAGCCCAGCACAATCCAGAATAAAACAATCCATTTGATCAGTATGCTATCCACCATTATAAACATTTGTTTTCTTCTAGACCGAGTCACAGTGTCTGCCAAATGTATTTTCTCAACTAGGCTGCTCTGCTGGCATCTTTTAGACTTGCACAGCTCTATTACCAAGAAGAAGGGCAGCACACTGTAACCTGCAGAATTCTCTCAAAGTCACACAGTATTTTGGTTTGGAACTGCAATGTCATTCCTTCATTCTGGCTGCATTTAAATCCTGGATCACCCTTCCGGAATCTTTGTCATGGGGTCATAGAATCATAGAACTCTACATGTCAGAAGCAAGCCCTTCAGTCCACCCAGTTCAAACTGAACTATCAATCTGCTTCAGCCCATGAAGCTGCATCTGTACTCTAACTTCCAAAATACTTCTCATCCATGTCCCTATTCAGATGCTGAAATCAAACCTGCATCCACCACTTCTGCTGGCAGCTCATTCCACACTCTCACCACCCTCTGACTGAAAATGTTCCTGCTCATGTTCCCCTTAAGCATCCCACCTTTCCCCCTTAACCTACGATCTCTGTTACACTGAAGCTGTCTACAAGAAGGGTCAGAGCCGTCTCTATTTCCTGAGGTCCTTTAACATCTGCCGGACGATGCTGAGGATGTTCTACGAGGCTGCGGTGGCCAGTGCTATCATGTTTGCTGTTGTGTGCTGGGGCAGCAGGCTGAGGGTAGCAGACACCAACAGAATTAACAAACTCATTCGTAAGGCCAGTGATGTTGTGGGGGTGGAACTGGACTCTCTGACAGTGGTGTCTGAAAAGAGGATGCTGCCCAAGTTGCATGCCATCTTGGACAATGACTTCCATCCACTCCATAATGTACTGGTTAGGCACAGGAGTACATTCAGCCAGAGACTCATTCCACCGAGATGTAACACTGAGCATCATAGGAAGTCATTCCTACCTATGGCCATCAAACTTTACAACTCCTCCCTCGGAGTGTCAGACACCCTGAGCCAATAGGCTGGTCCTGGACTTATTTCCACTTGACATGATTAACATTATTATTTAATTATTTATGGTTTTATATTGCTATATTTCTTCACTATTCTTGGTTGGTGCGGCTGTAACGAAACCCAATTTCCCTTGGGATCAATAAAGTATGTCTGTCTGTCTGTCTGTTAATTGTCTCATCCAACCACAGTGGAAAATGCCTGCTTGCATTTCACCTCTCCTTTGTGGGCTTGCCTTCACCAGAAGGACAGCAATGGCTTAAGAAAGTAGCTCATCACTATTTTCTCGACAGCAACTGGGAACTGGCAATAAATACTGACATTGTTAGCAAAGCGCAGGTCCTGAAAAATAAATAAATTAAAACTATTGAGTGATGAAAAATACTCATCATGATTGCCATAAATTATCGAGCACAGTAATTAGACCTTACAGTTTACAATCACTATAATTGTCCACTGCAATATAAAAACTATAGAAGACTGCTCAGTGCCACCAATAGCTGTTATGCTCTTTAACTGCTCCAAACTGTTCAATGCATCTGCCATAAATTACTAACATTACTAAAATATGATTCTAAATAGGTATAATATACTGGAGAGTAAGTTAGCTTTGAGCTAACAAATATACCCTTCATAAACCATACAGTGCATCCACAAACAAAACAACATAAGCACATCGACTGCATAGTAGAGCAGGTGAAAATTCTACAATTTACAGCAAAACTTCATATTTCTCAATAAAGGAGCTGAAGACACAGACTCAACTTTTCAGGAATGACTTCTACCCTTCTGTCATCAGATTTCTGAATGGACGTTGAACCTATGAACACCACCTCAGTATTTTCCCTCTCTTTTTACTTACTTAATTTCATTTCTACTCACTTAATTTTAATCCCTGTTTTTCAGATACACTTCTTACTGCATTTCCTAGATTTTCTTGTTATGTATTTTCATGTGTGGAGGCGAGCGTGGGGCTCTCTGCTTTATGATGTCTACTTGTCTCTGCACCAATCTGAGGCTACAGCCTGCAAGTAACTCACTTCCATAAACTTTGTTTCTCAATGTTATTTGCTTACTTTGTCTACGCAATTTGTTTTTTTCTCTCCCTGCACAATGGGTGTTTGACAATCTTCTTTTGTCTTAACGGGTTCTGTTGGGTCTCTTTGTTTTGTGGCTGCCTGTAAGGAGACAAAGCTCAAGGCTGTGTAAAGTATCATCACTTTGATAATAAGCGTACTTTGAACTTTGAACTTTGCACTGCTGCCACAAAACAGCAAATTCCACAACATATGCTGATGATATTATACCTGATTCTGAATTATGTAAAAACAACTACAGTATGAAAAAAAATGATTCTGTTTGTATAAACTTTCTAATAAAAGCACAGCTATAAACAGTATACATTACAAAATTCAACAATTATTAAGTGCACATTATAACATGCTTATTACAACGTAACAAAAATCTTGCATTTCCATAGTGCCTTTCATAATTTTCCAAAGTACTTTAAAATAACAGTATTTTTGAAGTGTCATTGCAACTGGATTTAGGTAACATTTCACATAATTTGTGTATTGTGAGCTCCCACAATCACCAACAATCAAATATTTCTTATTTTCTCACATCATTGAATGATGAACTATATTATCAAAGATTAATCTGGTGCACTAGGGAAATATGTTCAATATCTCATGCAGCAACCAAGACTGGTGGATAGATTCTCTTTAAACAGCACATACAAAATGCTGGAGGAACTCAGCAGGTCAGGTAGCATCAATAGAAATGAGTAAACAGTCGATATTTTGGGCTGAGACCCTTCATGAGGACTGAAAAGGAAGAGGAGAAGTCAGAGTAAGTAGGTGGGAGGAAGGGAGGAAGAAGTACAAGGTGGTAGGTGATAGGTGGGAGAAGGGGAGGGGTGAAGTAATGAGCTGGGAAGTTGATTGGTGAAAGAGATAAAAGGCTGGAGAAAGGGGAATCTGATAGGAGAGGAAGGAAGACAGGGAAGAAAGGGAAGGGCAAGGAGCATCAGAGGGAGATGATGGGCAGGTAAGGAGATATGATGAGAGAGGGAAATAGGAATAGTGAATGGTGAAGGGGTGGGAGGCAGTTACCAAAAGTCGATGTTCATGCCATCAGCTTGATGGCTACCCAGACGGAATATAAGGTGTGTCTCCTCCAACCTGATTATGGCCTTTACACTGAGTTCTCAGCTGGGAATAGTCAACTGAATTAATTGGAGCAGCTCTCAAATCCAGAAGTTGCAGGAGTGATATCTCTTAAACTTGCTGGTGAGTGAGAGAGAGAGAGAGAGAGAGAGAGAGAGAGAGCCTGTTTCAGATGTCAAAGTGTTGGGATGGACTAAAGTTCTTGATGAACTCTAGTTCCTGGTCTCTGGCACTTTCCCATTGCTTGCATGGTGGGTGGTGGGGTCTGATGCTTTTCCTGGAGCAAATGGGGGGGGGGGGGTAGGGGGAGGGCTGATGCTTTTGCTGCTACTTGTGTGTTGGAGACAGGAAGTGGGCTTTGGGGTTCTAATGTTTCATTGTTTAGGATTTTTATTCTGTTTTGTGGATGTTTGAGAAGTGTAAGGATTTCTGGTTGCATACTGTATACATACTCTGATTTTAAATTGAACCATTGAAACACTGAAAAAGGCACTATTGTATTCAATGCAACAATTGTCTCTGCTAAATATTTTGGGTACTTTATGTTTTGATTTCTGATTTCTAGCGTACAGGCTATTTTGTTTAATAGTTTAACTTTCCCCATTTCCAATGGAAAGTTGGTACTGTATCTCTCTCCACAAGTGCTGCCTGACAGGCCGAGTATTTTACACATTTGCTGGCTTTATGTCAGATTTCTGGCATCGGCAGTATTTTATGTTCAGTGAGGCAACTATTAAAATGTAAAGTTGCTCAATCCCAAGCCTTACATGTGGCACAGTGACCAGAATGCTGAACCACATCAAAGCAAAACAGAACTAATAAAAAGTGAATGGGCTAACCATGATATAAGGGCGAGTACCTTTTATTACCAACTGGTCAATATCACCTCAATACACAACTGTGCTTAACAGCTAGCAAACGTAAAGATCCCTGAACCACAACAACTAAGAACAATTAATGCTTTGTGGCAGAGCAATTTCATTAAAACCATTTAAAGTCTATCAAACTACAACTAATTACAAAATAAAGCTTTCAGAAAACACCCTACAAGCTTGACAAATAGCACCATATACCCAGTGTAATCCACATAGTACAATCTTCAAGTTCAAGATGGGAAGCAAGTGGGGGGAAAGGCCGACGCTTTTGAGCTGTTTGAGCATGGAATGGGGAGAGAGGCTTTGGGATCCAACACTTTTCTGTCATTCATTCTTTAGGGCTTTTCTTCTGTTTCATGGATGTCTGCAAAGATTATGGATTTCAAGTTATAAATAGGAGGGGTAAGATGAAGGAACATAGAGGGATCAGAAGTGGAGACAATGAACAGTTTCAAGTTCCTGGGTGTCAAGATCTGAGGATCTAACCTGGCCCCAACATATCAATGTCATTATAAAGAAGGCAAGACAGCAGTTATACTTCATTAGGAGTTTGAAGAGATTTGGTATGTCAACAAATACACTCAAAACTTCTATAGATGTACCGTGAAGAGCATTCTGACAGGCTGCATCACTGTCTAGCATGGGCAGGCTACTGTACAGGACCGAAAGAAGCTTCAGAGGGTTGTAAATCTAGTCAGCTCCATCTTGGGTACTAGTCTACAAAGTACCCAGGACATCTTCAAGAAGCGGTGTCTCAGAAAGGCAGCGTCCATTATTAAGGACTGCCAGCACCCAGGGCATGTCCCTTTTCTCACTGTTACCATCAGGTAGAATGTACAGTAGCCTGAAGGCACACACTCAGCAATTCAGGAACAGCTTCTTCCCCTCTGCCATCCGATTCCTAAATGGACATTGAACCCATGAACAATAACTCACTTTTTTAGTATACAGTATTTCTGTATTTTGCATGATTTTTAATATATTCAATATACATATACAGTAATTGACTTACTTATTACTTATTATTTTATTTTGTGTTTTTTCTTCTTCTGTATTATGTATTGCATTGAACTGCTGCTGCTAAGTTAACAAATTTCACGTCATGTGCCAATGATAATAAACCTGATTCTGATTCTGATGTACATTCTCTGATATTAAATTGAACCACCGAACCACTGAAGTTTAATGTCGTTCAGTCGTATGCTTATTCAGTTATTTATAGGCCTTTCCGGCCTTTCGAGCCATGCCACCGGGCAACCCTTGATTTAACCCTCGTCCAATCACCAGACCATTTACAATGACCAATCAATCTACCATAGAGCCAAATGTTCCTCTTGTCCAAGGTGCACAACGCAGTACATACTACTCACACACAACACCTGAAGTAATATTACTACAAATAATTTAACAAAGATTAAAACATATTCCATAGGATTGATATTTATGATGCATGTATGACACAAGTTAAAAAGTAAATAGTATAACGCTATTGTCGTCTTATACTGTACGTGGTGAGACCTGGGTGGTGGTAGGAAGTCCAGGAGCCACACAGCCTTGGGGAAAATACAGTTTCCAATTCTAATACAGTAGTCCTTGTTCTAATGCTATGGTACCTCCTGTCTGATGATAGGGGGTCAAAGAGATTGTTGGACGGATAGGAGGGATCAGTGACAATGCTAAGAGCCCTGCATATGCAGCGCTCTTAATAAATATGCTCATATCTTCATGGAAAGCAAAGTACAAACAATCAGTTAAATTGTACAAACACCCAAACAATTAAACAGTGCAATCTATATAAAACAGAGAATAAAATCCATAATCTATACCCTTCAGAACCTACATATCACAACCTCTATAAACGGCGATGTACAATCTCCATCAAATATTTGGTGCAAGCTCTTAAATTAAGCAATAGCTCCAATATTAACAGAATAGTACAGCTTAAATAAGCCATACAGTATAGCATCCATAAAATACAATCCATAAGCAAACCTGTCTAACCTCAGTATATCTTTTGTAAGCCATGCAGAACAATCTCCATAAATCGAAAAGTACATCAGGAAGCCAAACAGTACCAGATCCATGATTCACACAGTACAATATCCGTAATCCACAAAATATGAGCTTCATAATCCACACAGTCCAACCTTCATAATCCACACAGTAAAACCTTCATAATCCACATAGTTTAATATTCATAATCCACACAGTACAACCTTCATAATCCACACAGTACAACCTTCATAATCCACATAGTACAAGCTCTATATTCCGTATGGTACAACCTTCATAATCCACATAGTTCAACATTCATAATCCATATAGTACAAGCTCTATATTCTGCATGGAATTCATAATCCATACATAATTCATAATCCCCATAATCCACACAGTACAACCTTCATAATCCACACAGTACAATCTCCATAATCCACACAGTACAACCTTCATAATCCACACAGTACAATCTCCATAATCCACACAGTACAACCTTCCTAACTCCCACAAAACCACCTTCATAGTTCACAGTGTTGAGTCTACAACCAAAGGACACAGCCTTAGAATACAAGCATGTCCCTATAGAACAGAGATGGGGAGGATTTTCTTTGTGCCAGAGCGTAGTGAGTCTGTGGAATTCATTGCCATAGACAACTGTGGATCCCAAATCAGTGGATATATTTAAAGCAGAGAGTGATAGTTCTTGATTAGCCAGGGCATCAAAGATTATGGGGAGTGTGGGTTTGGGAGTGAAAATAAATCAGCCATGATGGATGGCAGAACAGACTTGATGGGCAAAATGGCCTGATTCTGCTCCTATGCCTTGTAGTCTTATGGTCTTATATAGGATACAACCAAGATAGAAAGTATTATAGGCAGTGTTACTAATATTGGATGCAGTGATTCTACCTAGAAAAATTGTTTTAGTCTGCCTTGTACAGCCACAATAAACTGCAAAAGACACATATAAGATGCTCATTATCAGTTCTGTAAATACTGTTGCACAGCCAATAAACAACTCAGTCAAACGTTTAATAATGCAATAAAATTTATTAAACTGGACAACTGCAACAAACTGTAAACGATAACATAAGCTTCACAGTTTAGCTATAAACCATACAGTAAACAGCATATTACAAAAAACAGGCGCTTTGCGGTGTGAAGGCTGGAAATATGGTGTAAGATGCCCAAACCAAACTCTATGTATGAGAGAGAGTCATTGGAGAAACTTGCACGATGAAACAAATAATAATACAGGAATTCACAAGCCTTCAAAAAGTTAGTAGAACTGTCAAGAATGAAACACATGTTATGGCAATGAAACCCTGATAAAGGGGCTCAGCCCGAAATGTCGACTGTTTATTCCCCTCCATAAATGCTCTCTGATTTGCTCCAGCCTTTTTGTGTGTTCCAGCACCTACAGAATCTCTTGTGTTAATGACACTGAATGATGCCATTGGGTCCACGAAGGACATGATCCACTTGGCCCACCACCCAGGATGTGCCCTTTTCTTGCTGCTGCCATCAGGGGAAAAAACCTTAAGACTATAAGATAGACAAGCAGAATTAGGTCATTCAGCCCATCGAGTCTGCTCCGGCTGATCTATTTACCCTCTCAGTCCCAATTTCCTGGATTCTCTGTGTCCCTTCATGCCCTGAATAATCAAGAATCTGTCAACCTCTGCCTTAAATATACCCAGTGACTTGGCCTCTACAGCTGCCTGTGGCAATGAATTCCACAGTTTCACTACTCTCTGGCTAAACAAATTCCTCCTCATCTCCGTTCTAAAAGGACACCCCTCTATTCTGAGGTTGTGTCCTCTGGCCTTAGACACCCCCACCATAGGATACATCCTCTCCACATCCACTCTATCAAGGCCATTCACCATTCAATAGGTTTTAATGAGATCACTCTTCATTCTTGAGTACATCAAATGCTCTTCATTGACAAGTGTTTCAATCCTGGATTCATTTTTATGGAACTCCTTTGAAATGTCTCCAATGTCAGCACATTATTTCTTGGATGAGAGCCCCAAACTACTCACAATAGCCAAGTGAAGCCTCAGCAGTTCTCTATAAAGCCTCAATATTACATTCTTTAATTTATATTCTAGTCCTAGTAGAAGGTACAGGAACCTCAGGACACAGATTGAGAAAGAGAGAGAGAGAGAAATTATCCTTCAACTCACAAGAGAACATAGGCCATCAACTGTTGATGTTTCTGTAGCAGGCAATTTTTTTTTACGAGGTCGAGTTGCTAGGTCGACGCTCAACCCAGCACGGATGGGAGGGAGCTGGCTGGATTCGAACTCGGGAGCCTTTGCTGCAAAGTCCGGCTCTGATGCCACTATGCCACCAGCCGGCCTAGGACACACATTGCCAATTTCAGAAGAGGTTGTTACCCCTCAAACGCCAAGCTTTTGAACCAAAGGGGACAGCTTCACTCAACTTCACTTGCCCCATTATTGAACTATTCCCACAACCAATGGATTCAGTTTCAAGGACTCTTCACCTCATGTTCTCAATATTCATTGCTTATTTATTTATTATTATTATTTTTTTATTTTCATATTTGCATAGTTTATTGTCTTTTGCACACTGGTTGAATGCCCAAGTTGGCGTGGTCTTTCATTGATTCTATTATGATTATTATTCTATTGTGGAATTATTAAGTATGCCCACAAGAAGATGAATCTCAGGGTTGTAAATGGTGCCATATATGTACTTTGATGATAAATTTACTTTGAACGTTGAATCTGATAGGAGAGGAGATTAGACCATGGGCAGAATGGAAGAGGGAGGGGTACCCGAGTGAGGTGAGCAGTGATAGGGGAAGAGAAGAGAACGGGTAAGGGGCAGCCAAAATGGGGAATAGAAAAAGAGAGAAGAGGGAGGGGAGGAAGTTCCTAGAAGTTAGAAAATTCAATGTTTTCTTAAACCACTATAATTAGTCTAGTAGCATCTTAAATTCTCTGATACACTGACAAATAGTCACTCAGAGATGTTTGGAAAGTACATTCTCAAAAAATAATAAACATTACCTCTGGGAAGTGAGGACAGATGGTAGTCAATAGCAGCTTCCTGCTATCTGGGCTGATGTATTGGGTTTGGGCCAATGCATAGAGGCCAGGTAAAGCATCAGCTCAAAATAGAAGGTTTGAAGCTGAGTTACTTGCATCTATTGAGGGCCCTCTCCCCAACAATGTGATGGGAAAGGCTTTATTTGTAGTCTAGTTTGAAGAAAGGATTCTACAAAGAAAATCAGTGAAGAAATAATGCAAACCAAGTCAGCATCTCTTCGGTGGCTCACATGTGAGAGATGTGTGAGCACATTATCCGGGACCACAGCTCTATTGACAACTGAACTAGTGGTACCTACAGTACTGTGCAAAAGTCGTAGGCACACAGGTATAGCTCGGCTGCCTATGACTTTTCCACAGTACTGTAGCAGTTTTGCACTGTACTGCTGCTGTTTCATGATGTACAGCATGTGAATGATGACAATCCTGATTCTGATGTGCCTCGAGTAGGAAGGGGACAGGGAGAGGGGAATCATGGTTGGGAAAAGGAGAATGGAGACGGGAGGGAATGAGAAGCAACAAAGAGACATTCTGTAATGATCAATAAACCAGTTGTTTGGAATCAAATGACACTGTTTGGTGTTTCAGGGCTGGGTGTGTCTGAGACCTCAACAGCTCCCTCAGGGCTGTGTCCTAAACTCCCTCATTTACTCTCTGTATACCCAATGACTGTGTCACCACCCACAGTGTCAATGTGCTAAATAAGTTTGCTGATGTCACTACACTGATTGGCCTTATCTCAAAGAGCAACAAGGCAGCCTACAGAGGAAATCATCACCCTGACACAGTGGTGTCAAGAGAACAACCTCTCCCTCATTGTCGACAAAACAAAGGAGCTGGTTGTGGACTACAGGAGGAATGGAGACAGACTCACCCCTACTGACATCAATGGATCTGGGGTTGAGAGTGTGAACAGCTTCAAGTTCCTTGGCATACACATCACCGAGGATCTCACTTGGTCTGTACATACTGGCTGTGTGGTGAAAAAAGCACAACAGCACCTCTTTCACCTCAGACGATTGAAGAAGTTTGGTGTGGGTCCCCAAATCCTAAGAACTTTCTACAAGGGTTGCAATTGAGAGCATCCTGACTGGCTACATCACTGCCTGGTATGGGAACTGTACTTCCCTCAATCGCAGGACTCTACAGAGAGTGGTATGGATAGCCCAGTGCATTTGTAGATGTGAACTTCCCACTATTCAGGACAATTACAGTGATACGTGCGTAAAAAGGGTCTAAAGGATCATTGGGGACCCAAACCATCCCAACTACAATCTATTCCAGCTGCTACCATCAGGGAAACGGTACCACAGCATAAAAGCAAGGACCAACAGGCCCCAGGACAGCTTTTTCCACCAGGCCATCAGACTGATTAATTCACGGTGATACAGTTGTATTTCTATGTGATATTGACTGTCCTGTTATACATACTATTTATTACAAATTACTACTAATTGCACATTGCACATTTAGACAGAGACATAAAGATTTTTACTCCTCATGTATGTGAAGGATGTAAGTAATAAAGTCAATTTAATTCAGTTCAATTCGCCCATGCCACCCCTGTCCCTGGCAATCCTTCTCTGCCACCTGTCCCACATCCTCCCCCAGCATTCCACCTTTGTCATTCCCAACATCTTTTGCGCCCACCAATCTACAAACTCACTGTCCACTTTGCATTGACAAGTACAGTACCGTGCAAAAGTCTTAGGCACCCCAGCTATATATACGTGCCTAAGACTTTTGCACAGTACAGTATTATAAAATTTATGTTACATTCACTGCAAATTGGCCACAAACTGTGCATGAGAACTAGAATAATGACATGGTCCATCAAATGTAAATAGCATATATTGCTATTTTTATAACCCAACCACAAAGTATTACTCTAATGGTGCAAATTACTAAATATTACAGTAATGAAATATCACAATGAAATGTTCCAAGAATGATACTCTCAGATACTGGACTATCAGCAGGATAACTAATGTAAGATTTTCAGTCTGATTTCTACAGCATATTTAATAAGAAGGTTACTGAACTTCCACCGTATCATACCCGGTAAATAGCAGTAACCATCAAACCATCCCGAAGTCCTGAAGTTAATCACTCAGTAAAATTATTATCAACTTAAGCTAGTCAGAACATGCCATATGGTTAGGTTATGCATATAACCACAATGTTTATTTTAGTAGCATGTTTACAATAAATATTGCAAATATGCCGCAGAATATTGTAAAGTATTGGGGCAGCAGGGCAGTGTAATGGGTAGCACAGCACTATTACAGCTCGGGGCATTGAAGTTCAATTCCACCATCCTTTCTAAGAAGTTTGTACGTCCTTTCCAGCACTGAATGCATTTCCACTGGGCGCTCTTGTTTTCTCCCACATTCAAAAGATGTACCGATTAGTAGGTTAATTGATCACTGTAAGTTGTCCTGTGATTAGGCTAGTGTTAAGTAAGTGGGTTGCCTGGTGGGCCAGAAGGGTTTGTTCCTCAGTATATCTCAACAAAATAAAGAAAGGAATAAATATCATGGACTCGCTGGCTGGAGGCCTGAACCACTCACTGGGAGACAAGCATTTGAATTCTATCATGCTTGCTGGAAAAGTTTAAGTGATAAAATAAATTTGGAACAAAATTCAGTGTCAGTGATGGTGACCAAATCTACTTGGTTCACCAATCTGCTTTGGGAAAAGAAGTTTGCCATCTTTACGGCCTACCCTTTCTACAGGGCACAACTGAGAGCATCCTGATTGGCTGCATCACTGCCTGGTACGGGAACTGTACTTCCCTCAATTCCAGAACTCTGCAGAGAGTGGTGTGGACAGCCCAGCGCATCTGTAGATGTGAGCTTCCTGCTATTCAGGACATTTACAAAGACAGATGTGTAAAAAAGGGCCTGAAGGATCATTGGGGACCAACCACAAACTGTTCCAGCTGCTAACATCCGGAAAAAGGTACTGCAGCATAAAAGCCAGGAACAACAGGCCCCTGGACAGCTTCTTCCACCAGGCCATTAAACTGATTAATTTATGCTGATATAATTGTATTTATTATATTGACTGTCATGTTGTACGTACTATTTATTATAAATTACTATAAATTTCACATTGCACATTTAGACGGAGATGCAACGTAAAGATTTTTACTCCTTATGTGTAAGAAGGACGTAAGTAATAAAATCAATTCAATTCAATGTAACTCCAGACCTACCGGTAATACATTCGGAAATGTTGCTCAGTTCATGAGGCCTTTTAGGGATAAATGTGAAATGCATTGTCCCCACCTCAATCCCTGTCTCAGGAATAAACGTGAAGATTTGCAGTAAGCAATGTGTTTGATCTTGCATTTCAATCCAGTGAACTAATTAGATATGATCAATGCAAACGGCTCAAATGGCAATAAAGTTCACTTATTTTTACTTTTATTTATTTAGAGACACAGCACAGAACAGGCTCTTCCGGCCCAATGAGCTGTACCAACCAGCAACTCACCTATTCAACACCAGTCGAATCACAGGACAATTTACAATAACCAATTAACCTACTAACTGGTACATCTCTGGACTGTGGGAGGAAACCAGAGCATCTGGAGGAAACCCACATGGTCAAGGGAAGGACATATCAACTCCTTACTAAAGATGCCAGAATTGAACTCTGAACTCCAGAACATGCTGAGCCGTAACAGCATCGTACTAACGGCTATGCTATTGGATATTGTGGCACACCATGTGATACAGCAACCATAATAATCATGTGAGTGACTATTCTAGATGTGTTTGTCTCAAAACGTATTATCTTTGTTGGTTTGTGACTAGTTGGTGGTTGTAGCTACTGAATAACATAAACCTGTACAGAATCTGGCATAATTTATACACTCAGTGGCTAATTCATTAGGTATATCTGTAAACCTGCTCATTGATGCAACTATTTAATCAGCCAATCACGTGGCAGTGACTAAATACATAAAAGCATGCAGACATGGTCAAGAAGTTCAGTATTGTTCAGACCAAATATCAGGATGGGGAAGATATGTGATCTAGGTGACTTTGACTGCGGAACAATCGTTGGTTGTTTGACTATTTCATAAAATGCTGATCTCCTGGGATTTTCACACGTAACAGTCTCTAGATTTCACAGAGACTGATGTGAAAGCCAAAAAAACATCCAGTGAGAAGCAGTTCTGTGGGCAAAATCACCTTGATAGTGAGAGAGGTCAAGCTGACAGGAAGGCGACAATAACACAAATAATCACCCTGACACAGTAAAGAAATGGGAGCACCTGAAGACTGCCATCAAGATGCAGCTGTTGAGATAGATGGGTACTCATCAAGGAGAAACAAGGACTAGTTTGAAGAAAACGATGTTGAAAGCCGGAACCTGCCCCAGAAGAAACAGTCCTCCCATCAAGTGTTGCTGTCTAAACCCGATGAACAAGTGACCAAGGCAGAATACAGAGCTGCAAGTAGCACCCCCCAAGCCAAACTGAGGCAGATGCAAAATGATTGGTGGTCTGCCTTAGCAGAACTAATGTAGCACCATGCAGACATTGGCAGCACTTGGACCTTCTACAAATCGCCGCGCATGGTCCAACTTGTCAGATTCAAGCCCCTCTTTACTCATGCGGTGGCTCCAGCCTGCTGACAGACAAGGAAGCCATCATGAGACGATGTACAGAGAGCCTTTTGGGGATAATCATCAAGTACAAGAAGCATCCATTGAAATGATTCCCAGCATGAGGTCGGGCTTAAGCTTGATGGCCCACCAACTCTGGACGAGGTCAAAGCCACTGTTTCCAAGCTGAAATGCCATAAAGCCCCAGGCATTGATGGGATCCCAGCAGAAGCATACACAGAGACATTCTCCTGAGCAAACTCACCAAACCTGTTCACGCTCTGTTGGGGGAAAGGTTCAGTCCTTAATGACTTATGTGACACTGTAATTGTCTCTCTGTACAAGTTTCAATATAGTTATGGAGAAGGATAGGACTGGACCCAGGGTTGAGATTTTTGATTGGAGAAAGGCTAACTTTGAAGAGATGCAAAAGGATTTAGAAGGAGTGGATTGGGACAATTTGTTTTATGGGAAGGATGTAATAGAGAAATGGAGGTCATTTAAAGGTGAAATTTTGAGGGTACAGAATCTTTATGTTCCTGTTAGGTTGAAAGGAAAGGTTAAAAATTTGAGAGAGCCATGTTTTTCAAGGGATATTGGAAACTTGGTTCGGAAAAAGAGAGAGATCTACAATAAATATAGGCAGCATGGAGTAAATGAGGTGCTCGAGGAATATAAAGAATGTAAAGAGAATCTTAAGAAAGAAATTAGAAAATCTAAAAGAAGATAGGAGGTAGCTTTGGCAAGTAAGGTGAAAATGAATCCAAAGGGTTTCTACAGTTATATTAATAGGAAAGGGATAGTGAGGGATAAACTTGGTCCCTCAGAGTGGACAGCTATGTGTGGAGCCAAAAGAAAAGGGGGAGATTTTGAACAATTTCTTTTCTTCGGTATTCGCTAAGGAGAAGGATATTGAATTGTGTAAGATTAGTCAAACAAGTAGGGAAGTTATGGAAACTATGATGATTAAAGAGGAGGAAGTGCTGGCGCTTTTAAGGAATATAAAAGTGGATAAATCTCTAGTTCCTGACAGGATATTCCCTAGGACCTTGAGGGAAGTTAGTGTAGAAATAACAGCGACTCTGACAGAAATATTTCAAATGTCATTAGAAACGGGAATGGTTCAGGAGGACTGGTGTATTGCTCATGCTGTTCCATTGTTTAAAAAGAGTTCTATGAGTAAACCTAGCAATTATAGGCCTGTCAGTTTGACATCAGTGGTGGGTAAGTTAATGGAAAGTATTCTTAGAGATGGTATATATCATTATCTAGATAGACACGGTCTGATTAGGAACAGTCAACATGGATTTGTGCATGGAAGGTCATGTTTGACAAATCTTATTGAATTTTTTGAAGAGGTCACGAGAAAAGTTGATGAGGGTAAAGCAGTGGATGTTGTCTGTATGGACTTCAGTAAGGCCTTTGACAAGGTTCCGCACAGAAGGTTAGTTAGGAAGGGTCAATTTTTAGGTGTTAATATTGAAGTAGTAAAATGGATTCAACTGGTTGGATGGGAGATGCCAGAGAATAGTGGTGGATAACTGTTTGTCAGGTTGGAAGCCGGTGACTAGTGGTGTGCCTCAGGGATCTGTACTGGGTCCAATGTTGTTTGTCATATACATTAATGATCTGGATGATGGGGTGGTAAATTGGATTAGTAAGTATGCAGATGATAAGAAGGTAGGTGGCATTGTGGATAATGAAGTAGGTTTTCAAAGCTTGCAGAGAGATTTAGGGCAGTTAGAAGAGTGGGCTGAAAGATGGCAGATGGAGTTTAATGCTGATAAGTTTGAGGTGCTACATTTTGGTAGGAATAATCAAAATAGGACATACATGGTAAATGGTAGGGCATTGAAGAATGCAGTAGAACAGAGTGATCTAGGAATAATGATGCATTGTTCTCTGAAGGTGGAATCTCATGTGGATTGGGTAGTGAAAAAAGCTTTTGGTGTGCTGGCCTTTATAAATCAGAGCATTGAGTATAGGAGTTGGGATATAATGTTAAAATTGTACAAGGCACTGGTAAGGCCAAATTTGGAGAGTTGTGTACAGTTCTGGTCACCAAATTATAGGAAAGATGTCAACAAAATAGAGAGAGTACAGGGGAAATATACTAGAATGTTACGTGGGTTTCAGCACCTAAGTTACAGAGAAAGGTTGAATAAATTAGGTCTTTATTCTTTGGATCGTAGAAGGTTGAGGGGGGACTTGATAGAGGTATTTAAAATTATGAGGGGGATAGATAAAGTTGATGTGGATAGGTTTTTTTACATTGACAGTAGGGGAGATTCAAAGAAGAGACACGAGTTGAGATTTAGGGGGCAAAAGTTTAGGGGTAACACGAGGGGGAATTTCTTTACTCAGAGAGTGGTAGTTGTGTGGAACAATCTTCCAGTAGAAGTGGTAGAGGCAGGTTCGGTATTGTCATTTAAAGTAAAATTGGATAGGTATATGGAGAGGAAAGGAATGGAGGGTTATGGGCTGAGTGCAGGTCAGTGGGACTAGGTGAGAGTAAGCATTCGGCATGGCCTAGAAGGGCCGAGATGGCCTGTTTCCATGCTGTAATTGTTATATGGTTATGTGGTTACAAGAACAAAGGGGAGAAATTCTCACGCACACAGACTATACCCTACAGGCACCAATCACATTTCACTAAGGCTGCTGGGCTTTTGGGTTAATGGTCAATCTAAAAAAACACAATGGTCTTCCAACAGAAGCCCCCCTGTGGCTTTTATACCCCTCCTCAGATTACCTGGGCAGTGTTATCTCCAACTACGCTATGGTAGTCAGGGACGTTGACAACCCAATCGCCAGAGCTAGCAGTGCCTTTGGCCGCCTCCAGAAGTGTCTGGAAGAATCACTGGCTACGTCTGTCCACAGAAATCCAGGTGTACAGGGCTGCTGTTATCACAACTATGCTAGACGGCTCTGAAGCCAGGGTCTTGTACCACAAGCAAATCTGGTCACTTGAGTACTGTCTCCACTCCATCATGGGTATTAACTGGCAGGATCATGTCTCCAACAACGAGGTCCTGGAGAAGGCTCAACTTCCAAACATTGAAGCTACTTTATTGCTCAAGCAGCTCTACTGGCCAGGCCACTTGTCTCACATGGACAACTCAAGGTTACTGAAAGCGGTTCTCTATGGGGAACTCTCTCAGAGCAAGAGAGATTGTGGTGCCCCGTGCAAGAGGTACAAAAACCAACTGAAGCAGCTGCTCTCTCAGGCAAATATCAAAGTCAATGAGTGGCAGCAGCTGGCTTGTGACAGAGACCGCTGGAGAACGCTGATCCACGGAGAGCCAAGAATTTTGAGGAATCTGAAGAGCGACTGCTGAAGAGAAGCGGAGACACAGGAGGGATCCTACTACCCAAGCGCCCACATCCCAGCTGTTCCTATGTCACTACTGCAAGAGTTTGAAGATACAGAATTAGCACGATTGTGCTATCGCCCCTGATGACTATTGTTCCCTCCTGTGGTGTGCAGAAGAGCACCGCTCAACACAGAACACATCAAAGCTTGAAGCGGATGGGCTACAGCAGCAGAAGACCATCATCATACACTCAGCAGCCACGTTATGAGGTCCAGGAACTACCTACTAAAGTGGCCACAGAGGGCAAACACGAGGAAATCTGCAGATGTTGGAAATTCAAGCAACACGCACAAAATGCTGGTGGAACGCAGCAGGCCAGGCAGCATCTATAGGGAGAAACGCTGTCGACGTTTCGGGCCGAGACCCTTCGTCAGGACTAACTGAAAGAAAAGTTAGTCCTGATGAAGGGTCTCAGCCCGAAACGTCGACAGCACTTCTCCCTATAGATGCTGCCTGGCCTGCTGCGTTCCACCAGCATTTTGTGTGTGTAGCCACAGAGGGCAATGGACTTGGTTGTAAGAATATAGAGCTTTGAGAAATGGCGGACGCAGTTATCAGACAGACATCAAGCCCTTGTGAGGCTGGTATGAAAGTAATGTGGTGGAGAAGCCTACAGATTTTGTTGATGCTGAGCATATTGAATACAGACAGCCTTGTACTGAAACTTACGGTTAGCAACAGTAATATAAAGTTGCCTTTGGTCATGCCTTTTGCTTTGTAAGAACTTCAGCAGGATAAATGGGTCAGTGAGTTTGACTACCAATTTCTCTCATCTCTCCACAGTTGGATCCACTGATGCCAATGCAACAGAAAAATTCAAAAGTTTATAGTTCAAAGTAAATGTATTATTAGAGTACATATAGGTATACCGTATACAAACCTGAGATTCATTTTCTTGTGAGCATATTCTATAAATTCAATAACTATTATTGTATCCATGAAGGACTACACCAACAAGGTGGATAATGAGTGTGCAAAAGACAACAAACAGTGAATATAAAAAAGAGAAAAAAATAAATGACATTAATAATAAGTAAGTAAGCAATAAATAGCGAGAACATGAGATGAAGAGTCCTTGAAAGTGAATCCGTAGACTGTGGGAACAGTCAGTGATTGGGCAAGTGAAGTTGTGTGAAGCTATCCTTTCGGGTTCAGGAGCCTGATGATTGAGGGGTAACTTTTCCTGAATCTAGTGGTGTGAGTCCTGAGGCCCCTGTACCTTCTTCCTGATGGCAGCAGCAAGAAGAGAGCATGGCCTGGGTGGTGGTGGGTCTCTAATGATGGATGTTGTCTTCCTGTGACATTGCTCCTTGTAGATGTGCTCAATGGTAGGGAGGGCTTTACCCAAAATGGACTGGGTCATATCCACTACTTGTGTGCCAAACAAAAATAGAAAGTGATGGACATACCCAATAAGTGTGGCAAGAATTGAGGAGAAAGAGACAGAGTTTTTATTTCAGGTCAATGACCCTTCAGCACAACTAGGAGCAGCTATGTCACTGCTCCTGGTGTCAGAGGGTGGCAAGGGAAATGGAGCAGAGTAGATGAGCATGTACGAAAGACAGGTTAAAGAAGGTAAGCAGGGCAGTGGGACTGACGGAATTTAGACATGATGGATTGAATGGCCTCCTTCTATGTTGTAAAAGGATACAGTATAAAACTTTTAATATAATTGACACTATTTTTAGAGCAGTGTTGTTCATCCTAAAACTGAAAAGGCTCATTAAGCAACTTTTATTGGAAGTACTGGAAGGCAACAACCAGTTACATTCCTTAAACTTTTCACATCTGCTCACCTGCTGTTGTGATCAGTAATCAAACAGACACCATTGTTTATGTAGAGAGCAGGTTGTAGGGTCACAGAGGAAAGCCACTTAGGAGATATAGTTTGGAAACTGAAATAACCAATAAGTATTCTCATTATTTTGTTCTGATAACAGGGCTGACTTGATTAACCCACATCAAACCAGGCATCAGACATCTTTAGTTAAGATGTCTGAACCATTGTAATTGAGATCAAGGAAGGTGTGAGTTTGATTAATTTTCCTCATAGAACATCAACCATAATCATCAGCATAGTTATTCTGCCAATGTTGAGATACATCCCAGGATGCGCTGTGACACTTCATCAGTGATGTAACCTGGAGTCATCAGGTGTTTCAGGTCTTTCAAAAGGCAACCCAGCCATGGTTGAGCAGGCTCTGGCTTGTGTCCCAGCAGCACTGCTCCACGCTCATACCTCTTCATCCATACCATCCCGAAGCTCACTCAGCCACCTCTGCGATGATACACCAGCATTTTGTGTGTGTGTTGTTGTCTGAATTTCCAGCATCTGCAGATTCCCTCCTGTTTGCTCTGCGATGATTCTGATGGCTCTTTACTTTGCAGCCCCTATGATGCCAAGAAGTGAGCATCCAGCAAAGCCTCTACACCCCACCTCTATATGTGCACATCCTGCCCTCCAGCCTAGTCTCTGACACTGCTCTATTAGCTCATGGTACTTGGCAATAATTGAAGTATTTGTGTTCCCAGAGAGCCAGCTCTCATATCAGACTTACCTCAGCTTCTTTTCCTTTCTCGATAGTCTTTCAAGGTATTCAAATTCTGCTTAACACCCAGTTCCCAGCATTGTTCACCATGGAACCATGTCACCATAATAGTTATCAGATCATACCTATTATCTCCATTTGTGACATTTGCTCATTTATCTTGTGAATATAGCGTGCTTTCAGGTAAAAAGCTCTTAGTTTTATTTTTCCCTTGTTCTGGTTCCATTTACTCATCCTCTTTCAAGTTTGTATACTTCTTGATAATACTGTGATTATCATCACCCTCATCATTTCCTTGCTCTGCTGCACTTTCTTTGCCATCTCGCAGCTTACAAGCCTGTGGTTAGGTTACATTTGGACTACTTCCGGTCGCCACATTGCAGGAAGGGTGGAGGTTTAGAGAAGATCCGGAGAAGGCTCATCAGGATGTTGCCGAGTTTGAAATGTATTTGCACTATGGAGATGCTGCCTCAATTTGGATCATTTCCTCCACAGCAGCAGAGGGTGGGGGGTGGTGTGACCTGGTAGAGTTCTATAGAAGTACGAGAGGCATAGACAGGACAGAGAGTCAGAGTACCCCCCCCCACCCCACCCCACCCCGATGGAAATACTAAACACTAAAAGCTTTTACAGAGAGAGCAAAAGGTGCCTGGTGTGGCCTGCCAGTGAAAATAGTGGAAGTAGATATGACAGCAACATTTAAGAGGGATTTATACAGACACATGCTCAGGCAGGGAATGGAGGGATATGGATAGATTCAGACAGCTTAAACTGGGATCATAGTCAGTGGAGGCATTATGGGTGAAGGACCTGTTCCTGTGCTGTACCTTTCTATTTCTGTGTTTTATAAACTCCAGCTTACCTGAAACATTTTCTATTTCTAGTTTAGCTATTCTCCCTTCAAGTTCCCATTTACTTACCAAATTAATTTAAACCCAATTGGCGTCACAGGTAAATAGAGTCATAATGACAGTTTCTGGCAGGTTGACCTCTATAAATCGAAGTATTGAGTACAGGAGTACCCAGGGATGTACAGGAGCCTAATATGTACTGGTGGGTAAATGCAAGCTGGCTTCTTTCACTGATGCTAAGTGATACTAGAACTAGAGGTCATAGGTTAAGGGTGAAAGGCAAAATGTTTAAGGAGACATAAGGGGGGATTTCTTTACTCAGAGGTGGTGTGAGTGTGGAACAAGCTGCCAGTGGGTGTGGTAGATGCAGATTTTATTTAAACAGTTAGTAGATGTTTGGATAAGTACCTGGATGGAAGATTTATGGAAGGCTATGGTCCAGGTGCAGGTCAATAAGACCTGGTAGAATAATAGTTTGACACAAACTAGATGGACCAAAAGTCCTGTTTCTATGCTGTAGTGTTCCTTAACTCTATAACCTTGTTTAATGAGTAGAGGATTTTGTTTCAGGGGTGGATGTGTGGTAGAACCAGCATCATTGAATATGTCCATGGGAGGGATGGATAGATCTTTGAATCAGAAATCAAGGGGAAAGGGCAGGAAGGTTGAAGCCAAGATCACACTGAGTGGCAGAGTAAGTTCAAGGCCCCTCATGACTTATTCCTTATGACCTATTCTTCAAGGGGCTGTTTATGATCACTTATGAATGTATGTGGGGAACCTAATCTTTATTTTTTGCACTAAAGTTTAGAAATTAGATCAGTTATGTTCTATTTTTCTGCACATCTGGATCCAAGTTTAAACTGTGAGCAAAAAAATGGCAATTGAGATATTTTTGTTAAACATTTATCATTTCACCAGTAGTTTGACAGGTCCTCTTTCACACTCACTTTGATGATGTCACTTCACGTGTAATATTCCTTTCAGAATATCTGACAGAGAATTGTTCTGAGAGCTACTCTTAATGGATGGGCTGTTCTCAAACTGGAATGACTATGGTTTATTAACCCTATGGTATAAAGGACTCCCACGTGAGATCACTCCCACTGCTTGCCCTTGGGTCTAGGCCCGAAAATGAATTGAACCAATCACCATTACAAACTCTGATCCACATATCTGTTTTCCTCCCAATTTAGAGAGTGCATGAAGTTCCAGTCTCTGGCTCCCAATAGAATCCCTAATTCTGAAACCATCCTGATTCCCAGTTCCAAAGTCCTGACATAATTGCCATTTCACAAACCCTCCCACTGTAAACCAACTACCCCTGAATCTTGAATAGACATCTGAGACTGACTTCTCATTGTATACTCCAGTTAGCCCCTCTACTCAACCGCTGATAGTATCACTTCACCCTCCTATTCCCCCCTCTCCTCCAGGTCCAACCCATACCACACCCATAGATGCTATTACCTTTCTAGTCAATTATTCTGCCGCAGGAACCATAATCCCTCATCCCTCAATCACTCAGCCTGATCCACCTCCATTCATCCTGGCCATGAACACAACCCCTCCATTCTTCTTACCTCTGAGGCCCCTCTTAGATTTCAAATAAACAATCCCAAGACCCCATCTGCCTATACACCCGTCACCAGCACCACTTCCCTTGATGCCAATCAAACTGGAATGGCCATGGTCGTAGACTCCAGATGGGGCCTAGGCACACCAATAAACCTCCAACAATCATATAAGGCAACACAATCTCACCTCAGTAAATGTGGGAATGTTGCTTGGGTCATGATGGAACCCCAAGGACTTTGAGACCATCCAATTTTGCCACGAATAGCCTTTGACCAAAACATTCATTGTTTTGCCCCATTATGATAGTGATATCCAGTCGTGATGCTATCTAATCCAGATGTTTATCATCAATCATGAGTGACAATCATCACTCTCTGACCACTGCCTTCACTGATTTCATTCCATTACAAATTTTATCATAGTTCTCTACACTATCCAAATCAATATTCACTGCTCTAGCCATGTTGTTCTATTTGTCCTTCAATGTCTTCACATGCTTCTCATATTTCAGGTCTGAAAGCCTATTACTTTCATTTATATTTAACTATTTAATGTTGTGCCCTCTGTTACTTGATCACTATTTCTTATTTTAATTTCTCAGTCTGCTATTTTTAACCTTTTGATATCTGTGTTATCTGAGCCATGGGCCCATAACTATATTTGAGAATAAATGTAAAAGCTCCTCGCTTGTACCTTGCGTACCTAGATGGTGGAAACAAAATGGAGGGTCATGTGGCAGCGAAGGGAGGTACTGATCTTAGAGCACATGAAAAGGTCAGCACAACATCATTCCAGTTCAGTTTATTGTCATTCAACCGTACATATGTATACTGCCAAATGAAACAATGTTTCTCCGGTCCAAGATGCACAACACAGTATGTATAACTGATAAACACAACGCATAAAGTAATATTACCACAACTAAATGTACAAATAATAATGTCGTCATGTCTAGTTTATTGTCATTTAACTATATACACGTATATTGTCAAATGAGATAAAGTTTCTCTGGGACAGGGTGTAAAGCACAGTTGTAAACATAATACGCATATAACACACAGTAAGTTATGAAAGTAAGGATAAAATCCACAGACGAACTATGTTTAAACAAAAAAGTAAAGTACATAAATTAAGTATTGTAGGGTACAGAACAGATTAACCGGAGACACTTCGAAAGCGATCTGGCAGGGATTTCAGAAACCTAATGGCCTGAATGAAGAAACTGTTTCTCATCCTGACCGTTCTTGTTTTTATGCATCGGAGTCTCCTGCCTGATGGTTAGAAAGTCAAGGAGGATGCTGGATGGATGGTAGAACCCTTGATAATACTAAGGGCCCTGTGTACACAACAATCCCGATAAATGTCCCCGATGGATGGTAGGGAGACCCCTACGATCCCTCATAAGTGCATGTACAACAGGAGTTAAAAAGTAAATATTGTAATGCTACTAGTGCTTCATACACGATGGGATCAGGGTGGTGGCAGAAAGTTCAATAATCTCACGACCTGGGGGAAGATAGTGTTTCCCATACTAACAGTCTTGATAGGAGGTGTACTGTGGGCTGAAGGGCCTGTACTGTTCTACTTAAAGCATTTACTTCTCCTTACTCTTTCATGGAATATGACCTATCCTGTTGCCACCACTTGCTGTCTCCCTCCTTCTCTTCTGTTCATTACAAGATGAATCCTCTCCCACTTTCCACAATAATGTACCCCGGAGGGACATGAAGAATAGGTAAAATTCTTCTTGAAGAAGGGGCAAATGCCAATCATGTCCGCTGTTCAAATATACCAGCTTGTGTTGAAAACTGCTTGCTCTCTGTGGCAACATTTTTAATGCAATTAACATGATCCTGTTGTAATAGCATAGAGTTCACGCTAAAGATTTCACACAAATTCCATGGCTCTAAAGTACGGTGGTCTTAAATTACGGTGGGGGGGGAGGAGGCTGGTGAAATCATATTAAGTGCAATCTAATTACTCCGATGTTTATTAGAACTAGGGCACCATCAAAATTTTATTTAAATTAATCAGGTTTTGATTTAAGATATTAAATTCAAATTAATCATGTAAAAATGTAAATGAACCTTGACGAATTTCCAGCTGTGAGTTCAGTCTGTTTCTTCGGAGTCACTTTCAGAAACGGCTGAGGGTTTGTTGGTGGGGGGAGTGAAATGTGCCCCAAACTCCTGGAAGTGTTATTGCAATTAAAAGATATTCAGCGGGACAGATGTAAAGAATGTGTTATAATTAAAAAAAGATCACAGTGGAAGTATCACAGATTTGCATGATTGGCTTATTGTGAGGCTTCATTGATTACTGGGTGCACCAGCTAAGATTAAAACCTTTCGCTTAACTCTTCAAGGGCCACGGTGTCGGCATCACAGAGCAAATACCCGGGAAGACTGAACTCAAACAGGATTTAGACCTCAAGCGTACATACCCGCAAATTAAGGTCTGCTTCCTGTGCGGGGTAAGTGGGTCTTTGACCAAAGAAGGACTCTCACCAATGTCACTCTAAAAACAGTTATAGGATCCAGGGGAATAAAGAGATATAGATGAAAGACAGGGAAGGGGACCTCAGGTAATGATCAGATCAGTTATAATTTTAGACTATGAGACCAGAAGACATAGGAAGAGAATTAGGCCATTTGGCCTGTCAAATCTGCTCTGTCATTCCATCATGGCTGATTTATTAACCCTCTCAACCTTATTTTCTTGCCTTCTACCTGTAACCTTTGATTACTTACTAATCAAGAACCTATCAACCTCTACTTTAAATATACCCAGTAACTTCAACAGCATTTGTGGCAATGAATTCCACAGATTCACCTCCTCTGGCTAAAGATGTTCTCTGTTCTAAAGGGATGTCCTTGTATTCTGAGGCTGTGCAGTGTGATCATAGACTCTCCCACTCCTGCAAGTATCTCCTTTACCTCTGCTCTATGTAGGCCTTTCAATATCAACAGACAATAGACAATTGTCTATTGACACAAAGCTGGGTGGCAGTGTGAAATGTCAGGAGGATGTTATGAGAATGCAGGGTGACTTGGACAGGTTGGGTGAGTGGGTAAATGTATGGCAGATGCAGTTTAATGTGGATAAATGTGAGGTTATCCACTTTGGTGGCAAGAACAGGAAGGCAGATTACTATCTAAATGCAGTCAAGTTAGGAAAAGGGGAAGTACAACGAGATCTAGGTGTTCTTGTACATCAGTCAATGAAAGCAAGCATGCAGGTACAGCAGGCAGTGAAGAAAGCTAATGGCATGCTGGCCTTTATAACAAGAGGAATTGAGTATAGGAGTAAAGAGGTCCTTCTGCAGCTGTACAGGGCCCTGGTGAGACCCCACCTGGAGTATTGTGTGCAGTTTTGGTCTCCAAATTTGAGGAAGGACATTCTTGCTATTGAGGGAGTGCAGCGTAGGTTCACAAGGTTAATTCCTGGAATGGTGGGACTGTCATATGTTGAAAGATTGGAGCGACTGGGCTTGTATACACTGGAATTTAGAAGGATGAGAGGGGATCTGATTGAAACATATAAGATTATTAAGGGATTGGACACGCTGGAGGCAGGAAACATGTTCCCGCTGATGGGTGAGTCCAGAACTAGAGGCCACAGTTTAAGAATAAGGGTTAGGCCATTTAGAACAGAGATGCGGAAAAACTTTTTCACCCAGAGAGTGGTGGATATGTGGAATGCTCTGCCCCAGAAGGCAGTGGAGGCCAAGTCTCTGGATGCATTCAAGAGAGAGTTAGATAGAGCTCTTATAGATAGCGGGGTCAAGGGATATGGGGAGAGGGCAGGAATGGGGTACTGATTGAGTATGATCAGCCATGATCACAGTGAATGGCGGTGCTGGCTAGAAGGGCCGAATGGCCTACTCCTGCACCTACTGTCTATTGTCTATTGTCACTCCCGATCAAGATCGCTTGAAGCCATGGGAGAAGGTGGTGGATGGTCGTATGAGCAGCTGGTGCATATCACAAGTTCTGGTTATGTGACCACTGATGCCAAGCAGACGACATCTGAAGAGTATTGAAAATAGCTGGGGTCACCCACCTTATCGAGACGCTGTCCTGAAGAAGGCAATGGCAAACCATTTCTGTAGAAAGATTTGCCAAGAAAAATCATTATCATGGAAAGCCCATGAATGCCCACGTCACAAGACAGGGCACGTAACGAATGAATGAATGAATCCCCTCATTCTGAAACTCCAGTGAGTAAATGTTTCTCATGTTAACTCTTTCATCTCTGGGATCATTCCCATAAACCTCCTCTGGACCCTCTCCAATACCAGCACATCCTTAGATAGGGAACCAAAACTGCTCACAATACTCCAAATGCAGTGTGACCAATAACTTATAAAGCCTCTGCATAACATCCTTGCTTTTATATTCTAGTCGTCTCGATATGAATGGCAGAGCTGGTGCAAGGACCCAAGTGACCAACTCCTGCTTCTGATCTCATGAAATGTGGCAGCTAATTTGCATACTGCAACCATGGTACAAACAGAACAGTAATGGCACTATTAATCTCTTTTACAATATGCTGGTTAGGGGTTAGATATTAGTCAGGATGCTTAAGATAATATCTATGGCCTTTTTAAAAATAGTGCCAATGGAATTTTTATATTCACAAGAGAGAGCAGACTTGGCCTCAGTTTGATTCGAAATTCATGTTAATTTATTTATCATGCATACATTGAAATGTACAGTAAAATGTGTCATTTGCACTAACAACTAATCCACTCAAGGGTGTGCTAGGAACAGCGTCGTCACACTTTCAGGCACTAGCATAGCATATCCACAATCCTCGGCCTTGGCAGAATGACACTGAACACAAAAAGGCACACACACAACAAGTAGCAGCAATCGTAGAACCAGGTCACTTTCCTCCCTCCTATATTACACTGAAAAAAGAACATCTCTGATAATGCAGCACTTTCTCAGTACTGCACAATCTTTGATTTGTACATGACAGGAGGCTCAAGCTGTAAGCCTCTTCTTTCACAAGATATTTCTATACAACTTATCAAAGTATCAGGATATAAACAATGTGTAGTCTGAATCCAAATCAGAATCAGGTTTAATATCACTAGAATATGTTGTGAAATTTGTTGTTTTGCGGCAGCAGTGCATTGCAATGCATAACATTAAAAATCTACAAATTACAATGAGAAAATATATCTAAATTCTAAATTAACTACATAAGTAGTGTAAAAAGAGAACAAAAAATAGTGAGTAGCATGGATGGATTCATTGTTCATTCCGAAACCTGATGGTGGAGGGGAAGTTTTAAGATCTGATTTAAGATGGCATTGGTGAAAGATAGCGACTACTTGCCAACAAAACAAACAAAACTACTAACTATTGTATTAATCACACTTCTCTGTTAAACGATCACTTCAATCAATGGCCTGGAACTTCCCTTTCATAGCTGAGCTTTTGAACCACCTGTACAATCTGGTATTTTTGCAGTGTGAAGAAATTCCTTTCCTTCTCTTTTCTAAAGGGACACCCTTCTAGTCTGAGGCTGTGCCGTTTGATCCAACACTCTCCCACTGTTGGAAGCACACTTTGGATGTTCATTCTGTCTCAGTCTTTCAATATTCAGAACATTTCTATGAGAATTCCTTCCCACCCCCCATTTCTTCTGAACTTCAGGACCAGAGCTATTAATTGCTCCTTTCATTCTTCCTTTCATTCCAGGGATCATGCTTATAAATGTCCTCGGGACCCTCTTCAGTGACAGCACATCTTTTTCCCAGATAAGTGGCCTGAAACTGCTCATAATACTCCAACTACAGTCTATCCAATGTCTTATAAAGCTTCAGAATTATATCCATGGTTTTATATTCAAGTCCTCTTGAAAGGACAGGTAATATTGCATTTGCATTCCTTACCATTGACTCAACAAGCATGTTCACCTTTAGGGTATCTGCAGTAGGTCTCCAGGGTCCATTTGCACTTCTGATTTCTCAATTTGCTCTCTATTTCAAAAATTATCTATACCTTTATTCCTTCTACCAAGTTGCATGACCATACAATTCCCTACGCTATATTCCACCTGCCATTTCTATACCTTTTATCCTAATCTGTCTAAGTGCTTCTGCAGACTTCCTGCTTCTTCAACACTATCTTTATCTTTGTATCATTCACAAACTTTCCCACAAAGCCAACAAGAAAATCATTAACGTATAAGGTGAAAAGTAGCAGATCCAACACAATCCCTGCAGAACACCACTGGTTACCAGCAGCCAGCAGAAAAGGCCCCTCTTTATCCCAACTCTGCCTTCTGCACGTCATAGAACAGTCATTGAGTCATAGAAAAGTACAGCACAGAAACAGAACTTTCAGCCCACTGAGCCCATGCCAAACCATTTAAACTGCTTAGTTCCATTGACCTGCACCAGGACCATAGCCTTCCATACCTCGGCATCCATGTACCTATCCAAACCTCTCTTAAACCTTGAAATAGAAATCACAAGCGCCACTTGTGTTGGCAGCTTTTTCAACACTCTCACCACCCTCTGAGTGGAGAATTTTCCCCTCATGTCCCCCTAAACAGTTCACCTTTCAACTTTAATTCATGACCTCCAGTTATAGTCTCACCCAACCTCAATGGAAAAAGCCGGCTAGCACTTACCCTATCTATACCCAGCATAATTTTCTGTACCTCTATCAAGTCTCCCCTCATTGTTCTATGTTCTAGGAAATAAAGTTCTGGTCTTTTCAACTTTTCTGTATAACTTAGGTCCATCAGTCCTGGTAACGTCCTTGAGAATTTTCTCTGTACTCTTTCAATCGTATTTACATCTTTCCTGTAGGAAGGTGACAAAAACTGCACACAATACTCCAAATAAGGCCTCGCTGACAACTTGTCCAATTTTAACCAGTCAGCTGATTTTCTAACAAACTGAGGCTTTAGCTCATTTAGTCAAAATGAATTAGTTCCACTTTTAAAATGTAGAACGAACTATTTGGAAATGGTCATGCTAAGATATTTTTCACATAATGACCTACTATACTGTATTTCTTTATATCAGTCATGATACATGAAATGAAAGTAGAACTAAAAAGAAGGAACTGGCTGGGCCAAGCTGACTCTGTTTGAGATACCGAAGTGCTGGGTTTTGGACTGTAGTTTTTGTTGGACTCCAGATCAAGGTCTCTTTGAGGGCTTTTAACAGTACTTGCATGGTGAGGGGGGTGAGGGAGGTGTTAGTGCTTCTGCTGGTGTTTGTGTGTGGGAGGGGGAGGGGGACTTTACTATCATTCATTCTTTGGGGTTCTTGTTTCATGGATGTCTGTGAAGAGTAAGAGTTTCAGGTTGTATACCATATACATTCTCTGATATTAAATTGAACCATTTGAATTTGTTCTTTGGAAATCGTGACTACAAACTCCTTTATAATCAACAAAGGGACTGTACACCAAATTAGATGAGCATACTAACAACCTCCAGTTTGTTCTGCCAAAGTTTCATAGAACCCAGAGCTTCATCTCAACGAGTCTTACTATACTGGGGATGTGAACCAAGTGAGAACATCGCTATGGATAAACACCCGAGAGTTTGGCATGTGCATGATTTTACCATTGCTGATATAACCTGGGGAGCGGGGGTTCTTCGACAGTGACTGAGTGAAATGCTTACAGAAGGACAATCATATTTTTTGTAACCTTACTGCTTTTTTTGGAAATCACTAGAACAGACTCTAATTGTGCGTCCATGACTTCCACTCCAGTACTCACTAGCAAGGGTGCAAATTTAAGATGTTGAATAACTAGCTTTGCTGTTAAATATCTGAAAATCTTAGTCCTTGTTTCGTGAGTTCTGTGAGCTTCTAATGACATAAAAAGTTGTAATTGCTACTTAGAAAACTCTCTGGTACTAAAAATCTAATTGTAATTTCCTCGCATGAATATTTCAATGTGTGAAGGATTTGACACGTTTTTAAATGTTTAAGCTTCTACTTTAATCATAGGTTTTGAATTTATTTTTAGCACTTTTATTAGTAACAAATTCTGTTTCCTACTATATCTTCTGCAAGGATTCTGCAAAGGAAGTGGTTGCTCATGTAGTTTGAAGCTATCGCAGTAACAGAACTCTGGAGAACCCAATGGCTAGCAGGAGCACATCTCGGAGGAATAGGTCTCACCACAGAGGTTACAAATACCTTTTGGGAGGCTTTCTTTGACATTAGAGATGGGTACTGTTTCTGTTCCACTCACATCACATCCAGACAAATCTACATTCAATTGCCACTTTGTTTGGTACCTCCTGTACCTAATAAAGTGGCCACTGAGTGTGCGTTCATTTTCTGCTGCTGCTGCACTCAAAGTTCAATGTGCTGTGAGCTCTCAGATATGCTCATCTGCACACCACTGTTGTATGCATGGTTATTTGAGTTATTTTTGCCTTCCTGTCAGCTTAAACCAGTCTGTCCATTCCCCTCTGACCTCTCTCGTTTTACATGGCATGTTCAGCAACAGAACTACAGATCACTAGATTTTTTTGTTTTTGCACCTAGAAAGTGCTGTGTGTGGAAATCCCAGGAGATCAGCAGTTTCGGTGATACTCAAACCCACCCCATCTGGCACCAACAATCGTTCCACGGTCAAAGTAACTTAGATCATATTTCTTCCCCATTCTGATGTTTGATCTGAACAACAACTGAACCTCTTGACCATGTTTGTATGTCCTGATGCATTGTGTTCCTGCCACATGATTGGCTGATTAAATATTTGCATTAACGAGCAGGTGTACAAGTGGATCTAATAATGCGTATTTTGGTGTCAGATGCTCATTGAAGGTGTCTATACTGTCACAAGCAAAAGAAACAAAAGCTCGTGAGCACATACTGTGACCTCAAGGAGAGCTTCCCTCACACTGTACTTTGAATGGGGCTCTCATGCGCTAAAGGTGATTTCTTGATCTCCCACTTTACCTCACTATAGCTCTTGCTCTTGTTGACCTGCACTGTACCATCTCTGTAACTGTAACACTCTATTCTGCATTCTCTTTTCTTTTAACTACCTTAATGTACTTATGTATAGAATGATGTGTCTGGATGACAAGCGAAGTGAAGTAAAATTTATTATACTTGTCACCGCATACAAACCTGAGATTCATTTTCTGCGGGCATACTTAGAAAATCTATAGAACAGTAACTGTAAACAGGATCTGTAAACTGCAAACCTTAGAAACAAACTGTGAAAATGCAGATAATAAATAAATAGCGAGCATGAAATAACAAGATAAAAGAATCCTTAGATGAGTGTGGTTATCCCCTTTTGTTCAGGAACCTGATGGTTGAGGAGTAGTAACTATCCTTGAACCTGGTGGAATGAACCCTGAGGCAGCAGTGAAAAAAGAGCATGGCCTGGGTGGTGAGGATCTTTGATGACAGATGCTGCTTTCCTATGGTAAACAAATAACTTTTCACTGCACGTGACAGCAACAAACCCATTCAGGACCAGGACATGTCCTCTTTACATTCCTGCTATTAAGAAGGAGGTACAATTGCCTGACGGCACACACTCACCATTTTAGAAACATCTTCTTCCCCTCTGCCATCAGATTTCTGAATAGACAATGAGCCTTTGTGAACTACCTCCCTATTTATTTTTGCTTTCTCTTGGCACTACATATTTAATTTAATGTTTACATATATATTGATACCTAGTCAAAGGGACTTGGCAGTTTAAATGTCTCAGCACAGACTAGATGGGCCAAAGGTCCAGGTTCTGTGCTGTACGTATCTATTACTCTATGATTCTATAATTTCTTACTGTAGATCAACTGATTTCACAACGTAAGCTGATGGTATTAAGCCTGATTCTGATTCTGATTTGATTATAATTTTGCACTCTAGGGCTGTTTGGAAATGTGGACAACATTTAAAGCTAGCCTTAATAAAGTGTAGGTGGAAGAGAATCTGGCTGGGTGGGCAAGCATGTGTCAGCACTAAATCATGAAAGGATTGGAGGATGTTGAGGCTGAAGTTATGATAGGCCAACAAAACCAGAAAGTGGGAGAAAACTTGTTGAGTCTAAAGGAATCTGTGGAGGTCCCATCTGGTTAAAGGAGTCCGGATAAAAGGTCTTGGCATGAAACATCGACAGTTTACTCTTTTCCATAGATTAGCCTGCTGATTTTCTCAGCATTTTGTGTGTGTTGCTTGGATTTCCAGCATCTGCAGATTTTTCTTGTCTTGGTCAAAAGAAATATTTGATCTACTGACGTTTAGTATGTTCTTTGTTTTGAGAGTTTTTATTCTAGAGCAGGACAGAGTGTGACTGGAATTACAGTGTGCCCCAACAAATGCAGTCTTGCACCTTCCTTTCATGCACAACATCCGTGCAACCACGCTTAAAAGCAGAATGCAAAAGCCTCATGTTGATAAGTGACCCTTGAGCTTTTTCCAGTTTTTCCAGTTAACGCAGCAAGCAACTGGTGAATACTGACGCCAGCCACATAAAGAGGACTGAATCTGTTAGTACTTGGGCCTTTTTTCTGTCTGTGAGGAATGCCACCTGAGCCCCTAGCTCTCTGTTTGTGTTGCTGGTAGTGCTGGCGGGAAGGGGATTGCCTAAACTGTGTGGGGAATTTAGGCACTTGCAGGTGAGGGCTGAGAGATATCCCAGTAGGCCAATCAAGCCAGCCTAGCATGAGCTAAGATGGATCCACTGCCCTTCTCTCCCCAGTCCCACCAGCACCATGAGCTCCCTCTGAAACGTCATCAGATCTGTGTCATCTCTGCTTATAATTATCCCACAGGATCATCATTAATTCATTGTCTTTAATGCTCCAAGCAAAACACCAGATACAGAACAGAAAACAGCTAGAAAGGCTCCTGTCACTGGGGCGTTAAGTAGTGTTGTCAAATTCGACTTGGAGGCTTGCTGATAGAGTTACTCATCAGCCTCTTGTTTGCTTTGACACATAGTTGGGGGAATGCAAACTGCTGATCATCTCTTTCAGGAGTTCCAGTTCAGTGCAGAGGGTTCATATTTTCACAATGTGCAAGAGTTATCAAAGTTTTATAAAGTTACAGAGCAGGGGTAGGGACTTGCAAGGAGGCTCACTATTGAATTCAAAATGGCCTTCTTTAGTGCAGTGAGCAATGTAAAGTTCTTCAGCACCAACAATTTGTTGGACACATGGTTTTCTGAAGTTTCTTCCTGTCTGACTGTTATAAGACAGATGTTCATCCAGTTTATTGGAAATTTTACTTCCACTGACTGGAATTTTATGGAGGATGTATTTAGTACATTCACCACTTCAAAAAGGGAAAAAAGATGATTGTGTCATTGTAAAGTCATTCAAATTTTTGGGTTATGCCTACTTATTGTATTTTTTTAGCAAAATTACCTTGATTTAATGGGAGAAATTATTTAATTTGCTCTGTTTCTTCTGGTCTTTACATTGATCCCGTTGATTAAATTATCTTTGTTTGCCTTGCATTTGTGCTTGAATTATCATAAGACTATAAGATATAGGAGCAGAATTAAGCCATTTGGTCCATTGAGTCTGCTCTGCTATTTCATCATGGCTGATTCATTTTCCCTCTCAGTCCCAGTCTCCAGCCTTCTCCCCACACCCTGACCAATCCAGAATCTATAAACCTCTGCCTTAAACATACCCAATGACTTGATTTCCACAGCCAAGATTTTTTATATTTAAGGCTGAGTTGTTCATTTCCTGATCAGTCAGGGCATCAAAGGATATGGCAAGAAGGCAGATGTATGGGGTTGAGTGGGATCCAGGATCAGCCATGATGGAATGGCAGAGTAGACTCAATGAGCTGAATGGCCTAATTCTGCTCCTATGCATTATTATTCCCAATCTGCATAGACTGTAGTCTTCCAGTTAGGAAGTCAAGGACCCAATTACAGAGCTTGGTAAGAGGCCCAGGCTGTGCGGTCACTGACGCCAGGCAGTCAACCTCTGAAGAGTTTTGATAACGGCTGGGGTCACTCATCTTGTAAAACTACTGCCAGAAGAAGGCAATTTTTGCTAAGAACAATCATGGTCATAAGACCATGTTTGCACACATCATACAACACAGCACTTGTACCTTAAGTTCAAGTTTAGTTTCACAGACATACGTTGTCCAAGGTATAAATGCCATAAACAATAGCTCTTTGCAGTAGCAACACAGTACATTTCAAACGTAAATTGCATGGTCTGAAACTTAACTTGTTATACGTAACTTACATGGTATAATAAAAATAACAATAGCACTCATGGTCAGAGTGATTTCATGGTTGATCAGCTCCACCGACCTGTCTTTTCCCCATCACCCTTCATTCCCGTACTGTGCAAAGATCCATCTAACCATGCCCTAAATATATTTATTAAAGTAGCACTTACTGTTTTCCTGGGAACTGAATTCCACAGAGATTCACTACTTTCTGGGAAAAGCAGTTTCTCCACATTTCCATCCAAAAATCTGTTTCTCCGAATTTTAAGACTATGTCCATTCGTTCATGTCTCAGTTCTCAGTTACAAGCGGAAACACTTTTCTGCCTCAATTTCATCTATCCTTTCCATAATTTGATATGCTTCTGTAAGATTTCCTGGTTCCTTAAGGTTGCCATAGCCGGGAGGGTGAGGGGGGCAGAGGGGTAGTTTTGGTGATAAGATCCCAATACCTATTAAATGTTCCCAATGGTGTGCATCTAAAATGGCCTCTGATAACCAAGTCCAGCTCTTGGCCTTCATATGTGGTTTAGCTAGTTAGCCTGGTGGAACCGTTTCTACTGACAGGAAAAGGGGCAAAGTTGGGTAACTGCAGCTTTAAAAACAGTCATTTCAGGCAGATGCGGCTCATCAGCCATGGTCGGCAGCTCTCTTAGAAGAAGAAAAACTGTGATCTCAATCCTCCGCTGCCTTATGGCTATACCCACTCATGAGAAGGCCTTCAGGAGTAAACCCAACGGAAAAATCCAGAGCTGGTGTTTCCAAAGCAAACCTGCAATGAGTTTAATGCTGACTGGCAACTCCTGTGATGCTACTGGTACCAAACTGTATCTGTCTCTGCCTTCCCTTTGGATTCGTCAGTTGTGTGGAGAGTGAGAGCCTGCTTCGGAGGCAACAGCTTGCCCTCCATATTGTACCGCCCTGGCTTGAGTATTGATTAGACAACCCCCTCTCATTCTTCTGAATGACAGTGAGAATAGTTCTAGGCACTATCATGACTCACTGAGTGTGCACTCTGGAAAGAATTACATCTTTAACCTTTGCCTGTGCAAATCCAATTTCCTTTCCCATATAGTGCGGCCACCACATATTGTGGAGGAAATGTATTTCCCTATGATATTGGAGGCACTTCTGCCCATTAACCACCAAGAGCTCCACAACCTTGTTGTAGGCTTTAGAGCCTTGCATGCCTCTTTTAACCCGGAGAGCTGCATTGGCTGGAGTCATGGCCTTGTGCTTTAGCTCTTGGTAGGTCACCCATGTCAAACAGGTCGAAGGGTAGAGGCTAGACTAAGAGCGGTCCACCGGTCCACCAGGTTCATGGCTTCAGCCCAGGGCTAATAACCCTGATTGGTCGAACAAAACTTACGGATACAGCAATGAAAATTCCTTCGATACAGACAGAGATGGAGGACTTTCATTACTTTCCTAAATGCCTGTGATGTAATGGGCAGTAAGTAAGTAAGTTCTGCCCATTAATTCAATGATAGCGCTTGCTGGTCAATCCCATTCCCCCACTAACCGTCTATGCAACCTACCCCCCCCCCCCCCACTCCCTGCATTCTTACCAACTCTCCTCAAATCCTACCACTCAGCACCACTCAAGGGGTACTTTGCAGTGAGCTATTAGCCTACCAATCCACACGTCCCTGGGCTGAGGGAGGGAACTAGAGCACTAGGAGGAAACCCGTGAGTTCCCATGGAGAATGTACTCACTCCACACAGGCGGCGATTGAAACAAGGTAGTTGGTATTGTGAGGCAAATGCTGAACTAACTATGGTGCATCAGATCAGCATTATATGATAACTTCTGCACCCTTCCTTCTCAGACCCAATGAAAGGTCTTGGCCTGAAACGCCGCCTGTTATATTCCCCTCCATTTCTTCCACCTTGAAGAAATGCTCCACCTCCCTTCGATAGGAGTTCTTTGAGACCCTTTCTCATGGTTCCCCCTCCGGTGATATTTAACTGTCACCTGCCATCCTCCTCCCTCCATCTTTTAAGTTCTGATTTATGTCCCCTTTCGTGTCCATTTCTGATAGAGGGTCTCAGCCCAAAATTGTGACTGTTTATTCCCCTCGATAGATGCTCTCTGACCTGCTCAATTGTGTGCACTCACTCGCTGAAGTCCTACTTCCAGATGCCTTGTGACCAGCACTTCTGAAAGGGGAACAACTTTTTCCTACAGTCCTTCATTCAGAATGCCTCAGATAACTTTCTGACAACCTTCTTTTCCTCATGGCCTCCATTACTCCAGTATCTCCCTCGTGAAGATGCTGACAGACGAACCCAACAGATTGAGGCAAATTCTTCTCTCCACAACCAAAGCAAGCTCAAAATCAAAAGGAATTTGGCTTACACTGGGTACATTGAAGATAGCATGACCTTAACTACACTGTCAGCTGAGTGGGAGAACATTAAGAAAATGGCTGCATAACCTTCTCCCACTCAAAAAATTCAATCAAGATTGTTCTACCTTTATGGAGAATGGCTTCATGCAGCTTTTGACATTTTGCTCTCGTTTTTAATAAACCAATTACATAAGAATTTAAATGCTGTGATTAATCGTTTATAAATTCAAGCTGTGTAACTGGTATTTGCAATAGAACCTTACCAGGAAGGAGCTGGAGTATGATTCAGAAGTTGAGGCCTTCAGTCAGAAAAGCCAGACTTTCTTCTTCTCATGAATTTAGTTTTAATCCCCCAACCCCAATGAACACTGTTTTTGTAGAACTTCAAATGTTTAATTGTGGGGAAAAAGTTAATTGACACCAATCTGAATGTCTCTCAAAAGACTACTCCTGTCGCACTTTTAATTGCGATCAGCCCCTTAAATTATATTGGGTAATCATGATTCTTGGCTTGCCTGCCAAAAAAACAACATAAAAACCACCCGTCTCAAAGTGAAACATTTGGTAAATTTATACAGAATGAAATTCTGTTATGTGATAGCTTTATGATTCCTTGAAATTTCTAAATAAAATTTCTCTCCTCACTAATAGATGCATAGAGACATTAAAATAAATGGGCTCAAGCTTCTGCTGAAGTTATTCATCTGTTAAGTATTTTATGCTTGTATCATAGAATATGGCTTTACCTTTTAATGTCGACAATGATACAGAAAACTGAAGCCATGTTGGTTAATTCCCCTGGATGTGTATGGCAGGATCTGAATTCTTTTGCACAACCACTGATATAAGACTGCATCGCCAATTAGAAGATTTCAGATTTGAGTATTATTTTTGTGGATTCATGCCCGTGGGGAACTGGACTGAAAATATCAGTCCACCTCCTATAAGCAGCCCATTAGCACTTAGCAAACACATATTTCCAGAACTCCGTGCCCAGGGAATATTAATGACTGCAGAGCTGCTGGTGTTCTGAATGGAGAGGGTGACAGGCCCCGATGGCCATTAGAAGTGGTAAGTGAAGTTAAACAGCAATCAGAGATCTTCTTTAGCTGCTCTGCTCAAGGGTAGATTCTCTGCTCTGCTTGTTCTCATGGGGAGGGAAAAGAAAACAGGCCTTTGCTGCCCATTGTGTTCTGTTGCCTCGTTCCTTCTCCTAACAGTCATCACAGGGTTTCTCTTCGAGTGAAACACAAGTTTCTCAGCAAAATGATAAATGTGTGAGTGTGCCCTTGCAGTGTTTACAGCATGTATTGCAACAATTTTCCTAGTTTCCATAAGACATATGAGTGGAGATGGGCCATTTAAGACCATAAGACCTTAAGGTATAGGAGCAGAAGTAGGCCATTTGGCCTACCGAGTCTGCTCTGCCATTCAGTCATGGGCCGATCCAATTCTTCTAGTTATCCCCACTCCCCTGCAATCAACTCAAACCCTTTGATGCCCTGGGTAATCAAGAACCTATCTATCTCTGCCTTAAATACACCCAATGACTTGGCCTCCACAGCTGCCGTGGCAACAAATTCCACAGATTTATCACCCTCTGACTAAAGTAATTTCTCCACATCTCTGTTCTAAAAGGACGTCCTTCAATCCTGAAGTTGTGGCCTCTTGTCCTAGAATCCTCTACCATGGGAAATAACTTTGCCATATCTAACCTGTTCAGGCTTTTTAACATTTGGAATGTTTCTATGAGATTATCTCCCCCCCCACCCCCATTCTCCTGAACTCCAGGGAATACAGCCCAAGAGCTGCCAGACATTCCTCAGATGGTAACCCTTTCATTCCTGGAATCATTCTCATGAATCTTCACACACTGCACACAGTACTCCCAAGTGTGGTCTCACAAGTGCCTTATTGAACCTCAGCAGTACATCCCTGCTCTTATATTCTATACCTCTAGAAATGAATGCCAACATTGCATTTGCCTTCTTCACCACCGACTTAACTTGGAGGTTAACCTTTAGGGTATCCTGCACAAGGACTCCCAAGTCCCTTTGCATCTCTGCATTTTGAATTCTCTCCCCATCTAAATAATAGTCTACCTGTTTATTTTGTCCACCAAGATGTATGACCATACACTTTCCAACATTGTATTTCATTTGCAACTTCTTTGCCATTCCCCTACACTATCTACGTCTCTCTGCAGGCTCTCTGTTTCCTCAATACTACCCGCTCTTCCACCTATCTTTGTATCATTGGAAAATTTAGCCACAAATCCATTAATACCATAGTCCAAATCATTGACGTACGTCGTAAAAAGCAACGGTCCCAACACCGACTCCTGTGGAACTCCGCTGGTTACCGGCAGCCAGCCAGAATAGGATCTACTTATTCCTACTCTCTGTTTTCTGCGGACCAGCCAATGCTCCACCCATGCTGGTAACTTCCCTGTAATTCCATGGGCTCTTATCTTGCTAAGCAGCCTCATCTGCAGCACCTTGTCGAAGGCCTTCTGAAAATCCAAGTACACCACGTCTACTGCAACTCCTTTGTCTACCCTGCTTGCAATTTCCTCAAAGAATTGTAATAGGGTTTGTCAGGCAGGATTTTCCTTTCAGGAAACCATGCTGGCTTTGGCCTATCTTGTCATGTGCCTCCTGGTACACTATAATCTCATCCCTACAATCAATTTCAACAGCATCCCAACCACTAATGTCAGGCTAACAGGTCTATAGTTTCCTTGCTGCTGCCTCCCACCCTTCTTATGTAGTGAAGTAACATTTGCAATTTTACAGTCATCCGGTACAATACCAGAATCTATCGATTCTTGAAAGATCATCATTAATGCCTCCGCAATCTCTCCAGCTTCTTCCTTCAGAACCTAAGGGTGCATTCCATCAGGTCCAGGAGATTTATCCACCCTCAAACCATTAAGCTTCCTGAGCACCTTCTCAGCCATAATTTTCACTGCACAAACTTCACTTCTCTGATACTCTTGAATGTCCGGTATACTGTAAACATCTTCCACTGTGAAGACTGATGCAAAATACACATTCAGCTCCTCTGCCATCTCTGCACCTCTCATTAAAATATCTCCAGCATCATTTTGCATTGGTCCTATATCTACTCTCGACTCTCTTTTACCCTTTATATACTTAAAAAAGTTTTTGGTGTCTTCTTTGATATTAGTCACCAGCTTCCTCTCATAATTCATCTTTCCCTTCCAAATGACCTTCTTGGTTTCCTTCTGCAAGTTTTTATAAAGCTCCCCAATCCTCTATCTTCCCACTAGCTCTGGCTTCCTTGTATGCCCTCTCTTTTGCTTTTACTTTGGCTCTGACTTCACTTGTCAGCCACAGTAGTGTCCTTCCTCCCTGTGAAAACGTCTTCTTATTTGGAATATACCTGTCTTGCACTTCCCTCATTTTTCACAGAAACTCCAGCCATTGCTACTTTGCTGTCTTTCCTGCAAATGTCCCTTTCCAGTCAACTTCGGCCATTTCCACTCTCATGCCATTGCAATTTCCTCTGTAGCCCCCTGGTAAGTCTCAGGCTCTCTCGGCTCGCTTCTGTCTAGGCGGAGCAGCCTTTGGGCCTGCCAAACTGGGTAATCAGCTTGTGTGGACGCTGTGTGATGTCCCCAATATGCCAAATCACAGACAGTACATCATATGCGATTAAATGATTTCACTTTATAGATCGTACTGGAACTATGTACTTAATAGAGATACAATATAAAAGGAAAAGTAAAAGGTGCAAAACTTATCAAAGTCCAGCCACTTCATGCACAACCGTTGGAGCCCAATTAATGAAGTCTTCTGGCCACCATTTGATCCCCTCAGACCTCCTCGACTCGCAGCTCAGGACCACCCGAAGTGATCAACCAAGCACCCCCGGCACATCTGTCTTTGTCTCCTCTCCTCGCCGAAACCCTGGCCTCGGACCCCCACTCGGGGTCCTTTCTGTCGCCCAGTATACAGCATCGTGTCCTCTCTTTCTCTCTCACTCCCCTCGTGCGGACTCCCCAAAAGCCCGCCAACAATAGCTTACAGACCAAGAAGAGAGAATAACATCTGTCCCAATTGGTTAACAAATAAAAACAATTCTCGTTATCAGTAATTTTAACCCAAACGAGGTTCAAGAGAAAACACCCTCCCAGCAGTTAGCATAACAAAGAAGCATTCTTACTTTTAACAAAACAAAGAAACCATTTTGATTAACATATGCAGTAACATAAAGAAGAAACCCCTTACACCTCTATTCTACTGAAATACAGATACATTGGATTTTATTTTTTCCCTCTCAAGTTTCAATGTGAACTTAATCATATTGTGATCACTGTTCCCTAAGGGTTCCTTAACCTTAAGCTCTCTTATCACCTCCGGCTCATTGCACAGCACATTGCACAGCACAGCACAGCTAATCCTCTAGTGGGCTCAACAACAAGCTGTTCTAAAAACCCATCTCTTAGACATTCTACAGATTCTTTCTCTGAGGTCCAGTACTGACCTGGTTTTCCCTATCCACATTCCACCTTGGCCCATTTAGTCTTCTCTGCCATTCCATCATGACTGAGTTATTATCCCTATCAGTCTTCTCCTGTAACCTTTGATGCCTTTACTAATCAAGAACCTATCAATCCCAACTTTAAAAATACCCAATGACTTGGACTGCACAGCCATCTGTGGTGATGAGTTCTACAGATTAACCACTCTCTGGCTAAAAATATTCCTCGCCATCTCTGTTCTAAAGTGATGTCCCTCTATTCCAAATTTGTGTCCACTGGTCCTAGGTGAATGGAAACATCCTCTCTACATCCATTCTAACTATACATTTAAATATTCAATACATTTCAAGTATATTCCACTGATTCTTCTAAACTCCAGCGAACATAGTCTCCGAGTCATCAAACTCTCCTCATACGTTAACCATTTAATTCCTGGAATCCTTTGAGAGCATGTCCCAAACTCCCTAATCTCACCAGCTAGTGAAGACCTTCCCTTTTATTTCCCCTGACCCTTCCCCATGTCTGTGTAACTTTAAAAATAATTTGTAACTTTTCCCAGTTCTGATGAAAGGTCATCAATCTGTTAACATTTTTCTGTCCACAAATGCTGCCTATCTGCTGAGTGTATTTAACATGATCCGTTTTTATTTCAGTAAACAACATTCAATCTGCTAATCTGATAGAGATCTAGAGAACTGTTATTAACTATTTATTCACACTATTAGTCTAATTCACAGAGATATTCATGATTATGGTGTAAACTCCTCTTTATCAGATTACTCATGTGAACAGTTCTCCACTCTATTTCTCTCTCTATCCTCTTACCTCTTCTCCTCATCTGCCTATCACCTCCCCCTGGTGCCTCTCCTTCCCTTTCTCCTATGGTCCATTCTCTGCTGCTATTAGATGCCTTCTTCTCCAGTCCTTTATCTTCCCTACCCACCTGACTTCATTTATCACCTTCATGCTCATCCTCCTTTCCCTCCCTACCCTCCCAACCTTTTCCTTATGAATCTTCCCCCTTCCTTTCCAGTCCTGATGAAGGGTTACAGCCCAAAATGTTGACTGTTTATTCATTTTCATAGATGCTGTCTGATCTGCTGAGTTCCTTCAGCATTTTGTGTGTTGATCATGCTAACAGTGACTAATATCAGAGAAATACAGATGATCGTAGTACAGAAGAACCCTCTTAGTCCATGGTGTTCATGCCAGATCTCCACCAGAGCAACTCTCTTAATTCCACCTTCAGCTCTCCCTAAGATGCCGTGTAAATTTTTATCCAACATTCATCCAAGGTTCTAAAGGTTGCAGCTACATTCTCTGCAAAAAAATGGAAATTTCCTCAAATACTTCATAAATTTCCAATGGGAACTGCCTCCCACCATGCGCACTGTCCAGATTCCCAATCACTTCAATTAAAGCTTCTCCCGGTTTTCTCTTTGTTGAATAAAACAAGCATGGCTTCCCCAATCTATCAAGTCAAGTCGTCACATTTTATTGTCATTTCGACAATAGTCATCAGTTGCACTGTCCCTGAACATGTGCCAGTCAGTGTACTCAAAGCAGTTCTGAAGAGCATCGGTGGCCTTTTATATATTGGTGAGACCAGACACAGACTGGGAGACCGTTTCGCCGAACACCTACGCTCGGTCCGCCAGAAAAAGTAGGATCTCCCAGTGGCCACACATTTTAATTTCACGTCCCATTCCCATTCTGATATGTCTATCCATGGCCTCCTCTATTGTCAAAATGAATCTAAATTCAGGTTGGAGGAACAACACCTTATATACCGGCTGGGTAGCCACTAACCTGATGGCATAAACATTGACTTCTCTAATTTCCGTTAATGCCCCTCCTCCCCTTTTTACCCCATCCCTGACATATTTAATTGTTTGCCTGTTCTCCATCTCCCTCCTCTGGTGCTTCTCCCCTTTCTTTCTCCTGAGGCCTCCCGTCCCATGATCCTTTCCCTTCTCCAGCTCTGTATCACTTTCGCTAATCACCTTTCCAGCTCTTAGCTTCATCCCACCCACTCCGGTCTTCTCCTATCATTTTGCATTTCCCCCTCCCCCCATTACTTTCAAATCTCTTACTATCTTTCCTTTCAGTTAGTCCTGACGAAGGGTCTCGGCCCGAAACGTCGACAGCGCTTCTCTCTATAGATGCTGCCTGGCCTGCTGTGTTCCACCAGCATTTTGTGTGTTGTTTGAATTTCCAGCATCTGCAGATTTCCTCGTGTTTGTAACTACAATGCTTTGTCTTAGAAATCATTCTCAACATCAAAAATAAGATATAGTATCGTGCAGTAAAGAAACAGGCCCTTTGGACCATGATGTTATGCTAAATTAACGAAACTAATATTTAAATATCTAACTAATTAAACTAATCCCTTCTTCCTATATTATAATCATATCCTTCCATTCTCCACACCTATCTAAGAGTCTCTTAAACATCTCTCTCATATTTGCCTCCACTACCATCTAGTACAGTGCATTCCAGGCACCCAGCAGTGACTGGATGATAAACTTGCCCTGCACATTACCTTTGAACTTGCCCTCTCTCACCCACTAATTTTATACATTTTGACCCTGGGGAAAAAAAAGATACTAGCACTCTGTGTCTCTCACAGTATATAGAGTTCTGTCAGGTCTCCCTCAGCTTCTACCATTCCAGAGAACATAATCTAAGTTTATCTAAGCTCCCCACAGAGCACCTGCCCTCTAATGTAGGCAGCAAACAGCTAAAGCTCTTCTGCATCCTCTTCAAAGCCTCCACATCTTCTGATAATGGGGTGACCAGACCTGAATCCGATACTCCAGATGCAGCCCGAATGGAGTTTTCTGAAGTTGTAACATAACTTCCTGACTCTTGAACTCAACACCTCAACTAATAAAGACAAGCTTGCTGTACACCATCATCTATACTCCATCAATCTGTGTAACTACTTTCAGAGCATTCCTTCAGGTGGAATGTTGGACCTTCTCCAACCTCTTCACCAATGATCCCTCTAATCATTTGCACAGTTGCATGGATCAACCATTGTTCTGAGCAGGAAATACTCTCGTGGACTGAAAAATGGGTGGCACTTTAAATGTTACTTTTGTAATATGCATATTATGAATATTTAGAATGAAAATTGAAAAATCATATACTTTTGATTTTATTTATTAATTGTAGGGTGTAATGAAATACAGTACAACAAAAAAAATCTTTCACATTTCGTAAACTCTTTTCAGCTTTCTTTATTACAAATCCATTGTCTATAAGTACTGTCCAGAATAATTTCACCTCCAGGTGAAAGTTCCGTCTTAATTCTCATTAGATCAACCAGATGTTCCACTTCTGGTCTGTTTCTCGATTTACATTTGATTGAATTCATAAGACTGAATCCATGTTCGCAGTCAGCACTAGAAACTTGAAATATTCCAACAATGTCAACAAGAATCGACAGTTCTTCAAATTCTTAATTTCTAAGCACGTAATTCAACATATGAGAAAACGTCTTAATTGAACCAGTCTTAACTTTCTCGGAAATGATAAATTTGAAATCATAGTATTGCTGTGATATTTTTGAGGTAACGCTTTCATCTTATATAAAAGGAAATTCCATGGACACAAAAGGTATTGCAGATGCTGGAAATCTAGAGCAATACACATAATGTGCGGGAGGAGCTCAGCATGTCAGGCAGCATCTATGTATGGGAATAAACAGTCAAGCTGAGACCCTTCATCAGGACTGGTTTCTGCCTGAAAAAAAGTTTCAGCTGCACGGCAACAAAGGCTATGTGCAGGGGAGCATTATAGTTACTGCGCTGCTGTGCGCCCAAGCTGCTCAGAGGAAACAGTGATCCTCACATCCTTCTTATAAAGCAGCGACTGAAACTGAAGACAGTTCTCTGCTTGAGGGTACACCAGTGATTTATAACAGTTCAGTTTGATGTTCTGCATTAACATTTCATTAAATCTATTGTCACCAACTTTGATCCTTGGGCACCAACAACGATTGCTGGGGAACACTTCAGTCCATTTCCTTCCTGCACAAGAAGCAATCATTTACCACAGCTCGTCAGATTGCTTAATGCCATTTCCAGTACACAAGTGTAAAGGAGAACAAAATAATTGTTACTCCAGATCCAATGCAGTACAAAAAAAAACACAAAGAATGCAATAATAAAAAAAATAAAATACAGTAAATGCATATGACAGCTTATACATATAGATTAATTGCATGTTCATAAAGTGACATTAGGCACAGGAGTGTCTGTACATAAGGTAACTGACGGGTAATGATAAAGTAGTGGTGGCGGGGTTTTGGAGGGTGGTCAGTGGATGGACATGTTGATCAGCCTTACTGCTTGGGGAAAGTAACTGTCTTTGAGTCTGGTGGTCCTGGTGTGGATGCTACGTAACCTCCTCCTGATGGAAGTGGGACGTGCAGTCCACGTGCAGGGTGGGTGGGATCCTTCATGATGTTACTGGCATTTTCCCCACACCTTTCTGTACATATGTCCTTAATGGTGGATAGGTTGGTGCTGGGGATGCATTCAGCAGGCTTGACTATCCGTTGTAGAGTTTTCCTGTCGGCCACAGTGCAGTTTCCGTACCATGCAGTGACACAGCATGTTAGGATGCCTATATTGTATCGGTAGAAGGACGTAAGCATTGATGTGCATAACCCAGCTCTCGTAAGCCTCCTCAGAAAGCAGAGTTTTCTTGATGTGTAGAATGTGCTCTCGGACCATGAGAGATTGTGCAAGATGTGCACTCCCAGGAGTTTGAAACTGCTCACAGTTTCCACCGTTGTGTCGCCGTTGCAAAGAGTTCTCCAGAAGCCATTGACCATCTCATTTGTCTTGTTGACATTGAGTAAGAGTTCATTTCCCTGGCAGCAGGCCTCAAGCTCTTCCACCTCCTCTCTGTAGGTCATCTCATCATTGTTGGTGACCGTACCAACGTCATATCAATGTCCCTTGCGTGTAATGTATTTCAATTTTGTCATAGCCCTGTTAAGTGGTTTATGAATGTTTCAAGAGATAGATTAATTCACAAACAAAATACCAGCGCATTTTTTCAAGCAAAACTAAAGATCAACAATTGCTAGTTGACTCCCCACCAAGTGGTCTCACCAGATATCCATGATGCAGTGGGCATTGAAAACATTAGGTCCTAAGCCTAAAGGAGTAGAGGATCCAAGAAAGTCAACTGAACAATAGGAAATTACTGACAAGGACAGCACTTAGTATTGTCTCACTGAACCAAAAAGCTAGCTAGTCAGGAGGTCAAAACAAGTAAGAGTCATAATTTGGCCCAGCATGGTAAGGATAGCTGATTTCCCTTGCTGAAGGATCTCTGAACCTTGCAAACCTCAAATCTGCAGCTCTGTGGTTGTCTGGGAGACTGGAGTTAACGTGTGTCTTTACCAGCCTACCAGCAATTCATGATGGTGGATGTCTGAACCATGGGGCAGAAGACATTAAAACATGTTACCTTATTTTTCTTTGCTATCAGAATGACTGTGAGCTTTTTAAAGCAGGTGGAAATGATTGTAGGAAACTGTGAGAGGTTAAAATGTCTGCAAATACCCCTGCCTCAAATCTGTTCAGGATCTAAGGGCATGTGCTTTCCGCAGTTTCACTCTGGAAGGCTGATCGTCTGCAACGGTGACTGTGGGTTCAGATGCATTGGAGGCTGTCAGGGAGGGTGACGACATTACAATCTCCTGCTGTTGAAAACATGCATTAAACTCCCTGGGAAGGGATGTGCTGTTGTCCGCGATGCTGCCCAACTTCATCTGTGGCCCAGCATAGCATGTGAGCCCTTTCACAACTGATGGCTAGTCTCAGACTTGATTCTGGGATTTGTGTTTTTCCTGGACAACTCTGATAGCTTTACAGAAGTCGTATTCAAGTTCTGCATACCAAGTTGTAATTGTACATCTGCCAGACTTGGCTGGTCATCTCGTGATCATTGTTCCAACCTATAACAGCAACATCTGTTGTACCAACAAACAATCTGGTATTAGTGTCGATACTGGTTTATTATTGTCATATCTACCAAGATACAGCAAAAAGCCTGTCTTGCATTCTGTTTATATTGATCAAAACATTACACAGTTTACTGAACTAGAATGAGGTAAAATAACCACAATGCAGAATAGCTACCAAAGTATTGCAGTCCGGGTAAACAATGAAGTGCAAGATCATAATGGGGTGAATTCTGAGATCCAACTTATTGTGCGGGTAGTCCAGTCGAGAGTCTGATAACAATGGGATTAAAGCTGCTTTCAGGTTTTTGTATCTTTTGCCCAATGGGAGAGGGATTGAAGAGAGAATGTCCAGGATGAGTGGGGTCTTCGATTATGCTGGCTGCTTTACTGAGGCAGCGAGAATTGTAGATAGTGTCCACAGAGGGGAGTCTGATTTCCATGGTGTACTGACCTACGTCTGCAACTCTCTGCAGTTATTTGTGGTCACATACAGAACAGTTGCCATACCTAAACATAGTGCATCCAGGAAGAATGCTTTCTATGGTGCATTGATCAAGATTGGTAAGGGTTAACAGGGAGAGAGTGAATTAGCTGCAGCTCAGCTAATAGTCAGAGAGTACAATGTTCTCTTGGATCTTGGGCATGCTTTGTTGAAGTTATTACTTTTGTAACAGGCTCTTCTGGCCCAATGAGGCATACCTCCCAGCTACACCCATGTGACCAAATAACTTACTAACTCGTTCATCTCTGGTACATTGGAGAAAATCAGAACACCCGGAGGAAATCCATGCAGTCGTGGGAAAATGTACAAACTCCTTACAGATAACAGCAGAAAAGAGCCTGATTCATTAGTGTTATAATAACGTTACACTAACCTTAATGTGACTGTGCCAGTCTTAAAATCATCTTCTTCTAAAGCCTATCACCTCTACGGGGGCATAGGCTGCCAACAGCAGCTCACCAGAGACTCCTATCCTGGGCCAGTCTTTCAAATTATCCCTAAGAGTAACCCATCTTTGAAGATCTTCCCTCTCCAAGGGATGAGGTTTTTAGAGCTTCTGTTGGTGTTTCTGTAGCTCTGTATTTTTATGGGATGGGGTTGCTAGCTTCATGCCCAAACCTCCTCGTTTTGCCGCCAGACTTGGGATCATCCACAGTAGAGTTCACTTTTAAAGTGTGAACTTATCAATTTTTATGTAACATATATGATACTATGGTATCACTGTTCCCTCTAAGCTGAGAGAGTGTGCAGCCATGCAGTAAGTGAAATTCTCCTATGCACAGAGGCTTTATGGCACACAGCTGGAAATTTCTCTTTTATAATGTTTTATCAAAGTGCTGTGCAGTTTTCAAGCCATGCAAAAATTTCCCGTACAGAGCTATGGTTGGTCCACACAGCTGTAAAAATGTAGAGAGAACATTATATGGCAAGCACTACATTCATGGGGAATTAGCATTCGCATCGTTTTACATGTGTTGTTGATATATCTAATAAGTCTGACACTGAATGATTTCTATGAGATCATTTGAGGTTATGGAAGGGAAAAGATGCCAGCGTCCCATTATCACTCTCCCTGCATGGCAGCACATAACAGGATAGAATATGGCCGACTACCTCCTTTGCTTTAACAACTGTCCAGCTCTCACTAAATAGGAGAATACCTGAGCACCTGGGGGTAATAACTTTTGGCAGCTTTGGGCCTGAACTCACTGGAATTTAGAAGAATGCATGGGGATCTCATTGAAACCTATCAAATGTTGAAAGGACTAGATAGGGTGGACGTGGAGAGGATGTTTCCTGTGGTGAGGGTATTGAGAACTGGAGGGCACAGCCTCAAAATTGAGGGGTAACCTTTTAAACTGAAGTAAAGAGGAATTTTTTTGCCAGAAAGTAGTGAATCTGTTAAATGCTCTGCCACAGACTATGATGGAGACCATGTCCATGTGTATATTTAAGGCAGAAGTTGATAGTTTCCTGATCGGTCAGGGCATCAAAGGATATGGTGCGAAGGCAGGTGTCTGGAGTGGAGTGAGATCCAGGATCAGCCATGATAGAATGGCGGAGTAGGCTCAATGGTCTGAATTACCTAATTCTGCTCCATTGTCTTATGGTCTTAAGGAATCTAAGTCATGTTGAAGTATTTGGCAGTATCAAGACCGAAAGCTCATCACAAATTTCACTGGGTTGAAATTCAGAGAGGCACTCCATGGTGTTTGTGTGGTGGGGTGGAGATATGTCTGTACCAAAGGAAGTGTAAGGCGCTCTTTCCCTCCACTAGCCTGCAGGTCACTCTTGGACGAGGTGCAGCACCTGCTTAACCCCCTCCCCAATCAGGACCACGTGAAGCCATAGAAAAGGATGGTGGATGGTCATATGAGCAGCTGGTGCATATCACAAGCCCTGGTTATGTGACTAATGACGTCAGGCAAACAACCTCCAAAGAGTATTGATAATGGCTGGGGTCACCCGTCTTGAAAAGACACTGCCCAGAAGGCAATGGCAAACCACTTTTGTAAAAAAAGACTTTCCAAGAACAATCATGGTTATGGGGACGATGATCACCCAGATCATACAACACGGAACATAATGATGCTGATGCTGACTATGGTGTATTTTCAGATTTTGTTTAATTCAAGTACAGGTGTCTCCTGCTTTATGAATGTTCGCTTTATGCCACTTCGATTTTACAAAAGACCTACATTAGTAACCTGTTTTTGCAAAGAGGATTTTCGCTTTTACGAAAAATTTTCCCATACAAATTAATGGTTCTTTGCTTTACGCCATTTTGGCTTAAGAAAGGTTTCATAGGAACGCTCTACTTTTGTAAAGGGGGGAGACACCTGTACATAGTTGTATCCATATTGGACAATTTTATACACAGTCTCCCTATCTTTTCCTGCACCATAACATTCTGAGATAGCTGGAGATTTGTATTTTTATTCCTTAGCTCTTTTTAATGGCTTCATCTTCCTCAGCTCTCGGATTCCACTCCTAAACATTTCCTACTCCTTTAAGAAATGTAATAAAACCAACTGTTTTGACAAACATTTGGTTTCTTGAACTAATATCTTTTTGTGGCTAGTTATGGAATTTTATTTGTTGGGTGTTTACTGCAGTTAGGGTGACATATACGCAGAGATTGATGCTTACATTTGAGCACTTTCAGCTCCAGCAGAGTCAGTGTAGATTAATCAGGTCTTCACACACGTGTCCATATATTCCATGCGGGGTCAATGAACGAGCAGGATGGAAAGTCCCATTCCTCACTGCTGGTGAACTCTTGCTTTGTACTGAGCTGAAAAGAGACAGGCTTGTCGAGCAGAGAGGATTAAGGTGCAGCTTTAGCCCCAAGGTAAAATATGTCATCAAGCTGTCGAAGCTATGGCACACAATTAATTACAGGCAACAAGGTGATGCCAGTCGATCAGATATAGGCCCGTCCCCCTCCATCTCAAAACAACACATTAATAATGTGATACCTCGACAAACCTTGCTGAGTTGCAACTGGACTCTGCATTAACTCCACAATGTCTCTTTGTTTACTCTCTTCCTTCCTGCTTTGAGTGGATGACATGTGCTCTTAGACTTGGCCTCGGGGAGGAGGTTAGATCTTCTGGAGCTGGAGACATTTCAGCAAGTGTGATACCAGTAGAATGTGAAAAAAAACTTAAAAGGCTGCCAGGGTGCACCACTGGTTCAAAGCCAGCTATTATCAGACGCTCAAACAGACTTCTTGTACGATAAGATGGACTCTTGGCCTCTCAATCTACCTCGTTACAATCTGGCACTTTATCGTTTACCCTGCACTGCACTTTCTTGGTAACTTTATTCTGCACTGTTATTTTTCCACTAATTGTGGAAGCTGCAAGGTATTAGACTTCAAGACCCTACAGAGGATAATAAAATCAGCTACGAGGACTACAGGGGTCTTCTTCCTCCCTATTGGTGACATTTACTGGGAACCTGGCAGACAAAGGTCCCAAAGCATTGTTGAGGATCCCTACCACCCATCCAATAACCTCTTTGATCCACTATCATCAGGAAAGAGGTACAGGAGCATCAGGACTAGAAACGATGCAATAGTGGCAGAGGGGTGGGTTAGAGAGTAGAATTGTTGATCCACCTTCCTGCTTGGGGGAAGTCACCGTTTTGAGTCTGGTGGTTCTGGCATGGATGTTACATAGCCTCCACCCTGAAGGCCAGGGGACAGACAGTCCATAGGCAGGACGGGTGGAATCCTTCTCAACGCAACTGCATTTCACTCATTTTACCAGTCTTTGTGAGGGCTCCAAAGCTGGAAAAAGGTTTGTGTTATGATGGAGTGGATCACAAAAGACCCAGTCTGCAATGGAGAACAATATAAATAATTTCACAAACTGCTTTAAGTTCAAATTAGATCCTACAAAGATACACCAAGAGGATCACTCGCCCTGATTTGTGACATTTACTGGAAGCGTTGTATACAAAGGGCCCAAAACATTGTTGAGAATCTGTACCAGTTATTCCACAATCCCTTTGACCCATTACCATCAGAAAGCAGGTACAGGATCATCAGGATTAGGATTGCCAGACTGGATAACAGCTTCTTCCCCTATGCTGGGAGACTAATGGATATCTTGCCAGCACTAAGGTCTCATAACTAGTACAGTGAGCTGTTTACCGTTTACTATTTACCTGTGGTGCATACTACATGCACTTTGAATTATATTTTATTAACAGACTAGTGGTAATATCTTGCTTTATGTGCTGTGTGTGGTATATGGTCTGTGAGTGCAATGTGGTCCGGAGGAACATTGTTTCATTTGGTCGCATGTATGTACAGTCAGATGGCAATAAACTTGAACTTGTACTTTATCTTAGCCCAATGCACTGTGTAATGATTTGATATGTATAAACAGTATGAAAGGCAAACTTTTCACTTTATCTTGGTACATGTACCAATAATCAATTAATTTTTTCGTTCATTATGTGCCTTATTGTATGACATGGGCAATCATGATTGTTCTTGGCAAATTTTTCAACGGAAGTGGCCTTCTTCTGGGCAGTGTCTTTACAAGACTGGTGACCCCAGCCATTATCAATACTCTTCAGAGATTGTCTGCCTGGCATCAGTGTTTACATAACCAGAACTTGTGATGTGCACCAACTGCTCACAGGACCATTCACCACCTGCTCCTGTGGCTTCACATGGCCCCCCTGATCAGAGGGAGGGGTTAATGTTTTACACCTTGCCCAAGGGTGACCTGCGGCTAGCGGATTGAAGGAGCACCTTACACCTTCTCTGGTAAAGACATATCTCCACCAATCCCCCCACTCCACCCTAATCTACTAATACCCATACCAACAGCAATACCAACATCTGAGATGTTTGTTTGGGTGACGGCTCGTAAGAATACTAGTGTGACGCTAATGGGAAGGGAAGATTGATGACAGGCGGAAGGGAATTGATGGACGAGAGAGGGAGAGGGAAAAGGTTTGGGGGACAGTTGTCAGAAAAATATTGTGGGCAGGAATGCAAAAGTCTTTGTTCTTCTGTGATCACAGGAAGTTTTATGGTTTAGAGACCGGATATGCAGCTGTGTGTTTGTGGGTTTTACAAAGAAATCCACAGGGATTTGAGGGTAGTCTTCCAAAGAGATTTAATAAACCCTCCATAGTGATTGGTTTCCTAGCCACCTTGTGGACATGTGAACATGTAAAGGCATAGCACAGCAGCAGAGTAGCTGGAAGAAAACACAACAGAAAACATCCAGCTGGAATAAACACCTGAAGACCAGGGAAGCCTCCAGGTCTTAATTCCATGGAAAACTCTGAATGCCACAGTAGCGTCTCGGTTACAGCTCAGGGTGCCAGAGTTCAGAGTTCAATTCCAACACCATCTGTAAGAAGTTTGTATGTCCTTCCTGTGAGTGCATGGGTTATCTTGGGGTTCATTGGTTCCCTCCTATAGTCCAGAGATGTATTGGTTAGTGGGTTAATTGGTTATTGTAAATTATCCTGAGATTAGACTAAGGCTTAATAGGAGGGTAGCTGGGCAACGCAGCTCATTGGGCTGGAAGGGGCTGTTCAGCGCTGTATCTCTAAATAAATAAAAATAAATAAATAGATCACATCCAGTCCAGATTGTCACTTAATGCAAGAAGTGTACAAGTGGAATTCTGCAGATTGGGACTATGGCAAGACTGACAACATAACAATGCTCTCTCTGCCATACAAATTTGCAGAGATACTACCCCGCTTTCCAAGGGTGTGCTATTAGTCAATCTTAACATGGATTTATAATTATTGCTCAAGTCATCTAAACCCTACAGTACCCTAAACAGTATCTTAGGGTAGGATTAAAATAATTTAATCTTTAATTTTATATTTCATCACTAGGATTTAACAAATGTCTTAGAAATTTAGTTTTCAGTTTCAGAGAAGCATCAATATCAAAATGTAGGAAACAATCAATGAAAAGGCAAATCCTTTACGAATAATCTCTTCTTGGGCTTCTGGCTGGTAGAGGTATCAATTATAACCGACATTTTGATGACAGACTTTGTCATCTTCATCAGGGATGATATATGGGGATGTCTAATCTAGTGGAATTTATACCTCTGTAGTCTGTCTCTCCTCATTGGTTACTCCTCATCCAATCAGATCTGTGCTCTTGCACCTTGCTTACAATTGAATTCCATTTCTTACTTAGACCGAGCCTTTTGTCTTTGTTAAAATTCTTTTCCTCTACTTTTATTTCAATGGCTTCCTTTCAATGGATCCTGAAGAAATATTGGATTAATACCATCCACAAATCTGTAAGGAAGTTCAAGTCACGGTTTATGTGAGTCAATGACGACCTGGGGCTCAGGTTGTCTGACATTTACAGGATTCCCTGTGAATGCAGAGCAGTCCAGACAGGATGCATGGTGGAAACCCGCATCAAGGAACACAGGAGATGTATCCATTTGGGTTACACGGAGATGATCGACGGTAACAGAACACTGCATTCATAATGGTCATAGGTTTGACACTGATGGCAAAAAACTACTGTGACACACCAATGGCTTTTGTGATCACGTGATGAAGGAAGCCATTGCAATAAAACTAGACTTATACCATATTGATGTATAAATATACATAATCATACAATGTATATAGAAATGAGACGATTTTTTTTAAACCAGGGTGAAAGGCACAGTAACGTGTACACATAACACAACTAGCACACGATAACTTATGAAGGTCAGGATAAAATATATAGATAAAACACACATAAATAACAATCTGAAGTGCATTAATATTAAATATTGTAAGGTATGGAACAGATTAACCATTGGAACTTCAATGCGGCCAGGAATTCAGAAGCCTAATGGCCTGGAGGAAGAAACGGTTTCTCATTCTAACCATTCTTGTTTTTATGCATCATAGTCTCCTGCCTGATGATAGAAAGTCAAAGAGGATGCTGGATGGATGGGTGTGATCCTTAATAATACTAAGGGTCTGCGTATACAGTGCTCCTAATAAAGGTCATGGATGGTAGGGAGACCTCTATGATCTACTCTGCTGTTCTCACAATCCTTTGTTGGGCCTGCTGATCTGGTGCTCGGCTGCTGTCATACCAGATAGAGATGCAACTTGTCAGGATGCTCTTAATGATGCTCCTGTACAACACAGTTAAGATGGGGGGGGGGGGGGAGCCGGTGGGAGGGGGGGAAGCCTTGCTTGCCTCAATCTTCTTCGGAAGTGAAGGCACTGCTGTGCCTTCTTGTTCAGTGAGGTGATATTAAGGGACCAGGTGAGGTCGATCATCCATGATGTGAACACCCAGGAACTTGGTGCACTTCACTCTCTCTATGGAGGAGCCATGGATTTGCAGAGGGGGATGGTTGGTCTGCACCTTCCTGAATTTCACACTGATTTCCTTGGTCTTCTTCACATTCAGGCTTAGGTTGTTCAGTCCTGGCAAAATCCTTGTAAATTTTCTCTGTACTCTTTCAACCATATCTTTCCTGTAGGTAGGTGACCAAAACTGCACACAATACTTCAAATTAGGCCTCACCAACATCTTATACAATTTCAACATTACATAGAAACATAGAAAAAGTGCAGGAGTAGGCCATTCAGCCCTTTGAGCCTGCACCACCATTCAGTATGATCATGGCTAATCATCCAACTCAAAACCCTGTACCTGCTTTCTCTCCATACCCCTTGATTCCTTTAGCCACAAGGACCATATCTAACTTCCTCTTAATTATAGCCAATGAACCGGCCTCAACTGTTTCCTGTGGCAGAGAATTCCACAGATTCACCACTCTCTGTGTGAAGAAGTTTTTCCTCATCTCGGTTCTAAAAGGCTTCCCCTTTATCCTTAAACTGTGACCCCTCATTCTGGACTTCCCCAACATCGGAAACAATCTTCCTGCATCTAGCCTGTCCAATCCCTTTAGAATTTTATACATTTCAATAAGATCCCCCCTCAATCTTCTAAATTCCAGTGAGTATAAGCCTAGTCGATCCAGTCTTTCTTCATATGAAAGTCCTGCCATCCCAGGAATCAATCTGGTGAACCTTCTTTGTATATCCCATCACTTGTACTCAATACTTTGCTTTATGAAGATCAATGTGCCAAAAGCTTTCTTTATGATCATATCTGTCTGTGACACTACTTTTAATGAATTACGTATAGACTTGTATTACCAGATCCCTTAGTTCTCCTGCTCTCCTCTGATCCCTACTGTCACCATGTAGGTCCTACTACCCTGGTTGGTCCCACTGAAGTGCAACACCTGGCTCTTGTCTGCATTAAATTCCATCTGCCATTTTTCAGCCAATTTTTCCAGCTGATGCAGATCCTTCTGCGAGCTCTGATACTCTTTCTCACTATTTACTGCACTCTCTCCCTCCCCCCCCCCCCACCATTTTTGCTGCCATTTGCAAATTTGCTGACCCAGTCTACCAAGTTATCATTTTAATTTAATGACGAACAACAATGGACCCGGCACTCATCCCTGCGACACTCCACTGGTCACAGGCCTCTAGTCAGAGAGGCAACCCTCTACTACCACTCTCTGGCATGTCCCACAAAGCCAATGTCCAATCCAATTTACCACCTGGTGCAAGTCGATGGGAGTAGGCAGTTTCAATGGTTTAGCACAGGCTAGATGGGTCAAAGGGCCCATTTCTATGATTCTGTGGAGTTTCTTATGTTGGAGATGGCTATTTCTTGGTACTTTCAAACACAAAGTTATTTCCCACACCTACTACCCTATCTGTATATTAACTAGGTCCTGCTTCATGCAGACTTGTGATACCTCCTTGCCCAGGAGATGCAAATCTTGTTGGCCTGAGCCCGAGTCTGTGAATCTCTGCATGTCTGTCAGTGAAATCTAAGCCCCAAAGTCTATGAGTTTGAGTATGAATCTGCTGGAGGCGGCAAGTTGAAGACTACCTGTCCTGGGCTTGGAGGACTATGTATGTGCATGGGTGGGAGGGAGGGACGGGGCTTGTTTTGCTGTTGTGCTCTGTGTTTATCTGCTGAGCATTGTTGGCTGCTGTGTTGACATTGCAATGTGTGGCGACAGATACGGACTACCACCGGCACGACCTCGGGTGTGTTGGTTGTTAGTGCAAATGATGCATTTAACTATATGTGGTAAGCAGATTTGAATCTTGAAATCTTGATATATCTGAATATCTGAGTGATTGAAAATGCTGTGTTATGTCTTAGGAAGCAGCTTAAGTAGGTTGGGTCTGGGACACTGAATAGAATAGAATAGAATAAAACTTTATTGTTGTTGCTCAAGACAATGAGATTGCAGAGCTACTCTAGTCCATACAAAGCAAATATTTTGCATGAAGTTGCATGAAGGAGTTTTGATGAGATGTCCTGGCACTGTAATGATTGATCTTCAACAGCCACAAGCATCTTCCGACATGCAAGACGTGAGTCCAGCCATTGGAGTGATTTTACAAGAGCACCTATTGATTTCAATTATGCCAGAATCTCTTGATGCCCTGTTGACTCTAGTCAAATGCTGCCTTTATACTATAACCCATCACTCTCACCTTACATCTGGAACTCCTGTCTTTGGTTCCAATTTTGAACCATCTGTGATGAAATCTGGAGCCAAGTGACTCAGACAGTATCCAAACTGGGCATCATTGAGCCAAGCTAATGGTAAATAACAGTACTGTAACTGAAAAGCATGTCAGCAACCTCATCTTAAATTGATAAAGTTACATCAAAGCAACTGCAGAATTCATGATTCCCATTAACAATATATGACATTTATTTTCAAAATTGCAACAATCTGGATCAGATTTCTGAATGGATAATGAACTCATGTACACTACCTCACTATTCTTTTCTCCATATATTTTTTATTATGGATTGCAATGCACTACTACTGCAAAACAACAAATATCATGACATGGGCCAGTGATATTCTACCTGATTCTGATTCTGAAAATGTATTGAGGTAAGTTCCTGCCTCAAGTTCTGCTCTAATTGTGTCAGCAGAATTATACAAAGCTCAAAATGCAAAGTAAATTTATTATCAAAGTACATATGCATCGCCATATACAAACCTGAGGTTCACTTTCTTACGAGCATACTTAGTCGACTCAATAACTGTTACCAAGAGTGAAGGGAGCGAACCCAAATGCAGGACTCTGGCACGAAGATTGAGTTTGGATGTTAACTTGGGTGTAAACGCCAAACAGCAAGCAGGAGGGATCTTGACATGGAGCCTTGACTCAGAGACTTGACACGGAGCCTCGACTCGGAGACTTGACACGGAGCCTCGACTCAGAGAAACGGAGACTCATGGGTCAACCTTGGAACTGGAGCTCAACTTGGAACAAACGGTTCTAAGCGGTCAGGAAACGTAGTTACTCACAGGAAGAAGACCAACGAACTGGCGACTAGTGGTTGTGACACTGGGGTTCTTATACTATAGTTCTAGATGGAAACCAGATGTGCTGTCATCAAAGCGAATTAGAAGTAATTGGGAAATAAACGGTTGGAATCATGGCACAATCAACAGAAATTAGGAGCAAGATAGGGAATAAACGATCGGGACCATAACAATAACCATAATAGAATCAATGAAAGACAGCACCAACAGCCCGGACGATGAGTGTGCAAAAGACAACCAACTGTGAAAATACAAAAACAAAAAATAATAATAAATAAGCAATAAATATTGAGAACAAATAATGAAGAGTCCTTGAAAGTGAGTCCATAGGTGTAGCAACAATTCAGTGATGGGGCAAGTGAAGTTGAGTGAAGTTATCCCCGTTGGTTCAAGAGCCTGATGACTGAGTGGTAATAACTGTTCCTGAACCAAGTACTGTGAGTCCTGAGTCTCCTGTACCTTCTTCCTAATAACAGCAGTGAGAAGAATGGTGGGGGTCCTTGGTGATGGATACTACTTTCCTGCAACTAGCAAATCACCACAGTCCAGTTGTTAACATAAAAGGATTGTCCTGGAGTTACAGCAAATAAAGAATTAATCATGCAGTAAACTGTATAGCCAACACTGTTATAGTCATGAGGATATTAAGAATTGCTGTCTTGAATTCCAATCTGGGTTGCTGGTACTCAACAGAGTAAAATGGTAGCAATACCCACAAAATGCTGGAGGAACTCAGGAGGCCAGGCAGCATCTATGGAAACCCCATTTTGCTAGTCTCCCAAGTACTTAGTCCTAGGTCTGGACAGACCAGAAGTCAGGTACTATAACTGGAGGGGGACCTGCATATTAATCCTATTTGCTAGCTACATTTGTAATTGGTTCTGTAGCTACCCATTGGTGGATCCACCGATTTAAAACCTGTCACAATTTTAACGACTTCCAATAGGTCACCTCCTCAATGTCCTTTTGAAGGAAAAGGAGACCCGATCTGTTAATCTTCTGTACTTTCTCACATTTCTGGGATTAAACATTAAATATTTTCCATACCTCATTCAGTGTTTCTGCATATCTTTTGCACGGCAGTGACCAGAACGATAAGTTACACGTATTCAATGTGTTGAAAATAAAACTTAGAGATGTTGGAAACCTGAAGTAAGAAAAGGGAAGAAACGCATAAAACAAAAAATAAACTAGATGTTCCTCAGCCCCTCAATCCTATCTAACCATTTCCTTTACAAATGGGATTTGTTTGGCAGGCACTGTGGTCAGCATGGTAGAGTTGGGCTGAGGGGTTCATTTCCATATTGCATAACACTACTCATTAGGTTTTAACTGTGCCAATTTCACATATCTCTCAATTTCCCAAGTAGTTCACCAAACATTGGTGTCTAATTATTTTTCAAATATCCTCAAGAAATACTGACCCCCAAATCTCCAGAGTGGACAGTTTTGGAGATTCAGCACTCTCAGTGAGAATATTTGTCAGAACTGCTGGAACGACTCATAGAATCTATGGAGAAATAATCAGCCTTTAAGTTGAAGCTGAAGACTCTTCATCAATGTTGCTAATTCAAGGATGAATACAGGTTGAATATAATTTATGAGCTGTTTAAGTCTTTCGCAGTAGAAAAGACTCCTTAGTTCATTTTTTTTTCTTTATTCCTCTGCTGACTTTATAGTGATTTAGTCTATTTGTTACTCTTAGATACTTTTGTCCCTCAACCATCTACAAGTCATAATTTCAAAATAAAGTGTTGTTCATCAAAAAGAAAAAAATCATTACCATGAAGTTTTGGAATTCTCTTTCCAGTAAGGTTGTGGACACTGGTGAGTTTTTTAAGGCATAGTTGGATAATATTGTTTTGGATGTTATGGGATCAAGAGAAAAAGAGCTGGTGCAGGCTGTGATGTTGAGATAAAAGATCAGCCCTGATCTTCTTGAATGTCAGGGAGGGTTGAAAGGCTGAACATCTTATACCATGTTTATATTTCATATGTTCCCTTAAGTTTCATTACATTATTTTTTTATTATTCCTCTCTTCATATTTTTTCTACTTTTTTCTGCTTGGCTGATTTTGGTATTATCATCATTGTCACATGTACAGTGGAAGGTTGAACATTTGCATACCATCCATAGATGGATTTATTTATTTTTTCAATTAGTATTTATCGTCTCCCTAATTGCATGGAATCAAGGAGGCATGTTGGGTTTGGGGTTACATAACCTGTAAAACAAACTAAGACAGCAGATTTCCTTCCCTATAGAGATATTAGTGAACCAGATGGGTTTTAATGACAATCCAACAGTTCCATCATTAAATCCAATCAATTAAGTAATTCCAGGATTATTTAACCACTTGGATTTAAAGCCCTTACCTGCCATGGCGGAATTCAAATTCACATGCTGGGATAAATAAATTGCCTGTTGGTCCAGTAATTTATCCACCAGGCTTCCAAAACCTCTTCCTCACACATCCTACTGGCAAGCTAACTTGATCTGAAGAACGGTCTCGGCTTGAACCATCAACTACTTATTCATTTCTATAGCTGCTGACTGATCTGCTGAGTCCCTCCAGCAGTTTGTGTGTGTTGCTCTGGATTTGCAGCATCTGCAGATTTTCCCATGTTTAAATTTACCTTTCCTAGTTGATTACTTAGAATTAAAATTATACAAAGAAGACAGAAAGAGAAGCAATTCAGTGCAAACAAATTTTGAAAATATAATGGAATGGTCAACACACGAGATCCTGCACATGTTGGAAGTCCAAAGCAACACACACAAAGTGTTGGAGGAACTCCGGAGGTCAGGCAACATCTGAGGAAAAGGACTAAACAGTTGATGTTTTGTTCTGAGATCCTTTATCAGGACTGGGAAAGTCTCAAATTTGTCTAGTTTGAATGTTTCATGGCTCTGGTCCTGTACTCGCAGGAGTTTAGAAGAATAAGGGGAGATCTTATTAAAATGTTGAATACTGAAAGGCCATTGAGTATGGAGAGGGCATTTTCTATACAGGTGCCCCCACCCCTTTACAAAGGTATAATGTTCCTGTGAAACCTTTTTTTAAGCTGAAATGGTGTAAAGCGAAGAACCATTAATTTATATGGGAAAAATTTTCGTAAAAGCGAAAATCCTCTTTGTAGTGCGAAAACGGGTTACCAATGTAGGTCTTTTGTAAAAGCGAAGTGGTGTAAAGTGAAAATTTGTAAAGCGGGGGACACCTGTATTGGGTGAGCCTAAGACCAGAAGAAAAAGCCTCAAAATTGAGGGATACCCATTTAGAAGTAGGATGAGGAGGAAGTTCTTTAGCCAGAGGGTGCTGAATCTATGAAACTCATTACCACATACAGCTATGGTTGCCAAGCTATTGGCTATATTTAAGGTAGAAGTTGATAGGTTCTTGATTAATCAGGGTGTCAAAGATTATGGGGAGAAGGCAGGAGAATGGGGTTGAGAGGGATAATAAATCAGTCATGATGGAATGGTGAATTAGTCTTGATGGGCTGAGTGGCCTCATTCTGCTCCTATGTATTCTAGTCTTATGGTCAAATCCTAAGGAAGTTCTGCTGTGCTGTCAGACTCGTTGGGCTGGGATGGCCTGATCTCTAAATAAATGCAGTAAATAAAAGCAGCAGTAGTGTACAAGCACTAGCATGGACCTTTTGGGCTGAATGGTCTGATTGTGAGCTGAAATTCTTATGTAACTTGCACAAAATATGTTAAGGGATTCAAAAGAAAAAGAAACAAAACATTCTGAATCAAGCATTTGCTGTAAATCATGCATCTGTGTATATCTGTCCAGATTCACGAAGGAATTAAATTCTTTTGATACCTTGGTCTTTATCTCCCCTCCCTCTTTGCAAGACAAACAGATGTTTTGCGACAAGCTCTGTAACAGCGGATGAGATTTGTGACATGGACACGGAGCGTTGTCCACGTTTGGCTGATTTAATTCCTCATCAGAGGACACTAAGGCAACAGCAGATGTGCGCCTCGCACCTATCTCCCAGCCTGGATTTGTTGTGATTTTTTGTTTTTTTTTGCCTTGGTGTTTACTACCCGCCTCTTCCTCTTCAAAAACGACAGGAGAAAAAAAACGTATTTTGTTTTGTATTTCTTTGGCGTGACTGAAAGGAGGAGAGAAAAAAAATCAAGAAAGGAAAGAGGGAGCGAGAGAACTATACTGCTGAGACAAATCTCCAGAGTCACAGAGAGAAGAGATGGTAATGACAGATTTTTAATGTGGCGGGTGACTGTCAAGATTTCAGCAAAAGTGTCTTCAGAGCTCACTCGCACCAGATGGAATGTGAACGATTCATTCGAGTATGGAAAACATCTGATATACACGGTGGCTGCATTATTGTTTTTATCCCCTCTTGCCTTTCCTTTCCTCATTTCTTAGTATTGCTCACAATATGTTGGCATGGCCCTACGCAACCCCCCACACAATTCCGTTTTAAAGTGTGTGTCCTACCAGTTTAATTGATTGATTATTTTGTTCCAGTTCTGTGAGGCTCCAAATTTGTCTTTAATAGTCAGAGTCAGACCTTGCAGTTATTGGGAGTCCCCTGACATCTATTTGATCTAAACTGGAAAGCCATTACCAGTTAATACATGTATATTCTGTTGAAAGAAAATTATCAGTAATGAAATGAGGGAAAAATTACTGAATGGTTATGGGCAAAAGCAGATGTTGTGGAGGAATTATGCTAGCATAGCTAATCACCAGTGAAACTTTGTGTGATAGGGTGTTAAAGAAAGAGGGGGGATGTAAGGGAAATATCTCACTTTCTGCTCTAAAGCATGGGAACAAAGAGGCGTATGGTTACTAATTACAAATACAGTTCTAATTTACCGTAAGCAGACAGTGTTTAAAGGGACACTGTCACAAAGTGCCCAGGGATCCATCCCTGACATTCATTTCTATGAACAGACAGCATTTTAAATTGTCAAACGTGGTCTTTGTCAGGCAGGGATGATACACAGAAGAGGTAGTTTTCAAATCATCTCAATAGATGAGTTTGGAGAAAGTCCTTTTTGCAATGTTATTGCCCATTTCAAAATTCTCCAGTGGCGACTATTGGCTAATTAGTGAGGGATTTTTGTAACCATGTCACCATTAGCAGTGAGCAAAGAGGGAGGCTTAAAATTCATTTCACCAAGATTGAGCCAATTACTGAACTGATTTCAAATTTTCTTTTCAAAACAAATGCTCGAGGCAGGTCCGTTCCTTAGAAAATCATGATGGAAGTCAGGAGATGACGTAAGTCTGACAGAATAATTTCAGGATGTGGAGGATTCAAAGGCTTCTTAGTGAGACTGAGGTCAAATGGAGTGAAACTCAAAGTTCAAAGTAAATTTATTTTCAATGTTCATACGTATCACCACATACAACCCTGAGATTCAGTTTCTTGTGGGCATGTACAGTAAATAGATAGATAGCTACTTTATTCATCCCCATGGGGAAATTCAACATTTTTTCCAATGTCCCATACACTTATTGTAGCAAAACTAATTACATACAATACTTAACTCAGTAAAAATATGATATGCATCTAAAATCACCCTCTCAAAAAGAACCACAATAGAAACGATGAAAAAATGAACACAAAACAGACAACCAATGTGCAAAAAACAACAAATTGCGCAAATACAAAAATAAAAATAAAATAATAAATAAACAATGCAATCGAGATCATGAGGTGAAGAGTCCTTGAAAGTGAGTCCATAAGTTGAGGGAAGAGTTCAGTTTTGGGGTGAGTGAGATAGTGAAGTAATCCCATCCAGATCAAGAGCCTGATGGTTGAGGGGTACTAAGTGTTCCTGAACCTGATAGTGTCCACTTGGCAGGAGCTGGGCCTGAGTTTCCAAAAGGAAAGAGGGAGGCTGGGGGTGGGTGTTCCCCTGAGGTTGGGGAGATGGGCTTAAATGGCTTTTAGTTTCTCAACAAGGCTAAAGATGAAGCGGTTGAGTGCCAGTATCCTGGGGTTGTAGAGAATTTGGGAGGAATTGGGCATGAGTTATGTAATGGTGGTTTAAGAGGGCAAAATCCATGTCAAAATTCTTAGGAGTGAAGGAAAGGATAGGAGCTATGTGAAAGTTTCTACGTATCGTAGAGAAAAGGAGACACCTTGGGGCTGGAGTAGGGTGGAGAGGGTAGATATTTTGGGCATGATGGCAATACAGAGTAGGTTGGCCAGAACAAGAAAGTGTTAAGCAATAAGGATGGGCAGATTGAAGTGGGTTGTACCTGTTTGGGTTCAGATAGCAGCCAACTACAGAGAACGTTTCAGTGCAGCCAGTGTACAGACATTTGCCCAGTTAATTGCCTAAGTGCTAGCTGATCCAAGCAAAACTTGTGCTCAGAAATCTTCCTGCAGCAGAAGTCTTCATGAGAGTCAATATAGATTTATGCCCGGTCAACATACTGGCAATCCACTTTCCAGTTTAATCTCCTGTTAGAGCAGGATGTGGAATGGGCAGACAACAAGTTATTTGCTTCAAGCTTTCGATGGTCATGTCCTGACCTACTTACTGGAAGAATTTGTTATGCCCTGTAGCCTTCTACTTCCTATTTTGTAATCTTACTGTTTTTTCTCACTTTGTAGTTGTTACTGAAAAACAATAACTTACATTACATGGTGCCTTTTGCACAGCAAAACATCCCAAGGAACTTCTCAGGAGTGGCTTCAAATAAAATTTGACATTGAGTCACCTAAGGAAACATTCAGACATCTAACTGAAGGATAAACAAAAGAGATTCTGTAGATGCTAGAAATCCAGAGCAACACTCATATAATGCTGGAGGAACTGTATGAAAATGTATAAGCTGTCGATGTTTTAGGCATTTAATAGGTAGTGGGAAGGTTATCCCTACCACACCCCCACCTGGAAGAGTTAGGTTGTAAGGAGAGTCTGGGACAAGTGAGAAGTTGGTGTAGGTGTTTAGCAGGGTATCTCTGCGGCTTTGAGACTTGGCAACTAAGGAGATAGCTACAGTGGATGGAGTAACTAAAATCAGAGGTACAAAGGAGGTCAACATTCTAGGAACAGCAATACCATACAGAACTACAAGACCAGAGGAGGTTAGAGGCATAGAGTGGGCATGGATGAAAATACAAAAATCGGGATATTTGTGGTCATTGATCCCATGATTTCTCCATGACTTTACCCAAACATTTCTCCATATTTTCTTCTTAATCCCACCCACAATATTGCATCATTTTTCTGTGATCAACGTGCTTCGTTGTTGTTTGACTGATGAGTCTTCTCATGGTCATAATCCAATTGTAATTCCCTGAGATAACCACAGTTATTCTGGTGGCCCTGTAGGTTGTCATAGTCAGGGGAGGTAGTGGGGATAAGTTTCCACTACCTATTAGATGATCCCAGTACTGTGCATCTCAAACAGTCTCTGACAACCAGGTCCTGCTCCTGGCCTTGGTGTGACTAAGCCCAGTGGAACTGTTTCTACCAACAGGAGAAGGGGCAAAGACAGGTTACTGGTTGCTTTGGGCAGATGGGACTTGTCTGCCATGGTTGGCAGCTCATCCAGGCACCTCTGGTCTCAAACCTCCGCTGCCTTGCTGATATACCAACTCTGGGGAAAGGCTTGGGGAGTAAACCCTGGGGGGTGGGGGGGGGGGGGGGAGAATTCGGAGCTGTATTCCCTAAGGCAGTCCTATGTTGAGTTCAACATTGCCAGGCAACTCTGCGGTGCCACTGGTGCTAAACCGTATTGGTCTCTGCCATTCCTTTGGCTTCAACAGATGGGTGGAGAGAGAGAGAGAGAGCCTGCAGTATGGGTAACACTTTGCTGTCTGTACCATACTGCCCTGGCTTGTGTACTGTCTTGCACATCACGTAGACAGCGAGGATGTAATATTCCATAATCAGCCCCGATCCATGGAGCCCTCCCTCCACCCTCCCATACCTCCCATCCCCTCCGTACGCAGATCACGTATTTTCTCTGAATGCTTTCTAACATGTTTCAGAAGATCCCCCCTCCCCAGCCCCTTCTCACTAACCCATCATCTGTCCCTGTGTGCAAATAGAACATAAAACAGTTCAGCACCTTCTGCCTATGACGTCGATGTCGGCCATGGTGCCAGATGAAACTGAACCTATCTTCCAGCATACGATTCATATCTTTCCATTCGCTGACTGTTTATCGCTTATCTAAATGTTGCTTAAACATTACAGTCAACTGCTTCCCCCACCACCTTTATCAGCCACCTATCACTCTCAGAGTAATAAACTTACCCTGGTTGTCACCTGCAAACTATCCTCCTCTCACCCTGAAAGGCCTTAATAGAGTGGATGTGGAGAGGATGTCTCCTATGGAGAGAAGGCCAAGGCTCAGAATAGAGGGATGTCCATTTAGAATGGAGATGAGGAGGAATTTCTTCAGATAGATAGATAGGTGCTTTATTGATCCCAAAGGAAATCATGGTATCACAGTAGCATTACAAGTGCACAAGTATACAAATATTAGAAGAGAAATAAGAAAGAATAAAAAAATAGTGGTGATTCTGTGGAATTCTTTGCCACAGGGAGCTGTGGAGGCCAAGACATTGAGTATAATTAGGGCAGAGGTTGATAGAATCTTGATTATTTAGAGATACGGGAAAAGGCAGGAGATTTGGGGCTGAGAGGGAAAATGGATCAGGTATGATGAAATGGTGGAGCAGACTCAATGGGCCAAAAGGCCTAATTCTGCTCCTATATATAAAATCTAATATTTGAAGTATTTGACATTTTATTTCCTTTATTTATTTAAAGATATAGCACGGTAACAGCACCTCTCAGCTCACGAGCCCTCCCCACCCACTTACACCCCTATGACCAACTAACCTACCAACCAGTACAATCTCTTTACAGACAAAAGCAGGAAACAAATTCTGACTATCTACCCTATCTAGGCCTCTCTTAATTTTATCTCTAAGCACAACACATTATAAAAAATCAAATAATTTAAGTTTGGCAGCATCCTGTTATCTAATGAACACTTAATTTTTGTTCCATTTCTCAGACATGACCCTCTTCTCAGAAGCAATACTAGCTCCCCGCTCACCATATCAGTTGTAAACAAATAGCCACATTCCTATAAAACCTTTCTCAACTGCAGAAAATCATTACGACAGTGAAACACTTTGTGGTGTTGCCATTGTTGGCATGTAGAAGTACCAGCCAACTAACCTAATATCTTTCCGCTATTAGTCAATGAATTAGGCTCAAGAATCAATAAGTTATTTTGTAGCTTCATAAAACTGGTTGGGTCACTTTTGGAGTAGAGGTAGAGTCATAGAGTCAAAGTGTTGTGCATTTAATATTTTGGTAATATTTGAGTAATCTGGTATGCATATTGTTTGATTAAGTATTTTTGTTTGTTTAAATAATTGATTAAGAGTTGTATGTAAAAATATGTGAATTGCTACCATGTAATATGGGCACACCTCGCTCGAAGTATACCCAAAGTTCCTTTGAATTAGTTTGATGTTTTGAAATTGCAAAACTTAACACAATGTGTGCTACAGTGCAGAAACAGGCCTTTCAGCCCATTTTGTCTGTGCCAGACTGCTATTCTACCTGCAACCATCACATTAAGTGCATACTACAAAGGAATGTCAGCACCTCGACTTTCTCAGAAGTTTGGTAACTTTGGCATGTCATTGGAAACTCTGACAAACTTCGATAGATGCACAATGGAGAGTATTCTGACAGGTTGCATTACAGCCTAGTACAGAAACACCAATGCCCAAGAATGGAAAAGCCTCCACAAGGAGGTTCATACAGCCCGATCCATCACAGAAAATGCCCTCCTCACCATTCAGCACATCGACAGGGAGCACTGCCACAAGACAGAAACATCCATCATTAAGCACCCCCCACCATCCAGGCTATGCTCTGTTTTCACCTCAGCTCACAGGAAGGAGGTACAGAAGCCTTATGTCCCACACTACCAGATTCTGGAACAGTTATTACCCCTCAACCATTAGATTCCTGAACCACTGTGGATAACTTCACTCACCACAACACTGAACATGGATTCACTTTCAAGGACTTTACAACTCATGTTCTCAGTATCATTTATTTATTATTATTGTTTCTATTTATTTTTTTCTCAGTTCAAGCTGGTAAAACCAAAGGTACAGTCATAGCCAATCACACTCATTTTATTATTATTATTTGTCTTCTTTTGCACAACAACTTAGAATCATAGAGTCTTAGAAAAGTACAGGACAGAAACAATCCCTTCAGCCCATCCGGCGCATGCCAAACCATTTATCCTGCCTACTCCCATCATTTGTACTGGAACCCACACTCTCACACACCCTCTGAGTGAAGACGCTTCCCCTCATCTTCCCCATAAGCATGCTTTCATGTTTCTGTATTTTCCACACAATGGGAAAGGGGAGAAGAGAGAATGACTTGGGGTATAAGGCTGCAAAGGTTGATTATTTCTTCATAAGAGTTTTTTCAAACTTTAAACCAAATTTACTTAGTTCTGTTTAGCATTTGTCATCTGTGTACGGGTGTATGGGACGTTGGAAAAAAAATGTTGAATTTCCCCATGGGGATGAATAAAGTATCTATCTATCTATCTATCTATCTCAGCCTTGATATCCATCCATTTCACAATCAGTAACCAGGAATAATCTCCAAGTGGACAACACCATTTCATGGCTCGTAGGCTTGCGTGCCTCAACGACCCAGAGGGCTATGTTGGCTGGAGTCAGAGCTTTATGCTTTGGCTCCTTGTAGGGTCACCCATGCCAAAAAGGTCAGAGGGTAGAGGCCAGACTAACATTGGTCACCGGTCCTCCAGGTTCAGGATTCAACTAAGGGCCAACAACTCTGACTGGCAAAACTAAACTGTTATGGAAACAGTAATGAAGAAACCTTCTATACCTGAGTGTGACTGTGTTCCTGAGTCTCCACTTGGGACTTGCATGACTGTCAATACTGAAAACCGAGCTACCAACACGACCAAGGAAGCCGTGAACACCGCCAAAGATGGAGGAGCTTCATTGCCACCCTAAGTGCCAGTGGCCTAACGGACAGTAGATTTGGAACTGGGAGTATCCCAGAAAGAAATTTGTGTTAGCGATTTGAGCAACTCGATATCTTTAACATGTTAAATGATATAACAAAAGGGTTGAGATGGAAAGGTTGTTATTTACATTATTTACAAATCTAATAAACCTGACTCTGGGAAGGTCTTAAGAGCTTGTGTTAGAACGTGGACCACCCAATCCAGACTCTTGCACAGAAAACAGTCTCAGCAACAGAAGGAGAATGCGTTCATGCAAAATCTAAAAAGATTTTTTTAGATTTTAGATCTTTAGATAGTTTGTTCTTTTCCATAGATGCTGAGTTTCTCCAGCATTTTGTGTGTGTTGCTCTGGATTTCCAGCATCTGCAGATTTTCTCACATTTGCCTAGCTCTATATAGGGCCCCTGCCCCCTCCCTCTTCAGTCCTGACGAAGGGTCTCAGCCCAAAACGTTGACTGTTCATTTCCACAGATGCTGCCCGACCTGCTGAGTTCCTCCAGTGTGTTGTGTTACCTTGTTTGCCTCACATCTTGAAAACTCTGATATGCACAACATCCATATTTCATTGGGAGAGAACCTACCAGCTTTCAACTACTGACTGACAAAGCCACCACAGTGCTGAGATGAAATCTATGTTCTCTGATTTCAAAAAGAACTTGTATCCATCCATTGTTCCAAATATCTAGAGAAGGTTGGAATTCATTATTTTTTCAGAATACTTGCTGCACCTGGTGCTCTGAAATACAATGTGTACAATGAAAGAGGAAGGGAAGAGAAGATGCACCATTATTTCAAGTACCAGGAAGGAATGAGAGCAAGAATTTAAGATGGGTTTGATTTTAACATAATTAGAATACGGGAAGGCAGAAGGTCATGTAGATCACACAATGCAAATTCTGAAAATACCAGCTTCACTATTAACAACTGTGTATTCAGTTATCCTTACACCAAGCTGTGGAATTCCTTCCCTAAAAATCACCTTTTGTCTCTTCTCCTTTAAGGTGATTTTTTTTTGTTTGCTTATACACCCATGAAGCATTTATGGAATCTATATATGTCATGATGTGCTTTGGCAAAATATCGGAACCCAAGAGCAGAGGAAAGACAGACTTCAATGTGGAGACAGCAATGAAAGTTTATTCATAATAATCCCAAAAGAACATCAGTTGAGTGACACCACAATAAGTAACACTCTCAAAACTAGGAGCCTGTGATTAGCACTAATCAGGCATCCACTTAAATAATACAAGTAACACGGAATACCTGAGCCCATCAAAATAAACTTAAACTAGTTTAAACAGAAGGCACCAAGTGACCTCATTAAAAGGAGTGAGAAAACTACAAGGAACTCTAAACATTAACAACTTTCTTTAAACAACAACTAACCAATTCAGGTGTTCTGAAAACCTCGTAGACCAATGCTCTCCAGCGCCCCACACAGGCCCAAAGAACTCACTACAACATGTACAAGCAAGTTCTCATTGTTTTATTCAGAAGTAATAAGGAGCGTTCAGTATGGTACAGCATGGTAGTGTAACAGTTGGCATAACGCTGATACAGTGCCAGTGACGAGGGTTCAATCCCACTGTAGGGAGTATGTATGCCCCCGTGAAGGTGAGGGGTTCATCCAGGTGCCCTGGTTTCCTCTTACATTCCAAAGACACATGGGTCAGTGGCTACATGAAAGAGGCAGAGCTGAGGAGGACGATGGTGCCTAACAGCGACTCCTTTGCTTGCATCTTCGGAAACAACTCTATTTCTATCTTTGATATCTTTTTTTTTACCCTTTCAAGGTTCTTTTGAAGACCCTGACCTGGAGTTACATGCTGACTTCGGTTCCTTGCGGAAATGGGACCCGCTCTCGGGGCCTCACAATCTGCCAAGGACTCAGCCTGGAAGACGAGCACACCTTCAGGGTGCCAGATTGTCGCGGCTCTGGAGGCGGGCGGATTCAAGATTGGTGCTGCCATCTGATGCATCGTGGGAGATGAAAGGTCATAAGTAGCAAGCTGGCTGCTAGCTGTGTGCCCAGAGACTCGAGTTCTTTGGGCACAGAGCTCGGAAAAAGAACGCAACAGACTATTAACACCATAAATCAGCAAGTTGCTTTATCATGTCTCCCCTCTCACTGTGAAATGGGGACACCTCTTTTTCTGTTATTAGGGGGAGAGACAGAGAGCCTGTGGTATGTCAGATTAACAGGTGAACGAGTAGTCTTTGGGGTACTGCAAGTTTGTATCTTTAGTGATGCTTTGCTGCATGCTTGTGTGCACAGTGGGGGGTTGCCATGCTTTTTTGCTGGTGGGAGAGGGGGGGTTGTTGCTTTGCTGCTGCTAATGCGTGGTAGGGAAGAGTGGGTGGGGCTTTGGGGTTCTAACATTTAACTGTCATTCTTTGGGCCACTCTGTTTTCGTGGATGTTTGCAACGAAGAAGAATTTCAGGATGTATATTATATACATTTCTCTGACATTAAATATACCTATTGAACATGTGTAATTGGGCAAGGAAGGGTCATCAGGCTGGAAGGGCTTGTTACTGTGCTATACCTCTAAATAAAAATAAGGAGTATGAAATAAGACATTTAGAAGCAGTAGCCCCACTTGTACCAGGAAAGCATTTTTAAATTTTAGAGCTGGGTACCAAACCTAGGGTCCATGGACCCCTCAGTTAATGATTGGGTTTTATGGTACAAAAAAAGTTGGGAACTGTTGTTCTAGAGAAACATATAAAATACTTGTATTGGAGGAACTCAACAGGTTAGGTGACATCTATGGAGGGAAACGTTTCAGATTGAGCCCCTTCATCACGTCCGGAATGGAAGGGGAAAGAAGCAAAAATAATAAGGTGGCGGAAGGGGAAGGAGTACAAACTAGCAGGTGGTAGGTGAAGCCAGGTGAGGGGGAACATAGGTGGTAGGAAAGGGAGGATGAAGTGAGAAGCTGGGAGGTGATAGATGGTAAATGTCAAGTGCTGAAGAAGAAAGAATCTGATGGGAGAGGGGAGTGGACCATGGGAGAAAGGGAAGGAGGAAGGGCATCAGAGGGAGGTGATGGGCAGGTGAGGAGAACAGAAGGGACGCGAGAGTAATCGAAATGGGGAATGGAAAAGTAGAGAAGAGGAGGAGGTAGAACTTACCAGAAGTTAGAGAAATCAATGTTCATGCCTCACCATGGCGTTAGAGGAGGCCATGGAGCAACATGTCAGAATGTGAACTGAAAGCAGAATGGAAATGGGAGGCCACCAGGAAATCCTGCCTGATGTGGTCTACAAAGTGGAGGTGCCTGATAAAGCTATGCACAATATTTGATGGGTGTAGGTTTAGATTAGACACTTTATCTGGTGCCCTGTCCTAGTTTAAAAGCAATGCTCATCAGACCTTCCCAGTATAAGCAGTGTCTGTGGTTTAGTTGAAATTGGACAGAACAGAGAGTTAAGTCTTGTTGAGGGGCCACGTATTTATCATGAAACAGGAGGGTTAGTATCTTGAAGGCAGCTTTGGCAATAAAGGAGATGAAGAGAAATCTATTTAAATTCAGGCAAAATAATGAGGGTTAGAATATCAAGGGTCTATTAGGATGGAAATTCACTCTACTGATATCAAAGGTAAGAAGTGGGAACCGTTGCACAGACCCACCAGTGTTATGATCCAATTGTGCCTTTGAAGATATGAAAGAAATAAGGTTTGCATTGTGCCGCAGGTATCAAGATTTAGTGATTTAATCATTGCATTAAGAGAGAGAGTTGAAGGCTCTGCAATGAGGGCATGTGATCTGAATGAAATTAATAAACGCAGAGTGGAATCATCTGCAAACAAGGGCTAGGTGATGAATGGATAAGGTCATTAATATAGAACAAAAACAAACATGGGAGTAAACAGATTGTTTAAGTTGTATATTTATAGGTTATGGTAATGGAGTAATATTCCTGCTTGTAAGGCAGTGCACTGAAATTAATCTGATTCCCATCTGTCTTGAGTTAAGGTCGTGAATATGTTTAAACGTAAATAAATAGATGTGTATTATTGGACCCCAATGAATCATGGCCAGAAGAAAGATGATGGTGGACATGTACCATGTCTGGGAAGCAAAGCAAGTGAGTAATTAGCTTTTCTTGTCACTTGAATTAACATGCTGGCTTGTACTCAAATACTTGTCAATGTATTACTCATATGGGAAGACAAATTGGCTTCAGGAGGCAGAGAGGAGTATGAGAGCCCCTGTCTGCATCATTGGTGCTGTGGCAGAGATGGTTGACAGCTTCAAGTTCCTCGATGTGAAAATGAGTGAGTGAGTCCTCCGTCTGTCAGGGTCGACCATCCCAGCTGTCTAGATATGCAAGCCTGGGCAGTATGATATGGAGAGCAAGCCATTGCCCATGTAGCAAGTGCCCCCTCTCCGTCCATCTGATGAACCCAAAGGAAGGGCAGAGACTAATGGCAATGCAGGAGATGCCAGTCAGCGTTGAACTCAATGTAGGTCGGTCTTAGGGACTCTAAGCTCTGGATTTTCCCCCGGCGTTTGAAATCAGAGTTTTCTGTCTCCCAGCTGAGCTGGCAACCACAGCTGATGAGTGCCATCTGTCCAAAGCAACTGATTTTAAGTCACCAGTGAGCCACATGTGAAGGCCAGGAGCTGGACGGTTGTCAGAGGCTATTTGAAGCACACACCATTGGGAGCATTTAACAGGTAGTGGGAGCGTGGCCCAATTACCATCCCCGGCTATAACAATCCTAACGAACAAAAATGTAAATATCACCAAAAATTTGCCCTGGTCCAATGGCCAAGGCAGTACACCAGCATCTCAAATTCCTCAGAAGACTGAAATTTGGCATTTCCCAATGATTCTCACCAATGCGTACAGGTGGATCACAGAAAACATCCCATTCAGATGCATCATATCTTGGTATGGCAATTGCTCTACCCAAACTGCAAGAAATTGCAGAGAGTTGTGAATGCGGCCCAGCCAGTCACAGAAACCAGCCTCACCTCCACTGACTCTATTGACACTTCCTGCTGCCTCAAGAAAGCAGAAAGCAGCCAACATCATTGGAGATCATGTTCACTCCAGGCATTCCCCCTTCTCAACCCTTGCCCCCCTTCCATCACGCAGCAGTTCAGAAAGATGTAATAAATTCTTCTGGCCCATGTGGGAGACCAGAGAGCATAGAACACCACGGTTTTTAGAGCACCTGAATTGGCTAATCATTGTTTAATGAAAATTGTTAATCATTTAGAGTTCCTTGTGTTTTTTCTTAAGTGGTCTTTACAATGTGGTCTCCTGGTGCCTTCAGTTTAAGCTTTATTTTGATAGGCTAAGTGATCCATGTTTAAGCGGATGCTTGATTAGTGCTAACTGCAAGGTCCTAGTTTTGAGAATATTACTTCCCGTAGTTTCACGCTGCCAACTCACTGATTTTTTTTGGCATTATTATAAATAAACTCTCCTTGCCGTTTCTACCTCAGAGCCTGTCTTTCCTCCGCACATGTTGGGCTACCACCAGACTGAAAGCAGCTTTTATCCCACTCTTATAAGACTCTTGAATGAGCCTCTTGTACAATGAAGATTAACTCTTTATGTCTCATTCGACCCCAGGAGACTTCAATGCTGGGCTTGCGATTGTAACATGTTAAGATATTTCTGAGACATTGCTCTTCCAGGGGTGGAGAAGGGTGTGGTATTTAGGTAATCAGACCCTGAGCTTGTGAAATGGAAAGTTATATTCAGTTACCATGATAACTGAGAACTTTTAATTTCAAGTAATCAAATTAACCTGGAACTTGAATAAAAAGAATTGGGTCAGAAACAGTGACTGTTAACTCTGAATTGTTATAAAACCAGATTTGGTTCATTAATTTTCTTCGGCAAAGGAAATCTGCCAGTCTTACTTTTACCTCAAGAAATTGAGGACAACAGGCAGATGGTAGCTCCATCACCTACAGGTTTTCTATAAAATCACATACCATCCTAATTTGGAAGTACAGGAAATACCTAATAAAGTGACCATTGAGTGTATCTCATGGTCTTCTGCTGGTATAGTCTATCCATGTGAAGGTTTGATGTGTTGTGCTTTCAAAAGATGTTCTTCTGCACACCACTACTGTAGTGCATGGTTGTTTGAGTTACTGTTGCCTTTCTGTCAGCTTGAACCTGTCTGGTCATTCTTCTCTGACCTTTCTCATTGACAAGTCACTTTTGCCCACAAAACTGCCGCTCACTGGATTTTTCCCACACCATTCTCTGTAAAGTCCAGAGATGGCTGTATGTGAAAATCCCAGGAGATAAGCAATTTTTGAGATACTCAAACCACCCCACCTGGCACCAACAGTCATTCCACTTAATTCACAGTCATTACTGATTCTGGTGTTTGGTCTGAACAACAACTGAACCTTTTAACCATGTCTGCATGCTTTTATGCATTGAGTTGCTGCCACGTGATTGGCTGATTAGATACAGTATTTTCATTAATGTTGAGGTGTACAGGTGTACCTAATAAAGTGGCCAATGAGTATACAGCTGCATTGCTTTTATGCTAAATAATGCAAATCCTAGAATGCTCTCCTCTAGAGCATTGTGAGAGTACCCACACTGGACGTACAAGGAATGAAACGAAGAGGTAATTCACCACATTCTTCTCATTGCTTCCATTGAGAAGGAGATACAGGAGCCTGAAGACGTATATAGGAATATCTTCTTCCCCCCCCCCCCACCATCAGATTTATGAATGGACAATGAATCCATTTGTACATCTCACTAATTTTTTTTCTTTTTTTTTGCTCTCGTTTTTAACTACTCATTTAATTTAATAATTTATGTACTGGTATTTGCTTATTGTGATCTGTAGTTTTTTTACTATGATGTATTGCAACGTACTGCTGGTACAAAACAGCAAATTTCATGAGATATGGCAGTGGTATTAAACCTGATCCTGATTCTGAGTGTTAACTTTCTGAACAATATATCTTTCAAAGACGTGGACATCACAGGTTGTGCCAATGTTCAAGGTCCATCCCACCCTGTCCCCAAAGTAGTGTGTTAAGCTACTTCGGAGAGGAGCTGAGTCAAAAATTTTGCTGCGGGTCTAGATTAATATTTAGGTCTGACCAGTTCCTTAAAATGGTTATAGCTGAGGGTGGTAATGGGGAGAAGCTCCCACTACCTGTTAAATACTCTCAATGGTGTGAACCTCAAATAGCTCCTGATAACCAAATCCAGCTGCCAGCCTTCACATGCAGATAAGCTACTAAGCCCATCAGAACCATTCCTACTGACAGGACAAGGGGCAACGGCAGGTTACTGGTGCCTTAAAATAAGTTGCTTCAGGCAAATGAAGTTCATCATCATAGTTGGCAGCTCATCTAGGAGAAGGAAAATTGATCTCAAATCTCCGCTGCCTTGCCTCTATAGCCACTCATGGAGAAGGTTTTAGGAGTAAAACCAGAGGGAAAAATCAGGAGCTGGAGTCCCTAATGCAGTCTTACATTGAGTGCTGGTGTGTGGCCAAGTGGTTAGGGTGTTCATCTAGTGATCTGAAGGTCGCTAGTTTGAGCCTTGGCTGAGGCTGCATGTGTGTCCTTGAGCAAGGCACTTAACCACACATTGCTCTGCTCAGGTTTAATATCACTGCCATATCTCATGAAATTTGTTGTTTTGCACCAGCAGTACATTGCAATACATCATAGTAAAAAAACTACAGATCACAATAAGCAAATAAATAAATTATTAAATTAAATGAGTAGTTAAAAACAAGAGCAAAAAAAAAAGAAAAAAAATTAGTGAGATGTGCAAATGGGTTCATTGTCCATTCATAAATCTGATGGTGGAGGGGAAGAAGATATTCCTGTATACGTCTTCAGGCTCCTGTATCTCCTTCTCAATGGAAGCAATGAGAAGAGTGTCTGCCCTGGGTGATGGGGTTCCTTAATGATGGATGCAGCCATTTTGAGGAACTGCCTTTTGAAGATCTCCCCAAGGCAGGGGAGTCTAGTTCCCATGATGAAGATGGCTGCATTTGTAACTTTCTACAGCTTTTCCAATCCTGTGCAGTGGCCTCCCCATACCAAACGCTTGATGCAACCAGTTAGAATGCTCTCCACGGTACATCTGTGGGAATTTGCTAGAGTCTTTGGTGGCATACCAATTCTCCTCAACCTCCTAATAAAATAAATCTGCCATTGTGAATTCTTTGGAATTGCATTAATATGTTGGGCTCATATAGCGCCTCTGCTGTATCTGTGAACTGATGCACAAACTTTAGGACAAATTTAAAGGCAGCATCCATCAATAAGGATCCCTATCACCAAGTACATGTCCTGTTCTTATTGTTACCAACCAAGAGGAAGTACAGGAGCTTGAAGACATGCACTGAATGTTTGAGAAATAGTTTCTTCTTCTCCACCAGCAGATTTCTGAATGAACCCATCAATATTACCTCAATATGCTTTTCTCTCTCTTTGCACTGTTCTTATTGTAATTTATAGTTTTTTTAATTATTATGTATTGTAATGTACTGCTACTGCAAAGCAACAAATTTCACAGAATGTGGCCAATGATATTAAACCTGATTCTGATTCTGGTTCTGATTAAGATTAAGACATGCATACGTTGAGTCACAGTATCATAGGAGAATACAGGACAAAAACAAACCCTTTGGCTCACCTGGTCCATGCCAAAACCATGTAAACTGCATACTCCCATCGACCTGCACTAGGACCATAGCCCTCCCTACCCCTGCCATCTATGTACCTATCCAATCTTCTCTTAAAAGTTGAGATCAAGCTTGCATGCACCACTTGTGCTGGCAGCTCGTTCCACACGCTTATGACACTATGAGTGAAACCCACGTGGCTATTGGTAGAACGGACAAAATCCTTACAGGCCACATCAGGAAATTCAAAGTAAATTTATCAGCAAAATACATAAACACTACTGTGCACAAGTCTTAGGCATATATTTATAGCTAGGGTGTCAAAGACTTTTGCACAGTGCTGTAACAATTTTATGTATTGCATTGTACTGCTGTCGCAAAAAATCCCACAAATTTCATGACATATTTGAGTGATGATAAACATGATTCTGATATGGGTTTCTATTGTGGACAGAGTGGGAAGGGGGCAGGGAGAGGGGAATCAATGATGGGTAAAGGGAACGAGAGAAGAGAGAGTGTGGGAAGCACCAGTGAGAGATTCTGAAATGATCAATAAACCAATTACTTGGAATCAAACAATCTGGCCTGCTCTCTCAGGGCAGGGTGTGTCTGCACCTGTACCACCTCCCAACTCCTGGCACTCCACTGCCACCTGTCCCACACCCCTCCCGCGGTGCTCCACCTTCACCATTCCTACCATCCTTTGCTCCTGCCAGATTTGCAAACTCGCTCACCGGTCTACGTTGACAACTACAGTACTATGCAAAAGTTTTAGACACCCTAGCTATAATTATGTGCCAATGACTTTTGCACAGTACTGTAAGTCAGTTTATACAACCCTGAGATTAATTTTCTTGCAGGGATACACAGTAGGTCCAAGAACCATATTCGAATCAATGAAAGAGCACAGCCAACTGGATGGACAAACAACCAATACGCAGAACATAAAGAACTGTGCAAATCAAAAGAAGAAAAAGGAATTATAATAATAAATAAATATTGAGAACATCAGATGAATGGATCCTTGAAAATGAGTCCTTAGGTTGTGGGAACAGTTCAGTAACGAGGCGAGTGAAGTTGAGTGAAGTTATCTCACCAGGCTCAAGAGCCTGATGGCCGAGTGGTAATAACTGCTTTTGAATGTTATATTGTGAGTCCTGAGGCTCCTGTACCTTCTTCCTGATGGCAGCAGCAAGAAGAGAGCATGGCCTGGGTGATGTGGGTCCTTGACCATGGATGCTGCTTTCCTAGCACACCATGCTGTGTAGACATACACAGTGGTGGGGAGAGCTTTACCCATGATGGACTGGGCTGTATTCAAAGTTCAAAGTTCACTTATTGTCAAAGTGTGTACACATTGTACAACCTTTAGATTTGTCTCCTAACAGGCAGCCACGAAACAAAGAAATCGCAAGCAAAACATAAAAAAGACTGTCAAACACCTAATGTGCAATAATAAAAAAAATACAATCATGGACAACAAATGCAAGCAAACAGTGATTTAAACTAAAGTCCATAAAGACCCTTAGTTCAGCACAGAGCAGAGTAGAGAACTGAAATGGCCCATTACTTGTTGTTGAACTTTCCATTCAAGGACATTGGTGTTTCCATGCCAGTTAATAAAGGGGAGGCTGGTTTTGGTGCCAGTAGAGTGATCACTTGATGTTCTCCTAAGGGATTGTCTATTGGTGAGTCCTTAGGTGGATGCAAGGGTTGATCCTGGATCGGTCACTTTTGTGACAGACTGGGCTTTGTTCACAATTTTCTGCAATTATTTCTGGGGCGATAAAGAATTGGTTTTTCTCCTGTGCACCCAAGCTACAGAGCCCTGAAAGGTGACTCTATCTATGTTGCTTTGGGCTTTTTATCATGCATTACTGATTCTGCCCCAGATGAAAATGCTGATTGAAGTGCCTCAGATCCAGGTCTACAGGCACCTTTTGGATCAATGACATTGCTCCCTCCTGAAAACTGGACCCTGGGAAATCATTACACAACCACATAAATGTACTGCTTCCTCGGTGCCCCCATGAGGAGTTGAAAGAACTTTAGCACCAGAGGTTTCATTTCTTGCTCGGTTCATTTTTATTTCATCGCAATTAGTTTCTTTGAAGCTAACAAGGTTAAAGTGTATTGATTGGATTCCTCTCCACTCCAGGACCGGATTTCAAATTCAGCCCAAACTAATTTGATAAATGTCGCTCAATTGGCAGTCAGCCAGAAAGTGCTTGCAGCTTTAAATCAACAATACTACAAAACTGGTAGACATTGGTGATGTGGAATGCTGCGAGTCCGGTTCCCTGTTTTATTGGCAAATGGTGTGGGAGCTGTGTGGCCTTAGTCGTAGCAAGGAATAGGCCTCAAGCCATGGGTTTCCTGCTTGCAGCTACCCAGGGGAAGGCATCACAGTCAAGTGGTACACAGAGGTGGTGTGGCATGGCATCCCTGCTAGAGTCGGTGCTGCCCCCATGTTCATTCGGCAAAAGAAAAGCTGCATTGTGTTCGACTGCAGACTGCTCCAACATTCATGTGATTAGGGACTTGGACTATTTTTTGTATGATTATATGTTTACTGGTTTGCCTTGTGCTGTGTATAATGTTGTACCAACTCTTTAACCTCTCTAAGATCAATCTAACCCTTCCCTCCAACATAACCTTTCATTTTCCTTTCATCCATGTGCCTATCAAAAATTCTCTTAAATGCCCTTAGTGTATTTGTCTCTAGCACTACCCCAGCAGCATATTTCATACATCTAACACTGTGTAAAAAAACTACCTCAGACATCGCTCCTATACTTTCCTCCAATCTCCTTAAAATTATCACCCTTGCTATTAAGCATTTTCACCATGGGAAAAAGTCTTTGGCTATCCATCTGATCTATGCTTCTTATCATCATGTACATCTCTATCAAGTCACCTTTGATCCTGTGTTGCTCAATACCAAATACCAAAGAGATGGACCACAAGCTAAAAGATGTTACATATTTAGATAAAGCTATGATTGCTCAGCAGATCAGACAGCATCTGTGGAGAATTAACAGGTTAAACTGCACTGATCCAGATGTTAATGGCTTAATGCATTGCAGCAGTGCAGGTTACAATGCACTTCTGCTATGGCCCTTATATAAGGCACAAGACAATAGAGAACAAGGTGTAAGGCCTTTGTGTCATTTCCTGATGTTCCTATGATCTTTTAGAAACAGATGAAAAAAATTGAAAATATGTATTCAAATGAGTTAAGTAAACTCATGGTACTAATTGATTAAAAACATAAATATATATTGAAATAAAGAAAAATAAACAAAGACTTTCCACAATTGAATGAACATAAATGTAGCAGTTCTGCTGAGGTAAAGTGGAGGGTGAGAATGCAAAGAACCTTGGCTCAGCAAATTAAAAATCGTTCCTGGATTCTGTCCTAATTTGAAGGACAAAATGGGAATTTTGATGCACTTGCAACTGACCTCCTACTGATTTGTAGTTCCATGCTGCAGTGTGAAGATGTGCCGTTTGGAATGTGGTAGTGTCCACACTAAAACTAGGCACCAGTTCTACATGGATCCTCCTGATGGTCAACAGTGCATTCAGCCCAAGGTTGGAGTTTCCATTTCATCTGAGCTGGCAATAGTTACAGACAAAAGCTTTTGAAGGTCCAGAGACAGGGAGGAGGCGGGTGGAGACAAAGGAGAAAGCAAACAAATGGGTATAAGGCTTGAGAGGTGGAGCGATGGTGCAAGATGAAAGTGGTGGTAGTGGGATATAATTAACCTTCAGGAGGTGTGCATAAAGAATAATAGTTATCTGATATGTTCTAGCTCCTTGACTCTGCAATGGCAAAGTTTCAGATGAACAATATTTCGAATGTTTGTATTTTGGATTTTTGTATTTAACACTCTCCTTGCTCTCAATTTTTGTTCCTATTCCAACTGTCTAATAATATTCACCATTGTTATTTATTTACTTCTGTTTTAGAGATACAGCACAGTAAAAGGCCATTCTGGGCCAATGGGCTTGTACCTCCCAATTGTATCCATGTGACCAATTAACCAACTAACCCACATGTCTTTGAAATTTTGGAGCAGAATCAGGTTTACTATTGCTGGCTTATGTCATAAATATTTAGTGGCAGCAGTACATTGCAATACATCATGAAAGACCTTAATTTACAATAAGAAAATATATACTGTATATCTGGTACATTAAAATTATATAAGTAGTGTAAAAAGAGAGCAAAGAAAGAAAAAAGATAGTGTTGTAGAGTTTATGGTTTCACAGATCATTCAGAAATCAAATGACAGAGGGGAAGAAGCTCTTCCTAAAGCACTTTGTGTGTGTCTTCCTCCTTGTTGGTAACTATGAGAAGAGGGCATGTCCTGGGTGATGGGGGTCCTTACTGATGGATGCTGTAATTTTGAGGCATCACCTTTTGAAGTCCTTGCTGCTGGCAAAACTAGTGACCATGGTAGGGCTGGCTGAGTTTACACCTTCATACTGCTTTTTCCAATGCTGTGCCGTGGTCCTCCTCCGTACCAGACAGGGTTGCAACAATTTTGAATGCTTTCTATGTTACATCTGCAGAAGTTTGCAAGAGTCTTTGTTGTCATCCTCTAAGAGGATCACAATCCTGTTGTTGGGTTTGGAGACCTGCGTGCCTCAGTGACCCAGAGAGCTATGTTGGCTGGAGTCAGGGCTTTAAGCTTTGCCAAACAGGTCAAAGGGTGGAGGCCAGACTGAGAGCGGTCACTAGTCCTCCAGGTTCAGGGGTTCAGCTCAGGGCTCACAACTCTGACTGGTAAAAGCAAATCATTACAGAGACAGCAATGAAGAATCCTTCTACACCTGAGCGTGACAGTATTCCTGAGGCTCCTCCAGGACTTGTGTGGCTGACAGTAGTGAAAACCAAGAGGAAGTTACTGACACAATGAAGGAAGACCTGAACACTGCCAGAGATGGAGGACCTTCATTGTGCACTAAATGCCAGTAGCATGTTGTGCAGTAAATAAGTAATCTTCTAGACACACCAAGTCCATCCTACTTCCTCTCCCCATTCGTCATTATTTTACATTTCGTCTCAGGAGCTACAGCACTACCTCAGAGTCCACAGTCACTCTGTGCAAACACACTACCACCACCCTCTCCTTTCTCCTAACAGAGAACAGTGTTAATGGTGCCCATGGAGAATCAGATGAATGTAAACTTCCAGCTGGAGGACAAAGGTTGTTTGACATTGAAGTATTTGTAGAGAAACTGAGGGAAAACAAGTAGTTACAGAGCCCTGACCTTCATGCTTTCAACTCTCCCATAATTATATTTGGACATCAGTTTGCCTTTAAATAGGACACATATGTTCTGAACGACCTTCCAGTTAATTAGCGCTATAGAATTTATTTCCAAACATTTCCCTTTTAATTCCTTCCCTTTTCATAACACAATTTTTCTTCCAAGTATAAATTCCTGGCAATGCATTGTTGATGGTGTTAGATGGGTGCCGAATAATCTTGCAAAATCACATTCACGCAACAGTGATGAGCAGCTGAAATTCAATAATGACGCCTCAACTGCACTACATTATGTAAAAAAGGCTTCTGTTCATTTTACCCTGCCTTTGTGCAGTTCCTTCTGCACCCAACAATTCATTTATTCTAAGGCCTTGTTCGTGTTAGTACTGGATAGCATCCGTTGTTATTTAAATCCATGCTCCCTGAACCTGTCCACCAATAAACCTAAAATTGAATGTTCATGTCCTTTCAGGAAAATTGAGATTTTCAGCCATTTGACTCTTAATCTGAAAAGACAGGAACCTAAGGCCAGCAATCACAACTTGACAAGATATTAGGAGGTTGATAGGTTGATAGTCATATATTGTGTCTACCTAACACCAAGATTAAACTCTTTCCAAATATAAAAAAAGATTTAATATAAACACAAGTGATTTTGGAGAGGCTAGAAATTTAGAGTAACTCCTCAAAATGCTGGAGGAACTCAGCCGGTCATGTCTCAGCAGGCAATGTCTATGGAGAGGAATACAGAGCCAACATTTCAGGCCAAGGTGTTAGGACTGTCCTGATGGAGGGCCTCGGCCCAAATTCTCAGCTCTTTACTCTTTATTCCTCTCCATAGCTGTTGCCTGACCTGCTGAGCTCCCCCAGGAGTTTGTGTATGTTGGTAAGGTGCTTCTTGTCTATTTTAGGACTCTTTGCAGATACTGGTCCGCATTGAGTAGATGTGATAGTGGAACAGTCCTACATGTCCTTATGAATGATTCATGTTATATTTAATAAGGTAGGTAAAAAAGTTGGTGGAAAAGTACAGGCTATGTACAGTCACTTGACAAGAATGATGATCTGTCAGGTCTCTGACAGTTCATTTCAAGTTTATTGTCATCTGACTGTACATACATACAACCAAATGAAACAACGTTCCTTCAGTCCACAGTGCACCAAAAGACATATATCACTGAACATAAAACAAAGAACTTATTAAAATATATTTCAAAGTGCATGTTGTGTGCAATAAACAGTAAACAGCTCACTGTGCTAGTGATCAGATGTTGATGGTGGCAGGGTATTCATTAGTTTCGCAGCCTGGGGGAAGAAGCTGTTACCCAGACTGGCAGTCCTAATCCTGAGACCTTTATACAGCCTTCCTGATGGCAGTGGATCCAATAGGTTGTGGGATAGCTGCTATGGATTCTGACGAAGGGTCTCGGCCGGAAACGTTGACTGCTCATTTCAACGGATGTTGCCCAACCTGCTGAGTTCATCCAGCTTGTTTGTATGTGTTGATTTGATCACAGCATTTGCAGTATACTTCTTGTTTATTATGGATTCTCAACAATGTTTTGGACACTTTATATACATCCCTTCCAGTATGAGTCACAAATCAGGGCAAGTGATCCTCTTAACACACACAAAATGCTGGTGGAACGCAGCAGGCCAGGCAGCATCTATAGGGAGAAGCACTGTCGACGTTTCGGGCCGAGACCCTTCATCAGGGCTAACTGAAAGGAAAGATAGTAAGAGATTTGAAAGTAGGAGGGGGAGGAGAAAATGCGAAATGATAGGAGAAGACCGGAGGGGGTGGGGTGAAGCTGAGAGCCAGACAGGTGATTGGCAAAAGGGATACTGAGCTAGGGAAGGGAAAGGATCATGGGACAGGAGGCCTAGGGAGAAAGAAAGGGGGAGGGGAGCACCAGAGGGAGATGGAGAACAGGCAGAGTAATGGGCAGAGAGAGAAAAAAAACTAAATATATCAGGGATGGGGTAAGAAGGGGAGGGGCATTAACAGAAGTTAGAGAAGTCAATGTTCATGCCATCAGGTTGGAGGCTACCCAGCTGGTATATAAGGTGTTGTTCCTCCAACCTGAGTGTGGCTTCATCTTGACAGTAGAGGAGGCCATGGATAAACATATCAGAATGGGAATGGGAAAGTGATCCCCTTGGTGGTTTTTACTATCCTTTCCAGTATCTAGTTCGAACTTAAAGCAGTTTATGATTTTATTTATAATGATTTCCATCACAGATTGGGTCTTTTGTGATCCACTGCACCATAATGCAAACCTTTTTCCTGTTTTGGACTCCCACAAAGACTGGTAAAATGAGTGAAATGCAGGCGTGTGGTAAAGAATCCCTCCCACCCTGCTCATGGACTGTTTCCCCCCCTCCCATCAGAGAGGAGGCTATATAATATCCATGCCAGGATCATCAGACTCAATAACAGTTACTTTCCCCAAGCAGTAAGGCTGATCAACACTTCCACCAACTATCCCTCCTAACCACCACTACTTTATCATTTCCTGTCAAAATCACCTTATGTAGACACTCCTGTGCCTGGTGACACTTTATGGACTTACAACCAATCTATGTATACCTTACATATTTATATTTATTTATTATTGTGCCTTTTAGCTCAGTGTGTTTTTGTTGTGTTCCATCACATACAGAATAACAATTATTTTGTTCTCCTTTACACTTGTGTCCTGGAAATGACTTTAAACAATCTTGAATCTTAAGCAGGGAGGGAGGAAAGAGGAGGAGGTGGCAAAGAGGGAAATCAGAGCAGAAGCTGACCTCGATCACATCAGCATGTTTCCGCTTGGATGCCAGCAGGGAGGTTGCGACTGGGGTCTGAGAGGAGGTTTCCCACTTGATCTCTTGACCAAGGAGAATTCTTGATAAAAGAAGAACAGTGTCAGTGGGGCTAAGGGGCTCGGGTTGAGAAATGACGAAACCCTGAGCCTTGTTATTTTTTTCAAATTAATTGGATGATTGGCTTATGACCAGAGAGCACTGAAAGACACACTATTATGACTGCAAGCAAGCATAACTAGAGTGGATTTAACTGCTATGAGGTGCACCATCAATTTTGATGTCAGCCTCACTCTACTCTCATACTCATTAAAACAAGCTGATTATTTCCATTCCTTGTCATAATACACTAGCCCCTCACCTTAACACAATCTGATGTACTGCAATCCCTGATAAAACACACATTATTAATGGCTGCATTACTAATAGACAAACCTTATGAAACTCCTTGTCTATGACATGTCCCTCATGGTAATGCGCGTTTGTGTATGGCTTTCAATGACAGCCTGATAGAGAGGGTCTAGCCTACAATCTATTTAGTACTTCACACTACTGTACTGAACGGAGATCCTCGCCATCTTCAGGCTTTTCTAACTTTGAGGTCTGTCACAATTAAGGGCACTAATCCAGTTTAGGGATGGGTGCTGATGAAATTCCATCAGCCATGAAAACATCACAGAATAGGGGAGTGATTCTCATCAGCACAGAGACAGGTCCAGCTACAAGCCAGTGATTAGGTGACCTGCCATCATTATGCATTACTTCTGGTAATGTGTTTTTTCCTTTTATTTATTTTCCCCTCCCACCTCTCTTCTTCTATTCCCCAGTCTGGCTTCTTGCCTCTTCTCCTCACCTGCCTATCCCCTCCCTCTGGTGACCCTCCACTTTTTGTTTCACTGTCCCCTCCTATCAGATTCCTTCCTCTCCAGCCCTTTACCTTTGCCACCAACCCAGCTTCACCTTTCACCTTATACAGTGCATATAAAAAGCATTCACTCCCCTTGAAAGTTTTCATGTTTTATTATTTCACATTGAATCACAGTGGCTTTCTTGACACTGGTCAAATGAAATAGACTCTTTTCCGTCAAATTGAAACAGATCTCTACAAAGTGATCGAAATCAATAACAAATATAAAACACAAAATAGCTGATCACATAAATATTCACCGCCTTCAAGTCAATATTTAGTAGATGCACCTTTGGCAACAATTACAGCCTTGAGTCTGTGTGGATAGGTCTCTATCAGCTTTGCACATCTGGACACTGCAATTTTTCCCCAATCTTCTTTACAAAACAGCTCAAGCTCTGTCAGATTGCATGGGAATCATTTTCAAGTCCAGCCACAAATTCTCAATTGGACTGAGGTCTGGACTCTTGACTTGGCCACTCCAGGACATTAACTTTGTTCTTTTTAAGCCATTCCTGTGTAGCTTTGGCTTTATGCTTCGGGTCATTGTCTTCCTGAGAAACAAATTTTCTCCCAAGTCTTAGTTCTCTTGCAGACTGCATCAGATTTTCTTCCAGGATTTCCCTGTATTTTGCTGCATTCATTTTACCCATTATCTTCACAAGCCTTCCATGGTCTGCTGCAGTGAAGCATCCCCACAGCATGATGCAGCCACCACCATACTTCATGGTAGGGATGGTGTGTTTATAATGATATGTGGTGTTTGGATTACGCCAAACATAGTGTTTAGACTGATGGCCGAAAAGCTCAATTTTGGTTGCATCAGACCATAGAACCTTCTTCCAGCTGACTTCAGGGTCTTCCACATGCCTTCTGGTGAACCTGAGCTGCGATTTTATGTGAGTTTTTCAAGTGGGTTTTCTCTTTGCCATTCTCCCATAAAGATGCAACTGGTGAAGCACCTGAGCAACAGTAGTTTTATGTGCAGTCTGTTCCATCTCTGAGACTGTAGCTTGTAACTCCTCCAGAGTTGTCATAGGTCTCTTGGTGGCCTCCCTCACTAGTCCCCTTCTTGCACAGTCACTCAGTTTTTGAGGTTGGCTTTCTCTGGGCAGATTTACAGCTGTGCCATAAGCTTTCCATTTTTTGATGATTGACTTAAATGTACTCCAAGGAATATTCAGTGACTTGGAAATTTTCTTGTATCCATCTCCTGACTTGTGATTTTCAATAACCTTTTTGCGGAGTTGCTTGGAGTGTTCTTTTGTCTTTATGGTGTAGTTTTTGGCAGGATACTGACTAACCAGCAGCTGGACTTCCCAGATACAGATGTACAGATGTATTTTTACACCTTAACAGGTCTCCAAAAACAGATCTCCACCTAACTAAAAATGAGTCTTCTAAAATCAATTGGCTGTCCAGTGATGATTTGGTGTGTCATGTTGGGGGGGGGGGGGGGAATACTTAAGCAATCAATTATTTTGTGTTTTATATTAGTAATTAATTTAGATAACTTTGTAGAGATCTGTTTTCATTTTGACATAAAGAGTCTTTTTCTGTTGATCAGTGTGAAAAAGAAGCCAAATTAAATCCACTGTGATTCAATGTTGTAAAACAATAAAACATTAAAACTTCCGGTGGGTGGAGGGGAGGAATACTTTTTTAGGCGCTATAATCTGTTGTCCTTCCCCTCCTCCCACATTTTATTCTGAAGTTTTCACCCTTCCTTTTCAGTCCTGATGAAGGATCTCGGTCTGAAGTGTTGATTGCTTATTTATTTACAGAGCTACTGCCTGATCTGCTGTGTTCCTCCTGTACTTTGTGTATATTATTATGCATTGACAGGGTAGCCAGTGTCACTGCTGTTCAACCATAGGAAGCACACATCTTTTCTTTGTCCTCCGATTAAAGAAAAGCTTTATTTTTCATTGGTACATCAAAACATACAGGAAAACCTGTCGTTGGCACCAGCGACTAACACAGTCTGAGGATGTGCTGAAGAGAGAGAGAGAGAGAGAGAGAGAGAGAAGAAAGGAAACCATGAACAAATCAGTATTCAATAAGTCTGACAAAATTGAATAAAATCAGATTAACACACACAAAATGATGGAGGAACTCAGCAGGTCAGGCAGCATCTATGGAAATGAATAAACAGGTAACATGTCAGGTTGAGATCTTTCTTCAGGAATAAACTCAAATTAGTTTAGTATCTCAACCGGTCAAAGAGTGAGTCACACTTTGGAGATCAGGTGAAAATGGTCATTGCTACTTCCCAGCCTGAGGTCCACAGACCTGCAGGTTATGGATCTTTCGTACTCATACAGGTACTTTATGTTCTTTTTCTTTACCTCCACTGCCCTTTCACGAAGCAAGTTCAAAAGTCCTACCACACTTTGAATGAAATAATTTACCCCCCCCCCGCCATCTAATTTTTCCACCAATCTGCACTCAGTGGCCAGTTTATTATGTCCTCCCTGTACCTAATAAAGTGGCCAGGGAGTTTCTGTCTCCAGTTACAGATCTTTTTTCCAAGGAGACTTAAGTCGTTGCTGTTGAACCTGACATCGCTTTAAATAAGCTCTCAGGCATACACCTTCACCAAATAACAAGCATGCACCAATCGCCACAAGGTACCATCTTCTCAGTTGGAATGAGCTTCTCCAATATTCTCTCCCTTCGGCCCCTCAGCCAAATGGCCATCCTCCAGATGAAGTTAATTGGGCATAAATTATGCAATAGTGAATTCCAATTGCCTGGCAAACACAGATTAAAAAAACCTTCCATTTGTGGGGCTGAAGGGTTGGAGATTGTGGCAATTGGTGCATGCCTGTTATTTGGTGAAGGTGAATTTGGGCAATTCGGGCCTACAAGTCTGATGCCCACTGGGAAAGGTAGAGGCCCATTGTCTGTTGGAGGCCAGACCCCTGTCCTGGGGATGGAAGAGTGTCTACCCTGGTGGGGGGGGGGGGGCAAGGGAGTAATAAGTTTGTTTTTCTGCTGTTGCTTTGTTGCTTGCTGTGTTCTGCATTGCACTGCCGAGCATTGTGGGTATGCTGCGTTGACGCCAGAAGTGTGCCGATACTTACAGGCTGCCCCAGCACATCTTTAGGTTGTGTTGGCTGTCATGCAAAATGACACATTTCAGTGTATGTTTTGATGTACATTGGATAAATAAGTGAATCTGAATCCGACCTGATCTCATCCAGTGTATGACTATTTGACGTTAGCTGTAGATCTGTTGATGACATCAATCACAAGCGGGGCGCGTGGTGGAAACCAGCATCAAGGAGCACAGGAGGTGTATTCGTTCGAGAAGTCGGCGGTAGCAGAACATTGCATTCATAATAGCCACAGGAATGAATTTGACAGCACAGGGACACTGTGCTGCGCCAGTGGCTTTTGGAATCGTCGGCTGAAGGAAGCCATCGAAATAAAACTAGAGAAAAAGAATTTTAAGCAAAATGAAGGTCTTGCTCTAAGTAGGAACTGGAATTTGATTATAAACAAGATGGGGAAGCGGAAACCTGATTGGTTGAAGACTAACCAATGAGGAGGGATGGACAATGGGGGCATCTATACCACCAGACTAGACATGCCTAGGCATCATGCCTAGGCATCATCCCTGGTGAAGGAGGCAGAGTTTGTCATCAAATAATAAACCTGATTCTGATTCTGAAACATTGGTTAAAATCAATACCTGTATCTGGCTGGAAGCCCAAGAAGAGTTCATTCATCAATCATTAAGTTACCTGGCATTCCTGTTTGAGTAAAGGGTTAAACAACTCAGGAGATCATGGTTACTTCACTGGGATTTGGGCAGGGGTAAGTTAGTGACCTGTGGGTGTATTTAATAGCTGCAGAATTGAGAAAAATGTTTAAAGTGCAGTAGGATCCCCTTTGTACCTTGTACTGCAGTGCTGAACAAGATAATGGTCTGTGTGGGATTGTCTTGACGTTTGATGTGGAACACATGAAGCAAACACAAAATCAACTCAAACAAAATAAAGACATCAAAGTGAATATGTTTTGACCTCACTGTACAAATGCTGTTGGTCTTTGTCCTAATCCAAACATCTACTGACAACTATGTTCCACTTCTGCCAACTTCTCTCATTCATCTGCTGCTGGGTCACAGATGACCGTATTCCGTGAGAATGTGTGTGCTGTTTGGCCATCATATCTCACTTTTATGGAGGGAATTGTACAGCCCAGTTTGAAGTCAAGTCAAGTTCAAGTTTATTGTCATTCACTGACAAATGAAACAATGTTCCTCAGGACCAAGGTGCACAACACAGTACACAAAACAGTCCAGTTAATTAGCCATGAGGGAACAATGGTGAGCACTGTGTTAGGCGCTTATTGAATGGGAAGTGGAATCAGGAGTGTGATGAGGTTCTGGTCAAAGAGCTAACCTGGGTTGTCCAGAATCTACTTGCCAGATGGTCTGCTTGATGTTTATATAAAGAATCCTTCCAGCGAAGAAGGAAGTATAGAAAGGAGACACAAGTGAAAGGAACTGAAAACGAACTGCTGGTGGATCAGGTAGCCTTTGTGGAGGGAAGTAGACTGTTGGCATTTCAAGCTGAGGTCCTTCATCTGGATGAGAAGAAACAGAATGTGGTTGAAACATTATGTCGAAGATGCTCATCGAAATCCACCCACCTCCACCCGCACAACTCCTCGCCGCTAAAAATGACCACATCCCACCCCACCCCCATGAAAAGATGAAACTGATTTGCTTGCTGCAGTGCAGCTGGGATGGAGGGGGTGGGGTGGTGATGCTGGCAAGGAGGGAAGATTGGGTGGTGCCTTTGGAGAAGGGCCGAGATTTACACCATGTAACTATGCAGTATCAAACTTTCCGCAGGATCTTGCCTCATTAAATCCATCAGGCATGAATTATTTATGGTACCAAATTCTACTGCACAGCTAATGGCCACTTTCCTTGGGGGTCAATGACAAAGACATCCAGACGGGGGTGAGTGACAGAGGAACAGCTTTTATGATGAACGTATACAGCAAGGACAGCCTGACGTGACAGCAAGAGAGGTAAGGCAGAGAGATTTTTCCCCAAGCATGTTATGAGGAAATGTATATTATAAAACATTCACAAGCTTTATTGAGTGTGTTATTTATATATTGTATCTATACTCTGTGTGTGTGTGTTTATATACATGCAGTTGGCTCTTTGCTACCTTTAATTTTCATTAGCCTTCCCATAACACATTAAATTATTGAGGGGAGAGTGATTAAAGAATGATATAGGAATCTGGGTTTTCTATCCAAATACTGCCTTCTGTAATGAACTCGCACAAAAGGCACTTTTGCAAGCAAAGTTTAAAAAAAAGCCCTTCCTCTGACTACTTCCTGTAATTGCGCCTTATTATAATGGAAGCAGGAGGAAAAGATTTTGAAATTACGATCCATTATGCTCGAGAGGGAGAAAAGCATCACCCTCATGAAGCACAGCTGACAAGCTTGACTAAATTAGCCCAGGACCATTACCAAAAAAAAATCTCTTAATTGCCAACCATTTTGTTAGGTCAATTGACTCTAATTGAAAAAATAACAAAAAGCTTATTATGGTGCAACTGCAGCCAGAAATGAGGCATATGCTGTAAAGGAAACAATCATTCTAAATTTCTTCTGCCACTACAGAAGTGGCAAAGTTCATTTTATGTCTGTATGTAGCAATTGTCAAATTTTTTTGTATGCGATGGTGTTTAACTGATTTTATTTTGTTTTGTCTCTGTGTCTATGAGGGTGAGTCTGTGTGTGTCGGGGGAGACGTAAATGCTGTGGGAGGGAAGGCATGCTTCATTTTTCCCCTCTCTCTCTTTCAATTCATGCACACTTTAAGATATTTTTGCTCTAATTTTTTTGGAATGTTACGTTTTCTATTTTTGGTGTTTTACTTTAAATTACAGATCATTGAGATACGCAGCATCTGAAGCGAATAAAGCAGGGAGGCCTTGGAAACACCAGCAATTTTAAAATCACTGAAGCAAACATCAGACCAATTTGGACAACATTTAAAATGAGAGGCCAGCTTTAATAGCTGAAATAGGTAAATTGCCATCCCAAACACTTAGCCAAATAAATTTTTGATGATTAACAGCAGGTGTCTCCTTTTTTTTTTCTTTGGCTTGGGAAAGTTAATGCAAAACAGTTGAATGTTTACAGCTTACAGATCAGATTTAACCTGATCTGTAATGGATCCAGCTACCCCTCCCACCCAACCCCTGTCTTGTCAGCTCCAGTGGACTGGGCGGATGAGATTTACAGTGAGATCCAATGGCTAGGAAGGCAGTTCTGCAAAGCTTCATGGGGAGTGAAGGACATGACGAGACACGTAAGACATTGTGATTATCCACCACAACCAAGGAAGACCCCAGTTTGTTGGTACCACTGGACCAAGACTTCTGAGGTCAAGAGAGTGGAACTGCTCCAGTGCAATGAATTCTCCACTTTGAAAACTTTTCTATCATCGTTGGATACAATGGACAACCACCACCAATGGTTCCAACAAAATAAGTGGCCGTGGTCTCTCGACACTCCTTGATGAAGCCAATTGTTTGTTCTAAAGGTTCCTCTGTGGCTTAAGGGGCTTGGTCATGCTTACAGACAGTTGTATTTCCTGACCAACTATAGCATGAGGCGCTGCTATTGAATTTTGCCCTCCTGGTTTGGAAGGTTTTAGCAATCTGTGGCTGGACATATTGTAATTTTGACAACATAGCCAAGTACCAGAGTCTCTGCAAAGAAATGTACGTTTTTGAACCGCAACTATTTCAGATGAGGGGATTCCTTGTATCATCTTTCTTGTTAGATTCAGATTTATTTATCACAGGTAGAGTACTGTGCAAAAGTCTTAGAAACATGAAAAAAATTCTGTAAAGCAAAGATGCTTTCAAACTAATGTAAGAGAAGTACTATAAAAAGCTGTAAACATAAAAAAAAAATCAAATCAATATTTGGTGGAACCATACTTTGCCTTTCAAACTGCGTCAATTCTTTTAGGTACACTGCCGTGCAGTTATATATGAAAATCAGCTGGTAGGTTGTTCCAAGCATCTTGGAGAACCTGCCACAGATATTCTGCAGACTTGAGCTGTCCCATTGCTTCTGTCTTTCCAGGTCATCCCAGACACTCCTGATGATGCTGAGATCGGGTCTCTCTGGAGGCCACATCATCTGAAACTATTTAAAAAAATCACAGGGCTTCTGAGGACTTTTGCACAATACTGCGCTTTGAAACATGCAGTGAGGTGTGTCATTTGTGTTAACAACCAACACATTCCAGCGCCAACAGAACATGCTCAGAATGCTCGGCAGAACAACACAGAACACATCCAAACAAGCAACAAAGTAACCACAGCAAAAAGAAGCCACCTTCCTTCTTCCTGCCCACCCATACACATGGACAGTCCTTCAATTCCAGGACAGGCCTCCAGCTTCAAGTCTCCAAGCTTCTGCCACCATATATGGGTTATTTACTGAGATGCTCACTTTTAATTGGTGGGGTTCGGTTCACTGTTCCCTTTAAGAGGTGCGGGTGCATGGTAGGTCAGTAAGCGAAATGCTCCCAAGCACATAGCCTTTGTTGCTGTACAGCTGCAGTTCTGTTATATAATGTTAATATAAATCTGAAATTATGCTAATATAATATTGAAATCTAAGTTAATAAAATTGTGAAATGCCCTGTAATTAATTATGTGTTAATGAATATAATCCATAAATTTTCTAAATAATAAATATATCACAGCCTTTTCTTTGAACCATTTTAGAGATTCAACATATGTACTTGCATTGTCAGTGTTTCAAGTTACAACACTGTTACAAATTGTAACAATAAACACAGAACGGAAGTCGGTAACTCATTGTTAGTAAGCTGCCGGCCTGCTAAAGGCTGACACCATCTATATATTTAAAAGTTAACGAAACATGACAGATCTTCTTTGTTGTACTGCATTTCATTACACCTTTCAATTAAGAAATGAAATGCAGTACAACAAAGAAGATCTGTATACACAGGGCTTGTATACACTGGAATTTAGAAGGATGAGAGGGGATCTGATTGAAACATATAATATTATTAAGGGATTGGACACGCTGGAGGCAGGAAGCATGTTCCCGCTGATGGGTGAGTCCAGAACTAGAGGCCACAGTTTGAGAATAAGGGGTAGGCCATTTAGAATAGGGATGCGGAAAAACTTTTTCACCCAAAGAGTGGTGGATATGTGGAATACTCTGCCCCAGAAGGCAGTGGAGGCCAAGTCTCTGGATGCATTCAAGAGAGAGTTAGATAGAGCTCTTATAGATAGCGGGGTCAAGGGATATGGGGAGAGGGCAGGAACGGGGTACTGATTAAGTATGATCAGCCATGATCACAGTGAGTGGCGGTGCTGGCTAGAAGGGCCGAATGGCCTACTCCTGCACCTACTGTCTATTGAAATCAAGTGTATGTGATTTTTCAATTTTCATTCTAAATATTCATAGTACTCATATTACAAAAAAGAAACATTTAAATTGCAATGTAGTTTTCATGTAAAAATTTTCTGCTCGAAACAATGATTGGTCTGTGCAACTGTAAAAAAAATGGAGGGAACATTTATTCAGCTATTTCATGCTGAATGAAATCAAACTGGGGTTAATGTTGGACTAGTGTAGATGGGTGGTTACTGTGCTGTGTCTCTCTGTGACTCTCTATGAATTTATAACTGTATGATCTGCTCAGCATCTAAACTTCAGCTCCATTGAACAGAATTTCATTTGCACTGTAGAACAAGGACATCCTACTTTATTGTACATTTAGTACCAGAAATTGTGATGAATTTCAAAGCAACTGTTACATTCAAAAGCAACATATCAATGACAAAATCACTGAATTGCTTTCTGAGCGACCCCAGAGTGTTTGACCTTCCTTACAAAAGTCTCTTTGCTCAGATCTGCATGGCTGTGTGGAACCTAGGAAATTCTATGATGTGTGTAGGATTCATCTCAGAAGTTCCAATGAATGCTAAATATTGCCAGTCACTTTCATTGATTAGTTTAGTGTGTTGTTTGTCTTGATGAAGCCAAATAAACATATTTTCTTTATTAAATAAAAGTTCAACAACATCTATTACTGAGATGAGAAAGTGAGGCCATATTTACCATAAGATATAGGAGCAGAAGTAGGCCATTCGGCCCATTGAGTCTTCTCCGCCATTCAATCATGGGCTGAACCATTTCTTCCAGTCATTCCCACTACCCTGCCTTCTCCCCATACCCTTTGATGCGCTGACTAATCAAGAACCCATCTACCTCTACCTTAAATACACCCAATGACAGCCTCCACAGCCGCTCATGGCAACAAATTCCACAGATTTACCACCTTTTGACTAAAGTAATTTCTCTGCATCTCTGTTCTAAATGGACGTCCTTCAATCCTGAAGTCGTGCCCTCTTGTATTAGACTCCCCTACCATGGGAAATAACTTTGCCATATCTAATCTGTTCAGGCCTTTTAACATTCGGAATGTTTCTATGAGATCCCCCCTCATTCTCCTGAACTCCAGGGAATACAGCCCAAAAGCTGCCAGACATTCCTCATAAGGTAACCCTTCATTCCTGGAATCATTCTTGTGAATCTTCTCTGAATCCTCTTCAATGTCAGTATATTCTTTCTAAAACTACACACAATACTCCAAGTGTGGTCTCAAGAGTGTCTTATAGAGCCTCAACATCACATCCCTGCTCTTATATTCTATACCTCTAGAAATGAATGCCAATATTGCATTCACCCTCTTCACCACTGACTCAACCTGGAGGTTAACCTTTAGGGTATCCTGCACAAGGACTCCCAAGCCCCTTTGCAGCTCTGCATTTTGAATTCTCTCCCCATCTAAATAATAGTTTACCCATTTATTTCTTCCACCAAAGTGCATGACCATACACTTTCGAACATTGTATTTCATTTGCTACTTCTTTGCCCATTCCCCTAAACTATCTAAGTCTCTCTGCAAGCTCTCTGTTTCCTCAACACTACCTGCTCATCCACCTATTTTTGTATCATCGGCAAATTTAGCCACAAACCCATTAATCCCGTAGTCCAAATCACTGACATACATCATGAAAAGCAGCGGTCCCAACTCCGACCCCTGTGGAAATCTACTGGTAACCGGCAGCCAGCCAGAATAGGATCCACTTATTCCCACTCTCTGTTTTCTGCCGATCAACCAATGCTCCATCCATGCTAGTAACTTCCCTGTACTTCCATGGGCTCTTATCTTGCTAAGCAACCTCATGTACAGCACCTTGTCAAAGGCCTTCTGAAAATCCAAGTACACCACATCTACTGCATCTCCTTTGCCTACCCTGCTTGCAATTTCCTCAAAAAATTGCAGTAGGTTCTTCAGGCAGGATTTCCCTTTCAGGAAACCATGCTGGCTTTGGCCTATCTTGTCATGTGCCTCCAGGTATTCTGTAATCTCATCCCTAACAATCAATTCCAACAACTGATGTCAGGTTAACAAGTCTATAATTTCCTTTCTGCTGTCCCATACCCTTCTTAAATAGCCAGAGTAACATTTGCAATTTTCCAGTCATCTGGTAGAAAGTCAGATTCTACCAATTCTTGAAAGATCATTGTTAATGCCTTTACAATCTCTCCAGCTACTTCCTTCAGATCCAGGAGACTTATCCACCCTGAGACCATTAAGCTTCCTGAGCACCTTCTCAGTCATAATTTTCACTGCATATACTTCACTTCCCTGACATTCTTGAATGTCTAGTATACTGCAGATGTCATCCACTGTGAAGACCAATGCAAAATACGCTTTCAGTTCCTCTGCCATCTCTGCATCTCTCATTACAATATCTCCAGCATCATTTTCTATTGGTCCTATATCTACCCTTAATTCTCTTTTAAACTTTCTTTTGCTTGTTAAAGAAAGCTTCACTCTGAATTCTCTCAAATAGTAAATAAGAATGCAAACATAATCTTGATGCTAGAAATCTGAAATAAAACTATAAAATTCTGGAAACACTCAGCAAATCAGGCAGCAACTCATGTTATATAGACAGAGTTAAATGCTTCAAATCAAATTTCCTTCACTGTGACATTTTGGGTTTTGACTAAAATCATCAGCAGTTCCTTTCACCAACCCACTTCCCCTCACCCCCCCCCCCCCACAGATGCTTCTCAACTTGAGTTCCACCAGCAGATTATTTGTTACACCACAACATTTTAGATTAAACAAAGTGTGAGGTGTTGCACCTTGGAAGGACAAACCAAGGTAGAACATACAATGTAAATGGTAGGGCACTGAGGAGTGCAGTAGAACAGAGGGATCTGAGAATACAGATACAAAATTCCCTAAAAGTAGCGTCACAGGTAGATACGGTAGTAAAGAGAGCTTTTGGTACATTGGCCTTTATAAATCAAAGTACTGAGTATAAGAGTTGGAATGTTATGGTGAGATTGTATAAGGCATTGGTGAGGCTGAATTTGGAGTATTGTGTGCAGTTTTGGTCACCAAATTACAGGAAGGATGTTAATAAGGTTGAAAGAGTGCAGAGAAGGTTTACAAGAATGTTGTCGGGACTTGCCGGGACTGAGTTACAGAGAAAGGTTGAATAGGTTAGGACTTTATTCCCTGGAGTGTAGAAGAATGAGGGGAGATTTGATAGAGGTATATAAAATTATGATGGGTATAGATAGAGTGAATGCAAGCAGGCTTTTTCCACTGAGGCTAGGGGAAAAAAAAACCAGAGGACATGGGTTAAGGGTGAAGGGGGAGAAGTTTAAGGGGAACATTGGGGGGGGGGCTTCTTCACACAGAGAGTGGTGGGAGTGTTGAATGAGCTGCCAGATGAAGTTGTAAATGCGGGCTCACTTTTAACATTTAAGAAAAACTTGGACAGGTACATGGATGAGAGGGGTATGGAGGGATATGGTCCAGGTGCAGGTCAGTGGGACTAGGCAGAAAAATGGTTTGGCACAGCCAAGAAGGGCCAAAAGGCCTGTTTCTGTGCTGTAATGTTCTATGGTTCTAGGGTTCTATTGTTCATTCTGAATCATCAATTGTGTTTTCTTCTATAGATGTTCCAGCATTTCTTTTATTTCAGAATTCCAGCATCTGCATTAGAATTGTCAATGAAACATACAGGAAAACAATTTGGATGCCATGATAGTGTAGTGATTAATGTGATGCTATTATATCTTGGGGCATCAGAGCTCAGAGTGCAATTCTGAAGCTGTCTATAAGAAGTTTGCACATCCTTCCTGCGAGCACGTGGGTTTCCTCCAGGTGCTCAGGTTTCTTCCCACAGTCCAAAGGTGTAGGTTAATTTGTCACTGTAAATTGGCTAGGGTTAAATAGATGGGTTGCTGGGCGGTGCAACTCGATAGTCTGGAAGGGCCTGCGCTACGCTATATCTAGAAACATACAAAACCTACAGCACAATACAGGACCTTCGACCCACAATGCTGTGCCAAACATGTCCTCACCTTAGAAATTACCTAGGGTTACCCATAGCCCTCTATTTTTCTAAGCTCAATGTACTTATCCAGGAGTCTGTTAATAGACCCTATCGTATTCGCCTCCACCACTGTTGCCGGCAGCCTTTTCCACACACTCACCACCCTCTGAGTAAAAAACTTACCCCTCCTCTGTCCCTTCTTCCATGCACCTTAAAACTGTGCCAGCTTGTGTTAGCCATCTCAGCCCTGGGAAAAAGCCTCTGACCATCCACACGATCATTGCCTCTCATCATCTTATACACCTCTATCAGGTCACCTCTCATCCTCCATCACTCCAAGGAGAAAAGGCCGAGTTCACTCAACCTATTCTCATAAGGAATGCTCCCCAATCCAGGCAACATCCTTGTAAATCTCCTCTGCACCCTTTCTACGGCTTCCACATCCTTCCTGTAGTGAGGTGACCAGAACTGAGCACAGTACTCCAAGTGAGGTCTGGCCAGGGTCTTACAAAGCTATAACATTACTTCTTGGTTCTTGAACTCAATCTGATGGTTGATGAAGGCCAATGCATCAAATGCCTTCTTAACCACACAGATAACCTGCGCAGCAGCTTTGAGTGTCCTATGGACTCAGACCCCAAGATCCCTCTGATCCTCCACACTGCCAAGAGTCTTACCATTAATGCTATATTCTGCCTTCATAATTGACCTACCAAAATGAGTCTACAACCACTCTTTGCCTTCTGTGGACAAGCCCTCAGCCATACATTTATCCTCCACCTCACTCTATTCCTATACTCACTGTCCTGTGGCAGAGGCAGTAATCCCGAGATTACTACCTGTGAGTTCCTGCTTCTCAACTTCCTTCCTAACTCCCTGTAGTTTGTTTTCAGGACCTCTTCCCTTTTCCTACCAATGTCCTCGGTACCAATATGTACCATGACCTCTGGCTGTTCACTTTCCCACTTCAGGATATTGTGGATGCAATATCAGAAACAACCCGGATCCTGGCACCTGGGAGGCAAACTACCATCTACATTTCTTTCCTGCATCAACAGAATCACCTGTCTGACCCCCTAACTATAGAGTCCCCTATTACTGCTGCCTTCCTCCTTTCCCTACCCTTCTGAGCCACAGGGCTAGACTTTGCGCCAGAGGGACGGCCAATGTTGCATCCCCCAGGTAGGCCGTCCCCACCCCCCCCCCAACAGTACTCAAACAGGAGTACTTATTGTTAAGGGGGGCAGCCACAGGAGTACTCTTTAGTATCTGACTCCTGTCCTTCCGTCTCCTGACTGTTACCCACTTATCTGTCTCCCGAGGTCCCGGTGTGACTACTTGCCTATAGCTCCTCTCCGTCACCTCCTCACTTTCCCTGGCCAGACGAAGGTCATCGAGCTGCATCTCCAGTTCCCTAACCTGGTCCCTAAGGAGCTGCAGCTCAATGCACCGGGTGCAGATGTGGCTGTCCAGGAGGCTGGGAGTCTCCCAGACTTCCCACATCTGACACTCAGTACAGAACACCGGCCTCACAGACATACTTCCTATTCCTATTCTTCACAAGTAACCTACCTCACCTCGACCCATTATCGCCGAAGCCCCATTGAGCCAAATCCCTCTGCCTCAGGTCACTCTGTCTGTGACCACTTCTTTGATGATCACTCTGCTAGGTAGTGTCTCCCTTTTATGTCTGAACCTTCCCTGCTATTTAACTCACGATTGGTGCTCCTGTTATAGCTGCTGATAGGCCAATTGCAATAGACTAATGCTCTCGAAGTTCCCTTTTCAAATAACTGCCGCCAACCTGCGAGAAATCCCTCTTGGTAAAACTCTGTTGACGCCGCTGATAGGCCGCGTACAGTAATAGGTAACTCATTAAAGCAGCTAGTGGAGCTGCTTTCTCACAGTTCCAGTGATCTGGGTTCAATGCTAATCTCTGGTGATCTTGTGTGGAGTTTGCATGGTCTGCCCTTGGTTTCCCTGAGGTGGACTGTTATCTCTAAATAAATTTCAAAACTCTTTTCTAAAACGTTTATCATTGGTAAAGATATGCATTCTGTTGTCACGATTCAGTTTGTCAAGGGCATCAAAAAAATCAGAGTGGGCAATTTTTTTCCCTGTGCAGGGCTTTACAAGAATGGGTCAATCTGAAAACCTCCCTCACCCAATAGTATTGGGACAATAACTGACTCAGTAATAATAATAATAATAATAATAACTGACTCATTCAATGTTCTGGAGTCTAGTCAGCAAGTGGCAGGGGTCACTTGATCGAGTTACAATTCGGAAGGCCAGCTCATGTCTTTAATTTTTCTTTTTTTTTAACCTAATTGACTGAATAGGAAACAAAGTTTTGAATTTTTAGTATGTGTTTACTGAGTTACATCGTAGACAGGTCAATGGAAAGACAAATGTAACAAGACATGAAGGCAGTATAGGTCTCTGCCGCTTTCCATGTAGAACTGGCTTCTGTGACTGACCATAACTTTCATCTCTTAGGATCAATGCTTCAATACTTATTGTCAGTACTTGACACAAAGAACTAGTTTGAGTTTGACCTCTTGACATTTTCTTTCTCGTTCTGGTTCAAGGAAAAGAAATCTACATGAGTTTGTTCCCTCTTCACCCTCCCCCTTCCCTCTTCTTCAATTCCCCACTTTTGCCCCCTATAACTTCTTTTCTCCTCACTGGCCAATCACCCTTTTTGGTATCCCTCTCTCCTCTCCTATCAGGTTCCTTCTTCTCCAGCTCTTTACCTTTTCCACCTATCATCTCCCAGCTTCTCAATTCATCCCCTCCACCACCCACCTGGCTTTACCTATCACCTTCTGGCTTTTACTCATTCCCCTCCCCCAACTTCTTATTCTGTCATCTTCCGTCTTCCGTTCCAGTTCTGATGAAGGGTCTCGACCAGAAACGTCAACTATTTATTCATTTCCATAGATACTGCCTGACCTGCTGAGTTCATGCAGCATTTTGTGTGTAATGTTGTCTGGATTTCAAATCAGGAGAATTTCTTGTGTTTGTAATCTACATGCATTTCTGTTTTAAACCATTAGTGAAACAGAGAAACAATGAATCCTCAACAGCTGGAAATATTAATGCCTAAAATAGATTCTTATGAAGAGAAAGTACAGTAATGGGTAACTCATTAATGCAGCTAGTGGAGCTGCTTTCTCAGTTGCAGCAATCTGGGTTCAATGCTAAACTCTGGTGATCTTGTGTGGAGTTTGCATGGTCTGCCCTTGAGCCCATGGCTTTCCCTGAGGTGGACTGATACCCATCCACCTTCCAAAGACATGCATGTTAGTAGGTTCATTAGCCAAATTGTCCCTGACAAGCACCTGGAGGGAGTGAATGGGATTGTGGACTGAATAGTTTACAAGGGTAATTAGTGTTCAGTCAGATGACATAGAGTTGATGGGTTGAAATGGACTCCAATATCATCAAGGCAATATGATAAAAGAAACAATGGGAGAGCTACTATTCTTGGTGTTTCACGGAGTGACAAGAAACGGGTAATCATTTGACTTGTAATATCAGGGCCTTATCTTAGTGGAGTTCTTCACTATGCAAATATAGCTTCTCAAAATCATCACCAGCTTTGACATCCATCACCATTTTACTTTAATGTCACCAACAGTCGTAGGGTCATACAACACTACAGCACAGAAGCAAATCCTTTGACCCATCAAGTTGGTGCCAAACTATTAATCTGCCTAATGCCATCCATCGGCATCCTTGTGCCATATCCCTCCATACCCCTGCCATTTAAGTACCAATCCAAATTTCTCTTAAGTGTTGAAATCGAACCCACACATTCCATTTCTGCTGGCAGCCAGTTCTCACGCAAGTCACATGCATATACTAGGTGCTCTTTACTTGGATAACATTGAGTCCACCCCTTCACTGGGGCATATAGTGAAGCTGCAATCTGTCTTAATGCATTACTTAGCAAACCACTGCTAGAAAAACACAGACACTTACTCTAACAGAGGACAGACATTGAATGAAGCATATGGCTGTGAGTTTACGTGTTCAGGACAACAATGTCAGACAGTGCTATCCTGCTTATCAATAGCAAATATTTTTGTGCTGGCCATCCCAGCTGAATATGCTTGCTTGTGAGTGTGGACATGCATGTTAGTGTCTGCACATAAGAATGCGTATCTGCTTAAGTCTGTTTATCTATAGACATGTGTGTGTGCGTATAAATACTATTGGCTGGAAATGAGCTCAGGGAATGGCCGAGGAAGTGGCGACCTTGCCAACTGTCCTAAATTGCACATCGGCTACAGATAAGAAGGCTCTTAAACTATCTGTCTGTTGACCCAGAACAAGATGTGACACTCTCGGCTTCTTTGTCAACTATTACTATGCCCTCACATGCTACGCATGTAGATTAAGCAGGCAGACGAATATGATTGTTCAATGCAATTTCTTTTAATGACTATCTTCATTCTATAATAAAATAGCTCTCATTAAACAATCCTTTAGCGTCAGTGTTGCCATATAATTAAGATGAACTTTTTGGTACAATCTGTTCCAAGTTTTTAGGAATGTAACATTTCTTTCCCAAGGCACAAATTCACAGTGTCAGAAGACCATGGATTCAAACTCCACACCAGAGAATTGCCTGCAAAATTTATTTTGACAGTTCAGCGCAGTACTGAGAGAGCCGACGTTACAAATGGCAGTGTGGAAATTCATCCCAAGTTGCAAGTGTTAAATGCGCTATATTATTGCATCCGCATATTGTGCTCTTCCCTGCAGTTCCCTGCACTGGTGTCAATAGAATGAATTTCAGGAGCAAACAACATCACTGTTAGCACAGCACTATTACAGCTCAGGGAGTCAGAGTTTGGAGTTCAATTCTGGCACTGTCAATAAGAAGTTTGTACCTCTTCCCCACCCACGAATGTGTAGGTTTCCTCACAATGCTCCGGTTTCCTCCCACATTCCAAAGATGGACCACTTAGTTGTCTTAAGGTGGGCGTTGGGAACAGACCCAAATGAAAGACACAGAAACTGAAGTACTAGGAACAGGACTAGGTGTGTCAAGAGAGCAAGGGAAGTGGTGTAGAAACAACGCTGGACAAGACACAGGCTCTGGATGGGATTAGGATACAGGGCCTGGGCTAGGACTAGACTAGGAAAGGGGGACCTGGACAAGGAACTAGGAACCTGGACAAGGTCTCTAAGCCAGAGACTGGACAGGGACCCAGAATCTGGGTCTTGACTCAGGCTCGGACACCAGATCTAGGTGAGCAACAGGACTGGACATGGGGGCACATCGCGGGACTCCTGGGCTGGATGAGGACATGAAGTTCCGACTTGGTCCTGGAGGACGGAACAAGAGCCAGGACCCCTGCTTGGGAACAGGACATAGGGCCGGGACTCATACACAGAAAGCTGAACGCGATGAGATAGTTCCCAACACTAGATAGTGGCAAACAGCCGGACCTACCTAGCAAAGGCGTGGACACAAAGAGACAGTTCCAAACAACGAAAGATGGTTCCTTATCTAGACACAGCAAGGCTCCAGTCTTGCTCTGGCAGTAGAACTTAACAGCAAAAATAGGCGAGGATGCAGGTGGGGCTCCAGGCAAAGGGCAGCAGGCGGGACTCCAGGCGAGGCTTCAGCCAAGGGCTACAGAAAGAGGGGGAAGGGAAGGGAACAGTCCAGCCTCAGGTAAACGGCAAAGACAGCCTGGCTTACCCAACAGAGGCAAGGACAGGAAGGGACAGATCCAACCATGGGGTAACAGCAAAGACAGCCTGACTTACCCCCATGGAGGTGAGGACGGGAAACTGACAAGACGAACCAACACCTACACTCGAACCCAGGACCACTTATATTCCCAGCCCCAAGACGAACATCATGTGCCTACGATTAAGCCCAACTGAAATAGGGGACAGACGGAAGACCTGGAGTCTGGAGCCCATGGACTGGACCGTGAACTGGAACGCGGACTTCATGGACTGGACAATGACATTAGTAGGTTAATTGGCTGTTGTAAATTTTCCTGTGATTAGGTTAACATTAAATAGGTAGGTTACTGGGCAGTGTGGCTCATTGTGCCAGAATGGCCTGTTCCACACTTTACCTCTAAATAAATAAACAAAACATGCTGAAACTCTGGTCTCAAACTGCACTGTTGAAGATCAGTACCTGTACAGGTAATGTCATGGTGGGCACTGGCAACAACTGAGTCCAGGTGTGGAGGAATAAGAGGTTATACTTACAAAGTCCAACAGAGCACTGATGGCATGACCAAGCAATGCTGTGAGACAAATCATTCTCAACATAATCAATTCTTTGACCCTGTGAAGAGCTCTAAATGGGAGTTCACTATAAAGAATCATAGAATGTGGAAAACCCGTGCCAGTCACAATTAACTGACAAGGTTAAATAGAAAGCATAAGGGCTTAACAACTCTAGTTATGACAACAATTAGTAAATACAGGTGCTGGAGAAACCTAGAAGCCCAACGTTCAATGGGATGCTGCAGAGGAATGCAGGGCTCATGACAAGAGAGTTCCGAAAGAGAAGAGTGAAGCCTAGAGGGAGAGAGAGAGAAAGAGAGGAGAAGGGATCTACCTGCTGTCTGGATTAGAGAGCATGTTTTATGAGAATAGCTCAACGTTCAAAGTTCAAAGTTAATTTATTACCAAAGTACATTGTCATTCATTTTCTTCTTGGCATTCACAGTAAATACAAAGAATCACGACAGAGTCAATGAAAAAAATTCATGTAACAAATATGGACAAACAACCAGCATGAAAGAGACAACAAACTATGCAAATGCAAAATTGAAAAAAAGGAATAATAATAATAATAATAATAATAATAATAATAATAATAATAATAATAATAATAATAATAATAATAATAATTAAATAAGCAATAAATAATGAGAATATTAAGCATTCTTCACGGTGAATCCATAGGTTGTCTGAACATTGTTGGGGTGAGGGAAGTTGAGTGAAGTTATCCCCTCTGGTTCAAGAGTTTGGTGGTAGTAACTCTTGCTGAACCTGGTGGTATGGGTTCTGTACCTCCTTGCTGATGGCAGCAGCAAAAAGAGTGCATGGTCTGGATAGTGGGGGTCCTCCGTAATGGATTCTTACTTTCCTGCTACACCGTTCTGTGCAGATGCGCTCAATGGCGGGGAAGGTTTTGTCGATGATGGATTGGGTCGTATCCACTGCTTTTAGGTTGAACGAGTGAGGTCTTTTGTCTTTGGAATAAAGGAGATGAGAGTGACTTTATGGAGGTGTACAAGATGATAAGAGGTATAGATTGACAGGCTAGCCAGAGACTATTTCCCCAATGGAAGCATAATTTTAAGGGACTGGAGGAAAGTATGGTAGGGGATGTTGGTGGATGTCAGAGATGGTGAGTGTGTGGAAGGGCCTGCCAGAGTTGGTAGTAGAGGCAGACACATTAGGGACTTTTAAGAAACTCTTAAAATTAAACGATTATGTGGGTGAGAGGGATTTGATTGGACATAGAGTAGGTTAAAGGTCAGCACAACATTGTGGGCCAAAAGACCTGCACTATGCTGTACTATTCTATGTCCTATATTCTGAATGAATGAGGGATGTGTTTCAACTATTTTGTGGCACGTTGCAAGAGGGGTTGCAGATTTGTTGCTCAGTCAGTATGTGGTGAGGGTCTCAAACCCAATGCCGGAAAGGATAGTAGTGGCAGACCGTGACATCCGGACGAACATTTGAAAGGATCGACATGAACAAGATGGGCCAAATGGCCGCCTTCTTGTGCTTACATTTTAGTTACTGAATGCTCCCTTTCTGGCCTATGAGAGCATTTCTTATGGACATTCTGGCACTGAATGTTACAGTACTGGTGGTAGAATATATTTGAAAGTAGATTGTGCGGGTGGTTTGCACTGTTGAACACGCATTGCGAATTCCCAGCTTGTGGATAACTGCCTCGCCCGAGTGATGGAACGCAGGAGGTTATGAGAGCGGTAGTGATCAACATTCAACAGGGCAACTAGGCGAAGAATTCCATTCTCCTTGACTTAGATTAGTCCATTCTAGTACGCTGTTCCGAAGAGGTCTCTCTCATACAATTCTGCCGTAATTCAGCGTAAAGAAATATCAGCCGCATTAAATGTTGTCGCATCAATTTTTTATGTTGATCACTGTTCAGATGATAGCCCTAATAGAATTTGTCCGCTCTTCCCCGTAACTTTCTACACTTCTTTAAACAAAATTGTTATAGAATATCAGTTGAACCAACCCTTCATTTCAAAGGGACAAGAACTGACAATGCGACCAGGTCTCGAACGCGTGACGCCAGAGCAGAATTAATGTTCCAGTTTCACGGACATAGACGAGGACTTAAACCAATCTCAATCCTTAAACGATTAAACCACTGTCCATTTTTCTTCGCCATCTGGGTTCTTACGTGTCTCCCGAATTCCTGTTCTGGCATCAGGAAGGGTGTCATAGCATTATCGAACAATTGTGCTCTTATCAAGTCTGCATTCACTGTTTCATGTTTGCAGGGGCTTCCTTGTCATTCAATCCCGGTGCCTCTATTGCAGAGACCAGCTCTTGAGCCGGCCTGTGGTTCTAGTATAAAACGTGCAATCTTAGCGGGATACGAGGGTAGAAACTCGAGAGGAGAGTTCTGGGTATCGTTTCTCTTTGTCATAACATTCTGTTGCGAGTAGAATAGATGATCGGGAGTGGGGAGTGAAAATTGTTTGCGTAATACATTAGAAACAATCTTAATTTATCAAATTGAATCAAATGTTTTAATATGAACACAACTTAGAACAGTACAGCACACCTTCATCCCACGATGCCAAATTAAACCAAACCTATCTGTCCGTACACGATCCGTTTCCCTCTAGTCCCTGCACGTCCCAATTGCCTCTTTAACGCCACTATCGTGCCCGCTTCCCCTGGCAGTGAGATTTAGGCACCTATTGCCCTCTGTATAAATAAATCTTAACCCGCGCATTACCCTTAAGCTATCCCTCCCGTAACTTCTACCCTGGGGAAAAGACTGACTAACTGCCCATCTACGATGTGGTTATGCGTTCAAAATTGTAGCTATATGTATTGTTGTTTAGTTTCTTTAAAAATGGAGGCGACCACCAGTTAATACCTCCGTAGAATCTCTTTTGGCGGGATTGAAATGAATGCATTTCAATTATATTCAAAATTGGGAAGTCATAACTGCTCAACGAATCACCAGCACCAGCCTACCCGCCAGCACGGCCAGAAAGGTGCCGGAAAGGGCCAGTAACATCATGAAGGATTGCACCCACCCTGCTCACGAACTGTCTGTCCCATGCCCATCAGGGAGGAGGCTACGAGGCATCCACGACAGGACCACCAAACTCAAGATCAGTTACTTTCTCCAAGCAGTGAGGCTGATCAACACCTCCACCCACTAACTCCACCACTACTTTAGTATTTCCTGTCAGTCACCTTCTGCATTAGCATTCCTGTGCCTAGCGTGACTTTATGCATAACTTTATGGATATGCAGTCAATCTATGTGCAATAGATTGATATATATAATTTTGCGCTTTTATTATTGTGTTCTTTATCTTACTGTGTTCTTTCTGATTTTTTGTGCTGCATCGGATCCGGAGTAACAATTATTTCGTTCTCCATTACACGTGTATATTGGAAATGACATGAAACAATCTTTAATCTTCACTATTCCTTTCTCCATTCTTCGAAACTGCTTTGTACAAGTGGATCAATGTTTTCGCTGAAATGTTAGCCCTAGAGAAATGCCAATAAAACAACCATGAAGTCCTGGGCTAATAATGTTTAGGTTGATGAACCCGCCACGAACCGTGGTGTTTCGGGCCAGGTCTAAAATTCGCTGCCTTACAGTCCCCGCGGGAAGCAGGGTGGGAGAGTAAGTCCGGGAGGGTGGACCATGTAAACCGACTCCCAATTCTTCGCCTGCGGTGTTCTGTTCGGGACCCCCTCGCGAGGGAGAGAACAATGGGGGGAATCGGCTCCAACTGGGAGAGCCGACATCGAAAAGTCTGTGTCTGCCGACCCCACGCCCAGAACAGCCCCAAAGTAAGGACATAACGAAATCCGACAATCCCACTCATTTTTAAGCGGCATTCTCGAAAGGTCTCTGACACTCTAAAGCCCGTTGAGCGGAATAAAGAGCACTTTTGAGGAGTGGTGCTTAATACTGTAACATCCACCAGACCAAAGCTCTTCATCAATTAACCACGCTAAAATAATTACCACGTACATTAAAGAATAATATATTACAAGGCTGTGGCAGGATTTAGCACTTCAGAAAGCACCGAGTCCCCTGTCCCTTCTGAGTCTTGACATGTTAACTGGGCAGCAGCTAATTACATGTCAAAAATTCATAAGCACTGTTAAATATTGCATATCTGAAGCAGGCGTTCCAGTCACTGAAAGGGGGGAGCGTGTTTGCATTGAAGGGGCCACTGCACCGGCACAGCAGGCCAGAAAACCAAAGCAAGTGAGAGAGAGAGAAAAAAATAAAAGAGTTCTCCTCTTTTAAAAAAAACCTTCAGAGAAATGTGCTATTGGAAGTCCTTGGTTACATATTCCAAGCAGCTCATCTTAATGCATGCTGAAAATGAATCGAAAGTGAAGGGAGTGGAGCCGAGTCTCAGCTTGCGGAGAAGGTGGAGAGGAAGAGAGAGAGGCAGCTCTCCCATCAAAGGACAATGACAGGTAAATACTAATTTGCGATGCATGCACAATGAAGATGACATGCCTCTTGACATGAGAGTGCGGGCGATAATGAAAGCCACTCTATTGTGGCATCTGTCACGAGTGCTTTTTTTATTCCTTTCCCTTTGCGATTGGAAGCAAAGGATCAGTGATGCTCACTGGCAGCTTCCTCCTGTTTGAACCATTACAAAAGATGTGAAGTAATGGGAAGTTTTTTTTTTGCATTATGCTAGTCGGAGTTAGTTGTTTTTTTTTGCTTTGCCTGTTGAAGTGACAGGTTGAGCGGATAGGCGCTCATTGCCTTGACAACTAAAATAACTCAAAAGAGCAAACCAGCAAATCATTAGACATGAAACAATCATGATTCTCCGTATATAAATAATAATAATAACAATAGTAACTCCTCGCAGTAATTGATTACTGACAAAGACAATTATGTCTTATTTAAACGCTAGCGTTTGCGAGAATTGCAACGCCAACTGGAGATTCTGTTATTAAAAGCGGGCAACCCCGGTGCGAGGTGGTGGGGGTCAAGGGTAAAAGTTCCTTTCGGTGTTAGCTGGCAATTAAAGTCGGCAGTCAGTATCCAGCGGATGAGAAAGCGGGCTGGAGAAGGGAGCTCAGCAAATTCAAGGTGATGTCAAAAAGTTTGCAAGATGGCTAACAAAAGATATGCATGTTGCGCCTTGAATGAGGTGTCGCGCTGTTTCGGCGTGGGTGTTGCGGTCCTGAGGAGCGAGAGAAGACTACAGGCTGAGGAAGAGAAAGGGCAGGTGAACCTGCACTTCAACCCTGTTACCTTTCCACTGTGCTCCCTCTGAGGTCAGCCGCCATGGTTGTACCCAGTGACCTGTGGCTGTGATGCGGTTGGATTTGCTGACTGCGAGATTCTAAACAAACGAAAGCCTTAAGCTCTGTCCGATATAGATAGCTACGGGTACCATCACTGAAGGGAGGTCATACTGTAACTACGGGATCTTCACTTGCCTGTTGGCCCTATGCCGCAGGACAGTGAATATCCATCACATGCCCTTGCACAGTACAATATGTCACCCCACATCCTGTAAGCAGAATCACTTGCCTCATTCTCCCAGACAGAGCTGTGCTGAGAATCACACTGATATTCCTTTACATGGAGGCTAATTTCCAGTACTTGGCATGGTATCAGATGACAACCAGCCCAGGAAGAAATGTAAGGGTTTATGACCTGCCAGGGACCTCTTGTTCAAGGCCCTTATTACTTGGCAAGGCAATCTTCACAGACTGTTCAACACACAGGAGCACTGGGATTTTGATTCCTGGTTAAAGAAAACTTGGAAAATATTCAATTTATTTCCAGCATTAGGCTCCTTAAGGTTGTCAAAGCCTGGAGTGGTAACAGGGACAAGCTCCCACTATCTATTAAATGCTCCCAATGGCATGTGGCTCAAATAGCCTCAGACAACCAGGTCCAGCGCCTGGCCCTCACCTGTGGCTTAGCTACAAAGCCCGACAGAACCGTTTCTACTGACAGGAGAAATGGCAAAGGCATGTTGCAGGCACCTTAAAACCAGTCACTTCAGGCAGATGGGGCTCATTAGCCGTGGTTGGTATCTCATCTGACAGAACAAAAACTCTGATCTCAAACCTCTGCTGCCTTATGCTATATCCATTCTTGGGCAAGATTTTGGGAGTAAGCACCGAGGGAAGAATTTGGAACTGGTGTCGCTAAGACAGTCCTGTGTTGAGTTCAACACCGACTGGCAGCTCACACGGCACTGCTGGTGCCAAACTGGATTGGTCTCTGTCTTTGCTTTGTCCTCATCAGATGCATGGAATGGTGGAGCTTGCGACTTGGGCAACAGCTTGCTGTCCATATCATACTGCCCAGTTTTGCATATCTGGACAGCAAGGACGAAGTGTCCATGATCGACCCTGACGGATAGAGGCCTTACCTCATTGTTTCTACAGCACTGTTAAATGCCTCACTAATACCATAATCTGGATCAATACATAGAATATAGAATATTACAGTACAGGTCCCTTGGTCCACAATGTTGTGCTGACATCTTAACCTATTCTAAAATTAATTTAACCCGTCCCTCACACATAACCCTCCATTTTTCTACCATCTATGTGCCTATGTAAGAATTTCTTAAATACCCCTAATGGTTCTGCCTCTGCCACCACACCGGGCAGGGCGTTCCATGCACCCACCACTTTCTGTGTCAAGAACTTACCTCTAACATCCCCTCTGTACTTTCCTCCAATCACCTCAAAATTATGTCCCTTTTATTAGCTATTTCCACCCTGACTATCCACTTGATCTCTGCTTCCTATCATCCTGTACATCTCTATTAAGTCACATCTCATCCTCACTTGCTCCAAAGACATGTTTCCATATGTCCAAGAATTTTAGTCAGCAAGTTGTATATTTTGTCTGTCTGCTGGACAAAAGCATCTACAACAACAGAAATATCGGAAAAATACTTGACTGAAATCTGTCAGAATGTGAGACTTGCATTCAAGGACCTTTCATCTCATACTCTCAATATTTATTGCTTATTTATTATAATTTTTTATTCTATATTTGCACAGTTTGTTGTCTTTTCACAATGGTGGATTGTCTGCCCTGTTGGGTGTGGTCTTTCATTGACTCCATTATACAAGAAAAAAATCTCAGCGTTCTGCATGGTAACATATATGTACTTTTAAAATAAATTTACTTTGAACTCTGCAGCGAGTTTTTCTTCCTTTTCCCTCTTTGCCCAGAACCTGACCAGCCCACTAGTCAACCTACTTAGTGAGCCCAGGGTCACAGACACTGTTCCCTCAAAGCTGTGCGGGGGCGTAATCACACAGCAGTATCTGAAATGCTCCATCTAGTCCATGCTGACTTATTATTCTGCCTAGTCCCATCGACCTGCACCAAGTCTATAGCCCTTCATACCCTTCCCATCCATGTACCTATTCCAATCTCTCTTAGAATGAACTCAGCAGGTCAGGCAGCATCTATGAAGAGGAATAAACAGTCAATGATTTGAAGAGTTTCAGTCTGAAACATCAACATGGAATGTAGAACAGGATAGTAACAGGACCTTTGGGCTGAACCAGATTGAAATCAAGGCTGTATCCCCCACTTCCGCTGGCAGCTCATTCCAAAATCTCTCCACCCTCTGAGTGATGAGGTTCCTCCTCATGCTCCCCTTAAGCATTTCAGCTTTCACCCTTAACCCATTGACTCTAGTTTTAGTCTCACCCAACCTGCTTATATTTTCCATATCAGTTTAATAATTCACCACCAGCCATCCTTGGTGTGAAGCTGAGGAATTCAATGTAAAGTAGATCTGGCCACCAGCTCAGTGGCATTTTGTTTCACAACTGCTTCCATTGATATTCAATATCCATCTTGTCTCTGACTTCTGTGTTGTGGCATGAATGCTTGGAAGTCAGGGAGAAGCTGACCTGTACTCTGTGAATAGACAAAGGATTTCTCAAACAACTCTGATCGAGTGGTTCTCTGCCCCAAGTATGCTTGGAAACTTTTAATTCTTGGTACATCGATCGCACTGCTTCAAGAGCAAAGTTACATTTTAAGAGCAGCTTTTATGAATATAAGCCATCTACAGAGAACAAATGGATTCCTTTCTTTTACTTTTTTAAAAGGATCAAAGTACATTTATTATCAAAGTATGTAAAAATGCTGCAATCTCGAGATTCATCTGCTTACAGGCAGCCATATAACCATATAACAATTACAGCACGGAAACAGGCTATCATGGCCCTTCTAGTCTGTGCCGAATGCTTACTCTCACCTAGTCCCACTGACCCTCACTCAGCTCATAATCCTCCATTCCTTTCCTGTCCATATACCTATCCAATTTTACTTTAAGTGACAATACCGAACCTGCCTCTACCACTTCTACTGAAGCTCGTTCCACACAGCTACCACTCTCTAGCCACTAAACAAGAAACCCGAAAGAACCCAACTTAAAAAAAAAGACCAACATCCAAAATGCAGAGAGAGAAAGAAAAAACACAGATCATGAAAAGAATAAAAACAAGCAACAGCACTCAGATTGAAATTGGGACTATAGACCCAATGCTGGGAGTGACCGGAGTAGGCCCATAGCCTCAGCTCATCACACAGTGGGGCAAGTGGCTGCAAAGCTTGCAGATGCAGAGCCAGGAGCAGCCGAAGCACTCTCATAGCCTCAGTGCCTTGGAGAGAGGAATAAAAGTCGTGGAAAAGTGTGCAGAATTGGCTTGACACTCACCTCCGGTCCCAGCACTGACATCCATAAGTCAATTTTGTCTGTTTTTACCAAAGTACACAAGCATTGTGTCAAATGGTAACCACAGCTCCACAGTATTTTGATGAATGGAGTCCAAACACATAAGATAGATAAGAAAGAATAATTAATAAATTCTAAGAGAAACAAAAAAATTAGAGACAAAATGTTCTGCCATTCATAAAAAACAAATGCATGTATGTACATTAGCCCTTTGAATTTAATGATATAATGAGAACTCCCTTTATATTTAGTTAGTTGTTTAGTACGGAATAGGCCCTTCTGGTTGTTCGAGCCGCGAGCCCAGCAGTCCTCGATTTAACCCTAGCCTATTCATGGGCCAATTTACAATGACCAATTAACAGATGAACTGCTACATCTTTGGACTGTACAAGGAAACAGGAGCACCCTGAGGACCCCTATGCACCCATGACAAAAACATACAAACAGACCGCACCCAAACTGAACTCTGAACTCCTACACTCTGAGCAGTAATAGCGTTGTGCTAACCACTATGCTACAAGTGTCCATAATATGGTTGTTCATAACCCTGGCATGTTCTGTAATAGTAGTGATAATTCAGAAATTCCAAAGTGCTTGACGTCATCATTAAGTGTTGTATGACATGGGTGATCATGGTCTATGACCACGACTGTTCTTGGCAAATTTTTCTACAGAAGTGGTTTGCCATTGCCTTCCTTTGGGCAGTGGAATTACGAGGCCGGTGACCCCAGCCATTATCAATACTCTTCAGAGATTGTCTGCCTGTCGTCAGTGGTCACATAACCAGGACTTGCGATATGCACTAGTTGCTCATACGACCCTCCACCACCTGCTCCCGTGGCTTCACGTGACCCTGATCGGGGTGGGGGAGGGATCTAAGCAGGTGCTACATCTTGCCCAAGGTTGACCTGTAGGCTAGCAGAGAGGAGTGCCTCCCACCTCTGTAGGTAGAGACGAATCTCCACCCTGCCACCCAGAAAGTGCTTTACAGTGCTGTTACTGTTCTAACACTTACGGAAAGAAAGATCAACTAATAAAAGTACAAATACAAAATTAATTTTTACAAGTATTTTATAAAAGGTCTTTTAAAAGCGAGTCGTTATCAGTGCTGGCCTCTTGTGCAAATCAGAGGCTAAAGTCCACACAATAGGTTCAATTCACTGGAGATCGATTCTGGTGTCCTCTGTAAGAACGTTTGTACATTCTTCCAGCGAGCGTGTGGGTGCTTTGGCTTTCTCCCACAATCCAAAGACATATTCATTGGTAGGTTAATTGGTCATTGTAAATTGTCCTGTGATTAGGTTAGGTGGGTTGCTGGTGGCATGGCTCTTTGAGCCAGAGCTGCCTGTTGCACTTTGAATTGCATAATAAATGAATACCGTAGATTCCGGATTTTAAGCCGCTACTTTTTTCCCACATTTTGAACAGCTTTGAACTCTGCGGCCTTTAATACGGAGCGGCTAATACATGGTTTTTTTTCATGCCGCCAAAAACATTTTGCCTCGTAACAGTAGACCAATAAAATTGATGAGTAGTTCACAGAGGTCCAATGAAATTGTACGATAAATCAAGCGCACTTTCACAATTAAATTATTGTAAATCAGTCATTTGTACTCACCCTCATCAACATGGAAAACACTCGAAGAAAAGCATTGTGCTGCCTTTATGGCAGTTATTTAGTTTATAATATTTTCGCTTAGTAATTCATTTGTTAGTTAAAGTTAGAACTGTTTTAACTATATTTGTTTTCTGTACTACATCGCGGGATGCTATGACGTCACACCCGGTTTCGCCGCGTCTTGTGGGAAAAATGCCGGTTTGCGATAAACGGGAAGGAGGGGGGCGAGCGGTGGAGCGAAAACGCTGCTTTTAAGTTAAAGGCGATCAATAACTTTTCCTGGTAGGCTGCAGTATATATATTTTTTACCAGTCGTTAGGAGATATTGGAATGTTGTTCAGTAAAGAAGTATACGCAACGTATATTTAAAAGTAGCCGCGTTACAGGCACAGTTCGAAAAAAAGCATTTGCAATATGTATTTGTTTATGTTACCATATGGATTTAATTAAAAGTTAAAAAATCCTCACGTGTAATATCTTTCTGTGTAAATATCTCATATTACAACGTGGGACACCTGCGGCCGAAAATCCGGTGCGGCCTAAAATCCGGTGCGGCCTGTACAAGTAAAAAATTGATTTTATTTCTAAAATTAGAGCCAGCGGCTTTTAATCAGGTGCGCTCTGTAGTCCGGAATCTACGGTACATAGATACCTGTATTCAGGAACGCTCTGGTAGAGTGTGAATACTTCAGTTCTGTCCCATTGTAATTCTACAATGTAGGCTTAGCAAACGTTCAGACAATATCAGTTCTCTGCTTGCCAGGTTTCATTCTTCAAACCTTTTTTATGCCATAGACCAATACCATTATGCAAAGGGTCCATGGACCCAGGTTGTGAATCCCAGCTTTAAACAGACTTGAAATGGACAAACCTCTGGGTTTTTTTTTCCTACACTTGATCGTTCACTGGCACTCATTACTGATCTATGTGGTGCCTGTGTCCTCAAGGTAGATTTGTCATTTTGCAAAGTTCAGGTTGCTTTGAAGTTCAGCTGGCGATGATAATAACCTTTAAATAAAATGTTTTATGGGGTTCCATGGTTATGGTAATGGACCAGGACTCAAGCTTCATAATTTTGAGTTGTGAGATTGAATTCAATAAATCTGGTCATTTGCATTGTAAAATGATCACAAAGATGACTTGATTATTATGAAACAATCTATACCATCTATAAATTTGCTGATAATACAACCACATTGTTGGCAGAATCTCAGATGGGACGAGAGGGCGTACAGAGCGAGACATACCAGCTAGTTGTGTGGTGTCGCAGCAACAACCTGGCACTCAATGTCAGTAAGACCAAAGAGCTGATTGTGGCCGTCAGAAAGGGTAAGATAAGGGAACATACTCCAGTCCTCATAGAGGGATCAGAAATGGAGAGAACAATTTCAAGTTCCTATGTGTTAATATCACTGGGGACCTAACCTGGTCCAAACATATTGATGCAGCTATAAAGAAGGCAAGACAACAGTTATATTTCATTAGGAGTTTGAGGAGATTTGATATGTCACCTAAGTCACTCACAAATTTCTACATATATACTGTGGAAAACATTCTAACTGGCTGCATCACCATCTTGGTTGGGAGTGGGGGGTGGGTGCCCGGACATTACACAGGATAATAGTAGCCTGCAAAGAGCTATAAAATAGGTCAGCTCCATTGTGGGCACAAGCCTCTGTAGCATCCAAGACACAGAAACATAGAAAACCTACAGCACAATACAGGCCCTTCGACCCACAACGCCGTGCCGAACATGTACTTACCTTAGAAATTACCTAGGGTTACCCATAGCCCTCTATTTTTCTAAGCTCCATGTACCTATCCAGGAGTCTCTTAAAAGAACCTATCGTATCCGCCTCCACCACTGTCACCGGCAGCCCATTCCACGCACTCACCACTCTCTGCGTAAAAAAAACTTACCCCTGACATCTCTGTACTTACTTCCAAGCACCTTAAAACTGTGCCCTCTTGTGCTAGCCATTTCAGTGCTGGGGAAAAGCCTCTGACTGTCCACAAAATCAATGTCAATTATCATCCCATCATCAAGGAGTTGGCCTCAAAAGGACCCTCATTACCCAAGACTTGCCATTTTCTCATTGTTACCATCAGAAAGGGGAAACATAAATATATAGATATTTAATGTAATTCACAGTTTTTTTCCTATATTATCATGTATTGCATTGTGTTTCTGCCACAAAGTTAACAAATTTCTTGACATGTGCCGGTTATATTAAACCTGATTCCGATTGTGATTCTGATTCTGAAACTCAAACAGGTTCATTAATATCTTTCAGGGAAAGGAATTTACTTTGCCCCAACTGGTCTGGATGTATTTCCCATCACACAATTTGTGGTTGACTTTCAGGTATTGGATTTCCATGGCAGGTCTGCTGATTGTCTGCTATAACTTTGTCATGATATCCACACACCTCTGAGAGGAAGCATAGAGTTACACCAGCTGTCTGAAGATCTCCTGCTGAATTTACCGCTGATCAGGGGAAGCCTCACCGAACCAATGGAATGAATGTCCTCAGGGAGTCTGGGGATATATAATAAATATTACATTGCCCAATGTCACATAAATCCTCAGAATAAAATTTAGAAAATAATTGGAATATCTTTACAAGCTGTTTAAGAGCTTATAAGATTCTGAAATACAACAATTATACAACCACTAGATTAGAAATGCAATGGGCAGGTTGAATAATAGAGAAAGTGAGTTCAAATCTTGGTTGGCAAATTTACCATCAGTTAATGAAATATATATTTAAAATCTAGACGTTAATAAATGCAAAGGTAGTGTGGCCATGAGAAGGAAAGCTCGCTTCATCCTTGTGTGGCCTCAGTGTGACTCTCAAAAGCAACAAATAACTATGGAAGATACAAAAACACAAAGACCATGATTAAAGCAAGAAGACACAGGCTAATGTTTCAAAGAGGAAAGCCTTTATCAGGTTGTTATTTTAAAAATTATGGCAGATATGAAATTTGCATTATCTGGCTGAATATCTACAACATTTTATTGTGCTTTATGTTGTACTGTTATGGAGCATGTATTGAAAACAGCAACTTCTTTTGACTATATTTGGTGATATCATTTGAATTATCCACTTTAAACAAAAGGAATACCTTTGAGTGAAAAAGAACAAGTACATTAATTAAGGATGCCCTTTATCTTTCTTTCTTTTGAATGACTGCAGGTTGAGATCTTTTTCACAAGATTTTGTAATGCTGCCCAACACTATGCTATTGACTTATTTGACTTCAGGTTCACAGTTTCTGCCAAAACAGGAGGCCAGAAATTGATTGGACCATGGTACTGTGGTCCTGAGTCTCAGCTTTTTCTATGCTCTCTTCATTTCTGGCCACCAACCCAGGTCCAGTGGGGAATGTCGAAGAGCACCATACACAGGTAGCATCATAATCTGATTTATTTTCTTATTTAGAGGTACAGTGTGGAATATGGTCTTCTGGCCCCTCGAGCCATGCCACTCAGCACCTCTGATTTAACTCTAGCCTAATCATGGACCAATTTACAATGAGCAATTAACCTATTAACCAGTACATAAAGTCATGGAGTCATCGAGAAGTTCAGCCCGGAAACAGGACTTTTGGCCCATCTGGTCTGTGCCAAATCCATTTAAGCTGCCTAGTCCCATCGAGCTGCACTGAGACTATAGCCTTCCATACCCCTACCATCCACGCACCTATCCAAAGTCCGCTTAAACGTTGAAGTTGAGCTTCCACTTATATTGGCAGCTCATTCCACAAACTGAACATCCTCTGAGTGAAGAAGTTTCCCTTCGAGCTCCCCTTAAACTTTACACCTTTCACTCTCACTCGTAAGCTGTGGCTGTAGTCCCACCCAACCCCAGTGTAAAAAGCCTGCTTGCATTTATCCTTTCTATGCCTCTCATAGTTTTGTCTTTGGACTGTGGGAGGAAACTGGAATACCTGGAGAAAATCCATGCATTCCACAGTGAGGATATACAAAAGATGCTGGGATTGATCTTTGAACTCCGATGCCCTGAGCTGCAGCACTTTGAGTACCTTCATCATATTCTCCAGTGCACTTGCTTGTGCTCCCACCATCTTTTTATTTTACTTCATTTCCATGCTTGAAAAAGACAAATGTTGGCAAAGATTCGATTTCATTAGCCTCAGTTATATCAGCTGCTTCATCCATGTTGACTGAATAGAAAATCACATCTGTATATTTAACATCTCTGTATCCTGAAGCATCGTGGAACACATTTCATAACCGTGACTTACCCATAGAGGTGGGTGGAATGGAGAAAGCAGGGATCAGAGCACCCATCTCCTTAGCCGTCAAATATAGCACAGAGTTTTACTCTCATCAAAATTCCGATCTTTGGAGAGAGAGGAGATTATAAAATAAAATACACATTAGGTAAGTCTTCCCATTACAGGTTAATATCCGGTAAATTCCTACTAAGAGAGGCAGAGCAACAAGTGCTTAACAAGTGAATCACTGCACAGATGACAGAGACCTGCTAACAAAGAGCTGCTGGCATAAATGGAAGGGCATTCCCAGAGAAATCGCTATCCCGCGTGCAGGAGAAGTGGTGGTCAGGGGAGTGGAGGGTAAGCTGATCTTTTGCTGACCCTGAGGTGAAAAGTATTGCATGTTTCTTTTCTCAGAGAGTGATTAATCTGTGGAATCTGGTGTCCCAGAGAGTGGTGAGGAGAGCTCGTTTGAACTACTTTAAGGTGGAAGTAGGTAAAGATTGAAAGGTTGGGGAACAGAGGATGTCCTCCCGCCATCCAAAGACATCACGATTAGTAGGCTAATTGCTCATTGTAAATTGGCCCTTGATAAGTTTGTTCATTCGCTATGTGTCGTGTCATTATGACGTGGGTGATCATGGTCTTTCTATGACCATGATTGTTCTTGGAAATTTTCTCTACGGGAGTGGTTTGCCATTGCCTTCTTCTGGGCAGTGCCTTTACAAGATGGGTGACCCCAGTCATTATCAATACCTCTTCAGAGATAGCCTGGCATCAGTGGTCACAGAACCAGGGCTTGTGATATGCACCAGCTGCTCATACAACCATTCATCACCTGCTCCTATGGCTTCACGTGACCCTGATCGAGTGGGGGCCGGCGGTGTGGGGGCTAAGCAGGTGCTACACCTTGCCCAGGGGTGATCTGCAGGCTAGTGGAAGGAAGAAACACTTTACACCTCCTTTGGTCGAGACAAACTTTATCCCCACCCCACCACTCGACCCGTGATTAGGCTAGGCTTAAGTCAGTGATTTGCTGGTCGGCAAGGCTGGAAGGGCCTATCTGTACTGTATCTATCTGTCAATCAATAATAAAAATAAAAAGATCCCCAGGTGATCTTTGAGGATGAAGTCCCAAGTGATTAACTGATGGCACTGTGTTGTGAGACTTGAAAAAGTGTCATGCTCTCTTTAGATAAGAAGTTAAAAAGCAATTTGATGGTGGTGTCCAAAATCATGAAAAAAGAGAAGTCTTTCCTGCAGTTGCAACAGACAATTTGAAGATGTTTGGCAAAAAGAACTACTGACAAGCTGTAGGAATGTCGGGTTGGACCTTGCTGAAATTTGTCGATGAATCCAATAGGGTGTTACTCTCCTCAGCCATTGAACAGCTGTGATTTTGGGACTTTGCCCCATGCACTTACGAAGGTGGAAATCTGGGACGTCGACTGATGGAATCCACCTCATCGGTCACTGCCCTCTCCTACTGAATACCACATTACACTGTTGGATCTCCTTTCCTCTGATGCTTTTAAGTCTTAATTTGAGACCGTGAGACATACAAGCAGAGTTAGGCCACTCGGCCCATGAAGACTGCTCCACCATTCCATCATGGCTGATTTATTATCCCTCTTAACCACATTCACCTGCTTTCTCCCCCTAACCTTTGACATCTTGGCTAATCAAGAAGCTATTGACATTTGTTTTAAATAGACCCCATGATTTTGTCTCCACAGCCATCTGTGGCAATGAATTCCAAAGATTCACCACCTTCTGACGAAAGAAACTCCTCCTCATCTCTGTCTGAAATGGACGTCCCTGTTTTCTGAGGCTGTGCCCTCTGCTTCTACACTCCCCCACCATAGGAAACATCCTCTTCACATCCTTCTTATCCTATCTAGGCCTTTCAATATTTGACAGGCTTCAATGAAATCTCTCTTCATTCTTCTAAATTTCAGTGAGTACTCACCCAGAGCCATCACATGCTTTTCATAAGATAACCCTTTCATGCCCAGAATCATTCTCATGAACTCCTGTGGACCCTATCTAATGCCAACACATTAGCTTGATGCTTTTACAGCCCCAGGCTTTCCAGAGACTGGAGTTTAATTTCAGCACTGTCTGTAAGGAGTTTATATGTTATCCCTGTGAACTGTGTGTGTTTCCTCTGGGTGCTCTGCTATTCTCCAACAGTGCAAATATATACTGGTTACATCTGCTGGTTAGTAGGTTAATTGGTCATTGTTAGTTGATTAAACTAGGGTTAAATAGGTGGGATACTGGGCAATGCAGCTCATTGGGCTGGAAGGGCCTGTTCCGTGCTGTATCTCTAAATAAATAACAGATAAATTAACATTTTTAAGTTGTAGATATTCCTACACCTAGAGTCACTTTATGTACGTACAATCTGTCTATACATATATGCTAATCTTATGTATTTATATTTATTGTGTTCTTTACGCTTATTGTGTATTTTTATGTTGCATCAGATCTGGAGTAGTAATCATTTTGTTCTCTTTTACATTTGTGCACTAACTAATGACAATAAACAATTTTGAATATTGAATCTTTTACTAACTGATCAATATCTTCCTGCTCTCTATCAATCAAACTATCATCTTAAGTCTTATCTGCAAGGACTGTAATCTTCGAGGGCCTGGTTGCTCTTCACACCTCCTCTCTGGGCTCAAAAGTCCAGACGTTCAGTGATATATGTTCTCTAAATCCAGACCACTTATGCACAAAAAAGGTAATTTGCAGTTAGCTGAGGGCAGTCCAGCAAAATCTGACCCAATAGTGTCATACAGCTAATTGTTGTCAGCTGGAATATGCTGTCACAAAGGGCCAAAAAGAATTCAAGGAAAACTTTAACATTGCAATGGAAAAGAGCCAAGGAGCAAGACTAGTTAGATAATTCTTACAAATAAATAGCACAGACACAGTTGCCTAAATGGCCTTTGTACAACTCTTCTATCCCATATTGTACAGTGGGTGAATGGCCTCTGTACAACTCTTCGATATCACCATTTTGAGCTCTATGGGGATTTGCCAGCTTACCAGAATAGCTGTTGAGTGTTTCAGGAATTGAAGTTGAATGAAGTTAATCTCCAGGATGCTGTTATGAACAACTTTGTAAAAAGTGTCATGGTATGATTTACAACACATTTTTATTTTCCACTTGCTTTCAACAATTTTATTTTTAATGTCTAAATTGGTTGGTACTAAAGGCCATGGTACCGTAGTGATTAGCATGATGCTGTTATGGCTTGGGGCCTTCCAGAGTTTGGAGTTCAGTTCTGCCGCATTTCCGTAAGGATTAACCAAGGTTGTGGTTTTGCAGGGACAGTATGGCTCGAAAGGGCGGAAGGGCCTTCTCTGTGCTTATTGCCAAATAACTAAAGGGTTTTTGATGAGTTACTGAAGGGTCAATTCATTTCTAATTTACAACAGGGATTGAGACCTTGTCCAGGCTCTCACTGAGAAGATTCAGGGCAGCCAGAGTTTTGGGCCATAGTTTAGAGGCATGACTTCAAATTACATAAGGCAAGTGTTCACAACCTGGGGTCCACAGACCCCTTGCTTAATGGTATTTGTCCATGACTTGAAAATGGTTGGGTACCCCTGCCTTAAGGCAATATGGGGAAATTCAGTTCAAGTCTTTATCTGGAATCTGGAATCAAGGATTGTGTCAGCACTTGTGACCTCACACCTACTAATATGGTTGAGTCTTTAGTACTGCCTCAGCTCAGGAACAATGAGGGATGGATCATAAATGCCATTAATTTTAGCAATGTGAGGAGGTCGTGAACCAATTACGAAAAAGGCGGATATATTGGATAAGAGAAACAGCAACAGAAGTATGTTCCAGGCCTTTTAGAGGTGTATGGCCATAGGATTAGAATCCACTGTGAAAAGACTATATACAGTCTGTGATAATATGTAAGGAGTAATATCATCCATTTTCCAACGGTCGGATACCATATTAATCAGATCTGTGCTCCTTGAGGCTACTTCTTTGAAAACTATGGCACCTTCTTACTCCCCATTAGTTTGACAAGTTGTGTAAAGTTTTGGCCCTAGCTCTTTTGCAATCTGGGTGTTGCCAGAATGTAGTAGGCCAGAATTTAGTAGCGGTTGGCCACGTTTGATCCTTATTCCTTAGAGCACAGGAAAAAGAAGAGTGAATTCACAGAAGTTTATAAAATCATGATGAGTTTGGACAAAGTGGACGGTCATAGTCTTTTCCCAAAAGCTGACAACTCCAAATCTAGAGGACACAAATACATGATAGGAGTGGAGAGATTTAATAGAGCCCTGAGAGGTAAGAGTAACTTTTTCACACAGAGGACGGTGAGTAACTGGAATGAGCTATTTCCAGAAAATGTTTGAGGTGGGTACATCTGCAAGAATTGAGAGGCATTCAGTTAGGTACAAGGACAGGAAGGACTTAGAAGGTTATGGGTTGAAAGTGGGCAACTGGAGCTAACAGTTACCCCAGTTTGCCCCAGAGGATGCTGTGTTTGGCATGGGCCAAAGAGCCAGCTGCCATCCTGTTTCAATGACTCTATGATTAATCTCTAATTAATCATGAGAATCTCATGGTGAACTACTTCTTTGAATGGCTGAAGTCCTTTAGGCAAAGCTACTCCCAGAGTACTGTTGGGTTAACGGTTCCACAATTTCAACCCGTTGACAAAATACTAGTCATATGGTGTGTCTAAATCAGCATGGTGTGTGAGTTGTTGGGGAACATGCAGGTAGTGATGTTCCATTATAGAAGGCCCTAGTCATTTGCTGAAAGAAGTCACACATTTGGAAAGGGCAGACTGGATGAGTAAAAACATAGCATTTTGTAGTTTCTACACATTTGCATTTGTATGTATGTCAGGAGTGGTTGGGATGAATGTTTAGAGTAGTGGATGGGATTACCAATTGCATTGTTTGCTTTATCATGGATAGTGTAAAACTTTCTGGGAGTTCAAAGTCAAAGTCAAATGTATTCTCAGAGTACATACATGCCTCCACATACAACCTCAAGATTATTTTTCTGTGGGTATACTTAGCAAATCTATAGAACAATAACTGTAAACAGGATCAATGGACAACAAACTGTGCAAATGTAGATATAAATAAATAGTAATAAAAAACAAGTTAAAAGAGTCCTTAAATGAGTGTAATTATCCTCCTTCCTTCAAGATCCTGGTGGATGAGGGGTAGCAACTGTTCTTGAACCTGGTGATGCAAGTCCTGAGGCACTCGTACCTTCTAGCTGATGGCAGCAGCCAGAAAAGAGCGTGACTTGGGTGATTAGGATCTTTGATAATGGATGCTGCTTTCCTATGGCAAAACTCAATGGTTGGGAAAGTTTTACCCATGATGTACTGAGCCAAATCCACTAATTTGTGTAGGATTTTCCACTCAAGGGCATTGGTGTTTCAGTACCAGGCCGTAATGCAGTCAGTCAGCACACTTACCACCACACATCTATGGAAGTTTGCCAATGCTTTTACAAGTTGTTAGACAAGCAGAAAATACTTCATCATTCTTTATGAAGAGTTCTTAAGGTGTCAGAAATTAAGTCACCCCCTACAAGATACCTCAACTCTGATCTGTCACGTAGCTCTTTCTTTCTTTCTTTCCTTCCATCTTTCTTTTTTCTTAGCAACACACACAAAATGCTGGTGGAACGCAGGAGGCCAGGCAGCATCTATGGAAAGAAGTACAGTCGACATTTTGGGCCGAGACCCTTCGTCAGGACTAACTGAAAGAAGAGATAGTAAGATATTTGAAAGTGGGAGGGGGAGGGGGAGATCCGAAGTGATAGGAGAAGGGATGAAGCTAAGAGCTGGAAAGTTGATTGGCAAAAGTGAAAAACAGAGCTGGAGAATGGAGAGGATCATGGGACGGGAGGCCAAAGGAGAAAGAAAGGGGGAGATGGAGAGCAGGCAAGGAGTTATTGTGAGAGGGACACAGAGAAAGAGAGAGAGAGAGAGAGAGAGAGAGAGAGAGAGAGAGAGAGAGAGAGAGAGAGAGAGAGAAAAGAATAATAAATAAATAAATAAATAAGGGATGGGGTAAGAAGGGAAAGTTCGTGACACTTCTCACGCTCTGAATTTTTTCAATGATTTTAAGTTCCCTGGCCCCCACCGCCTTATTTTCACCGTGGACGTCCAGTCCCTATATACCTCCATCCCCCACCAGGAAGATCTCAAAGCTCTCTGCTTCTTTTTGGATTCCAGACCTAACCAATTCCCCTCTACCACCACTCTCCTCCGTCTAGCGGATTTAGTCCTTACTCTCAATTTTTTCTCCTTTGGCTCCTCCCACTTCCTCCAAAACAAAGGTGTAGCCGTGGGCACCCGTATGGGTCCCAGTTATGCCTGCCTTTTTGTTGGCTTTGTGGAACAGTCCATGTTCCAAGCCTATACTGGTATCAGTCCCCCACTTTTCCTTCGCTACATCGATGACTGCATTGGCGCTGCCTCCTGCACGCATGCTGAGCTCGTCGACTTCATTAACTTTGCCTCCAACTTTCACCCTACCCTCAAATTTACCTGGTCCATTTCCGACACCTCCCTCCCCTTTCTTGATCTTTCTGTCTCTGTCTCTGGAGACGGCTTATCTACTGATATCTACTATAAGCCTATTGACTCTCACAGCTACCTGGGCTATTCCTCTTCCCACCCTGTCTCTTGCAAAAATGCTATCCCCTTCTCACAATTCCTCCGTCTCCGCCGCATCTGCTCTCAGGATGAGGTTTATCATTCCAGGACGAAGGAGATGTCTTCCTTTTTTAAACAAAGGGGCTTCCCTTCCTCCATCATCAACTCTGCTCTCAAACGCATCTCTCCCATTTCCCGCACATCTGCCTCACCCCATCTTCCCGACACCCCACTAGGGACAGGGCTCCCCTTGTCCTCACCTACCACTCCACCGGCCTCCAGGTCCAACAGATAATTTTTCGCAACTTCCGCCACCTCCAACAGGATCCCACCACCAAGTACATCTTTCCCTCCCCACTTCTTTCTGCTTTCTGCTGGGATCGCTCCCTACATGACTCCCTTGTCTATTTGGCCCCCCCCATCCCTTTCCACCAATCTCCCTCCCAGCATTTTATCCTTGTAAACGGAACAAGTGCTACACCTGCCCTTACACTTCCTCCCTCACCGCCATTCATGGCCCCAGACAGTCCTTCCAGGTGAGGTGACACTTCACCTGTGAGTCGGCTGGTGTGATATACTGTGACTGGTGCTCCCGGTGTGGCCTTTTATATATTGGTGAGACCCGACGCAGACTGGGAGACCGTTTCGCTGAACACCTATGCTCTCTCCGCCAGAGAAAGCAGGATCTCCCAGTGGCCACACACTTTAATTCCACATCCCATTCCCATTCTGATATGTCTATCCATGGCCTCCTCTACTGTCAAGATGAAGCCACACTCAGGTTGGAGGAACAACACCTTATATTCCGTCTGGGTAGCCTCCAACCTGATGGCATGAACATTGACTTCTCTAACTTCCATTAATGCCCCTCCTCCCCTTCTTACCCCATCCCTTATTTATTTTTCTATCTATTTATTTATTTATCCAGCTATTTATTTGTTTGTTTGTTTGTTTATTTATTTATTAATTTATTAATTATTCCCCCTTTTTTCTCTCTCTTTCCCTCTCACAATCACTCCTTGCCTGCTCTACATCTTCCTCTGGTGCTCCCCTCCCCCTTTCTTTCTCCCTAGGCCTCCTGTCCCATGATCCTTTCCCTTCTCCAGCTGTGTATCCTTTTTGCCAATCACCTTTCCAGCTCTTAGCTTCACCCGTCCCCCTCTGGTCTTCTCCTATCATTTCGGATCTCCCCCTCCCCCTCCCACTTTAAAAATTCATTACTATCTCTTAGTTAGTCCTGACAAAGGGTCTCGGCCTGAAACATCGACTGTACATCTTCCTATAGATATTGCCTGGCCTACTGCGTTCCTCCAGCATTTTGTGTGTGTTGCTTGAATTTCCTGTATCTGCAGATCTTCTCGTGTTTGCATTTTTCTTTTTTTCTTCCTTCCTTTCTTCCTTCCTTCCTTCCTTCCTTCCTTCCTTCCTTCCTCCCTCCCCTCCTTTCCTTCTAGTTCAACAAGCCCACGCAGCTCAGTTACACTCATGTGACCAAGTGGCTCTGATTAGAGACTCATCAAGTTGTTGATGATAGGAGACTCATGCCATTGTCAATGGTTGGTGCTTAGAGATAGCTTAAGGTTATATGATAAGGGGTTAATTATTTAGGATTGAGAAAAGAAGAATTGGTTTAATTGGTGGGTTATAAATCACTGGGATTTTCTACCCCCATGACTGTGAAAGCTCTGTGTATTCAGCGGATTTGTAGTTGCTGTTCCAATATCTCTGTCTAAATCCAGGAAGAAAGCCAATACATGAGACAACACGTAAGGAGGTATACACAACAATTCATTGCAGTCTTCACCCAATATTGCAGAGTCCACATATGTTACAGATGCCAAGGAGGGCAAGAGGTATAGAGAGTGAATGAGACATGGAATCATTTTACTAAATGATAGAGCAGGTTCGCTTGGCCCATATTAATCTCATCCGGTCCATTTCCGTTCTCAGAGCAAATCCATCAATGCTGTCTCTCATCCACTCACTTTCATACAAACTACTTTCTCTCATAAACCTCTAAATTTTGTCCCCCCCCTCCCCCTCCCCAATTCTTCAGCTGTCAGCCGTGCCACAGACAATTTACAGTGGCCAAATATCTTACTAACCAGCACATCTTTGGGATGTAGGTAGAATGTGGAGCAGCCAAAAAGCTAAGGTGAATGCAGTCACAGGGAAAGCGTGCAAACTCGGTGCCTACAATCGCGAAGTCAGGCTTGAGCCTGGGTTTCTGGTGCTGTAAGCCGGCAGCACAACTGCATTGCCACTTGTCACCCCTCCGTGTGGCCAACTGCAGCTCCTCTTTTGTAAAAGCTTACCTCAGTGGCTGTCACCGCAATATTGGTTTTGAAAGCAGCATTACACTGTGCTGGGAGCAACAGTCAGAGAAAACTCTTGTCCTATTTTAAGGCCAATTGCTATGAGAAGTGGAGGCCAGCTTCTGTGAGATCAACTATTTCAAAAAGCATAATAAATTATAGAGGACATATTCTGTTTTTGATCTAATATTTGAGCAAAATGCTATTGTCCCAGACCTTTTAATCATCATCACAGCTTTGCTGTGTTATATTCTCAGTAAGGACATAGGCCTCGATAAAGAAAATGGATCTTGTCACACTTTCTCGAAATGAGTTATATAAACCATAACACTGGTAAAATTTTAATGATTCATTATTATGCTTGTAAAAAAGGCCATGGGAAGAAAAAAAATGTAAAATACTCTTCTTTATTCTGCAATGTATCATGGTTTTGAAGCACTGTCAAGCAAGACATTTTTTACAGTAAAATAATTTTCACGTTAGTCACGCAAGGACCGTTTAGTGTGAATTTATTCTTGCTATGAAGATTTTACATTGCTAAATCATTACTTGAAATGGTAGGCTATTAGTATGAAAATTAATTTATGTGAAATAATAGATTTCTGGGAAGTAAATGAAGTATTGGTTCCTTAATATTGTTTTAGCCGAGGTGGTAGTGGGGATAAGCTCCCACTGCCTGTTAAATGCTCCCGAAGGCGTGCTTCTCAAATAGCTTCTGACAACCAAGTCCAATTCCTGGCCTTCACACGTGCTTTAGTTAATAAACCTGATGGAACCATTTCTAGTGACCGACAAGGGGCAAAGGCGGGTTACTGGCACCTTAAAACCTTCAGGCAGACGGAGCTTGTGGTTGGCAGCACATTCTGGAGAAGGAAACCTCTGATCTTAAACCTTTGTTTCCTTGCAGTTATTCCCACTCACGGGGAAGGCTCCAGGAATAAACCCCGAGGAAAAATCTGCAGCTGGATTTCCTAAGGCAGTCCTTTGAGTTCGACGTTAACCACCAGCTCCTGCAACACCATTGGTGCCAAACTGTATCGGTCTCTGACATTCTTTCGGGTCCATCAGCTGAGTGGAGAGGGGAGGCCTACTACAAGGGCAACAGCTTGCTCACCATATTGTATTGCCCTGGCTTGTATTGACAGCTGGGATGCAACATCCATGTTTGACTCCAACCAATGGAGGGACTTTGTAAAATAAAATTACTGTTGTGCTAATGTTTAGCATCACAATGACTTGTATGCGCATGTGTCCTTCCTATTCTCAATTCCTTTCTTCTCCTACAGGAGACACACAAGCTAGGATATGGCTTCCAGTTTGTTCCATCTTTTGCTGACTTCAAATGCATTATTAGAATTTAGGGTCAGAGAGTGATGGAGCACTAAACAGGTCCTTCATCCCTTTATGCACTGACCATCAGCCACCTCTCTGCGGTCAGAATCAGAATGACACGTACAACACGCTGGAGGAACTCAGCAGGTCAGGCGGCATGTCCTGACGAAGGGTCTCGGCCCCAAACGTCGACTGCTCGTTTCCACGGATGCTGCCTGACCTGCTGAGTTCCTCCAGCGTGTTGTATGTGTTGCTTTGACCACAGCATCTGCAGTGTACTTTGTGTTTAAGAATCGGAATGAGGGTTATTGTCACTGATATATATCATGAAGTTATGCAACAGTTGTACAGTGAAATAAACTACTGTAAGTTACAATAAAAAGTAAATAAATAGTTCAAAAAGAAAGCAATAAAATGAGGTAGTGTTCAAGGGTTCATGGGCCGTTCAGTAGTCTAACAGTGGAGGGGAAGAAGCTAATCTTCAAACACTGAGTTTGTGAGTTCAGGCTCCTGTATCTCCTCTCTGATGGTATATGCTAACACCAAGAAACATATATTGCTTCACTATAATTCATCATCCCCAACGCATAATAGGACATCTCCTCAGAACAGAAATTGCTGGAAAAATTCAATAGATCAGGAAGTACGTTGGAAAGGAAAACCGCTGACATTTCAACTCTGGGACCCTTCAGTTTTTATTTGCCATTTCCAGTGACTTGACCTTTATTGACTTCCACAGGTAGAAATGAGTAGAGGGCATGTCACAGATGGTGAGGTGCTTTCATGATGGAGGCCACTATCTTGAGGCATCACCTTCTGAAATTGTCTTTGTTGGTGGGGAGGCTTGTGTCTCTGATGGAGCTGGCTGAGTCTGAACACGCTCTGAAACCTCTTACTATACCTGTGCATTGGCACCTCAATACCAGATGATGATACAATGGGTCACAATGCTGTTCACGATGCACCAGTTGAAATTTTCTTAAACGTTCTAAGTAAATTTATTAGCAAAGTACATATATGTCACCACAAACAACCCAGGGAATCATTTTCTTGTGGGCACAGTAAATACAAGAAACACAATAGAATCAATGAAAGACAACACCCAACAGAAAAGGCAAACAACCAATATGCAAATGAAAAAACAAAAAGCTGGTAAAATACAAAAAGAAAAAGAGAAATAGAAATAATAATAATAGAAATAATAATAATAATAATAATAATAATAATAATAATAATAATAATAAGAAGAAGAAGAAGAAGAAGAAGAAGAAGAAGAAGAAGAAGAAGAAGAAATGAGCAATGAATATCAAAAACATGATAAGAAACCTTGAAAATGAGTCACAAACAAGAGAAAATCTGCAGATGCTGGAAATCCAAGCAACACACACAAAGTGCTGAAGGAACTCAGCAGGCCAGGCAGCGTCTATGAAAAAGAGTAGGTCGACATTTCAGGCTGAGACCCTTCGGCAGGAAATTGAGTCCGTAGGTTGTTGGAATAGTTCAGAGATGGGACAGTGAAGATGAGTGAAGTTATTCCCACTGATTCAAGAGCTTGAGGTGTAATAACTATTTCTGAACCTGGTGGTGTGGTTCCTGAGGCTCCTGTAGCTTCTTCTTGATATCAGCAGCGAGAAGAAACACACCAACTCTCTTCAAACACCAATCCAACATTACGCCCATTTCTAACTCTCTCCTCTTTCTCATGAACCTGCTGCAGATTCTATCACTGTGGCCAATACACCATCCACATCTCTGGAATGTGAGAGGTAACTGGAATAACAAGGAGAAAACATGAGGAAATCTGCAGATGCTGGAAATTCAAACAACACACACAAAATGCTGGTGGAACACAGCAGGCCGGGCAGCATCTATAGGGAGACGCACTGTTGACGTTTCGGGCCGAGACCCTTCGTCAGGACTAACTGAAAGGAGAGATACTAAGAGATTTTGAAAGTAGTGGGGGGAGGGGGAAATGAGAAATGATAGGAGAAGACCGGAGGGGGTGGGCTGAAGCTAAGAGCTGGAAAGGTGAGTGGCGAAAGTGATACAGAGCTGGAGAAGGGAAAGGATCATGGGACGGGAGGCCACAGGAGAAAGAAAGGGGGAGGGGGGGGGCACCAGAGGGAGATGGAGAACAGGAAGGGTGATGAGCAGAGAAAAAAAACCCAAAACAAACAACTAAATATGTCAGGGATGGGGTAAGAAGGGGAGGAGGGGCATTAACAGAAGTTAGAGAAGTCAGTGTTCATGCCATCAGGTTGGAGGCTACCCAGCTGGTATATAAGGTGTTGTTCCTCCAACCTGAGTGTGGCTTCATCTTGACAGTAGAGGAGGCCATGGATAGATATATCAGAATGGGAATGGGACGTGGAATTAAAATGTGTGGCCACTGGGAGATCCTGCTTTTTCTGAGCGTAGGTGTTCAGCGAAATGGTCTCCCAGTCTGCGTCGGGTCTCACCAATATATAAAAGGCCACACCGGGAGCACTGGATGCAGTATACCACACCAGCCGACTCACAGGTGAAGTGTCATCTCACCTGGAAGGACTGTCTGGGGCCCTGAATGGTGGTGAGGGAGGAAGTGTAAGGGCAGGTGTAGCACTTGTTCCGTTTACAAGGATAAAATGCTGGGAGGGAGATTGGTGGGAAGGGATGGGGTGGCCAAATAGACAAGGGAGTCATGTAGGGAGCGATCCCAGCAGAAAGCAGAAAGAAGTGGGGAGGGAAAGATGTGCTCGGGAAGTTACCGAGAATTATACGTTGGACCTGGAGGCTGGTGGGGTGGTAGGTGAGGACAAGGGGAATCCTATCCCGAGTGGGGTGGCGGGTGGATGGGGTGAGGGCAGATGTGCAAGAAATGGGAGAGATGCATTTGAGAGCAGAGTTGATGGTGGAAGGAGGGAAGCCCCTTTGTTTAAAAAAGGAAGACATCTCCTTCGTCCTGGAATGAAAAGCCTCATCCTGAGAGCAGATGCGGTGAAGCCGGAGGAATTGTGAGAAGGAGATAGTGGCGGAGGAATTATGAGAGGGGGATAGTGATGGAGGAATTGTGAGAAGGGAATAGTGATGGAGAAAATACCAAGGAGAAAATAATGGACACCATAAAACTCCATATAGGGAGCACCCTAGGTTAGGATTGAAACTGGATGTCTTGTGGCTTGAGCCAGCAGAACTACTGGCTGCACCATTTTGCTGCCAAGTAAGGGGCGAGATTAATTCAGCATACCTGCTTGGATAAAATCAACTGTGCGCAGACCAAGGATTGAATGTGGGACATTTTGGCTAGCTTGCTGTAATTTTTTTTAAAGGACAACTTCTTATTCTATAGGTGCAAAGCCAAATACTCTATAGTGGGAATTAAACAGTAGGGTGGCATGATAGTATTGTCATTAGCACAATGCTTTACAGTTCAAGTGACCTGGTTTCAATCCCCGCCTCTACCTGTAAGGAATTTATATGTTTTTCCTGAGACCGTATGGGTTTCTTCCAGTTACGCCATTTTTCTCCCACAGTCCAAAGACATACCGGATGGCAGGCTAATTGGTCATTGTAAATTGTCCCATGATTAAGCTGGGTTAAATGGGGTATTTGTTGGGCAGTGTGGCTCAAAGGGCTGGAAGTGCCTACTCCACAGTGTATCTCAATAAATATATATTTTTTTAAAAATCCGGATATTGGAAGTCTGAAATACTTCAGACTTCACTGGTTTTCCTTTCCTCAGATGCTGCCTGGTCTGTTGTATTTTTCCAGCATTTTCTATTCCAGTTACTCAGAACCGAGGATCCTGTTGTGTTGTAGTGATGATGAATTTTAGTGAGGTTGATATGATATATGCTTGTTAATATTAGCATGTAAGCATGTTGGCGCATGGCCAAGTGGTTAAGACATTGGTCTAGTGATCGGAAGCTCGCTAGTTCGAGCCTCAGCTAAGGCAGCGTGTTGTGTACTTGAGCAAGGTACTTAACCACACGTTGTTCTGCGACGGCACCTCTGCCAAGCTGTATCGGCCCATGCCCTTCCCTTGGATAACATCGATGGCATGGAGAGGGGAGACTTGCAGCATGGGTAACTGCCAATCTCCCATACAAGCCTGCGCCCTGTAAACTTTCCAAGGCGCAAATCCATGGTCTCTCGAGACTAATGGATGCCTATTATGTATGTAGGTACATGGTCAGGGAAGATTTATAGAGAGATAGGAAGCATGGATGAGTTGGGTCAAAGGGCCTACCTCTATGTTGTATGAGTCTACTGTATTTGTGAAGCTGCTTTTGTCTATTTTTGGCACGAGTGTGCATGTATGGAAAATAATACATAGGGTGTGTGAATAAACTCATTTGTGTGTGTGCAAAGGGACATGGAAGGAGCTAAGGCTTGCAAATGCAGAGTAATGCATCCAGTTAGTTGTCTCTGGCTACATAATAGGATTTGCTGCACTTCAAAAGAAATTTATTGTTTATGTAACTACTTAGGACACTTCAGAGAGACATGTTCAGACACTGCACAAAGAATGCCTGTCATTTTTATTAATATCACATCAGAAACCAAAACCTGCCCTTTGATGGATTGCTATCTGTGTCCTGTGATTTCCTGCGATAGCATTAAACATGCCTCTGTCACAAGGTATTGAGAATGAGTTCTGGATCACTTCCATGAGGAGGAATAGAAATTTAGAGCAATTATTGCTGCAGGCTAACCTTGTGGCATAGGTGGAGTAGGAGGTGAGCAACTGAAGTCTTGGTTTCATCCTGTCCATCTGGGTAGAGAAACTATCAGAGGATTGCAAGAGAAAAGTTTGTGAATTATGAAAATCATGTAAAAATCATAACAAAATATAAAAGTGCTTGGCTTTTTGTGGAGCTACTGAATGAAACATGCAGTTACTTAGCAACTTTCAGAAAATCCAGCAGCACTTCACCATGGAAGACATTAGCAGTATGGTGGAAGTTCCAGATGTCAGGGGTATGAAGTGTGTGAAGTTAATATAACTAGAGAGAACACTCTTGGGAAACTGAAAGTCTGAAGGTAGATAAGTCACCAGGACTTGATGGTGTACACACTAGAGTTTTGAAAGAGCTGGCTGAAGAGATTGTGGAGGTACGTTTTGTATCTGATGCTATGTGCCTTTAATGCTGCTGCAAGTAAGTTTATCATTACACCTCTGCATACATGTACTTGTTATATGACAATAAACTTGACTAGGGCTTTGAGGTTTATTGCCATTCCAGCGGATAACAATTCCAGTTGGTCTGGAGTCAAGTATAGTCAGTCCAGGAAAGGAGAGCAGACTTCCCTCACAGACCTCCATTGATACCCCTGCCCCCCCCCTTACGCCCATTCCTATCTATTATTTTAGTCTGGTTCTCTTTCTCCCTCTTTTTTCCCCCCTCACTATAATCTCCCCCCAGCCCTACCTTTCTTTCTCTTTTATTTCTCATAATTCTCCACCTTCCCCTTAACCCATTTCCCTCCAGCCTATCACTTCCCAGCTCTCTACTTCATCCATCCCCCCACTTCTTATCCCCCCTCGACCATCCCATGTTACTACACTCCTGATGAAAGGTTTCAACCCGAAACGTCGGCACTACCTCCTCCCATAGATGCTGTCTGGCCCGCTGAGTTCTGCCAGCATTTTGTGTTTTTATTTATTTCCAGCATCTGCAGATTCACTCATGCGCCTTCCCTTCCTATCCTTGGTTGAGATGTTAAATCAAATCTGAGAATTTGGACGAACTTGAGTTGTTTTCTCTGGAGTGGCAGAGACTGAGGGGAGATCTGATAGAGTTTTATAAGATTATTAGGGTCAGAGATAGAGTAGATAGATAGCATCTTTCCCGAGGGTTGAAATATCTAATACTGGAGGGCATGCATTTAAAGCGAGAGAGGCGAATTTTAAAGGAGGTGTGAGGGGCAAGTTTCTTTACACAAGAGAGCAGTGGGTGCCTGGAATGCTCTATCTGAGGTGAGGGAAGAGGCAGAAACATTTGGGACTTTTAAGAGATGTTGAGATGAGCTGAAAAACTGGTCTGAAAATGGCAGATGGAATTTAAAGCAGACAAGTGTGAAGTTCTGCACTTCAGTAGCACCAACCAGGGTCTGTCTTACAAAGTGAAAGCTAGGGCACTGGGGATTGTGGTAGAACAAAGGGATTTGGGGATACAAGTCCATAATTCATTGAAAGTGGCGTCACAGGTAGATAGAGTTGTAAAGAAAGCTTTTGGCACATTGGCCTTCATAAATCAATGTATTGAGTACAGTATATGGGATGTTATGCTGAAGTTACATAAGATGTTGGTAAGGTATAATTTAGAGTATAGTGTGCAGTTTTGGTCACCTACCTACAGGAAAGATGTAGACAAGGTTGAAAGAGTACAGAAAAAAAAAATTTACAAGGATGTTGCCAGGTCTGGAGGACCTGAGTTATAAGGAAAGAGAGAATGGGTTAGGACTGTATTCATTAAAACATAGAAGATTGAGAGGAGATTTGATAGGGGTGAGGGGTGTAGACAGTGTAAATGCAAGCAGGCTTGTTCCACTGAGATTGAGTGGGACTACAACCAGAGGTCATGGGTTGAGGGTGGAAGGTGAAAAGTTTAATGGGACCGTGTGGGGTTAGTGAGAGTGTTGAATGAGCTGACAACACAAGTGTGCTTACAAACTCAATTTCAACATTTAAGTGAAGTTTGGATAGGTACAAGGCTGGTATAGAGGGTTATGGTCCTGGTGCAGGTCGATGAGAACAGGCAGTTTAAGTGGTTTCAGCATGGACTAGATGGGCCGAGGGGCTTGCTTCTGTGATGTACTTCTCTAAGGCTCTGTGTCTCCGTGACTCCTCATACTGGTTAGGAGCTTAATTGGCCAATATAAATTGTCCCATGATTAGGCTAGGGTTAGACTGAGGGTGGCTAAGCAGCTTGAAGGGCCAGAAGAAACAATTCTACACTATATCTCCAAATTTTTAAAAAATCTGATTATGATGCCACCTGTGAACTGGACTTGGGCTGCTTGTCAGAACTGAAGAGAGCATAGAACAAGTTGAGACTCAGGATCACCAAACCATGGTCTAGTCAATTTCTGGCCTCCTCTTCTGGCACAACCTGTGAACCTGAAGTCAAATAAATCAATAGCATAGTGTTGGGACAGCATTACAAAATCTTGAGAAAAAGGATCTCAACCTACGGTCATTCAAAAGTAAGATTATAAATTGCATTGTAAGTTGTCCTTTGATTAGGGTAGGGTTAAATAGGAGGGTTGCTGGGTGATGTGGGTCATTGGGCTGGAAGGGTCTGCTCTGCTGTGTATCTCTAAATAAATAAAAGGTCAATCCTATTGAAGAATTTTATTTATTTGACTAATTGATTCACTAATTCATTTGACTTGGAGATTTATCATGGACCATCTCCTCAACACCGTTTTACACTATTCACTTTACAATATTCAAGTTAAGTGGGATCTAGGATTAGCCATGACAGAATGATGGAGCAGACTTGATGGGCTGAATGGCATAACTCTGCTCCAATGTCTTATGGTCTTAATAGATTCCCAAAGCAGCCAGTATTCCTAATGTAATATCGTGTACAAGACATTTAAGTTTCAAACTGAAATTTTCCGAAGTTGGGGCACCTTGATAGTGTGACACTATAACAGTTGGGAGTTTGGAGTTCAATTCTACTGTAAGGAGTCTGTATGATCACCCCATGGAATGGGTGGGTTTTCTCCGGGTCTTCCGGTTCCCTCCAACGGTGTGAAGGGGTACTGGGTAGGTTAATAAGTCATTGTAAATTGTCCTGTGGGTTAAATCAAGTTTGTTGACGGCTGCTGGACAGTACAGTTTGAAGGGCCAGCACTACGTTTTGTAACTCCAAAGCATGAAACTAATCAAAAGAAAAACACAGAGCTGTGGATAACGTGTCTCATTTTGTTCTTGCTGTCGCAAGGTGCATACATATGATGTGGTGACATAATGACAAATGCCATTCACATACTTTTACATACAATTCATAATGAATCATGTAAGCAGACAAAGACGCTTAATCAAACAATACATTTGCAATATTGAATACACAACAGGCGGAAGGGCCTGTTCTGTGCTGTATCTCTAAATTTAAAAATTAAAAATAAAGTAATCAAAATTAGTCCAAATCTGATCTAAGTTTCAAAGGCTCAGAAAGAAAGAAATCTGAATCTGCCCTGCCTTCAATTCAGATCGGCATATCTTGCAAAATCAACACCATTCACTTTTATGTTGCAAATCAGTCTGGTTGGACAGGATCAAGAGTATCTGCAGTCCCTTGTATCTATATACGTATGGAAAAAATGGATGTTTATTAACCTTTATCCAAGGGTACCTATATTGGAAAGATAGGGGGAAATGACTATTTGAATCGTTGAAAGAAAGCAACTTTAACTTCCTTATTCAAGGTCACGAGGAAAACTGAGATGGAATGAACAACTGTTACATTGAGATGACTGAAGGCTCTGAGCAATAATTATAAGAGATCTAAAGAAAGCTGCTGAATACAGAATGAAACCTTCAATAGATTGAATGGATAGGCTGGAACAATGAGCGGATGGTGCTATTTATATGAAGGGAACAGAGTAGAAGGGAGAACCCTTGGGTAAATAGAGAGAAAGATACAGTATTATTTATATAGCACCTTTCAGAAAATAGTAATGACCCCAAAGTACTATACATTCATTGATATGATTTTTGAAGTTATATCAGTGTTGTAATGTACACTCAGTGGCCACTTTATAAGGTACACCTGTACACCTGCTCATTAATTCACATATCTAATCAGCCAAATGCGACCCTATCCCCCAGCTTGGGTGACGGGGTGAAGATACGTCTCTATCAAAGGAGGTCTAAGGCATTCCTTCCATCTGCTAGCCTGCAGGTCACCCTTGGACAAGGTGTAACACCTGCAGAGCTCAGATGATCAGGGTCATATGAAGCCATGGGAGCAGGTGTTGGATGGTTGTATAACTGCTGATGTATATCACAAGTGCTGGTGATGTGACCACTGACGCTAGGCAGATAATCTCTGAAGATAATGGTTGGAGTCACCCATCTTGTAAAGACATTGCCTGTAAGAAGGCAATGGCAAACCACCTTCGTAGAGCAATTTGCCGAGAATATTCATGGTCAGGGAAAGACCTTGATCATCCATGTCAGAAGACACAGCACATAATCATGATGGTGAATTAGCCAATCATGTGACAAAAAGTCAATGCATAAACGCATGCAGATATGGTCAAGAATTTCAGTTGTTGCTCTGTCCAAACATTAAAATGGGACAGAAATGTAATCAAAGTGATTTGGACTGCAGGATGATTGTTGGTGCCAGATGAGGTGGTTTGAGTATCTCAGAAACTGCTGACCTCCAGGGGTTTTCATGCACAATGGTCTGTAGTGTTTACTGACAATGGTGTGAAAAACAACAAAAAGATACCCAGTGAGTGGCAGTTCTGATGGCAAAAATGCCTTGTTAATGAGAGAGGTCAGAGGAGAATATCTAGACTGGTTCAAGCTGACAGGAAGGTAACAGTACGTCAGATAACCATGTGTCACAACAGCGATGTACTGAAGAGCATTTCTGAACACACAGAACGTTGAACCTTGAAGTGGATGGGCTACAGGAGCAGAAAACCTGCAACATAGACTCAGTGGGCACTTTAATAAGTACAGGAGGCAACTTCCAAAAACTACAATGCAATAACATGAGGTGTTTTTACTGGCATTGGCCAGGACATTGGAAATAGCCTATGTGCTCTAGGTGAGACTACCCTGAGGGTGGAGGAGCAACACCTTATATTCCATCTGGGTTGCCTCCATCTTGATGGCATGAGTATCAATTTCTCCTTCCGGCAAAAAAAATCCTTTCCTTGTCTCCTCTTCTTCTATTCCCAACTCTGGTCTCTAACATCTTTCTCACCTGCCTATTACCTCTCCCTGGGTCCCCTCCTTCCCTTCTAATCTCCACTCTCCTCTCATTCCTTCTTCTCCAGCCCTTTATCTTTCCCAGCCACCTGGCTTCACTTATCATCTTCCCTTCCCCACACTTTTTTATTCTGGCATCTTCCCCCTTCCTTTCCAGTCCTGAAGAAGTGTCTCAGTCTAAAACGTTGACTGGTCATTCAATTCCATTGATGCTGCCTGACCTGCTGAGTTCCTCCAGCTTTCTGTCTGTGTTACATGTTTGCTCTTCTTTGAAACATTGGCCAAGAAGTTTGGACATCAGCCTCAAGAGTGGTTCATCAGATTGACGTTCATCTGCAGGATGTCACCTCCTTTACTGAAGTTCTCCCATAGTACCACAGTGCAGAATTGATTTTCCTGTTAATGTCTTTGGTTTTGGTGTTGCCTCTGCAGCCTTATGAGTACAGTGTGAGTGTTGACAACTGACTCACTGTAGAGCAGCAGCACGAATAAGCACAGAGGGTTTGAGAGGACAATAAATAGCTGAAGGACATGGCTTCACTGAGACTTACTGTATATCATAGTGACTTGTTTGGTTGCAAACTGCTGTACCTGAAAAAAAATCAAGGCAATGATTAATGACTTGCTATGGTAATTAAGAACTACATTACACAATCACCAAGATCCTTCTAAAATTATACTGGAAACCTTGTTTCAACTCCACTTCTCTCACGATAGTTGGTCTGGGAGTCATAGCATTAGACATTATAAACGTCTGGATTATATTCAATTCATTTCAAGTTTAACCGTCATTCAACCAAACATGAATACAGCCACGTGAACAGAATTACTCTGGGGTCAAGGTGCAAAACACAGTACCAGCAGTCACGCACAACACAAAGCACACACAAGATAGCAAGCACAAATGGTATCACAGTCACGCACTAAAAGAGTCCAAAACCCGCACCATTGCACGCTGGGGGGAGGGGCAGCACTGACCCCATCCTGGGCGCTGTGCCGCACTGCCCCCCCCCCACCCCTCAGTGGAGCACACTGGACCAGACGCTTCCCCCGTCCCCAGAGGCACCGGGGCTTGAGGGCCAGTCTTCGCACATGTAGGCTAGGAATTAGGTGTAAAAGTCCGAAAAACTGGTCACTAAGAAAAATCAATGGAAAGGGAGCAATGGGAGGAAGAGAAAATACATGAAGTGAGCTAATTCGGCCGCACACATCACCAAAGCATTCGGATATCACCAGTGTCAGAAATCCTAACGTATGTACCATGGAGAGAAGAGGCTTTGAAGACCGGACAGGGCTAGAAAGAGAACTGATAACAATGTACCAGATTGATTCTGTGAGTCCAGATTAGCTGCACTGCATCTCACTGTTATGCTGATTAGTTAACCCGCGCAGATGAGCTTCGGGTCAATGCTGACCTTCAAAAATATTAAAGGTGGGGACTAAGCAACAAAGGTTATTTTCAAAATCAGTGGTGGGAACTGTTTAGAGGGGTATTAGTGGAGAGTTTTTGTAGGTAAGCACACAATTCATTACTTTTGTTGATTATTTCTTGAGATACGGAGCAAATAGGCTCTTCCGGCCCTTCGAGCTGTGCTGCGCAGTAATCCCCCGATTTAATCCCAGCCTATTCAAGGACAATTTACAATAACCTATTAACACACCAACTAATATGTCTTTGAATTGTGAGAGGAAACTGGTGCATCTGGAGGAAGCTCATGTGGCCACAGAGTCCAGGTCCGGACTCTGGACTGGGGATTGCCAAACGTTATGTGGATTTTCTGTTTTGTCATATGCTTTTGTGATATCATTCTGGAGGAACGTTGTCTCATTTTTTAACTGCATTGCATTTGTGGTTTCTAAATGACAATAAACTGAATCTGAATCTGAAATTACAAACTCTTTACAGGCAGTGGCGGGAATTGAACTCTGGTCGTTGGTACTGTAAAAGCATGGTGCTAACCACTACACTGCTGTGCTGCCCTTGGCCACGCTTACCTTACTGAAAATAATTACTACCTTGTAGCCTAAACATTACTTATCATTTATCAGCTCAGGATTGTCCGTATCTTCATCAAAACTACTGTGGAATTTTCATTATTTCATGAATACTGGGGCATATGATAAGAAAGTATCTTTGAACACAAGTGAATCTGCAGATACTGGAAATCCAGAGCAACACACACAAAATGCTGTAGAACTCAGAAGGTATCCTGATGAAGGGACTCGGCCCAGAATGTCGACTGCTAATTGATTTCCATAGATACTGCCTGCTCTGCTGAGAGCCTCTGTTAATATATGGTGAAATTACATTCATTGCACTAGATATTGTAAAGAAATAAAAAAAACAGATTAAATTCTGTGGCATTATGTAATGAGTTATGTCACATTTTCCCCAGTGGTTTATATTACAGGAAAGTGTATCTGTTTTCAGCAGTCTAATAGGGAATGTCTGATTAGAATATACTACATGTGCCTGCCTATAATACTTCTCAGTCCCTGTTAGTGCTGTCCTTTGAGGAAGTGGGAAATATATTGGACACACTGGCAATACAGTCTCTTCTTCTGAAGCCTGTTTAAACCTCTCCAAATTTTGAAGTACTAATATCTGCCAGCAGTAGAGCTTCCAAAGGCTGAAATAGTCTTCAGCATCACCTCGGACTGAGCTCCACAGGACTGTTTAACTGTCAGCAGCCTCAGCTTATCCTTTGATGGCTTCATCCTTTAGATTTTACACTCCGACAGCTTCCCACTCCAGGCTGCCTTTGACAGACACTCCAAGCTTCCTGTAACAAATGCTCCAAGTTTCCAGTGACTGTTGCTACAAGCTTTGTATGATGGACGCTCCAAACTTTCTGCAGTCAATTCGTTAGGTTTTTTTTTCTGTGACAGATGCTCTAGGCTCCTCATGACTGACACTTCAGGCTCCAGCTAACAGACACTCCTAGGCCGTGCACCTGAAGTAAGATACAAACACCATCTCTCACGCTTTTCTGCTCTTTAGAGGATTTTGACAGCTATATGATGATTTCACAAACTTAATATCTCCTGAGTAGACTTTATTTTGTGTAAATTAAACAATATATTTTTGAAACGGTGTGAGACGATGTTCAAAGAAAATCAAGTTTCAACTACATCTAACTAGGTGACATCCATTGCCCAGTTTTAAAGCTGTAGCGTACAATTTCTCCCACGTTCTATTTGAATTTGAAGTAGTTCCAGATAGGTTTGCTATCTCGCCCAGATTTTGTGTTTCATGAGGGATAATCCGTTGATCATAAGGGATCGCAGGGGAGTAACGAGGTACCTCAAAAATTGTGGGAATGTGTATGAGTAATGTTGGATTTTGACAGCTTTATCCATTTGGCCTCAAAAGAACAACTTCCAAGTTTGCACGCAGAGAGAAAGAACTGCCTGGGGAGCTTGTGTATGGGCTGCAAATAATCTAAATGGTTGAAAATTGGACTTAGGTGACGCAGAACAATCATCTTTACCTGGGATAATTTAAATCAAATTCAGCTCAGGAAGACAGGAGAAAATTCCTTCGCCTGGAAACTGTTTACAACTGAAGAGCAAAAAGGTGGAGATATTTTGGGATTTTAAATTGTTGCATTTATTTGAAGAACCTCCTGTAGCTGCTTGAACAGAGATGTGATTGCATTTATTTTAAACAAGTTAATGCACTTATTTCAAACATAACTAATCTAATTAGATAGAAACAGCATTATAAAAATTCCCACTTTTTCCAAGAGGGGATAGCATCTCTTTGCTTGGTGCCCATCAACCGCTCTCCATTCTTGTATGGCTATGGGTCCTACCTAGTGATATTGTGAAGACTAGTAATCTATCATGTGTGTTGATTGGAGATGGGTGGGTGGCGTGGTTTTGGGATGGTAAGATCTTGATAGATTTCAATGCTGCCCAAGATCTAATGAGAAGTAAGCTCTGTGTATGGTCCTGCCAGGGCTTGTCCTCTCTGCAAGCAGCTCATGATGGTTTCATACGCAAGGACAGGATTAGTGCATTGTTACCTTCCCAGCATTAATAGATAGGGAGTCATCAACAAGCTTTCGAGACAAGCACAACCTTTGTCTTCAGTGCATCATAGATCTTCTTCTCATGTAGTATCAGGATTGATGGTGACCGACTTCCTCCGCAGTGATGTGAGTTCTGAGGAGATACATCAAAATCAGAATCAGAATCGGAATCAGGTTTAATACAACCAGCATATGTCATGAAATTTGTTGTCTTTGTGGCAGCAGTGCAGCGCAAAAATAGAAATAAAAAAATAATGTGGTAGTGTTCATGGGTTCAATGTCCATTCAGAAATCAGATGGCTGAGGGGAAGAAGCTGTTCCCCTTTGGTCTGGAAGGACTGGTCTGTGTGGAAGATTGTGGACTTCTGAAAGAGTAAAATGAAGGAACACACACAAGTCCTCAAGGAGGGACCAGAAGTGGAAAGAGTGAGAAATTTCAAGTTCCTGGGTGTCAATATCTCTGAGGATCTAATCTGGACCCAAAATATTGATGCAGCTACAAAGAAGGCAGGACAGTGGTTATGTTTCATCGGGAGTTTGAAGAAGATCCGCTATGTCACCAAAAAGTAAAAAATGTCGACAAATGTACTATGAGGAGCATTCTAACTACCTGTATCATCATTTGGTATGGGGTGCAGGGTGGGCTACTGCACAGGATCAAAGTAAGCAGCAGAGAATTGTAAAATTAGTCAGCCCCAACATGAGCACTAGCCTCCGTAGTATCCAGGACATCTTCAAGGACGATATCGAAAAAAGGCAGCGTCCATCACGAAGGAGCCACATCACTCAGTATATGCCTTGTTCTCATTGCTACCCTCAGGAAGGAGGTACACACTTAACAATTCAGGAACATCTTCTTTCCCTCTGCCATCCAATTTCTGAATGGACATCGAACCCATGAACGCAACCTCATATCTTGTCTATTTCTCTTTTTGCACTACTTGTTCAATTTAATTATTTTATATATATATATTTAGTGTAATTCAGTTTTTCTATTATTATGTATTGCATTGTACTATTTCCTCAAAGTCAAATTTATTTTAATCTATTTTTGAGGACTTTGAAATTCAGCAAGGTTACAAAGCCAAAATTGAAAGTTTATGACATCAGTAAGTAATTGGCATTCTTCTGTTCATCTTTTCTGATCTATTTATTTTTAATGCGTTAATAACGTATCAGACACATGGTGATTATGTGAAAGCATTAAATAACCTGCTGATTAAATATTTCTATTTAAAAATTTAAAACTAATCTGGATATACAATCAATAGCCACTTTGATTATTATTTTATTTTGTTTAGAGATACAGGTCCTTCCAGCCCAGTGAGCTGCACTACCCAGTAACCAGCTGTGTAACCCTAACCTACTCACAGGACAATTTACAATTGCCAGTTAACCTACTAATAGGTACCTCTTTGGACCGTGAGTGAAAACCGGAACACCTAGAGGAAATCTACATACTCACAGGAAAAGCATACAAGCTTCAAACAGATGACGCTGGAATTGAACTCCGACGACCAAAGTGTAGAAGTGTCAGCCTAAGGAGTTTGAGGAGACTTGGTACGTTCCCAAAGATTCTGACAAGTTTCTACGGGTGTGCCAGAGAGAGCATTTTAACTGGTTGGATTACCATCTGGTATGGAGGAGCCGTCACACAGGATCAGGATAAGCTGCAGGAAGTTGCAAGCACAGCCAGCTCTATTATGGGCACGAGGCGCCTCAGCATCGAGGATAGCTTCTAAAGCCGATCCCTCAAGAACGCAGCATTCATTACTTAGGACCCCCATCACCCAGGATGTGTCCTCCTCTCATTGCTACTATCAAGGAGGAGATACAGGAATGTAAAGACACACACTCAACTTTTCAGAAATACATAGTTTCTTTCTCCATCAGATTTCTGAATGGCCAAAGAACCCATGAACATTACTTCACTTTTCACACTAGTTTTTTTTTTAAGTATTGTAATTTACAGAATACTTTTATATTACATGAACTGCTGCCACTAAATGACAAATTTCACGACATATGCCAGTGATATTAATCCCGATTCAGATTCTGGTTCTGGCAAAGAAGTTCTTACTGGCCATTCCTTCGTGCTCTGAGATGGTGGTGAAAAATCCTCAGCTTGGAATATATGGAATATAATAATAATGTGGCGACCCACTTTCTGCGCAGGCGAACCGGCTCACAAATAGCCAGCACGGGGGGGGAGACTTTGGTAATGCACCTCGATGTCATTTCCGCCCAGAGAGGGCGGGCGCTAGGGATTAAATGCCAGCGCCGCAAAGTTTGAATAAACTAGTCTCGAAACGACTTACCGACTGCGTGTTGTTATTTCAGCGCTGTGTGTAGCCCATCGCTACATTGGTGACCCCGACGGTCCAAACGGGATTTGGACCAAAGATAACAAACAGTCGGGACGCCGCTTCTTGATCGACACCGGAGCGGAAATCAGCGTCTTTCCCCCGACGGGGTACGACACCTGCAACAGGAAGCCAGGACCCACCGTGAGGGCTGCAAACGGCAGCACGATACGGACCTATGGCACCCGCACAGTGCAGCTGCTGTTCGGCGCCAGCCGGTTCACGTGGGACTTCACACTGGCCGCCGTGGCCCAACCACTCCTGGGGGCGGACTTCTTGTGAGCTCACAGCCTGCTGGTCGACTTGCAAGGGAAAAGGCTGGTACATGCCGAGACTTTCCAGACATTCTCCCTGGGTGAAGCCAAGTTGCCGGCCCCACACCTGGACTCCATCACGCTGTTGGACAACGAATTCACCAGAATCCTGGTGGACTTTCCATCGATTCTGGCACCGCAGTTCACGGCAGCCATGCCCAGACACGGGGTTCAGCACCACATCCCGACCAAGGGACCACCCCTCCACGCCCGCGCACGAAGGCTCCCCCCGGAAAAGCTCCGCCTGGTGAAGGAGGAGTTCAAGAGGATGGAGGAATTGGAGGTTCGACAGCCCATGGGCCTCCCCCCTGCACATTGTGCCCAAAGCAGCCGGGGGTTGGAGACCATGCGGCGACTACCACAGACTGAACAAGGCTACAAATCCAGACCGCTACCCCGTGCCGCACATACAGGACTTTGCAGCAAACCTGCACGGGCCAAGAATATTTTCCAAAGTAGACCTCGTCCGGGGATACCATCAAATCCCGGTGCACCCTGAAGACATCCCCAAAACAGCACTCATCACCCCGTTCGGCCTGTTCGAGTTCCTTCGAATGCCATTCGGCCTGAAGAATGCCGCACAGACGTTCCAGCGGCTAATGGATGCAGTGGGACGCGACCTGGACTTTGCGTTCATCTATTTGGACGACATCCTTATAGCCAGCAGTAGTCGCCAGGAGCATCTGTCCCACCTCCGCCAGCTCTACTCCCACCTGAGTGATCTCGGTCTCACGATCAACCCGGCCAAATGCCAGTTTGGTCTCGATACCATCGACTTCCTGGGCCACAGGATTACCAAAGACGGGGCAACACCTCTGCCCGCCAAGGTAGACGCGATCCGCCACTTTGCTCGGTCCAACACGGAGTTCGTTGGTATGGTGAACTTCTACCACCGTTTCCTCCCCTCAGCAGCCCATATCATGCGCCCTTTGTACACCCTGATGTCGGGTAAAGGCATGGACATTACTTGGGACGAGGAGACCGCGGCCACTTTCGTTAAAGCCAAGGAAGCCTTGGCAGATGCCACGATGCTGGTGCACCCCAGAATGGACGTTCTGACCGCCCTCACAGTGGACGCATCCGACACAGCAGTCGGTGGGGTGCTGGAGCAGCTCATTGAGGGGCGCTGGCAACCCCTGGCGTTCTTCAGCAAGCACCTACAACCACCCGAACTCAAGTACAGTGCTTTCGACTGGGAGCTGTTGGCACTGTATCTGGCAATCCGGCATTTCAGGTACTTCTTAGAAGGCAGGCCGTTCACCGCGTTCACGGACCACAAACCATTGACCTTCACATTCACAAAGTTGTCCAATCCCTGGTCGGCCCGCCAGCAGCGACATCTGTCCTACATCTCCGAGTACACGACGGACATCCAGCATGTCTTGGGAAAGGACAACGTCGTGGCGGACGCACTCTCCAGACCAGCTGTCCAGGCCCTGTCCCTGGGGGTGGACTATGCAGCACTGGCAGAGGCGCAGCAGGCAGACGACAAGATGCCCAGCTACAGGACCGCAGTCTCGGGTTTGCAGCTGCAGGACTTTCTTGTAGGCCCAGGTGAGAGGACCCTCCTGTGCAACGTGGCTACCGGCCAACCTCGCCCCATCGTCCCGGCAGCCTGGAGGTGGCGAGTTTTCGACTCCATACACAGTTTGGGGCATCCATCTATCAGGACAACCGTCCGGCTGGTCTCCAGCAAGTTCGCGTGGCACGGACTTCGCAAGCAGGTCAGTGAATGGGTCAGAACGTGCGCACAGTGCCAAACAGCCAAGGTGCAGCGGCACACTAAAGACCCACCGCAGCAGTTCGAACCCACCCACCGGAGGTTCGACCACATTCACGTGGATATCTTGGGCCCCCTACCAGTGTCCCGAGGAGCGCGGTACCTCCTAACGGTGGTAGACCGGTTCACGAGGTGGCCAGAGGCGGTCCCGCTCACCGACACATCTGCCGATTCCTGCGCCCGAGCACTGATTGCAACCTGGGTAGCACGCTTCGGGGTACCGGCCTACATTACCTCTGACAGGTGCCCAGTTCACCTCCAGCCAGTGGTCAGCTGTGGCCAGCCTGTTGGGAACGCAGCTACACCACACGACTGCCTACCACCCACAGTCGAATGGACTAATGGAATGCTTCCACCGTCACTTGAAGTCGGCTCTCATGGCCCGCCTGAGAGGACCTAACTGGGTGGACGAGCTTCCCTGGGTCCTGCTTGGAATTCGTACGGCGCCCAAAGAGGATCTGCACGCCTTGTCGGCCGAGTTGGTGTAAGGCGCACCCCTGGCCATCCCGGGAAAGTTCATACCACCCCCAAGGGGGCAAGAGAAAGAACCCGCAGCAGTCCTGGACAGACTACGCGAAAGGCTGGGCAACCTGGCCCCCGTACCGACTTCACAGCACGGACGGACCCCGACCCATGTACCCAAAGACCTGCAGGACTGTAAGTTTGTGTTTGTATGAAGAGGCGGACACTGGGCACCGCTACAGCGGCCATACGAGGGGCCGTTCAAGGTGATCAACAACAACGGGTCCACGTACGTTCTGGACATTGGGGGGAAGAGGAGGTTTTCACGGCAGACCGACTCAAACCAGCCCATGTGGACGGCGCAGCCGGTCGAGGTTCAGACACCGCGACGCAGAGGCAGACCTCCCAAACAAGAGGGTGATCCAGACTGTGGACATTGGGGGGTGTATCGCCGGTTCTGGGGGGGGGGGGGGGGTGGGGTTATGTGGCGACCCACTTTCTGCGCAGGCGAACCGGCTCACAAATAGCCAGCGCGTGGGGGGAGACTTTGGTAATGTACCTCTGATGTCATTTCCGCCCGGAGAGGGCGGGCGCTAGGGATTAAATGCCAGCGCCGCGAAGTTTGAATAAACTAGTCTCGAAACGACTTACCGACTGCGTGTCATGATTACCTGCTTCCCATATGAATGATGTAGATCAAAATGCTTTACAATTGGCATAAAGTGCAAACATGGAATTAAAAGACAAAAAGATGTTAGTTAAAACTAAGGTTAAATAAATAGGTTTTGAGCAGTTGTTTAAAAGTGTCAACTGAGTCTGCATCCCTTATAGAAACATAGAAAACCTACAGCACGATACAGGACCTTCGGCCCACAATGCTGTGCTGAACATGTACTTACTTTAGAAATTACCTAGGGGTACCCATAGCCCTCTATTTTTCTCTATAGTTTTAGATTTTGAATTCCAGTTTAGGACCATAGTTCAAATGAGATGACTTGCTAATTCTCTTTCGAGGGAGATTGTTTAAATTTAGGAGTCCAGCAGAAGACCTGAGAGTTTGAGAAGGATAAGAAAACAAAAGTGATTCTATTGCATTCTTTGGCCCCACACCATTGAGAGCTTTAAAGTTAAGTAATAGAACTTAAAAGTCAATTGAAAAAATATAGGTAGCCAATGCAGAGCATTTATGATGAGAATAATATGCTCCTTCATGCTGGTTTCAGTTAAAAGGCTGGACCAAATATGGTTGGAAAACTTTATTCTTTGGAGGTCAGAACAGAACAAGTCCATTTGTGTCTGTCTACCTGCCAACTTCTTTATGGTTATTTTACTGACCAATTATTCACTTTCAGTATCATTCAGACCAATTATTCATCTTACAGTATCTTGGAAATGTTTGGATTTTAACTCACCATTCCTGGATTACCAACCCAATTTATGAGAATATTGCCATGGATCAATAAGACCATAAGATATAGGAGCAGAATTAGGCCATTTGGACCATGAAGTCTGCAAAGCCATTCCATCATGGTGGAATTATTATCCTTCTCAACTTCATTCTCCTGCCTTGTGCCCATAACCTTTGATGGCCTGATTAATCAAGAATCTATCAACCTCTGCTTTAAATCCATCCAATTATTTGGTCTGCATATCTGTCTGTGGCAATTCCACAAATTCACCACTCTCTGGCTTCAAAAATTCCTCATTTCATTTGATCTACTTGATCAAAAGAAGTAGTAGTTTTTACTCAGAAAAAAATCTTGTTGCCATGAGGCTCGATAAAACTATCCAGCGCAATCTACACCTACCTTTGTACATTTTCACACTTGGATATTTGTCATAGTAAATTCCTAAAGAAACTTCTATCTCTGTTGGGTTTCATTTGGGCAGAGGAAGGGAAAAGGCAAATAACATCGTTGCATTCATGATCTTACAATTCACATACATTCTTACTCAAGAATAAATGGTTCAATTTAATGTCAGAAAATGTATACAATATATAACAGAAATTCTTACTCTTTGCAGATATCCCCAAAACAAGAAAACCCATAGAATGAATGCTAGAAACATCAGAACCCCAAAGCCCTCCTCCCCCTCCCATCGCACAAGCCGCAGCATTAGCATCAACCCTCCCCTCCCTTCCCTCTCCCCCCACCTGCAGCAGCAGAAGCACCATGCAAGCAGTAGCAGCAGCCCTCAAGAGACCAAGATCCAGAGTCCGCCAAAACTACAGTCCTAGCGCAGAACTTGAGTATCTCAGACAGGCTCTCTGTCATCGGGGAGGGAGAGAGAGGTCGCTCCTGCGACAACAAGAGTGACAGACCAGCAGCTCGCTGTTCCGGTATTACAATTACATGGATTGATAGTTTTATTCCACATATACAGTATATAAATTTCTAACATCATGATAACATTATCCTGTGAAACTTTGCAGCTTCTGAATTATACTGCTTTATCATCTCTTGAAGAGAACACTCAAAGAGGGCGCAGAGGAGCTTTACGCTGATGCTGCCTGGATTAGAGAGCATGCCTTATGAGGAAAGCTTGAGCGAGCTCGGGCGTTTCTCTCCGGAGTGAAGGACAATGAGTGGCCACTTGATTGGGATGTATAAGATGATAAGACGCACAGGTAGAGCAAACAGCCATTTTTTTCCCCCAGGGTTGAAATGGCTAATATGAAAGGACATATGATTAAGGTAATTGGAGGGAAATACAGGGGTAGATATTTAATGAGTGTCAGGTGAATGGAATACATTGCCAATGATGGTGGTACAAGCAGATACATAAGGGATGCTTAAGAGATGTTAAGATAGGCAGGTGGAGGAAAAAAAGGGAGGGCTCTGTGGGTGGGGGAAAGAGGTATGTTATTGTCACGTGGGGGTGAGGCTTATTTGCCAGTCAAAAGCTGCTTCTGCTGTGTTGGCCATTGTTTGGTTGATCTAAAAACTGCCACCGCCCTTTCCCATTAATTGGCTTGCGCGCCACAGCACCAAATTCCAGTTCTGGGTGCCTCGAGGGGTCTAAAATAATATATATGGGAGGCTTGGTCTCTCTTCCTTCCTTTGTCCTCAGGGCTCACTTCACAGAGTCATTGAGAAGGTATGCTCCAGACTTAGAAAGCAAACACACCATTTGCTAAGTATCTGTTTGTTGAATATTTAGTTCTGTTGTATAACTTGGGGTGGGGAGGGTGGACAAATGTTTGGTTGAAAATTTTACTTATCCTATGAAGGTTGATGCAATTCTGCCTGGAGTTTATGCAGTTCTCTCCGACACTACTTTGATTTCAGAAGGTGGAGGGAGAGGGAAGAATTACAAGCTGAGAGGTGAGGAAAGAATAAAGAAGGAATGGGGAAAAGGAAGAATTTCCAGAAGATAGAGAAATCAGTGTTCATGCCATTAAATTGGAGGTCACCCAGGCGGAATATCAGATGTGGCTCCTCCAACCTGGGTTTAGCCTCATTGTTCAAAGTTCAAAGTAAATTTTATCATCAAATCACATACAATACATGACACCATATACAACCTTGAGATTCATTTTTCTGTGGGCATATGCAGCAAATATATAGGATAGTAATTATAGCAGGATCAATGAAAGATCGACTAGAGTGCAGAAGACAACAAACTGTGTAAAAGCAAATATAAATAGATAGCAATAAACAATGAGAACATCAGATAATGAAATATAGAGTCCTTCAAGTGAGATCGTTGGTTGTGGGAACATCTGAATGGATAGGCAAGTGAGTACAGTTGTTGCCTTTTTTCAAGAGCCTGTGGCAGTAGGGAAGACCATGGACAAATATTTCAGAATGAGAATGGGAACTTAAATTGAAATGCATAGGAGATCCTGCCTTTCATCGAAGACAAGGCAAAGCCATTTGATGACGTGTCACCCACCCCCACCCTGAGTCTGCGTTGGGTCTCATCGATGTTGAGGAGGACACATGAGAAGCATCAGATACAATAGATGACCACAAAAGGCTCACAGGTAAAGAGTTGCCTCACCTTGAAAGACTGATTACTCCCTGAATAATGGTGAGGGAGGAGGTGCATGGGTAGTTAGTTTCCAAAGCCAAATCCATTATTGTCTCAGCTTAATCTGTTTTATATTGAGGTTTAATGTGAAGTCACAGGGTCTCTGATGACCAAAACCTTCCTCTAAGCCTTCAGGCTTTTGTCAGTCTAATTTTAACCTGACAAGCATTGTTTAAAGATTTATTCCTGACAGCTGCACACCGTGAACCCTCACAACCTTGAGGCATTCTGATTGTTTACCTTGGGTGGTGGTCAACCATAGGTCAAGAGTTCACTCAGTCATAAATTACAGAGCCAATGCCAACCTTACAGATGTTCTTCCACTTTTGTTCCTTGTTTTCTTTGATTGTAAACCGGAGCCCGAGACTGTTCCTGACAGGAATGATTGTATTATCGTAATCATTGCCTTCATTAGTGTTAAATTGGATCCATTCTTGCCTGTGGATAAAGTAACTCAGCTTTGGTTCTTTTGCTTTTGCATATCCTCAAGCCCAGAGTAAAATCTGGAGAGTGTAAGAAACATTTCCATCTACATCCATACAAGTTTCCAATGGAAGTAAGTTGGAGCTGGCTATTTGGTGAATATTTATGTGGCTTTTCTACCTTACAGCTTAATAGAGTAATAGAAAAGTACAGCACAGAAACAGGCTCACCAGCCCATCTAATCAATGCCGAAACATTTAAACTACCTGCTCCTGTTGACCTGCACCAGGACCATAGGCTTCCATACTCCTTGTACCTATCCAAACATCGAAATTAAGCTTGCATGCACCACTTTTGTTGGCAGCTCATTCCTCTCTCTCATGAGTGAAGAAGTTTTTCCTCATGTTCCCCTTAAACTTTTCACCTTTCTCTCTTAACCCATGACCTCACTGGAAAAAACCTGCTTGCATTTACCCTATCTAAACCCCTCATAATTTTGTATATTCTGTCAGGTATGGATTTGTTTACATTTGATGTCCTTGGTTTCCTTCAGCAGCTTCTCTGTCTGATCCATCAGAATGATAGGACATAAGATATCCATGGCTTTAGCCAGTTCATGTATTCATTTTTATAGCACTGTAGCATGGGAGGCAAAGGAGGGGTAAGGAGCTCCACTCTTCCACTATCGTGCAAGTCACCCTTGGGCAAGGTGTAGCACCTGCTTAGGTACCCCCCTCCAACCCTGATCAGGATCACATGAACCATAGGAGCAGGTGCTGGATGGTTGTATGAGTTGTGGTGCATATCATAAGTCCTGGTTATGCAACCACAGATGCCAGACAGACAGTCTCTGAAGAGTGTTAATAATGGCGGGTGTCACTCGTCTTCTGAAAAAACTGACTAGAAGAAGACAACGGCAAACCACTTTGTGAGAAAAATTTGCCTTGAACAAACATGGTCTTGACCACAATCACCCTTCTTATATGGTACAGCACAGAGCGAACGAGCAAGTTTGCTGCTGTTATTGTGGCTGTTTCT